>NC_053040.3:2673992-4010988 GCF_002575655.3 Aegilops tauschii subsp. strangulata | reverse complement strand
CTTCAGAAGGGATCAGGCGACCTTCTTATCTGGAGCAGGCGTTTTTGTGACCAAGGACGCTGGCAGCTGATGGTTATAGCATGGATGAGTTTTTTTTTTCTCCTTTCCTCCCCTGACTTTGTTGTTCTCTTAGCTTGTTGTTTTCATCACTTCGATGAAAACACTGTATGACTTCCAAGTCCTTCGAGTAATATAATAACCGGTGGAGGTTGTTCTCGCCCGTCATTCTCGAAAAAAAACCAGTTGTAATCAATGTTTCTCGTGAAAAAAATAAGCCATGCGGTACAACAGTTGGGTACGTTGATATTTCCACTAAGCTGACATAATAATACTCGTGGGAAGGGATACAGCCATGCCCATGTTCAACCGGCCGGGTGCAACATGATAAGCAAGTCGTCGTTGGAAGGTGTACGTGCCCATGTTCGCCAAGGAGCAAGTTGCATGCATGGATGTGACCTTGAATATATCTTTATTTATGATGGAATAAAGAGCATGCATGCATCTAGCTGATCTGAACTACGATTCAGATCAAGTCTTACCGAAATTGGATTTCCCTACACTGACTCGCTTATCCGGGATCGATCCTCACTACGGTCCTTTATTTCGAAATGAGCTGTAATCCGCAGCTTTAGAGATAGGGGCGGCTGCATAAGTGCTGTCAATAATACTGTTGCAAAAACCAAAAGGGGCATTTTCAATCGGGACGTAATTTGGTATCCAACACAGTAACCTCATCGATCCATGGAGCGATCCAGTTGTCCATTTTCCCCCAAACTGGAAACGGGGGGGGGGGGGGGGGGGGGGGGGGGGGGGCGGTTAAGGTCCGAAGCACTGCCGCGTATGTGTCCGCCAACCAGGCCCCATGAAACAACCTTCCCATCTCCCGCGCGAATGCGCCTCCGCTCCCAGCACCGCATTCATGCCGGCCCATGCCTTACTCTTACTCGCCGGCACCTGCAGCCGGAGTTAGACACGGACATGGGAACAATAAGGACTTGGAGCAGGGACGCCAACGAAGATTTAGACTAGGTTAGCTGCAACACACTTTTGATTAATGAACTGTGTAAAAAATGTACTGAATGTTGTCCTATTTAAATGAAAATCAACTGGTTTGCGTGAGAATTGTTCGGTTTTGTTTTAAATGTATGCGGATATTTGAGGTACACGGTTGGTTCACCGGCTCCTGTATTACTATCCGTTTTAGGGCTCTGCGTTGAAGATGACCTAAATGCTGTGCTTTTTTAAGAGAATAGAGCATCATGGTCCTGCTTTATAGAGAAAACAACCAATAGCCACTAACAACAGTACAGTGCAGAAAATAGAATACAAACTCCACCCAGCCAACACAACATTTATGCTAAGTCGCTAACCAACATAGCGCACACCACCAGCACGAAAAAAGTGGGGCTGATCTTATTATCGGCGGCACACACACAAAGCACAAGGTCGTGTGCTCACACATGAAAATGGAAATAATAAATTATGGTTAACAACAAGATGATAACATTTGAACAACTTCTCGGCGGGCAATTAAAAAAGAAGAGTTGAGAAAGATCGATCATTATGGTCTGTATTGCAGTGCAGGACACATCAACTTCTCGGCTGTAATTTAATACCTTTCCCAGTCCATGCTCCGAGGGACGACATGGGCCTGGTGATTTGGCTGCAATGGCTTTGGCGTGCACATCTTGTTGTCGATGGTCTGGTGGACGGCGGCATCCTCTTGCTTCCTCTTAGCTTTTTCTTCATCTTCATGTCCAGCACGTTCCACTGGCATCGCAAGGAGCCCAATTCCTCCTCCTCCTCTCGCTTCGTCGCCCTTTGTCCCTCCATGGGCCGCCAGTCCCACATGAGATTGCTCACCGCAGTAGCTTAAGTCCTTCGCCGCCGCACCGACGACGAGCAGGGCTAGGCCTAGGACGGCGCATGACACAATAACCTTCTTCCTGGAACCCATACCCACACCCATGGCTACCTTGTTGGCTAGCTGGTTTGCTTCTCAAGTAATTAGTGGTACGTTGTGGCTAACCACGCAGGATGGATGGATGGATTTACCAGCGGGCACACACACACTCCTATATAAAGAGGCGGAGAGGCCGGTGAAGCCAGCAAGCTTCTTCTAAGTTTGATGAATAATCTAGTCCATGTAGCTTCGGATGAGATCTGACGATCCACATGCATCAGATGGTCTTCTGGTAGGGAGACAGAGTGCAGCAGATGCATGTGCTTGTCAACCTACTATTAACCAGCAGCTAGATTATTAGTATTAGATTCAAAGAAGCCAATCCATGGAACAAAGGCCACGCAAAACTAGAACTAACTATGTTAGATTCCAAAACGGTCTAATATTGTGGGGTGGGGGGAGTACATTCTAATTTAATCCTTCCAGATTTTTAGAAACTGATTTCGATCGGTTGTTAAGAAAAATGTGCAATTTTCAGCTCTTTCAGGCCATCAGTATTTTCGACCGTCGGACAAGCAGCTCTAGCCGTTTTGGCCATCAGATTACACTTCAAGCGCATTACTTATCGTGGTTGAGCTGGGGCAGTTGCCTAGCCGTCTTTGGCAGTCCGATTACACTTGAAGCGCAATACATACCGCGGCTGGGATGGGGCAGCTGCCCCCACAGCAAAATTGAAGGCACGTGGTTCAAGGCTACTCCCAACTTTCGTCCTATCTCGCTGGAAAACTACATTATGAAAGCCATCACTAAAGTATTGTGCTCCCGTCTCCAACGTTTTATTCACACTCTTGTCGACCCCGACCAAACCAGTTTCCTCGCGGTCGCCGCATCACCGAGAACAGGTTTATCTACCTGCTGAGCTGGGAAGTTCCTACCTTTGTTGTTCAAAATCGACTTTCGCAAAGCCTACGACTCCGTTAACTGGACCAGTCTTCTTTCAATTCTTTCTTCGTGCAGTTTCGATGACCGATAGTGTGAATGGATTCACCCCATTCTCTCCACCAGTGACACCTCAGTCCTCCTTAACAACTCCCAGGGGACTGGATCCTTTGCCAAAACGGGCTCCAGCAGGAGGATGCTCTACCCCTACCTTCTCCTCCTCGTGGCGGATGTGCTTCAGCGCCTTATCCGTTTGCTAGCTCGGCTGGCCAGCTAGCCCACTCTATTGACCCTTCTTTGTGGTGCCCCGTTCTTCAGTATGCGGATGACACGTCGATTCATTGACGCATGGATCTCACTTCAGCTGTTCAACTTGGCGGATATTGTGGGTCCAGTGGCAAGAAAAAAGTGAAGTGCCATCACTGCGGCAAGCTCGGGCACTGGAAGAAGGACTGCAGAGCCTGGCTGCGTGAACATGAGTAACAGGAGCAAGCAAACATCATGCACGCCAGCGACGAACACGACCAGGGCTTGCTTATGCCCATGGTCACCGGTGTCACCACCACCCATATCATCGCGCCGTAGGCAGTCTTCCTCAATGAGGAGAAGCTCATCCACGTGCCGTCACCGACGGTGAGTGGCACTTTGACACAGGGGCGAGGAGGAACATGACAGGTGAGTGGCACGTGTTCGAGACGATGGACGATACCATGCACGACACCATCAACTTCGGGGATGGATCGGCAGTGGCGATACACGGATGCGGCTCCGTCGTGTTTCACTACCAAAGTGGTGAACAACGAGTAATCACCAAGGTGTTTTACATCCCGAGCATACGGAGTAACATAATCTCCATCCGGCAGCTCGACGAGGGCGGCTACGCGGTCGGCATAAAAGACGGTGCATGACGATCCAAGATCGAACGGGGCATCCTTCCCCGCGTGAAACGCACGACATCATGCCTATACACATGCATACAGATGATCGACGTGCCCACCTACCTGCTCACCAAGAGTGATGACATAACTTGGCGCTAGCACGCGCGCCTGGGCCACCTTCACTTCTGGGCTCTCCATGCCATGCCGACAAAGGGCATGGTCAATGGCTTGCCAGACATTGATCATGTGGAGGAGTATTGCGGAGAAAGGCCTCGAGCTCGTCCACACCTACCTGTTCGGCTCGATGTCTCCGAAGACACCGAGAGGTAACAAATATTTCATCCTCGTCGTTGACGATCACAAGCTCTATATGTGGGTGGAGCTCCTGAAGTCCAAAGATTCAGCCTCCAGAACGCCACACTCAATATTGTTCTTCTATATAAGTTAATATTCCCTCCGCCCGAAAAAGCTTGTTCCAAACTTGTTCCTCAAATGGATGTATCTAGCACTAACTTGTTTGATGCTAGATACATCCATTTACAAAATTGTGGTGTATAACTTCAGCGAGGCTATCGTGAGTGACTAGTGCAAAATGGTTTGACCAATAATATTGGTTGTTCTGCACGTACCTAGAGTTAAACTTGGGTTGCCCGGACATAGAAATGGTGTTATTCGTTCTAGGTTCAATTTTTTAATGCTGGGCATGTTGCCGAGACATACAAATGCGCGTCGATATGTTTTGCGCAATTCAGCTTTGGATTCTACTGCCACACGATATTAGTGTTGCACGTTGTTGCTGCAGGACTATCCTTGGTGTAGAAACCGTTTTGCCATTGTGGTCGTCGCCGTAACTGTAACATGCGAATGCTAACTAATCGCCTGGCGTGCAACTTGAAAAGGGGCCATGATGGAGCCCCTGTATATTTATCCGAGAAGGCGGCCATGGAAGCAACCAGGCTGTAGTTTCCAGCGCGATGGCTCTGAACCCTCCACACCGTCTTCTCCATCAGTTCCAAAGTATCCTTGTGTGTACTAAGTAATAATGCATGTCATCATCTCCTGAGTCCTGATTTGTAATCCTCCATCCATCCGTCCCAAGATATTATATGAGCCGTATTTTGGTTCGTCAACGCAAAGCCTTCGCGGACAACCACTCCTGCTGTACCATTCATGGAACCTCGAAGGAACGACTGGATGGCTTCCTTCTTCCGTTGAACGTTTTCTGGATCAAACAACCAACAGTAGCGAAAATCCTTTTCTGAGCCCGGGCTCATCTGCACCAGTGTTGAATAAAAAAATCAAAATAAATACTAAAAAAATTCAAAAAATTCCAATATTTCCCAATGGTAGACAATTTAATGCGTAAGGCCCGCTCCAATTTTCAAATCATTTGGACAAATAAGAAACTCTGGGCAAAAAAGACAAATTCATGGTCTGTAAAATAGTTCATTGTTCATGTACTGTTTTGACCATATTTGTCTTTTTTCCTGAGAGCTACTCAGATGTCCAAATGAGCTAGAATTTAGAGCGAACCTCACGAAATAAATTTTCTACCCTGGGAATTTTTTTTGGAATTTTTTGAATTTTTCTAATATTTTTTGTGAATTTTTTTCTGGACTGGTGCAAATGAGCCTGCGCACCCAATCGCTGCACTCCAACAAAGGCACAATCTCTCCGTTCCTTGGCCAGATTTCTCTCCCCTTCCTCGCCTCCAGCGATCTCCTGTCCGAGCGACAGAGCCTCACGGCCTCACCAGCGACCCCACGCCGCTGCCTCCCGCAAAGGCGTCCCCGTCTTCCTACACGGGCTCCGGCTGATCTGTGTCAGTACGAGAGCCCCAGCACTGAAACCTGTCAAGCCTTGGGCTCGCAGCATCTTGCGCCTTGCCCCCTTCTTCTTCCTCCGGAAAAACTGAGACAACTTTCGAATAGCAAATGCGAACAATCATTCATTGTCTTCCTCGCGATGTGATGAGCATGTGGTTTACTAGATAGATAAGCAATTATATCGCAGATATTATACTAAAATGGGTAGTTGGAACTTGGAAGGTGAGCCGGCCATGCACATGTTCATCCGGGAGCAACTTGATAAGGAAGTCATCGCCAAAAGGTGTGCCCATGTTCATCCGCCGGCAACTTGCATATTTGGATCTGGATGCGACCTTGAATGCATCCAGCAACGTACATATATGATGTACACTTACGCTTCGTTTGGATGTCTCCATTGGAGAGCTCCGTATTGAATTGGTCTGAATTCCAAATCAGTGAGGAAACTGAAATGGAACAAATACGAATTCACCTATTTGGTTGTCCAGTGAATTGGCCCTTGAAATGCCTCTGAGATTTCAATACCAAATCATGTTTGGATGACAAACTTTGGAATTGCATAGCTACATTACCAGGTTATACCTTGTTCTACATGACTCAAAATTAAAATCTTACTACGAATAAATATATAGCAATGAAAATAAATAAATATTCTAGAAATGCATCAGGAAAACACGCAAAATGGTTATACATGGACAACAATATATTGCATGTTTCCTCCACTCAATAATTATTGCAGTTTCGTTGCCGTCAAGAATATCAGGAGCAGAGCATGTATTGCAGTTTATTCTAACAACAGGATCAGTTGGAAAGATATTTCCTTGATTGATTTGCGGATCACAGTACAGAGTATATATCAAGGAGAACTGCACGTCCTATACAAGTGGCACTCAGGCCCGATGTGGCCTCCTGATCCTATAAACACGGTATGAGTACACAACGTTACATGAGTACAGACTTTTTCTAACACCCCCCTCAGCCGGAACTCCATGTGGAAGGATGTTCAGGCTGGATCGAAAATTTGTAAACACCTGAGACGGCAACCCCTTGGTAAACACATCAGCAAACTGAGACCTCGAAGGAACATGAAGAACACGGACCTCGCCAAGAACCACGCGGTCTCGGACGAAGTGTAGGTCAATCTCAATGTGCTTGGTGCGTTGATATTGCACCGGGTTGCATGCAAGGTAAGAGGCACTGATGTTGTCACAATATACAATGGTGGCCCGTGTGGGAGGAAGATGAAGCTCATGGAGAAGTTGACGCAACCAGCATGATTCGGCCACACAGTTGGCCACGCCCCGGTACTCCGCTTCGGCACTTGAACGAGAGATAGTAGGTTGCCTCTTTGAGGACCACGAGACAAGATTGGAGCCAAGGAACACACAAAATCCAGAAGTAGACTTACGTGTATCCAGACAACCTGCCCAATCCGCATCAGTATATGCAACAAGATCCATGGAGGAGGACTTATATAGTTGGAGACCATAGTGAGAGGTGCCCTGTAAGTACCGAAGAATCCGTTTAACAAGTTGCATGTGAGTATCTCGGGGAGCATGCATGAATAAGCAGACTTGTTGAACGGCATAGGCGATGTCAGGCCGTGTGAGAGTAAGGTATTGTAGGGCGCCAGCCAAGCTGCAATAGTGGGTGGGATTGGAGAGGAGTTGGCCGTCGTGGGAGGAGGATTTGGAGCTGGTGTCGATAGGTGTGGAGACGGGCTTACAGTTTAGCATATTGGCGCGCTCTAATATCTCAAGGGTGTATTGTTGTTGGCATAGGAAAAGGCCAGAGGTGTTCGTGGTGACATTGATGCCCAAAAAATGATGGAGAGTGCCAAGATCCGTCATGGAGAATTCCGACTTGAGGGAGTTGATGATGGATGTGAGAACGGCGGAGGAGCTAGCCGTGAGAATGATATCATCCACATAAATGAGCAAATAGGCAATGGAGGTGCCATGGTGCTTGATGAACAAGGAGGAATCACTCTTGGAAGCCCGGAATCCCAATGACAAGAGGAATGCTTGGAACCGAGGAAACCATGTGCGTGGAGCTTGCTTCAGGCCATATAAGGACTTGCGAAGTAGGCATACATGGTCGGGCCGTGAGGGATCCACAAAGCCCGCTGGTTGGGAGCAATACACTGTCTCATTGAGATCGCCGTGAAGGAAAGCATTCTTGACATCAAGTTGGTGAATTGGCCATGACTGAGATGTAGCAATACTGAGCACCACGCAAATAGTGGCCGGCTTCACCACCGGACTGAATGTTTCACCATAGTCCACACCCTCTTGCTGAGTGAACCCACGAACAACCCACCGAGCTTTGTAACGTGCCAATGAGCCATCAGTGTTGAACTTGTGACGAAATATCCACTTGCCCGTGACAATGTTGACACCTGCAGGCTTAGGCACCAAAGACCAAGTAAAGTTATCCATTAAAGCATGATATTCTTCTAACATAGCTTGGTGCCAATGGGGGTCTTTGAGGGCTGATTTGTAGGTTAGTGGTATGGGAGAAATAGTGGGTGAGGTGGCATCAGCAAGAAATAAACGTTTGGGCATGAGAAAACCAGTTTTGGCGCGTGTGGACATCCTGTGTGCGTTCTGGGGTGGCTGTACGGGTATGGCACAGGGAGGAATAGGTGGCGCAGGCGGAGTGGACGGAGCAGAAAGCGAGGAGGATCCGGTGGGGCCGTCTAGTCTGGTGGCAGGAGGATCTGGCGATGGATCCGAGGAGGAGTCAGAGGAAGCGGAAGTTGCAGGCGAATCTGTCGCGGCTGGGGAATCGGGCGTGGAGCACGAGGCGGGGGAGCCGTTGGGGCGATGTGGACCGGGCGTGCGGGACGAGGTGGAGCATGCGGGCGAAGCGGACGGGCCAGCGGGGGAGCGGCACGCGGCAGCGGAAGGCGCGGGAGTGCGGGGCGAATCTGGGGGTGGTGGAGCGTGGGGCCCGTAGGAGGTAGCAGGGGCGGGATCCAAGTGATTCGGCCGGGGAAGGGGAGCTGCATGGCGATCCGGTGTGGACGTAAGGGGTGTGTGGTCTGTGTTGGAAATATGCCCTAGAGGCAATAATAAAATGGTTATTATTGTATTTCCTTGTTCATGATAATTGTCTATTATTCATGCTATAATTGTATTAAGTGGAAACCGTAATACATGTGTGGTACATAGACCACAACATGTCCCTAGTAAGCCTCTAGTTGACTAGCTCGTTGATCAATAGATGGTCATGGTTTCCTGGCCATGGACATTGGATGTCGTTGATAACGGGATCACATCATTGGGAGAATGATGTGATGGACAAGACCCAATCCTAAGCATAGCACTAGATCATGTAGTTCGTTTGCTAGAACTTTTCTAATGTCAAGTATCATTTCCTTAGACCATGAGATCGTGCAACTCCCGGATACCGTAGGAGTGCTTTGGGTGTACCAAACGTCACAACGTAACTGGGTGGCCATAAAGGTACACTACAGGTATCTCCGAAAGTGTCTGTTGGGTTGGCACAGATCGAGGCTGGGATTTGTCACTCCGTCTAATGGAGAGGTATCTCTGGGCCCACTCGGTAATGCATCATCATAATGAGCTCAATGTGACCAAGTGGTTGGTCACGGGATCATGCATTACAGAACGAGTAAAGTGACTTGCCGGTAACGAGATTGAACGAGGTATTGGGATACCGACGATTGAATCTCGGGCAAGTAACGTACCGATTGACAAAGGGAATTGTATACGGGATTACTTGAATCCTCGACGTCGTGGTTCATCCGATGAGATCATCGAGGAGCATGTGGGAGCCAACATGGGTATCCAGATCCCGCTGTTGGTTATTGACCGGAGAGTCGTTTCGGTCATGTCTGCGTGTCTCCCGAACCCGTAGGGTCTACACACTTAAGGTTCGGTGACGCTAGGGTTGTAGAGATATTAGTATGCGGTAACCCGAAAGTTGTTCGGAGTCCCGGATGAGATCCCGGACATCACGAGGAGTTCCGGAATGGTCCGGAGGTAATGATTTGTATTTAGGAAGTGCAGTTTCGGCCACCGGGAAAGTTTCGGGGGTCACCGGTATTGTACCGGGACCACCGGAAGGGTCCCGGGGGTCCACCGGGTGGGGCCACCTATCCCGGAGGGCCCCATGGGCTGAAGTGGGAAGGGAACCAGCCCTTGGTGGGCTGGTGCACCCCCCATGGGCCTCCCCCTGTGCCTAGATTTGGAAACCCTGGGGGTGGGGGGCGCCCCACCTGACTTGGGGGGCAAGTTTCCCCCTTGGCCGCCGCCCCCCCTTGAGATTGGATCTCTAGGGGCCGGCGCCCCCCAGGGCCCCTATATAAAGAGGGGGGAGGGAGGGCTGCGCACCTAAGCCCCTGGCGCCTCCCTCTCCCCCCGTAACACCTCTCCCTCTCGCTGAGCTTGGCGTAGCCCTGCCGAGATCCCCGCTGCTTCCACCACCACGCCGTCGTGCTGCTGGATCTCCATCAACCTTTCCTCCCCCCTTGCTGGATCAAGAAGGAGGAGACGTCTCTCCCAACCGTACGTGTGTTGAACGCGGAGGTGTCGTCCATTCGGCACTAGGATCATCGGTGATTTGGATCACAACGAGTACGACTCCATCAACCCCATTCTCTTGAACGCTTCCGCTCGCGATCTACAAGGGTATGTTGATGCACTCCTCTCTCTCGTTGCTAGATGACTGCATAGATTGATCTTGGTGAAGCGTAGAAAATTTTAAATTTCTGCTACGATCCCCAACAGTGGCATCATGAGCTAGGTCTATGCGTAGATTCTATGCACGAGTAGAACACAGAGTAGTTGTGGGCGATGATTTGTTCAATTTGCTTACCGTTACTAGTCTTATCTTGATTCGGCGGCATTGTGGGATGAAGCGGCCCGGACCGACCTTACACGTACTCTTACGTGAGACAGGTTCCACCGACTGACATGCACTTGATGCATAAGGTGGCTAGCGGGTGTCTGTCTCTCCCACTTTAGTTGGATCGGATTCGATGAAAAGGGTCCTTATGAAGGGTAAATAGCAATTGGCATATCACCGTTGTGGCTTTTGCGTAGGTAAGAAACGTTCTTGCTAAAAACCCATAGCAGCCACCTTAAACATGCAACAATAATTAGAGGACGTCTAACTTGTTTTTGCAGGGTATGCTATGTGATGTGATATGGCCAAAAGGATGTGATGAATTATATATATGTGATGTATGAGATTGATCATGTTCTTGTAATAGGAATCACGACTTGCATGTCGATGAGTATGACAACCGGCAGGAGCCATAGGAGTTGTCTTAATTTATTGTATGACCTGCGTGTCAATGAAAATCGCCATGTAATCACTTTACTTTATTGCTAACCGTTAGCCATAGTAGTAGAAGTAATAGTTGGCGAGACAACTTCATGAAGACACGATGATGGAGATCATGATGATGGAGATCATGGTGTCATGCCGGTGACGAAGGTGATCATGTCGTGCCTCGAAGATGGAGATCAAAAGGCGCAAGATGATATTGGCCATATCATGTCACTTTATGATTTGCATGTGATGTTTGTCATGTTTACATCTTATTTGCTTAGAACGACGGTAGCTTAAATAAGATGATCCCTCACTAAAATTTCAAAAGATGTGTTCCCCCTAACTATGCACCGTTGCGAAGGTTCGTTGTTTCGAAGCACCACGTGATGATCGGGTGTGATAGATTCTAACGTTCGCATACAACGGCTGTAAGCCAGATTTACACATGCGAAACACTTAGGTTGACTTGACGAGCCTAGCATGTACAGACATGGCCTCGGAACACAAGAGACCGAAAGGTCGAACATGAGTCGTATAGTAGATACGATCAACATGGAGATGTTCACCGTTGATGACTAGTCCGTCTCACGTGATGATCGGACACGGTCTAGTCAATTCGGATCATGTATCACTTAGATGACTAGAGGGATGTCTATCTAAGTGGGAGTTCATTAAAATAATCAGATGAACTTAATTATCATGAACATAGTCAAAAGGTCTTTACAAATTATGTCATAGCTTACGCTTTAGTTCTACTATTTAAGATATGTTCCTAGAGAAAATTTAGTTGAGGGTTGACAGTAGCAATTATGCGGACTGGGTCCGTATACTGAGGATTGTCCTCATTGCTGCACAGAAGGCTTATGTCCTTAATGCACCGGTCGGTGTTCTGAACCTCGAGCGTCGTCTGTAGATGTTGCGAAACATCTGACATACACGTTTTGATGACTACGTGATAGTTCAGTACGTAATGCTAACAGTTTAAAATTGTGGCACCAAAGACGGTTTTGAAACGTCGCAGAACATATGAGATGTTCCAAAGACTGAAATCGGGATTTCAGACTAGTGCCCACGTCCAGAGGTATGAGACCTCTGACAAGTTTCTTAAGCCTGCAAACTAAGGGAGAAAAGCTCAATCGTTGAGCATGTGCTCAGATTGTCTGAGTACTACAATCGCTTGAATCGAGTGGGAGTTAATCTTCCAGACGAGATAGTGATGGTTCTCCATAGTCACTGCCACCAAGCTATTAGAGCTTCGTGATGAACTATAACATATCAGGGATAGACATGATGATCCCTGAGCAACTCGCGATGTTTGACACCGCGAAAGTAGAAATCAAGTAGGAGCATCAATTTTTCATGGTTAGTAAAACCACTAGTTTCAAGAAGGGCAAGGGAAAGAAGGGATACTTCATGAAACGACAAATCAGTTGCTGCTCTAGTGAAGAAACCCAAGGTTGAACCCAAACCCGAGACTAAGTGCTTCTGTAATGAGGGGAACAGTCACTGAAGGAGAACTACCCTAGATACTTGGTAGATGAGAAGGCAGGCAAGGTCGACAGAAGTATATTGGATATACATTATATTAATGTGTACTTTACTAGTGCTCCTAGTAGCACCAGGGTATTAGATACCGGTTCGGTTGCTAAGTGTTGGTAACTCGAAATAAAAGGCTACGGAATAAACGGAGACTAGCTAAAGGTGAGATGACGATATGTGTTGGAAGTGTTTCCAAGGTTGATGTGATCAAGCATCGCATGCTCCCTCTACCATCGAGATTGGTGTTAAACCTAAATAATTGTTATTTGGTGTTTGCGTTGAGCATAGACATGATTGGATTATGTTTATCGCAATACGGTTATTCATTTAAAGAGAATAATGGTTACTCTGTCTATTTGAATAATACCTTCAATGGTCTTGCACTTAAAATGAATGGTTTGTTGAATCTCGATCGTAGTGATACACATGTTCATGCCAAAAGATATAAGATAGTACCACGTACTTGTGGCACTGCCACTTGAGTCATATTGGTATAAAATGCATGAAGAAGCTCCATGTTGATGGATCTTTGGACTCACTTGATTTTGAATCACTTGAGACATGCAAATCATACCACATGGGCAAGATGACTGAAATGCCTCGTTTTCAGTAAGATGGAACAAGAAAGCAACTTGTTGGAAGTAATACATTTTGATGTGCGCAGTCCAATGAGTGCTGAGGCATGCAGTGGATATCGTTATGTTCTTACTTCACAGATGATTTGAGTAGATGCTGAGTGTATTTACTTGATGAAACACAAGTCTGAATTATTGAAAGGTTCAAGTAATTTCAGAGTGAAGTTGAAGATCATCGTGACAAGAGGATAAAGTGTCTGTGATATGATCATAGAGATGAATATCTGAGTTACGAGTTTGGCACACAATTAAGACATCGTGGAAATTGTTTCACAACTAATACCGCCTGGAACACCATAGTGTGATGGTGTGCCGAACATCATAACTGCACCCTATTGGATATGGTGCATACCATGATGTCTCTTATCGAATTACCGCTATCATTTATGGGCTAGGCATTAGAGACAACCGCATTCACTTTAAATAGGGCACCACGCAATTCCGTTGAGACGACACCGTATGAACTATGGTTTAGAGAAACCTAAGATGTCGTTTCTTAAAAGTTTGGGGCTGCGACGCTTATGTGAAAAAGTTTCAGGCTGATAAGCTCGAGCCCAAAGCGGATAAATGCATCTTCATAGAATACCCAAAATAGTTGGGTATACCTCCTATTTCAGATCTGGAAGCAAAAGTGATTGTTTCTAGAAACGGGTCCTTTCTCGAGGAAAAGTTTCTCTCGAAAGAATTGAGTGGGAGGATGGTGGAGACTTGATAAGGTTGTTGAACAATGACTTCAACTAGTGTGTAGCAGGGCACAGGAAGTTGTTCCTGTGGCACCTACACCAATTGAAGTGGAAGCTTATGATAGTAATCATTAAACTTCGGATCAAGTCACTACCAAACCTCGTAGGTCGACAAGGATGCGTACTACTTCAGAGTGGTACATAATCCTGTCTTGGAAGTCATGTTGCAAGACAACAATGAACCTACGAGCTATGGAGAAGCGATGGTGGGCCCAGATTCCGACGAATGGCTCGAGGCCATAAAATCCGAGAGAGGATCCATGTATAAAAACAAAGTATAGACTTTGGAAGAACTACTTGATTGTCGTAGGGCTGTTGGGTGCAGATGGATTTTAAAAGGAAGACGGACAATGATGGTAAGTGTCACCATTAAGAAAGCTCGACTTGTCGTTAAAATGTTTTCCGACAAGTTCAAGGAGTTGACTGCGATGAGACTTTCTCACTCGTAGCGATGCTAAGACTCTGTTGGAATTATATTAGCAGTTACTGCATTATTTATGAAATCTTGCAGATAGGATGTCAAAACATCGTTTCCTCGACGATTTTCTTGAGGAAAGGTTGTATGTGATACAACCAGAAGGTTTTGTCAATCCTGAAAGATGCTAACAAGTATGCAAAGCTCCAGCAATCCTTCTAAGGATTGGAGTAAGCATCTCGGAGTTGGAATGTACGCTTTGATGAGATGATCAAAGATTTTGGGTTTTTACAAAGTTTATGAGAAACTTGTATTTCCAAAGAAGTGAGTGAGCACTATAGATTTTTTATGAGTATATGTTGTTAACATATTGTTGAACAGAAATGATGTAGAATTTCTGGAAAGCATACAGGGTTATTTGAAAAGTGTTTTTCAATGGAAAACCTGGATTAAGCTACTTGAACATTGAGCATCAAGATCTATAAGGATAGATCAAAAACGCTTAATAGTACTTTCAAAATGAATACATACCGTGACAAGATTTTGAAGGAGTTCAAAATAGATCAGCAAAGAAGGAGTTATTGGCTACGTTACAAGGTGTGAGTATTGAGTAAGACTCAAGACCTGACCACGGCAGAAGAGAGAGAAAGGACGAAGGTCGTCCCCTATGCTTTAGACGTAGGCTCTACAGTATGCTATGCTGTGTACCGCACCTGAAGTGTGCCTTGCCATTAGTTAGTCAAGGGGTACAATAGTGATCCAGGAATGGATCACATGACAGCGGTCAAACTTATCCTTAGTAACTAGTGTACTAGGGAATTTTCTCGATTATGGAGGTGGTAAAAGAGTTCGTCGTAAAGGGTTACGTCGATGCAAACTTTGACACTAATCCGGATGACTCTGAGTAGTGAACCGGATTCGTATAGTAGAGAAGTTATTTGGAATAGCTCCAAGTAGCACGTGGTAGCTGCATCTACAAGATGACATAGAGATTTGTAAAGCACACACGGATCTGAATGTTGTAGACCCGTTGACTAAAACCTCTCTCGTAAGCATAACATGATCAAACCCTAGAACTCATTGAGTGTCAATCACATGGTGATGTGAACTAGATTATTGACTCTAGTAAACTCTTGGGTGTTATTCACCTGGCGATGTGAACTTTCAGTGTTAATCACATGGTGATGTGAACTAGATTATTGACTCTAGTGCAAGTGGGAGACTGTTGGAAATATGCCCTAGAGGCAATAATAAAATGGTTATTATTGTATTTCCTTGTTCATGATAATTGTCTATTGTTCATGCTATAATTGTATTAACTGGAAACCGTAATACATGTGTGAATACATAGACCACAACATGTCCCTAGTAAGCCTCTAGTTGACTAGCTCGTTGATCAATAGATGGTCATGGTTTCCTGGCCATGGACATTGGATGTCGTTGATAATGGGATCACATCATTGGGAGAATGATGTGATGGACAAGACCCAATCCTAAGCATAGCACTAGATCGTGTAGTTCGTTTGCTAGAACTTTTCTAATGTCAAGTATCATTTCCTTAGACCATGAGATCGTGCAACTCCCGGATACCGTAGGAGTGCTTTGGGTGTACCAAACGTCACAACATAACTGGGTGGCCATAAAGGTACACTACAGGTATCTCCGAAAGTGTCTGTTGGGTTGGCACAGATCGAGACTGGGATTTGTCACTCCGTATGACGGAGAGGTATCTCTGGGCCCACTCGGTAATGCATCATCATAATGAGCTCAATGTGACCAAGTGGTTGGTCACGGGATCATGCATTATGGAACGAGTAAAGTGACTTGCCGGTAACGAGATTGAACGAGGTATTGGGATACCGATGATCGAATCTCGGGCAAGTAACGTACCGATTGACAAAGGGAATTGTATACGGGATTACTTGAATCCTCGACGTCGTGGTTCATCCGATGAGATCATCGAGGAGCATGTGGGAGCCAACATGGGTATCCAGATCCCGTTGTTGGTTATTGACCGGAGAGTCGTCTCGGTCATGTCTGCGTGTCTCCCGAACCTGTAGGGTCTACACACTTAAGGTTCGGTGACGCTAGGGTTGTAGAGATATTAGTATGCGGTAACCCGAAAGTTGTTCGGAGTCCCGGATGAGATCCGGACATCACGAGGAGTTCCGGAATGGTCCGGAGGTAAAGATTTGTATATAGGAAGTCCAGTTTCGGCCACCGGGAAAGTTTCGGGGGTCACCGGTATTGTACCGGGACCACCGGAAGGGTCCCGGGGGTCCACCGGGTGGGGCCACCTATCCCGGAGGGCCCCATGGGCTGAAGTGGGAAGGGAACCAGCCCCTGGTGGCTGGTGCGCCCCCCATGGGCCTCCCCCTGCGCCTCTGGTTGGAAACCCTGGGGGTGGGGGCGCCCCACCTGACTTGGGGGGCATGTTTCCCCCTTGGCCGCCGCCCCCCCTTGAGATTGGATCTCTAGGGGCCGGCGCCCCCCCAGGGCCCCTATATAAAGAGGGGGGAGGGAGGGCTGTGCACCTAAGCCCCTGGCGCCTCCCTCTCCCCCGGTAACACCTCTCCCTCTCGCTGAGCTTGGCGTAGCCCTGCCGAGATCCCCGCTGCTTCCACCACCACGCCGTCGTGCTGCTGGATCTCCATCAACCTCTCCTCCCCCCTTGCTGGATCAAGAAGGAGGAGACGTCTCTCCCAACCGTACGTGTGTTGAACGCGGAGGTGCCGTCCGTTCGGCACTAGGATCATCGGTGATTTGGATCACAACGAGTACGACTCCATCAACCCCGTTCTCTTGAACGCTTCCGCTCGCGATCTACAAGGGTATGTAGATGCACTCCTCTCTCTCGTTGCTAGATGACTCCATAGATTGATCTTGGTGAAGCGTAGAAAATTTTAAATTTCTCCTACGATCCCCAACAGTCTGGGGTGTGTTGGCGATACGGAAAAGTTGTTTCGTCAAAAACAACGTGTCGGGAAACAATGACATGTCGAGTGGTGAGGTCGTAGCACCTGTACCCTTTGTGTTCCAGGGGATAACCAAGGAAGACACAAGGACAGGAGCGAGGGGAGAGCTTGTGGTCCATGGTGGCGTAGAGGTTCGGGTAACACAGACAACCGAAAACACACGAAGATGAGAGTAGTCGGGTTGCACGCCATGGAGGAGATAGTATGGCGTATACGGTGTAATGGCACGTGAGGGACGCCTGTTGAGGAGGTAGGTGGCGGTATGAAGGTGTTGGGGAACGTAGTAATTTCAAAAAAATTCCTACGCACACGCAAGATCATGGTAATGCATAGCAACGAGAGGGGAGAGTGTTGTCTACGTACCCTCGTAGACCGTAAGCGGAAGCGTTTTATCAATGCGGTTGATGTAGTCGTACGTCTTCACGATCCGACCGATCCAAGTACCGAACGCACGGCACCTCCGAATTCTGCACACGTTCAGCTCGATGACGTCCTCGCCTTCTTGATCCAGCAAGAGGGGCGAAGTAGTAGATGAGTTCCGGCAGCACGACGGCATGGTGACAGTGTTGGTGAAGAACAATCTCCGCAAGGCTTCGCCTAAGCACTACGAAAACTACGACGGAGGATAAACAAGAGGGGACGGGGTTGCCGGCACACGGCCTGGTGTTTCTTGATGTGTCTTGGGTGCTAGCCCTACCCCTCTATTTATATGTTGAGCCTTGGGGTCGAAACTTGGAGTAAAAGCCTCCACAAAGTCGGTTTCACCCGAAAGGCAAGAGTCCTTCTCGGACTCCAGGGCCAGACGCCAGGGTTCCCGGCGTCTGGACCCAGACGCCAGGGACCCTGGCGTTTGGCCCCTGGACTCCGCAAAACTTCCTTTTGCGCTTTCCAAAAACCTTGTGGGCTTTCCCCTTTGGCCCAGATAAAGTGTTCTTGTGCCCAAACATTTTGGGAAACATCCGGAACCCCTTGCGATGGATTCCGGAACCTTTCCGGAGATTAAACACTACTATCCACATATCAATCTTTACTTCCGGACCATTCCGGAGTTCCTCGTGATATCCGTGATCTCATCCAAAACTCCGAACAACATTCGGTCACCAACATACATAACTCATAGTACTATATCGTCAACGAACGTTAAGCGTGCGGACCCTAGGGGTTCGAGAACTATGTAGACATGACCGAGACACCTCTCTGGTCAATAACCAATAGCGGGACCTGGATGCCCATATTGGCTCCTACATATTCTACGAAGATCTTTATCGGTCAGACCGCATAACAACATACGTTGTTCCCTTTGTCATCGGTATGTTACTTGCCCGAGATTCGATCGTCGGTATCTCAATACCTAGTTCAATCTCGTTACCGGCAAGTCTCTTTACTCGTTCCGTAATAAATCATCCCGCAACAAATTCATTAGTTGCAATGCTTGCAAGGCTTAAGTGATGTGCATTACCGAGAGGGCCCAGAGATACCTCTCCGACAATCGGAGTGACAAATCCTAATCTCGAAATACGCCAACCCAACAAGTACCTTTGGAGACACCTGTAGAGCACCTTTATAATCACCCAGTTACGTTGTGACGTTTGGTAGCACACAAAGTGTTCCTCCGGTAAACGGGAGTTGTATAATCTCATAGTCATAAGAACATGTATAAGTCAAGAAGAAAGCAATAGCAACATACTAAATGATCGAGTGCTAAGCTAACGGAATGGGTCAAGTCAATCACATCATTCTCCTAATGATGTGATCCCGTTAATCAAATGACAACCCATGTCAATGGCTAGGAAACTTAACCATCTTTGATCAACGAGCTAGTCAAGTAGAGGCATACTAGTGACACTCTGTTTGTTTATGTATTCACACATGTATTATGTTTCCGGTTAATACAATTCTAGCATGAATAATAAACATTTATCATGATATAAGAAAATAAATAATAACTTTATTATTGCCTCTAGGGCATATTTCCTTCAGTCTCCCACTTGCACTAGAGTCAATAATCTAGTTCACATCGCCATGTGATTTAACATCAATAGTTCACATCACCATGTGATTAACACCCATAGTTCACATCGTCATGTGACCAACACCCAAAGGGTTTACTAGAGTTAATAATCTAGTTCACATCGCTATGTGATTAACACCCAAAGAGTACTAAGGTGTGATCATGTTTTGCTTGTGAGATAATTTTAGTCAACGGGTCTGTCACATTCAGATCCGTAAGTATTTTGCAAATTTCTATGTCTACAATGCTCTGCACAGAGCTACTCTAGCTAATTGTTCCCACTTTCAATATGTATCTAGACCGAGACTTAGAGTCATCTAGATTAGTGTCAAAACTTGCATCGACGTAACCCTTTACGACGAACCTTTTTTCACCTCCATAATCGAGAAACATATCCTTATTCCACTAAGGATAATTTTGACCGCTGTCCAGTGAGATCACTATTGTACTCCCTTGCCAAACTCAGTGGTAGGGTATACAATAGATCTGGTACACAGCATGGCATACTTTATAGAACCTATGGCTGAGGCATAGGGAATGACTTTCATTCTCTTTCTATCTTCTGCCGTGGTCGGGCTTTGAGTCTTACTCAATTTCACACCTTGTGACACAGGCAAGAACTCTTTCTTTGACTGTTCCATTTTGAACTACAAAATCTTGTAAGGTATGTACTCATTGAAAAAACTTATCAAGCGTTTTGATCTATCTCTACAGATCTTGATGCTCAATATGTAAGCAGCTTTACCGAGGTCTTTCTTTGAAAAACTCCTTTCAAACACTCCTTTTTGCTTTGCAGAATAATTCTACATTATTTCCGATCAACAATATGTCTTTCACATATACTTATCAGAAATGTTGTAGTACTCCCACTCACTTTCTTGTAAATACAGGCTTCACCGCAAGTCTGTATAAAACTATATGCTTTGATCAACTTATCAAAGCGTATATTCCAACTCCGAGATGCTTGCACCAGTCCATAGATGGATCGCTGGAGCTTTGCATATTTTGTTAGCACCTTTAGGATTGACAAAACCTTCTGGTTGCATCATATACAACTCTTCTTTAATAAATCCATTAAGGAATGCAGTTTTGTTTATCCATTTGCCAGATTTCATAAAATGCGGCAATTGCTAACATGATTCGGACAGACTTAAGCATAGATACGAGTGAGAAACTCTCATCGTAGTCAACACCTTGAACTTGTCGAAAACCTTTTACGACAATTCTAGCTTTGTAGATAGTAACACTACTATCAGCGTCCGTCTTCCTCTTGAAGATCCATTTATTCTCAATTGCTTGCCGATCATCGGGCAAGTCAACCAAAGTCCACACTTTGTTCTCATACATGGATCCCATCTCAGATTTCATGGCCTCAAGCCATTTCGCGGAATCTGGGCTCATCATCGCTTCAGCATAGTTCGTAGGTTCGTCATGGTCAAGTAACATGATCTCAAGAACAGGATTACCTTACCACTCTGGTGCGGATCTTACTCTGGTTGACCTACGAGGTTCGGTAGTAACTTGATCTGAAGTTTCATGATCATCATCATTAGCTTCCTCACTAATTGGTGTAGGTGTCACAGGAACCGGTTTCTGTGATGAACTACTTTCCTCCCACTCACTTCTTTCGAGAGAAACTCCTTCTCTAGAAAGGATCCATTCTCAGCAACGAATATCTTGCCTTCGGATCTGTGATAGAAGGTTTACCCAACATTTTCTTTTGGGTATCCTATGAAGACGCACTTCTCCGATTTGGGTTTGAGCTTATCAGGTTGAAACTTTTTCACATAAGCATTGCAACCTCAAACTTTAAGAAACGACAGCTTAGGTTTCTTGCCAAACCACAGTTCATATGGTGTCGTCTCAACGGATTTAGATGGTGCCCTATTTAACGTGAATGCAGCTGTCTCTAATGCATCACCCCAAAACGATAGTGGTAAATCGGTAAGAGACATCATATATTGCACTATATCCAATAAAGTACGGTTATGATGTTCGGACACACCATTATGCTGTGGTGTTCTAGGTGGCACGAATTTGTGAAACTATTCCACATTGTTTTAATTGAAGACCAAACTCGTAACTCAAATATTCGTCTCCGCGATCAGATCGTAGAAACCTTATTTTCTTGTCACGATAATTTTCCACTTCACTCTGAAATTCTTTGAACTTTTCAAATGTTTCAGACTTATGTTTCATCAAGTAGATATACCCATATCTGCTCAAATCATCTATGAAGGTCAGAAAATAATGATACCCGCCGCGAGCCTCAACACTCATCGAACCACATAAATCAGCATGTATGATTTCCAATAAATCTGTTGCTTGCTTCATTGTTCTGGAGAACGGCGTTTTAGTCATCTTACCCAAGAGGCATGGTTCGCAAGCATCAAGTGATTCATAATCAAGTGATTCCAAAATCCCATCAGCATGGAGTTTCTTCATGCGTTTTACATCAATATGACCTAAACGGCAGTGCCACAAATAAGTTGCACTATCATTATTAACTCTGCATCTTTTTGGCTTCAATATTATGAATATGTGTATCACTACGATCGAGATCCAACAAATCATTTTCGTTGGTGTGTATGACCATAGAAGGTTTTATTCATGTAAACAGAACAACAATTGTTCTCTAACTTAAATGAATAACCGTATTGCAATAAACATGATCAAATCATATTCATGCTCAACGCAAACACCAAATAACACTTATTTAGGTTCAACACTAATCCCGAAAGTATAGGGAGTCTGTGATGATGATCATGTCAATCTTGGAACCACTTCCAACACACATCGTCACTTCACCCTTAACTAGTCTCTGTTTATTCTGCAACTCCCGTTTCGAGTTACTACTCTTAGCAACTGAACCAGTATCAAATGCCGAGGGGTTGCTATAAACACTAGTAAAGTACACATCAATAACATGTATATCCAATATACCTTTGTTCACTTTGCCATCCTTCTTATCCACCAAATACTTGGGGTAGTTCCGCTTCCAGTGACCAGTCCCTTTGCAGTAGAAGCACTTAGTCTCAGGCTTAGGACTAGACTTGGGCTTCTTCACTTGAGCAGCAACTTGCTTGCCGTTCTTCTTGAAGTTCCCCTTCTTCCCTTTGCCCTTTTCTTGAAACTAGTGGTCTCGTCAACCATCAACACTTGATGTTTTTCTTGATTTCTACCTTCGTCGATTTCAGCATCACGAAGAGCTCGGGAATTACTTTCGTCATCCCTTGCATACTATAGTTCATCACGAAGTTCTACTAACTTGGTGATGGTGACTAGAGAATTCTGTCAATCACTATTTTATCTGGAACATTAACTCCCACTTGATTCAAGCGATTGTAGTACCCAGACAATCTGAGCACATGCTCACTGCTTGAGCTATTCTCCTCCATCTTTTAGCTATAGAACTTGTTGGAGACTTCATATCTCTGTATTTGCTCGAAATATTAACTTCAACTCCTGAAACATCTCATATGGTCCATGACGTTCAAAACGTCTTTGAAGTCCCGATTCTAAGCTGTTAAGCATGGTGCACTAAACTATCAAGTAGTCATCATATTGAGCTAGCCAAACGTTCATAACGTCTGCATCCGCTCCTGCAATAGGTCTGTCACTTAGCGGTGCATCAAGGACATAATTCTTCTGTGCAGCAATGAGGATAAACCTTAGATCACGGATCCAATCCGCATCATTGCTACTAACATCTTTCAACATAGTTTTCTCTAGGAACATATCAAAATATAAACAGGGAGATACATCGCGAGCTATTGTTCTACCACATAGATATACTAATACTACCGGGACTAAGTTCATGATAAATTAAAGTTCAATTAATCATATTACTTAAGAACTCCCACTTAGATAGACATCCCTCTAATCCTCTAAGTGATCACGTGATCCATATCAAGTAAACCATGTCCGATCATCACGTGAGATGGAGTAGTTTCAACGGTGAACATCACTATGTTGATCATATCCACTATATGATTCACGCTCGACCTTTCGGTCTCCGTGCTCCGAGGCCATATCTGTTATATGCTAGGCTCGTCAAGCTTAACCTGAGTATTCCGCGTGTGCAACTGTTTTGCACCCGTTGTATTTGAACGTAGAGCCTATCACACCCGATCATCTCGTGGTGTCTCAGCACGAAGAACTTTCGCAACGGTGCATACTCAGGGAGAACACTTATACTTTGATAATTTAGTGAGGGATCATCTTATAATGCTACCGTCAATCAAAGCAAGATAAGATGCATAAAAGATAAACATCACATGCAATCAATATAAGTGATATGATATGGCCATCATCATCTTGTGCTTGTGATCTCCATCTTCGAAGCACCGTCATGATCACCATCGTCACCGGCGTGATACCTTGATCTTCATCGTCGCATCGTTGTCCTCTCGCCAATCTTATGCTTCTACGACTATCGCTACTGCTTAGTGATAAAGTAAAGCATTACAGGGCGATTGCATTGCATACAATAAAGTGACAACCATATGGCTCCTGCAAGTTGCCGATAACTCGGTTACAAAACATGATCATCTCATACAATAAAATTTAGCATCATGTCTTGACCATATCACATCACAACATGCCCTGCAAAAACAAGTTAGACGTCCTCTACTTTGTTGTTGCAAATTTTACATGGCTGCTACGGGATGAGCAAGAACCGTTCTTACCTACGCATCAAAACCACAACGATAGTTTGTCAAGTTGGTGCTGTTTTAACCTTCGCAAGGACCGGGCGTAGCCACACTCGGTTCAACTAAAGTTGGAGAAATTGACACCCGCCAGCCACCTGTGTGCAAAGCACGTCGGTAGAACCAGTCTCGCGTAAGCGTACGCGTAATGTCGGTCCAGGCCGCTTCATCCAACAATACCGCCGAACCAAAGTATGACATGCTGGTAAGCAGTATGACTTATATCGTCCACAACTCACTTGTGTTTTACTCGTGCATATACATCAACGCATAAAACCTGGCTCTGATACCACTGTTGGGGAACGTAGAAATTTCAAAAAAATTCCTATGCACATGCAAGATCATGGTGATGCATAGCAACGAGAGGGGAGAGTGTTGTCTACGTACCCTCGTAGACCGTAAGCGGAAGCGTTTTATCAACGCGGTTGATGTAGTCGTATGTCTTCACGATCCGACCGATCCAAGTACCGAACGCACGGCACCTCCGAGTTCTGCACACGTTCAGCTCGATGACGTCCTCGCCTTCTCGATCCAGCAAGAGGGGCGAAGTACTAGATGAGTTCCGGCAGCACGACGGCGTGGTGACGGTGTTGGTGAAGAACAATCTCCGTAGGGCTTCGCCTAAGCACTACGAAAACTATGACGGAGGATAAACAAGAGGGGACGGGGTTGCCGGCACACGGCCTGGTGTTTCTTGATGTGTCTTGGGTGCTAGCCCTACCCCTCGATTTATATGTTGAGCCTTGGGGTCGAAACTTGGAGTAAAAGCCTCCACAAAGTCGGTTTCACCCGAAAGGCAAGAGTCCTTCTCGGACTCCAGGGCCAGACGCCAGGGTCCCTGGCGTCTGTTCCCGGCGTCTGGACCAGACGCCAGGGACCCTGGCGTCTGGCCCCTGGACTCCACAAAACTTCCTTTTGCGCTTTCCAAAAACCTCGTGGGCTTTCCCCTTTGGCCCAGATAAAGTGTTCTTGTGCCCAAACATTTCGGGAAACATCTGGAACCCCTTCCGATGGATTCCGGAACCTTTCCGGAGATCAAACAGTACTATCCACATATCAATCTTTACTTCCGGACCATTCCGGAGATCCTCGTCATATCCGTGATCTCATCCAAAACTCCGAACAACATTCGGTCATCATAGTACTATATCGTCAACGAACGTTAAGCGTGCGGACCCTAGGGGTTCGAGAACTATGTAGACATGACCGAGACACCTCTCTGGTCAATAACCAATAGCGGGACCTGGATGCCCATATTGGCTCCTACATATTCTACGAAGATCTTTATCGGTCAGACCGCATAACAACATACGTTGTTCCCTTTGTCATCGGTATGTTACTTGCCCGAGATTCGATCGTCGGTATCTCAATACCTAGTTCAATCTCGTTACCGGCAAGTCTCTTTACTCGTTTCGTAATACATCATCACGCAACAAACTCATTAGTTGCAATGCTTGCAAGGCTTAAGTGATGTGCATTACCGAGAGGGCCCAGAGATACCTCTCCGACAATCGAAGTGACAAATCCTAATATCGAAATACGCCAACCCAACAAGTACCTTTGGAGACACCTGTAGAGCACATTTATAATCACCCAGTTACGTTGTGACGTTTGGTACCACACAAAGTGTTCCTCCGGTAAACGGGAGTTGCATAATCTCATAGTCATAGGAACATGTATAAGTCATGAAGAAAGCAATAGCAACATACTAAACGATTGAGTGCTAAGCTAACGGAATGGGTCAAGTCAATCACATCATTCTCCTAGTGATGTGATCCCGTTAATCAAATGACAACCCATGTCAATGGCTAGGAAACTTAACCATCTTTGATCAACGAGCTAGTCAAGTAGAGGCATACTAGTGACACTCTATTTGTCTATGTATTCACACATGTATTATGTTCCCGGTTAATACAATTCTAGCATGAATAATAAACATTTATCATGATATAAGGAAATAAATAATAACTTTATTATTGCCTCTAGGGCATATTTCCTTCAGAAGGGCTTCCGCCCAAAAGGGAGGAATTAAGTTGGCTTGGAGAAGGAGAGTGTGCACGATATCATTAGTTGTACGAATAAGGTGTTCCGCTTTGCCATTTTGAGGAGAAGTGTGTGGGCAAGAAAACCGATAGACGATGTCGTTATAGGAGAAAAATGAGCGAAGAGAGGTGTTTATGAATTCGCCGCCATTGTCACATTGCATACTTTTGATGATCACATGAAATTGAGTGTGAACAAAGGTAAAGAAACGCTGTAGGACAGTAGAGGTCTCGGATTTTTGACGCAAAGGAAATGTCCAAGAGTAATGTGTGTAGTCATCCAAGATAACAAGATAGTATTGAAACCCGGAAAAACTTACAATGGGGGAGGTCCACAAATCACAATGAATTAAATCGAAGGCAGCTAAAGTTTTGCTATGTGAAGAAGAAAATGGGAGGCATGGTTGGCGCCCTAGTTGGCAAGCGTTACAAGGGAAATGGGGAGCCTTATTACAATCACTAAGAAAATCACGAGAAATAATAGAAAGAGTATGAGCGCCGGGGTGCCCGAGACGACGATGCCACAAATCCGAGGTGGTGGTGAGGAGTGCCGACGCCCGTGCTGGTTTATTGCCAATGAAGGGGTAGAGGTCGCCGGTGCTAGCGGAGATCATGAGAACTTGTCGAGTGCGAAGATCCTTCATAAGAAAACCACACGGAAAAAATTCAACGGAACATGAGTTATCTTTGGTAAATTGGCATACGGAAATAAGGCTAGTAACTACATGTGGAGAGACAAGAATGTCCGTGAGGCGAAATTTGTGAGGGTGGAGTGTGGTGGAGCCAGTGGCGGTGACGGGAAGATGCTGTCCATTGGCAACAAGTATGCTTGAAGGAACATGCGTTAATGAATGACTAGACGACGTGCGAAGAGGCGCCACTGTCCAAGTACCACTCGGGGGCTGGTTGGTTGGGGAAGCCGGAGTTGCTGTAGGCGGCGTTGAGCATGGCAAGATGACCCCACGAAGGCGGCGTGGGTGGGTAGTAAGTGCGATCCGGCGGCGGCGGAGGTGCTGCTGAAGAGGGAGGGCGTCGTGCCGAAGACGAACGGCGGAGAGGAAGTGGAGGAGGAGGCCGGGGTGGTGGAGGCGGCGGGCGCCGTGGAGGAGAGAGAGCCCGGCGAGGTGACGGAGTCCATGGCGGCGGCGGACGGGGAGGAGTCGGTGCCGGCCATGAGGAGAACCTGGAAGCAGCTGATACCAAGTTGGAAAGATATTTCCTTGATTGATTTGCGGATCACAGTACAGAGTATATATCAAGGAGAACTGCACGTCCTATACAAGTGGCACTCGGGCCCGACGTGGCCTCCTGATCCTATAAACACGATATGAGTACACAACGTTACATGAGTACAGACTTTTTCTAACAGGATCAGAATATTTGTATCTCTGAATTTTGTTTAGAAAGGGATAACATATCGGAACTGAATTTTGCCTAGAGCAACGTTCAGGTTTATTCTTACTTCCTTGTGTAATTTTGTTTATAGAGGCCTAGATCAAAATGACAAAAACAACACACACTTTCAGTTTTGGTGAACTGAATTAAATCAAAATGATGAAAACAACATAGAATTTTATGTTGTCTAACAGAGCAGAAGCGAACTTTCTGCTGTCGAAAGGAGCAGCACACATGCTACCATACATGTTCAGTTTGATACCCATACTGAACACTTGTCTACATTCTCTTGATTATGAAATCAGACAACTCAGCAAAAAAAAATTTAATGACTGAACTTTGTTACTAACATCTGATATAAACATTGTAAATTAGCTAATCAGAGAGGGATATAGAGGGAGGAGGAGAAGAGGAGGTAGGCTATGGCCATGCTGCAAGAGTAGAAGAATTCATACAGGGAGCGGTCGAGCGGACATGGAGTAGAGGAGCAGAGGAGCTGCAGCTCCGTCGACCATGGTACAGAAAGAGGGGGTGTACAGGAGGATGGAGGGGCATGGCATAGGGGGAAGCGTGGATCCAGCAGGTCAGGGCGCGGCTGAGCCAGAGGGGGGCATGGCGGATCCAGAGGGGGCGCGGACTAGATGTCTCGGGCCGCCGCAGGCCTCCATCTTGGTCGCCGACCGACGTTGGGAGGGGACGCGGCACGGGGATGGGATGCAGCGCGGTACGGGGATAGGAGGAGGTATTGGGATGGGGAAGAGGGAGAGGGAACGGGGAAGAACGGCACCTGCGCAGCCGCCGGTGCTCGTGGTGGTCGCCGCCGCCGAGCTCCTAGGTCGTGGCCGACCTCCCTGCTCTGTTTTCTTATTTTTCGTGGTCGCGGGGGATGAAGGGGTACGTTTTGCGGGCGCTCGCGATTTCAGCCCAAATCGGAGCGGTACCCCTCCGAAACGTGGGAGAAAGCTTTTCGTGGGAGGCAAAACGGTTTGGAATTGGGCTTTTGTTTCCAATACGAATTCGTTGTCCATCCAAACGGCTGTATTGCTGCTAGTTCAATACCAAATCCATTTCCTAGGCTCCAATGGAGACATCCAAACGCAGTGTTATGCAAATCTAATAAAGAACTGTAATGCTAAAAATCTGATGTACAAATCGAACGTTTATATGACAAATTTAGTTGGCGTGAGGCTGGCAAATTTAGTTTAGAGCACAGTAATTCTCTGGGAAAAAAATGAACTGAGGCGAATTTGCCATGCTTGTCAATTAAACTTGCCATCCTCGGCAAAATCAAATTGCTATAAAAATGTCTGATTTGCGATGGTCTAGAATCTGACGTTAGATTTGGAGTAGACTCTTTGTTTTGTGGGCTAGATTTGTAGTAGAATCCATAAAGGAACAACACTACATGGAAATGTAGTGGCATGCTAAGCTCTCTGGACAATTACAATTTGTGTTTGGCCCAGCAACACGATAGCTAGCGGTTTTGGGATTTTTCGAAGGAGTGGTAGGGGGATCTTTCGTCTGGGGTTTGGGGAGGTCCGCATTCTTTTTATTCTGTGTTTTACAATTATTATTTTCCCTATTGGTTTCTTGGTTTTGGTTTTTTTCCTGAACATTTTGTACATTTTTGTTTGTTGGTGTGTCCTTATTTATTTTTTCCATTTTCAAATACTTCTTAGCTTGTCTTAAATACATGACGAACATTTTTCGTATACAGGTTGAACATTTCTTAAATACAAGTTGAACATTTTTCAAATGTAAGTCAATATTTTTTAAATACACGTTGAAGATTTTTCAATCGCACATTGAACATTTTCCAAAAAAAATAGTGAACATTTTTTTACTCGTACGAATAATTTGTAAAAATTATGAACATTTTTATAAAATAGCACAATTTTATTAAATGTTCTTAACATTTTTCAAAGAAATGCATGGACAATTGTTTACTTTTCATGAGTTTTCTAAATATGTAATGAATAACTTTTTAAAT
Organism: Aegilops tauschii subsp. strangulata; assembly: GCF_002575655.3. Taxonomy (NCBI): domain Eukaryota; kingdom Viridiplantae; phylum Streptophyta; class Magnoliopsida; order Poales; family Poaceae; genus Aegilops; species Aegilops tauschii. Next base: position 3,981,687 of record NC_053040.3, on the reverse strand, counting down.
ATGCATAAATTTCTTGATGTAACTGCAATTTTTTAGATTCTTACAAGCATTTTTTATATATTATGCAAACAAATATTACATATTATGCTCACAAAAACACACACACACAGACACACACACACACACACACACACACACAAACGCACGCGCACCCACCCACCCACACACACGCACACACGCACACACACACAAACACAAACACACACACGCAGATGCACACGCACACCTACACACACACATGTACATACACACGCACATGCGCGCGCACACATAGACACACACAGATATATTTGTGACTTATTGGAGCGTTTTCTTATAATTTAATGTATAATGAAAAATTCATATCACAAAAGTTGAGAAGTCACCTCAATTTGATGTGGACCACTATGTTGTGGTATCATATTGCAATATTTGCTATACATATATTTGAGTATGAGTTGAATTTTACAATTTATTGTTGGAGTGTGCAAATAATTGTCGTAATGTTATATGGTTTAGTTGTCTTGTCTTCTTTCTTAAAGATAGACGTGTGCGCGTGTTTCTATGTTCTCGTTAAAAAATTAAAATGGATGGAGCTAGGAGCCACCACATCAATTTCTTCTGCCTAGCTATCCGATCATGCTGATGAATGGTTTGGATGGACTGCTTGTCTGATGGACAACAGATCTCGGATATGGGGTCCCGAGGTGGTAGCCTTGGTGCGATGGTAACAAGAGACACATGAATTTACCCAGGTTCAAGCTCTCTCAAAGAGGTAGTGCTATACGTCCTGTTTGATTGTGTTGATTTTTAGGGAGTACAAGTTATAGGTTGATCTACCATGAGATGGCATGTGTATGAGGTTCTAATAAGCTATTGACTAGACTGTCCTCGGTTTATATAATTTACCGGAGGCGTAGGATAACACGAGTCCTGGTCGGCTACATCGGTGGAGAGGAGTCCTTGTCTTGTATGGCAAGTCTTGTGGAATTTCCTGTATACATCATGAGTTTCCCGAAGTGGCCCAGGACGGAACCGACAAAGGGGCCCCTTGACCGGGCCAACCTGGTCGGGAGTAGACATGATAATTACCCCCTGATCCAGGACACCATCACCGTGTGCTGATCCCTCGAAGGTTTTTCCTTGTCCAACGCATGTGTGATGGTTGGCCCAGCATTTTGGGCCGCTGCACGGAAGCTATACGTGGGCAGCCTGTGGTTAATCATGTCGAGGAGATGGCATCTAGGACTTCAATTCTTGCCTGATTAATTTCATGCTTGACTGAAATGTTGGATAACAAAACTTGTGCTATGCAATTGCTTGGCTAGAAACACACACTTGCAAATTGTACTTAATAATGGTCTTCACCAAATATCCAGGAATAAGCGCTACAACTTTCCATCCATTTTGAACAGTAACTGCACGACATACAGTTGACACACAAGTTTTTCTTCTTATTTTTGGAGTTTCCAACCAGTTCTTTTCCATCCGTCCAAAAATTGATAATCATTTTGACATTATCATAGTGTCAAAACTGATCTTACATTCTGGGACGGATGGAGTACATAATTGGACAATACATAATGTTTTAATGATATAATTGATCCTTACCACATACTATATATGTTTATAAAAATTAAATGACTCTACATCATGATCTAGTAAGAGAATAGAGCTTGATGACGGCCCTGCTTTATAATGAAAGCAACCAGTAGCAAGAAATAACAACAACAGTACAGTATGCAGGAAATTAATTACAAACAAATCGAGGCTCACTGAGCAACCTGTAGGGCCATCATTTTGAGCCAACATGAACATACTAGGAGAGCCATCATCATGGCCATGCTTTATAACGAAAGCAACCAGTAGCAACTACTCCCTATGTCACCATCTTATATTATTGGAGACGGAGAGAGTACTAGCAACAACATTATATTGTGCAGGAAATGAAATACAAACACACCCATAACATAGCGCAGGTGCATAGCAACTGCAGCTGCTCTTATTCCGAAAGGGAAACACACACAAGGTTGTGTGCTCAGACCTACAAACGGAAAGAACAAACTATAGCTAACAACAAGATAATAACCTCGAGTTGCGAAAGGTCCATGTAGGAGGACGCATCAACTTCTCAACGACAATTTACTACCTTTTCCCCTGTCCATGGGCAGAAGGAGGGCGTGGGCCGCCGCGAGGCCCTAACGATGACATACCCTCATGCACATTTCGTACCAGTAGTCATCTGGATGGCACATATCGCACGGGTCGAAAGTCAGTTGGTCGGCGCCGGCGGCCTCTTGCTTCCTCTTCTCTTCTTCTTCCTCCTGGCTGGCACGCTCCACCGGCGTCGCCAGCAGCCCAATTCCTTCTCCTCCTACTCCTCTTGCCTCTCCATGGGCCGCCAGCACCACGGCTTCCCTGATGCAATATGTCATGCAGCCTTTTGGATTCGAACTGCCAGTGCACTCAGCGATGCACTGGCGTATGCTCTTCTTGGCGGTCGCCCCGACGACGAGCAGGGCTAGGCATAGGACTACACAGGACACAACGCTGCCGCTGCAGTGCTTCTTCCTGGAACCCACACCCATGGCTGGCTTGAACTAATTAGCTGTAAGTACGTTGCTGCTAACAACGATGGATGGATGGATCGAAGAGACGGGGACACGCACACATATAAAGAGTTCAAGATGCTGGTGGCCTTTTCTGAGGAGTCTAGTCCATGTAATAGCTTGGGATCAGATCTGATCTGACGATCCACTTGCGTGCTGTTAGGGAGACAGCTTGCAGCAGATGCATGTGATTCCAAATTAACTATGCATGTATGCTGTAACCAGCAAAACTAGATTAAGGGAGCATCTAGGAGTAGGTACTTACACGTAATTACTTGCTTCTGTCGCTTCCTGCTAACGGCCACCACATGTACAGGCTCACCACGCGAGAGGTATCGATCCGACATTTGCGGGCGTGCAATGCATGAGCTTCTATTGATGTTTGATTTTACTCACACGCGACTGCCACGCACCCTTGTGTCAGGGTCGGGACAAACTGTGCACAAAAGATGCATTCAACTAGCTAGTATTTATGTATGAAGTGGAGTGTATCCACTTGCTTCCAAATCAACTACTAGTAGTTGGTATACTTCCTAGATTAAGTATTTGTATGCGATCGATCAGCGCGTACCGGAGCTCCCATTCTTTGCTGTTTGTGATTTTATCTTGGATGCAGCTTCCCAAAGAAGCACAAGGTCAAGGAAATAGCCCTGCTTCAAGGAAAAGATGTAATTCTCTTTTGTGGTGTGTTTATTGAGATCCGACGAATTATGGGTTTATGATTAGCTTATCTATGAATATTATTTGAGTCTTCTCTGAACTCTTTTATGCATGATTATTATAACTTTTTATTTTTCTCCGATTCATCCGTTTAGTTTGGCCAACTAGATTGATTTATGTTGCAATGTGAGAGGTGCTTTGTACCGGGTTCAATCTTGTGGTGCTTTATATCCCACTGACAGAAAGGGACAAGACACGTATTTGCATTATTGTCATTAAGGATAAAAATATAGATTTATTCATATTAATTGGGTTTACTTTGTCTACATCGTGTCATCTTGCTTAAGGTGTTACTTCATTCTTTGTGAACTTAATACTCTAGATGCATGCTGGATAACGGTCGATGTGTGGAGTAATAGTAGTAGATGGAGGCATGAGTCGGTCTACTTGTCTCGGATTGTAGGAGATATGCCCTAGAGGCAATAATAAATGATATTATTTATCTCCGAGTTCATAATTATGTTTATGTTCCATGCTATAACTGCTATGGTTCTCGAGTCTACAATAACCACGAGGCTCGGAGGAAGACTCATATGCACGTGTGGAATAATAAACGGTAAAATGTATTCCTAGTCTAGCCTCTAAGACTAGCTCAAGTGTTGCATGATGGTTATGTTTTCCTGATCATGGGCATGTCTATGTCAGCAACCTTGAGGGCATAATGTTAAGAGAACATTTGTGTTGAATCGACCCGGCATGATGTTATGCTATGAGATTCATTCGTCACAAGTTTATTGGTACATAACACAGAGATGGTTAACGTTTGCATGATTCCTTAGACCATGAGAGTATCGAGTTTCTTCATGCTTGCTTCATGAACTTTGGGGTTCGTTAAATGTCATCCGTAAATGGGTGGCTATTACGGCGGCTTACGGGTTCATGGAAAAGTGTGTCAAGTAACTTGATAGCTCAAGATTGGGATTTGCTCCCCCGACGATGGAGAGATATCTCTGGGCCCTCTCGGTGTTACGGTATCCATCATCGTCTGGCCAGACACTTTGTGATTTGATCACGGGGATGCCGGAACACGATAACGAGAAAAGAGAACAATACCGGTAACGAGGTAACTAGCATAGTGGACAAGTTGTTGATCCACGGGAATGCCAACATGTCTCACCTCGGGTATTTGTAACATATCGCGAAGCAACAGGAATAGCACACGGCAACTGGAGGTTCACTCGAATATTTATTCGTGTGGGTATAGGGGTCAATATGGGTGTCCACAGCTCCGATGTTGATCATTGATCGGAAGGGGTTCCGGGTCATGTCTATACTTCACCGAACCTATAGGGTCACACGCTTAAGGGTCATCTATCTGCTGAATACTAGACAGGGAGTCTGAGAGAAAATCACCGAAAAAGTTTCGGACACCGAAAAGTTTCGGATAGCGGAATCGTACCGCAGAGAGAGGTCATCGGATAAGTTTCGATGATACCGAAAAGTTGTTTCGGGATACACCATTAAGTCAAATTGGTTTCGGCACATGCCTGATAATTCTTGGAGGATGCCAGAATCATTCTGGAAGCTTTTTGGAATTTTCTGAGATAAAAACCGGAAATGTTCCGGAGCTGCCGGAGCCACTTCAGATGCGTTTCGCAGATGAAAATCACTAAAACCGGAATTGTTTCGGAACGCGTTGAAAATCATTTTAGTGGGTACTGGAAATGTTCTTAGCCCACATAAATATTTTCAGTTCGATCAGACGCTGAAAAATGTCGTCGTGAATAGTGAAAATCAGCTTTATGGTTACTTTATGGAAAGCCACCTTTTGGGGCTTTGCTCCAAAAGATCTTGGGGATGACATGGATGGATAGGAGCCATTTTTTGGGCCCCTCATGGGGGTGTGGCCGGCCACATGGGGTATCCCCCCCTTGGGGACCCTCTTGTTCCTTGGTTTCACTCCTAGGTCCTTGTGGAAGGACTTCATTCATGTGCATTTTGGGTTTTTTGTGAAACTACCCTACCCCCTTGGGATTTCCTATAAATAGAGGTGGAGGGGCAGCCCTCCACACTCATCCCTTGCTCTCATACACAAGCCATGCATTATCTGGCTTCTTCTCTCCCTCCCACGAAAAGAGTTTCGTAGAGCCGTAAGGCTGTCTGGGTTCCGGCAGGAACTAGTTCTGGACGGCGAAGCCCTGCCGGATAGATAACACCGTATGTGTGCAAATCTGTAGAGAGATCGTAGTTTCGGTCTTAGTTCGTGAGTGCCTCCCGAAGGGCTGTCCGTGTGACCGTCCGAGTTTCGAAGGTCCTCCCGAAGGGCTGTCCGAGTGACCGTTCGAGTTTCGAAGGTCCTCCCGAAGGGCTGTCCGCGACACCGTCCGGGGGGCTGTTCGACCGCCTCCTGGAGGGCTGTCTGAGGAGCAGATGAGGGTATACATCCTCGCGGTTGGGAGGTTGTAAATCCTAGCTGCGGGGATCTGCACCGCCGATCGTCATCGACTCTACTTCCCGCTGCGCTACGAGTCGGTAACGAAAAAGATCAAACCATGTATGCAGTCTCCATAGTGGTCCTGGGCTGGTGCGTAGGTCGGAAATTTTTTGTTTTCTGCTGCGTTCCCCTACAGTGGCATCAAGAGCCGTGCTATGCGTAGATGCAGGTTTCGATCTAGAATACATAGAGATGTATGGGTATTGCATAATATAATTAGGTAGTAGATGAGATCTATTGCTGAAAATTATTTATGCGGGTGACAGATGAAATCTGTTACCCGACGTTCTTGTTGCTTCCCTAGAATTTGCGTTTGCTCAATCTCGAGACAGCATGGTGGAATTTGACAAAGTTCTGGCAATCCGTGATCCTGATTGATCATGGAAGTGCTATCAGTTCTTTGGGTTCTGACGTAGTCAAAAGAAAGATGAAATTCGCAGATGAAAGGGCATTGCAGATATGATCTGCACGGGGGTCATGCGTATGATGAAGTTTAGTATGGGGCTCGAGATTTAATTATCTCAGGTTTCATACACCCCGAGATGTTAATCTAGCAACTTGAATAATCATACTTGATGATAAAACGTTGGTAGCTGCGGTTTAAGTCAAAACCTTAGAAGCCACGTAAAATAAATTTTTGCATAAACCGATTAGAGGCGTCTAACTTGGTTTTGCAGGATGTGCATGTGATGTGGTATAGCAGTGCTCATACTAATTTGATTATGTATGAGATGACTATATGATGTAATTTGATTAACATGACCTGCGTGTCATGATTCGGCATGATGGCTGGAGCCATATGATTGCATTTTAATGACCTGCGTGTCAACCTTGTTGTAATGCATTATTTTGTTAGCTATAGAGATAGCGATATTATCTGGTGCATCGACAAGGTGGTGGCAATCTTCATGAAGGTGACCACCGACGCGAATGCCGAAGACGAAGAAATGAAATACTTCTCCGTCAGAAAGGGCTATACCATATCATGCTATTATGAATTGCCTGAGATGTTTATCCCTTATGATGCACCCTTCTTGATTGCGCGGTAGTCGCTTTTATTAGGGTGATCTCTCACTTAAAATATCAAGTAGTTAGTGTTCTCCCAAGTGTAGCACCGTCACGGCACCTATCTTTTCGGGGTGCGCCATGGATGCATGGGTACGAACGATTAGAGAAGTGTGAGGCGGGTGAGGTCAGACCTCGCAGCAAGATCACTTGGTTGTCTTGACGTTCATGGCAGGATCGTCCTGAGCTCGGAACACACGCATCGAAAGATGAGCAAGAGTCACATAGAGATGTGATCGGCAAGTTGGCCTACCGATTAAAATTCCCGTTATGAGATGATGATTCTATGGCGATGAATTGAAGTCTGGATCTTGTATCACTCAAAATTAATTGTGAGAGATATTGATTTGAGTGGGAGCGCACTGTTGAATTAACATGTTTAATTCTCAGTGCAATTAATTATGAACACTGTCTAAGTGTTTCTTGCAAAATAGTTGTAGAATAATGGCTCGCGTTTCCACCTTCCCTATTAAAATTGAATAACTGTTAAATATCTGGTTAAAACTTTACGATTGGTAACGTAATATGAGGATTGTCCTCAAAAGTGCCGAGAAGGACTTTGTCCTATCGCATGCTTTCCGTATCCTCCCGCTAAAGCTATGGATCATGTGACTCTCGTCCTTCGATCCAAAAGCTATAATTCCGTTTCAGTCAAGTGCAATATGTTTGCTTCCATGAAACCCAAACTTCGAAACTTGGGATAGTTATATGATATTCATGGAACTGAAAATTATTTTCAGATACAAACAAAGCAATGTTTGTTTGCAAGTATTAGTAAAAGTGTTTACTATGCATTTGACTGTTGGGAAAGGGATCCAGAAGAACGCCTGTCATATAATGAAATGTGAATAAAACAACAACTTAAAGAGAAAGGAAGTGTCCAAAGGGTGTTAGTATAATTTCCACACCTAGGAAGTCCGGGGCTAATGCCACTCTTAAGTTGGGTGCTTCTTCTGAGAGTAGGAGAAATACTAAAAGTTAAACTGTTAGAAGTATAAAGGCAAAAGGAAAGAAGACAGGAATATCCAGCTCATGTATGAATGTCATACAAGTTTTTGATGTATAGAAGGCTGGTCAAAGATATAGTTCTTGCGAATTATGGTTAAACATGTTAATCACTAATTCTTGGGTATTGTGAGTTCATCACAAAATTGCCCGCTCGATTGCATTCTGTTGCAACTCGATGTAAGAACTACTATGGCCTGAAAGACTAGCTAGAAATGAGGTTAAGGTATACACAGGGAACATAGTAAATGTTACTATACCTTCCATCGATGTATTGCCGTCTGTATTTATTTTCATAATTCATTTAGAGTTTTACAAACTCTATCCCATTGCATAAGGTATCTTGCAAGAAGGTTGTTCATAAGAGAACTTTTTATGTTCGATGTTATGAATAACACAAGGGCCATACTTTCATTATGAATGAGATGTATGTTATGAATATTGATAATAATACAATACCTCTGGGTTTACTTTCATAATTCATTTTAGAGTTTCATACACGCTAGCCCATTGCACAATGTTTGTTCCAAAAGAGTTGTTCATAAAAACAACAATTGTTGTTAAGTATTATGAATAACATGAAGGGCCATGCTTCCATCCAAGATGGCATGTATGTTATGAATATTGATGGAAATATGATACATCCATAACACTGACGCTAAATGTCGCAAGACTAAAAGAATACCACACAAGTGTGGCACTACATTTGGTCACATTGGAGAAACCCGCATGGAAAATTCCATTATGATGGATTTTGAAGTCTTTTTGATTTTGAATCATCTGACACTTGCAACTTTCCTCCGAAAAGTGAAGTGACTAAAATACCGTTCACAGGCCATAAGGAACGAACAAAAAACTTATTAGTGATCATACATTTGATGTGTGTAGTCCGATAAGTGTTGTTAGTAGTGGATTTATTTATCTTCATAAATGACTCAAGTAGATATATGGATATTTACTTGATGAGACGTAAGTCTGGATCTTTTGAAATCATTCAAAAGGTTTTCAAAAATGAAGTAGAAGTTATTGTAACAAGAAAATTATGTTTCTGCAATTTGATTGCACAAAGGAATATTTGAGTTACATGTTTAGCAGATGTCTGATGAGTTGTGAAAGGGGTTTCATAACTTGCACCTCCCGGAACACCACTGCAAGTGGAAAGTCTATGGAGATGTAATCAAACCATTTATGACATGGTAAGGTCAAAGATGACATAAATAAATTTGCCATTATCCCTTTTAAAGTGATGCTTTAAAGACTGCGGCTTTTACACTGAAAAGAGCTACATCGGGTCTGTTGAAATGAAGCCATGGTATGCTACGCCCAACCATGTTATATCTTTTCTTAACATTTGGAATATGGGGCTTGTGTAAAAGGTTACAAACCTATTCCAAATCAGACAAGTGCTACTTTGTAGGTTATACCAAAATGTTGGGTATTCCTCCCTCACTATACCGAGGCAAATAGTTTTGCCGTGAAACGGTGTGCTTTTAAAGAGAATGGTTCTTTCAAAAAGGTGAGTGGGAGAATAGTGCAACTCGACGAGATAAACAGTATCTACGTCATCAGATCAAAGGAAAGAGACCTTGGAAGTAATTCCAGAGTTTCCTACTGCGACTGATACGGAAGTCTCTACAATAAAATGTATGAACTTCGGTCGAACTTGCAGCTGAACCACGTAGGCAAGGCTCGTGCAAACCTCTCAGGTGCGCAAACGAGATATTGTTGTTAGACAACATTATACCTACGATACACAAGGAAGCGTTGATGGGCCCTGACTCCGGAATTGGCTAAATGCCAATACAACCCGAATTAGTTTCCATATAAGTGATTCAAGATTTAAACCTTGATACACCTTTCGGAAGACTTAGAGTCTAACGAATATTTATGGAACTTAAAACTGATACGGATAAAAATGTTTTTTCCATAAAGCTCGACTTGTTGAAATAACAAGTTCAAGAGTTGACTACGATGAGGTTGTTTTCATCGTAGCGATGCTTAAAGTCGGTTCGGGTTGAACTAGCAATTAATACATATTTCAATCATGAGATATGAAACATGGATGATAAAAGGATTTCCATCTGATGGAAATGAAAGCTAGGACTTGTATATGATACAGTCCAAAGTAATTTGTCGATCCAGAGGATGCTAGTAGGTATGCAAACTTCAGAGTTCTAGCAATGGACAGAAGAGAGCAAAATGGAGTTGGAATCTTCGTGTTTATGGTCAAAGGGGTTTTGACTTCATCAATGGGTAACGAAGATGCTTGTAATTCAAGAAAGTAAGTGGGAGCGTAATAATATTTCTAAAAACCTTATGTGCTTGGCACATTGGTAATTGGAAATAAATTTCTTGACACGAATTAGGACTTCATTTGAAAATAGTTTTTCGATGAAGTGCTTAGGCTAAATAGCCTCAATATTAGGCATGATGATCTATGGAGATAGATTTACCTAATGGGGCTAAGCAATGAATACATATTGACAAGATGCTAAAACCTTTTAGCATTTAAAACGCCAAGGAGTGATTCTTGCCAAAGTCACATGGAAAGAGTTTTTGCAAGACTCGGTGTCCCAAAACACTGATGAGTAAAATACATAATGCAGATTCCACACACTTTTGTGTTTGGATTAATCATGTATTCCATGGTATGTAAAACAACCAGATATGTCCGATACTCCCAATGTGTTGCGAGTATGGATACTAAAGTGATCAAAGTACTGATCGTGGGACAACAGTGAAAGATGTCATTGAGTACTAGAGTAAGTACTGATGATATGTTTTCTTGCAAGCGGAGATCATGAAGAGTTCGTTGTAAAATGTTACATCGATAGTCTTCATCTTTTCACCGTGCGATTTTCGATTTAAGTTAAGGGTTTTGTGTAACACACAATGTGGTGGCACAGTTAGTTGGAATTTGTTCAAACTAGTTACTGTGGCGAATTCTATAACAAGGGCTAAGTATGTTGACGCTTTAGAAGCGACAAAGAAGATGTTGAATCATATAGTTCATTCATGAACTTAGTATAGTTCCAAGATGGCTTTTGACAATGGGACACTACTGCAGGTAGTTGCTCCATAACTCAGTCTGAGGAATCCAGGTTCGACCTGTGATTCACATACATACAAAGCCAAGTCCACACAAAATATGAATTTTGTGAAAACGTGAAAACGCGAGGACATGCAAAGATACACACGGAACTGAAGTCGTCAGATCCGTTGGACATCAGGCTATACCACAAGCGAAGCATATTTACACCGGTGTGCCACAGGTGTAAAGTGCATTAGCATTAACTAGATTATTGACTCTAGTGCAAGTGGGAGTCTGTAGGAGATATGCCCTAGAGGCAATAATAAATGATATTATTTATCTCCGAGTTCATAATTATGTTTATGTTCCATGCTATAACTGCTATGGTTCTCGAGTCTACAATAACCACGAGGCTCGGAGGAAGACTCATATGCACGTGTGGAATAATAAACGGTAAAATGTATTCCTAGTCTAGCCTCTAAGACTAGCTCAAGTGTTGCATGATGGTTATGTTTTCCTGATCATGGGCATGTCTATGTCAGCAACCTTGAGGGCATAATGTTAAGAGAACATTTGTGTTGAATCGACCCGGCATGATGTTATGCTATGAGATTCATTCGTCACAAGTTTATTGGTACATAACACAGAGATGGTTAACGTTTGCATGATTCCTTAGACCATGAGAGTATCGAGTTTCTTCATGCTTGCTTCATGAACTTTGGGGTTCGTTAAATGTCATCCGTAAATGGGTGGCTATTACGGCGGCTTACGGGTTCATGGAAAAGTGTGTCAAGTAACTTGATAGCTCAAGATTGGGATTTGCTCCCCCGACGATGGAGAGATATCTCTGGGCCCTCTCGGTGTTACGGTATCCATCATCGTCTGGCCAGACACTTTGTGATTTGATCACGGGGATGCTGGAACACGATAACGAGAAAAGAGAACAATACCGGTAACGAGGTAACTAGCATAGTGGACAAGTTGTTGATCCACGGGAATGCCAACATGTCTCACCTCGGGTATTTGTAACATATCGCGAAGCAACAGGAATAGCACACGGCAACTGGAGGTTCACTCGAATATTTATTCGTGTGGGTATAGGGGTCAATATGGGTGTCCACAGCTCCGATGTTGATCATTGATCGGAAGGGGTTCCGGGTCATGTCTATACTTCACCGAACCTATAGGGTCACACGCTTAAGGGTCATCTATCTGCTGAATACTAGACAGGGAGTCTGAGAGAAAATCACCGAAAAAGTTTCGGACACCGAAAAGTTTCGGATAGCGGAATCGTACCGCAGAGAGAGGTCATCGGATAAGTTTCGATGATACCGAAAAGTTGTTTCGGGATACACCATTAAGTCAAATTGGTTTCGGCACATGCCTGATAATTCTTGGAGGATGCCAGAATCATTCTGGAAGCTTTTTGGAATTTTCTGAGATAAAAACCGGAAATGTTCCGGAGCTGCCGGAGCCACTTCAGATGCGTTTCGCAGATGAAAATCACTAAAACCGGAATTGTTTCGGAACGCGTTGAAAATCATTTTAGTGGGTACTGGAAATGTTCTTAGCCCACATAAATATTTTCAGTTCGATCAGACGCTGAAAAATGTCGTCGTGAATAGTGAAAATCAGCTTTATGGTTACTTTATGGAAAGCCACCTTTTGGGGCTTTGCTCCAAAAGATCTTGGGGATGACATGGATGGATAGGAGCCATTTTTTGGGCCCCTCATGGGGGTGTGGCCGGCCACATGGGGATCCCCCCTTGGGGACCCTCTTGTTCCTTGGTTTCACTCCTAGGTCCTTGTGGAAGGACTTCATTCATGTGCATTTTGGGTTTTTTGTGAAACTACCCTACCCCCTTGGGATTTCCTATAAATAGAGGTGGAGGGGCAGCCCTCCACACTCATCCCTTGCTCTCATACACAAGCCATGCATTATCTGGCTTCTTCTCTCCCTCCCACGAAAAGAGTTTCGTAGAGCCGTAAGGCTGTCTGGGTTCCGGCAGGAACTAGTTCTGGACGGCGAAGCCCTGCCGGATAGATGACACCGTATGTGTGCAAATCTGTAGAGAGATCGTAGTTTCGGTCTTAGTTCGTGAGTGCCTCCCAAAGGGCTGTCCGTGTGACCGTCCGAGTTTCGAAGGTCCTCCCGAAGGGCTGTCCGAGTGACCGTTCGAGTTTCGAAGGTCCTCCCGAAGGGCTGTCCGCGACACCGTCCGGGGGGCTGTTCGACCGCCTCCTGGAGGGCTGTCTGAGGAGCAGATGAGGGTATACATCCTCGCGGTTGGGAGGTTGTAAATCCTAGCTGCGGGGATCTGCACCGCCGATCGTCATCGACTCTACTTCCCGCTGCGCTACGAGTCGGTAACGAAAAAGATCAAACCATGTATGCAGTCTCCATAGTGGTCCTGGGCTGGTGCGTAGGTCGGAAATTTTTTGTTTTCTGCTGCGTTCCCCTACAGATATCGTCATAACCAAGCAGAGTGCTTATATACATGATCACTGCCTTGGATATCGTCATAACTATGCGCTTTTCCATCAATTGCCCAACAGTAATTTTGTTACCCACCGTATGTTTTTTTGTGTTTTTGTTTAAGAGAGAAGCCTCTAGTGAAAACTATGGCCCCATGTCTATCTTTATCATATACGAAAATCCAAAACTACCTTGCTTCAATTTATTTACTTTCATTTTATTTTGTGTTTTTATTTATCAATCTATCACTACGAGATTTGATCCCTGCAATTAACCGCCAAGGGATTGACAACCCCTTGTTTGCGTTCGGTGCAGGTATTTGTTATTTTGTGTGTAGGTGTTGTTCAAGAAGTCTTGCCTGGTTCTCCTACAGGATTGATAACCTTTGTTGTTAACTGAGGGACATACTTATCTCTATTGTACTTCATCATCATCTCCTCTTCGGAGAAATCTCAACTCAACTCACAAGTAGCAACCATCAGGGCGTCGAGGGCCAGCACCAAGCAGAGTGCCCGTGCGACGATCCTGAAAAAAACACGAGTCAAAGTCGAGAATAACCCTACAACTAGAGTCAACAATCTAACCACCAGATATCGGATGCATGGTAAGTCGAGGAACACGAGCGACAGAGGTAACATCAAATGAAGAAGTGCTAATAGTGCCTTAACTACCTACAGGGAGGGGATTGCCTCAGCGGTAAGAACACAAACAGAAGACTCAACAGGTCGAACGAAGGTCAAAGTGGAAGAATGATAAGTCGTATGAAAGGAAGCTCTAGTGTCAAGAATCCAGGGGTATGTTCCTGAATGTGTAGAAGGTGGATTCTCAATGATAGAAGAGTCAATCACGAAACTTGCAAAACCTGTTGGTGAAGAATCCCATGCAGCAAGCAAGCATCGCAGCTACGCATTCCCACGCGCTGACAGAGACACGACTGAAGAGGTCGAGGAAGAAACACATGCCGGCGATGAGCAGTCGCCACCACCTGTGGAAGCTGCGTCTAGAGTCAACCGAGAGTGGCGAGTCGATGTAGATCCGCATGTGAAAGCCACCGGGGGAGCCGACACAGAGCAGTCACTTCCGCGCACGGAAGCCGCGAGAGAAGTCGACGTAGAGCAGTCATTGTTGCGTGTAGATACCGCGAGAAGAGTCAGTGTAGAGCAGGCACCACGACCACATGACACTAGTAGAAAACAGGGCTTAGGTCACAGGGCAGTTTTCACATTAGCCCCGGTTCAGTCACGAACCGGGACCCATGGGGGCATTCGTCCCGGTTCGTGAGCCCAGGGGGCCGGCCGGGGCCTCGTGGGCATTGGTCCCGATTCGTATGGAACCATTTGTCCCGGTTCGAGCCACGAACCGGGACTAATGGTCCTCGCTCCTGGCCCACAACCATTGGTCCCGGTTCTTGGCATGAACCGGGACAGAAGGCCCGGATTTAGTACCGGTTCATGCCATGAACCGGGACCAATGATGTGCCTATATATACCCCTCGCCCGCGAGCAGAGCACTCCAGTGCTCTATTTTTCTCTGGCCGGCGAGGGGAGGGCTTTGTGGTGCTCTAGCTCACCTCCTATGCACATGAGGTGTTCGATGAAATGCCCGAGCCACACTAGTTAAGCTTTGTCCTCTCGAAGCTCGACCTCAAAGCTCCATTTTCCTCGAGATTTGTCTAGGTTTAGCGGCCCGTCACGTCCCATTCCCGTCTTCACCGCTGTCGACCGCCTGCGCCGATCTCGTCGCCGGCACCACCGTGGTGAGCCTCTTGTTCTTATCTTCTTTTTGAAAGAAAAAATTTCTTACTTTTGATAGATACTTGTCTAATTTTCTTACTATTTTATTCCTTCTTATTACATAGTGCGATGGTTTTGGTATCCGCCCCCGTCGGCCCTCGTCCTGTCTATGATTCGGATGTGGTATATATTATCTTTTTATAACTATTTGATTCATTTATTATTTATGACAAATATACCGACCAGCGTGACATAGATTTTATTTATCTAGGAGGTGGTTGAACCGGAAATTCTAACCAACCCTATTGTCGAGAGGTTAAATTTAGTTGAAGAAGAAAACAATTACTTGAAGGAAAAAATAAAAAAATTGAGGAGGAGAAGATGATATTGGAGTTGCATGTTGCGGATGTCGTCGATGATCACAAGATCAAGATGGATGCAATGCGCTTGAAGATTAGAAAGATTAGAAAATATGCCATTCATACCGAGGCTTGGTATCATTATGCCGTTGGATCAATTGTTACCTTGGTTGCGATTATGATCGCATTTGTTTTCGCATTGAAATGTTTTACATAGTTTCAATGTATGGTTTAATTAATTAGATGCTCTGGAGAGCTATATATATGTTGTTAGATGAGAACTATGTATGTACTTTGGTTCTAATGTGATGATGAACTTCTATTAATTTGGTCACTTAATTATCTATTCATGATGTTCTGTAATGGTTTTTGACACACTTAATTATATATAATGCAAGCAGATGAACCGGCAATGGATGTACGGTGACAGACACACCTCCGAGTACATTAAGGGCGTGCATGATTTTCTCGAAGTGGCTGAGGCAAACAAGCAGAATGGTTTTATGTGTTGTCCGTGCCCTATATGTGGGAATACGAAGTCTTACTCTGACCGGAAAATCCTTCACGCCCACCTGCTTTACAAGGGTTTCATGCCACACTATAATGTTTGGACGAGGCACGGAGAAATGGGGGTTATGATGGAAGACGACGAAGAAGAAGAGGACGATGACAACTATGTGCCCCCTGAATACGGTGATGCTGCAACGGGGGAAGCTGCTGAAGATCAAGAGGAACCAGACGATGTGCCCAATGATGCTGCAAGGGGGGAAGCTGCTGAAGATCAAGAGGAACCAGTGCCCGATGATGATGATCTCCGCCGGGTCATAGTCGATGCAAGGACGCAATGCGAAAGTCAAAAGGAGAAGCTGAAGTTCGATCGCATGTTAGAGTATCACAAAAAAGGGTTGTACCCCAATTGCGAAGATGGCAACACAAAGCTCGGTACCGTACTGGAATTGCTGCAGTGGAAGGCAGAGAATGCTGTGCCTGACAAAGGATTTGAGAAGCTATTGAAAATATTGAAGAAGAAGCTTCCAAAGGATAACGAATTGCCCGACAGTACATACGCAACAAAGAAGGTCGTATGCCCTCTAGGATTGGAGGTGCAGAAGATACATGCATGCCCTAATGATTGCATCCTCTACCGCGGTGCGTACAAGGATCTGAATGCATGCCCGGTATGCGGTGCATTGCGGTATAAGATCAGACGAGATGACCCTGGTGATGTTGACGGCGAGCCCCCAGGAAGAGGGTTCCTGCGAAGGTGATGTGGTATGCTCCTATAATACCACGGTTGAAACGTCTGTTCAGAAACGAAGAGCATGGCAAGTTGATGCGATGGCACAGTGAGGACCGTAAGAAAGACGGAAAGTTGAGAGCACCCGCTGACGGGTCGCAGTGGAGAAAAATCGAGAGAAAGTACTGGGCTGAGTTTGCAGCTGACCCAAGGAACGTATGGTTTGGTTTAAGCGCGGATGGCATTAATCCTTTCGGGGAGCAGAGCAGCAATCACAACACCTGGCCCGTGACTCTATGTATGTATAACCTTCCTCCTTGGATGTGCACGAAGCGGAAGTTCATTATGATGCCAGTTCTCATCCAAGGCCCTAAGCAACCCGGCAACGACATTGATGTGTACCTAAGGCCATTAGTTGAAGAACTTTTACAGCTGTGGAATGGAAACGATGTACGTACGTGGGATGAGCACAAACAGGAGGAATTTAACCTGCACGCGTTGCTGTTTGTAACCATCAACGATTGGCCCGCTCTCAGTAACCTTTCAGGACAGACAAACAAGGGATACCACGCATGCACGCACTGTTTAGATGACACTGAAAGTATATACCTGGACAAAAGCAGGAAGAATGTGTACCTGGGCCATTGTCGATTTCTTTCGACCAACCATCAATGTCGAAAGAAAGGCAAGCATTTCAAAGGCGAGGCAGATCACCGGAAGAAGCCCGCCATGCGTACCGGTGATCACGTACTTGCTATGGTCAATGATTTACACGTAATCTTTGGAAAGGGTCCCGGCGGACTAGCTGTTCCGAATGACGCTGAGGGACACGCACCCATGTGGAAGAAGAAATCTATATTTTGGGACCTACCCTACTGGAAAGAGCTAGAGGTCCGCTCTTCAATCGACGTGATGCACGTGACGAAGAACCTTTGCGTGAACCTGCTAGGCTTCTTGAGCGTGTATGGGAAGACAAAAGATACACCTGAGGCACGGGAGGACCTGCAACGTTTGCACGAAAAAGACGGCATGCCTCCGAAGCAGTATGAAGGTCCTGCCAGCTACGCTCTTACGAAAGAAGAGAAAGAAATCTTCTTTGAATGCCTGCTCAGTATGAATGTCCCGACTGGCTTCTCGTCGAATATAAAGGGAATAATAAATATGCCAGAGAAAAAGTTCCAGAACCTAAAGTCTCATGACTGCCACGTGATTATGACGCAACTGCTTCCGGTTGCATTGAGGGGGCTTCTACCGGAAAACGTCCGATTAGCCATTGTGAAGCTATGTGCATTCCTCAATGCAATCTCTCAGAAGGTGATCGATCCAGAAATCATACCAAGGCTAATGAGTGATGTGGCGCAATGTCTTGTCAGTTTCGAGCTGGTGTTCCCACCATGCTTCTTCAATATCATGACACACATCCTAGTTCATCTGGTCGACGAGATTGTCATTCTGGGGCCCGTATTTCTACACAATATGTTCCCCTTTGAGAGGTTCATGGGAGTCCTAAAGAAATATGTCCGTAACCGCGCTAGGCCAGAAGGAAGCATCTCCATGGGCCATCAAACAGAGGATGCCATTGGGTTTTGTGTTGACTTCATTCCTGGCCTTAAGAAGATAGGTCTCCCTAAATCGCGGTATGAGGGGAGACTGACTGGAAAAGGCACGCTTGGAGGGGGGACTCAATAATATGCAGGGACGGATATTCTTGGTCTGAAGCACACTACACAGTTCTACAGAACTCTACCTTGGTGACCCCGTATGTCGATGAACACAAGAACAGTCTGCGCTCCAAACACCCGGAGCAGTGTGACGACTGGATTACATGTGAACACATCAGGACTTTCAGCAGTTGGTTGGAAACACGTCTCAGAGGTGACACCACTGTTTGTGATGAGTTGTACTCGTTGTCCAGGGGACCATCTTCGACTGTATTGACTTACAAAGGATACGAGATAAATGGGAATACATTTTACACGATCGCCCAAGATCAAAAGAGCACCAACCAAAACAGCGGTGTCCGCTTTGATGCAGCAACCGAGAAGGGAAAGGACACATATTATGGTTACATAATGGACATATGGGAACTTGACTACGGACATGATTTTAAGGTCCCTTTGTTTAAGTGCAAATGGGTCAATCTGTCAGGAGGCAGGGTACAGGTAGACCCACAGTACGGAATGACAACAGTGGATCTGAACAATCTCGGGTACACTGACGAACCGTTCGTCCTAGCCAATGATGTGGCACAGGTTATCTATGTGAAGGACATGTCTACCAGACCGAGGAAAAGAAAAGATAAGGAAGCGAATACATCATACGATGAGCCAAAGCGGCACATAGTTCTTTCAGGAAAAAGGGACATTGTGGGAGTGGAGGGCAAGACAAACATGTCTGAAGATTATGAAAAGTTTCATGAAATTCCTCCCTTCAAAGTCAAGGCTGACCCAAGCATCCTGATAAACGATGAAGATTATCCATGGTTACGGCGAAATAAGCAAATGACACAAGCGAAGAAAAAGTGAAGACTTTCTCCCGAAACTATTATGATGATACCATGCCAACTTTGTAATAGACGAGTATGACACCATTGTCCGTGTTGTACAAGAAGTGCATCTAGTTTTTGCCGTAACCCTCTCAACTTTCTTGCACATGCTATGTGGATGAAACGATGAAGAAGAGGCGCAATGCTCACGTTGCTTAGCTTCAAGCCTTGAGGAAGCAAATCAACGCGCACTGCATCGAACTATGTGCAGTACAGTCTACACTATTCCGAAAGGCTTGAAGCAAATCAACGCGCATTGCGCCTCTTTTTTATTTTTAATCATTAAAAGCAAAAAAGAATTTTCATAAAGAACTCTTTTTGATACAAACTTTAATAGCAGAAAAAATTATCATAAAGTAAAATATATAAGTAATTAGAAACAAAATAAAATAAAATAAATAAGTTTTTTGTTGTAAGTAGAAACAAAACAAAATAACTATAGCAAAAAAGAAAACAAAAAAACTAAATACAGCAAAAAAAATTCATAAAGAACTAATGGCACTAATAGAAAGTTTATATGTTTTCTAAAACTAATGGCACTAACAGACAGTTTATAATTTTGCTGACCTAAAAGCAAAAAGAATTAAAAAATAAAGCAAAAAACAAAAGAAAATAAATAATGCAAAAAACAGAACCAAAAAACTGGATTTTTTTAAAAAAAACTGCCACCTATTGGGCCACCACGGCCTGAATACGACTAGAAACCCAACCTGGCCCAGGATTCAGGCCCGCAGAAGGCCCAATAGGCCAACAGACAGCACAGTGTGACATTAGGCCCGTAAGCCTGCATTTGAGAGGAGCTCGAGAGGGCAGAGGCAGTGGGGCTTATAAACCACTCCGAGCCCCTCTCAACTAGCGAGGTGGGACTAAACTTTTGGCCGCGGGCAGCGCAAGGCCTTTGGTGCCGGTTGGTGCCACCAACCGGGACCAATGCCCCTCCTTTAGTCCCGGTTGGTGCCACCAACCGGGACCAAAGGCCGCCGCTTCCCGCCCTTTGGGCTGCTGAAAAGGGGCCTTTGGTCCCGGTTGGTGGCACCAACCGGGACTAATGCCCACCTTTAGTCCCGGTTGGTGCCACGAACCGGGACTAAAGGCTTTGCTATATAAGTCCACACTTAGGAAATTATCGAGATACCTCGCCAGTTGCCCCCGACGCCGCCAGGCTGCCCGTGCTCGCCGTCGCCGCCCGCTCCTCGTCGCTGTCGCCCCGCGCCCTTGCCTCGACGGGTCGCCGCCCGGTGCTCGTCGCCGTCGCCCTGCCCCCACGCGCCGCCCTGCCTCGTGCTCCCCTGCTCGCGCGCGCCGCCTCGGCGCCCCGAGCCCCCCTGCTCGGCCCGCGCGTGCTCGCCGGCGCCCTCGCCGCCCCCGCCCCGTCCCGCCCCCGCGCGCCGGCGCCCTCGCCGCCCCCGCCGTCGCCATCGTCCTAGCCGCCCCCGCTGTGAGAGCCGCCACCCCGGCTCTGTTTTTTTATTTTTATTAGTTTAATTTTTTTGTTCATATGTGATGTATATGTGTATGTGGCTATAATGTATATGTGAACAAAAAAAATTTGTATGTATGTAGATGTTCAAAATGTATGAATATATATGTCAAAAATGTTTTTTTGTTCATAGAAAGTTTTTTGTTCATATATAGAAAGTTTTTATATATGCAAAAGTTACAATTTTAGAAAAGTTTTATATATCTAGCTAGGAAGGGAAGAAGAAGAAAAAGAAGGATAGGAAAGAAGAAAATAAGAAGAGGAAAGAAAGAAGAAGAGGAGAGGAAGAAGAGGAGAAATAAATAAGAAGAGGAAAAAAGAAGAAAAAGAAGAGGAGAAGAAGAAAGGAATAGAGGAGAAGAAGAAAAAATAGAATATTTTCTATTTTTTCTTCTTCTCCTCTATTCCTTTCTTCTTCTCCTCTTTTTTTTCTTCAATCCTCTCCTCTATTCCTTTCTTCTTCTTCTCTCCTCTTTTTATTTCTTCTTCGTTTTCTTATGTTTTATCGGGTCTGTCGTCGTCGATATATACCCCTCCCGATAACTTCAACACACGAGGGGGGATAACTTCAACACGAGGGGGGTCGATATACCCCCTCCCCGATAACATTATTTTCCCGTGTATATATGTCGTCGTTGTCGATATAACCCCCTCCTGATAACTTCAACACGTGGGGGGGGGTCGATATACCCCCTCCCCGATAACATTATTTTCCCGTGTATGTATGTTGTCGTTGTCGATATTACCCCCTCCCGATAACTTCAACACGAGGGGGGATATAACTTCAACACGAGGGGGGGTCGATATACCCCCTCCTCGATAACATTATTTTCCCGTGTATGTATGTCGTCGTTGTCGATATAAAACCCCCTCCCGATAACTTCAACACGTGGGGGGGGGGTCGATATATACCCCGTCCCCGATAACATTATTTTCCCGTGTATGTATGTCGTCGTTGTCGATATATATAACTCCCTCCCAGATAACTTCGACATGATGGACGGTCGATATGTATACCCCCTCTCGACCGTGATAACTTATACCACGGGAGCACCCCCCGGCCCTCTCGCTCGACCAAAACTCTCGAGGACACCCAAACCCTAGAAAAAAACGATGTCGGTCTCCTACCCCCTCCCGCCGCGCCCCTACCCTTGAAGCGTTGCCTAGGCCACCCCAAACCCGGAATAAGCTAGGTCTACGTTTGCACTAATATATCCACCTACTGTCATGTTTGTGTAATAATTGCCATGTTGTAATATTTGCAGAAACAATGGAGCACGGACGAGATGAGCAAGCAGAAGATGTGTTGGGGGACATAATCTTAGCCGGAGGTGATATCTTGTCGTATCTTAACGACAATGATGGTCTGGAAGAACAGGGTGAAGAAGCAGGCTGCGGTGATCGAAGAGTGGAGGAGGAAAGACATGATTATGATGGCTCCGGTGACCCAATGCTGGTGCAAGAAGGAGCCCGTGGTGACGGCTCCGGTGACCGAACAGAGTCCGGCCAGGTAAATATATTAGTTAAGCCTGTGCTGACTAGCTAATTGATGCATTCATTGTTTTGGTATGTACACATATTAATTAACACACGTCTTTCTTCTTTTTTCTAGCCCTCCGGATCGAGCACAACTGCGGTAAAGAGACGAGGCCCGAAGAGAAAGTTGCGCTCGGATGAAAGGTTTGAGATCACAACAATCGCGCGCGACGGCCAACCGATTGAACCCCTCCGGACAAAGGATGCTTTTGCTACTCAGTGCGGGGTTCTAGTTAGGGACAAGATCCCGATCAGCATCCACCAGTGGTATAAGCCTAAGAAGGAAGACCCTGAGGTGTCTTATGTCAATGATATGCAGAAAGATGATCTTTGGACTGAGCTGAAGGAAAATTTCACCCTACCGCCAGAGGAGGATCCGGAGAAGCCAGTTATAGAGCAATTAATCAAATCTCATGCTCTTAAGAAGATGGCAGACCTATTCAGGAGGTGGAAGAATGAGCTAAAAATGTTTGTCGACAAAGAAGAGACACCTGAATTCATCGGCCGGTATGAGAAGATCAGAGATCACTGGCTCGCATTTGTGGCCCACAAGACATCGGAAAAGAGTAAGAAGATGTCAGCGATAAACAAGAAGAATGCTGCGAAGAAGAAGCTTCACCATCGCATGGGGTCAGGTGGCTACCTCAAAGCCCGACCTAAGTGGGCCAAGTCTGAGAGGGATCTGCTTGATAAAGGGATCGAACCAGAGACAATGAACTGGCCAGACCGTTGCCGGACTTGGTTCTTCGGGGCTGGCGGAACCTTGGACCCTGTATCAGGGAGGTGTCGTTGGACCGACGAGCAACTTGCAATACCCGTCAAGAAGCTTAAGCACTATATCGATGCAGCGCAGCAAGGGACGTTCGTTCCAGACAGAGAGAACGACGAGCTCACCATGGCCCTCGGGAATCCTGAGCACCCTGGATGGACACGAGGCACGCCAGGCTCCGTTCCGTGGAAGGCTGGTTTTCCGGACGCGGGCGGTTACAAAACCCAGGAGAGGAGGAAAAAAGTGGAGCAGATCCAAATTCAGCGTCTGCACGAAAGGGTTCAAGTGCTAGAGGAACGAGACGGCAATCGAGATGCCGAAACTGCCCCCGAAGCTACACCGCCATCTCAGCGTAGAAGCAGCGTGGCTTCCACCGAGCTGCCTCAGCTGGAGCATGCGGCTACTCCTAGCTACCCCGTGGATGTTATCACGGAGTCTCAACATTGCCACCTTATGGCGGAATGGCAGAACTTGAAAGTCAAGGCGGCTGTTGGCTCTGTTTTACCTACTGAACCCGGCGCAACCTACCACTGCCGGCCAATTCCAGAAGGATATGCTAGGGTGATGGTGGATGAAATAACGGAGGGATTTGAGGACCTCCATCTTGACCACCCTACCGGTGAAGGGGAGACTCGGCTGGGTTTAGCTCTGAAGACTCCATGCCTATGGCGGAAGGAGCTCATCAAGCTTCCGAACTGGACGGCTCCGGCGAGTAAGGGCACTCCGCCTCCTCCTCCGCCTCCTCCTCCAGTGAGTGATCAGGGCACTCAGCCTCCTTCTCCGGCGCGTGGCGGCACTCCGCCTCCTTCTCCGCCAGCGCCGGCGCGCCAGAGCAGCCAGCCTCCTCCTTCTTCGCCTCGTCAACAAGGGCGGAAGAGACCCGCGGCTGCTCCGGCGCGTCGTAGTCCTTCTCCTCCGCCTCGTAAGCAAGGAAAGAAGACAGCCACAGCCGCTCCGTCTGCTCTGCCGGCGTCTAGCAGTACAGCTGCCAGAGGCGGGAGGCAATACAGATTCGGTCCTTCTCTGAAGACTCCAGAGAAGTTACCATATGAGAGGACCGAGGAGGAGAACGCGAAGATCGTGCGAGCCGAAGTGAAGAACTTCTTTGAAGGGGTGAAAGCAAAGAAACATCCACCTCCGGAAGAGAAGGTAGATCCGGTGAAAGCAAAGCGCACTCTGGCTTCCCTGACAAAACCACCAAAGTCTCCGCCGAGAGGCAACTATGAGCGCGTTCTTGGAAAGGCATATGCCGAAGCGGAGCGGTCGGGAAGTACTGTCAGTGATAAAAGGATGAAAGAACGATGAGCTGGGAAAAAAATTGCCCAGCTCGGCGAACAAGCGAACCAATCGTGCCCCCCGCTCAAGGTGTCAAAAGACATCGTCGCTAATGATCCGGGTATGGTGCCCGGTTATAGCAATCTTGGAGATTACCTGCCCGACGATGTACATTATGAAATCATGGAGGTGGACGAACACAAATACCATTACGGGAAGCCTCTCGTCAAAGATGTCAGATCTCTAAGCACGATGATGCGAAGACTACATGATTGGTACATGAAAACCTGCAGAGAGTCTGATGGGATGAGTACTTTGACGCTGAGAGTTAAACCGGAGCATGACCTCGTTGGAATTGAACTGCTGAATGTTCCATTTGACGATTTCTTCCAGTTTTACAATCAAAAGTCCCTCGATAAAACAACGATCACTTGCTACTGTCTGTAAGTAGTACTACTTCTGTCATTAAGTCTCTCTATATAGGTCAGCTCTTTCATTGCATGTATTTATACTTATCCTCACTATATTATGCAGATTGAAGATCGCCGAATTGAAGAAAAGACAAATCGGTGATATTGGGTTCATTAACACAAATCTCATAGATGCATATATGGTTGAAAAACATCCCAAAGAAACCGAGGCCAACTTGCTACAATCGTTGGTATTAAATCAAAACAAAGATATAATACTCTTTCCTTACAACTTCAAGTGAGTGTTACCGTCTTGTGCATATTCGGTTTCCCTTATTAGTCCAGGTTATGGTAATATAATTGATGACTTATGCATGCATGCGCAGCTTCCACTATATTCTCCTAGAGATTAAGCTTGAGCCGGGAGTAGTAACCGTCTTAGACTCGAGACGAAAAGATCCCCAGGACTATGCGAACATGACTCAAATGCTCCAGAAGTAAGTTAAATCGATCATTATCCACCATATCAGCAACTTTGTTCATTTCCTAATATCAAGTAATTGTTTTCTTTGTCTGGCAGGGTTTGGAGAAAATTCACCTCAAAAGCCCCGGGACTGCCGAACCAGCTGCAATTTAGACACCCGAAAGTAAGTACTATAGTAGCATGTTTCGCGCATCTCCTAGTGATTCAAGCGCTAGTTTGATCAATACCATTTAGCATGCTTGCTTATCAGTTTGATTGACCTCTATTTCTTGTAAAGTGGTTGTGGCAGCAACCCGGGAATAATTACTGTGGATACTATGTTTGCGAGTCCATCCGCTACCATACCTGTGAGCGGGGCTACACTGAAGAACAATATGAAGTGCGTAAGCAATAATATTCACAATTTTATTTTATTACCATCATTTGTGTTGAGTTTCATTTATTCATATATATATGTATTGACCCCCTTCTTCAAATTAGATTTTTCGAAAGCGGGATGAACTCCTAGCAGAAGATCGTATGCGAGGAATTCAAGAGGAATTGGCGGCATTCTTCCTTGACCACGTGATCGCTGAAAACGGAGAATACTATGTGGACCCTGTGTTCCTACAATATAATTAGGAGATTGTATTGCAAGAGATAATTATTGTATATATGTAGCCGGTAGTGTCGGATAGATATACGAGAACTTGTTGTTCGACCAATATCTCGGAGAAGGAGAGGTGGTCGATATCACTTCTCTCTGTATGCATATGTTCATGACGATCTTCTGTTTCCTTCATTTGATTACTAGCTAGCGTGTCTACTCCTCTCCATACGTATATAGTACGTAGCATCGACCAAGCACGGAGATAAGAGAGGACACTTCTCTCTATTAATTAGCAAGCTAACACAATATATGAAACACCTAAATTAACCCCCCAAAACCCCTAAACCACCCCCTTTCAAAAAAACAAAAACCTCAGCTCCTGCCAGGTGCTGACGCGTGGATGCCTATTGGTCCCGGTTGGTGGCACCAACCGGGACCAAAGGCCCTCCTGCCTGGGCTCCCCGCACCGGCCACGTGGACGGCCTTTAGTCCCGGTTCGTGTAAGAACCGGGACTAAAGGGCTAGGGCATTAGTAACGACTCTTTAGTCCCGGTTCCAGAACCAGGACTAAAGGCCCTTATGAACCGGGGTAAAAGCCCCTTTTCCTACTAGTGTGAAGAAGCCGTGAGAAGAGACGACGAACAACGACAAACACTGACGGGGTCAATGTGGGGAACACCATTGAATATCATTCGGCAGCCTGATGACGGAAAATACATGGTGCTCCTTTGTTGTCTCCTTTTTTTACTCTCTTTTCTTTTTGGAAAATATCCAATTGACAAAGACCACCCGAAGGTCCCCAATTCAGTCAAATAAACCCTCGAAGGCACGCCAGGCCAGAAGAGCACTGGAATCAGCCGGCCAAAGGACGGGCGGAGAGCGGCCATGGGAGCCACCGACTGTCAAATCCAAGTTGAATCCCGTGGCGGTAGCGGAAACGCGACAGACTTTAGTGGCCAGCTGAAGAGCCAGCAGCGGACGGAGCTAGCAGGCGCGAACGGGAGATGGCGGCCAAGCTTGAGGAGGAGTCGGCCGGCGACCGCAGTGGAAGGGAGTACGGCGGTCGGGGCGGCAGCCTGGCCTGGAGGAGTCGGGGCGACGACCAGTCCTGGAGGAGGTTGGGCGATGGCGGCCTGGTCTGGCCTCGAGGAGGTGGTGGCCGGTGGCTGACCTAAGACTAGAGGAGGTGGAGCCACTAGTAGAAAAGGGGGCTTTTGTCCCGGTTGGTAAGGGCCTTTAGTCCCGGTTTTTGAACCGGGACTAAAGGGTCGTTACTAATGCCTCCCCCCTTTAGTCCCGGTTCTTACACGAACCGGGACTAAAGGCCGTCCACGTGGACGCAGCCTGGAGCTCCACCTTTAGTCCCGGTTGGTGTTACCAACCGGGACTAAAGGAAATTTTATGATATTTTTTTTCTTGAAAAAATATTTTGCAAATTTTTTTATTTTTTTTTGATTTTCAAATTTCTGAATTATTTTAACCTCTAATCTCTAATCACCACCCCTCATCACTGCTCAATTTATCCTCTAATCTCTAATCACCCCTCATCATTCCAAATCATCTAACTTCCCGGACGGTCACCCATCCTCTCACTACTCCAGCCTGAGCACGCTTAACTTCCGGGTTCTATTCTCCCTCGTTTCCAAGTCTGCACTTGTTGTTTTCCTGACAATAGTAAGATGTCAATTCTATTAACCCTCAAGAATTTAGCTTGAGCATGAAGTGACACATTTCACTGTTTGAGTTTAAAACTATTGTTTTAAAAAACAATTATTATTTAGTAACACTAATATTTCTGGAATAATTAGTTTAACCATTGTTTGACCACAGTTTGACCAAAATTCAAAAAACTGAAATAATTATTTAGTAACACTAATATTCTAGAATAATTAGTTTGACCATTGTTTGACCACAATTTGAATTTTTTGAATTTTTTTGCCTCTCCAGATCTTAAAAGCCCCGTATCTTTTTTTCTGTTAGGTTTTTGAGGATTTTGAAAATGTTTAACGGGGTTTCCCCGGTTAAATTCGGATGTAACTTTTCGAATAGATGATTTTTCATATAAAAAACTTTTTCATCCGAGTTCGTATGCAAAAGTTATGCCCATTTTAAGAAATTCCAGAGAGATTTTGCAAATAAAGTCGAAATTCATATTTGTTAATTTTCCCAACAACTAGACCACATATCACATGGGAAACTTATTTTATTTTTTTTTGACATTTCCATCATTTTCTTTTGTTTTTTCTAAAACTGAAAAGGCGGTCCGGGAGGGTAGAGTTTGAAAATGGGCCCTTTAGTACCGGTTTGTGCCATGAACCGGTACTAATGCCTCAAAGCCCATTAGTACCGGTTGGTGGCACCAACCGGTACTAATGGGCATCGCACCCTTTAGTCCCGGTTCGTGGCACCAACCGGGACTAAAGGGCCCAGGTGAACCGGGACTAATGTCTTAGCCGCACGAACCGGGACCAATGCTTACATTAGTCCCGGTTCGTGACTGAACCGGGACTAATGTGAAAATTGCCCTGTGACGAAAGCCCTGTTTTGTACTAGTGAGCGGCAGCGGACCAGTCGATCTGGACAGGGACTCAGCCACTTCGAGGACGGGCGTGGTGAAAGGCGACTATCGGTGGATGACGGCAGCGACCGGACTGTGGAAACCAGATTGAAGCAAAGTGGATAAGAGAACGGAACTGGCATCGTAGAAGAAAAGCTGGATTGATTACCACTAGTTGCAATCGTTGCGGAAAAAAAGAACCTAGCTCGATACAATGTTAGGAAAATATACCTCTTCGTATTATCATATAAGTAGGTTGAAGCAATCATATATAAATATACTGAAGGAAGGCCAAAGACCAGAATGCAAAAGGCCAAAGGCCACTATAAACATAACTCTAACAGATACCACTTCTCTTAAAATGTACATTGAAAATACCAAAGTCGCCCGCCCGAGGGGGTTTACATACTAACCACGCTAATGGAAATTACAGAGTTACTCAACACATAGAATAGCCTAGAAAACTAAATCCAGAAATCACACACACATGGTATGGTCTATGTGGTGGACAAAAATTGGAAATACTGGACTTTGCGAATATATATATATATATATATATATATATATATATATATATATATATATATATATATATATATATATATATATATATATATATATATATATATATATATATATATATATATATGATGCCAGTTTGGGACACCTAGGTGCCTGGGCACCTTGCCTCTTCATCGTTGGATCGTGTTCAGCGATTGATTTGGAAACCAATAGAAATGCATCAATTGCTAGTTAATTTGGCAGGCTTTAATTCGTGGATCATCCTATGCATGCATGTCGCGTGATAAAAAGGCAGGGTAGTAATTCGACATTTATTACTTTCTTATATAGCATGTATTATGTCTTTGTATAACAGATCAAATTAGGAATGGGTACGTATGACGCAAGATTTCATTGGATATATACGCACCCTGAGAATGCACATAATTTTGGTAGTAGGTATTGCATACCCCGTATTAGATAGGTAGAAAAATAAAATAAAACATAAATAGTTATAAAAATAAATTATTGGGTATATACATACCCGCATGTGTACATAATTACATGAGTAGGTATTAGATACCTGTATTTGTACATAATATCGTTAGTGGGTATTTTTGTGTGGTATCGTTAGTAGGTATTAAATACCCATATATTTACATAAATTATTGGGTATATACGTACCCGATATGTACATAATTTCGTTAATAGGTATTAGATACTCATATTAAATAGTTAAATAAATAGAACGTAATAGTTCAGAGAATAATTTACTGGGTATATATACCCGCGTATGCACATAATTTTATTAGTAAATATTAGATACCCGTAATAGATATTTAGGAAACAAAAATACGCGTATTAGATACCCATAGTAGTTTAGAAAAAAATAAAATATTACTACGATTTATTGTATGGCAATTCTTGCATGCCTAATAGTTCAAAACGAAAATAAAATGTAAACATGGAAAGTCTTGCATGAAGAATAATTAGGAAACAAATCAAACATTCATTGTGCGGCGGTACATACCTAAAACAATCAAGGTGCCCGGGCACCTAGGTGTCCCAGTTAATTTACCTATATATATAGGGATTGACTATTCGTCACCCTGGGTGAGGAATAGTTATTCTTCACCCCCTCTATTTTACCATTAATGCACCGTAATTTTACGTTCCGTAAGTTTTGTCTTATTTCCGACATAAAAAGAGATCGTAATAATATATATAATCGTCGTAAAAAATAATTCATGTTATGTAAAATTACAAACGTAAAAACATAGTGTAAAATACACATAAACTGCAAATTTTCTTGCCTTATGACCTATTTTTTTATTTTTTTTATGCCAAATTTTACGTAGTGAATCAATAGGAATGTAACTATTTGAATTCCAAATGTAATTTAATTATGATATGATCGTAAGATTACCTCGGGTGAAGAATAACTTATTCTGCACCTCGGATGATGAATAGTAACTTATCCTACTACCGGGTGTAGTTACACCCATTTTTATTTTGTATGTTTTAGGTAGTATCTACCATAGCGCAGTGTATGTACGCGTAGTATGTAATATGTAAGAATATTTAAGTAGTATATATACTATTTTTAGATAGTATGTCGTATATTTTTAGCATACTTCATTTTACGTACAAATATGTACGTATTTTCACAAATATGATAAAAACATAGACTCACATGCAATTTTTTCACATAACTCGCTTTGTAGTATCTTAGATATAGTACATGAACATACTAAGAATGATAAAGTAGTATATATACTACCACATAGTAGTATATGAGAAATGGGTGTAGCTACACCCAGTAGTAGGATGCATTTTCCCTATATATATATATATAGAGAGAGAGAGAGAGATATTTCTATCTATCTCTCTCTACATATATTGAGAGAGAGAGATAGATAGATAGAAAGATAGATATAGATTCGCAAAGCCCAGTATTTCCAATTTATATATACGAACAAATGTTTCCTACAAGCAGTGGTAGTTACCATCACTTGTGTTTTGTATATTGTATGTAGTATCTGTTGAAACCGAGAGTATGTACGTGTAGTATGTACTATATAACAATGATTAGGTAGTATATATACTAATTTTTAGGTAGTATGTACCATGTTTTGAGTAAACTCTTTTTTACGTACAAATATATACGTATTTCATAAATATAACAAAAACTATGGGTTTATATGCAATTTTTTCATGGAACTTGCTTTGAAATATCTTAGATATAGTATATAAAAATATTTAAAATAATAACATAGTATATATAGTATTACATGGTAGTATATATATAAGACATATGGGGTAACTACCACTGGGTGGTAGGATGGATTTTCTCATATATATAGACGAGCCATTCATCTGGTGGGACCGAATTATTACGGTGTAGATTAACCCGTAAAAAATAGAAGCCAAAAAAGTATGAACCGTGCAAAGTGGATTAGCCCACATAATTAATCCTGGGAGTGGCTTAACGAAAAAACATAATGTACGATCAAGAAATCTTAGCCCGTGAGATTGATTATCTTGCCATTGAAAGTAATAAAAAAACATATTCTGCCCTTGACCTATAGAAATTGCACGACCCTTGCGCCACACCTCCCCTTTGCCCGTAATCCTAGGAAGCAAACACACAGCCGCCTCCTCCTCATTGATTCCAATCTGGCTATCTTTCCCAGCCGCCTCCTCCATATTGATCCAATCAGGTGATCTTTCATATTTAGAAGATTAAGGTTCTCTTGCGTATTAAATTTTTTATGTCGTATGTCCACAAGCAAGTAATACTCATGAAGGACAACTTAATCAAGAGGCGATGATAGGTAGTTCACGTTGTTGTTTTTGTGATCATGATAAAACAATACAATATTTATTCCTTAAATGCTCACTCGCCAAATTGCTTTGGAGAACGATTCATATAGCCTTCAACATTAATCCTCCAGTTGACATTGAGTCGGTGTTTGGAACGTGGTTAGCTGGGGTTGAACATACTACTGCGGCCCGTATTCGGATTGGAATATGTTCACTTATGTGGTCTATATGGAATTGTAGGAATGATTTGAGTTTAACCGACAACACCATTTAACTTTCTTGCAGGTTATCTTCAGAGCTACCGCATGGATCTGTACGTGGTCCTTACTCACTCCTATGGACGCCAGGGAGCCTTTAGTTACTGGGTGCAGCCAGTGGGAGATGGTAGCACGGGCTATATTCAATCGCTTCGGATGGCGGTCGCATAACAGTATAGGAGTTTAGGAAGCTTGTCCTTCATATTGTCATACCAGTTATGATTGTGAGCATGTATTTTCCTTTTGTTCATTTGCTTCGCTCAGCTAGCGAGCTGTAATACTTTTATGACTTTATGGTACTTCGTGCATTTTTTAATAAGATGACTACATGCATCATATTATCATCATAATAAGATGACTACATGCATCATAATGATGCAGAGGCTTCAGGTCTAAAAAAAGCACCATGGAAAACACAAGATTCAGAACATCTCTCCCTAGATGCACCGTGGCTAGCATTCTCCTTGCTCGCTGCCGAACCAGGAACGACGAACGATGGCCTGGTTTTTGAAAGAAACAGTAGTTGTCGGGCGCAACCCTGGCGGCCAAGGCCGTAAGGCCATGCTCACAGGGCTTAACCCGACACCAGCAAAGGAGGATGCGTCCAGTCTGGCGGCCGGCGAGGAGAAGGTAATACCCAGCAACAGGAGGCAGTAGCCGGCCCTGGGCCAGGGCAGCGGGGGCGACGGCCTGGGGCCCAGCCAAACTAGGGGCCCCGGTCCCAGGCCATATATATGCTAAAGGCTTTAGGTACAGCCATACAAGTGGAAAACAAAAAAGGCCTGAGAGGCCCATCGTGATATGTATGTTGATAAGAAGCCCAAAGAGTGCACACGCTGAATTCGTTCCGAATAACGATCGGTTGTTAGTATATCTGTACTGTATATGTACGTGTTTGCGCGGAGCCATGGCTGTCAGTTTTTTTCCTTTTGACTTTTATAAGGAAGGACCTTTCCGTGGCTGTTCGTTTGATTGCTTCTTCAATTCTGCAAACCCAATCGATAGCAGTCTTCACAAGCTCGGGGCCTATGGCTTCGTTTCCCATCACAAACGGAGGACGGAGCGGCCGAATGCCGCGAAACCCTGCCGCAGGCCGGAGCATTGCAACGGCTGCTGACTGCGCCTAGGGCGAGGAAAACCCGAACGACAGAGGTAATTAATTGGGTGTACCTAGGTCACATCTAGATGTGCTTTAATTATTGCATATCTAAGTGAATGAATTAAGCATAAAGAGAAAAAGAAAAAGAAGAAAATATCCACACGACTCTCAATGTAAGATCAATGACATACGACTTAGATGTGCAATACTTATAACACATCTAGATGTGCTCTAGTAAAACTGTAATTTATTTTGATGTATCGTTTAGCCCTCAATTTTAATCTGATGGATGATAATTAAGTTGTATTCTTGTTTTTATAAGACTTGCACTTTTTGAGGAGACAGCTGGTCTTGGTCACGTGGTCTCAATGTTTTGTACTTGGATAGTTGTAGAGCACACCGGTGTTGGAGCACACATTATTGCTGCTAATTTACTCCCAAGTTGAGGTGTGCTCCTTTTTGTTTTTACAAATATGTTGCCTAAAATATTTATCTAATTCCCAGAAGAGTACAAGGAGAAAATGAGCACATCAGTTAACTAAATTTTAGAAGGAGATTATGAATAAATTTATTTTTTGGAATTACACTACTTTGTAATCTAAAGCAATTAGATGCCAATATTATTGAAGCACCACAACCTATTATTATCATATACTCCCTCCGTAAAGAAATATAAGAGTGTTTAAATCTAAACGCTCTATATTTCTAAGAGCGTTTAGATCACTAAAGTAGTGATTTAGACGCTCTTGTATTTCTTTATAGAGGGAGTACTATTTACAATGGGAAAATATATCATAGTTTATGCTTTACAAGAATGTTTCCATATCAAAGTATGGAATTCTTTTTTTCCTCCACCGCGGCCGCTGGGCCCACTTATGGAGTCCGCCCTGGGGCCCTCGAAACTCCAGGGCCGGCCCTGGGAGGCACGGCGATGCAGCGGAAGGCAGGAAGAAGGTGATGAGCTTCTCAAGGATTTGCTTGGATCCGCCATCACCTCCTCTTCCTTGCCGCGTCTCCTTTCCAGTAGGAGGATGCTTGCTAGCATACACTAGACTGAACCAATAGAAACCCGTATATCTTCCTCGCCTCTCCAATTTTTTACTTTTCCTCCCGTCAAGTATGTTCTGAATTCTCCTGATGTCTCTCTTCCTCCCCTTGCTAAAGATTTCTTTCAGATTATTACGTATGGCATAAGCTTTTTTGAGGGGCTTTTGATGATTTTTTTTCACTTCTTTTATTTTTCTCGTCAATTGTGTGAATGCCAACCTCATTGTTGACAGTGAGAATAGCTAGACCAAAGAAGCACACACTGGATGCTGAGACAATCACTACCCACCACCCCACCTAACTCTACAGAAAGGCTTGACCTGAATGATCTTTTTTTTTTTGAAACTGAATGATCTGGTATACCAAAACTAGTTGCCATCACTCAATTGGATGAGTTCAGGAACAAAAATAATATTCTTGTCCATCATGCTACATCAACATAAGACAGCCAACAAAATGCTACGGAAATCATGACTGAACATCAGGCGGGCAACCCGGGGGGAAACCGTAGCTGCCGGTACTCGGCCTCCTCCGCTTCTCCCCCTCCCCGCCGCCATCCGCAGTGCCGCCTTGTGAAGCAGGGCCCGCATGGCGGCGGCGGGGCTTCTTCCCACCATTTCCGTCTCAGCCGGCATGGGACAATGGGATCGAGAGGAGCACGGGATGAGCGTGGTGTCCGGCGGCATGGGGAGCGCCGGGCGGGTCTCCCGTCGGCATCGTGCGCTGCGCGGCGGCGGCGGCCTGCTTGTAGCGAGGTGGTGGCTGTGTTGGACACGACCGGTGGTCGCGGGTGCCGCCGGATCCAGATCGGATCCATCTAGCTCCTGTCTTTGGACACCGTCGGCCGCCGCGGGGTGGCGGTGGTCATCGCTGGCCACGTCGGATCGTTAGATTTGGCGTCTCGAGATCTATGATGGGTTCTTCTTGGTCCTCCTTCCTGGTGGGCTGAGGCGCTGAGCCCCATGGCTCTTTGATCTCTGCAGGTTTCGGTTCATGGTCGTTGCCAGATCCGGAGCAGACGGAGTTTTGGTGGTAGGATGGGACCGGAGGAAACTTTAGTCAGCTCGTTTGGCCCGACATCGGCAACGTCACTCGACGCTATTACCCACCATGGAGGCGAAGCTGAGGTCTGTCCTATCCACCTCCGAACCCCTCCCGGACGAAAGTCCAAAATTAAGTCTGGATTAGGCTATGGCGGCGTCCTGCGCGTCGTATCCTCCATGGAGGCACCGTCTGGAGAGGACCTTGTGTTCGGGGGAGAGATGCTACGGGTGGTGGGCTCCACGCAGCTCCAGCAGTGGCGACGGTGTGGAGGTTGCCAGGTGGTGCGGCGTTGTATCTACCGCGTCGATGACGACGAGTATTGGCGACATGGTGTAGGTGGATATCGTCGACGGATGTGGCTGGATGGTCGAGCGCAGGGCGGTGGCGTTGTCTGGCGCCATGGTGGCGTCGACGGCAGGCTGGCAAGGTGTGCGTCTGTCCCTGCTCTCGAGATGGATTGGTAGAAGACCGCGGTGGCGGCCTCGGTGAGTGCACCAGACCTGTGTGTGACCCAGTTCCGGTATGTGGCTGGGATGGGGCATCCGGCATTAGATGTTAGGTATAGGTGTGATGTCTGTTTGCTATTAGGCTCGGACATTCGGCATCCCTGCATCAAGGGGATAGAAGTAGCGACATGTGTTGCTATAATATTGGCTCCAAGCTTACTGATAAAGTGGATGTATGCATCACTCAGATGTAGAGGCGGGGGTACATCCTCCTTTTCAAAAAGAAGGAGAGACGATGCAAAAGTATTAGCGATGAATAGCATTCACCAGTCACCACTCATAGAACTGAAAATAAAAATCCCTCGCAAAAAAAAAAACTGAAAATAAAAATCAGCGGACACTAATCACTCACCGCTCATAGGAGCGGGATAAGGCGACCGATTTTAGCAGGCACAGGTCGAGGAACTACATCTGAATTTGACTGGGCCGACTTGGTGAGATGATGGGATAGGGCGAACCACTCTCACATGACGCGCCTGATGTGAGAGCTCCTGTCCTGCCGCTGCTTGCCAGCAGGCGGCCGGACTTCCTCCCACTCCTCCAACTGCGTTTGCTGGCTGCCTATCACATGGAAAAACAAAAATCGGTGGGCAAACCCACGAATGCGCGCGAGATTCATGGCCCAGATCGATCGTGTTAGAAGGGAGAGAGGAAGATTGGTGGAATAGTTCATTTTATTGCTCCTCATGGGCGTATATATAGGAGTACAAGGTTGTTTTGGAATACAAGGCAAAGTGGAATAAATCCTACACTATCCTATGTTTCCATAATAATAATGATACTCAACATTCCCCGCAGTCACAACGGTAGCGACGCAGACGGTGAGGCTGGATAAGAATCCGAAGGTAAGCCGATGGACACCCCCACAGTTGTAACAGTCGATGCATCGCGGAGTCGTGGCCGGAGTGAAAACCGACGAAGTTGCTCAAGCAAGGCGGTAGCCCTTTGTGCCGTTTGTCGAGGTAGCCGAGAGCGTAGGTGGTGTAGCCGTAGTCGAGGTAGCCGTGCGAAGAACGCCGTGGTTGGTGTCGAGTCGGGGGTCGCCGGTGTCGAGGTAGTCGCCGTGGAGCCGCGGAAGAAGAGCAGCGGCGGCGGTGGCGGCTGGAGAAGGAGCACGGCGGCTGTGCTCGAAGTAGGCGATAAAGAACCCGACAGCGTGACGAAGACCGACACGGACGGTGACGTTCCCGCGCCAAGGGAGGCGGCGCGACGCATATCACGTGGAAGTCAACGCTGGTGGACGGCGGTGGACCGCAGACCGCAGCGTTACGGCCCGAAGGGGCGACGCAACAGCGGCGGGCAGGTCGATCGGGGCGACGGCGGGGAAGACCTCAGGGCGGTTGCAGGGATCGCGTGCCACGCTCGCTACGGCCCGATGGGGCAACGCAGCGGCAGGGTCGGTGCAGCCTCGGGGACGGCATGGAGCGGACGGCCTCGGTGCGGCGGTTGACCACGGTCCGCAGCACTACGACCCGAAGGGGCGACGCAGCGGTAGCGCGTGAGGTGGTGCAACCACGAGAACGGCCTCAGGACGGCAGCAGGGACCACATGCCGCAGCACTACGGCTCAAAAAGGCGACGCGGCGGCGGGACCGATCGATGCAGCCACTAGAAGAACCACGGAGCGGCGGCGCTGCAGCCCGACGGGGCAATGCGGCAGCGGCCTGTTGGTCGATCCGCGTAGAGGCGCATATACTCGATGACGATCTTCACGAAATCTTGCGAAGGTTATGCAGGAAGACATATTACGCGCACGAGCAGCACGCTTACATGACAATATGCACCATCAGCCAAGAATTGCATCAACGCATCACGCGAGAGTGGCCAGGCCATGCAGTATGGATCGGTGGTCTGCACAGGCGCTCAAGCAGCCAACCGCACAAGCGCGCCTTGTTAGCTGATGCACACGCACGTGATCCTGGCCAAGACATGCATCGGCTTGACCTGGTGGTCCAACGCGGGCAGCCATCCACGTCTACGCGTGGCGCGTGTCGCCCTGGGCCACTCGGCGCCGGACGACGGTGAGCGGACCATACGAGCGGCCGCCACACCAGCGCAGGGACACGTCGCAGCGTGGGGCGCGATGCAGCAACCAATCCTACTGGATGCAGACCAGGGCGACCACCAGGCAGACGACGACATGCAGATTTAGTCGGTGCAAACGTCGGAGTAGAGGCGTGGAAAGAGGCGATGGACGGCGGCGGGCGACTCAAACCGATCTAAGATCGGAAAACCAAAGAAAAAATTACACCGATCAATCGATCAGCGAGGGAGAAAAATCCCAATCAACGGATCAGGAAAAAGACTTTATGGCAGCCGATTAACACGATCGACGGACGAACCCTAGGTACGGGTCGCGCGGCCCCCGGCGGCGGTCATGGAGGCCTCCCGGGGGCGGCGCGCCGGTACAGAAGCGGCGGCGGTTAGGGTTTAGAACCCAGAAACTGATACCATGTTAGAAGAGAGAGGGGGAGATTGGTGGAATAGTTCGTTTTATTGCTTGAGCCTCATGAACATATATATAGGAGTACAAGATTGTCTTGAAGTACAAAGCAATTGTTCTATGTTTTTATAATAATAATGATACTCAACAGATCGAACGGCCACAAAATCCAGCCGAAAGCCAAATGAGAAAAAAAACGGATTTGTTTTAGGAAGAGCCTTGTTTAATTTATGGGTTTGTCTATATTGCATCTAGATGTGAGATAATATCTCACATCTAACTATGACATCATCCCACGTTTAAACATGCCCACGTCATTTTCATTGTTTGTTTGTATCAATTGTATGTGTTTCTCGTTCAGCGGTAGCGCCCCGCCCAGTTAGCGCCACGAGTCTGGGCTGTCGTGCTCGTGCGTCTTCGTTGACAGTTATTCTTCTAGCGCGTATATGCCCGTAAATTATTTAGCACTTGTAGGCCCAACGTGTAAGCCGGTGTTGTGATGAGCATGTCACATTACGTAGAAAAGAACTCCGCTGATGCGAAACCCCTCTCTCTCTCTCCCCTGTCACTTTCACCTTTATGCGTTCTTCCCTTTTTTAGCTCGTGAAAAAGTAGCATGCATGCATCAATCAAGTGTTTGTTTGGCAAAATTTAAAAAAATGGGAAAAAATGACACACTTGAATTTTTCCATGGACGAGATGATTTTTTTTAATACACGTTGAACATTTACAAACACATGACGCGATGAATTTAATTTTTTAATATGGAGAACATTTTAAAAGTCGCACGCCGAGAAAAAACCAAAAAACAATCAAATTTGCATATCTAGGATGAACACGCAATTGGCTCGACTGAGCTTTGTTTCATAGGTGAAAATTCACACGCGCCCAGTTGCAAGTGAAATGTATGCTTGCAACTGTGATGAAAAATAAAAAACGAATGCTCCAGTTGCGAGTCGAGGGTGAGCTTGCAACTGGGATGAAAACAAAACACATGCTCAGTTGGCAGTTGAGTGTTAAGTTGCAACTGGGGCAACTACGAGCCCATTTGCTAGTTGAGGGTGGACTTGAAAATATGAAAACTACGAAACTATGAGCCTAGTTGCGAGTCAAGGGTTCGACTGCAACTAGGATGAAACAAACTATGTGCCCAGTTGCGAGTCAAGGGAGTGCTAGCAACTGTGATGAAAAATAAAAACACATACTCTAGTTGCGAGTCGAAGGTGGGCATGCAACTGGGACAACTACGAGCCCATTTGCGAGTCGAGAGCAGACTTGCAAATGGGACAAATACAAAACTACGAGCCCATTTACAAGTCAAGGTGGACTTGCAACTGGGATAAAACAAACTGCAGACCGAGTTGCGAATTAAGGGTGGACCTGCAACTGGGATGAATAACAAAACACGGGCCGAGTTGCGAGTGAAGGTTAGACTTGCAACTGGGATGAAACAAACTACGGGCCTAGTTGCAAATCGAGGACAGACTTGCAACCCCAACAACTACACAAAACTACGATACCATTCGCGAGTCGAGAGTGAGTTTGCAACTAGGACAATGACAAACTACGATCGCAGTTGCGAGTCGAGGTTGGGCTTGCAACTGGGATGGAAAACAAAACACATGCCCAGTTGTCAGTCGAGTGTGGTGTTGCAACTAGGACAACTACGAGCCAATTAGCCAGTCGAGGGTGGACTTGCAACAGTGAAAACTTTGAAACTATAAGCCTAGTTGCGAGTCAATGGTACGACTTGCAACTGGGATGAAACAAATTATGTGCCCAGTTGCGAGTCACGGGGTGAGCTGGCAACCGTGATGAAAAT
Organism: Aegilops tauschii subsp. strangulata; assembly: GCF_002575655.3. Taxonomy (NCBI): domain Eukaryota; kingdom Viridiplantae; phylum Streptophyta; class Magnoliopsida; order Poales; family Poaceae; genus Aegilops; species Aegilops tauschii. The sequence goes on along the minus strand of NC_053040.3, from coordinate 3,941,853 downwards.
TAAAAACAAATACTCTAGTTCCGACTTGAAGGTGGGCTCGCAACTGGGACAACTACGAGCCCAATTGCAAGTCGAGGGCAGACTTGCAACCGGGACAACTACAAAACTATGAGCTCTGTTGCGAGTCAAGGGTCGACTTGCAACTGGGAAAAAACAAACTACAAACCCAATTACGGGTTAAGGGTGGACCCGCAAGTAGGATGGAAAACAAAACATGGGCCGAGTTGCAAATGAAGGTTGGACTTGCAACTGGGGCAACTGCACAAAACTACGATACGAGTTGCGATTTGAAGATGGACTTGCAACAGAGACAACAACAAAATTATGGGCCCAGTTGCGAGTCGAGGGTGGACTTGCAATTGGGACATTTATGAACCTACAAGGCCAATTGCGAGTCATGGGTGGACTTGCAATTGGGATGAAACAAACTACTGGCCTAGTTGTGAATCAAAGACGGACGTTCAACCCTGACAACTACACAAAACTACGATATCATTCGGAAGTCGAGAGTGAATTTTCAACTGGGACAATGACAAACTACGATCCCAGATGCGAGTCTAGGGTGGGCTTGCAACTGGGAAGAAAAAGAAAACACATGCCCAGTTTCCAGTCGAGTGTGGTGTTGCAACTAGGACAACGATCCAATCACACGGTCTTCCGTCGCTGCGTATATTGGCAAGAAAAACACACATCCCGTCGGCCCATTGGAAACCACCCGCATCCTATGCGCATAACCCGGACCTAATCATTCGCCCAAATAGCTCCCTTGTAGCTCGCCGTCCACCCCAGCCGCCCCATCCTCTCTGTAAACGCAGTTGTAGTTTATAAGCCTAGTTACGAGCTAATTGGACAAATGAGAGTGGACAGACAACTTTACAAACTAGGAAACTATAAGCCTAGTTGCGAGTCAAGGGTCCGACTTGAAACTGGGATGAAACAAATTATATGCCCAGTTGCGAGTCGAAGGTGGGCTTGCAACTGGGACAACTACGAGCCCAGTTGTGAGTCGATGGCGGAATTGCAACTAGGACAAATACAAAACTACGAGCTTAGTTGCGAGTCGAGTCAACTTGCAGCTGGGTAAAACAAACTACAAACCCAGTTGCGAGTTAAGTGTGGACTTGCAACTGGGATGGAAAACAAAACACGGGTCGGGTTGTGAGTGAAGGTTGGACTTGCAACTGAGAAGAAACAAACTACGGCCTAGTTGTGAGTCAGCGCTGGATTTGCAACTGTGAAAACTACACAAAACTACGATACGAGTTACAATTATAGTACCCCTGAACGTATAAGCAGCAGTGTCTTATTTTGAACAGCAGTATCTAGCATGGAGTATGTCCAGATATCATGCCTTGCTAAAGAGATAGCATGCCTTGCAGTAGGGATATCATTAAAGTTCAGAAATTTGAAGTAAATGTTCTCTCTAATGGAGTGACAAAAGATAAACTAGAGAGTTGTCTGTATTGAATATTAAAGAGTAACCTAGCCTGAAGATGACACATGACATACACAATAAATTCAAATAATTCCAAATTAATACTCCAATATAATCTTAAAAAGAACCATTATTTACTGAATCTCGATACAACAACAACAAAGCCAAATTGTTGCATCTAGATAATCTGTACAAATTGTTGATGTTTTCCAGTGTTCTGAGTATGTCCACATAACTCAGTTCAATTTCATGTTCTTGATGTTTTCCAGTGTTCTAAAAAAAACTCAGTTCAATTTCAGTTTGAATTGAAACTTCAGTAAATAACTTAGTGGGGAAACTTCAGTTTTGGAAGATTATATAGGAACACAATCTCCAGTAAATGAAACTACAGTGCAATCCATCTTCACCTTTCCATGCTTCCTTGTTTTGATTTGATTGTAAATAAATAAGATTTCATTTCATTTGGTTTGCTTGTGTCAAGGAAAGGAAGCAAGGATCCATCCAGTGAGCGAGACTATCGCCACACACTCTATGTTATACAAGGAACACACACCCACAGCAAGAAATTCATGTCAACAGAGTAAGTGATCCCATATTCCCATTGGATTGAGATACCTCTTTTTTTCCCATTATTAAAAGCATGATGACATTGTTGTCACAAAATCACATGGAAAAATCTTGCCACCTTGCCCTAGATGGCTCTATAACTATAGTTTGGAAGAGGAGTTTGGAAAAGTCATCAAATTAAACCCGATACTCCATAGGTGTAATCATAACAAGACTAATCTGTCATTCACAATTTTCATTCTTATTTACTGTAAGACTGTTGGCTTTTCTTACTGTTGGCTTCATTCATCAGGACCACGCAGACTTCTGCTGCTGCTGCCGCTGCCGCCTGCCCGATCGAGTCCCCGCCCTGCTCCTGCTGTTGGCTCCTGCTGATCGCCTCTGTTGCTGCTGTTTGACAGATCAAAAAAATTCAGTTAGTTGTGTGCATCTCGAAGCTGGATTGGCAATAATTGACAGATCATAGGAGTAGTTGGATTGGCAAGGTATTGAAAGAAGTTTGTCAAACTAACAGTAGAAAGTGTTGGGAATTGAGTAATCCATGGTAATCCAGTGTACAATTAGAGCAAAATTTCCCATAGGTGTACAGTTTCAGTCACTGATTGTGTATGGACAAGATTTCCAACAGATCTGAGAAACAGGTTGAACAACTTACACATGGCCATGCTTGCTTATCTTTGATCGATCTGTTTACAATTGGCATCAGAAGAAATTACTGCAGTGTAATGATCAATTGGGAAACCTGTAATGCATGAGAAAATATTGATGTTGCTGTCCAATATTGATAACATTCGACAATTTGCCTTTCAATGGGCTTAAAAGGATGGAACGTCTTTTCAAATGCCTAGGTCAGTCCCGAGTTCTATGCCCATGACGCAATGAAAATCTGAATGCAGCGCTCTCGAAGGAAATCAAGTGAAACAAAACTCATCGCAGATCCGTTCTGTGAACAGACCAAGGAGTGCCCGTCATCCCCGCGGCACGAGTCGGATCGTTTCGGGAGGAGAAAATATATGTCTGCGCAAACTTGGTTCGTGAGAAAGTGACTGATTGATGTTCCACATAAAGGATATTGACTGGGTACACTTGACCAATTCGGGCCTTGATTTCTTGGACCACCACTCGGAATTTGATGATACGCCCACAGTCAGGCCATGATCCATTATCTCTCGAAGAGATTGACAACGGGTATCACCAAGTTTCTCCAAATTGCTCGCCTCTTTTCCTCGGAAAGAATGATCATTTGAGTTAGCCAAGGTTTCTCTACCAACCAACAAATGGGTCTTTGTGTCCGTTGACCAGTCGGAATCTTCTCTGATGATGAACAGTCAGTTTCTTTAGGGAGACCTTGACCGGACTACTAATCGGGTTATACCTACTGAGTAGGCCAAGTACATATATGACCCAGCCAAGGGCCCAGTCCCATCTAAAATATGGTAAAGGAGGTAATGGGCCAAGGGCCATCACACCGAGCCCATTGTCGTTACAGCCGAAGGCAAGAAAGTACGGCATTTCCTATTTGGCGCTTATGCGCCGGTTCGCCAACGGGCGCCTGCAGGCGTTCCTAATTGGGCCGGCCCATTCCTAATTGGCGGAGGGGATTCGAACACGCGCCGCGAATGTTGCAAGCGCACGAGTATAGCCACCAGAACAACCACCCGCGAATGATTTGGTAGCTCGCTTTCCTTTTTTTACTCGTTCGTCAGCTCCGTTTCTTTTTTTATTCTTGTTCTTTTTATTTTTTCTCATCTTTCTTTGTTTTCTTTAGTGAGCGTTTTTTTAAATTCGATGAACGTTTTTCAGATCGATGAACTTATTTTCAAATTCGTTGAACTTTTTTTAAAATTGGACGAACTTTTTTCGAAACTCGATGTAATTTTTTTCCAAATCGATGAATTTTTTCAAAATCCATGAGATTTTTGAAAATTTGATGAAATTTTCTCAAATCCGATTAACTCTTTTTCAAATTCGATGAATTTTTTTGAAAAATAATGAACTTTTTTAAAACATTGATGAAATTGCTTTCAAAATCGTGAACTTTTTTCTCAAATTAGTGAACGTTATTCAATTTTCTTGAACTATTTTTGTTTCACGTGAACTTTTTCAAACCTGTGAACTTTTTTCAAACTCATGAAATTTTCTTCAATTAGCGATCTTTTTGAAATTTCGTTACATTTTTCATTGTTTGTGAACTTTTTTGAATACGTGATCATTTCTTTTTGAAAAAAATTCGCAAACTTTTCTAAAATTTGTGAACTTTCAGTTTTTGGAACCGCGAAGCCCACATTGTCCTTAAAAACTACCGAGCTACTAATGGCCATAAGTTCAAGCTAGCTCTAGTGGTTAGCGGGGCGGGTATTTGAAAAATAGGGGAAAGCCAATTTATTAATCAAAGTTCACAAGAGGTGGGATACAAACTTGGTCATGGGGCTGGCCAAGCCACACATGACGTCCCTTAGAAAGGGGAAAAACAAATCTTGCTAGTCTATGAGCTTCTACATTAACTACCCGACTTTCAAAAATGAAATTACAAGAAAAAGGAATAGCTCTAGTCTTGATCTCAGCAACAATAGCTCCATATGGACCCTGGCTCCCTTTGGTAATATCCTCGATGATTTGCCTGCAATAAGAGGAGACAATGAATCGCTGTAGACCGAGATCTTGGGCCAGGGCAATTGCTTCCCTGCATGCGATGGCTTCTAGTGTTGCTGGGTCCCAAACGCAAGCAATTACCAGAGCTGAGCTGCCTAGGAAGGCTCCTTGGGTGTTCCGGCATATTGCTGCTACCGACCCGCCTCTGTTGGTGCGAACCGCTGCGTCGACATGGATCTTTGCAAAATTGGCCTGTGGGGCGCTTGGTCTTGGAGCTGCTTGGTGAACCCTTGGTGCAATATTTGATGTTGGTTTGGTCACCCGTACTTGGTCTAGATCGGCAATGAAGCGGTTTATGAATGCATGTGTTGCATGGGGAGTTTGGAAGATCGTAGCGGGGCGGGTATATAACTCACGGACGTGAGTTCGATTCCATTTTTTGTTCGTTGGTGTAATATTCATGGGCCGGCCCAGCGAGGCGCTGCTGCGAGCGCCAAGTTGGTTAGTTGGCGCTGAAGGCGCGGAGTAGGAGCTCCCAGAAAGTAAGGGGGACCCCAAAGAAGAACAAGGAACAGTGGGGATTTCTCTATAGAAAAAAGAAATCAAAGAAAGGGGGATCGTTAACTAGCCGTACCCCTTTTCTTGAAAAAGGGGAATATATTAATATCAAGCAGATATCAATTACACCCGGTCTCTGCACCAACAAGATGTATAAAAGCATCCAAGATGCCACTAGTAGAAAAAGGCCCATTTATCCCGGTTCTAGAGGGCCTTTAGTCCCGGTTCTGGAACCGGGACTAAAGGGTCGTTACTAAAGCCCCCCCTAGTCCCGGATCTGTTATGAACCGGGGCTAAAGGCCCTCCACGTACCGCTGTCTGGAGCTCCACCTTTAGTCCCGGTTGGTAACACTAACCGGGACAAAAGGAAATTTTACGATTTTTAATTTGATTTTTTTTTAAAAATCCCGATTTTCAATTTTATAAATTATTTTACAATTTAATCTCTAATCACCCCTCATCACTGCTCAATTTAACCTCTAATCATCCCTCATCATTCCAAATCATCTAACTTCCCGGCCAGTCACCCATCCTCTCACTACTCCAGCCTGAGCACGCTTAACTTCCGGGTTCTATTCCCCCTCGTTTCCAAGTCTGCACTTGTTGTTTTTCAGACAATAGTAAGATGTCAATCCTATTAACCCTCAGGAGTTTAGCTTGAGCATTAAGTCACACATTTCACTGTTTGAGTTTGAAACTATTATTCTAAAAAAATTTATTTAGTAACACTAATATTTCTTGTATAAGTAGTTTGACCATAGTTTGACCAGATTTGACCAAAATTCAAAAAAACTAAAATAATTATTTAGTAACACTAATATTCTTGTATAAATATTTAGTAACACTAATACTTCTTGAATAAGTAGTTTAACCATAGTTTGACCAGATTTAACCAAAATTCAAAAAAACTGAAATTTGAGCATAACTTTTTTTCCTTTTAGAATTTGAGGATTCTAAAAATTTGCAAACAGGCCTACGACTGTCAAAATCGGATGCGGATTTTCGTGCTGAACATTTTGATATATTATACTTTTTTCCGACATCGTATGCAAAAGTTATAGCCGTTTTACTTTTTCATAACACTTTTTTGCAAAACATGTCCAAATTTATGTTTTTTAATTTTCCTAACTAGTAGATGTAGTAATATAACTACATCTCAAAGAATTTTATTTTTTTTGAAGTTTTTGTCATTTTCTTTTGTTTTTTCAAAACTAAAATGACGATAAGGGGGTGGGGGTCCTTTAGTCCCTGTTTGAGACACGAACCGGGACTAAAGGGCATCGCACCCTTTAGTCCCGGTTCGTGTTTCAAACTGGGACTAAAGGTCTAATCTTTAGTCCCGGTTTGAGATACGAACCGGGACTAAAGGGCATCACACCCTTTAGTCCCGGTTCGTGTCTCAAACCGGGACTAAAGGTCTCATTTGAACCGGGACTAATGCCTTTGGCCACTCGAACCAAAACTAATGCTCACATTAGTCCAGGTTTGTAATGCAAATGAGACTAATGTGTATATTGAACTGTGACCAAAGCCCTGTTTTCTACTAGTGTGCACACAACCCCCAAAAAATAAAAATAAGAATAAGAGAAAAAAGACCCTGCCACGATGATCGTTCAGCTGCAATAGTAGCACTCTAACAACCACCAAAGATAACACCCGGACTACAAATAAGGTTCTCCAATAGGAACGCCTTTAGGAAGGAAACAAAGCATAAGCGCTATCATTGCCCTATCAAAGATCGTAGGTTTTTACCCTGGAGAAAGACCGCATCCCCAAAAAACAATGCCTTCAACAAGGCCACTGCCAGGTACAACCAATATAGGCCATACCTTGGGTTTTCACCCTGGAAATCACGACCCGGTGCTCAAAGAAGCACCACCAACAAAGAAGTCATGTGATGCTACCGCCCCCACTTGCGGAGGCTACTACTACAAGTCACGTACCACAAGGCTCACGGAACTGGTGTCTGATCTGGATGGGACTATATCCCGCAAGCCAATTCTGAACAACTGCTTGTGAAGCAAAGTCCTCATCGCATATAAGACCCCGCCATCGCCACTTGTAGATCCTCCAATCACACCATGGCATTCTCCGCATGTGTTCATTCCATGGAAATCTTGGTGTAGATATGTCCCAAGGTGTCAACAAAACAGAGCTTCACGATACCCCATAGACCTAGTTATGTTGATCTTGCGAGTGTACGCGACCGGCCCCAATCCAAAAAAGTTTCCAAAGAGCACCATATATGCAAGTCTTCGTTTTCCTTAGAAGGAGAAGTCCGAAACTCGCCAATGGATAGATCAAAGAGGGCTGATCATGGGTACAACGGTGACTTTGCGTGAAGATAACTAGGGCAACCGCCTAGCTGGTAATTATGTGAGACATGAGATCCCTCGATCAACAATATCTGGATGCCCACCTCTGGAGGAAGGAGATGGTCAGCACCGCCATGTCCGGGGCCGCCGCCCCGACACAGAAGGGATGCGGGCAGAGCCGCTGACCTTTGTCAAAACGGTGCAGATCGAGCCCTCCTTGCCAAAACGTGTCCAGATCAAGCCAATCCACCCCGCCGCCGCAGTCGTGCGCCTGTTGCCGGCCCCTGCCGTCGGGCTTCGTCAAAATGTGCAGATCGAACCATCCTGGCAAAAAGACCCAGATCGAGCCAATCTACCGCGCCGCCACTTTCAACTACCAGCTGCCAGCCGCCTGCCGCCGACGCGCCTCTGGTACCGTCGCCGCACATCACTGCGGCTATAGGGGCATGAGCAGGCCGCACCCACATACCCCTAGCAGTACCCGTCGGGAGCCATGCCGCCGCTGGGCTTTGCCCGGCGACGCCTCCGACGGCAGCGGAGAGAGAGGAGGGGATGTGTGGAGGAGGGCTTGAGGTAGCCGGCGGACTCCCCGATGCGGCGCGGCGCCGCCGCACGGAGGAGGTCGTGGGAAGGAGGTCCGCAAACATTTGATGACTTTCATTGGAGTTGGGACCGTACCCTATATGTTGTGTTATGTAGGTTGTTTACAGTGTTTTTACACAAAAAATATCTCAGTGTTTTTTCTTAGAAGAGATTTTTTTCTTCTCAGTGGAACGTACAAGGCTGGGCTTGGACTGGATTCAAGGAGGTTATGGTTGAAGATCATTAGGCTCTGAAGGTGTTATCTCACATGCTTGTGTTGAGTCGAGATCGTCTACTATAACATGATGTACCAGGGAGTACTCGCAATGGGCGGGGAAAAGATGATGATCCGCTGCTCATTGCGTTGGTGACTTGCAACTGCGGCCACGGCAAGCAGGGGCGGCAACACTAGGAGGACTGCATTTTGTTGGTGCTCTACTCTCCAAGTACCGAGTCTTGGTTCCCAGGATGAAAATTCAAGTTCTGGCCTTTATTGGTTGTACTTGGCAACGGCCTTGTTGAAGGCATTGTTTTTGGGTGAACTCCGACTTTCTATAGGGTGAAAACTCAACATGTTCGGTCAGGCAAATTGAAACACCTTGGAGTCGCCCTAGTATTATATCCTTTTAAATTAGAGTCATGTTTTGATCTTCCTAGATATTGATTTTTGCGCGAAATCAAAAACATGAAGAAAATACGAACTGGCACGGAGCCTTAAATTAATAGTTTAGTCAAAAAATTATATAAAATATTCCAAAGTGATAACATAATAGCATTAAACAATCAAAAATTATAAATACATTTTATGATATAATAGCGCATAGAGCTTAGTGCCAGTTCAAACATCTCAATTTTGTACCGACATGCACAAAATTTATATGAATTTCAAACATCTCAATTTTGTATGTAATGTCAGCTGATATGGTAGACGTTGCAATTAATCGTACCCTATATGCGGTGTTAGGGCATATAGCCGGGTAGTCACGTCCGCTCTAGCCGGGTATGAATGCGGGCGATGACGCTTTGGAGCGGCACTGACCGAAAACGCGCGGGAGGGTGAAGGGTTTTTTGATGGGTCAGAGCGGTCAGAAACGGGCTTGGGAGCGGTCCGGACTCCTGCCAACCTCCCCACATTTGTCTCTGATTTGCAGGAGAAAACAAGTCCGGACATCTCAGCGGACCGATGCAGGTCCGCCTTGGATGGCTTCCGCGGTCTGAACCGATGTAGGTTGTTCTCAGTGTTTTCAGGAAGAAAACTTCCCAGTGTTTTTTCTTAGAAGATTTTGTTTCTCAGTGGAACGTACAAGGCTGGGCTTGGATGGGCCAACGTTACATCTTAGATGGCACCTGCGTACAACATCAGCGTTAATCTCAAAAAAAGAAAAAATAACTCAGCGTTCCTACACTCAGCTGCCTGCTTCCCATTGTCTAAAAACTGAAAACTGCCGTACCCCCGAGTCTCTCCACTCTCAGCAGCGGACGGACCGGAGAAAGAAGGATCGGAGCCATCGGCGACCTCACCGTGCCCCGTCCCCGTCCGCGTCCCCGGAGATCCGATCCTGGTTAGCCCACCCCTTCTCCTTCCCTTCCTTCTCCATCTAATCTACTAGTGATTCCCTTTCGTCTCATCTTATTTTCCCTCTATTAGTAAACCCTAGCCAGATTTTCCCCTCCTAATCAAACCCTAACATCCATCCCCTTTTGCAGCAGTGCAGAGAGAGAGAGAGAGAGAGGAGAGGGTACCGCTGATGGATCCCGCTGCTGAGACTCCCCAAGGCCAAGGGTAAGATCCCACTGGTGTTCCTCCCCCTCTTAATTTTGTGCCGTGCACTACTTGCTTTGTATATGCTATCGCTGTTCTGGATGGATGTGCAGTGTGTTGGATTCTAGCAGCTGTCCTGATGTGAATATATGTGTGTCCATTGATTAAATTCCTTTTCATGCCAGGGCCGATACCTTTCCCACGCGTGTGGACGGCAGTAGGCTGCGCTGTTCTGTGCCGCTGGCCGACCCAGTGTCCGAGGTGCTTGCCGACGACAACCTCCTCATCGAGATCCTCGTCCGCCTCCCTCCGAAGCCGTCCTCGCTCTCCCGTGCGTCCGCCGTATCCAAGCGCTGGGGCAGCATCCTCTACGACCCCCAGTTCCGCAAATCCTTCCTCAAGCACCACCGGATGCCTCCTCTGCTAGGCTTCTTCAGAGGGTATGCTAAAAGCTTCATTCCTGCCATGGACTCGCCTGACCGCATCCCTGCTGCCCGCTTCTCCCTACCCAAGAGCACCAGATCCTACCACACCGATGAAGCATACATGGGCTGCCGCCACGGTCTCTCTGTCCTAATTGACAGGAATAAGCATGAGACCGTCGTGTGGGATCCCCTCACCGGCAAAGAGCACATCGTGTCTTTTCCACCAGGATTCCACTCTATGAGGACAAACTCAGCCTGGCATGGCGCTGTACTGTGCGTTGATGCCAAAGATGGGCACGTCCATGGAGATTGCTTCTCAAGCCCATTTAAATTGGTTTTGGTCAGTGATGGATTCAGTACACAGGCATCTTGTTCTCTCTATGACTCAGCGTCTAGCGTTTGGGGAAATATTTTCTCGGTGACCATAGCAAATAGGATTTCTGCGACAAGCCGCAGCATCCTTGTCGGGAATACACTTTGCTGGTTGATTTGTGGTGGTGAAGTTCTTGTGTTTGATTTCGAAATGCAAAGTCTTGTTGTGATCAAGACACCGGTGGAAAACCATGTTACCAACGACCGGTGTTTTCAGCTCTTGCGGATGGCCGATGGTGGCCTTGGCCTTGCTGGTTTGTTGGACCTGAACATCCATTTATGGGATAGGAAATCTAACTGTGAAGGCATTGGCGAATGGGTGTTGCTGCGGAAAACCATTCCACTGGATGAGATGCTTCCAAGGAGAATAAGTTATGCATTTTTTGTTGGGTATGATGAGGAGTCAAATTTGGTTGTTCTCTCCACGATGATTGGCAACTTCACGCTCCAAATTGACTCGATGCAGATCAAACATATTGTTAAAAGAAACCAGATATGTCATGACACCTTTCATCCCTACAGGAATTTCTATGCTGCAGGTAGTGCCCCCTATCTACATTGGACAAGCAAAATAGTGCAATTAGTTTTCGCTCCTATTCATTCCAGTTACTTATGGTATGTTCTTGCGGTAACATTGTTCATGTTATTACGATTGAACTATATATGTATATGTGTAAACTATATATGTATATGTGTGTATATATATATATATATATATATATATATATATATATATATATATATATATATATATATATATATATATATAAGAATACAATGTCTTGTTCGTTTCTCTGTTGATCTGGTCATGTTATGGTTATCTAATTTCCTATTGTTTGCCTAACTTGGCTGATTAGAGGGATCCATTAAAGCTAGAACATGAATACAAATGTTGCTTTGATGCCTGGCCATTGCTAAAGGCTAAATACAATTATGTGCTTGTAATGATCTTTTCATCAGAGGGTTTCTAGAAATTGGAAAATGGCAATAGCTGCAGCAGTGAAACCATCTGAAATAATTAATCAATTGGAACATCTGGAGGCGGTTTAAGGCTTGTCACGTTCTCTTATTCACTATTCTTCCTTGCAAGAATTGAATTTATATTGATCGATCTTGATATAAATCTTCAATTCATGATACCATGTGCTCTAGTTTTTATCGAAGAGTAGCACTAGTTTATTAATTTCACGTAGTGCTATGTTATGCTTGTTTTGGAACTCTGGTTTCCCATTCCGTGCATATTTATATTGGCTTTATGGTCATAATTGGTACAAAACTTACTCGACAATTATTCTGGGTAAATGCATTTTCTCTAAACATGTAATACAATAATTCATTTTTAGACCTGGCGATATATGTGGAGCCACACTGGACTTTTCTTTGAATTTTCATTTGGTTTGTGCTTCATTTTCTTCTAGGCAGCGGATTTGGGAGGAAAGGGACAGATCTGGCCGGAACTTTGAACACACCTGATATTCTAACGTGCTATCTTTGTCAAACAACTTAGGTACTTTTCTCTTTTCATATACCCTTTTTTTTGCTTGGTTACCCAATTTACAAGATGGTGCATAGTCTATGCTTGCATTTTCCTTCGTACTAGACATACTAGCTTGGCATACTAGACATTTTCCCATCTTACTCCGAGCCTCACATATAGCATGGCACAAAAAAGTAAATCTGGAATGAGTCAACATTCTTGGGAGTTCTGTTTTTTTTTGTGTCACATGATTGGCGGCGAGTCACTGATCTCTTAGTTTCTACTGCGATCGTACATAGTTATGTAGCAAGAATCTTGTAAACATGTCAACATACAGCTGCCAGAACAAACTAAATGCTCTGTTATTGTTGTTCTCCATTTGTGGTATCAGTTTGTCCAATAATCATGGGATGATTGAGCTCTGGATATTTTTCGTATAATTTGCACTATGGCAAGGTTAATGTTTATTTTTGGGAATCATCCAAAATTTGTTTTTCTGAGTGGGCATGATAAATTAGTTTGACTGAGATGACATTGATGTTCTGCAGGTATCCAGAGTTAAATTCGGGTTGTTGAGATGCGGACATGGCTATTTGGTGTAAGGAAGTTGTTCCATTTTGTATGGTGTGGTTGATGCTCAAAGTGTCCTACTATGCAGTCTGCAGATTGTTCCATTGTGTACGCCGCGGATGTGTTGTGGTCGACGCTTGTTCTACATTTATGTATTGTGGCCTGTGAAGTTGAATTTGTTGGATTTAATCATGTGGACTCTTTTATACTACTCCCTCTGTAAACTAATATAAGAGCGTTTAGATCACTATTTTAGTATTCTAAATGCTCTTATATTAGTTTACGGAGGGAGTATTATCTAATGTCCACATGCATGCCTGGTTACTGGTTAGTGTCTCGTGGAGTTGCTCTGGTTAAATGATTGGTTCTGTGATGTGAGAACTTACTGGAAAGATGAACATTTAATCCTCCTTTTCTAAAAAAATACTAGAAAGATGAACAAAGAATAGTAAGCTCTAGCACTTTACACTGTTTCTTGGTATCCATAGTTGATTTCTGTGAGTCTTCCTAGTGATTTAATTTTGATAAAGCTGCTTCGATCTCCACTTGCGGAAGAGGAATATAATGCTTGCATAGGCCCAGAGGCAGACAGAGCACACCACCAAGCTCCAGTTGTCTACATTGTTGGGCTGCTACATGATACTTTAGCACCTCTGATGTTCCAGCAACATGAAAAGCAACGGTTGCATAATTTCTATATCTGCATTGGCTCGAGAGGCAGGCAAGAAGGCTCTGCTGCCAAAGAGCACAACCAAGAGCACAACATCAGGAGGAAGCACGAAATGGAGCAGCCACAACGCTTAACTATTCGTTCTCTATGAAAGCTGTTGGGAGTCTATGTCAGTTTACCATTGTTTCAATGACAAAATTGATGTTTTTTTATTATGAGTTCATTTTGATGTGCTTCTGATCCTAAGATGTCAGTTGACTTCGATGCATATCTATCCCAAAATTTGGCATGGTCCAGGATGCACACAAACATTTTTGCATTCTCTGGCTGTAGGCAATCCATTAGTCATTATTGGTAGACAATGCATCTGACATCAAAGCAATTTCTTGTGTTAAAAAAGTCAAAGTAATTTCTTCAGGTGAGAGTGTTAAGCTGCAGTTTAGTGCAGAAAACGAAAAGGAGGTGTTGAGAAAATTTATTCATTAATCATGTGAAATATTTTGTACAGAGTGCAGTCTAATATGTATTGCTTGGTTGCTACATGACCCTTTAACACCACCTCTTATGTTTTCTGAAACTTGGAAAGTATCTCTTGCTTGATGCATACAACTATATGTATTTTTGTATGTGGAAATTTGTCGCCGATAATTTATCAGGTTTATTATTTTTAATTAGCTGGATTCCAGGAATGGAAAACCAAGATACACAAAGGAAATGTTTGCCTACTTGGGTAAGTCTTACTTTTGTCGTTCGTAAGTCTCATGGAGGTGACAAGGCAAAATACCGTTCTAGTTTAAATTGAAATCAAGTGTTTAACTTGTCTTAATGTGTGGATGTCTTTATATATGCTCCACCAATTGCATTTGACATGAGAAAAGTGTCTCATTCTTGAAAGCTCGTCCAATGTGGATCCACAATTTTCTCTCGATCCAATTATACTGAAGTCTGTCTCCTGCTTCGGATTTGCCACTTGCAGCTGTAGTACTTGTCCTTTTTTGTTGCCTGATCTAGACTAGAGACGTGAGCGCGAGAGAACAAAAGAGTGAGCAAGAGGTGGAAGAAGATGAACTCTGAATGTTTTTTCCGCTATGAACTGCGTACAACCTTTTCTGTCTTTCTATTATTTATTATATGCAGCCAAACTGAATTGTGGGTTATAAGGAAGAAAATGCTCATGCCCGGCAAGCTTAGAGGTCATGCCACCCCACGACGCTCCACCATGTGTGTGCGCTACGTTTCCTTACATTCCCGCTTAAGTTCATGCCATCCCATGAACCGGTCATGTGAGCAAGATTAGCTAACAAACTAACTGAAAACAAATGCATCGGTCAAGACGTGTACATCAGCATGCTACATGAGTGTTTATTCAGCTAACTGAACGAAACTGAAAACAGAACAGCAACGGTATAGCAGGATTATCTATCCTCCTTCAAGTCATAAAGTTTTTCAGGAAAAATAAAAATAATTTTTACGCTACCTATTTTTATGCATAGTTCAGTTAAATCATTACAACACAATCCTGCACAAGAAACAAGAGTTTAGTGTTATATGACTCATGAATGTGCTGCAGTCCAAACTCTGCAGGTCTAGCTTGCGCATTGTGGGGTGTTGGTAGCGGAGAAGCATCCTAACAAACGCTAAAAATATTTCATGAAACACTCCTAAAATTTTCTCTTCCTGCATGTTTTTGCATAACCCCGCATATCAAAGAGGTCGTAAGTAATTTAAATTTATTCAGTCGCTTGCTCAATTATAAGTGGTCGCTACAAAACTGTTTAGTTTGATATCCACTGCGGTTACCGCCACTAGTAAGGAAGCTCATGTCACACCTTTGCGACACCTCCAAAGAGGTCTGTGATATTTATGGAGGTGGGTGCTCACAGGTGACAGCACCATGGCAGCTAAAAAAAGGAAGGAAACAGTATTGTGATGGTTGTGTTGTATTCGAGTGAAGCTTGCCATGCTTTTCTAGATTGCTATTTAAATCGGTCATCAATGTTGAACAGTTTGTTTCTATATAGGCCTGTCTACCTTTCCGTTGTAATGAAATTGTTGTTCACTCATTTTTAAAGCGAGTTCGGTTCTAGACCTTCCACTGGACCTTTCTTTCGTTACAATATTTAAATTTCTTTTTGTTCTCTAATGTAACATTTTGAACGCATGTTTGTTAAGCTGTTATTTGACAACTATTTAACCTAATAAAGAATCATATGATTACCATGAAATTTACACACATGCACTTTCTGTAGAGAAAAGGATGGTGTTGCTAGTGCTCTCTTGTAATTTACCAAATTCTAGTCAGTGCCCAGAAGAGCAGCTGAATCAACACAAGAAACTGAGAACAAATGTGTTTTGAGTCAGTAACAAGTATTGCTGAAAAAGGAATATGTATATGCCGCAAGGTTTGATGGCTACTGGATCTGTTGCTGCTTGAAAAAACAATCTATCTGTCACAATGTTCCACTACCTCCTGGTTCTGTTTCATAAGTAAGTATATCTTGTCCGTTTGCGATGTGCGTGGCACAACCTATGAGATCGGTGGATATCTGTGAAGATATGAAGTTTGGGAATTCTTTTATAGTAATATTCAGTGTGTTTGAGGTGGTTGACCAGTGTCTAATTTAGCTTTCTTGTACAGATACTCTCTTCACATGTTCAATGGAAGCAAGGCCAAGGTGCCTTCAGCCCTAAAGCGGCTGCGCATCGCTCTGCTAGGTGGCTCGATAGGCTGACGTAGCCGCCACCAGTACGGTCCCTCCCTCCTCCTGGTCTCCCCTTGGAGTTGCGACAGGACGACACGCTGGTGACATCTTCCAGCGACGGTGTGGCCCTCCTCTGGTCGGTGGCAGCAGTGGGGCGGGCGGCTGCAGTTTTCCAGATGCGATTTGGAGCGGAGCTGCCGGCAGGCGTGCAGAGGCTAGGCCGCAGAGGTGGTTGATGTGGCACTCTGGCTCAGCGAAATGGAGGCACCCTACATACCAGCCTAAAGATTAGCCTCTTCTGGTATATGGGGCAAATTGGCATCAAGACGAACCATAATATTTTACAACACATAGGGTACATAGGTCTTAAGATGCATCACTTGGCGAGGAAAAGGCAACACTGAGGAGGTTGCGCTCTGCCTTGTTGATGTGGAGTCACTATTGCTCTCGGTGGATGGTGCTGGCATTGTGTACGGACTCGATCACCACCCACTCCTCATCTGTCAAGCCTAGATCTATACCGAGCAGCGCCACAGCGGCATGTTTAGACACATGATTTCAGCGATGATCCTCCACCAGCGGTTGGTGCCCGAGGAGCTGCAAGTTGTACCGCTAATCCTGCAGCATCCGGAATGCGGAGATTGGTGGCGCCAGCTCCTCCTACTCCGCCTCCGCCAGACCCGGTTGTAGTGCACCTCCGTGTGCTGATGGTTGAACCAAGCCACCATCGCGAGCGCGAGTGCCTACTCCTCCCCCCTACATCAACACGTCCTCCTTCGAGCTCTCCTCCGGAAAGCTTGGAGGTTCTCCCGCGGAAATGCGGGCCGCATGCCAGAAGCGCCATGCCTCCACCTTGGTCGTGATTTCATGGTGGCTTGACAGCGCTAGGATCTTGCCCTAGCCACATCAAGTCTCGTCCATTGCTTGTGGCAGTTGAAGAAGGAGGAAGGGAAGGGGTGGTAAGATGACTGACCGGACAGAGGGAGATGTGACTTAGAGGTTGTCGAATGGGTGTTGCTATGGAAAGCCATTCACATGAGGGGATTTTTCCAAGGAATCAGGATTTTGCATTTTTCGTTGGGTATGATGAGAAGACAAATGTGATTGTTCTGTCTATGATGATTGGCCATTTTATGCTCCAACTTGACTCAATGCAGAGCAAACATATTTGTTATAACTAATAACGACATATCTTACAACACCTTTTATCCCTACACAAACTTGACTTAGTGTAGAGCAAAATAGTCCAGTTAGTTTGTTTCACTCGGATTAAATGCAGTTGCTTCTGGCTTGTGATTGTGTTTGGACTAACCCTAGCTAGCTCTAACTAGTTTTCACGAACAGAGGTAGATTAAGCTCACGCGGACTCGATATTTTCTGCGACGTACGCACCAGCGCACACAATGCCTGATCTTTTATATTATATAGTTGGCAACACACCACACGATTAACTCATGGACATATGAGCTCGCAAACTACTTGGACACAGCAAACGATCGTAAAAACCGCAAAAATACAGCTGCCCTTTTGTAGCTTGAGAGGACGTAGCCCTCACGGACGGGGCGGTCACCTCGTGCAGGCCTCTGGCCATCCGGTCTCCTCGTACATGAGCAGCCCGCTCCTCCGCAAGACCTGGCGCCATCGTGCCTCCCCTGCGTCCACTGCATGCATCATCCGACGCCACACGTTCTCAAGCCTGGACTCAAACTGGCTCAACTCGTAGTGAACACGACCGTGGCCACACACCATGGTTTATTTTCCTAGCAGATTGCAGTAATATTGTTCCTATGAGTAAGGATATATAACAATACATTGTGTTGTTGTTTCTTTGTTCGTCTGGTGATCTTATTGTGATCTAGTAAATTCATATTATTACTATGTTCCATTAAAACTAGAACAGGAATATAACTATTGCTTTGAAGACTGGCCATTGCTAAATGCTAACTATGATAACGTGCATGTAATGGTTTCTACAAATTGGAAAGTGGCAATAGCTGCGGTAAGAGATAAGGAAAGCAACTAAAATAATTGCCCAATTTTTCCATCTTGAAGCATAAAGCTATGTTTTCTCATTCACTATTTTTCAGTAAAATTTATCTTGACCGATGTTGGTAAGAATCGTCAATTCATAATGCCATGTAATGTAGTGTTAATCGAAGAGTAGTACTGGTTCATTAACTTCACATAATATTATGTAATGCTTGTTTTTGAACTCTCATTTCCTAATCCGTGCATATTGTATTTTTTGACAAGCTCTCTTGTGACAATAATTCTGGGTAAATACACTCTGAACAAATAGTAAGTTGTTGCTTTCTACTCTGAGCCTCTCATATGTGCTTTGCACACGAAGTAAATTTGTAATGTATTAACAATCTTGGAACTTCAGTTTTTCTTGCCTCAGATGATAGGTGTTGAATCACTGTTCTAGTTTGTGCTGCGGTCGTACATACTTATGTAGCAACAATATTCAAAACATTGTTAATGATGGGATGCTGGGATGATTAATGTTTGGACTAAATGTTCTCTTATTGTTGTTCTCCATTTCTAGTGTCAGTTGTGTAATAATGTTGGGATGATTCATCTTTGGACTATTTTTTTTGTGTAATTTGCACTACAACATAGGTAATGGTTATTTTTGGGGATCATACAAAATTTATTTTCTGTGAGAGAGCATTACTAATTTTTTAGACTGAAATGACATTGATTGTTCTGCAGGCATTAAGGGTTAAATTTCAGATTGCGGGGAGGCACGTATAACTATTTGCTGTGGGGAAGTTCTTGTATTTTGATTCAGTCGACGCTCAAACTATCCTGCTATGTAGTACTACCTCCTGGTTCTGTTTCATAAGCAAGTATATCTTGTCCGTTTGCGATGTGCGTGGCACAACCCGTGAGATCGGTGGACATCTGCGAAGATGTGAAGTTTGGGAGTTCTTTTATTGTTATATTCGGTGTGTTTGAGGTGGTTGACCAGTGCCTACTTTAGCTTTCTTGTACAGGTACTCTCTTCACATGTTAAGTGGAAGCAGGGCCAAGGTGCCTTCAGTCTTAAAACGGTTGTGCATTGCTCTGATGGGTGGTTCGACCGGCTGACCTAACCGCCACCAGCATGAGCCCTCTCTCCTCCTGATCTCCCATTGTTGTTGCAAGGGGACGACATGCGGGTGACGTCTTGCAGTGACGGTGTAGCCCTCTTCTCGTCGGTGGCAGCGGCGGGGCGGGCAGCTGCTGTTGTCTAGATGTGATGTGGAGCGGAGTTGCCAGTGGGCATGCTGAGGCTAGGCCTCGGAGGTGGTTGATGTGGCAGTCTGGCTTAGCGAAATAGGGGCACCCTACATACCAGCCTCAGGATTAGTGTCTTCTGGTATACGGGGCCAATTGGCATCAAGATGAACCGCAATATATAACAACACATAGGCTACATAGGTCTTAAGTTGCATCACATGTGGAGGCAAAGGTGGCACTGCAGAGCTTGCGCTCCGCCTTGTTGATGTGGAGCCACTACCTCTCTCGGTGGATGGTACCGGTGTTGTGTACGGACTCGAGTACCGCCCAGTCCTCATCTATCAAGACTAGATCCGCCGTGAGCATCGCCACGACAACATGTTTAGACAGATGGTCCCAGCGATGATCCTCCACCAGGGTTGGTGCTCGAGGAGCTGCAAGTTGTATCTTTGCTCCTGCAACATCCGGAATGCGGAGACTGGTGGCGCCTGCTCCTCCTACTCCGCCTCCGCCAAAAAGTGGTTGTAGTGCACCTCCGTGCGCTGGTGGTTGAACAAGGTCACCGTCGCGGGCACGGGTGCCTACTCCTGCCCCCATACATCAGTGGGTCCTCCTTCGAGCTCTCCTCCGAAAGGCTATGAGGGTCTCCCACAAAAATGAGGGTTGCATGCCAGAAGCGCCATGCCTCCGCCTTAGCCATGATTTCATGGCGGCACGACGGTGATAGGATCTTCCACCACCCACAATGAGTCTCGTCCATTGCTCGCCGCAGCCGAAGAAGGAGGAAGGGAAGGGGTGGTGCGATAACTGATCGGACAGAGGGGAGAACGGGCTCAGAGGTTGTCGAATGTTTGTAGCTACAGAAAACCATTCCACTGAAGGGGGTGTTTCCAAGGAAACTATATTTTGCATTTTTCGTTGGGTATGATGAGAACACAAATGTGATTGTTCTCTCTACGATGATTGGCCACTTCATGCTCCAAGTTGGCTCAATGCAGAGCAAACACATTTCTATAACTAATAGCTGTATATATTACGGCACATTTTATCCCTACACAAATTTATATACTGCGGGTAATACCTCCCTGTCTACATTGTGCAAGCAAAATAGTCGAGCTAGTTTGTTTCACTCGGATTCAGTTTTGATTATGTTGGGACTAACCCTAGGAAGCTCTAACTAGTTTTCACGAACAGAGGTAGACAAAGCTCACGAGGACTCGATATTTTCTAGGATGCACCAACACCTGGACTTTTCTACTATATAGTTGGCAACGCACCACACGATTAACTCCTGGACCTACCAGCTCGCTAACTACTTGGACGCAGCACATGATCGTAACAACCTCAGCAATGCAGCCCCCCTTTTGTAGTTGGCGAGGATGTAGCCCTCACGGATGAGGCGGTCACCTCGCGCACGCCGCTGGCGATCCGATCTTCTCGTACATGAGCAACCAGCTCCTCCGCGAGACCTAGCGCCATCGTGCCTCCCCTGCGTCCGCTTCATCCATCCTCCGAAGCTACACGTTCTCAAGCCTATCGACAAACCGACTCGACTCAGAGTGAACACAGCCGCGGCTAGACACCGACGGACTCGACGTCTCGACCAAGACACCTACGCACACACGCACGGTTTAATTTCCTAACTGATTGCGGTAGTATTGTTCCTATGAGTAAGGATATAAAACTATACATTGTCCTGTTGTTTCTTTGTTGGTCTGGTGATCTTATTGTGATCTAGTAAATTCTTATTATTATTATGTTAAATTAAAGCTAGAACAGGAATACTACTATTGCTTTGATGCCTGGTCATTGCTATATGCTAATTCTGATTATGTGTTTGTAATGGTTTCTAAAAATTGGAAAGTATAAATAGTTGCGGTAAGAGAAAATGAAACCATCTGAAATAATTACCCAATTTGTACATCTGGAAGCTTAAAGCTTGTTATGTTTTCTCATTCACTATTTCTCAATAAAATTTATGTTAACCGATGTTGCTACTAATCGTCAATCATAATGCCATGTAATGTAGTTTTAATTGAAGAGTAGTGCTGGTTCATTAGTTTCACATAGTATTATGTAATTCTTGTTTTTTTTTGAACTCTGGTTTCCCAATCCGTGCATATTGTACTTTTGCACAAGCTCTCTTGACAATAATTCTGGGTAAATACACTCTGAACAAAAAAGAAGTTCTTGCTTTCTACTCTGAGCCTTTCATCTGTGCTTCTCATACGAGGTAAATCCATAATGAATTAACAATCTTGGAACTTCAGTTTTTTTGCCTCAGATGATATGTGTCGAGTCCCTGTTCTAGTTTGTGCTGCGGTCATACATAGTTTTGTAGCAAGAATCGAAAACTTGTCCCTGTGCAGGTACCAGTACAAACTAAATGTTCTCTTATTGTTGTTCTCCATTTATAGTGTCAGTTTGTGTAATAATGCTGGGATGATTCATCTTTGGACTAACTTTTTGTTTAATTTGCACTACAACATAGATTTTTTTTGGGGATCATACAAAATTTATTTTTCTGTGTTAGATCATTACAAATTTATTTGACTGAGATGACATTGATTGTTCTGCAGGCATCAAGGGTTAAATTCAGGTTGCTGAGAGGCAGGCATAACTAGTTGTTGTGGGGAAGTTCTTCTATTTTGATGCGGTCGACGCTCAAACTATCCTGCTATGTAGTGTGGCCTATGAAGTCAAACTTGTCGAATTTAATCGTGCGAACAATTACTTATGTAAGATCAGCAGAAATTAGTCAGTTTGCATGCCTTATTAGTGACTCGGTGAGTTGCTTCTGTTAATGCTCGGCTCTGTGATGTGAGGTACTAGCAAGGTGGACTGACAAGAAGCAGTAGGCTCTGGCTCTTTTCACAATTTCTTTGTGATGTCTTGTGAGTCTTGCTAGTTGCAGCTGAGGCAGAGAATGCTTCGTTACATCACAAGTTGCAGCAGAGGCAGACAATGCTTAGTTTTACTACCTAGATGGAGCATAAACCTAGCCCCATTTTCCTACTTTAAAGAAACTAAGAATGTTTAACCTTCATTGTTGGTTTGCTACATGACCCTTTAAAATCTGAAAAAGAGCTAATTTTATTCCACACTCCCTTGGCTACAATGCAATCAAATAATAAACGCTGAATATTCTCCTGTTTAGTACAGAAATCACAATCGAGAGGCTTGTTCATATGCCTTTTCTCTAGATTATCTCTAGTCATGATCTTATTTTAAGCAACTAACCACAGGAAAATTTGTATTCTAGGAGGAACCGCCAGCTTCGAGACTGCAGGAATGAAGGTGGGGGTCACCCCTCTGTATTTAATGGTTGCATATAGAGAGCTAGTGGTAAATGAACCTGAGGTAGTGTATTGCTAGATCAAGGAATCAGTGTTCTCATTAAGAGAAACACCAGTGACTATCACTTCTACTCCCTCCGTTCGGAATTACTTGTCACAGAAATGGATGTATCTAGACGTATTTTAGTTCTAGATACATCCATTTCCGAGAAAAGTAATTCCGAACGGAGGGAGTAGTTCATACCACAACTCCATCATTCTAGGGGAGAAGTACCTTCTGAACGAGAGCTTAACGATGTCACCATCCCAGACCGGTTTGACGGTTTTCCCTTGCTCATTACAGATGCAATAGAGCTCCCATAACTGAACAGATAAGGGAGAAGTGTCAATCCAAGTGTCCTCCCAAAATCTAACCAGCTCCCCAGTCCCTAGGGTCCATCTCCCAAACTTAACTACTTTGGAGGCCCAAACTACTCCTTTCCAAAAGGTAGAGGCTCCTACACTTTGAGCACAGAATTTTTTTTGGGAAGGTTTGTATTTGGCATCTACAATCTCCCTCCAAATTGTCCCCTCCCCCTGGATGTATCTCTTAATCCAGGCCCCCAGCAAATAGAAGTTATGATCATGAATATTAGGAATTCCCAATCCACAAAATTCCTTTTTCATAGTGACTAGTGGCCAGCTGGCCAAATGGATTTTTTTGTGACCTTCAAAAGCAATCCAAAGGCACGGTTAGCCATTTGGGTGTTAATGAGGTCGACAAACCATTTAGGGAATTTGAAAAAGGACAACAAGTAGATGGGGATACTAGCTAGACAAGATTTAATCAGGGTAAATGTAGGAGCATAAGAGAGGAGCCTTCCCCTCCACCCCGCAATTCTTTTAAGGATCTTATCAATTGAAGGTTGAATATCATCCCTAGATGGTTTATCAAAGTGGAGGGGTATGCCCAGATATTTAATGGGGAATTTTCCTACCGGACAACCAAAGATGTCTGAAAGCTGATTGTTCCATCACAGCCTATTGGGCGGTAGGGAAAAAACTAGATGCTTTTAATACTAGTGCTGATGCTGTCCTCTGGGCCTTATGGAAGCTCATAAATGACTTGGTGTTTGACAACGTTTCCTGGTCTTCTATGAAACAGGCCTGGTCTCAGATTTTAAGCTCAATCAAAAACGCCCCCCCCCCCCCCCCCCCCCCCCCCCCCGTCCTTTTTTTTCATTTACTTGTTTTAGACAGACTGCTACGCTGGACCTACTGGCAGGCTTCATTCTCATTAATGGAGCCGGGGACCTCACTCCCTGTTAATCTAAAAAAAAACTTGACCCTTTAAAACCTATGATGTTTTCAGTAATTTGTGTCTCCCGCTTGATGCTTATGCATTTATATATTTTGGTGTCTGGATACTCGTCACTGATAAATTTTCTTGCTTATTAACTGTAGTTCGATCTCTTGATTGCAGGGCCAACATACACAGAGGAGATGTTTGGCTAGTTGGGTGAGACTGACTTGGTTCTTTCTTGGAGGAAATGAATCAAAAGAGTGTTGTGAGTTTTTTCTTGAACTGCAAAATTTAAACTGGAGAAGATTACTGATTTTTTTTTTCTTAAATGGTAGTCCTATTCTGGATCTGCCATGTAGATTTTCCTTGTACTCATTTTTTTCCTTTGAGGAAGGCAAAGGATCCCCACCTGTATCATATGGTCCGGGAGATCTGTGTGCACATATAGTCACGCCAAGACAGGGCGGCTATCTTATCGCTCGGTTCTTTAAACCAGACAGTCACAATATTTTCCAGATCTCGCACTAGCCATTTCCGACGCTTGTCCATTAGGTCAGTTCTCCAGGAAAAACAAGTGACCATAGAGGCCTGGCAAGAAAGCCAACCGGTGACCACCGGAGCGACATTGATCTTCCGGCCGCACATTGGTTCCCGGGGCTACGTATGCATAAGGAAAATGCTGCCTTGGATCGTTGCTGCTGTAAAAATAAAAATGTTTGGCCACGATGTTTAAGTTTTTTTTTCACAGTTTCAGTTTTCTTTATCAAAGTGCTTCTATAGTACTCACCTTTGCATCAGGCCCTGCTACATACTCCATTTGCTTGCAGTACACAGAAATAATATTCACAATGTTGTGTCCTGCCCTTGACCAGTTATGACCTTGTAGATTACTTTTTCTCTTCTTCTTGCATTGTTCAACAGCATACGTTGAGTAGCTCAATTCAGTCTCCATCGAAAATAAAGAATACATTAATTTGGTCATAGTACTATTGTGAATTGTTCATTTAGTTCTTTACAACATAACCCTGCAAAAAAGACAAGAATTTAATTCCATGGTTTTCCGTGACTTCTATTATCTCAATGAAAAACCAGCATAGATGCAAGGCCGCGTTGAATTTGTGTAAATCTTGGATTCCCAGTCCACCCAGGGCAGTCGGCATGCACACTTTTTTCTAGTTTACTTTGCAGCTCCCTCCTGATAACTCCTTGTCTTGCGCCCATATAAAACGCCGGCGAGCCTTGTCAGCCTCCTTAAACAATTTCTTTGGTGCTCGCAGGACAGTCAGCGCGAAAGTTGGCATCTGAGAGTACAACGCGAACCAACACCCGGCGACCATAAATCGTTAGCATCCTTCCCTTCCATCCAGCAAGACTAGCACGGATGTGTTACAAAATGAACATGAGGTGAACCAGCCAAGTACGAGTGAGGGTGATTGGAGACCCAGGTATTGCAACAGGAAGTCACCACACTGCCCCCCAAAACTGCGCAGCACACTATCCAAATCAACTTCTCCATAGAGGATTGGTGCCACTGAAGACTTGCTGAGGTTTACTCAAAGCCTAGTGGCCTCTCCAAAATTTTCAAGGATGCTAATGAACAGCACTCTCAGCCTTGATGGAGGTGGCGAAAACGACGACATTGTCAGCATACAGGCTGACACGCATCTTTACTTCTCTCGCAGGCAGCGGCGACAGATCGCCTGCATCACCTATGGCTTCGAGGATGCGGTGAAGGGTCAGTTGCCATGATGAAAAGGAAGGACGATACTTAAGCTGTCCTGTTATGTAGTATGTGAAGTGGTTGACGCTGAGATTGCTCCTCTATGTAGTAATTAGGTTTTTCTACTTTTATTATGTAGTGTGGTGTGGCCTATCAAGTGGAACTTGAAAGATTTACTCGTACGAACTCTTAGTCTTCTATATTATCTAATGTCAACAGACATTAGTCAAATTGTGTTCCTCATTAGTGTCTCACAGAGTTGGTTCGGTCAGTGCTTGGATATGTGATGGCCAGGTGGATGGATTAGAAGATAACTGTGATCTTGTGAGTCTTACTAGTGATCTAACTGTCATAATGCTTTCTCACATCGCCACTTCCAGCAGAGGCAGACAATGCTTGTATATGGCCCGTTTTACTGCCTAACAGAGAGCACACCTAGCCCCAATTGCCTACTTCAATCAAAGATACTAAGAATGTTTAACCTTCATTGCTGCCCAAGCCCGCACAAGAGATGGAACACCTATTGCGGCTCTGTCATCGGCTGCCTAAGGTCGCGCAAACTGGCTGGCGTACGTCTTTAGCTTGCTGCAGTATTGTGTCATTGCCAGGCCGCCTTGAACAACGACACAGCATCGATGTAGATGGCACGCGACAACTGGTTGTCACGGAATGTCGTCGATCGCCTCCCAGGCGGTGAACGTTGTGTCCTCGGGCTGCATCACCGCATCGAGAAGCTCGGCAAAATTATGGTGTAGAGCCAGTAAATGAAAGCGTGATCAGCCATCATCTACTCGGAGTTGTCTGGACGAGCAACTGGCTCGGTGTTGACATGGTAACATGTCAACCACACCACAGTGTCAAAGCAATAATGCTACACTTACGGATGACTTACGGAAGCTTTACGGAATGACTAGGATAGAATCCGACGTGGTCGCGAGCAGGCGCCGAACAGCCAGACCGTCCGCCTTCTAGCTTCTACCTCAAAAAAAAAAAAGAACAGCCAGCCGCCTCCTCGTTTTCCAGAAGGACCTCTCGGATTCGCTCGTTCCACATTGAACAGATGGCCGCTGGAATTCTAGGTCAGACGGCGTTGTTGTCGCAGCAGGTCACAGCCTAAACTGTTGTCCGTCGCAGCCGCTCACCGTCGAAGCTTCGGCACCACGGACGACGCTGGGTGGACTAAGGTGTGTGTTTGGCCGAACTCGAGCACTGGAGGAGGTGAGGTTCTTGCCCTAATATTGTTGGATCTCTGCATCTTCCATCTAACTTTTCTTGATCAGATTATTACGATTGATTATTATTTTTTGTTTCAGCAGCTGCTGTCGTCGCAGCCCCTCACCGTCGAAGCTTCGGCACCGCGGACGACGCTGGGGGGGGGGGGGGGGCTAAGGTGTGTGTTTGGCCGAGCTCGAGGACTGGAGGAGGTGAGGTTCTTGCCCCAATATTGTTCAATCTTTGCATCTTCCATCTAACTTTTCTTCATCAGATTACGATTGATTTGTTTGCCCCAATATTTTGTTATGTTCAATATCTGCACCTTTCTTCTGTCTGAATCTACAGAAGTGTAGCACATTATTTACGATTGATTGTTTGTTCCTACGCATGCTTCTGAATGTATAGATCTTGTATAGTTCATGGTCCACATGCCAAATGTTAGCACAATATGTTACCATCCCCTATCAATTTAGTTATATTCCCTTTGAACAATAATAATGTTTAAAATTTTCTTGATTTATATAAATGGGTGATGGAATCGGTGGTGTTCCAGAATCAAGTGACATCCCTATTTCAAGCGATGATGACACCATTAAGTAGCGGAATGAGCAACGCGGAACTTGAACATGACCATGGTGAATCTCAACCAGATGCCTTACTTGGAGACACTAAATTGGGGATGACCTTTGATACTGAGAATGAGGTGCGAGAGTACTACAACAACTACGCTAAAGCAAAGGGCTTTGGTGTGACAACAAGAAGCTCAAACAATGATGATAATGGACAGCTGAAGTATCTTACACTTTCGTGCTCTCGGTATGGTAAGACTTAGTCCAACTCAAGAAATATGTTGAAACAAAATCCAACAACCGGGTTAGGATGTAAAGCTAAAATCAATATTACCCGTGGTCCTGATGGGACGTTTCATCTTTCAACCGTAATTGTAGATCATAATCAGACATTAAGTCCACACAAGTCTCGGATATTCAGATGCAACCAAAAGTTAGACTTCCATATGAAGTGAAGGCTTGAGCTGAATGACCGGGCTGGAATTCGAGTAAACAAGAATTTCAATTCTTTTGTTGTGGAAGCAAATGGTCATGAGAACCTAACTTTTGGTGAAGAGGATGCTCGCAATTTTCTAGAGAAAACAATAAGGTTGAAACTTGGCAGAGGTGATGCTGAAGCGATTCGTGATTATTTTGTGAAGATGCAATCCGACAACCCAAAATTTTTCAGTGTCATGGACCTTGATGATGAATCTCGACTAAGGAATGTTTTTTGGGCTGATGCAAGAAGTAGAGCAGTGTATGATGTATGACTCTTTTCATGACGTCATTAGTTTTGACAGAACATATTTGACGAATAAATATGATATGCAAGGTCTCTATATGATATGCCTTTTGCTTGTTTTGTCGTAGTGAATCATCATGGACAATCAGTTTTGCTTGGATGTGCTCTATTATCAAATGAAGATACCGAAACATTTGTTTGGTTATTTCAAGCATGGCTCACATGTATGCATGTCAAATCGCCATCTAAAAGCTATTGTAACCGATCAAGGAAAAGCAATTCAGAATGGTGTGGAAAGAGTTTTTCCAGAATCTCGATATAAATGGTGTTTGTGGCATATAATGAAGAAGATACCCGAGAAGTTTGGTGGATATGATGAATATGATCACATTAAGGTTGCTATTGGCAAGGCAGTTTATGATTCATTAACAATTACAGAGTTTGAAGTTGCTTGGATGCTTATGCTTGAGAAGTATGATCTCGGTGATAATGAATGGCTTAAAGGGCTTTACTACAATCAGCACCGATGGGTTCACTTCGTGACTTTGAGTTTAGTGGATTCTCTATAGGCATGTGTTGCGTGTTTTCTTACTAATTTTGTATTTATTTCAGGCTCGCTCCATGAATTTGAAAAAGAAAATGTCCAATAAAAAAAGGAAATCATCACATGATGATATTCTACAACAAGACGTTGTGGAACAAGATGGCCAAGCTTGTAGTAGCATGGCCGAGGTATGCTTATTTCTCACCTTTTTATTTCTAGTAAACTCTTAAACATCCATGTAATTTTATCACTTCCTTTGGAGCAGAAATCATTTGACCTGGGCATTAGCAATCGCGACATAAATCCACCCCAAGGATCGACTACAGTATCACTTGGAGGGTCATCCACAATGGTTATGCCCCAAATTCTCGGAGAATATACGAGTATGCTATTTCAAGTTCAGCAGGGATCGACTGTAGTGCCTAGTTCTGCAGCATTACACTTCGATGAAAATTAAGGGCTCGACAATATGATGGACCAGAGTTTGGACATGATTTACGTAGTTTGAAGATGTCGGATGCAATATCTTGTATGACCTTGTCAACTTTAATGTAATACCTGATACCTGATAGGTACCAGTGCACTAGAAAAGTAGACGGATTTATGTTTTGTCATCTTGTTTCTGCCCAAGGTACTTGAATTTGTCTCTGATATATGGTTCAAGTATTAGTTGCTTCCATTTTCAGTTCCAGTTCAAATGTTAGGTGGTTCTTTTATGTCGATCCTAGCAGAAACATCAGCAGTAAATACTCTTTATTTGTCATTCTCAAGAAACAATGACAGAATGTAAGAGGCAAGAATATGATGAAACCCACTTTTTTATTGATCTCAGGCAAGTACATGAGTGCACGAACGTGCTAGTCAGTCGTGGCTAACTAAATCCCTGAATAGGGAGATATGTTTACAATGATGACGCCCTGAGTTTGCGCCCTCCTCCTATTAATAAACTGAACTGCCTTGATTTTGCGACCTTTCTGTATCAGCTGCTGGTGATGCTTACAGCTTTGGGATAACTCTGCTGGATCTTGAAGATGTTCACAGGGAGGGCACTAGCTGATGGTATGTTCAGAGAAGGAGTCTGCACTTGTTTGCAGAGATGGAATTTCTTGACAAGATATACACATGCAGCCATATGATAATGATGATGATGCAAGATTGAACACTGTGTTGGCTTGCTTAGCTTCTGTTATCAGAATCGGCATCTTGTGTAGTACTGTTTCATCACACATCTAACACAGCTCTGAATCTGTGAAGCAAAAAGTTACATCATCAGAGAACAAAGGGACATGGGCAATTACACACAACATGCAGGATTTTTGTGATTTTTGTTGGTCGGCATTGCAACAATGGAGGACCTCACTGTGCCACAATCCGACCAAGAGCTCGCACCGCAGCAGCCGACGACCAAGAGCTTGCGCCGCCGCAGCCGACGACCTAGAGCTCGCGCCGCCATCTCTGGAGACCAAGATCTCGCGCCGTAGCCGCCGGAGAGAAAGAACTCGCGAGCGCCGCCCGCGTACGACTTAGCGATTGCCGCGCCGCCGCTGACTTCAAAGAGCTCACCAATCGGTTTCCCTCGAGCAGGAGCTCGCCGTGGCCATCCCAGGCGAGCTAGACCCGCCGCTCGAGGGGAACCAGCAGGTCGGGCCGCCTCGAAGGACCCTCGCCATGCGCTGATCTGGGGAACATCCTCTCCGCTGTCAGCCGTAGGCACATTGGCATTGGGGAAATGGGCCACGCCGTTGCTGGCAGGAGTGCCATCCATGCATGGCAGCGGAAGCAAGATCAGCGCAGAGGCAAAAGGGGTTGACAGCGGAAGGGTAAATATGGCCGCCGGAGAGAAAGAACTCTCGTGCACCCTCTGACCAAGTAGCAGCTGTTTCTCCTTTCGCACAAGGGTAAATATGACATTTCCATGCCTACAGTGAGTACAGTCACATCGCTGGAAAGGAAACAAAAAAGGGCACACTCACATCACATCTCGCTCTCTCAGGTTTCAGACTCTCAGCCGCCGCCGCTCCACCCAACGGCGCCGGCCGGTGGCCAGCCGCCGCTGCTCCTCCCGCCGGCGCCGCGCTCCACCGCGTCCGTCCTGCACCCAGCCGCGTCCCTCACGCACTCCGCCGCGCCTCCCCCTACCCCCGCCCTTCTGCCCTGCCCCGCCCTCCTTTGCCCTAACCCTAATTCTTAGCGGCGACCAACGGCGGCGCTTCGGCCAGGCCTGTGGAAGAACCAACGGTGAGTGCCCCTGGTTTCTTTTACTCCTATCCTGACTCCTGCTTTTCCAATTTTGATTTGGTTTTGGGATTCTTGATAATTCTCTTGCTGTCTTCGCTACAGACTCAAGTATGATGAGCCGCCGCCGCCGTTCCTCGCCGGCGACGGCGTCCCCAGTGGAAGACGAGAACCTTCTCCCGGAGATCCTCCTGCGCCTCCCTCCGGAGCCATCGTCACTCCCCCGCGCCTCCCTCGTCTGCCGGCGCTGGCGCAGCATCCTCTCCGATCCCGACTTTCTCAAGCGTTTCCGCAGGCACCACCAAAAACCTCCACTGCTCGGCTTCTTCAGAGCTAATTCAATGAGCACAGAGCACCAATTCATTCCTGTGCTCGACTCGCCGGACCGCATCCCTGCGGCCCGCTTCTCTGTGCCCAACAACAGCAACAAACACTGGAACTTCATAGGCTGCCGCCACGGCCTCGCCATCCTAGTCAACATGTGGCTTCGTCAGGTGATGGTGTGGGATCCCCTCACTGGACAACAGCACCGTGTGGCTTGTCCACCTGGGCTGGTGTTCGACCCGGAGGTCCACCTGGTGTATTGGGAGGCCGCGGTGATGTGCGCTGATGCCGAAGACGGGCACGTGCATGGCGATTGCTTCTCGAGACCGCTCAAATTGGTCTTGATCTGGGTCATTGGATATAGAAAAGCATTCGCTTGCCTCTATGAATCGGCATCTGGTTTATGGGGAGACATTGTCTCCATGGAGTCAACAGACGCGATGTTAGGCATAAGGCCTGGCATCCTTGTTGGGAGTGCACTTTGCTGGGTGCTTTGTGGTGGTAACGTCCTTGTGTTTGATGTCCAAAGTCAGCACCTTGATTTGATCAAGAGGCCGGTAGACTGCCCTATGAACACCACCTCCTATGGATTTGTTCAGGTCTTACGGATGGATGATAACAGACTTGGCCTCGCATATTTGTCAAAACTGACCATCCTGTTATGGGAGAGGAAATCAAACTGTGATGGCGTTGTCAGATGGGTGTTTCTGCAGAAAAGTATTCAGTTGGAGGAGCTTTTTCCTCATAGAATGTTTAGTCGCAGCAAAAAGATAATAATAACGGGGTATGACGAGGATACAAATGTGATTGTTCTGTCTACGATCGGCGGCGTCTTCATGCTCCAACTTTACTCGATGGAGATCAAACGTATTTGCAAAGGAGGTGGCTTATGTTTGGACAATTTCCATCCATACACAAATTTCTATACTACAGGTAAAGCCTCCTATATATTCACATTGCACGAGCAAACAAGAGTAATTTTTTTGTGTGGATTGCTTTTGGTACATGATTGCGGTAATAAATTGTAGTTGTGATTAAAAATTGACTGGGTATATAAAAATGTGGTCAGTTGTTTGTTTCCTTGTTGGTCTGGTGAGTTAGGGTGATGTGATTTCTTATTATTACCAGGCCAGATTAAAGCTCGAACAAGAATATAACTATTTCATTGATTTGTGGCCATTTCTAATTGGTAACCACAGTCGTGTGCTGGCAATTTTTGATATCGTGAAGCCGTCTGCTACATGAAATAGTTAACCGGCTGGCACACTTCGAAGCTTAAATCTAGTTATATTTTCCCATACAATAAATTTATGGGAAAGATAATGTCTATCTTCACTGACCTTGATACTAAATATCAATTTATAACATTTACATTATGTGTTGTAAAAAAAAGAACACTAGTTTATTAAATTCGAATGGTACTATGTAATCACTGTGGTTTTCCAATATGTGCTTTCTTCTGGACCATTGGCCATAATTTTCGAAATTACCCATCATATCATTGATGGTGATGTAATTTCTTATTATTACTCTTCTACCTTAAAGCTGGAACAAGAATATAACTAATGGTTTTTGATGTCTGGCCATTGCTAATTGCTAACTACAATCATGTTCTTATAATGATACTCCCGTCCAAGTTTTTCTAACAATTGGAAAATGGCTACACTACAACTGCACTAAAAGAATACACTAAAGCCATCAGCATGTGAAGCGGTTAACCAATTGGCACACTTGGAAGCTTAAAGCTATTAATGTGTTTCCATATAATAAATTACTGTGCAAGACAATGTTTACGAATCTTGATATTAATCATCAATTTATAACAGCATGTACTTTATTTGTTTAGAAGAATAGTACTAGTTCATCAAATTCGAATGGTACTACCTAATCACTAAGGTCCCAAATATGTGCATATTTTCCTTTAGCCCATTGGTCACAACTAGTTCAAGCTCTCTCAACAATAATTCTTCATAGATGCTTTTTCCCAAAAAATATCTAAACAGTCCCACCATTCCTTTGTGCACCTAGCCATAGGTGTGGATTCATTTACTGTCATCGTAACAGAAGCTAATCCCCCTCCTCCAGTTACCTAAAGTTATAATGGTTTGCACATATGCCTTCTCATTGATTCAACTTATCTTTGATATTTCTTTCCTTTTGTGCTTCTTTTGCTTGTACGCAGGGGCGTTGGCTGGAGACTCGGCGAATCTGCAAATGTGAACACATGAGATTTACTAATATTCTATCTTTGTTGAAAAAGTGAGGTAATTTATTTTCTAGCTATGAGTATATCTTTTATCTTGAAGGCAGTATATCTTTTATCTTGAAGGCAGTATATCATTTCATGTTGATTACTCAGCTTAGATGGTGCATGATTTATGATTTTAGATTCCAAATGCATAAATTTAATTAATTTTGAAACTGTGTAGTTCCCATATTTCTATAAGATATGTTGTTCATTTGGAACAATCTAGGAAGTCCAGTCTTCGCCTCTAATGGATGCAAGCTTTCAGTCACTGATCTTTTACTAGTTTTTACTTTGATTGTATATACTTATCTGGAGAAGAAAAACTTGAGAACATGATAACCATAGAGGTTGCAGGTGTGCCATCACAAACTGATTTATCTTCTATTGGTTTTCTACTTTGTATTGCTATTTTTGATAACAAAATGCTGGGATGATTCAGCTTTGGATTTTGTTGTAGTTTGTACAGTGTTGTATGGTTAAACTTTATTGTTGGCTCACAAAAAATTTCGCTTTTCTTTGAGAGTAGTATGAAATGGGTACACTGAGATGGCTTTGATTGTTCTGCAAGTATGTTGAGTAATTCTTGGGTTACTGAAACAAAGAAAAAGGGCTAGTTGGTTCTTCAATTCTGTCTGCTGTGAATGTGTTCTGGTTGACTCTAAGATTGCTATTATGTACAGTAGCATGTCACGTGGAACTTCTCGGATTTAATCGTGTGATTTTTTTATTATCTAAGATCAGCTGACTTTAGTCAAGTTGCATGCCTGGTAGAGTAGTGGAGTCGATTTGGTTAATCGCTCGTATTAACTGGGTGTACAAGAAGCAGTAGGCTATGTCACTTTAGACATGGTGTTTGTGAAGTCCCTCGCTACATTTGATCCATCTTGTGAGTCTTGCTAGTGATCTAACTGTGATATGCTGAAGACATCACCTCATCACCACATGCAACAGAGACAGGCAGTTCTCCTAAATTATAACATATAATATATTTAGAATTATAGCTGCTGCCTAGTTAGAGGACATCACATAGGAAGGTTGTTAGATGCACAACATCAAGTGTGTCTTTTGTGACACCGTGAGTTAAAAGAGAAAAATTTAAAGAGAAGAAGAGGGGCACGAAACAGGCCCTTGGCTATAAAAGTTTTCTATGCGTGTGGTCGTTGTTATTTGATGTGATCAAAATTTGGGAGAGCCAATTAGACTAGTCGTTGTTGAGTTGTTGAGTAGACAAGTTCGGATTAGGGAGAGATTGTTAGGTATTCCAAATTGTCAGGTCAAATTACGTAGTCTTATACGTGTTGGTGTCATTTGGAGAGTCCTAAGTTTAGGTCACGTTGGACATAGGTTGACAAGTATTAGTAGTGTTTACTTTGGATTCTATGTAATCATGCTATTATTTACAATAAAGGAGAAAATCATGTGGGAAGCTATGGCAGAGTGGGGAAAATAATCCTGTGTTCTTGTGTGTATCTCTACGGATCAATCAAGTCGCCGTGAGATTAGATTGCATCCTAAGCTAGCCTCCATCAAAAGCATCCACCAGCCTGCCTGCCTGATTAGCTAGTTCTGTACGTGTACATCTTGTTCTGGTTCCGACTAGTTGCACCGGCTTACGACGGTGATCTGATTGGCGGCAAGAGGCGCGAGTTTCAACAAAGGTAACACTCGTACGGTCATACCTTCTGGTTTGTAGACAACTATTGTGGTGGATAAAGCTTCTGAATCCAGTGTCTGCATCCCTAGTTGGAGATTCATCCTTGGATGTATTGCGCCCTGAACCTGTTGTCCTCATCATCCTATTTTTTGTTGCGGCTGCCTACCTCAGCCCCAGTTACCTAGTTTAAAGAAACTAAGACAGGTTTGTCAGGAACACTCTGACTTTTATTATTCAGTTGCTACATGATCCTTTAGCAGCTCTGCAAGTTTATCGGGGTTTTTTTTCCGGGAAGTTTATCTGTTAAATTCATTCGATGTTTGCATGATGTTTTCAGTAACTTGAAAAATATCTCTTTGCTTGGTATTTATGCATCTATAAATTTGTCATCCATAATTTCTCGTTCTCATTATTTCAAAATGTGTTCCAGGAATACAAGACCAACATTCAGAGAGGATATATTTGCCTTCGTGGGTAAAACTTTGGTCCTTAAAAGCGCAATGAAGGACACAAGGAGACATGTCAAAATAGAGTGTCCTGATGTTTTTTCTTTCTGAATTTGCCCATGTTACATTCATGTGATGTACCATTGAACCTCAAAGAGTATTTGACCCAAAAAAACATCTTAATGTATTTATTGTCAAATGGCAGTCCAATTCTGGAACTTGCCATTGAATTTTTTCTTGTTCCGAGTAACATATGTTTTTGGTTTTGAATATACAATTTCTGACAGTCCATAAATTTACCAAGTTCCTGAGGGAAAACTGGGGAGTGAAAAATAATATTTTTTCACTGTCTATAAAATGTCCTGTGATTATAGTAGGTGTTTGTTTCGTGGAGTGATAACGCAAATGGTAATGGAACGGGTTCACAATGGGATGAATGCGTAATAAGATATTTCCCCTTTTGTATGGTTGTGCCATTGTAAAGGCATGGATTCCATTGCGGTGTTTGGCTGTTTTATGTATTTTGAATGCAATGCAGCGGTGATGTTTGGGAAATTCTCCTTGTGATGGCTGCGAGGAAAATCACTGGTGACGGATGCTGCTCCTTGAGGTGGTGGAAGATCTGAAACGTGCTTCTCACCTTGCCCGCCGATGCATCCATGTAAGGTGCTTTGCTTCTCAAAATAAATCTGGTCAAGGAGTAGAGAAATGGGTCGCTGGTGTCGTCACTGCTGCTACATGCAGAGGTCTCGTCAGAGTAAATCAGGGCAGATGGTTGAGTTGAAGGTGGGTGGGCACGGAGGGAAAAGAAGGTTGGCTGTGGCGAGAGATAGGGATGAGCGATCACAGCTTCGGTTATCCGACAGGGGTGGGCGTAATCGGAACTGAATAGGGGTGTGATTTGAGTATGCGCTATCCGTTTACAGCCCTACTAAACCAAACGTGTGCAACATTTTAAGGTGCCTCCGCAATGTGATGATGGCTAAAAAAACGTGAACCAAACACCTCCATGGTGTAGTATGTGCCTTCTTGATGCTTGTACATTTTTTGAGGGTTAATTCTGCCATTTTATTTAACCAACGAATATCTAAACAACGTCCGGCATCTCATCGGCGACCACATCGAAGATTAAGTCTGGTGGCACAATCAACCAAATCTTACGTAGATCTACCCCTACCCCTAGCTTAGCTAAATTATTCGTGGCATAATTTGGAGACCTCCTTACCAATGTCACCTTGCTCCCCAGAAATGTTCTCAATATCGACTTGATTTCTTCAATCCAAGGTCCAGTCACTGAGAGATTCTTTCTTCCGTCATTTAACATGCTCCCCTCTTGTTGTCCGTCTCTAGGTGAAGCTTCTGCACATGTATTTTAGACGCAAGCTTGACCGCCGCCCTGCATGCAATTATTTCTACCATCTCATGGTTAGTTATGGGGCCGAACAAGTAGCCAGCTGCTGCGCGGATGTCACCAGCATGCCCCCAAAGGATCATCCCTCCACCACCCTTATCTCCATGTTTCGCAATGCCGGCATCTAATTTGGCCTTGACCCATCCTTCTGGTGGAGACCACCGCTGTAGCTCCGTAACAGGTTTGGCCGTGTCTTTCTTCACATGCAGAGACATCCATTCAGCCATGTGAAGTGCCACAGACCTCGATATTTCCTGTGGCGAGGCGATATTCTTTCCTTCCTTTGTTTCATTCCTTGCACGCCAAAGCCCCTTCACCGCCTGGACCATAGCCGCACGCTCGTCAGCACCAGCATCTGCAAACCATCCTAGCATCCAACTCAACAATGCACTCGTGGCCATAGTCAGTGGGATCGCCACCGAAACTCTGTTTTACGAGAGCATAATTTCCCAAAACATAGCCGAATGTGGCCATGACCAGAATCGAAGATATAGCATCTCCTCCCTTCTGCATGCCACACAAAAAACTCCTTCCTTTATATGCCAACAGTAGAGCTCAGAACCAACAGCGCAAGTCCATTCCTCAGGAGCCTCCACATATGTACCTTCGCTTTATTTGGTGCACATGTATCCCAAAGAGCCAGCCACTCCTTGTGTTTATGTAGAAAAGAAGTAGATTCCGGCCGTCCAGACTTCACTCCATTCAACGTCATTTTTAGGTGATATGCTGACTTGACCGAGAATTCACCATTCTTTGTATAATTCCATGCGAGGTAGTCATATGTCCAAGGCCCTCTTGGCACTATTTTTTATATATCCGCTGCATCATCATGCGAGAACATAGAGTCCACATGGACTGGATCCCACGCCCTTGTGAA
This sequence comes from Aegilops tauschii subsp. strangulata, assembly GCF_002575655.3. Taxonomy (NCBI): domain Eukaryota; kingdom Viridiplantae; phylum Streptophyta; class Magnoliopsida; order Poales; family Poaceae; genus Aegilops; species Aegilops tauschii. The sequence goes on along the minus strand of NC_053040.3, from coordinate 3,904,056 downwards.
CATACTCCTGTCCGAGTTGTTTCATCCTCCCCCTTCGTGGTATCCAGTTATCATGATGGATCAGAATTTTTGATTGGTCCCCAATCCACCAAATAGCTCCTTTTCAAGACATCACGTCCATGCAATATACTATGAAATGTGTATGCGGCACCTGCCACACATGTCACATTCATAATGGTTCCCTCCTTGAAGTAGCGCGCCTTAACCACTCCAGCTAAAAGAAGCCAGCAAAGAGGATGGTACCTGTAAGATCCTCCACGTCTGCATAGCCAGCAAAGCTTGGTTAAAAGATTCTGGATCCATAAAGCCAAATCTCCATCAGGTTTTCCGGTACATATTTTATCTCATGCAATTCAGTGCACCTTCCTCTCACCATTTGCTGCTCCCCACCAGAATTTCAATGAGATTGATGTCAAGTGCTGGCACATCTTCTCTGTGAGCTGAAAACAACTGATGGTATAGGTTGGTGTGGCTTGAAGCATAGATTTCCAGGTACCTCCTTGGCGGCCTTTGTGAAGCTCTGTCCTTTCTATCCTGAAAATTTGCCCTTCGAACATTCCGTAACATGCTTAAATGTACCATTCTTAGATCAAGGTACCTTTCACTAAGGGCCTTTGATTCAATACAATTAGCCTGCTTAAGATTTCCATTGTCCTCCTCAAGACACACTTTGCCAAAAAAACTGGAGGACTTCTGTGGGTTGACCTTTTGACCGGATCTCACCTCATATTTCCTAAGGATGTCCTTGAGAGACTCTAGATCATCATGAGAACCTTCCAAGAAAATAATACTGTCGTCTGCAAACAACATGTGAGTCACATGGGGGCTAGTGCTCTCAAACGATGCAACTCTGATTGTTTCTTATCACCTTGCCAGTTTCTTAAAAGAGATGAGAAGCCTTCCACACATAACAGGAATAAATATGGGGATAGTGGATCGCCCTGCCGTAGTCCTGTACATAGTAAAAATCCTCTCGAAAAACCTCATTCAGCTTAACAGAAAAATTGTAGACGTAACACATCTCATAATCTTAGAAATCCATCCATGGGAAAATCCATACCTTGCAAGCATCTGCTCGAAAAACGCCCACTGCACCCTGTCATATGCCTTCATCATATCCTCACTGCACTCAACGGTTTTTTCCTGCTTCTCGTCCTGATCGCTTGCACACACTCATATATGCCACCAGAACATTGTTTATGGTCAACCTCCCTAGAACAAAAGCGCTTTATTCTTCAGATGTCACGATCAGCAAATTTACCTTTAGCCTCTTTTGCACCAATTTTATATAGCACATAACACAGGTTGATCGGCTGAAACTAAGAAAGTAACTCCGATGAGTTGACTTTCAGAATCATCACTATAACCGTGGCGTTAAAAGAATCCGGAGCTGCTGCCCCCTCCTGGAAATCGCGAACCCCATGGCAGACGTCCTTGAGAACCAACAACCAGTGTGGTTGATAAAACATGGTCGACAACCCATCTGGCCCCGGCACCTTCATTGGGCCCATCTGAAAAAGTGTGGCCTCAATTTCCTCATCAGTGATAGCAGCCACTAACTTGCCGTTGATGTCATCAGTTACCATGCTGCCAATATTCTGAAGTAAAAAATGTGTGTCAACAAAACCTTCTAACAGAAAAAAAAAGAACGTGGCAGGCATGTACATCATCTCATCATCCGTCATATACCTGGTTCCATATTCTCTCAAAAGTGCTTTCACAGTGTTCTTTCTTCTTCGCTGTGATGCATGATTCTGAAAGTACTTAGTGTTTTGATCACCTGCCATCAATAACACGTGATTGTTGCCTCTACAATATCTCTTCTCTCACATATACTTCTCTTAATTGCTCCTCAATCTCCCGAATCTCCATTGAGTTTTTTTTTCTTGAAAAGGAGGATATCCTCGGCCTCTCCATTAGGAAGATGTTATTAATAGTGTAAAATTCAGCACCCAAACAACATCGACCTGAAAAGAAAGTGAAAATAATTTGAGGCCGCATGCCTCGCAACAGTAACTTCACCGGATAGCATTTAACAATATGTTACAACACACATCAAAAACGAAAAATACACAACTCCTAGGCTACGCCTTGAAGAAAAAATCGCCGCACGTGCGCCGATGATGGCGAGTCCACCACATGGTTGAACTCCGAATTCTCATCCTTAAAGCCAAGCTTCAATCCACCACCTCAGCAAAGACACGACGCATAGGTGCGTCGACATGGCCCGATTAGATACCTTGTGTTTCCACCAGAGTGCATAAACTCGTCGTTGAAGCCATTTGTACCTTCCACCCTTAGCCCGCTACTGACACCTCAATAGTTTGTTACCTCTGGAGAAGAAAACAGAAGACAAGGACGTCACATAGCGCCTGCCTCCCGCTACTGCCCCACCACTTTCGATCAACTAGCAACAGGCTAAACATGACACCTCCGCCAGAGCCGCTGTAGAAAACAAAAGCCTTCGCGCCTACGCACACCCAAGATCAGTAAGATCCATAACATGCTGGGATCATGATCGTTACCGTCACCGAGTTGCAGCGGAAGAAGAACGTGTTGGTGTAGATCGTACCTGGATTCCCTCGAACGATCGATGAACGATCGCGCGAACCGCCCACGAACAGTCCCCTGAGCCGAAGACCGAAAGCACCGCCTCTCTACTTGGTTGCGAGCGTGCAACCTTCACGATCCGGCAGTGCTTCGTCGTCCAGAGCTACTCGTCATTGGAAAATTAGAGGAAGGAGATTAGAACCACACTAGGCTTCTAATTATGAGTATTAGAGGAACTAGACCTAGCTCTAATTAGTCAACTAGGACCAACTAGAGCTAGAACTAGATGAGGCTCCAAAACTTGTGTATAGAATAGAGCAAAAAACCCTAGTATATATAGGTTAGAGGAGAGGGAATGGGCAGCCACCAGGAGTCCTCCTCCCCTAGTCCAATTCGGTCTCCTCCTTCCATAAGGGGATTGGGGGCACCTACTCAACTTGGGCCAAGTTGGCCCAAGTTTCCTTCTCTGGTTTGGCCTTTTCGGGCCCATTTGTATTAAGTTGAATATAGAAGTGTTCTCTATATTTTCAGACCCTTATATATATATATATATATATATATATATATATATATATATATATATATATATATATATATATATATATATATATATATATATATATAATTTAATAACACTGGAATCATTTTCCATCTAGATATTAATTATCGGTAATACCCGATATTACCCGATACTCTTTGAAACCCTTCAGGTGACCCCGAAACGCTTCCAGATCCTCTCAGAACTGTTTCGAATATTAATGAAAAAATTACACAAATATATCATCATCACTCCCGTCCTAAGAATACTCATCAGATCGTGATTGCCTTAAGATTGTGAACCCGTAGTTTCAATAACTCATAGACATGAATGACACCCCTTCGTTCAATGACCGACAGCGGAACCTTGGACGTCCTTATCGATCCCTATGAGAACACAAATGATATTCGAGTGAACCTTTGGTTATCACGTGAGGTTCCCTTTGGTTCTCGATACTACAGAAAACCCGGGATGCATCGGTATCCTCCTGAGTCATCAAATGCTTACTATACTGTTATCCTCATTACCAGTTTATTTCTTCTTTCTCGTTGTCGTGTTCCGGCATCCCCAGGACTTAGTCACATGTGTCTGGGCAGATAATAATAACCTTGTCACACCAAGAGGGCCCTAAGAATACACTACTAGGGAAAAGCCTAGCAGTAGCGCGGGTCTAAGGTCTATCAGTAGCGCGGGGCACCACGCTACTAATACGGCGCTACAACTAACGTTTGGCAGTAGCGCTGTTTGACACGCGCTACTGCTATACCTACTTAGCAGTAGCGCTTTCCAAACCAGCGCTACTGCTAAGTGCTTCAGCAGTAGCGTTTTCCTGTCCACCGCTAAAGAGCTCTACTACTATATTTTCTCATATCTTTTTTTTTGCTGCGTATTTGCGATGTTTCTGTACAGGTTTTATACAATATTCTAATCATATCATAAACATGCAATATGCTCATCATATCATACACATAATAGTCTCATTATATCATCCAACACAAATCATGTCGTCACATCATAATCACGATATATCTATACAAGTTACATGACATGTCACATCATACATAATGTAGTAATTCTTGAGGCGTCGGTTCGTATCCCTCTCTCGCACTAGCGTGAACCTAAACTAACTACTGGCTATCGCTCGGAATCCGGAAACCGGTAGACCTGGGCCTGACACTCCGGCCACTTGTTGTATACTCCTAGCGTAGCACTTCTTCGCCATCGATGATCTATGCACCTACATCGTCACATGAGTCGATGATATGCAACATATATAGTTGAGCAACAGAAAGAGACAGACTTGGCAAAAATAGAAGCAACATATCATAAGCATAAATAACAAAGTTCATCGTACCCAAAATGCCCTAACTAGAGTGATCTTCGCTAGTTGAGGAGGACGGTTTAATTACATCACAAATAAAGTTTCGTCGTGCATAACTCAAAGTTTCGTCATACAGAAAGTATGGACTAAACGGACACATTGTCATATATCGTCAATCACTCCAACATGTCGTGCCATCCATCCAAGTCAAGGAGATAGTCCCCGAGCTTAGTGAAAGGCTTCAGGTCGAGACGTTGAGTGGCTACGCGTGTTCGGACGTCTTCCCGCGACATTTTCCCTTCTTCGTAGAACATCCCTGTTTTTTCGAGGACCTCCTTCATGATGATTTGTGCAAGTTCACGCTGGATGTGATAGAACTCAGCTCGAAGTCGATGATCTAGGATATCTCCTAGGTTCTTTGCCCATTGCAGAACATGGGCATCGCCGGATGTAGGTGACATGCGAAGGTTCTGCTGATCCCGTTTGTACTCCAGCATGTGGTCTAGGACATAGAATCCATCACTAAGAGTACCACTCAGTTGCTGGATGCAGCAGAAGTCGTTCTTATGGCCGAAGGCGTGCCTGCGGTTCCTTGTCTTCCCGGTCTTGATCTCTCCACCCTGTGCGCCGTAGATAAAGATAGCACTGTCGAGAACAGACTTGATGTGGGTGTAATCCTTTTTGTTCATGTTCTTCGACGAGTCCAAGTAAAGAGCGTTGGAGAATCGGGGGTAAAGGATGATGAGGACGGCACGCCCATGGCTGCGCAAAATAAGTACACCTTGAATTAGCCTCGCCCGTGCAAATGAATGATTGAAATCGAAGAAAGAATATCCACGCGGATGACTTACATGGGATGATAAGGCACGAGAATCATCTCCTTGTCCTTATTGGCGATCATGAAATCGGCGATGTAGTCCCTCGCGTATTCATGGTGCTCTAGGCAGACTACCAAGAAGCCCTCGTGCATGAAGTACGGGTCAGCGACACATATATAAGGTATCTACTCAATCCCGATGATGTAGTTCATGTACAAGGCAAAAAGGTGGACAAACGTAAAATCCAGCTTTTTCAAGTGAAACATGGCGAAGATGTAATCGAATCGATGGAAGAACTTCTCCGCGGGGAATGTGTCGACGTACAACCTTTGCCGTGACACGTTTCCACGTAGAGTGGGTATCTTGGGTTTTCTGAGGCGATTAGACTTTTCTCTCTCCGCAGCACATCGTCATGAAGTCTCCTTAGATCACCGTATATGGCCTCTATCGCTGCCTTAGGTAGGATCGGATGACCAGGGATAAGATATTTTGCCGCGCCAGGGATGTAGGAGATATGCCCTAGAGGCAATAATAAATGTTATTGATTATCTCCCTGTTCATAATTATGTTTATGTTCCATGCTATAACTGCTGTGGTTCCCGAGCCCGTATATCCATAAAGGCTCTGGGGAGAACCCATATGCACGTGTGGAATAATAAACGGTAAAATGTATTCCTAGTCGTGCCTCTAAGACTAGCTCAAGTGTTGCATGATGATTATGTTTTCCCAATCATGGGCATGTCTATGCCAAGCAACTTTGAGGGCACAATGTCAGGAAGGACATTTGTGTTGAATCGACCCGAATTGATGTTATGCTATGAGATACATTCGTCACAAGTTAATGGTTTATAACATAGAGATAGTTAATGTTTGCATAATTCCTTAGACCATGAGAGTATCGAGTTTCTTCATGCTTGCTTCATGAACTTTGGGGTTTGTTAAACGTCATCCGTAACTGGATGGCTATTACGGCGGCTTACGGGTTCATGGGAAAGTATGTTAAGTAACTTGATAGCTCGAGATTGGGATTTGCCCCTCCGACGATGGAGAGATATACTCGGGCCCTCTTGGTGTTACGGTATCCATCATTGTCTGGCCCGACACTTTGTGATTTGATCACGGGGATGCCGGAACACGATAACGAGAAAAGAGAACAATACCGGTAACGAGGTAACTAGCATAGTGGACAAGTTGTTGATCCACGGTAATGCCAACATGTCTCACCTCGGGTATTTGTAACATATCGTGAAGCAACAAGAATAGCACACGGCAACTAGAGGTTCACTCGAATATTTATTCGTGTGGGTATAGGGGTCAATATGGGTGTCCACGGCTCCGATGTTGATCATTGATCGGAACGGGTTCCAGTCATGTCTATACTTCACCGAACCTATAGGGTCACACGCTTAAGGGTCATCTATCTGCTGAATACTAGACAAGGAGTCTGAGAGAAAATCACCGGAAAAGTTTCGGACAGCGGAAAAGGTTCCGCAGAAAGAGGTCATCGGATGAGTTTCGATGAAACTGAAAAGTTGTTTCAGGGGATACCATAAGGTCAAATTGGTTTCAGCACATGCCTGATAATTCTTGGAGGGTGCCAGAATCATTCTGGAAGCTTTCTGCAATTTTCCGGGATAATAACCGGATATGCTCCGGAGCTGCCGGAACCACTTCAGATGCTTTTCGCAGATGAAAATCACTAAATCAGAATTGTTTCGGAACGCGTTGAAAATAATTTTGGTGGGTACTAGAAATGTTCTGTGCCCACATAAATATTTTCAGTTCGATCAGACGTTGAAAAATGTCATCGTGAATAGTGAAAATCAGCTTTATGGTTACTTTAAGGAAAGCCACCTTTTGGGGCTTTGCTCCAAAAGATCTTGGGGATGACATGGATGGATAGGAGCCATTTTTTCGGCCCCTCATGGGGTGTGGCTGGCCACATGGGGTATCCCCCCTTGGAGACCCTCTTGTTCATTGGTTTCACTCCTAGGTCCTTGTGGAAGGACTTCCTTCATGTGCATTTTGGGTTTTTGTGTGAAACTACCCTACCCCTTGAGATTTCCTACCCTCCACACTTACTCTTTCTCACATACATGCCATTGCAATGATCTGGCTTCTTCTCTCCCTCCCAGCGAAATAGTTTCGTAGAGCCGAAAGGCTGTCTGGGTTCCGGCAGGAACTAGTTCTGGACGGCGAAGCCCTGCCGGATAGCTGACACCGTATGTGTGCAACTCTATAGAGAGGTCGTAGTTTCGATCTTAGTGCCCTGAGGGGCTGTTCGAGAGTGCCTCCCGAAGGGCTGTCCAAGTGACGGTCCGAGTTCTGTGGGTCCTCCCGGAGGGCTGTCCGAGTGACCGTTCGAGTTTCGAAGGACCTCCCGGAGGGCTGTCCGTATGGCGGATGAGGGTATACATCCTCGCGGTTGGGAGGTTGTAAATCCTAGCTGCGGGGATCTGCACCGCCGATCATCATCGACTCTACTTCCGCCGCGCTACGAGTCGGTAACGAAAAAGATAAAACCTTGTATGCAGTCTTCATAGTGGTCCTGGGCTGGTGCGTAGGTCGGAATTTTTTGTTTTCTGCTGCGTTACCCTACAGTGGCATCATGAGCCGTGCTATGCGTAGATGCAGGTTGCGATCTAGAATACATGGAGATGTATGGGTATTGCATAATATAATTAGGTAGTAGATGAGATCTATTGCTGAAAATTATTTATGCGGGTGACAGATGAAATCTGTGACCCGATGTTCTTGTTGCTTCCCTAGAATTTGCGTTTGCTCAATCTCGAGACAGCATGGTGGAATTTGACAAAGTTCTGGCAATCCGTGATCCTGATTGATCATGGAAGTGCTATCAGTTCTTTGGGTTCTGCCGTAGTCAAAAGAAAGATGAAATTCGCAGACGACAGGGCAATGCAGATATGATCTGCACGGGGGTCATGCGTATGACGAAGTTTAGTATGGGGTTCGAGATTTTATTGTCTCGTGCTTCATACACCCTAAAAAGTTAATCTAGCGACATGAACTATCATACTTGATGATGAACGTTGGTCGCTGCGGTTTAAGTCAAAATCTTAGAAGCCACGTAAAATAAATTTTGCATAAACCGATTAGAGGCGTCTAACTTGGTTTTGCAGGATGTGCATGTGCTCATACTAATTCGATTATGTATGAGATGACTATATGATGTAATTTGATTAACATGACCTGCGTTTCATGATTCGGCATGATGGCTGGAGCCATATGATTGCACTTTAATGACCTGCGTGTCAACCTTAAGTAATGCATTAATTTTATACGCTATGGAGATAGCAATATTATCTGGTTCATCGACAAGGTGGTGGCAATCTTCGCGAAGGTGAACACCAACACGAATGCCGAAGACGAAGAAATGAAATACTTCTCCGTCAGAAAGGGCTATACCATATCATGCTATTATGAATTGCCTGAGATGTTTATCCCTTATGATGCACCCTTCTTGATTGCGCGGTAGTCGCTTTTTATTAGGGTGATCTCTCACAAAAATACCAAGTAGTTAGTGTTCTCCCAAGTGTAGCACCGTCACGGCACCTATCTTTTCGGGGTGCGTCGTGTCACACGGGTACGAACGATTAGAGAAGTGTGAGGCGGGTGAGTTGAGACCTCGCAGCGAGATCACTTGGTTGTCTTGACGTTCAGGCATGACCGTCATGAGCTCGGAACACACGCATCGAAAGATGAACAAGAGTCACATAGAGATGTGATTGGCAAGTTGGCCTACCGGTTGAGATTTTTCGTCATCAGTGGTGTTACACCAATGGCGAACAATTGAAATGTGGGTCTTGTATCACTCACAATCAATTTGAGATATTGATTTGAGTGGGAGCGCACTGTTGAATTAACATGTTTAATTCTTAGTGCAATTAATTTTGAACACTGTCTAATTGTGGTTTGCCTAATAGTTGTAGAATAATGGCTCGCATTTCCACCTTCCCTATTAAAATTGAATAGCTGTTAAATATTTGGTTATAACTTTACGGTTGGTAACGTAATGTGAGGATCGTCCTCAAGAGTGCCGAGAAGGACTTTGTCCTATCGCATGCTTCCGGTATTATCCCGCTAATGCTATGGATCATGCGACTCTCGTCCTTCGATCCAAAAGCTATAATTCCGTTTCAGTCAAGTGCAATATGTTTGCTTCCATGAGACCCGAACTTCAAAAGTTTGGATAGTTATGTGATATTCATGGAATCTGAAAATCATTTTCAGAGACAGACAAAAGCTAAAAGATATGAGATATCCAAAGCAATGTTTGTTTGCAAACTATTAGTAAAAGTGTTTACTATGCATTAGACTGATAAAAGAGGGATCCAGGAGAACGCCTGCCATATGATGAAAGGTGAATAAAACAACAACTTAAAGAGAAGGGAAGTGTCCGGAGGGTGTTAGTAAGACTTTCACGCCTAGGAAGTCCGGGGCTAATGCCACTCTTATGTTGGGTGCTTCTTCTGAGAGTAGGAGAAATACTAAAGTTAAACTGTTAGAAGTATAAAGGCAAAAGGAAAGAAGACTGGAATATCCAGCTCATGTATGAATGTCATACAAGTTTTTGATGTATAGAAGGCTGGTCAAAGATATAGTTCTTGCGAAGTATGGTTAAACATGTTAATCACTAATTCTTGGGTATTGTGAGTTAATCACAAAAATGCCCGCTCGATTGCATTCTGTTGCAACTCGATGTAAGAACTACTATGGCCTGAAAGACTAGCCAGGAATGAGGTTGAGATACACACATGGAACATAGTAAATGTTACTATACCTTCCATCGGTGTATTACCCATGTATTTACTTTCATAATTCATTTTAGAGTTTCACACTCTAGCCCTTTGCATAAGGTATCTTGCAAGAAGGTTGTTCATAAGAGAACTTTTCATGTTCGGTGTTATGAATAACATAAGGGCCATACTTTCATTATGAATGAGATTTATCTTATGAATATTGATTAATACATTACCTCTGGGTTTACCTTCATAATTCATTTTAGAGTTTCATACACTCTAGCCATTGCACAATGTTTGATGCAAGAGGGTTGTTCAGAAAAGAACAATTGTTGTTCAGAATTATGAATAACATAAGGGCCATACTTCCATCATCGATGGGATGTATGTTATGAATATTGATGGTAATATGGTACATCCATAAACACTGACGCTGAATGTCGCAAGACTACAAGAATGCCACACAAGTGTGGCACTGCATTTGGTCACATTGGAGAAACTCGCATGGAAAATTCCATTATGATGGATTTTGAAGTCGTTTGAATTTGAATCATCTGACGCTTGCAACTTTCTTCCGAAAAGTGAAGAGACTGAAATACCATTCACAGGTCATAAGGAACGAGCAACAAAGCTTATTGGTGATCATACATTTGATGTATGTAGTTCAATAAATGTTGTTGCAAGTAGTGGATTTATCTATCTTCAGAAATGACTCAAGTAGATATGTTGATATTTACTTGATGAGACGTAAGTCTGGATCTTTTGAAATCATTCGAAAGGTTTTCAAAAATGAAGTAGAAGTTATTGTAACAAGAAAATTATGTTTCTACAATTCGATTGCAGAAAGGAAAGTTTGAGTTACAAGTTTAGCGAATGTCTAATGAGTTGTGAAAGGGGTTTCATAAACTTGCACCTCCCGGAACACCACTTCAAGTGGAAAGTCCGTGAAGATGTAATCGAACCATTTATGACATGGTAAGATCAAAGATGACATAAATAAATTTGCCATTATCCCTTTTAAAGAGTGATGCTTTAGAGACTACGACTTTTACACTGAAAAGAGCTTCATCAGGTCTGTTGAAATGAAGCCATGCATGGTATGGTACGCCCAACCATGTTGTATCTTTTCTTAACATTTGGAATATGGGGCTTGTGTAAAAGGTTACAAACCTATTCCAAATCAGACAAGTGCTACTTTGTAGGTTATCCCAAGTCATTGGGTATTCCTCCCTCACTATACCGAGGCAAATAGGTTTGCCACAAAGAACGATATGCTTTTAAAGAGAATGGTTCTTTCTAAAAGGTGAGTGGGAGAATAGTGCAACTCGACGAGATAAACAGTATCTTCATCAGACCAAAGGAAAGAGACCTTGGAAGAAATTCCAGAGTTTCCTACTGCGACTGATACGGAAGTCTCTACAATAAAATGTATGGACTTCGGTCGAACTTGCAGCTAAACCACGTAGGCAAAGCTCGTGCAAACCTCTCAGGTGCGCAAACGAGATATTGTTGTTAGACAACAATATACCTACGATACACAAGGAAGCATTGATGGGCCCTGACTCCGGAATTGGCTAAATGCCAATACAACACGAGTTAGTTTCCATATAAGTGATTCAAGATTAAAACCTTGATACACCTTTCAGAAGACTTAGAGTCTAACGAATATTTATGGAACTTAAAACTGATACGGATAAAAATGTTTTATCCATAAAGCTCGACTTGTTGAAATAACAAGTTCAAGGAGTTGACTACAATGAGGTGGTTTCACCGTAGCGATGCTTAAAGTCGGTTCAGGTTGAACTAGCAATTAATACATATTTCAATCATGAGATATGAAACATGGATGATAAAAGGATTTCCATCTGATGGAAATGAAAGCTAGGACTTGTATATGATACAGTCCAAAGTAATTTTTCGGTCCAGAGGATGCTAGTAGGTATGCAAACTTCAGAGTTCCAGCAATGGACAGAAGAAAGCAAAATGGAGTTGGAATCTTCGTGTTTTGATGAAATGGTCAAAGGGGTTTTGACTTCATCAATGGGTAACGAAGATGCTTATAATTCAAGAAAGTAAGTGGGAGCGTAATAATATTTCTAAAAACCTTATGTGCTTGGCACATTGGTAATTGGAAATAAATTTCTTGACACGAATTAGGACTTCATTTGAAAATAGTTTTTCGATGAAGTGCTTAGGCTAAATAGCCTCAATATTAGGCATGATGATCTATGGACATAGATTTACCTAATGGGGCTAAGCAATGAATACATATTGACAAGATGCTAAAACCTTTTAGCATTTAAAACGCCAAGGAGTGATTCTTGCCGAAGTCACATGGAAAGAGTTTTTGCAAGACTCGGTGTCCCAAAACACTGATGAGTAAAATACATGATGGAGATTCCACACTCTCTTGTGTTTGGATTAATCATGTATTCCATGGTATGTAAAACAACCAGATATGTCCGATACTCCCAAGGTGTTGCGAGTATGGATACCAAAGTGATCATTTTACTGATCATGGGACAACAGTGAAAGATGTCACAGAGTACTAGAGTAAGTACTGATGACATGGTTTTCTCGCAAGCAGAGATCATGAAGAGTTCGTTGTAAAATGTTACATCGATACAGTCTTCATCTTTTCTCCATGCGATTTTCGATTTAAATCAAGGGTTTTGTGTAACACACAATGTGGTGGCACAGTTAGTTGGAATTTGTTCAAACTAGTTACTGTGGCGAATTCTATAACAAGGGTAAGTATGTTGACGCTTTAGAAGCGACAAAGAAGATGTTGAATCATATAGTTCATTCATGAACTTAGTATGGTTCCAAGATGGCTTTTGACAATGGGACACTACTGCAGGTAGTTGCTCCATAACTCAGTCTGAGGAATCCAGGTTCGACCTGTGATTCACATACATACAAAGCCAAGTCCACACAAAATATGAATTTTGTGAAAACGTGAGGACATGCAAAGATACACACGGAGCTGAAGTCGTCAGATCCGTTGGACATCAGGCTATACCACAAGCGAAGCATATTTACACCGGTGTGCCACAGGTGTGAAGTGCATTAGCATAAGCTAGATTATTGTCTCTAGTGCAAGTGGGAGTCTGTAGGAGATATGCCCTAGAGGCAATAATAAATGTTATTGATTATCTCCCTGTTCATAATTATGTTTATGTTCCATGCTATAACTGCTGTGGTTCCCGAGCCCGTATATCCATAAAGGTTCTGGGGAGAACCCATATGCACGTGTGGAATAATAAACGGTAAAATGTATTCCTAGTCGTGCCTCTAAGACTAGATCAAGTGTTGCATGATGATTATGTTTTCCCAATCATGGGCATGTCTATGCCAAGCAACTTTGAGGGCACAATGTCAGGAAGGACATTTGTGTTGAATCGACCCGAATTGATGTTATGCTATGAGATACATTCGTCACAAGTTAATGGTTTATAACATAGAGATAGTTAATGTTTGCATAATTCCTTAGACCATGAGAGTATCGAGTTTCTTCATGCTTGCTTCATGAACTTTGGGGTTTGTTAAACGTCATCCGTAACTGGATGGCTATTACGGCGGCTTACGGGTTCATGGGAAAGTATGTTAAGTAACTTGATAGCTCGAGATTGGGATTTGCCCCTCCGACGATGGAGAGATATACTCGGGCCCTCTCGGTGTTACGGTATCCATCATCGTCTGGCCAGACACTTTGTGATTTGATCACGGGGATGCCGGAACACGATAACGAGAAAAGAGAACAATACCGGTAACGAGGTAACTAGCTAGTGGACAAGTTGTTGATCCACGGGAATGCCAACATGTCTCACCTCGGGTATTTGTAACATATCGCGAAGCAACATGAATAGCACACGGCAACTGGAGGTTCACTCGAATATTATTCGTGTGGGTATAGGGGTCAATATGGGTGTCCACGGCTCCAATGTTGATCATTGATCGGAACGGGTTCCAGTCATGTCTATACTTCACCGAACCTATAGGGTCACATGCTTAAGGGTCATTTATCTTCTGAATACTAGACAAGGAGTCTGAGAGAAAATCACCGGAAAAGTTTCGAAGAGCGGAAAGGTTTCGGACAGCGGAAAAGGTTCCGCAGAAAGAGGTCATCGGATGAGTTTCGATGAAACTGAAAAGTTGTTTCAGGGGATACCATAAAGTGAAATTGGTTTCGGCACATGCCTGATCATTCTTGGAGGGTGCCAGAATCATTCTGGAAGCTTTCTGGAATTTTCCGGGATAATAACCGGATATGCTCCAGAGCTGCCGGAACCACTTCAGATGCTTTTCGCAGATGAAAATCACTAAACCGGAATTATTTCGGAACATGTTGAAAATAATTTTGGTGGGTACTGGAAATGTTCGAAGCCCACATAAATATTTTCATTTCAATCAGACGCTGAAAAATGTCGTCGTGAATAGTGAAAATCAGCTTTATGGTTACTTTATGGAAAGCCACCTTTTGGGGCTTTGCTCCAAAAGATCTTGGGGATGACATGGATGGATAGGAGCCATTTTTTGGGCCCCTCATGGGGTGTGGCCGGCCACATGGGGTATCCCCCCTTGGGGACCCTCTTGTTCATTGGTTTCACTCCTAGGTCCTTGTGGAAGGACTTCATTCATGTGCATTTTGGGTTTTTGTGTGAAACTACCCTACCCCTTGGGATTTCCTATAAATAGAGGTGGAGGGGCAGCCCTCCACACTTACTCTTTCTCACATACATGCCATTGCAATGATCTAGCTTCTTCTCTCCCTCCCAGCGAAATAGTTTCGTAGAGCCGAAAGGCTGTCTGGGTTCCGGCAGGAACTAGTTCTGGACGGCGAAGCCCTGCCGGATAGCTGACACCGTATGTGTGCAACTCTGTAGAGAGGTCGTAGTTTCGATCTTAGTGCCCTGAGGGGCTGTTCGAGAGTGCCTCCCGAAGGTCTATCCAAGCGACGGTCCGAGTTTTGTGGGTCCTCCCGGAGGGCTATCCGAGTGACCGTTCGAGTTTCGAAGGACCTCCCGGAGGGATGTCCATATGGCGGATGAGGGTATACATCCTCGCGGTTGGGAGGTTGTAAATCCTAGCTGCGGGGATCTACACCGCCGATCGTCGTCGACTCTACTTCCGCTGCGCTACGAGTCGGTAACGAAAAAGATCAAACCTTGTATGCAGTCTTCATAGTGGTCCTGGGCTGGTGCGTAGTTCTGAATTTTTCTGTTTTCTGCTGCGTTACCCTACAAGGGATAGCTATACGGTCTTGAAACCGAGGCTGCTGAAGTGGCTGGATCATAGAAGCAGCTTTGTTGCCTTTCCTCGGTCTCTTCCTATGCTTCTTTTCTACTGGAAGGTTGTGTATAATACGTTCATCCTCCGGCAATTCAGGCACCGACTCATGACGCTCAAACCCTGAGTACTCATACTGCTGAGCCATCAATCCTTCGTCGTCATAGGCACCAGTATTGAGATACTGTAGAGTGTCATCGTCATCCTCATCGATGGCATCGATATCATGCATTGCATCTTCGACGACGGCGATGTCATCAGCGACTAATGGAGCCTCTTCCTCACCCCATCCGCTATCACCCGGCACGACAGGAGACGCTAATTGGGTAGGTGGGGTGTTGATGTTCATAGCTTGCTGAGGCTGCGTGGTCGTGGGTGTGCTCCCGGCCGCCTCTAGACGAAGCAGACTCTTTGGCCACAACAGGACCCACCTCTTGCAATCGCCAAGCAGCTGCGGGGTCTCGTCATCATCTCCCCCTAGTACCGGAGGAACCAAATTCTCGTGGCCCGGTGATGACCCACAAGTGTAGGGGATCTATCGTAGTCCTTTCGATAAGTAAGAGTGTCGAACCCAACGAGGAGCAGAAGGAAATGACAAGCGATTTTCAGTAAGGTATTCTCTGCAAGCAGTGAAATTATCGGTAACACATAGTTTTGTGATAAGGTAATTGGTAACAAGCAACAAGTAACAAAAGTAAATAAGGTGCAGCAAGGTGGCACAATCCTTTTTGTAGCAAAGGACAAGCCTGGACAAATTCTTATATGAAGGAAAACGCTCCCGAGGACACATGGGAATTATCGTCAAGCTAGTTTTCATCACGCTTATATGATTCGCGTTCGTTACTTTGATAATCTGATATGTGGGTGGACCGATGCTTGGTGCTGCCCTTCCTTGGACAAGCATCCCACTTATGATTAATCCCTATTGCAAGCATCCACAACTACAAAAGAAGTATTAAGGTAAACCTAACCATAGCATGAAACATATGGATCCAAATCAGCCCCTTACGAAGCAACGCATAAACTAGGGTTTAAGCTACTGTCACTCTAGCAACCCATCATCTACTTATTACTTCCCAATGCCTTCTCCTAGGCCCAAATAATGGTGAAGTGTCATGTAGTCGACGTTCACATAACACCACTAGAGTAAAGACAACATACATCTTATCAAAATATCGAACGAATACCAAATTCACATGACTACTTATAGCAAGACTTCTCCCATGTCCTCAGGAACAAACGTAACTACTCATAAATCATATTCATGTTCATAATCAGAGGGGTATAATATGCATTAAGGATCTGAACATATAATCTTCCACCGAATAAACCAACTAGCATCAACTACAAGGAGTAATCAACACTACTAGCAACCTACAGGTACCAATCTGAGGCTTTGAGACAAAGATCGGATACAAGAGATGAACTAGGGTTTGAGAGGAGATGGTGCTGGTGAAGATGTTGATGGAGATTGACCCCCTCCCGCTGAGAGGATCGATGGTGATGATGATGGTGATGATTTCCCCTCCCGGAGGGATGTTTCCCCGGCAGAACTGTTGGAAATATGCCCTAGAGGCAATAATAAATGGTTATTATTATATTTCTTTGCTCATGATAATTGTCTATTGTTCATGCTATAATTGTGTTATCCGGAAATCGTAATACATGTGTGAACACATAGACCACAACGTGTCCCTAGTAAGCCTCTAGTTGACTAGCTCGTTGATCAACAGATAGTCATGATTTCATGGCTATGGACATGGGATGTCATTGATAACGGGATCACATCATTAGGAGAATGATGTGATGGACAAGACCCAATCCTAAGCATAGCGTAAAGATCGTGTAGTTCGTTTGCTAGAGCTTTTCCAATGTCAAGTATCTTTTCCTTAGACCATGAGATCGTGCAACTCCCGGATGTCGTAGGAGTGCTTTGGGTGTGCCAAACGTCACAACGTAACAGGGTGACTATAAAGGTGCACTACGGGTATCTCCGAAAGTGTCTGTTGGGTTGGCACGGATCGAGACTGGGATTTGTCACTCCGTGTGACGGAGAGGTATCTCTGGGCCCACTCGGTAGTGCATCATCATAATGAGCTCAATGTGACTAAGGAGTTAGTCACGGGATCATGCATTACGGTACGAGTAAAGAGACTTGCCGGTAACGAGATTGAACAAGGTATTGGGATACCGACGATCGAATCTCGAGCAAGTAACATACCGATTGACAAAGGGAACTGTATACGGGATTGATTGAATCCTCGACATCGTGGTTCATCCGATGAGATCATCGTGGAACATGTGGGAGCCAACATGGGTATCCAGATCCCGCTGTTGGTTATTGACCGGAGAGGCGTCTCGGTCATGTCTGCATGTCTCCCGAACCCGTAGGGTCTACACACTTAAGGTTCGGTGACGCTAGGGTTGTAGAGATATGATTATGCGGAAACCCGAAAGTTGTTCGGAGTCCCGGATGAGATCCCGAACGTCACGAGGAGTTCCGGAATGGTCCGGAGGTGAAGAATTATATATGGGAAGTCCAGTTTCGGCCACCGGGAAAGTTTCGGGGGTTATCGGTATTGTACCGGGACCACCGGAAGGGTCCCGGGGGTCCACCGGGTGGGGCCACCTATCCCGGAGGGCCCCATGGGCCGAAGTGGGAAGGGAACGAGCCCTTAGTGGGCTGGGGCGCCCCCCATGGGCCTCCCCCCTGCGCCTAGGGCTGGAAACCCTAGGGTGGGGGGGCGCACTTGACTTGGGGGGGGGGGCGGGGAAGCCACCCCCCTTCCCCTTGGCCGCCGCCCCCCCATGTAGATGGGTCTTGGCCGGCGCCCTCCCTCCTAGGGGGCCTATATAAAGGGGGGAGGGAGGGCAGGAAGATTACAGCCTTGGGCGCCTCCCTCCTCCCCTGCTACACCTCTCCCTCTCGCAGAAGCTCGGCGAAGCCCTGCCGAGATCCCGCTACATCCACCACCACGCCGTCATGCTGCTGGATCTCCATCAACCTCTCCTTCCCCCTTGCTGGATCAAGAAGGAGGAGACGTCGCTGCTCCGTACGTGTGTTGAACGCGGAGGTGCCGTCCGTTCGGCACTCGGTCATCGGTGATTTGGATCACGGCGAGTACGACTCCATCAACCTCGTTCATTGGAACGCTTCCGCTCGCGATCTACAACGGTATGTAGATGCACTCCTTTCCCCTCATTGCTAGTATACTCCATAGATGGATCTTGGTGATGCGTAGGAAATTTTAAAATTCTGCTACGATCCCCAACAGTGGTATCAGAGCCAGGCCTATGCGTAGTTACTATGCACGAGTAGAACACAAAGCAGTTGTGGGCGTTGATGTTGCCAATTCTTCTTGCCGCTACTAGTCTTATCTTGTTTCGGCGGTATTGTGGGATGAAGCGGCCCGGTCCGACCTTACACGTACGCTTACGTGAGACAGGTTCCACCGACTGACATGCACTAGTTGCATAAGGTGGCTAGAGGGTGTCTGTCTCTCCCACTTTAGTCGGAACGGATTCGATGAAAAGGGTCCTTATGAAGGGTAAATAGAAATTGGCATATCACGTTGTGGTTTTACGTAGGTAAGAAACGTTCTTGCTAGAAACCTATACAAGCCACGTAAAAACTTGCAACAACAATTAGAGGACGTCTAACTAGTTTTTGCAGCATGTGCTATGTGATGTGATATGGCCAGAAGATGTGATGAATGATATATGTGATGTATGAGATTGATCATATTCTTGTAATAGGAATCACGACTTGTATGTCGATGAGTATGACAACCGGCAGGAGCCATAGGAGTTGTCTTTATTTTTTTGTATGACCTGCGTGTCATTGAATAACGCCATGTAAATTACTTTACTTTGTTGCTAAACGCGTTAGCCATAGAAGTAGAAGTAATCATTGGCGTGACAACTTAATGAAGACACAATGATGGAGATCATGGTGTCATGCCGGTGACGAAGATGATCATGGTGCCCCGAAGATAGAGATCAAAGGAGCAAAATGATATTGGCCATATCATGTCACTATTTGATTGCATGTGATGTTTATCATGTTTTGCATCTTATTTGCTTAGAACGACGGTAGTAAGTAAGATGATCCCTTATGATAATTTCAAGAAAGTGTTCCCCCTAACTGTGCACCATTGCGAAGGTTCGTTGTTTCGAAGCACCACGTGATGATCGGGTGTGATAGATTCTAACGTTCGCATACAATGGGTGTTGACGAGCCTAGCATGTACAGACATGGCCTCGGAACACACGCAATACACTTAGGTTGACTTGACGAGCCTAGCATGTACAGACATGGCCTCGGAACACGGAGGACCGAAAGGTCGAGCATGAGTCGTATAGAAGATACGATCAACATGGAGATGTTCACCGATCTTGAGTAGTCCGTCTCACGTGATGATCGGACACGGCCTAGTTAACTCGGATGATGTTTCACTTAGATGACTAGAGGGATGTCTATCTGAGTGGGAGTTCATTGAATAATTTGATTAGATGAACTTAATTATCATGAACTTAGTCTAAAATCTTTACAATATGTCTTGTAGATCAAATGGCCCACGTTGTCCTCAACTTCAACGCGTTCCTAGAGAAAACCAAGCTGAAAGATGATGGCATCAACTATACGGACTGGGTCCGGAACCTGAGGATCATCCTCATAGCTGCCAAGAAAGATTATGTCCTAGAAGCACCGCTAGGTGAAGCACCAATCCCAGAGAACCAAGACGTTATGAACGCTTGGCAGCAGCGTGCTGATGATTACTCCCTCGTTCAGTGCGGCTTGCTTTACAGCTTAGAACCGGGTCTCCAAAAGCGTTTTGAGAAACATGGAGCATATGAGATGTTCGAAGAGCTGAAAATGGTTTTCCAAGCTCATGCCCGGGTCGAGAGATATGAAGTCTCCGACAAGTTCTTCAGCTGTAAAATGGAGGAAAATAGTTCTGTTAGTGAGCACATACTCAGAATGTCTGGGTTACACAACCGCTTGTCTCAGCTGGGAGTTAATCTCCCGGATGACGCGGTCATTGATAGAATCCTTCAGTCACTTCCACCAAGCTACAAGAGCTTTGTGATGAACTTCAATATGCAAGGGATGGAAAAGACCATTCCTGAGGTATATTCAATGCTGAAATCAGCGGAGGTGGAGATCAGAAAGGAACATCAAGTGTTGATGGTGAATAAAACCACTAAGTTCAAGAAGGGCAAGGGTAAGAAGAACTTCAAGAAGGACGGCAAGGGAGTTGCCGTGCCCGGTAAGCCAGTTGCCGGGAAGAAGTCAAAGAATGGACCCAAGCCTGAGACTGAGTGCTTTTATTGCAAGGGAAGTGGTCACTGGAAGCGGAACTGCCCCAAATACTTAGCGGACAAGAAGGCCGGCAACACCAAAGGTATATGTGATATACATGTAATTGATGTGTACCTTACCAGTACTCGTAGTAGCTCCTGGGTATTTGATACCGGTGCGGTTGCTCATATTTGTAACTCAAAACAGGAACTGCGGAATAAACGGAGACTGGCAAAGGACGAGGTGACGATGCGCGTCGGGAATGGTTCCAAGGTCGATGTGATCGCCGTCGGCACGCTACCTCTGCATCTACCTACGGGATTAGTTTTAAACCTCAATAATAGTTATTTAGTGCCAGCTTTGAGCATGAACATTGTATCTGGATCTCGTTTAATTCGAGATGGCTACTCATTTAAATCTAAGAATAATGGTTGTTCTATTTATACGAGAGATATGTTTTATGGTCATGCCCCGCTGGTCAATGGTTTATTCTTGATGAATCTCGAACGTGATGTTACACATATTCATAGTGTGAATACCAAAAGATGTAAAGTTGATAACGATAGTCCGACATACTTGTGGCACTGCCGCCTTGGTCACATTGGTGTCAAGCGCATGAAGAAGCTCCATGCAGATGGACTTTTGGAGTCTCTTGATTACGAATCATTTAACACGTGCGAACCATGCCTCATGGGTAAGATGACCAAGACTCCGTTCTCCGGAACAATGGAGCGAGCAACCAACTTATTGGAAATCATACATACCGATGTGTGCGGTCCAATGAGTGTTGAGGCTCGCGGAGGATATCGTTATGTTCTCACTCTCACTGATGACTTAAGTAGATATGGGTATGTCTACCTAATGAAACACAAGTCTGAAACCTTTGAAAAGTTCAAGGAATTTCAGAGTGAGGTTGAGAATCAACGTGACAAGAAAATAAAGTTCTTACGATCAGATCGTGGTGGAGAATATTTAAGTCACGAATTTGGTACGCACTTAAGGAAATGTGGAATCGTTTCACAACTCACGCCGCCTGGAATACCTCAGCGAAACGGTGTGTCCGAACGTCGTAATCGCACTCTATTGGATATGGTGCGATCTATGATGTCTCTTACCGATCTACCGCTCTCATTTTGGGGCTATGCTTTAGAGACTGCCGCATTCACTTTAAATAGGGCTCCGTCGAAATCCGTTGAGACGACACCGTATGAATTATGGTTTGGGAAGAAACCTAAGCTGTCATTTCTAAAAGTTTGGGGATGCGATGCTTATGTCAAGAAACTTCAACCTGAAAAGCTCGAACCCAAGTCGGAAAAATGCGTCTTCATAGGATACCCTAAGGAAACCATTGGGTATACCTTCTACCTCAGATCCGAAGGCAAGATCTTTGTTGCCAAGAACGGGTCCTTTCTAGAGAAAGAGTTTCTCTCGAAAGAATTGAGTGGGAGGAAAGTGGAACTTGATGAGGTGATAGTCACCCCTTCCGAACCGGAAAGTAGCGCAGCGCGGGAAGATGTTCCTGTGGTGCCTACACCGACTGCGGAGGAAGCTAATGATGATGATCATGAAGCTTCGGATCAAGTTACTGCTGAACTTCGAAGGTCCACAAAGACACGTTCCGCACCAGAGTGGTACGGCAACCCTGTCCTGGAAATCATGTTGTTAGACAACGGTGAACCTTCGAACTATGAAGAAGCGATGGCGGGCCCGGATTCCGACAAATGGCTAGAAGCCATGAAATCCGAGATAGGATCCATGTATGAAAACGAAGTATGGACTTTGACTGACTTGCCCGATGATCGGCGAGCCATAGAAAATAAATGGATCTTTAAGAAGAAGACAGACGCGGATGGTAATGTGACTATCTATAAGGCTCGACTTGTCGCCAAGGGTTATCAACAAGTTCAAGGGGTTGACTACGATGAGACTTTCTCACCCGTAGCGAAGCTGAAGTCCGTCCGAATCATGTTAGCAATTGCCGCATACTATGATTATGAGATATGGCAGATGGACGTCAAAACGGCATTCCTTAATGGCTTCCTTAAGGAAGAATTGTATATGATGCAGCCGGAAGGTTTTGTCGATCCTAAGAATGCTAACAAAGTGTGCAAGCTCCAGCGCTCAATCTATGGGCTGGTGCAAGCATCTCGGAGTTGGAACATTTGCTTTGATGAGATGATCAAAGCGTTTGGGTTTACACAGACTTATGGAGAAGCCTGTGTTTACAAGAAAGTGAGTGGTAGCTCTGTAGCATTTCTCAGATTATATGTGGATGGCATACTATTGATGGGAAATGATATAGAATTCTTGGAAAGTATAAAGGCCTATTTGAATAAGTGTTTTTCAATGAAGGACCTTGGAGAAGCTGCTTATATATTAGGCATCAAGATCTATAGAGATAGATCAAGACGCCTCATTGGTCTTTCACAGAGTACATACCTTGACAAGATATTGAAAAGGTTCAATATGGATCAGTCCAAGAAGGGGTTCTTGCCTGTATTGCAAGGTGTGCAATTGAGCATGGCTCAATGCCCGACCACGGCAGAAGATAGAGAAAAGATGAGTGTCATCCCCTATGCCTCGGCCATAGGGTCTATTATGTATGCCATGCTGTGTACCAGACCTGATGTAAACCTTGCCGTAAGTTTGGTAGGAAGGTACATAAGTAATCCCGGCATGGAACACTGGACAGCGGTCAAGAATATCCTGAAGTACCTGAAAAGGACTAAGGATATGTTTCTCGTTTATGGAGGTGACGAAGAGCTCGTCGTAAAGGGTTACGTCGATGCTAGCTTCGACACAGATCTGGATGACTCCAAGTCACAAACCGGATACGTGTATATTTTGAATGGAGGGGCAGTAAGCTGGTGCAGTTGCAAGCAAAGCGTCGTGGCGGGATCTACATGTGAAGTGGAGTACATGGCGGCCTCAGAGGCAGCACAGGAAGCAGTCTGGATAAAGGAGTTCATTACCGACCCAGGGGTGATTCCCAATGCGTCGGGCCCGATGACTCTTTTCTGTGACAACACTGGAGCTATTGCCCTTGCCAAGGAGCCCAGGTTTCACAGGAAGACCAGGCATATCAAGCGTTGCTTCAACTCCATTCGCGAAAGTGTTCAAAATGGAGACATAGATATTTGTAAACTACATACGGACCTGAATGTAGCAGATCCATTGACTAAACCTCTCCCTAGAGCAAAACATGATCAACACCAGGACGCTATGGGTGTTCGATTCATCACAATGTAACTAGATTATTGACTCTAGTGCAAGTGGGAGACTGTTGGAAATATGCCCTAGAGGCAATAATAAATGGTTATTATTATATTTCTTTGCTCATGATAATTGTCTATTGTTCATGCTATAATTGTGTTATCCGGAAATCGTAATACATGTGTGAACACATAGACCACAACGTGTCCCTAGTAAGCCTCTAGTTGACTAGCTCGTTGATCAACAGATAGTCATGATTTCCTGGCTATGGACATGGGATGTCATTGATAACAGGATCACATCATTAGGAGAATGATGTGATGGACAAGACCCAATCCTAAGCATAGCGTAAAGATCGTGTAGTTCGTTTGCTAGAGCTTTTCCAATGTCAAGTATCTTTTCCTTAGACCATGAGATCGTGCAACTCCCGGATGCCGTAGGAGTGCTTTGGGTGTGCCAAACGTCACAACGTAACTGGGTGACTATAAAGGTGCACTACGGGTATCTCCGAAAGTGTCTGTTGGGTTGGCACGGATCGAGACTGGGATTTGTCACTCCGTGTGTCGGAGAGGTATCTCTGGGCCCACTCGGTAGTGCATCATCATAATGAGCTCAATGTGACTAAGGAGTTAGTCACGGGATCATGCATTACGGTACGAGTAAAGAGACTTGCCGGTAACGAGATTGAACAAGGTATTGGGATACCGACGATCGAATCTCGGGCAAGTAACATACCGATTGACAAAGGGAACTGTATACGGGATTGATTGAATCCTCGACATCGTGGTTCATACGATGAGATCATCATGTAACATGTGGGAGCCAACATGGGTATCCAGATCCCGCTGTTGGTTATTGACCGGAGAGGCGTCTCGGTCATGTCTGCATGTCTCCCGAACCCGTAGGGTCTACACACTTAAGGTTCGGTGACGCTAGGGTTGTAGAGATATGATTATGCGGAAACCCGAAAGTTGTTCGGAGTCCCGGATGAGATCCCGGACGTCACGAGGAGTTCCGGAATGGTCCGGAGGTGAAGAATTATATATGGGAAGTCCAGTTTCGGCCACCGGGAAAGTTTCGGGGGTTATCGGTATTGTACCGGGACCACCGGAAGGGTCCCGGGGGTCCACCGGGTGGGGCCACCTATCCCGGAGGGCCCCATGGGCTGAAGTGGGAAGGGAACCAGCCCTTAGTGGGCTGGAGCGCCCCCCATGGGCCTCCCCCCTGCGCCTAGGGCTGGAAACCCTAGGGTGGGGGGGCGCCCCACTTGACTTGGGGGGGAAGCCACCCCCCCTTCCCATTGCCCCCCCCATGTAGATGGGTCTTGGCCGGCGCCCCCCCCTCCCAGGGGGCCTATATAAAGGGGGGGAGGGAGGGCAGGAAGATTACAGTCTTGGGCGCCTCCCTCCTCCCCTGCTACACCTCTCCCTCTCGCAGAAGCTCGGCGAAGCCCTGCCGAGATCCCGCTACATCCACCACCACGCCGTCGTGCTGCTGGATCTCCATCAACCTCTCCTTCCCCCTTGCTGGATCAAGAAGGAGGAGACATCTCTGCTCCGTACGTGTGTTGAACGCGGAGGTGCCGTCCGTTCGGCACTCGGTCATCGGTGATTTGGATCACGGCGAGTACGACTCCATCAACCTCGTTCATTGGAACGCTTCCGCTCGCGATCTACAACGGTATGTAGATGCACTCCTTTCCCCTCGTTGCTAGTATACTCCATAGATGGATCTTGGTGATGCGTAGGAAATTTTAAATTTCTGCTACGATCCCCAACAAGAACAGCTCCGCCGGAGCCCTAGATTGGTTCCGCCAAGGTTCCGCCTCGTGGCGGCAGTGTTTCTTCCCGAAAGCTTGCTTCTGATTTTTTGAAGGGTGAAACACACCATCACTACTAGGAAAACCTTATACATAGATTCTTACCAGTAGCGCGTGTTAAAATGAGGCGCTGCTGCTACTTACCAGTAGCGCGTTGACATAAAGGGCGCTACTACTATCCACTTAGCAGTAGCGCGACAGGAATAAAACGTGCTACTACTATAATTGCTACACCGTTGCCGACATGCTAGGTATAGTAGTAGCGCCCTTCTACAAACCGCACTACTGCTATAAAATTAGTAGCAGCGCACTTTTAGGGTGGGGTGCTACTGCTAAGTTTGAACTTGTCCACAGGACGGGCCCAGCTTAGCAGTAGCGGGTTTGTGAGGAGCGCGCTACTGCTACGGATTTTAGCAGCAGCGCGTTTTCGTTTCCCACGCTACTGCTAAAGCTATTTTGACCTAACCCCCCGCGCGGGCTTCCCTCCTCTGCTTCCTCCCCCAATTCCCCACTCACTCTTCTCCCCCTCGTCGCCTCCGCCGGAGCCCCTGCCCTCGCCCTCGCCGGAGCCCCTGCCCTCGCTCTCCGCCGGAGTCTGCCCTCGACGTCGCCGCGCGCCTGTGCCTCCTCCTCCTCGACCTCGACCTTGCCGAAGCCCCTGCCCTCGCTCTCCGCCGCTGTCTCCCTCAACCTGCCTCGCCGCCGTCTCCCCCGACCCCGCCTCGCCACCGTCTCCCCCAACCCCGCCTCGCCACCGTCTTCCCCGACCCCGCCTCGCCACGCCTCGGTGCCGCCGTCTCCCCCGACCCCATCTTTTTTTTATGTTTTAGTTTTAGTAAGAACTAGTTGAATTAATACAACTAATGTATTTTTAGTAAGAAAATTAATATAACTAGTTGAACTAGTTTATTTTTAGAAAGAACTAGTTTATTTCTATTTATAGTAAGTTTATATTTAGTAAGAACTAGTAGAATTATTAGAACTACTTGAACATTTCGCATTTGTTATATGTATGATACGGTTTTAGTTGTATTAGTGATGTTGTATGTATGATACTATTCGGGATGTATTAGTGATAACTTATAGGGTTTTTGTTTTTGCAGAAATCAAGGAGCCCCTCCATCATCCCCGCCGTCGTCCCCGTCACCGACCCCCTCCGACCTCGAGGTGAGACCAGCCAAACATGTATATCTTGTGTTGCTCAAATAGGATATGTGGTTGCCCAAGTGGCCGGTCATGTTCAGCTTACACCTCCGAGTGGCCTATGTTTTGCCAGAGTGTTGATTAATTTCCGTTCCGGCAAATTTCAGGCCCTCGTTATGTCCTGTTTTAGCAAAGGTCATGCCTGAATTTTCCGTGGATTTTGGCATGACTTGTGCTAGAATATGTAGGAAATATCGAGTGGCCTGGATTTTCTAGAAAGATAATTAAACGATATTTCAGGTTGACTTTAAGTCTGTCGAGGCCGAAGAATCCCGACTATTGTTGTGGGGGTCGTTTCTCCTTCTTCTCCGGGTGCTAGAAAATTTGGTGTAATGCACTAGGGGAAGGAGGAGTAACGACCATCACTGACGGTCGCAAATGTCAGAGAGGAATCAGTGAGGAAGAGTCTCCACCATATATGAGAGGACGAAGAATCCCGACTGTTGTCGTGGGGGTAGCTTCTCTTTCGTTCCCGTGTGGTAGACAATTTGGTGTAATGCACTCGGGAATGAAAGGAGGAGCTACCATCACCGACGGTCGAATATATACACCACATGAGCTGAGAGTTTTCAAGAAAAGACTCGACAGACCGATAGTCAACCCGTGATGAATAATAATGTTCTAATTTAGTTTTTGTGTACATATATTTAATTGTACAAGTTTAATCTTTAAATTATGAACATAGGAAATGTCGTACTCGGACGACGAAAGTCTCCCGGGGGAGTGCGACTAGTGCCATGACGACCGAGGTATGTGCGACTGGTTCCTTGACCTGGACGAAGATCGGCGCTTCAGCATTAAGCTCGAGGATACCTTCGATGTTGAAACGGTACGCAACGACGACAAGTGTTTTTTTCGTAATTAAGCACGACTTCAACTATTTCAACGTGTACTTTTCATCTTTTGCAATTCGACTAGCTTATCCCATGCTATGCAAGACGCTATGTCTTGGAGAGGATGGGTTTTGAAGACCATGAAAGTATGGAAACAAAGAAAATTCACCTAAGGACCCATCATGGTATGGATTTTGAAGTAAATCTGTACAATTCTGAGAGCGTAACCCATTTTGGTTGCAAGAATTGGGAAGCACTTTGCGAGATGTATGGTTTTTATGAGGGTATGCTTGTCACCATCGATCTTGGTGATCCTGACACCACCGAAGACAATTTGGACATTTGGGTCCTTGTTGATACGCTTCCAATTCTTCCTCTATGTGAGCTTCTCAAACATAGTTATTAAGTAATTTATATTGTTTATTTCAAAATAGTTGACAGCTTATTTCCATTGATAGCTTACTTTCATTCTGCAAAGAATGTGCGGAAGATGGTAGACAGAACCAACTACACCGAAGGCTCTGAGTTAACTTATCAGGAGAAAAGTCATCTGGTCACATATTGTACTGATCTTGAGAATTACAATGCCTTTAATCGATCTCCTCCAAATTATGGTCAATACGTGCCACTAGTGCACGTGTTGAACCACGATAACTTCCATGGAGATATCCTGGTAAGATTTTTTACTATTACGACATCCGTGCATCTTTTGCATACTTCTAAAACTGAACTACATTGCTAACTACGAAGTTATTACTATGTTTTTAACAGAAAATCCCGATGGATTGTGTGCTTCATTTGATGTAAAAGAATGGTCGCCTTGATGTTTTGAACATACAGCCAGGTCATCCTATGAGTCTCACCTGTCCATATCGGATTTCCAAAACCGGTGAACACATGGTAATCAAAGAATGGAAAAAATGTATGGACAGTCGTAAGGAGGTTCTTGGAAGCAATATTGTGCGAAAGGCAAGAATTGGAGACAGGATAATCTCCATTCTCCATAATGGAGAGTCAGGGGCTATCTTGTTTTATGCTATTTTACCTAGGAGAAGGTAGTAGGTCCTAGCTAATACTCATGATCATGTGCTAAGGTAGTAGGTCCTAAGATAATGTAGTAGGTCCTATGAGGTACAATATGTTTATGAGAGTTGATGACGATGAGTAGTTGTGATTATGTCTAGTGACCAACTTGTATGTGATGTCTCATTGATGAAAACGATGATCATGAGGAGGTGTTATATGACAATGATGTATTATGATGATAAGTTGTTAATGATATGATGATAATGATATATTATATCATTGGGTGAAAGAACCGCGGATTAGTTTCAAGTGGATGGACCTTTAGCTGTAGCGCCTTACTAGTAGCGCCACACCCCGCACTACTGATAGGCCTTAAACACGCGCTACTGCTAGGGTTTACCCTAGTAGTGCATATAGCCAAAGATGGGCACCGGAGGCCTGACAGGGGGCCCACGAGGCAGGTGGGCGCGCCCAGGGGGGTAGGGCGTGCCCCCCACCCTCGTGGATGGTGGGTGGCTCCCCTCTGGTACTTTCTTCGCTCAGTATTTTTTATTAATTCCAAAAATAACTTCCGTGGAGTTTCAGGACTTTTGTATTTGTGTAGAATAGGTCTCTAATATTTACTCCTTTTCCAGCCCAGAATTCCAGCTGCCCGCATTGTCCCTCTTCGTGTGAACCTTGTAAAATAAGAGAGAATAAGCATAAATATTGTGACATAATGTTTAATAATAGACCATAATGCAATAAATATCGATATGAAAGCATGATGCAAAATGGACGTATCAACTCCCCCAAGCTTAGACCTCGCTTGTCCTCAAGCGGAAGACGATATCAAAAAATATGTCCACATGTTTAGAGATAGAGGTGTCGATAAAATAAAATATGGACATGAGGGCATCATGATCATTCTTATAACAGCAACATATATATATTATTGTCATATGATTTCTTATGCTAAAGTAACAATCTATTCACAATGTCGAGTATGAATCAGAAACTTCATTGAAAACTAACAAACTATAATCTTGGTCATTGAGGCAATTGCAATTTATCATAACATCGGAAAGAGTCAATATCAGAGCTTTTCAGCAAGTCCACATACTCAACTATCATTTAGTCTTTCACAATTGCTAACACTCACGCAATACTTATGGTTATGGAGTTTAAATCGGACACAGAGAAAGATAGGGGCTTATAGTGTTGCCTCCCAACCTTTTACCTCAAGGGTAATGTCAACAATAATAGTTCATGCTAACTTACATCCAATTGGATATATATATATCAGGATCTTTCCAACACAATGTGCTTGCCAAAGGATAAAATGTAAAAAGGAAAGGTGAAGATCACCAAGACTCTTGTATAAGGTATAAGGCAAGAATGAAAGATAGGCCCTTCGCAGATGGAAGCAGAGGTTGTCGTGTGATTTAAGGTTGGATGCACAAAATCTTAATGCGAAGGAACGTCACTTTATATTGCCACTTGTGATATGGACCTTTATTATGCAGTTCGTCGCTTTTATTGCTTCCATATCACAAGATCGTATAAAGCTTATTTTCTCCACACTAATAAATCATACATATTTAAAGAGCAATTTTTACTGCTTGCACAATGACAACTTACTTGAAGGATCTTACTCAATCCATAGGTAGGTATGGTGGACTCTCATGACAAAACTGGGTTTAAGGATATTTGGAAGCACAAGTAGTGTCTCTACTTGGTGCAAAGAATTTGGCCAGCATGAGCGGGAAAGGCAAGCTCAATGATACGTCTCCAACGTATCTATATTTTTTGATTGTTCCATGCTATATTATATTCTGTTTTGGATGTTTATTGGGCTTTATTATACACTTTTATATTATTATTGGGACTAACCTATTAACCGGAGGCCCAGCCCAAATTGCTGTTTTTTTGCCCGTTTCAGTGTTTTGCAGAAAAAGAATATCAAACGGAGTCCAAATGGAATGAAACCTTCGGGAACGTGATTTTCGGAACAAACGTGATCCAGAGGACTTGGAGTCTATGTAAAGCAATAAACGAGGAAGGAACGAGGTAGGGGGCGCGCCTACCCCCCTGGGCGCGCCCTCCACCCTTGTCGGGCCCACGGTGCTCCGCCGACGTACTTCTTCCTCCTATATATACCCGTATACCCTGAAAACATCAGAGACGGAGCCGAAACCCTATTTCCACCGCCGCAACCTTCTGTACCCGTGAGATCCAATCTTGGGGCCTTTTCCGGCGCTCCGTCGGAGGGGGCATTGATCACGGAGGGCATCTACATCAACACCATAGCCTCTCCGATGATGTGTGAGTAGTTTACCTCAGACCTTCGGGTCCATAGTTATTAGCTAGATGGCTTCTTCTCTCTCTCTTTGGATCTCAATACAAAGTTCTCCTTGTTTCTCTTGGAGATCTATTCGATGTAATCTTCTTTTGCGGTGTGGTTGTCGATATCCGATGAATTGTGGGTTTATGATCAAGATTATCTATGAACAATATTTGAATCTCCTCTGAATTCTTTTATGTATGATTGGTTATCTTTGCAAGTCTCTTCGAATTATCAATTTGGTTTGGCCTACTAGATTGATCGTTCTTGCAATGGGAGAAGTGCTTAGCTTTGGGTTCAATCTTGCGGTGTCCTTTCGCAGTGACAGCATGGGCAGTAAGGCATGTATTGTATTGTTGCCATCGAGGATAAAATGATGGGTTTTATATCATATTGCATGAGTTTATCCCTCTACATCATGTCATCTTTCTTAATGCATTACTCTGTTCTTATGAACTTAATACTCTAGATGCAGCCAGGAGTCGGTCGATGTGTGCAGTAATAGTAGTAGATGCAGAATCGTTTCGGTCTACTTGTCGCGGACGTGATGCCTATATACATGATCATACCTAGATATTCTCATAATTATGATCAATTCTATCAATTGCTCGACAGTAATTTGTTTACCCATCGCAATACTTATGCTATCTTGAGAGAAGCCACTAGTGAAACCTATGCCCCCCGGGTCTATTTTCCATCATATTAATCTTCCAACACTTTGCTATTTCTATTTCCGTTTATTTTACTTTGCATCTTTATCATAAAAATACCAAAAATATTATCTTATCATCTCTATCAGATCTCACTCTCGTAAGTGGCCGTGAAGGGATTGACAACCCCTTTATCGCGTTGGTTGCGAGGTTCTTGTTTGTTTGTGTAGGTGCGTGGGACTCGCGCGTGGTCTCCTACTGGATTGATACCTTGGTTCTCAAAACTGAGGGAAATACTTACGCCACTTTGCTGCATCACCCTTTCCTCTTCAAGGGAAAACCAACGCAGTGCTCAAGAGGTAGCACTCAACATGTTGGATGATCCATGACAATATACTTTATTTCGGATATAAGAACATAACCCATTACGTTGTCTTCCTTGTCCAACATCAACTTTTAGCATATCATATTTTAATGAGTGCTCACAATCATAAAAGATGTCCAAGATAGTATATTTATATGTGACAACCTCTCTTTCTTTATTATTTCCTATTAATTGCAACGATGACCAAAACTATGTTTGTCAACTCTCAACAACTTTTATTCATCATACTCTTTATATGTGAAGTAATTACTCTCCATACGATCAATAGGATCTCTTTATTTCTTTTTATTCTTTCTTTTTCTTATTATTCCCTCAAGATCATAGCAAGATGGCAAAGCCCTTGACTCAACACTAATCTTCATTATATAGCTCACGGAATCGATTACATAGAGAGATCATGAAGCAAAAATCAAAACTAGATCATACTAAAACTTTATTCCAATAGATCAAGATATTACAGAAAGGATCGAACTAAGAAAACGGTAAAGATAGGAGTGTGATGGTGATACGGTACCGGGGCACCTCCCCCAAGCTCGGCAGTTGCCAAGGGGAGTGCCCATACCCAGTACTCAGTTCTCCTTTGTTGGTGAAGAAGATGATGGTGATGATGGATAGTCGCACATCGAGCGTAGGAGCTCCTCCAGTTTGCGGATAATGCCCTTGAGTGCGGTGATATGCTCCTTCAACAAAATATTTTCACGAGTGAGATACTTGTTTTGTATGCGAGCTAACTCAATCATCTTGAAAGCTTCAATCAGTTGGGGTAAGAAGATTGTGATGAGATTGAAGGATGTCTTCTTCTGCTGCTGTCGGAGCTTGATCCTCCATGGCCTTCTTGATCCTATCATCCTTGTTGATTTCCTCTGGGTCTTCTCTCTTCAGCTCTATCTTCATTAGCCAAGCATCGTTGCCTTCATTGTTGGAGGAGGGTGACGACATGATGCCTGGCCTTGACAACTCTGGCAGAAAGCAGCTCGAAACCAAAACAGAGGATATTTGCACGATACAGTGGTCAAAACCTTCGGGAGGTTATATTATGATTTTTTACCGACCAAAGGAAGTATCGTGCAAGAAAACAGAGTCCGGAGAGCACACGAGGTGCCCACGAGGCAGGGGGCGTGCCCTCCACACTCGTGGATGCCTCATGTCCTTCCCGGACTACTTATTTTTCTTAAATATTCCAAAATGGAGAAAAATTGCTATTAGAACTGTTTTGGAGTCGGTTTACTTACCGTACCACATACCTTCCTTTTCGGAGTCTGAAACGTTCTGGAAAGTGTCACTTTTGTATTCCTCCGGGGTTACGGTTTCAATAACATTAGTTTCAACATTTATAGGATTACCTGAGATATAATGTTTGATTATTTGACCGTTCACCACCTTCGGATTTGTGCCATCGAAGTTGTTGATTTTTATGGCACGAGAACGATAGACCTCCTTGATAACGTAAGGGCCTTCCCATTTAGAGAGAAGTTTTCCTGCAAAAAATCTTAAACGAGAGTTGAATAGCAACACATAATCACCTACATTAAACTCACGCTTTTGTATCCTTTTGTCATGCCATCTTTTAACTTTTTCTTTAAACAGTTTGGCATTCTCATAGGCCTGGGTTCTCCATTCATCAAGTGAGCTTATGTCAAATAACCTCTTCTCACCGGCAAGTTTGAAATCATAATTGAGCTCTTTAATGGCCCAATATGCCTTATGTTCTAGTTCGAGAGGTAAGTGACATGCTTTTCCATAAACCATTTTATACGGAGACATACCCATAGGATTTTTATATGTAGTTCTATAGGCCGATAAAGCATCATCAAGTTTCTTAGACCAATTCTTTCTAGATCTATTAACAGTCTTTTGAAAATTAATTTAAGCTCTCTATTACTCAGTTCTACTTGACCACTAGACTGTGGGTGGTATGGAGATGCAATTCTATGGTTAACATCATACTTAGCAAGCATTTTACGAAAAGCACCATGAATAAAATGTGAACCACCATCAGTCATTAAATATCTAGGGACTCCAAACCTCGGAAAAATAACTTCTTTAAGCATCTTAATAGAAGTGTTATGATCAGCACTACTAGTTGGAATAGCTTCTACCCACTTAGTAACGCAATCAACAGCAACTAAGATATGTGTATACCCATTAGAGGAAGGAAACGGTCCCATATAATCAAAGCCCCAAACATCAAATGGTTCGATAACAAGTGAATAGTTCATAGGCATTTCTTGATGTCTACTAATATTACCAATTCTTTGACATTCATCACAAGACAAGACAAACTTACGGGCATCTTTGAAGAGAGTAGGCAAATAAAAACCGGATTGCAATACTGTCGTGGAATTGTCACGGCAGATGTCCTAGTGTGAGGACTTAGTCGTGAGGCCAACGCATCTTTGTAGTAGCTTGAGAGGGGTTGAGCAGAATCAAGAGACACAACACAAGACAAGGATTTAGACAGCTTCGGGCCCCGGGAAACATCATCCGGTAATAGCCCTACATGCTGTTTGTGGCTAGGTCTCATTATGCTCATGAGGGAGTCGCCGGTAAGCCGGCTCTTTTTGTCTAGCCCTAGATATTGTTTCTTCTTGCTTGTCCCTTCTTTGGGGAGCCCTGACCCTCCTTATATATGTTGAAGGGGCGGGTTACATGACTAGTCCTAGTAGGATTAGGATTGCTCTATTACAATTGGAGTCCTAGCCTTCCTTGGTAGGAGAATATTCCTTATGCCTTTCCTCATAAACCGGCCCACCATAACATGAGCCGGCCTTCTGGGCCTTGGGCCTAGTCTTCTGTCTGACCTGCCGTTAGGGCCATCCGTGAGTCGCCAGGCTCGTGAGTCGCCACTCGGCGGGTTACCAATGAAAACGCCAAGCCCGGCCAGGTCATACTTCCGGCCGGGTCATACCGCGGTGTATATCCCCGACAAATACCTTATGTGCAGTTCTATCTCCCGCGTGGTGTCCTCCATAAGCTTCGGAGTGACACTTGCGTAGGATCTGTTCCTGTTCATGCTCAGGTACACAACGTCTAATAACACCATCTACTCCTTCTTTATAAAGGTGTGGGTCATCCCAGAAGTAATGTCTTAAATCATAGAAAAACTTTTTCTTTTGCTGGTATGTGAAACTAGGTGGTATAAATTTAGCAATAATGTAATTGGCATAATCAGCATACCATGGAGCAGTGCGAGAAGTATTTATGACAGCTAATTGTTCATTAGGAGAGCTATCATCAATATGTAGTGGGTCATCAAGAACATTCTCTAACCTGGACAAGTTGTCTGCAACGGGGTTCTTAGCTCCCTTTCTATCAATAATATGCAAATCAAATTCTTGTAGCAAGAGAACCCATCTTATCATCTCCACTAGTAGAAAAAGGGGCCTTTACCCCGGTTGGTATGGGCCTTTTGTCCCGGTTTTCGAACCGGGACTAAAGGGTCGTTACTAAAGCCCTAACCCTTTAGTCCCGGTTCTTACACGAACCGGGACAGAAGGTCCTCCACGTGGCCGCTGCTGCCAGCCCAGGCAGGGGGGCCTTTGGTCCCGGTTGGTGACACCAACCGGGACCAATAGGCAGGGCCTATTGGTCCCGGTTGGTGTCACCAACCGGGACCAATAGGAATCCACGCGTCAGCATTTCAGGGGCTGGGGTTTTTGTTTTTTTTTGAAAGGGGGGGGGTTTGGGGGGTTAATTTAGGTGTTTCGTATATTGTGTTAGCTAGCTAATTAATAGA
Organism: Aegilops tauschii subsp. strangulata; assembly: GCF_002575655.3. Lineage (NCBI taxonomy): Eukaryota > Viridiplantae > Streptophyta > Magnoliopsida > Poales > Poaceae > Aegilops > Aegilops tauschii. The sequence continues at coordinate 3,868,290 of NC_053040.3, read as the reverse complement.
GAGAAGTGTCCTCTCTTATCTCCATGCTTGGTCGACGCTACGTACTATATACGTATGGAGAGGACTAGACACGCTAGCTAGTAAGCAAATGAAGGAAACAGAAGATCGTCATGAACATATGCATACAGAGAGAAGTGATATCGACCACCTCTCCTTCTCTGAGAGATTGGTCGAACAACAAGTTCTCGTATATCTATCTGACACTACCGGCTACATATATACAATAATTATCTCTTACAATATAATCTCCTAATTAAATTGTAAGAACACAGGGTCCACATAGTATTCACCGTTTTCAGCGATCACGTGGTCAAGGAAGAATGCCGCCAATTCCTCTTGAATTGCTCGCATACGATCTGGTGCTAGGAGTTCATCCCGCATCCGAAAGATCTAATTTGAAGAAGGGGGTCAATACATATATATATGAATAAATGAAACTCGACACAAATGATAGTAATAAAATAAAATTGTGAATATTATTACTTACGCACTTCATATTGTTCGTCAGAGTAGCCCCGCTCACAGGTCGTGTGGCGGATAGACTCGCAAACGTAGTACCCACAGAAATCATTCCCTTGTTCCTGCCACAACCACTTTACAAGAAATAGAGGTCAATCTAACTGATAAGCAAGCATGCTAAATGGTATTGATGAAACTAGCGCTTGAATCACTAGGAGATGTGCGGAACATGCTACTATAGTACTTACTTTCGGGTGTCTAAATTGCAGCTTCTTCGGCAGTCCCGGAGCTTTTGTGGTGAATTTTCTCCAAACCCTGCCAGACAAAGAAAACAATTACTTGATATCAGGAAATGAACAAAGTTGCTGATATGGTGGATAATGATCGATTTAACTTACTTCTCGAGCATTTGAGCCATGTCCGCATAGTCCTGGGGATCTTTTCGTCTCGAGTCTAAGACGGTTACTACTCCCTGCTCAAGCTTAATCTCTAGGAGAATATAGTGGAAGCTGCACATGCATGCATAAGTCATCAATTACATTACCATAACCTGGACTAATAAGGGAAACCGAATATGCACAAGACAGTAACACTCACTTGAAGTTGTAAGGAAAGAGTATTATATCTTTGTTTTGATTTAATACCAACGATCATAGCAAGTTGGCCTCGGCTTCTTTGGCATGTTTTTCAACCGTATATGCATCTATGAGATTTGTGTTAATGAACCCAATATCACCGATTTGTCTTTTCTTCAATTCGGCAATCTTCAATCTGCATAATATAGTGAGGATAATTATAAATACATGCAATGAAAGAGCTGACCTATATAGAGAGACTTAATGACAGAAGTAGTACTACTTACAGAATGTAGCAAGTGATCGTTGATTTATCGAGGGCCTTTTGATTGAAAAACTGGAAGAACTCCTCAAATGGAACATTCAGCAGTTCAATTCCAACGAGGTCATGCTCCGGTTTAACTCTCAGCGTCAAAGTATTCATCCCATCAGACTCTCTGCAGGTTTTCATGTACCAATCATGTAATCTTCGCATCATCGTTGTTAGAGATCTTTCATCTTTGACGAGAGGCTTCCCGTAATGGTATTTGTGTTCATCCACCTCCATGATTTCATAATGTACATCGTCGGGCAGGTAATCTCCAATATTGCTATAACCGAGCAGCATCCTCGGATCATTAGCGACGATGTCGCTAGACACCTTGAGCGGGGGCACGATTGGTTCGCTTGTTCACCGAGCTGGGCAATTTTTTTCCCAGCTCGTCGTTCTTTTAACCTTTGATCACTGACAGTACTTCCCGACCGCTCCGCTTCGGCAAATGTCTTTGCAATAATGCGCTCATAGTTGCATTTCGGCGGAGACTTTGGTGGTTTTGTCAGGGCAGCCAGAGTGCGCTTCGCTTTCACCGGATCTACCTTCTCCTCCGGAGATGGATGTTTCTTTGCTTTCACCCCTTCAAAGAAGTTCGTCACTTCGGCTCGCACGATCTTCTTGGTTTCCTCCTCGGTCCTCTCGTATGGTAACTTCTCTGGAGTCTTCAGAGAAGGACCGAATATGTATTGCCTCCCGCCTCTGGCAGCTGTACTGCTAGCCACCGGCAAAGCAGACGGAGCGGCTGCGGCTGTCTTCTTTCCTTGCTTTCAAGGCGGAGGAGAAGGACTACAACGCGCCGGAGCAGCCGGAGCGGCGGTGGGTCTCTTCCGCCCTTGCTGACGAGGCGGAGAAGGAGGAGGCTGGCTGCTCTGGCACGCCGGCGCAGGCGGAGAAGGAGGCGGAGTGCCGCCACGCGCCGGAGAAGGAGGCTGAGTGCCCTGATCACTCGCCGGAGGAGGAGGCGGAGGAGGAGGCAGAGTGCCGCCACGCGCCGGAGAAGGAGGCTGAGTGCCCTGATCACTCGCCGGAGGAGGAGGCGCCGGAGTGCCCTTACTCGCCGGAGGCGTCCAGTTCGGAAGGTTAATGAGCTCCTTCCGCCATAGGCACGGAGTCTTCAGAGCTAAACCCAGCCGAGTCTCCCCTTCACCGGTAGGGTGGTCCAGCTGGAGGTCCTCAAATCCCTCTGTTATTTCATCCACCATCACCCTAGCATATCCTTCTGGAATCGGCCGGCAGTGGTAGGTTGCGCCGGGTTCAGGAGGTAAAACAGAGCCAACAGCCGCCTTGACTTTGAAGTTCTGCCATTGCGCCATAAGGTGGCAATGTTGAGACTCCGTGATAGCATCCACGGGGTAGCTAGTAGGAGCCGTCAAGACATGCTCCGGCTAAAGCAGCTCGGTGGAAGCCACGCTGCTTCTCCGCTGAGATGGCGGCGTAGATTCGGGGGTAGTTTCGGCATGTTGATTGCCGTCTCGTTCCTCTAGCGCTTGAACCCTTTCGTGCAGCTTCTGAATTTGGGTCTGCTCCATTTTTTTCCTCCTCTCCTGGCTTTTGTAACCGCCTGCGTCCGGAAAACCAGCCTTCCACGGAACGGAGCCTGGCGTGCCTCGTGTCCGTCCAGGGTGCTCAGGATTCCCGAGGGCCATTGTGAGCTCGTCGTTCTCTCTGTCTGGAACGAACGTCCCTTCCTGCGCTGCATCGATATATTGCTGAATCTTCTTGACTGGTATTCTCAAAAGCTCGTTCGTCCAAACGCACCTCCCTGATACAGGGTCCAATTTTCTGCCAGCCCTGAAGAACCAAGTCCGGCAACGGTCTGGCCAGTTCATTGTCTGTGGTTCGATCCCTTTTTCAAGCAGATCATTCTCAGCCTTGGCCCACTTAGGCCAGGCTTTGAGGTAGCCACCTGACCCCGTGCGATGGTGAAGCATCTTCTTAGCAGCATTCTTCTTGTTTGTCGCTGACATCTTCTTACTCTTTTCCGATGTCTTGTGGGCCACAAATGCGGGCCAGTGATCTCTGATCTTCTCATACCGGCCGATGAATTCTGGTGTCTCTTCTTTGTCGACAAACGTTTTCAGCTCATTCTTCCACCTCCTGAATAGGTCTTCCATCTTCTTAAGAGCATGAGACTTGATTAATTGCTCTTTAACTGGCTTCTCCGGATCCTCCTCTGGCGGTAGGGTGAAATTTGCCTTCAGCTCAGTCCAAAGATCATCTTTCTGCATATCATTGACATAAGACACCTTAGGGTCTTCCTTCTTAGGCTTATACCATTGGTGGATGCTGATCGGGATCTTGTCCCTAACAAGAACCCCGCACTGAGCAGCAAATGCTTCCTTTGTCCGGATGGGTTCAATCGGTTGGCCGTCGCGCGCGATTGCTGTGATCTCAAACCTTTCATCCGAGCGCAACTTTCTCTTCGGGCCTCGTCTCTTTACCAAAGTTGTGCTTGATCCGGAGGGCTAGAAAAAAGAAGAAAGACGAGAGTTAATTAATATGTGTACATACCAAAACAATGAATGCATCAATTAGCTAGTCAGCATAGGCGTAACTAATATATTTACCTGGCCGGACTCTGTTCGGTCACCGGAGCCGTCACCACGGGCTCCTTCTTGCACCAGCATTGGGTCACCGGAGCCATCATAATCATGTCTTTCCTCCTCCACTCTTCGATCACCGTAGCCTGCTTCTTCACCCTGTTCTTCCAGACCATCATTGTCGTTAAGATACGACAAGATATCACCTCCGGCTAAGATTATGTCCCCCAACACCTCTTCTGCTTCCTCGTCTCGTCCGTGCTCCATTGTTTCTGCAAATATTACAACATGACAATTACACAAACATGACAGCAGGTGGATATATTAGTGGCAAACATAGACCTAGCTTATTCCGGGTTTGGGGTGGCCTCGGCAACGCTTCAAGGGTAGGGGCGCGGCGGGAGGGGGTAGGAGACCGACATTGTTTTTTCTAGGGTTTGGGTGTCCTCGAGAGTTTTGGTCGAGCGAGAGGGCCGGGGGGTGCTCCCGTGATATAAGTTATCACGGTCGAGAGGGGGTATATATATCGATCGCCCCTCATGTTGAAGTTATCCGGGAGGGGGTTATATCGACAACGACGACATACATACATGGGAAAATAATGTTATCGGGGAGGGGGTAGGTCGAACACCCCCCCTCGTGTTGAAGTTATCGGGACACGGGGTATATCGACAACGACATATCCGATAAAAAATAAGAAGACGAAGAAGAAATAAAAAGAGGAGAAGAAGAAAGGAATAGAGGAGAAGATTGAAGAAAAAAAGAAGAAAAAAAAGAGGAGAAGAAGAAAGGAATAGAGAAGAAGAGAAAATAGAATATTCTATTTTCTCTTCTTCTCCTCTATTCCTTTCTTCTTCTCCTCTTCTTTTTCTTCTTTTTTCTTCTTCCTCTCCTCTTCTTCTCCTTTCTTCCTCTTCTTATTTTCCTTTTTCCTCTCATTCTTGTAGTATTGCTTGTTTTAAAAAAAATGTTCAAATAGAAAATTTGGAAAAAAGTAAAGGTTTTGCCTAATGCATTGTTCATATGAATATACAAACATTTGCATATTCTACAATAATTAATATCACCAAAAAAATCTATGAACAGAAAAAAATCCTAACTTTTCTAAAAATCTATCTTTTGCATACATGAACATATATATACACAGAGAACATACATACATATATACATTTTTATAAAATTGCAAAAAACAAAAATTCTAAGAAAAGGACATATATAAACAGATATATACACATACATATACTCACACATATACATATAATTAGGAAAAAACATCATGTATATGTGAAAAAAAACAGGAAGGGAAGGGGGCGGTGCCGGCCGGCCTGACCAAAGGAGAGGTGCGGCGTGGTCGGGGTAGGGGCAGAGGCACGGCGCGCGTCAGGGTAGAGGCGACGGCGGCATGGTCGGGGCAGGGGCAGAGGCGACGGCGGCGTGGTCGGGGCAGGGCGAGGCAGAGGCGAGCTCAGGCGCGCGGCGTGGTCGGGGCAGCTAGGGCGACGACGACGTGGTCGGGGCAGGGGCGCGCGGCGTGGTCAGGGCGGTCCGCCAGCGGCGTGCTCGGGGCAGGGGCGGCTGCGCGTCGACGAGGCAGCAGAGGGCGGCGACGGCGTCGACGGGGCGAGCTCGAGCAGCCTGGCGGTGTCGTCGGGGCGGGGCAACTGATGCATAGATGAATCTGAAAAACGCCAAGTGTTTTCTTATATACTGAGAGCATTGGTCCCGGTTCGTGGCACCAACCGGGACCAATGCCACCCTTTAGTCCCGGTTGGTGCCACCAACCGGGACCAAAGGCCTCTTTTCAGCAGCCCAAAGGGCGGGAAGCGGCGGCCTTTGGTCCCGGTTGGTGGCACCAACCGGGACTAAAGGGGGGCATTGGTCCCGGTTGGTTCCACTAACCGGTACCCATGCCCACCTTTAGTCCCGGTTGGTGCCACCAACCGGGACCAAAGGACATGTGCTGCCCGCGTTGCGGCCAAAGTTTAGTCCCACCTCGCTAGTTGAGAGAGCTCGAGAGTGGTTTATAAGCGCTGATGCACCCACCCTCTCGAGCTCCTCTCAACTGCAGGCTTTCGGGCCTAACCATACACTATGTGCCTGTGGGGCCTACTGGGCCACGTGCGGGCCTGAATCCTGGCCCATGGTTGGGTTTCTAGTCGTATTCAGGCCGTGGTGGCCCAGTAGATGGCACTTTTTTCTTTGTTGCTTTATTTATTTTATTTTGTTTCTACTTACAACAAAATACTTACTGTTGCTATTTTTATTTATTTTATTAACGTTTATTTTTAATTCTTTTTGCTTTTAGGTCACAAAAATTATAAACTTTCTGTTAGTGCCATTAGTTTTCAAATTTGAATAGTTTAAATATGAATTCTTTGAAATTTGTGTGAATCACTAGTTTGTGATTAACTTTACTATAAAAATAGATTTTGGAGTGATTCTTTTTCCTGCTATTTAATATTACTGTGTTTTATGATTCTATTCAAAAACAGATTTTGTTATTTTAGTTTCTAACAAAAAAATCTTTATGATAATGCTTTTTGCTATTAAAGATTCTAACAAAAACATTCTTTATGAAAATTCCTTTTGCTATTGGAGTTTTATAAAAGCTTTTTAGTTGATTCTTTTGGCTATTGAAGAATATTATAGTTTTGTTTTAATTGATCATAATAGCATATTTTAATTGATTATTTTTAGTTCATTCTTTTTGCTATTAGTTCATGAGCTATAAATGACCCTTAAATTGAAAAGCACTACAAATGAACTCTGAAAAGGATGAAAGTTGGCATGGTATCATCATTTCACCCACATAGCATGTGCTAAAAAGTTAAGAGGGTTACGGCAAAAACTGGATGCACTTTGTGTACAAAATGGACAATCTCTTCCGAAGTATCAGGGTTTCGAACGAAAACTCATCAGTTACAAAGGGATTTCATTTTTTTTGAACTTATTTGAACTCCAGACTTTTTGTGTGTTCAAAATGCACCATTCAAAGCCACATCATCATTTTTCAACCCTTTCTAACTTCATTTGTTATTTTTCATGCATTTACTGATTTTCATGAGCTATATGACCGTGAAATTGAAAAGCACTACAAATGAACTCTGAAAAGGTTGAAAGTTGGCATGGTGTCATCATTTCACCCACATAGCATGTGCTAAAAAGTTGAGAGGGTTACGGCAAAAACTGGATGCACTTCGTGTACAAAATGGACAATCTCTTCCGAAGTATCAGGGTTTCGAACGAAAACTCATCAGTTACAAAGGGATTTCATTTTTTGAACTTATTTGAACTCCAGACTTTTTGTGTGTTCAAAATGCACCATTCAAAGACACATCATCATTTTCAACCCTTTCTGACTTCATTTGTTATTTTTCATGCATTTACTGATTTTCATGAGCTATATGACCGTGAAATTGAAAAGCACTACAAATGAACTCTGAAAAGGTTGAAAGTTGGCATGGTGTCATAATTTCACCCACATAGCATGTGCTAAAAAGATGAGAGGGTTACGGCAAAAACTGGATGCACTTCGTGTACAAAATGGACAATCTCTTTCGAAGTATCAGGATTTCGGACGAAAACTCATCTGTTACAACAGGCATTTCAAATGAACTACAAAAAGGTTGAAAGTTGGCATGGTATCATCATAATAGTTGTGGAGAGAAAGTCTTCGCTTGTGTCCTTTGCTTATTGCGCCGTAACCATGGATAATCTTCATCGTTTATCAGGATGCTTGGATCAGCCTTGACTTTGAAGGGAGGAATTTCATGAAACTTTTCATAATCTTCAGACATGTCTGTCTTGCCCTCCACTCCCATGATGTCCCTTTTTCCTGAAAGAACTATGTGGCGCTTTGGCTCATCATATGATGTATTCGCTTCCTTATCTTTTCTTTTTCTCGGTCTGGTAGACATGTCCTTCACATAGATAACCCGTGCCACATCATTGGCTAGGACGAACGGTTCGTCAGTGTACCCAAGATTGTTCAGATCCACTGTTGTCATTCCGTACTGTGGGTCTACCTGTACCCCGCCTCTTGACAGATTGACCCATTTGCACTTAAACAAAGGGACCTTAAAATCATGTCCGTAGTCAAGTTCCCATATGTCCACTATGTAACCATAATATGTGTCCTTTCCCCTCTCGGTTGCTGCATCAAAGCGGACACCGCTGTTTTGGTTGGTGCTCTTTTGATCTTGGGCGATCGTGTAAAATGTATTCCCATTTATCTCGTATTCTTTGTAAGTCAATACAGTCAAAGATGGTCCCCTGGACAACGAGTACAGCTCATCACAAACAGTGTTGTCACCTCTGAGACGTGTTTCCAACCAACTGCTGAAAGTCCTGATGTGTTCACATGTAATCCAGTCGTCGCACTGCTCCGGGTGTTTGGAGCGCAGACTGTTCTTGTGTTCATCGACATACGGGGTCACCAAGGTAGAGTTTTGTAGAACTGTGTAGTGTGCTTGAGACCAAGAATATCCGTCCCTGCATATTATTGAGTCCCCTCCAAGCGTGCCTTTTCCAGTCAGTCTCCCCTCATACCGCGATTTAGGGAGACCTATCTTCTTAAGGCCAGGAATGAAGTCAACACAATACCCAATGACATCCTCTGTTTGATGGCCCATGGAGATGCTTCCTTCTGGCCTAGCGTGGTTACGGACATATTTCTTTAGGACTCCCATGAACCTCTCAAAGGGGAAGATATTGTGTAGAAATACGGGCCCCAGAATGACAATCTCGTCGACTAGATGAACTAGGACGTGCGTCATGATATTGAAGAAGGATGGTGGGAACACCAGCTCGAAACTGACAAGACATTGCGCCACATCACTCCTTAGCCTTGGTATGATTTCTGGATCGATCACCTTCTGAGAGATTGCATTGAGGAACGCACATAGCTTCACAATGGCTAATCGGACGTTTTCCGGTAGAAGCCCCCTCAATGCAACCGGAAGCAGTTGCGTCATAATCACGTGGCAGTCATGAGACTTTAGGTTCTGGAACTTTTTCTCTTGCATATTTATTATTCCCTTTATATTCGACGAGAAGCCAGTCGGGACCTTCATACTGAGTAGGCATTCAAAGAAGATTTCTTTCTCTTCTTTCGTAAGAGCGTACCTGGCAGGACCTTCATACAGCTTCGGAGGCATGCCGTCTTTTTCGTGCAAACGTTGCAGGTCCTCCCGTGCCTCAGGTGTATCTTTTGTCTTCCCATACACGCCCAAGAAGCCTAGCAGGTTCACGAAAAGGTTCTTCGTCACGTGCATCACGTCGATTGAAGAGTGGACCTCTAGCTCTTTCCAGTAGGGTAGGTCCCAAAATATAGATTTCTTCTTCCACATGGGTGCATGTCCCTCAGCGTCATTCGGAACAGCTAGTCCGCCGGGACCCTTTCCAAAGATTACGTGTAAATCATTGACCATAGCAAGTACGTGATCACGGGTACGCATGGCGGGCTTCTTCCGGTGATCTGCGTCGCCTTTGAAATGCTTGCCTTTCTTTCGACATTGATGGTTGGTCGGAAGAAATCGACGATGGCCCAGGTACACATTCTTTCTGCATTTGTCCAGGTATATACTTTCAGTGTCATCTAAACAGTGCGTGCATGCGTGGTATCCCTTGTTTGTCTGTCCTGAAAGGTTAATGAGAGCGGGCCAATCATTGATGGTTACAAACAGCAATGAGTGCAGGTTAAATTCCTCCTGTTTGTGCTCATCCCACGTACGTACACCGTTTCCATTCCACAGCTGTAAAAGTTCTTCAACTAATGGCCTTAGGTACACATCAATGTCGTTGCCGGGTTGCTTAGGGCCTTGGATGAGAACTGGCATCATAATGAACTTCCACTTCATGCACATCCAAGGAGGAAGGTTATACATACATAGAGTCACGGGCCAGGTGCTGTGATTGCTGCTCTGCTCCCCGAAAGGATTAATGCCATCCGCGCTTAAACCAAAACATACGTTCCTTGGGTCAGCTGCAAACTCAGTCCAGTACTTTCTCTCGATTTTTCTCCACTGCGACCCGTCAGCGGGTGCTCTCAACTTCCCGTCTTTCTTACGGTCCTCACTATGCCATTGCATCAACTTGGCATGCTCTTCGTTTCTGAACAGACGTTTCAACCGTGGTATTATAGGAGCATACCACATCACCTTCGCAGGAACCCTCTTCCTGGGGGGCTCGCCGTCAACATCACCAGGGTCATCTCGTCTGATCTTATACCGCAATGCACCGCATACCGGGCATGCGTTCAGATCCTTGTACGCACCGCGGTAGAGGATGCAGTCATTAGGGCATGCATGTATCTTCTGCACCTCCAATCCTAGAGGGCATACGACCTTCTTTGCTGCGTATGTACTGTCGGGCATTTCGTTATCCTTTGGAAGCTTCTTCTTCAATATTTTCAATAGCTTCTCAAATCCTTTGTCAGGCACAGCATTCTCTGCCTTCCACTGCAGCAATTCCAGTACGGTACCGAGCTTTGTGTTGCCATCTTCGCAATTGGGTTACAACCCTTTTTTGTGATCCTCTAACATGCGATCGAACTTCAGCTTCTCCTTTTGACTTTCGCATTGCGTCCTTGCATCGGCAATGACCCGGCGGAGATCATCATCATCGGGCACTGGTTCCTCTTGATCTTCAGCAGCTTCCCCCCTTGCAGCATCATTGGGCACATCGTCTGGTTCCTCTTGATCTTCAGCAGCTTCCCCCGTTACAGCATCACCGTATTCAGGGGGCACGTAGTTGTCATCGTCCTCTTCTTCTTCGCCGTCTTCCATCATAACCCCTATTTCTCCGTGCCTCGTCCAAACATTATAGTGTGGCATGAAACCCTTGTAAAGCAGGTGGGTGTGAAGGATTTTCCGGTCAGAGTAAGACTTCGTATTCCCACATGTAGGGCATGGACAACACATAAAACCATTCTGCTTGTTTGCCTCAGCCACTTCGAGAAAATCATGCACGCCCTTAATGTACTCGGAGGTGTCTATCACCGTACATCCATTGCCGGTTCATCTGCGTGCATTATATATAATTAAGTGTGTCAAAAACCATTACAGAACATCATGAATAGATAATTAAGTGACCAAATTAATAGAAGTTCATCATCACATTAAAACCAAAGTACATACATAGTTCTCATCTAACAACATATAGCTCTCCAGAGCATCTATTTAATTAAACCGTACATTGAAACTATGTAAAACATTTCAATGCGAAAAAAATGCGATCATAATCGCAACCATGGTAACAATTGATCCAATGGCATAATGATACCAAGCCTCGGTATGAATGGCATATTTTCTAATCTTTCTAATCTTCAAGCGCATTGCATCCATCTTGATCTTGTGATCATCGATGACATCCGCAACATGCAACTCCAATATCATCTTCTCCTCCTCAATTTTTTTTTATTTTTTCCTTCAAGCAATTGTTTTCTTCTTCAACTAAATTTAACCTCTCGACAATAGGGTCGGTTGGAATTTCCGGTTCTACCACCTCCTAGATAAATAAAATCTATGTCACGTTGGTCGGCATATTTGTCATAAACAATAAATGAACCAAATAGTTATAAAAAGATAATATATACCACATCCGAATCATAGACAGGACGAGGGCCGACGGGGGCGGATACCAAAACCATCACACTATGTAATAAGAAGGAATAATAAAAGTAACAAAATTAGACAAGTATCTATCTAAAGTAAGAATTTTTTTTCTTTCAGAAAGAAGATAAGAACAAGAGGCTCACCACGGTGGTGCTGGCGACGAGATCGGCGCGGGCGATCGACGGCGGTGAAGACGGGGACGGGATGTGATGGACCGCTAAACCTAGACAAATCTCGGGGAAAATGGAGCTCGGAGGTCGAGTTTCGAGAGGACAAAGATTAACTAGTGTGGCTCAGACATTTCATCGAACACCTTATGTGCATAGAAGGTGAGCTAGAGCACCACAAAGCCCTCCCCTCGCCGGCCAGAGAAAAACAGAGCACTGGAGTGCTCTGCTCGCGGGCGAAGGGTATATATAGGCACCTCATTGGTCCCGGTAGGTGGCACCAACCGGGACTAAAGGGGGGGCATTGGTCCCGGTTGGTGCCACTAACCGGGACCAAAGCCCACCTTTAGTCCCGGTTGGTGCAACCAACCGGGACCAAAGGACATGTGCTGCCCGCGTCGCGGCCAAAGTTTAGTCCCACCTCGCTAGTTGAAAGAGCTCGAGAGTGGTTTATAAGCACTGCTGCGCCCACCCTCTCGAGCTCCTCTCAACTGCAGGCTTTCGGGCCTAACCGTTCTCTTTGCCTGTGGGGCCTACTGGACCTTCTGCGGGCCTGAATCCTGGCCCATGGATGGGTTTCCAGTCGTATTCAGGCCGTGGTGGCCCAGTAGGTAGCATACTTTTTTCCCTATTTTTTGTTTTCTCTTTTGCTTTATTTATTTTGTTTTGTTTCTACTTACAACAAAAAACTTATTTATTTTATTCCATTTTGTTTCTAATTACTTATGTATTTTACTTTATTTATTTTATTTATATTTATTTTACTGCTGCTATTTTTATTTATTTTATTAAGGTTTATTTATTTTATTTACTATAAATTATTTTATTTTATTTTATTAAGGTTTATTTATTTTTATTTATTTTATTAAGGTTTATTTATTTTTATTTATTTTATTAAGGTTTATTTATTTTATTTACTATAAAAAATGAACATAGATGCGCCTATAGAGAAAATTCAACCTAAATTCATAATAAATTTCTATGAAATTCAAAGAAATTTACTCTGAATTTAGGTCAAATTCCCTGTATAAGGGCATCTATTTTCACTTTGAGAGGAGCTCAACAAGGCAGAGAGGGACGGGCTTATAAACCGGTGTGAGCGCCCTTCGGTTGGCGAGGTGGGACTAAACTCTGACCGCAACTAGGACCAACCCTTTAGTCCCGGTTTGTGGTATGAACCGGGACTAAAGGGTGAGCCTCTGGTCCCGGTTCAAGCCACCAACCGGGACCAATGGTGGTGGGCCAGGAGCGAGGCCCATTGGTCCCGGTTTGTCCCACCAACCGGGACCAAAGGGGCCGGACGAACCGGGACCAATGCCCCCACGAGGCCCGGCAGGCCCCTGGCCGCACGAACCGGGACCAATGCTCACATTAGCCCCGGTTCGTGACTGAACCGGGACTAATGTGAATATTGCCCTGTGACCAAAGCCCAGTTTTCTACTAGTGCTCTATCAGATCTCACTCTCGTAAGTGACCGTGAAGGGATTGACAACCCCTTTATCGCGTTGGTTACGAGGTTCTTGTTTGTTTGTGTAGGTGTGTGGGACTTGCGCGTGGTCTCCTACTGGATTGATACCTTGGTTCTCAAAACTGAGGGAAATACTTACGCTACTTTGCTGCATCACCCTTTCCTCTTCAAGGGAAAACCAATGCAGTGCTCAAGAGGTAGCACCCAACATGTTGGATGATCCATGACAATATACTTTATTTCGGATATAATAAAACATAACCCATTACATTGTCTTCCTTGTCCAACATCAACTTTTAGCATATCATATTTTAATGAGTGCTCACAATCATAAAAGATGTCCAAGATAGTATATTTATATGTGAAAACCTCTCTTTCTTTATTATTTCCTATTAATTGCAACGATGACCAAAACTATGTTTGTCAACTCTCAACAACTTTTATTCATCATACTTTTTATATGTGAAGTAATTTCTCTCCATAAGATCAATAGGATCTCTTTATTTCTTTTTATTCTTTCTTTTTCTTTGTATTCCCTCAAGATCATAGCAAGATGGCAAAGCCCTTGACTCAACACTAATCTTTATTATATAGCTCACGGACTCGATTAAATAGAGAGATCATAAAGCAAAACTCAAAACTAGATCATACTAAAACTTTATTCCAATAGATCAAGATATTACAGAAAGGATCGAACTAAGAAAACGGTAAAGATAGGAGTGTGATGGTGATACGGTACCGGGGCACCTCCCCCAAGCTCGGCAGTTGCCAAGGGGAGTGCCCATACCCAGTACTCAGTTCTCCTTTGTTGGTGAAGAAGATGATGGTGATGATGGATAGTCGCACATCGAGCGTAGGAGCTCCTCTAGTTTGCGGATAATGCCCTTGAGTGCGCTGATATGCTCCTTCAACAAAATATTTTCACGAGTGAGATACTTGTTTTGTATGCGAGCTAACTCAATCATCTTGAAAGCTTCAATTAGTTGGGGTAAGAAGATTGTGATGAGATTGAAGGATGTCTTCTTCTGCTGATGCCGGAGCTTGATCCTCCATGGCCTTCTTGATCGTATCATCCTTGTTGATTTCCTCTGGTTCTTCTCTCTTCAGCTCTATCTTCATTAGCCAAGCATCGTTGCCTTCATTGTTGGAGGAGGGTGACGACATGATGCCTGGCCTTGACAACTCTGGCAGAAAACAGCTCGAAACCAAAACAGAGGATATTTGCGCGATACGGTGGTCAAAACCTTCGGGAGGTTATATAATGAATTTTTACCGACCAAAGTAAGTATCGTGCAAGAAAACGGAGTCCGGAGAGCACACGAGGTGCCCATGAGGCAGGGGCCGCGCCCAGGGGGTTAGGGCGTGCCCTCCACCCTCGTGGACGCCTCATGTCCTTCCCGGACTACTTCTTAGTTTTCCTATTTTCTTAAATATTCCAAAACGGAGAAAAATTGCTATTAGAACTGTTTTGGAGTCGGTTTACTTACCGTACCACATACCTATTCCTTTTCGGAGTCTAAAACGTTCTGGAAAGTGTCCCTTATGTATTCCTTCGGGGTTACGGTTTCAATAACATTAGTTTCAACATTTATAGGATTACTTGAGATATAATGTTTGATTCTTTGACCGTTCACCACCTTCGGATTTCTGTCTTCGAAGTTGTTGATTTTTATGGCACCAGAACGATGGACCTCCTCGATAACGTAAGGGCCTTCCCATTTAGAGAGAAGTTTTCCTCCAAAAAATCTTAAACGAGAGTTGAATAGCAACACATAATCACCTACATTAAACTCACGCTTTTGTATCCTTTTGTCATGCCATCTTTTAACTTTTTCTTTAAACAGTTTGGCATTCTCATAGGCCTGGGTTCTCCATTCATCAAGTGAGCTTATGTCAAATAACCTCTTCTCACCGGCAAGTTTGAAATCATAATTGAGCTCTTTAATGGCCCAATATGCCTTATGTTCTAGTTCGAGAGGTAAGTGACATGCTTTTCCATAAACCATTTTATACGGAGACATATCCGTAGGATTTTTATATGCAGTTCTATAGGCCCATAAAGCATCATCAAGTTTCTTAGACCAATTTTTTCTAGATCTATTAATAGCCTTTTGCAAAATTAATTTAAGCTCTCTATTACTCAGTTCTACTTGACCACTAGACTGTGGGTGGTATGGAGATGCAATTCTATGGTTAACATCATACTTAGCAAGCATTTTACGAAAAGCACCATGAATAAAATGTGAACCACCATCAGTCATTAAATATCTAGGGACTCCAAACCTCAGAAAAATAACTTCTTTAAGCATCTTAATAGAAGTGTTATGATCAGCACTACTAGTTGGAATAGCTTCTACCCACTTAGTAACGTAATCAACAGCAACTAAGATATGTGTATACCCATTAGAGGAAGGAGTCCCATATAATCAAAGCCTCAAACATCAAATGGTTCGATAACAAGTGAATAGTTCATAGGCATTTCTTGACATCTACTAATATTACCAATTCTTTGACATTCATCACAAGACAAGACAAACTTACGGGCATCTTTGAAGAGAGTAGGCAAATAAAAACCGGATTGCAATACCTTATGTGCAGTTCTATCTCCCGCGTGGTGTCCTCCATAAGCTTCGGAGTGACACTTGCGTAGGATCTGTTCCTGTTCATGCTCAGGTACACAACGTCTAATAACACCATCTACTCCTTCTTTATAAAGGTGTGGGTCATCCCAGAAGTAATGTCTTAAATCATAGAAAAACTTTTTCTTTTGCTGGTATGTGAAACTAGGTGGTATAAATTTAGCAATAATGTAATTGGCATAATCAGCATACCATGGAGCAGTGCGAGAAGTATTTATGAAAGCTAATTGTTCATTAGGAGAGCTATCATCAATAGGTAGTGGGTCATCAAGAACATTCTCTAACCTAGACAAGTTGTCTGCAACGGGGTTCTTAGCTCCCTTTCTATCAATAATATGCTAATCAAATTCTTGTAGCAAGAGAACCCATCTAATAAGTCTAGGTTTAGCATCTTTCTTTCCATAAGATATTTGATAGTAGCATGATTAGTGTGAACAGTTACTTTAGAATCAACAATATAAGGTCTGAACTTATCACAAGCAAATACAACTGCTAAACATTCTTTTTCAGTAGTAGCATAATTTCTCTGGGCGCTGTCTAGAGTTTTACTAGCATATTGGATAACATTTAATTTATTATCAACTCGTTGTCCTAGAACAACACCTACAGCATAATCACTAGCATCACACATAATTTCAAAGGGTAAATTCCAATCAGGTGGCTGAACAATAGGTGCAGAAATCAAGGCTTTCTTAAGTATTTCAAATGCTTCTACACAATCATCATCGAAGACAAAAGGAATATCTTTTTGTAAGAGATTAGTCATAGGCCTAGAGATTTTTGAGAAGTCTTTAATGAACCTCCTATAAAAACCGGCATTACCAAGGAAACGTCTTATACCTTTGCTATCCTTGGGACACGACATCTTTTCGATAGCATCAACTTTAGTTTTATCAATTTCAATACCTCTTTCAGAAATTTTATGCCCCAAGACAATACCTTCATTAACCATAAAGTGACACTTCTCCCAATTCAAGACAAGATTAGTTTCTTCACATCTCTGCAAAACTTGATCAAGGTTGCTCAAGCAATCATCAAAAGAAGATCCATAAACGGAGAAATCATCCATGAAAACCTCAACAATCTTTTCACAGAAGTCAGAGAATATAGCCATCATGCATCTTTGAAAGGTAGCAGGTGCATTACATAAACCAAAAGGCATACGTCTATACGCAAAAGTACCGAAAGGGCAGGTAAAAGTGGTATTTTCTTGATCCTCTTTTGACACAGGTATTTGGGAAAAAACCTGAGTAACCATCTAGAAAGCAAAAATGTGTATGTTTGGATAATCTTTCTAGCATTTGATCAATAAAAGGTAAAGGGTAATGATCCTTTTTAGTAGTTATTTAACTTGCGGAAATCAATTACCATTCTATAACCTATAACAATTCTTTGTGGGATCAATTCATCTTTATCATTAGGAACAACAATTATGCCTCCCTTCTTAGGGACACAATGGACAGGACTTACCCACTGACTATCAGCAACTGGATAAATTATACCTGCCTCAAGAAGCTTTAGTATTTCTTTTCTTACCACTTCTTTCATCTTAGGATTTAACCGTCGTTGGTGATCAACAACCTGTTTAGCGTCTTTCTCCAATTTTATTTTGTGCTGGCATAGAGTGGGACTAATGCCCTTAAGGTCATCAATAGTATATCCAATAGCAGCACGGTGCTTCCTCAGAGTTTTCAATAATTTTTCTTCTTCTTGCTCTGAAAGGTTAGCACTAATAATAACAGGATATATCTTTTTCTCATCAAGATAAGCATATTTAAGAGTATCAGGTAATGGTTTAAGCTCAAACACGGCATCACCCTTGGGTGGAGGGGGATCTTCTAGAATTTGAACAGGAAAGTTGTGTTTGAGAATAGGTCCATGTTTAAAGAATATTTCATCTATTTCCCTTCTTTCATTCATAAACATATCATTTTCGTGGTCTAGCAAATATTGTTCTAAAGGATCATTAGGAGGCACGGCAATAGAAGCAAGACCAACAATTTCATCTTTACTAGGCATTTCTTTATCATGGGGTTGTCTACGAAATTTAGCGAAATTAAAATCATGAGACATATCCCCTAAACCAACAGTAACAATATCCTTTTCGCAGTCTATTCTAGCATTAACGGTATTCAAGAAGGGTCTATCAAATATAATGGGACAAAAATCATCTTGTGGGGAACCAAGGACAAGAAAATCAGTAGGGTATTTAACTTTCCCACACAAGACTTCAACATCTCTAACAATCCCAACCGGTGAAATAGTATCTCTATTGGCAAGCTTAATTGTAACATCAATTTCTTCTATCTCAGCAGGTGCAATATCATGCATAATTTCTTTGTATAAGGAATGGGGTATTGCACTTGCACTAGCACCCATATCACATAAGCCATGATAACAATGATCTCCTATTTTAACAGAAACAACAGGCATGCCAACAACAGGTCTATGTTTACCTTTAGTATCGGGTCTAGCAATTCTAGCAGATTCATCATAGAACTAAATAACATGCCCATCAATATTATCAACCAAGAGATCTTTAACCATAGCAATACTAGGTCCAACTTTAATTTGCTCAGGAGGTGTAGGTATTCTAGTATTACTCTTACGAACCACAGTTGAAGCTTTAGCATGATCCTTTATTCTAACAGGGAGGGTGGTTTCTCAATATAAGCGGTAGGAACAATAGGATCAACATTATAAGTGATAGTCTTTTCTTCAACTTTAATAGGTTCAACTACTTTTACTTCAATGGGAGGATGATATTTAAACCACTTCTCCTTAGGGAGATCAACATAAGTATCAAATGATTCATAGAAAGAAGCTACTATCTCAGAGTCAAGTCCATATTTAGTGCTAAATTCATGGAAAACATCGGTATCCATAAAAGATTTAACACAATCAAACTTAGGTGTCATACCTAACTCCTTACCTTCGTCGAGATCCCAATCTTCAGAGTTGCGTTTAATTCTTTCCAGTAAATCCCATTTGAATTCAATAGTCTTCATCATAAAAGAACCAGTACAAGAAGTATCGAACATGGAGCGATTGTTGTCAGAAAGCCGAGCATAAAAATTTTGAATAATTATTTCTCTTAAGTGCTCATGATTGGGGCATGAATATAACATTGACTTAAGCCACCCCCAAGCTTGAGCGATGCTTTCTCCTTCGCGAGGCCAAAAATTATATATATAATTACGATCACGATGAACAAGATGCATAGGATAAAACTTCTGATGAAATTCCAATTTCAATCGTTTGTAGTTCCATGATCCCATATCATCACATAGCCTATACCATGTCAATGCCTCTCCCTTCAAAGATAAAGGGAAGACCTTCTTCTTGATAAAATCCCCGGGCATACCTGCAAGCTTAAATAATCCACAAACTTCATCCACATAGATTAAGTGCAAATCGGGATGCAATGTTCCATCTCCTGTAAAGAGATTATCTAGCAGTTCTCTATCATACCCGATGGAATTACAAAGTAAACATTTTTAGTGGGTTCAGTAGGTTGAGGAGCAACTCTTTGCTCTACTGGTCGGGGTGAAGATGCCCCGAACAAGCCCCTCAAAGGATTACTTTCCAGAGTAACAAGTGACTGTAAATTTTTCCTTACCAAAGGCGCTTCACTCCCCGGCAACGGCGCCAGAAAAGAGTCTTGATGACCCACAAGTGTAGGGGATCTATCGTAGTCCTTTTGATAAGTAAGAGTGTCGATCCCAATGAGGAGCAGAAGGAAATGACAAGCGGTTTTCAGTAAGGTATTCTCTGCAAGCACTGAAATTATCGGTAACAGATAGTTTTGTGATAAGGTAATTGGTAACGAGCAACAAGTAACAAAAGTAAATAAGGTGCAGCAAGGTGGCCCAATCCTTTTTGTAGCAAAGGACAAGCCTGGACAAATTCTTATATGAAGGAAAACGCTCCCAAGGACACATGGGAATTATCGTCAAGCTAGATTTCATCACGCTCATATGATTCGCGTTCGTTACTTTGATAATCTGATATGTGGGTGGACCGGTGCTTGGGTGCTGCCCTTCCTTGGACAAGCATCCCACTTATGATTAACCCCCATTGCAAGCATCCGCAACTACAAAAGAAGTATTAAGGTAAACCTAACCATACCATGAAACATATGGATCCAAATCAGCCCCTTACGAAGCAACGCATAAACTAGGGTTTAAGCTTCTGTCACTCTAGCAACCCATCATCTACTTATTACTTCCCAATGCCTTCCCCTAGGCCCAAATAATGGTGAAGTGTCATGTAGTCGACGTTCACATAACACCACTAGAGGAAAGACAACATACATCTTATGAAAATATTGAACGAATACCAAATTCACATGACTACTTATAGCAAGACTTCTCCCATGTCCTCAGGAGCTTCATCGATGTTACCCACCAAATAAAAAGCCTGTTCAGGTAGGCCGTCTAATTCTCCGGAAAGGATTAGTTGAAATCCCCTAATAGTTTCCGCAAGAGCAACATACTTTCCTGGAGAACCAGTAAAAACTTAACTACTCACAAATCATATTCATGTTCATAATCAGAGGGGTATTAATATGCATTAAGGATCTGAACATATAATCTTCCACCGAATAAACCAACTAGCATCAACTACAAGGAGTAATCAACACTACTAGCAACCTACAGGTACCAATCTGAGGCTTTGAGACAAAGATCGGATACAAGAGATGAACTAGGGTTTGAGAGGAGATGGTGCTGGTGAAGATGTTGATGGACATTGACCCCCTCCCGCTGAGAGGATCGATGGTGATGATTTCCCCCTCCCGGAGGGATGTTTCCCCCGCAGAACAGCTCCGCCGGAGCCCTAGATTGGTTCCGCCAAGGTTCCGCCTCGTGGCGGCGGTGTTTCTTCCCGAAAGCTTGCTTCTGATTTTTTCCAGGGTGAAAGACACCATATAGCCAAAGATGGGCACCGGAGGCCTGACAGGGGGCCCACAAGGCAGGGGGCGCGCCTAGGGGGTAGGGCGCACCCCCCACCCTCGTGGATGCTGGGTGGCCCCCCTCTGGTACTTTCTTCGCTCAGTATTTTTTATTAATTCCAAAAATAACTTTCGTGGAATTTCAGGACTTTGGGAGTTGTGCAGAATAGGTCTCTAATATTTACTCCTTTTCCAGCCCAGAATTCCAGCTGCCGGCATTCTCCCTCTTCGTGTGATCCTTGTAAAATAAGAGAGAATAGGCATAAATATTGTGACATAATGTTTAATAACAGACCGTAATGCAATAAATATCGATATGAAAGCATGATGCAAAATGGACGTATCACCCGGTTTGACACTTGCCACGGAAACCTTGAAGACGTCGGGGGGATCGGTCGACTGTGGAACAATTGTTCCTTCGGCTTCACTATCGTCGATTGCCCCACGTCCACCTTCTGGCCGCTGATGGTGTACTATATGGTGCACGGGGTTACGTCGGCCTGCAAAGACATGTCTACGACGTGAGACATCCAAAAGGCAATGGAGGACGGGCTGCTATGAGCAGGTGCGGGAGCCGGTGCAGGAGCTGGTGCGGGGGCCGGTGCAGGAGCAGGTGTGGGAGCAGGTGCAGGTGCAATGCTAGTCGAGCTGCTCCCAAATAAGTCAGAAAGGGGAAAGTCCGCTTCATCTTTATTTGGATTTTGCCTGCTCCAACTGAGGATAGCCGGAACCAAGACACCATATGAAGCTGCAATCTCTTGTTTTGCGGCAGCTACTGCTGCTGCGACTGTCTCAACTGATTGCTTCTCAACCGCAATCTCAACCTTCTTGTCGATGTTTTCTTCATTTAACCTCTGTCTTTCCTTTCCCTCCTCCATGGTCTCACGGTAGCACTTCTTCCACGTGGCGCCGTCTCCGATGCCGTGCACGCGTCCATACGACGGCCGAGTGTCCACCGGGAGTCCTTTCAATATGTTCAAGGCCCGGTTGAATGGGGTGTCCCACTTGGGCATCGCCAACGCCTCAGACGGCGAGTCGCTTTCGGCCGCAATCTTGTGCTGCTCTCTCTCTCTGCAAAAGGAACAAGGATCGTTTACAAATATGACTAAACGTGTAGTCGAATTGACCAGTAGCTAAAATTACCAGTAGACTCATGAACTCCGTGGTGACCGCGTCCGTCTCGAAAACCTTCTTTGCTGGGTCCCAACGGTATCGGGCCCTAAGGACGTCATGCTCCTGCGGGGCGATGAACTCCGCCAAGGGGTCTAGGATGCCCATACTTTCGCGTTCCGTGTCCTCCTTGGCCCATATGGACCTCTTCCACGCGTAACCACGGCTTCCGAGGTGGTGGCACCCCATGTTCCTTTCTTGAAGCCCCTTCATGTACTTCGACTTTTTTTTGGCAGCTTCGGCAATGCAAGCCTCCTTGAATATTTCAAACTGCGCTTCCGTAATTGTCGGATTATCCTTTACAATCTCGGAGTAGAATTCTTTTTTGTCGATGATCCTTGCTTTCACCCTTACTTTCCAGGCGGCCAACGCATCGCTAAAGTTGCTCATGGCGTGTTTGTTTATCTTCTTCATTGCCGGGTCTTTATCAGGATCAGTATACTGCTTTTCATCCCGGCCCGGGAACAAGAATACCTGGTGCGGCTTCGTTAGGAGGGAGTGCTTCATATTTTCTATCTTCTTTATTTTCTCATGGTTGATGGTGGCGTTTGTCCGTACGATGCAGCCTATTTGATTGTCGTAGCACGCTCGCGCTTCCGCATGCACTTTTGGCTCAAAATTGTCGTCGTCCACCTCCGTGACCACCAGTCTAGTAGTGATGAGCTGGTTTGGGCGTCGACGTCTCCTCTTCGGTTTCGGTTCTATACCGGCTTCGCCAGTCTCGGTGTCAGGCTGGGTCTCAATGCCAGTCTCGGTGTCGGGCTGGGTCTCAACGTCGGTCTCGGCGCCGGTCTCGATGTCGGTCTCGTATGTGACAGGTGGACCCTGCAACAAACGTTGCTCGACGAGAAGGTTCAAATAATCGTCTGCCGCCACGTTGATGTTGCAATCACCAAAACCCTGTCCTTCATCATTGCTAGCGATGTTTCGTATGATTAAATCTAGTCAATTAATTCTAAACCTAATAAAATGAATAATGCCATAAAAAATGCCTATTTTTGCAGGAACGTTTATGCCTTCCCGATGCGGCAAACCCCGGGCACTCGATATGTCCTAGTTTGTAGCACAAGTCATGCCGAAATTCATGGAAAATTTCGGCATGACCTTTGCTAAAAAGTGGACAAATCGAGCACCTGAAATTTGTCGGAACGGAAATGAATCAACATTCCGGCAAAACATAGGCCACTCGGCTTCATTCCCTGGAAACAACAAAAGGCCACTTGGGCACAATCCAACCACTTCAATGTCGCATATAATAGGACCACTTCAGAACATGTACATGAGCAATTACAACAGTAGATAAACATGAGCAAACACTATTGAGGAATTTGCATATAACATGTCCACTTCAAATTTGCATCTCCTAGTGTTTGACACTTCAAGAAAATCTACACAAATCTCATGCTTTATCAAACTCAATTCAAAAACCAAATATAGATGGATGAACCCTAGAAACCTAGAACCTTTACATATTTATGTCCTAAATTGTTGTCCTAATAAAAATTATGTTCTAATATAAATTTTGAATCCTAGAAATCAATTTATGTCCTAAATTTCAAATTACGAACCCTAGAACTCAATTTATGTCCAAATTTCTATCATAATAAAAAATTAGTAAAAATTAAGAACCTACTGGACTTGCAGCACTAATAGAAATTTATATTTTTTATATTGATTTTTTTCTCTAAACTAAACCCTACTGCCCTAATTAACATAAAACCCTACTGCCCTAACATTTCAAGTTAAACCTACTGCCCTAACCGTACCCTACTGCCCTAGTACTTAAGCATCTACAAGTTAGTCCTAAAAATTATATTTAGTTAACTACTTAAGCATATCCAAATTTGTCCTAAAAGTTATATTTAGTTAACTACTTAAGCTTATACAAATTTGTCCTAAAATTTATATTTAGTTAACTACATTGGGTGCACAACAACTATGCAACTACTTAAGCATCTACAAGTACTAGCTAATTTGATGAAACCTAAATAATTAGATGAACCCTAGCTAATTTGATGAACCCTAAAATTTGATGAACCCTAGGAACCCTAGCTAGGCAGAGGTAGGGGAGGAGGAGGAGGACGTGTACGTAGGCATGCTCACCTCGGGCGCCGGCGGAGTTAGGGAGGAGGAGGAGGCAGCGCGGCCGACCGACAGGGCGCGCGGCGAGGGCAGGGTCGGGGCTCAGCCCGCGGCGAGGGCGGGCACCAGACGGCCACGGACGGCAGCAGACGGCGTGCGGAGGGCGACGGCGATGTAGGGCGACGACAGTAGAGGTGAGTGACGATTTGGGGGAAGTGGCGGGGGGGAAACCGCGCGGGCCGGTTAAGTCAAACTTAGCGGTAGCGCTTGTGCGGAAAAACGCTATAGCTAACTTAGCTATAGCGCTTTCTACCAAAATGTGCTACGGCTATAGGAAGTAGTTATTTATTTTGCATTTTCTTTTCTTTTTATCTAAGGAATGTAGCTATAGCGCGGGCCTATGAAACGCGCTACTGTTATGTAACTACAGGGCTTTGCGGCAACAAGCGCTACTACTATGCCTTTCTCCATTATTTTTATTTTTCTTTTGTTTATCTTTATATTTTCTTTTTTTCATTGCTCCTTTTTCTACTTCTTTCATTTTCATGTACTTTTCTACTTCTTTTCCATTTTATTTTCTTCTTTTGGCAGTAGCGCTCTATACAGGAAACGCGCTACTATAAGGAACTTAGCGGTAGCGTGCTTTTTGTAGCTGCGCTACTACTACTCCTAGCCTACCAGTAACAGCGTGGGAATTATAGTAGTAGCACTTTTTCTCGCAGACGCGCTACCGCTACAACAATAGTTGTACCAGGCTTTTCTGACGCGCGCTACTACTAAGTAGCAGTAGCGCTCTGTTCTAACCAGCGCTACTGCTATACATCGGTGTATAAGGTTTTCCCTAGTAGTGATATCTCTCCATCGTCGGAGGAGCAAATCGCACTATCAAGCTATCTAGTCACTTGTCAAACTTTCGGATGAACCCATAAGTTGCCTTTATGATCACCATGTTACAGGTGATGTTTGAGCAACCCCAGGGTCCACCGTAAGGTAAGAAGTGACTACAATACTCTCATGGTCTAAGGAGAATAATCACATGTTAACTCTCTGTGTTATTACAATTGATTACAGATAATATTATCCTAATTCATAACAAACAAGTTTGGGTTGATTCAGTATGATTGTTCTTGCAATGTCATAATCTCCAAGGTGCTTTAGGACTACCGTTTATCACTTGAGCTAGTCCTAGAGGCAAGACTAGGAATATTTTATTTAACCGTTTATCATTCAACACATGCATATGAGTTTACCACTGAATCGCATATTCTAGGATCATACCAGTTATAACACAGAATATAAACTCTATAATTATGAATATGGAAATATTATAATAGAATTATTATTGCCTCTTGGGCATATTTCAACAGTCTCCCACTCATACAAGAGTCAATAATCTAGTTGCGTGCTTTTCTAACACCCATGGCTATCTGGTCTCCCTCATGCTTTGCTAGTAGTAGAGTCTTCGCCGCCGGATCTGATACTCTTCAAATTCTAATGTTATTTGTGTCGGTAAAATCTGGTTTTTCTATGTAATTGTTATGTTACATTAGTGGTAACATTATACCTCCATATAGTCCATTTTACAGTAATACTATATCTCCATATAGTCCATTTGGTATATCTTTATATTGTAACTTTACATTTGGAATTACACCATAGTCTATCAATAAAATCTTATTGATCCATATTATATTCTATTGAAAACTTCTCAAGCCTCAACCTAAATCATTTGTAAAATCCACAATTATGTTCATTTTCTGAAACTATTCAAAATTTATTGTCCGATAGATTATTTATACCATTCATGAAGTTTTCTTGTGTAACCTTTACAACAAATAATATTTGTAACTATTTACAACAATCTCTTCATCTCCACCAAGGACAAGAAGCAAAAAACTTCGTGCAACTGAGGTCTTTAATCTTTAAGCAATCACCCTAGTGAACCTCTTCTAGGATCACTATGGTACTTACTACTAACGATTAGTTCATACGGAACATATGGCTTTGTATGTTTGATAACACATATGATGAATTCAACATCTGAATCAGTTTGAACTCTACTCATCCACATATGCTCATCAACTATTGATTTGTGCATAGTGTTATGCTATGTGACATTTTGAGAAAACAGTTTCTACTTTTAGACTTCTTGAAAACTTTTACATAGTACATATCTTAGCATCATTAGATGTTTCAATCTATCTATATAGATTTCCATCCAATAATTAATTCCAAGTCACTTTTAGAAACATAATTTTAATCTTTTGTGCTAATATACTTTATATTATTTCTGATCAAGTGATATGTCATATATATGTAAGATCATATATGTCATAGACCTCCCACTAAACTTCTTGTATCCACAAGCTTTTTGGTAAAGTTCAAATTCTCCAATTACTTTATCAAATTCTAGCTAATTGATACTTTATTTCAAATCATACTTATGGCTTGATATATTTGTATCATTCCAGTATTCCTAACAAAACCTTTTTGTTGTATCACTAGTAGAAAAAATAGTTTACGTGAGACACATTAGTCCCGGTTTGTAAACGAACCGGCACTAATGTGACCATTAGTGTCGGTTCCAGTGGCTAGGTGGGCGGGCATCATTAGTCCCGGTTCGTGTTGAACCTCTAGTACCGGTTCGTGCCACGAACCGGGACTAAAGAGGTGGTGGCAGGCTGGGGGCCCACCAACCCCTTTAGTCCCGGTTTGTGGCACCAACTGGTACTAGAGGCTTACCTTTAGTCCTGGTTTGTATCATGAACCGGGACTAAAGATGTTCCTATATAAACCCTTCGTCGAGCCCGCGAATGAGCTCTCTATTCCTCCCCTTCCCTGTCCTCTCTGTTCTTCCCCAAAGCTCGAGCTCATCCTTCATTTTGCCCAAAATTTGTCAAGATTTCAAGGCCCCCCATCCATCCAAGTGATCACAAAGGTTTGCAACTTTGTCATTTCATCTCTCATTGCTAGATTAGCTCTTGCAATGCTCTATAAGTATATTGATTTGTGGGTTTTAGTTTGGGAGTAATTATATGTGGTAGTTTATTTGATTTATATGCAACTTGAGCTCAACTTAACGCTTAGTTTGCATATGTAGGTGTGGTTTACTTAGTGCCTTCCCGTCCCTGTCCTAACCACCGTCGATCGCCCGCACCATCCTGTCACCGGCACCACCTTCATGAGCCTCTTGTTCTTATTTTTAAAAAAAAATCATGTTTGTGTGATTTAGATATATAGTTACTTGTATAATTTTCTTACCCGTACGTTGTTTGTTATACATAGTGGCATGGTTTTGATATCCGTCCCCGTCGGCCCTCGTCCATTTCATGATTCGGATGTGGTATATTCTCTTTTATAACTATTTGTTGCATTCCGTGTTTATGACAAATTATGCCCATCAAGTTGACATAGATATTTTTATCTAGCAGGTATGTGAACCAGAAATTCCAACTGACCCTCTTGTCGAGAGGTTAAATTTAGTTGAAAAAGGAAACGAGTATTTGAAAGAAAAATTGAAAGATTTGAAGAAGAGAAGATGAAACTGGAGTTGTATGTTGCCGATGTCGTCGATGATCACAAGATCAAGATGGAGAAAATGCGCTTGAAGATTAGAAAACATGCCATTGATAGTGAGGCTTGGTATCATTATGTCGTTGGATCAATTGTTACCTTGGTTGCGATCTTGATCGCATTTGTTGTTGCATTTAAATGCTTTAGCTAGAGCATTTGTATATTGTTTTACGAGAATAAGTCTGTATGAACTTGTATTAATTTGGTCTTTTCGGTGTTGTGTAATGAAGATAAGCCGGTAATGGATGTACGATGACCGATGCTCTCTCCAGTTCGTTAAAGGCGTGCATACTTTTCTGATTGCAGCTGAGGCAAACAAGCGGGCGGATGGTTTTATGTGTTTGATACGTCTCCGACATATCTATAATTTATAAAGTATTCATTCAATGTTTATAACAATTTTATATGGTTTTGGTATGATTTGATTAGAACTAACCCGGACTGACACTACTTTCAGCAGGACTACCATGGTGTCATTTTTTGTGCAGAAATAAAATTTATCGGAATGGGCTGAAAATTTATGGAGAATATTTTTGCAAAATATAAGAATACTAGAGCGAAAAGATACCAGAGAGGAGTCCCGGGGTAACCACAAGGGTGGGGGCGCCCCCACCCCCCTACCATGTCATCGCCTCGTGGACCCCCTTAACTTGTCCCCGACGCCAACACCTCCTATATATCCCAAAAACCTCAAATATAAACCTAGATCGGGAGCTCTGCCGCCGCAAGCCTCTCTAGCCACGAAAAATCAATCTAGGCCCTCTCTGGCACCCTGCCAGAGGGGGCCATCATCACCGGAGGCCATGGAGGAGGATCCCGGAGGGGGCCATCATCGCCATGGAGGCCAAGGACCAGAGGGAGAACCTCTCCCCATCTAGGGGGAGGCCATGGAGGAGGAAGCACAAGGGGGAGAACCTCTCCCCCTCTCTCTCAGTGGCGCCGGAGTGCCATCGGGGGAACCATCGCCGTGGTGATCGTCCTCATCAACATCACCATCTTCATCACCATCATCATCTCTTTTGTGCGGTCCACTCTGCCGCACCCTACTTGAACATGGTGCTTTATGCCACATATTGTGATCCAATGATGTGTTGCCATCTTATGATGTTTTGAGTAGATTTCTTTGTCTTTTGGGTTGATTGATGATATAGATTGGTTTGAGTTGTATGTTTTATTTTGGTGCTATCCTATGGTGCCTTCCATGCCGCGCACAACGTGAGGGATTCTCGTTGTAGGGTATTGCAATACATTCATGATTCGCTTATAGTGGGTTGCTTGAGTGACAGAAGCATGGCAGGAATGGCATGTCTTGATCTCAACACATGAGTAGGTGGTTCTCTCTCAGAAAATGAGTAGTGGAAGTGTAGGCACGTTCTGATGGCTCTCTCACGAATGGAGGGGTGGAGGGGTATATATAGGCTCCACACAAAATCCAACCGTTACACACATTTGACTCAACTCGGTGAGACCGAATGGTTAAACTCGGTGGCACCGATCAGTTCAAAAATGTGAACGTTAGGAATCTCGGTGGGACCGACTGGAACAACTCGGTGGGACCGATGTGCTAGGGCTTAGGGCAAACCTCATCTTGGTGGCGCCGATTGCATCAATTCGCTGAGACCGAAAAGAAGCAATAGGGCAATAGAGAGTTGGTCAACCAAACTCGACGGGACCAATTGCTTATTTCGGTGAGACCGAAATAATTACAACAGGTTACAGAGAGTTTGCAAGGCCATCTCGGTGAGACCGAGATCCGTATCAGTGAGACCCAATTGCTAGGGTTTCTGGCAGTGGCTATGTCATATGAACTCAGTGGCTCCAGATAGAAAGAATCGATGGGGCCGACTTGGACTATAGGTTTTGGACATATTTGGATGGAGAAAGTGGTTGAGGGTTTTGGAGCAATATCACTAAGTATTTGAGCAAGCAAGCCATTTGGCAACACCTCATCCTCTTTTAATAGTATTGTCTTTCCTATGGACTCAATGTGATCTTGGATCACTAAAATAAAGATGAAGAGTCTTGAACTTTTGCCAATATTAGTCCTTAGCATTTGGAGGGGTCCACGTCTCTTGTCCATGCCATGCCATTCATTGAACTTCCTGAAATATTTATCTTGAATGGATATTAGTTCAATGAGCTATAGTTGTTATGAATTACCAAAACCACCCAGCACTACTGGAATTAGCTTATTTGCCGTCTGCCAGTTCTTTGCCGTCTGCTGGTCTTTGCCGTCCGCTTCAGGGAAACGGACGGCAACGAACTGGCTGATGGCAAAGAAGGTCTTTGCAATCAGCCAATTCTTTGCCGTCCACTAGCGGACGGCAAAGAATCTTTGCCGTCAGCTGGCAGACGGCAAAGAGAGAGGTGGCCCCCGCTAACGAGCTGATCATAAAAAACTTAACGGGCCCCCTTCTTTGCCGTCTGCCAGCAGACGGCAAAGAGAAAAAAAGCGGACGGCAAAGGTGGGGCGGACGGCAAAGGTGGGGTGGACGGCAAAGAGCTAACCTAACTAACGGCCGAGCCCCACCCCGCCCCTCCATCTCTCTGTTTTTGTCTCCTCCCCGACAACCACCGCCACCCGCCGCCGCCCCCGCCGCCGCCCCCAGCACCCGTCGCCGCCCCCTTGCCCCGCCACCCGCCCACCCATCGCCCCTCGCTCCGTCGCCCCGACCACCCGCCGCCCCCTTGCCCCACCACCCGCCGCCGCCCCCTTGCCCCGCCGCCCCGTCGCCCCCTTGCCCCGTCACCCCGTCGCCCCACCGCCCCGCCGCCCGAACAGCCCACAGCCGCGGCGCCACGCCGCCCCACTGCCCGAACAGCCCACCGCCGCGGCGCCCCGCCGCCCCCACCACCTGCCCAGCGCCCCCGGCGCCACCGCCCTGAAGCCATGCGGTCCCCGTCGCCACCGCCACCCTGCCGCTGCGAAGCCCCGGCCAACGCCATCTCCGGTGAGTTTTTTTCTGTTTTTTCTTTTTTGCTATTTAATTGTTAGATTAGACTAGATATGTGTTAGTGTTAGATTTAGTGCTAGATTATATTAGATTAGACTAGTGCATGGGTTTTAGTTAATTAGTTATATAATTATAAGTAGAAAAAGGATGAAAAAAGAAGAAGAAGAAAAGAAGAATATGTAGAAGGGGGAAGAAGAAGAAGAAGAAGAAGAAGAAGAAAAAGAGGAAAAGATGAGAAGAAGAGGAAAAAGGGAAATAAGGAAGAAATAAAAGAAGAAGAAGAGAAGGAAAAAAGAAAAAGAAGAAAGGAAAGAAGAAGAAGAAGAAGAAGAAGAAGAAGAAGAAGAAGAAGAAGAAGAAGAAGAGAAGGAAAGAAGAAGAAGAAGGAGAGAAGGAAACACCCCGACCCCGTGACCCCCTGACCCCGACACCCCGACCCCGACACCACACCCCAACACCCAGACCCCCTGACCCCGACACCACACCCCGACACCACGACCCCCTGACCCCGACACCCCGACCCCGACACCACACCCCGACACCCCGACCCCGACATGACACCCCGACCCCGAAACAGCACCCCGACCCCGACACGGCACCCCGACCCCCGACCCCAGACCCCGAAACAGCACCTCGACCCCGACACGGCACCCCGACCCCGACACGCCACCCCGACACCCCGGCACGACACCCCGACCCCGACCCCCGACACCCTGACATCATATATTTTTCAATTTTGTTATGAGAAACATCATATATAATTGTGTTGATCGGGTAGATTTAAACATCATATATATTTTTTGATTTTGTTATGAAAAACATCATCTATTATTATTCATGTCGGTATTTTTTTATGTTGTACTAATTTTGTTTACTCTTTCTCATGGCAGGTGTTGAAAGATGGTGGGCGCTGGTCGGGAGCACTCCGAGGCCCCTTCTTCGTCGGCGCGTGGTGGGAGGTCTTCCATTCCACACGCACCACTCCGCCGAGCGTTGCTGGACAGTATGGCGACACCACCGGGCCCTTCTTCGTCGACAAAGGTGCCTAGCAGGGGACGAGGTAAGGGAGGGAAGAAGAGAGGAGCACGTGGTCGCGGGAGAGGAGGTAGGGTGACTGCTAAGGCGCCTTCCTCGCCGCCACCCCCAGCTGTTTCACCCGAGCACGTGACTGCTAGGGTGGACTCGTCCGAGGAGGAGGCTACACGGACTCCGGTCCACGAGCCTTCGGCCCACGAGACCCCGGAGGAGCACACGTCTGGATGGGGTACCTGGCCGGATGAGCCTGAGGGGCCGAGTGGCCATGTTGATGATGGCGGGGAGCCGACTGATATTGAGGAGGAGGGGGCACCGTCTACCAGCGTGGTTGTACACGGCTCCCGTCCATGCCGGCGGCCCGCGAGCAGAGGTGGTTGATTTACCCTGATGGGGAGAGGTAAGTGCATTTAATCTTTTTGTACCTTCTGCATTCACGTTTCTTCAAATATCTAATGCATTGGCCTTGTCATGCTGTAGGGGTTGGGACCACCATCATAGTGTCCGCCGGCCCAACTCCGTCCTTGGAGTGCTTTGCCGGCAAAACTTCCCGGGGTTTGTCACGTTGCCTGGTGAGGGTCGGCTTCCAAAGCTTGGATTGAGCTGGGAGCACTACTTGGCTGCCCCTGCCCCGCCGGGTGAGATTATCGACGGTGTCTTGTGCGACACGAGGGCAGACGTGGTGATCAGAAAGTTCTGGGTAATTTCTCCTTTACACATTTAAAAATCTTCAACTAGCTAGTTATTAATTGTACTAATCAATATTGTCTCATTTGATTGCAGACATTCTACAGGTGTGAGGAGGGATACGAGGAGGAGGCGGCAAATGTTATCGAGAACGTCTGCAAGCGCCTACTACAGAACTTACGGCACGAGGCTCGGGTGCAGGCTGTTCGAGACTACTACACCTTGCGTGGTATCAAGAAGCCCAAGTCGGCGTGCCGCGATAAGTTTCTAAGTAAGGAGCAGTACATGAAGGTAATTCTTAAGGCCTTGTACTTACTTCCTTCATTTAGTAATTCATAGCCGTAGCGCTCAAGTTTCTATCTGCTAACTTAGGCGCCTCCGAGATGGTGTGCGGATCGGATGGATTGTTGGGAGGTGTTGGTCAATGAGTGGTGCTCAAAAGAATGGCTAGCCGTCCACAACGCGGCCAAGGACAAACGTGCCCAAATGGAAGGTGTGCCACACCATCAAGGCAGCTCCAACTTATATCAGTTCGGGCGGAACTGGGTATGTGGTTTGCTTCATGATTCATGCAATTCATTCATCATGCTAGCTTGAGCCCTTTAATTACTAATTTACTTTGTTTCTCTCTTTCAGGCACGCTACAATAAGGCGGATAAGGTGCCAGAGGTGTACGACCTGTATGCCATGGCCCACACTGCCTCTTTCAAGAAAGTCAAGGCATTCTCTCCGTCTGACCTCGATGATGCAAATAACTTCACCAACATCTCCTCCCACGACAAGCTCGTGAAATATAGAGATGAGGGGAAGGCGAGGAAAGGGGAGGACTTTAACCCGAGCCAGGGTCCCATTGATCCAGAGCTGGTGATGATATCTGGTGGCGGGAGGTCCCATGGCTCCATAGCCATTGGAGATGGACTTATCCGTTGTCCTAGCACTCTCCCGGAGATCAAGGCGCACCAGTCGAGCTCCGCTCCTGAGATAAGGCCTCGTGAACAGCCAGTCCAACTCGCCACCAAGGTTAGTTATACGTACTCAGCTATCTTTCTCCATTACATTGTGTGTGCTTCCATCAATGATTACAAATGGTAACAAGGAGTGGTGTTGCAGGCTGCTATACAGAGTGAGAGAGATAGAACGGAGAATCTTCTGGCGGAGGCGGCGGAGAGGCAGCGGGAGTTGGAGGAGAGGACGACAAAGATGTTGGAGGAGGAGAGGGCACGGAATGACATGCAGGCAAGGGCCACGTACGAGCTCCTTGTGGTAAGTTTCTTCTGCAGATTAGCCAAAACATTCATGTAGTGTTTGTCTCATTACTAACTAGTATGACTGAGTCGTCAAAACCAAATGTGCAGTGTGTGTGCGAGAAGACCGGTCAGACCGCTCCGCCGATGCCAGTGATTGCTCCTGGGACCACGGTGAGTTTAATTTGAATGGACATTACTTGCTAGTCTTAACATTTGAGTGTCATCATGCTAACGAGACATTGGAAATGATCTTTGGTGCAGCGTAACTCCAGACAAGCATCGCACGATCCTTCTCCAGCTACCGGCACGAGCCTGCCCGCTCCAACACCTCCATGATCATGGTAAGTTTCTCTAGTGTTTTGCTTAACAAATGCATAAAGACCTAAACTTAGCCTTATTTCCTCCAATATGCTTACCACAATGACCTAGACTTAGCATAATTAGCTTAGTTAGCTCATAAACAATCCATTTTACCCAAGTTAGCTCTAAAATGACCCATTTTACCTTAGTTAGCTCATAAATGATCAATTTTACCCAAGTTAGCTCTAAAATGACCCATTTTACCTAGACTAGCTCCAAAATGATCCATTTTACCTATGTTAGCTCTAAATGACCCATTTTACCTAGGTTAGCTCCAAAATGACCCATCTTACCTAGGTTAGCTCCAAAATGATGCATTTTACCCAAGTTAGCTCTAAAATGACCCATTTTACCTAGATTAGCTCATAAACGATCCATTTCACCTAGGTTAGCTCACAAACGATCAATTTCACCTAAATTAGCTCATAAATGTCATATATTCTTCTTCTTCTTCTTCTCCAAAATGACATAAGTTAGCTATAAGTTAGCTCTAATATGCTTAGTTCACTCAAAGATGGCATAATTAGCTAGGTTGGCTCCATTTTACCTAAGTTGGCTCTAATATGCTAAGTTATCTCTAATATGCTTAGTTTCCTATAGGTTAACTCCAAAATTACTTATGTTAGCACAAAATGACCAAGTTTACATAATAAGCTTAATTATAGTCTTCTTCTTCTTCTAGTATTCTTCTAGTCTTCTTCTTCTTCTTCATTTTCTTCTAGGTTAGCTCCATTTTACTTAAGTATGCTTACTTCTTATAGTCTTCTTCTTCTTTTTCTAACATCTTGTTTATCATTTTGCAGATTTGATTTAATTCACGGAAGCTTGCATGGATGGAGTGCTTCTTTTCCATTTGTGCTTTTATAGATGGAGTGCTTGTTTGGATGAACTATGTTTCTTTTGTATCGATGAACTATGCATGTATGGTAGGATGACACTATCGTAATATGTATGGTTGGATGCATGTATGTGGAACTTGCTATGTATGGTTGATGGAACTATGCATGTATGATGAAATTATATGTGTTGGATATCTCATATGTTTGCTGTGAACTTGCCATGTGAAAAATATATATGTATCATCTATTTGCTATGAAAATGGTTGGGTATAAGAAAAAACAGAAAAAAGAGGCAATGCAGGCTCTTTGCCGTCTGCCACCGACGGCAACAGGCTCTTTGCCGTCCGCCGCGGACGGCAAAGAAGCCACGTGGCAACCACCTGTGCTTCCTGGCAGCTGACCCATTTGGTCAGTTTGCCTACAGTGGCAGACGGCAAAGGCTTGATGCTCTTTGCCGTCAGCGGCGGACGGCAAAGGCTGTCGTTAGACGCCTAACGGACTAACAGCGAATTTATTGCCGTCGGCTTTCTTTGTCGTCCGCCGCTGATGGCAAATGCCCCTTTGCCGTCCGCTTCAGAAAGCAGACGACAAAGAAGCTCTTTACCGTAGCCTACTTTGCCGAAGCCTTTTGCCGTCTGCGGCAGATGGCAAAGGCCTTTGTCGTCCGCCATCCTTGCCTTTGCCGTCTGCCGTGGCAGACGGCAAAGTAGCTGATTCCTGTAGTGTAGGGACTAGTTGCACTTTCACTATTGCAAAAACCTTTTGAAACAAGACCCATGTTGCAGGAAAAAGTCTTCACCACCGAATCATTTTTTCTCTTTCTGAAACTAGTTATGTGTTGCAGAAATCTACTTAAACAAGACCCTTGTTACAGGAAAAAACACGGCCGCAGGACTGACTTGTGGCCAGCGTGAACGCTCGATCAGGATTGATCCGACGGCTAAGCAACACTATAAAAAAAGACACATTCGTAACATTGTGGGCCGAACGAAAAAATTATGTCATGGTTATGACACTTCTATGACAATAATTGTGATAAAAACACGTATCATCATAAATGTGGCGGGCTCCTACTTCTATGAGAAAAAATCATGACAGAAAATGGGCTTTTCATCCTAGGCGGGCCGGGGACGCACCTGCATGACATTCTTTGGGCCGTCCATGACGGAAAAAATCATGGTATAAGCGAGGGCGAGGACAATTTCGGGGAGTTCCCGGTTACGGTGGGTGGCCGGGGCAGAGCGATGCACGGAGGTTTGCAGGTTTCTCTCGTACACGTACGCGCATGTGTGCGAGGCGTCGGCTCTAACTGAACCCGAGCGAGGCGCTCCCTTGCTGAACCCGAGCAATTGCACTAGCTACGTTACTGAACCCGAGCGATCGATCCCTTGGTTGTTAACTGAACCCAAGTGATTCCTTCGCTACTGCTGCTAACCGAAGCCGATCGAACCTGCCTCTTGATGAATAGTGACTGTTGTTGGGGGTTGGATGAACAGCTCGTGGTGGGGTTTGGATGGACAGGACCCCGTGGTAGTAGGCCGTTGCCGCTGGATGAACAGGACCCCGAGGAGGCCGCCACACGGGAGCCGGTTGGGGGTGGATGAACAGGACCCCGTGGAGGGTTGGTTGAACAGTAGCCGGTGGAGGCTGGATGAACAGTAGCTGGTGGAGGTAGGAGGAAGACATGGTGTATGAACAGTAGCCCGTGGAGGCTAGAGCGAGGCAGTAGACGGTGGATGAACAGTAGCCTGTAGAGTCCCGTTTTATGGTACGCCACACCCCTCCCGATGAACAGGACCCCGTTTCGACCGTAGGCGCTCCAACAGAAGTCCGTTTCCTCCGTTTTGCGGTACGACACACCCCAGGTCCCCGTTTTGACCGTAGACACTCGAACAGAAGTTTGTTTCCTTTGTTTTGCGGTACGTTAGACCCTTCCCGATGAACAGGACCCCGTTTCGACCGTACGTGGTCGAACAGAAGCTCGTTTTCCTCCGTTCTGTGGTACGCCAGACCCCGTTTCGGCTATTCCGTCCAAGCCAGCTGCCTCCCGATGAATAGGATGTGTTCCAACCCAGTGGCTTCGCTCCCGATGAACAGGGCACTGTTTCCTCCGTTCCGACCCTTGGCTGCCGATGAACAGGACACTGTTGCTGCCGTCCACTGCCTCTCCATGTATATGAGCCCTGGTCGTACGTATGCGCGAGTAGACATTCGAGACCCCGCCCGTATTTACGTATGTAGCCGTATTTATAGACGGGACTGCGTGACATGTCGGCGGTTCTACTACGACATGTGTCGCTCCTTACTCGGCCACAGTTCATCGCTGCAAAGAGACTGATCGACCGCTATGTACGTACACGTTCGCGACCAGACAGATAACGCTACGTATGCTTCGACCGTGTGGGTCTCAGCAGTCAGGGAGGACAAGGAGGCACTTCCTTGCGTGCGGAATCATTTTTTGCCCGTAATAAGGAGGCACTTCCGCATGCAAAGATGTTGTTGGTGGGTCCCATGTGTCAGGGGCAGGAATAAGGAGGCACTTCCTTCCGTGCGAAGATATATGTGGTGGGTCCCAGCTTTTAGGGGGCGGAATAATTTTATTTTCGCGTAATATGGAGGCGGTTGCATGCGTGCGTCCATGGACCTGGTGCGTCCCCACTGTCAGCGTCTCCACATACAGTCCTCTTCTGATGACTCTTGTTTGTTGACCATGTTGACCACGCCGCGCCAAGCGCACCAAGGGGGTGGAGGACGGCGAGGCCCCGGACGGCAACGAGACGGAGATGGGAAGACGCGACAGTGGAGTCGTAGACGGAGAGGTGTACGATGGTTAACTGGTTCAGGTGCGTCATGGTTTTGTAGTCGGTGGAGAATAACAGGAGGTGTGGAGGGGTGGAGGGATAGCGCTTCGCAGCGCAGCGTGCTAAGCAGAGCTGCTAGCAGCCGGAGGCGGGAGCAGGTGGTCCCGGCGGCGCTGGAGGAAGAAAACAAGAGATTGAAGATGGATGCCGGCCGTTGGATGTAAATCCAACTACTATGGATGTCAGAATCATTTATTGACTAAGTTGACAATGCTTTGCGTTGGCTTCGACCTATTGGCGCACATTTCAGCCTCCAAAAATGTGGCACATATTCAACCCATTTTTTTCAATTTACAGTCCATTTACTGGCAGGGTGAACAAATAATGTAGCATACATGCAGCCCATTTATTTTTTTCTAAAAAACTACAGCCCATTTGCACTTTCTTGAAATACATGAATTTTCTAGGCTGGGTGAAAAAATAATGTAGCATCCACGCGGTCCATGTATTTTTTTTTCTAAAAAATTACAGCCCATTTGCACATTCTCGAAATACACGATTTTTTAGGGCCGGTTCTAATTAAAATGTTTGTTTGGGCGCAGCAATGTTAAGAGAAAATAAACAGGGACTGAGCATCTTGTTATAAATATATTTAACTAATAAACACTTTATTATTACATTGCTCCTTAAATCTTAAAGCTTTTGTACATAATCACTAGGATTTTTGTTGCCTTAAAGTAAAAAAATCAGGATTTTATTAAAAAACTATTAGACGTGGGATATTTTTTCTTATATATGTAAGTATCTGTTCAATATATGATGATAATAACAATAATATGTAATAGCATATAAAATAATATAAATATATATAATATAGTTAGAAGGGAGACATAAGTTGGACCTGGTGTTCCAATTCTTATATAGAAAAATAGAACAGACCTCTGAGTTTTCTTCAAAAAAAAATACGTAAGTTGGGCTGCGAATGTTTAAGGAAAATAGAACTTAGGATGGGAGGCCCATAGGCCGGTCGATACATGACGGCCCTCAAAAAAATACAAACCGGCATGCCATGGGCTGCGCATGTTAAAATAAAGCCTAGACTGGGCAGCCCACAACCCAGCTGACGTCTTGGCCCCGGACGAGAATGCACCGGAGCCGGGGAAGACGTGCTACAGTAGTTAGGATCCTTGCCTATTTTCTATCAAAAGTACTGATGTAGCCTAGTGGCCAAGTTCCAGTCCCCAACAATTGCTCCGCCCGGGTTCGATTTCACCTGATGGAGTGAAAATATCCCCAAATTTTTGCCTCTGTCATTACTGACATGTGGGTCCCCATTGTCATCTACGCACACCACCTCCAACACTTGCCAAAACTTCGTCCCTCATTTTCTCTGTTTTTCGCACACTCAACATTGTGTGGGCTTTTTGAAAATAGCATATCTTTTTGACTGTGCATCGTATGAACATGTGTTATGCATGAATGTTGATCAGCATGATGTTAACTGGTTGGTAGTTCCTTTTATTACCATGAATAAAACATCCAACATGATGTTATCCCTGTTTGAAAAGAGCGTGTTAATATAAATGCTCTGCCTCTGAAACTTGCAGTTTCTTATCTAAAACTGAAACTTACAGTTTCTTCTCTGAGAATCACATTGTCTACACTTTTATATGAAACTACATTGTTTAAAGTGCTAAAAATAGATATTTCGAATTAAAAAGTACTTCATATGCTCAATACTGCAAATCTGAAATTCAAAAGACATTCATATCTGAAATTACTCTCAAAATACACAACACAAAACACAATTCATAACCTGCAAATACTGACAACTGCTACCTCTTGGGCACAGCGTTGGTTTTCCCTTGAAGAGGAAAGGGTGATGCAGCAAAGTAGCGTAGGTATTTCCCTCAGTTTTTGAGAACCAAGGTATCAATCCAGTAGGAGACCACGCTCAAGTCCCTCGTACCTACACAAACAAATAAGAACCTTGCAACCAACGCGATAAAGTGGTTGTCAATCCCATCACGGCCACTTGCAAAAGTGAGATCTGATAGAGATGATAAGATAATATTTTTGGTATTTTTATGATAAAGGCTAAAAGTAAAGAAAGCAAAATAAACGGCGCCAGAAATTGCTAGTTGTTGGGAGATTAATATGATGGAAAATAGACCCGGGGGCCATAGGTTTCACTAGTGGCTTCTCTCAAGATAGCATAAATATTACAGTGGGTGAACAAATTACTGTCGAGCAATTGATAGAACTGAGCATAGTTATGAGAATATCTAGGCATGATCATGTATATAGGCATCACGTCCGCGATAAGTAGACCGACTCCTGCCTGCATCTACTACTATTACTCCACACATCGACCGCTATCCAGCATGCATCTAGAGTATTAAGTTCATAAGAACAGAGTAATGCATTAAGCAAGATGACATGATGTAGAGGGATAAAATCTAGCAATATGATATAAACCCCATCTTTTTATCCTCGATGGCAACAATACAATATGTGTCGTTTCCCCTACTGTCACTGGGATCGAGCACCGCAAGATTGAACCCAAACCTAAGCACTTCTCCCATTGCAAGAAAAATCAATCAAGTAGGCCAAACCAAACTGATAATTCGAAGAGACTTGCAAAGATAACCAATCATACATAAAAGAATTCAGAGGAGATTCAAATATTGTTCATAGATAATCTTGATCATAAACCCACAATTCATCGGATCTCGACAAACACACCGCAAAAGAAGATTACACCAAATAGATCTCCAAGAGAATCGAGGAGAACTTTGTATTGAGATCCAAAGAGAGAGAGGAAGCCATCTAGCTAATAACTATGGACCCGAAGGTCTGAGGTAAACTACTCACACATCATCGGA
Organism: Aegilops tauschii subsp. strangulata; assembly: GCF_002575655.3. NCBI lineage: Eukaryota > Viridiplantae > Streptophyta > Magnoliopsida > Poales > Poaceae > Aegilops > Aegilops tauschii. The sequence goes on along the minus strand of NC_053040.3, from coordinate 3,827,935 downwards.
GAGGCTATGGTGTTGATGTAGAAGCCCTCCGTGATCAATGCCCCCTCCGGCGGAGTGCCGGAAAAGGCCCCAAGATGGGATCTCACGGGTACAGAAGGTTGGGGCGGTGGAAATAGGGTTTCGGCTCCTCCTCCATTGTTTCCAGGGTATATGAGTATATATAGGCGAAAGAAGTCGGTCAGGAGAGCTACGAGGGGCCCACGAGGGTGGGCGCGCGCCCAGGGGGGCAGGCGCGCCTCCCTGCCTCGTGGCCTCCTCGTTGATTGCTGATCGTCCACTCCAACTCCTCTGGATCATGTTTGTTCCGAAAATCATGTTCCCGAAGGTTTCATTCCGTTTGGACTCCGTTTGATATTCCTTTCCTTCGAAACACTAAAATAGGCAAAAAAACAGCAATTTGGGCTGGGCCTCCGGTTAATAGGTTAGTCCCAAAAATAACATCAACTAGGCGTATCAACGGGCTATGGAGATGCCCGTTAATAGATATCAATGTGAGTGAGTAGGGATTGCCATGCAACGGATGCACTAGAGCTATAAATGTATGAAAGCTCAACAAAAGAAACTAAGTGGGTGTGCATCCAACTTGCCTGCTCACGAAGACCTAGGGCATTTTGAGGAAGCCCATCATTGGAATATACAAGCCAAGTTCTATAATGAAAAATTCCCACTAGTATATGAAAGTGACAACATAGGAGACTCTCTATCATGAAGATCATGGTGCTACTTTGAACCACAAGTGTGGAAAAAGGGTAGTAACATTGTCCCTTCTCTCTTATTCTCTCATTTTTTCCATTTTTTCTTGGGCCTTTTTCTTCTTTTTTTCTTTGGCCTCTTTTTTTTATTTAGTCTGGAATCTCATCCCGACTTGTGGGGGAATCATAGTCTCCATCATCCTTTCCTCACATGCGACAATGCCCTAATAATGATGATCATCACACTTTTATTACTTACAGCTCAAGAATTACAACTCAATACTTAGAACAAAATATGACTCTATGTGAATGCATCCGGCGGTGTACCGGGATATGCAATGAATCAAGAGTGACATGTATGAAAAAATTATGAACGGTGGCTTTGCCACAAATACAATGTCAAATATATGATCATGCAAAGCAATATGACAATGATGAAGCATGTCATAATAAACGGAACGGTGGAAAGTTAAATGGCAATATATCTCGGAATGGCTATGGAAATGCCATAATAGGTAGGTATGGTGGCTGTTTTGAGGAAGGTATATGGTGGGTGTATGGTACCAGCGAAAGTTGCGCGGCAGTAGAGAGGCTAGCAATGGTGGAAGGGTGAGAGTGCGTATAATCCATGGACTCAACGTTAGTCATAAAGAACTCACATACTTATTGCAAAAATCTATTGGTTATAAAAACGAAGCACTACGTGCATGCTCCTAGGGGGAGAGATTGGTAGGAAAAGACCATCGCTCGTCCCCGACCGCCACTCATAAGGAAGACAATCAATAAATAAATCATGCTCCGACTTCATCACATAACGGTTCACCATACGTGCTTGCTACGTGAATCACAAACTTTAACACAAGTATTTCTTCAATCCAAAATTAATCACTAGCATGACTCTAATATCACCATCTTTATACCTCAAAACAATCATAAAGAATCAAATCTCTCATAGTATTCAATGCACTTTATATGAAAGTTTTGTTATACCCATCTTGGATGTCTATCATATTAGGACTAAATTTATAACCAAAGCAAATTACAATGCGGCTTAGAGACTCTCAAAATAATATAAGTGAAGCATGAGAGTTCAACAATTTCTATAAAATAAAGCCACCGCCGTGCTCTAAAAAGATATAAGTGAAGCACTAGAGCAAAATTGTCTAGCTCAAAAGATATAAGTGAAGCACATAGAGTATTCTAATAAATCACGATTCTTGCGTGTCCCTCTCAAAAGGTGTGTACAGCAAGGATGATTGTGGCAAACTAAAAAGCAAAGACTCATGTCATACAAGATGCTCCAAGCAAAACACATATCATGTGGTGAATAAAAATATAGCCCCAAGTAAAGTTACCGATAGACAAAGACGAAAGAGGGGATGCCTTCTAGGTCATTCCCAAGCTTGGGCTCTTGGTTGTCCTTGAATATTACCTTGGGGTGCCTTGGGCATCCCCAAGCTTAGGCTCTTGCCACTCCTTATTCCATAGTCCATCAAATCCTTACCCAAAACTTGAAAACTTCACAACACAAAACTCAACAGAATATCTCATAAGCTCCGTTAGTATAATAAAATAAATCACCACTGTTGTGAACTCATTATTTATTTATATTGGTGTAATATCTACTGTATTCCAACTTTTCCATGGTTCATACCCCCCGATACTACCCATGGATTCATCAAAATAAGCAAACAACACATAGAAAACATAATATGTCAAAAACAAAACAGTCTGTAGTAATATGTAACTCTTGAATACTTCTTTAACTCCAAAAATTCTGACAAATTAGAACAACCTAAGTAATTTGTTTATTAATCTTCTGCAAAAAGAATCAGTATTTTATCAAGCTCTTGTTAAAAATGAGAATTGATGTCTTGAGTGCAGAAGTTTCTCTTTTTCAGCAAGATCAAATCAACTATCACCGTAAGCCATCCTAAAGATCTTACTTGGCACAAACACCAATTAAAACACAAAACCACATCTAACCAGATGCTAGATGAATTATTTATTGCAAAACAAGAACAAAAAATAAATTAGGTTGCCTCCCAACAAGCGCTATTGTTTAACGCCCTTAGCTAGGCATAAAAACACAAATAGATCTAGGTATTGTCATCTTTGGTATGCAATCCATAAGTAGCTCTCATAATGGATTCATATGGCAATTTAATTTTCTTTCTTGGAAAGTGTTCCATGCCCTTCCTTAATGGAAATTGAAATCATCCGTTATTTTGGCACAAGTTTTTTTGGTTCTCAAAAAGAAACAGTTTGATATTGTTTCCTTCTTTCATATCAATAATTGCATCAATCGTTTTAAGGAAAGGTCTGCCAAGAATAATAGGACATGTAGGATTGCAATCTATATCAACAACAATGAAATCTATGGGCACATAATTCCTATTTGCAACAATAAGAACATCATTAATCCTTCCCTCAAAGAAGTTAGAAGCTTTCTCGTACTACCCAGCTATTGTCGTCGTTTTGTTGAGACCTTCTCCAAGATCGCCAAGCCCCTGACTAATCTGCTTCACAAGGGCGTCAAGTTCGATTGGACAGAAAAGTGTTAGGGAAGTTTCCAGCCACTCAAAGACAAGCTGACTTCTGCCCCAGTGCTGGCTCCTCCACATACGAAGAAGGATTTCATCATCTACTATGACGCTTCATGTCAAGGATTAGGTTGTGTCCTAATGCAAGAGCGGACAGTGATTGCCTATGCCTCTTGTCAGTTGCGCCCTCACGAAGAGGACTACCCAATTCATCACCTCGAGCTGGCTGCAGTTATATATGCACTGAAACAGTGGCGACGTTACCTTCTCGGTAATCGTTGCGAGATCTTCACCGACCACCAAAGTCTGAAGTACGTGTTTACTGATGTGGCTTGAACTACGTCGGTATTTCCCCAAAGAGGAAGGATGATGCAGCACAGCTACGGTAGGTATTTCCCTCAGTTATGAGACCAAGGTTATCGAACCAGTAGGAGAACCACGCAACACTACGTGAACGGCACCAGCACACAAAGAACAAATACTTGCAACCCGATGTAAAAGAGGGGTTGTCAATCCCTCCCGGGTAAAAGATAGGTAAAATTTGTAGTAGATTGGATAAATAGATCTCGTGGGAACGCGAGATAAAATAAATAACAATAAATTGCAGCAAGGTATTTTGGGTTTTTGGATTAATATATCTGAAAATAAAATCAAATAAAAATAGATCTCAAAGGCAAATATAATAAAGAAGAGACCCGGGGCCGTAGATTTCACTAGTGGCTTCTCTCGAGAAAAATAACATACGGTGGGTGAACAAATTACTGTTGGGCAATTCATAGAACTTCAAATAATCATGAAGATATCCACACAATGATCATTACATAGGCATCACGTCCAAGATTAGTAGACCGACTCATGCCTGCATCTACTACTATTACTCCACACATCGACCGCTATCGAGCATGCATCAAGTGTATTAAGTTCATGGAGAAATGGTGTAATGCAATAAGAATGATGACAGGATGTAGACAAGATCTACTCATATAGGAATAGACCCCATCTTGTTATCCCTAATAGCAATGACACATATGTGTCGTTTCCCCTTTTGTCACTGGGATCGAGCACCGTAAGATCGAACCCATCACAAAGCACCTCTTCCCATGGCAAGAAAAATCTATCTAGTCAGCCTAAGTAAACCAAATATTCGAAGAAGAAATACGAGGCTATAAGTAATCATGCATATAAGAGATCAAAGAAACTCAAATAACTTTCATGGATAAAAACATAGATCTGATCATAAACTCAAAGTTCATCGGATCCCAGCAAACACACCACAAAAAGAGTTACATCAAATAGATCTTCAAGAGACCATTGTATTGAGAATCAAAAGAGAGATAGAGGAAGCCATTTAGCTAGAAACTACGGACCCGTAGGTCTACAATGGACTAATCACGCAACGTCGGAGAGGCACCAATGAGGATGAGCAACCCCTCTGTGATGGTGTCTAGATTGGATCTGTTCACAGTGAAACAACGAGAAGTTCAAATACTGCAAGGAATGCATTTCAGGTGAGAATAAAAGTATAGAAAAATAAAAGCTTAAAAGGTTTGTTGAAAGAAGTTCAAGTGCTCTGTCCGGGAAGTTCAAAAATTCTTGCGAGAGATGTTCACCTTGTATTTCCATGTTCAAAAACACAAAATAGAAATTGTTTTTTGCATTTTAAAATAATTCTTTCAATCCACAAAGAAGTTCAGTTATTATTTGGAGCAAAAAGGAAATAAAAAAATTCAAATTATAAAAACGGAAAAAGTTCACGTACTACATGGTGTGTGTTGAATATGAGAAAAATGAATAAAAAGGCAAGATCCAATCATTTGTGTAACACCGACCAATGGATGAGAAAATTACAAACGAAAATACGTCACAGAAGTTCAACGTGAAAACAGCAGGAAGTTGAACTACTACACTGAATGAATTTTAGATGAAAATCTTTTCTTGCGTCGTGAGTATGAAAAAATGATCAACACGGGAAAGTTGCGTGTTTACAGTAGCTTTCCATCGGTATATCACTTGCTCAATTCCGGTGAGTGGATGGAGAGCTACGAGCAAAAAAGCACGTCAAAAACAGAGTGAAGTTCAAGTAGACATGCCTAGAAGTTCAAGTTCTTCATGCGGTGCATCTTCGAAGAATCTGTTTCGCGATAAAGGCAGAACGCATGATCTCGCTGTTTTCAAAATTACATGAAAACGGCTAGGAATCGGAGAAAATCATCTACATGAAAAGGTTTCGCATTTTCGGTAGCTTTTCAATAGTATATTATTTGCCCCATTCCGATAAAGTTGTAGAAATTACGGGCAAAAAAATGTTTTTATCCATTTTCAAAATTAACTTTAAATCGTAAAGAATTGGAAAAACCAATCTACATATAAAAGTTTCGCATTTGTTCAAGCTTTCCAACGCCATATCATTTGATGCATTCCAACAAACAATTGAGAAAATAACGCCAAAATACGAACTTGGTGGGACTTCTGTCATTTTCAAAATTACATTTAAATAATGTAAAATTGGAAAAAACTTTCTCTACAAAAAAGAAGCGCATTTTCTCAGCTTTCCAACGCCATATCATTTGCAACAATCGGACTAGCCGTTTTCAAATTAACCCAAAAATACTAACCCGGTTGTTCGGTTTTTGAAATTCCGCCAATTTTGAAAATCCTCTTTAACCATAGGGAATTTGGGAAAACTTTTAATATGTGAAATGAGGGTATTTGCAGCAGCTATCCAACGCCATCTCATTTGCCCCATTCCGATAAATAGTGTAGAAATAGGCTTGAAAATATGATTCATGTTTTTTTATGAAAAAAACGGTTTTCAAAACTGCTCTTAAACCGTGTATATTTTGCCGAAAATTCAACCTAGGCTATGGCACTGGTGTCCACAGCTTTCCAACGGTATATCACAAGCCCCATTTTGACACTTTTCAGCTGAAGTTCAACCTACCACTCGAGAAAGTTCAAGTGCTACTGTTGTGTCAGTATATGCAGTTATCAGAATATTATTCTCATCCCGCGATCAAAATATTTAGGGCACCTAGGTGCCCAGGCACCTAAGCACCATGCAGGTAAGTCCCATGCGATTGATCACTTTCCAAATATTGTTACATGCCATACCTGCCATAATAATGCATGTTATTATAATACCTTGCAATTTATTTCCATCTATAAAATGACGTCCTAGTTTCCTTATAAATATGTACGCATTATAATACCTTGTGTACGATGTCTTCCTTTTGTCTTGTATTGGTAACCGGAATAGAACGCGCACACAAATATGTTGCACCCATCTTTATGTTTTGGCTACTAAAAATAAAAAGATACTGCCATGTCAATCGTAAGATTTTTTTTCCTAGGTATCATATACCTAACACTAAGAATTTGTGTCCATATATATAATAGTACGTATATAACAGAAACATATAAATGATATACCCAAGGTACGATAGAGAGAAATGATATACATAAGAAATATATGTCCCAAAAGTGATATACCCATTAATGATAATTAAAGTATGATAATAATAAATATATTTTTAAGTGCATACTCAAGTCCCCGTAAAATATATATATATATATATATATATATATATATATATATATATATATATATATATATATATATATATATATATATGTGCAAAAAAATGTATATACCCATAAATGTATATACCCATAGGTGCATACTCAACTCCTCGTAAAATATTTTTATGTGTATATACCCATAGATGTACGCACCCCAACGTGAAATTTATGTGTGTATACTGAAATGTAATATTTATTTTTACATACCCCAACGTTAAATATATGTGTACATATCCCTACGTAAAAGTTATACGCATATACCTGACAAAGATGTATCCCAGTTATGATACTCGGGGAATATGATACTCTATAAATTATTCTACCATGAATTATGGTTTAAATATTAATAGGCCAATAATTATTAAGTATTTCTCACATACCTTAATACACGTTCATGCTTTCAAATTAGTAAGATTTAATGCATTGACGACTATCCATTAATTTAAACCATAAATGGTTGCCATGCATGCACGCATGCTTATTAATAATGCCATATATAATCACATTATTGGTTTACCATATCAACACCAACGTCAGCATCTGACGGCTATGAAAGCAAGGTGCCCAGGCACCTAGGTGTCCCATATTGTCGTCCTATATATATAGGGATTGACAATTCGTCACCCTGTGTGAGGAATAGTTATTCTTCAACCCCCCCCCCCCCCCCCATATTTTACCACCAGTGCACTGTAATTTTACGTTCCGTAAGTTTTATCTTATTTCTGACGTAAAAAGAGACCGTAAGAAAATATATCATCGCCGTAAAAAATATTTTATGTTATGTAAAATTACAAACGTAAAAACATAGTGTAAAGTATGCATAAACTCCAAATTTTCTTGTCTTATGACCTATAATTTTATTTTCTTATACCAAATTTTACGTAGTGAATCAATAGGAACGTAACTATTTGAATTCCAAATGTAATTTAATTATGAAGTGATCGTAAGATTACCTTGGGTGAAGAATAACTTATTCTGCACCCTGGGTGATGAATAGCATCACTATTATATATGTGTGTGTGTGTGTGTGTGTGTGTGTGTGTGTGTGTGTGTGTGTGTGTGTGTGTTACTATTCATCACACATGGTGCAGAAAAAGTTATTCTTCATCCGAGGTAATCGTACGATCGCTTCCTAGTAAAATTACTTTTAGAATATAAATAGTTACATGTATATTGATTCAATATGTAAATTTTGATATAAAAAACAAAAATATAGGTTATAAGACCAGAAAAATCACATTTTATGTATGTTTTACACTATGTTTTTACATTCGTAATTTTACGTAACATAAAATACTTTTTACGGCGAGTACATATTTTCTTACGTTCTCTTTTTATGTATTAAATAAGACAAAATTTACGAAACGTAAAAATACGATGTACTGATGTCAAAATAGAGAAGGGGTGAAGGATAACTATTCCTCACCCAGGGTGACGAATAGCGCGACACCGCACACACACACACACATGATTCCACATCTTCTCATGTTAATGTAATTTTCTATGACCCTTTTCAATGTAAACAAATGGGATTGGTGAATGGTGTGGAAGTTGCTAAAATATTCTCTCACTCATGCTCATAATAGCATATTACTTCTGGAATTGGTGAATGGTGCCCATGTTCTTTTGCAGCAAACTATATTTTAGTGTAATTAAATTTATTAATTAGGCATTTGATATAAAGTTTTGTTCATAACCTTTTGGCTACATATTACTTCTGGAATTGGTGAATGGTGCCCATGTTCTTTTGCAGCAAACTATATTTTAGTGTACTTCAATTTATTAATTACGCATTTGATATAAAGTTTTGTTCATAACCTTTTGGCTAAAACTTTCTCTAGTGTCGCATGCTATAGTTATAATTGGCATTGTTCTTTTTCTCTGCCAATATTTTCTCACAACATAAACAATGTATTCGGTTTACTTTATTCGTATATAAGAGGAATCACAATCAGGCTGTGGAGACCCCCTAGGTCTTTATTTTTTTGTAACACAACAGTGTGTCACAGAGAATGATTGATGGTCTAACATCAGCTTATGCAACGAAAACCATATATTTCCATACCTACCTTAATATTTCTCTCTTACACTCCTTCATGAAGAATCAGTATTTCCACTACATCCAAATGTTATTTATATGTCGACGCTATGAATCATCCGATCCGATCACGGAGATTCACCTAAGTTCAAAGGGATAAGAAGCTATGAATAACTATCGAGAAATACGCATATATTTTCCCTCGCTCAATTTTTGGGTCCATGTTGCATTGCATCAATGTAAAATTATAAATTTTAATAAAATGGTAATCAGGGCACTGGTGTTTTTAAAACATTATTCCACATTTAGATTTATGGGTAGCATTTTGTAGTCAATTAAATCCCATCGAAGAATTTGTATAATGTAAACTGATTTATTTTGCGAAAGAATCTCTATTATGTATACCTATTAAGGAGTATTCTTTTTGTTAACAATCAGACTAATAATCTTGATGGGAAACATTTTCCCTCAGATGTCTGATTTGTCAAATCCATCAGACTGGTCGCGAGCCTGATTGATTTGAGCGAACATGTGAGCAGTAGCCCCAGTGTCCATGTACCAGTGTCCATGTACCAGGATGAGCGAACATGTGAGATTACCAAGATGAGCGAACATGTGAGCAGTAGCCCCAGTGTCCATGTACCAGTCGCTACCGCCGGTATAATTTCTGGGCGAAGGAGCAGTGTGCAGCGCGGTGAGAAACACCGGGTCCCACGGTGCCAGAGGCAGCGCCCGCGGCGGCGATGGAGACGCCATCGGGAAGCTGTGGGCGCCCGTTAGCTACGGTGGTGGGGGAGGGGGGTACCTGCCGTATGGCTGCGGCTCAGCATAATATGCCTGATGAGCCGACGGACGCGGCACGGGAAGACTCGGCGCCAGCGCCCGATGGACCGGCATGGTGTACGCGTGGACGACGCCCGTCCATGGGTCGTAGCCACCGGCCCAAGGTGGAAGGGGCTGCTACTGCTGACGAGGGGCACCGCCGGCGGCTGCTGCTGCTGCTTGCGTAGGGGGGCGGCGGGAGGGGCGGCTGCTACTACGGCTGGTAGGGCAAGGGGGCGCTGCTGTTGAGGAGCGGTGGGCGGTGGAGGAGGGCCGCCGCGAGTGGTGCCGGCGGCGAGAGCGGTATGCATGGCGCGGGTCTTCACTTGTTTCATCCGGCGCTCCTCCAACCGGAGATAAGCCACAAACTTGGCAAAGGAGGGCTCGGGGATGAGCGTGAGATTCGTCACGCCATTACCGAAGTCCTCGTTGAGGCCGGCGGTGAGCGTGCTGAGAAAGAGATCATCATCGATCTTCTCGCCAATGTCACGGAGCTCGTCAGCAATGGTCTTGAGGCGGCGACAGTAGTCATCGACGGAAGAGTTATCTTGGTGGGACCTGAAGAACTCAGGCTGCAAAAAAAACGCGGCGTTGGAGACGATTGTCGGTGAAGAGTCTGTTCAGTTTGGTCCAAACGGTGTGGCATCATCATCGTCTTGCACGACCGTATGAAACAGGTCCGGCGAGATGGTGAGGAAGAACCACCGGATGAGCGTGGCGTCAATGGTGGACCACTAGTGATGCGCGGGAACGAGGCTTGAGTCAACGGAACCATCCACGTGATCAAGGAGGTTGTACTCCCGGAACATGAGGAAGAAGTAGGTCTTCCATGCATAGTAGGAGGAATCCGTCTGAGCAAGACGAACCGGAGCCCGCTCGTAGATGTTGAGGTTGCGGATGTCGGCAGCGTCGGGAGGATTGGCATCGGCGAACGGGTTGGAGGTGGAGGAGGTGACGGAAGACGTGATGAGGAGGATCTAGGGTTGCGGCGGCGGCTAAGGGTGCAGCGGCAGCAGGTGTAGGAGAGACGGGGCAGCGGCAGTAGGGTGGTGCTTGTTTCTGTTTTCTTCCTCTTTAGCCATTGCTTCTTTAATCATATCTTTGGGCGGCGGCCCTATGGAGGAGCGGCGGCAGCGGCGCGGAAGCTAGGGTTTAGAACCCGGAAACTGATACCTTGTATGATGATGGAAATGCATGATATATTGATCAAGTGCAATCACACGTATATATGATGTACAAAGTGGGCCACGACCTCAACTATACAAGGAACTAGGAGATGGGCCAGATACACAAAGATGCACATAACATATATACTCAACAAGAACCAGTGGGCATTTCAGTAGAGGAGCATCTAGGTCGCGTTCAATGAATGCTTAGTATTCGTTATGTCAACCTTTCAGCTGCACTCTTTATGTTTTAATTGGTTGTAATTGTACTGGAGTCTATGAGGTGGTGTCAGTGAACATATTCAGTGTTTATGCGCGTCAACAATTCTTTTATTGTGGTCAGTGGTCATCACTTGTCAAAGATCTTAGCATTTTCATAAGCTTAATTTCTTCATTCATCTAAAGCACTAATGTCAAGCAACGTTTTCATCTAGAGAACAATTGCCTTCCAAAAGCATCTAGGGAACAGTTGCTTAGCTCATCTGTAACACTTACCACAGTATGTGCATATTAGGATACCACCAACTAAGCAACTCGGTAGTTCATCTGATTACATTAGAGATTAGACTGACAAGAGAGTTTTAGCACTTACTCCATCATATTCAGATCAGCAATTACCTGCCTGCTACTTGAACAGCACAAGACTACTGTACTTGAGTAATTCAGGGGAACGTAAACCCACACAAATATTCAGAGCCGCGAGTGTCACCATCCCCTCACACGTGCACTGCACAACAGCAGCCAACCAAACAACACAAGAAATTCGTCAGAGAGAGGATGCATGGCAATGGCATGGCATGGATGTACGATACATTACCTCGCTCAGTTCACTTCATATGGATAGACGGATAGATCATACAGGTTCAAAAGTAGCACGCATTCTTGTCCTCGGCCGAGCCCGGCTTCATGTAGGGCTCATTCTCAAACATGTCCAGCCCCACGCAGGACATGGATGGGGTTGGCCCTCAGGTGCTCCACCAGCACAACCCAGTCGATCACGGGGCCCCAACTCGTGTTCACCAGCATCGCCTCCTTCATCATCGCCAGACGCTCCGGGGTGATCAGGTAGCACGGTGTCTTGTCCAGCACAGGGTGTAGGCTTATCTGATGCCATCAACAGAAACAAAATTCCTCATCTCAGTTGCACATTTTCCATGTGCATTTTGAAAATTGCAATGTCAGTGTGCATATTCTGTCTATCTAATCAACTTACCACATCGGCATCCCTGAGCACTTCCTCCATACCGGAAGAAGTGATGCAGCCAGCTCCGGCATCGTGTCTGACTGAACCCCCTGCGTTGCGTACACCCGTCCATGACCCCTCATTCATGCTCATCAAGAGATTCCGAGTTCAGAGCAACATTTGTGTCAATCAAAGGAAACGTTCTGCAGCGGGATGCAAACACCCGAATATTTGCTATCAATATCCAGCAGAATGGTGACACATCAGTTCACAATAAACTATATAATTCAGCTCAAATCAGGTCGTCTTGTTCTTACGGCCCTTGCCGTGGCAAAACGTCGAACGCCTTTTTGTATTTTCACTAGGACATATGCCCGTGCGTTGCACCGGGGAGAAGAAAATTTCATATCCCTAATTTCTCAAGAAAGTAACGGACTTCATCGCCCATCTACCTCCATCCGGCTTATATTTCCACAACCTAAGAAGAAATTGCATTGTTCAGACCTGTGTGAAGAAAACATATGTTGCAATGAATCTGGTTTGGCCGGGTAGCGGAACTATGCCCAACTCATAACGACTTAGGAATCAGGAAGGCCACATGTCTCTGTCTAAAGAGCATAGTTAGTACAATAAACAAACCAACACCAGCTGTCTGAACTGTACCTTCAAATCTAGACCTAGTTTAATCTCATAGGGCCAAAGTAATCAGTTAATTCATGAAACATATAGTCAATTTTCTATAAGGGAACATATAATTGTCCACTCAAGGTTGAAGATGCAGTTTGAAAGGACTGTCCAATGGGCTCCTCTCTCGCGACCGCATCGCCCCCCCCCCCCCCCCCCCCCCCGCGGGCGACCGGCCGCGCGTCCCTCCTCCTCCTTCCAGCCACCCCCTCTCTCCCTCCTTCCCGCCGCCGTCGCCGGCGCCCACGGCTGGCCTGGCCCCGGGGCTGCTGGTGGCGGCGGCCTCCCTGCCCTTCCCCTCCCGGTCGCTCTCCGGTGCGGGCGGAGCTGCTCCGGGGGGTGCACTTCGGCGGCGACGGTCTGGCGTGGCGGCGGGGCTCCGTGGCGCGACGCAGGCGGTCAGCTGGGCGCCGCCGCCGCCGTTGGCGGCGCGGCAGCGCGATCTGGTGTCGTCCGCTCGACCCAGATCTGGGCCCTTCGGGCCCCATCTGGGCTTGGGCGGGCCGGCGGCGGGGATCGTCTCCGGCGTGGCTTCTGGGAGGCGGGGGAGACGCAACGAGTGGCTGGGTGCTGGCGGCGCCGACGCCGACCTGCTGCATCGTGGCCGGCGGGGCTTAACGGGCCCGAGGCGGGCCTGGCTGGGCCAGGGGTGGCCCGGCATGCCCTGCGGCCATGTCCGGACGGCTATCGCGACGGTGCCGGAGGCATGGGCCTCCCGCACGACGGCGGTGGAGGTGGTTCCCTCCCGCTCGGCGTCGGTGTTGCTGCTCCCGTCGTGGTGCGCTTCTCTCCTGTCCTCTTGGCCTCGTGGTGGTGTTCGTAGTGAGGCGGCGTTGGTGGCGGCGCTTCTGCGTTGGCGCATGGGGGTGGGCGACGGTTTGGCGGGTCGGTTTCATCCGGTTGGGCGGTTGGGTCTGGGAATGCAGGAGAAATACCTACCGGCTTCGGCCCCGATGCGGTGACACCCGCGGGTGCCACCATTCCTTCCTGGAGGGTGTCAGTGGTATTCACCCCCCACCTCCCTCCGCGTGCCGGGGGAAACCCTAGGACTCGTCCGGGTAGCAGCGTCGTCGGCGTCGCATTCCTTCTTGGATGTGTTGCTTGGTACGCGGCGGTTCGGAACCTCGGTCTGTGGTGGTTTTTATCCGGTGGGCGCCGTGGTGGCGGGTCATCCGCGCTTTGCCGAGCTGCCGTAGTTGGCATTTGTTTCTTCTTCCTTTTTTTTTGGTGTGTTGTGCTGCTCGCCACAGCGATCTCTGTACTCGGTGTTGGTTGCTTTGGAATAAAAAGCGGGGGGAAATCCTTTTTCGGCAAAGGACTTCCAATCTACATAAATCACGACCACATTTTCTGCATTTCATATCTAAAACAACATTGTCTGACCATTGGCTTAGGCACATTCTAATACAAATTGCAAACTGCTGATAAGTGTTGACATGGCATTGGTTTTCGGTGAGCATATAAATTTACTTGAGTGAAAATAAATTTTCAGTCATAGTGATAGCTCCAGCCAACAACCGAAAAAGTAGTCTCATTGGCTATAAGTGTCCCCAACAGTCCAAAGAGGTGTAGACTCCAGAGCAGCAGTATGAAACATCATCATAACCAAATCCTGAGAATATTGAAAATGTACTGTCAGCAACATGAACAAAGATAGAATGGCACACACTTAAATGGCGGGGAAGAAACATGACGTAAATATGGTGTATGGATTGATCACATCCAGTGACCGAAGGTCTCGTTGCCATTCTCCAGTGTATGGATTGATCACATCCTGAATGCTTTGCATCTACGAAAGAAGAAAATGTGTCAACTCAAAGCAAGATATAAAAAGCACCTAACGAAAGTAGTAGAGGATGCTCGGGTCATCTGCTTTCAGAAATGTCATGTTCACTGTTGTTAGCTTGCAACTTGATGGGTCTTTTGGATTAAATGAGGAAGCCCACTTGTAATGCTACCGATGCTTAGCTTCTGAAGAAACTGTGGATAACAAACTTGTGTGTTTCCGCTGCTTCAGTAGTCCTCCCATCAGTACCTGACGGCTGTTTGATTGCGCATTTCCGTATGCAATTTCTCAATCTAGCGAAATATATCATTTAATTTGGAATGTCTACCATGAATAACACCAAGATTGCACAATTTCAGCAGCTGAGAGATGTCGGCTAGCCCTTTCTCATCGCTGGAAACTTTGACTCGAGAATATGTCCATGTTCTTCATTTTCTCTCTGCAGAGGGACGCCATTAACAATGTCAAAACTGTTTTTCAGATCTTGCAACATCATCGATGGTATTGGAATAATTCTAGCCAAAAAGGAAAATACTTCAACACTGGAAAGGCAATAGCTTTTCTGTCAATTGACTGACTGTACCATTGCATGACGGGTGTCCAGCACCTCCAGGAACTGAAGCATCTAGATTTGCTTCAGCAGATACCATGGCGTCAATTCACATCATGCGTGTCACCAAAGACCACACCGAACGTGGCGGACCACACGCTAGCCCAAGCGCCGAGCTCGAGCCATGGTTCCACTGCCGCAGCCGCGCGCTTGCTTGGGGCAGCGACCATGACCGGGGCTAATTTTTAAGAAGTGTAATTGTGCTCTATTCATGGGCTGCAGACTGGTATAAAGAATTGAAATGTGTTCTCATCCAAAATCTAGTTGCCTGCGCTAGTGCACTTCAGTTAGTAATCGGATTTTGCTTCAGGGCCATTGAGCATGTTTTGTGCTAGTCCTAGGAACTGCTGGTTGTAAAAATACATTGTAGATGCATGGATCTCTCCAGTAAGAAACATTGCTATCTCATCAAGGTTAATTAGTGCCAATAAATACATGCAAAGAGAGATTATTAGGGGCCAAGCAGTAAAATAAAATAGACCAGCTCAAACTGAGATGCAGTCAAGAAGTCAAAGCAAGTTGGGGAGGAAGAGAGGTTGCAGACAAATTTGAAGCAATGAACTGCAGGTTGTCAGAGAACCAAAGACCATAATTTCAAGCCTCTTTTTCGACATACCTCAGGTGTAGAACTGACCGACGAAGTTTCGGTGAACAGTGGATCACTGTCGGACGCTGGCTTGTTATCCGTCGAAGTGTAGAACCAAATCACGACACGGAACTGAAGATTCAGAGAGCTGAAGCTGGACTAGCTGTTGTGTAGCTATGTGCAATTCAGAGAACTGAAGCCAGCCTCGCTGTTGTGAAGCTATGTGCCGGCGGGCCGTCCGGGCGTCCATTCAAATCACGAAACTGAACACAAAATTCAGATGACTGAATCTCGCTGTTGTGTAGCTATGTGCCTACAGGCAGTCCGGGCGTCCATCCAAATCACGACACTAAACTCAAAATTCAGAGAAGTGAAGCTCACTCTTGTGTAGCTATGTGCCGGCGGGCCGTCCGGGCATCTGGCCATGGGAGGCACGGATGTGTGCGGTGCGCCGGTTGCTGGAGACCAGCGGCGTGCTATGCCGTAGCTCCGCGGATGCCTGCAGTAGCGCGACCATCTCCTCCTCACGCACCACCGACTGCACCAACGCCGGAAGGTCCAGCGTGCCTTGATCTGTCAATGAATCACCATCTTAATGGTTCAATACCCAAAGAGATTTTCAAATTACCCAGCCTTTCTTACTTCTTGGACTTGTCATATAACTCCTTTTCTGGACCCCTTCCCAGTGAAGTTGGTAGCTTGAAAAACCTTAACGCGTTGATTCTATCAGGAAACCAGTTGTCTGGCAAGATACCAGAGAGTCTTTAGAATTGCATAGTGTTGGTATGGCTATTATTAGACAACAATTCCTTTGAGGGAAGCATACCTCAATCACTGAAGAATATAAAGGGGCTCAGTAAGCTGAACATGACCATGAATAAGTTCTCCGGTAATATTCCCGTAGCCCTTGGCAGTATTGGAAACCTGCAGGAACTGTACCTAGCACACAACAAATTGTCAGGATCAATCCCTGCAGTTCTACAGAATTTGACATTATTGACCAAATTGAATTTATCGTTCAACAATTTGCAAGGTGATGTGCCAAAGGAAGGTATTTTCAGAAACGTCACTCAGTTAGCGGTTGCTGGGAATGTCAATTTGTGTGGTGGTGCACCTCAACTTCACTTGGGTCCATGCCCCACAAGCCACTTAAGCAAGAAGAATAAAAAGATGTCAAAGCCTCTTATAATTTCTCTAACGGCAGCTGGAGCAATCTTGTTCTCACTTTCAGTTATTCTTGTTGTTTGGATACTTTGCAAGAAGCTCAAACCAAACCAGAAGACATTAACACAAAATTCCATTGCTGATAAGCATTACAAGAGAATCTCCTATGATGCATTATTCAGAGGAACTAACGAGTTTTCAGAAGTGAACTTGCTTGGAAGAGGAAGTTACGGTGCAGTTTATAAGTGTGTTTTGGACACTGAAGATAGAACATTTGCTGTCAAGGTGTTTAATCTTGGTCAATCTAGGTATTCCAAGAGTTTTGAGGTTGAATGTGAGGCCATGAGAAGAATACGACATCGTTGTCTCATTAAGATCATTACTTCTTGTTCGAGCGTCAACCACCAAGGTCAAGAATTCAAGGCACTGGTCTTTGAGTTCATGCCCAGTGGTAACTTGGATGCTTGGCTCCATCCAAAATCTCAAGAGCCCACTACAGACAACACACTCAGCCTTGCCCAGAGGCTTGATATTGCTGTTGATATTGTGGACGCAGTAGAATATTTGCACAACTACTGTCAGGCATGTGTAATCCACTGTGATCTTAAGCCAAGCAACATTCTTCTTGCTGAAGACATGAGCGCGCGAGTTGGAGACTTTGGCATGTCCAAGATCCTTCAAGAAAATATAAGTGAGGGGACGCAAACTTCGTATAGCTCAACTGGAATTAGAGGTTCCATAGGCTATGTTGCTCCAGGTGACTGAAACTCTAGTAAACTTATATTTTACTGACACTCTACTAGACTTCAAGTTTACTTTTCACTGGAATATGGCATGCTAACCACAAGACTTTGCATAATTGCAGAGTATGGCGAAGGCTCTGCAGTCTCAATGGCTGGTGATATTTATAGTCTTGGCATATTGCTGCTCGAGATGTTTACTGGAAGGAGCCCAATGGAAGGCACGTTCAGAGATTCATTGGGTCTGCATAGTTTTGTCGAGGATGCTCTTCCAAGTAGAACCTTGGAGATAGCTGACCCAACGATATGGTTGCACAGCAAACAACATGATAACATTATAAATATTAGAATCCAGGAGTGCTTGGTTTTAGTTTTCAAGCTTGGCTTATCCTGCTCCAAGGCAGGACCTCGAAACCGAGCACTGACGAGAGATATAGCAGCGCAGATGCATGCAATCAGAAATGCGTACCTCAAGTCTATGGGGGAGCATGGAGCAGAAAGAGAAGCCTCGACTCAAGAAATCAAACACAACGTTGAATAAACAAGCTGGTACAAGACATGATCCTGCATTGGTTAGAAAATTATGTATCATTTCAGTTAGTAATTGTTTTCAGAGCTATGTTGCTTTACAACTATATTACATAAATTGCCAAACCATGGTGCTCTGCAAATAATAGCACTATATCAAGTTGTAGAGAGTTTCAGAAATCAAACAGTGTAACTGATTTTACCATTCTCAGAAACTATACACATGCAGCAACACTGGTTTCTCAAAAACTTTACACATGCAAGCAGCATTGCTTCATGTTTCAGGTTAACCAGCAGGCAAAAACTAGGATTGCACAGTAACAAGCACTAAGGAAACAAATGGCAAATTAGAAGTGCATTAGTATTATTCAGATAATTCATGCAACAATTTCCAGGAACACATTATGCTAAATTCCAAGAATTACTATAAAAACATCCGCAAACAAGCTCAAGGAAATCAAAGTCGTCAAAAATTGGATCAGATCAAATCACATCCATTTCCCATTCGAACCATTTTACCTACCAGCCACACGGACAAAATAGAATCCAAATGGCACATCTATATCAAGCTTCATATGCACTGGGCAAACTCCTTGCCTTGCAAATGCAGGTGTCTGTAAAAAATGCAACGGATACGAACAAAAATCATGAGTCAAATAGTTGCTGGAAAATATGTAAATAACCTTATAGGCTTCCTTGATAGTCAATGGCACCAATTACAAGACCCTTATATGATCGTTCTGATTGTCTAGTCCCTTCAGATTTCAACCAACCAGGGCCTTTTTTTAGAATGTAGAACTACAGCCATTACCAAAGATCAGTAAAATTTTAGTCGTGATACTATGGCATCTTGTTACTCAACTTCGTTAGACCAGAAGTACACAGAAAAGATAACAAACAAGACAACCTTAATTCAAATGCAGTTGTGCACAATGCTTTGTTAGTTGATAGTCAATTTGTGACATGACTCCCTTAACTGAAAGTGGAATATGCACCACCAGGCATGCCACATCACCAGCGCCACTAGTCTACCCATGCTTATAACTGACATCACAACATCAAGGGTCCATCAAAAGCAAGTAAGAATAGAATGTTGCATGGTTCATACCTCCTACATAGTACTATAATAGTGAATTTACATTTTCTTGAAGCATCAGAAGCTTCACATAGTCACACCGTACCATCAAGCCATCTCATGTTGAACCGCACCATCTCGAGGTTTCCTTTCAGGGCCCTCCCGACTCTCAACTGTAGGCTCTATGTTGTTTGTCAAGAAGATATCCTCTGCCTTATCATTGGAAGTGAACTGACGTAAAAAAAAAGGCTATCAGAAATTACCAAATCATGGGATAGCAAGTTGCTGCGAACGTACAAACGGAACAATGTTACTGACAATACTCCATAGTAGATCGCTCTCAGGAACTACTTTCAAGTAATGATATATATAAGCATGATGCTTCGAAATATCTGATGGCCATTAACACTAACTTGAGGATATATATAGGGAAGAGTTAATGCAAGTGTTCAAAATTAGGGGTCTGGTGAGTCAAGTTCACACATCACTTAAATAAGAGGGTATAAGCAGACTGCAGAAGGGCAATGTTCAAATATAGTTGAGCTATTTAGTAAAAGAGTCTTTTCCCGTGGTGCACCTCATGAGTAGCATTGTTTTAATTTGTCATAACTGATGTACAATCAATCATCATATCTTGCAGATTTAGTGAAATAATGAGCTATACCTATTCTCTTGTGCATCAATATAAACAAATCAGCAGCGACACATAGTAACCTTAACATATGTCATAGTCGCACAAAAGTGTCATTTATATAAGTAGACCATTACATAAGTGAGCTGATGAAATAACAATTAGAGCAGAAGATTAAGCCAAGGAATAGCACCACATGAAAACCTTACAAACATATATACTCGCTCAGTTAAGCCTTACAAACATAGCCTAAAAACAGTCAAGAGGCTATATTGATATGTGGCACTTGTCAGTCATCTCTTTGTGTCCAGAAAAGAATGGGGTGGTGTAATGACAAGTTAAACAACATACTACTGAGTCGAAGATAAGAGGTTAGGAACACTACTTCTCGTGATGATTTATAAGAAAACGGCATACACATAAGTAGACTGAACTGAACATTTCCTGTGCCTAATACAGGTTCAGAGGCCAGTTGTGGACAAACATCTACAGTTTACTTGCCATTTCTTGTGCCAAATATGCTGCGTCAGCGCGCGCTGGCGGAGGATTTTCAAAGGGAAAAGCAGGGGACGGAAGTACCTTGCGTCGGCGAAGATCCCTCGGGTGGCGGCGGCGGTCGCCGAAGATCCCTCCGGCGGCGGCGGCGGCGGGGCGTGAGTAGGGATTTTCTTCCAACCGTGGACCAACCTAGCGAGCCGGGCCGCGACTGGTGGGCCGTCCAGCGTGCTTAGCGGCTTTAATTAGGCTGTGTGCGCTCGGTTCGACGTCGCTTAATCCCTCAGACTGATTTGTCCTCTCCCTTTATATATTAATTAATAAAATCATCTAACTAAACTAAAAAAATAATTGAAAAAATCTTCACCACACATTAAAAAATATTTTTGTAACGTAAAATGCTGCTCACACATATTTAAAAAACATTCAACATTTTGCAAAATGTTCAAAAGAATTGAGTGAAAGGTTCGGGTATTAAAAAATTGTTCATGATGTTTTAATGTTCAGGAAAATAAATTAGTCTTGAGTAATTCGTTAGAAATGTTCTTATTTTTTGCAAGTTTATTCATCACATAAAAAAATGTTCACACGTAAAAAAAAAAGATCATGACATTTCGTAAAAGTATTCACAGACTGAAGAAAAATGTTCGTGCTGTTTATAAAAACTGTTCATAACATATACAAAAAGATCTTTGGATCGTTTAAAAAATGTTCGTAAACACATTATATATGTACCTATGTTCTACAAAAAGAACATTCCTGATATTCATGAAAAATGTTCAACGTGAGTTTGAAAAGTGCTCAGCATGTATTTCGAAAATGTACAATGTGTATCTGAAAATTGATCTATCTATATATAAAAATGTTCAATGTGCATTTGACAAATTTTGACTATGTGTTTAAAAAATGTTCAATGTGTGCCTAAAAGGAATTCACCATTTATAAAAAAAAATATGTTAAACGTGTATTAAAAAAGTTAACTCTTAATTGAAAATATTTGAAAATTATAAAAAAAGGGAAAATTTTAATGAAAAATAAATTTAGAAAATAGAAAAAAGATAAAACCCGAACGTTCCAAACAGGTGCCTACTCTACATTGAAGATACTACCTAACCAGCATTATTCCGTAAAAAAAGACTACCTAACTAGCGTTATTGGGCCAGCCCATCCTAGTGCCTACTGCAATAGGCCAGACATAGCTCTCCCGATTCACCCAACCTACCGGCTAGCCAGCTAATTTAGGGGTGTTTGGTTTTAGGGACTATTTTGTGTTGGGACTAAAAAATGTCCCTAAAAGTCCCTAGCAAACCAAACAGGGGTGACTTTTTTAAGACTTTTTGCTAAAAGTCCTTAGAAACCCCTCTTTGAGAGTCTTTTTCAAAAAGCCCTAGGGACTAGAAAAAATCCCAGGACTAGAGAACCAAACACCACCTTAATCGGGAGGTTTACTAAAAGAAGCTAATTTAATGTGTACCTAACACGTATGTGGACGTATACAATGAAGTCTCTAATCAAACCCGGCCAAACGAACCTTAAAAAAAACGACCAAACGAAGCAAGTCTCTGATTAAACTTCACGTACGTAAGTACAACAACATCATCGATCAAACTTGTCCAAGACTATTTCCAACTCTCCTCCGTATTTCACACGTCATGGATGTGTGCTACTATATTATGTCCTCGTCCCCGGCCAGGAGCTACACATCATCGATCCAAGGTAAGGAACATAGCTAGGTACTCCATAGCCAGCCGAGCCAACCGAGATCATGGGCAACTACATGAGCAACCAGTTGTCGTACCGGCACACGCAGCGGGTGGTGGTGAAGATGGACATGGAGAAAGGCGGCTGCGGCACCGAGTTCCACTGGGCCCGCACGAATTGCGAGGGGAGGAAGAACGCCGCCGACGTGCAACGCTGCATCAAGTCGACGGCGGCGCTGCAGGAGTGCATGGAGGGCAACAAGTGCCACTTCAACAACTACATCAAGATCATGAACAAAGGGCTGGACGAGGACGAGCAGCGCCACGGGAGCAGCAGCAGATACTTGTTGTTTTGGGAACAACAGGATCGCCGGTGGAGGTGGAGGTGGTGGACCGGCATGATCAGGACCTCGCCGCCACCGGCCTCTGATAATCCCTTCGCCGCCCCCTCAACTAGATAGATTGATAGATCGATTTCTTTCAAGATCCTTCTGATTACTTAGGCATAGATGGCAGGTGTTGATAGATTTATTTCAGGATTATTAGTACGATTACTTACCCACTTAGGTGTTGCATTATTATTTTCTTCGATCGCAGTTTGTCGACGTTGAACTTGTTCTCGTATGTGGACATGATGGATCGTTAATTTATAATACGATCTAAATATGCTGATACCTATACATTTTTTTTAGAAAAGGAGGATAAACCCCCGGCCTCTACATCTGGACGATGCATGCGGCCATCTTATTAATTATTCACAGAGATTATACAAAGTAGCACAGTGAGCCTGAAGCCACCATCTAGGTAACACATGTTACTACTCCTATCCCACTGATGAAAGTGTGCCGAATATTCGGGCCTAATACCAAACGGACATCGCACCAAACCCTAACATCTAAAGCCGGATGCCCCAGCCCAGCCACACACCGGGACTGGGTCCCATACCGGACCGACGCACTCCCAGAGGCTGTCGCCGCCATCTTTCACCGGTCCATCTCCAGAGCAGCAAGTAACCCATCGACCTTGCCTGGCTGTCGTCGACGCCACCACGATGTCAGACAACTCCACCATCCTGCATGAATCCGTCCACATGCGCCGTCGCCGAACCTCCGCAGCACCATGCCACCGGGATCCGCCATCGGCCTTGCGGTGGATGAGACACCGCTCTTCCGTTTGTCCCGTCCAACTAGCACTTGCTCCAAAACGATGCCACCGGGAGGGACAATGGCATCAAAGGTATCATCATCGTTCGATCTGGTAGATCCAGATCTAGGGTTTCCCCTGGAGCATCACGAGTGGGGTGCCACGACCTGCAACAACGATGCCTCGAGAAGGGAACGACGTCATAGACGCCACCATCGTCCGCCATTATCGAAGTTGGCGCGATTTTCACCGGAAGTCACGTCCCTCCAACCTCGCGGCTGGCTGGAACCGAACGGAGCCTCGTCGTGGAGACGAGGACCGCCATAGGCACGCCGGCACGGAGCCTCCAGCCGCCCCTCACCGGCCCTCCTCGCGCCACCGGCCGGCCAAGGACGCACCGAGACGGATCTGGACAGGACGCCAGATCCGCAGCCATAGGAGCGACCCATGAGCCCGCAACCGCCACACCGCCAGCCATGTAGGTTCCCATCGCCGCCGCGCAGCAGGGGCGCGGCCCTGACTACCGCCCCCGGCCTCCCCGCGTGAGATGCCGCCTCCGCCTCACTGGATCTGCCGCGGCGACCAGCCGCCCTGGATCTGCGGTGCAGGACCCGCCGCCACCGCGGCCCTAGCCGGCGGCTAGGGATGGAGGAGCGGGGACGGGCTGGCGGCGCGGGAACGGGGGCCCGTGGCGCCGCCCGAGGGGGGGGGCGGCGCGAGGGAGAGGGGAGAGACGCGAGGGGAGGGGGAGCAATTAATACCTATACATATGTGCAACACTGCATAACCACACGGAAGATTCATTAATCCTTTTCCAGCATAGTTTGCAAAGGAGACTAGAAAAGTTTCTTAAGAATGGCCAGCTAGCAGTAGCTGCTAAACCGAGAAACCAATATTTATTTCATGGTGCTAGATGATGCCTCCCGTGTTGTTGCGGGAAAAATAATTTAAAATAATTTGTGCAATAATCTAACATCATGATAAAGAGAACATATAATGTGCTTATAATTTTGGTTATGTCGTTAGTATATTTTCTGCAACAACCAAGTGCGGGAGTATGCAATGGAATAAAATTTTATTTTCCGGTAGTTTTTCTGAATGTAGGTACCGATGAAGCCACTAATTAAACTAATTAATGTGACCCTGCTAAGACCATTGAGAACTATACTCCTGGTCTGGAAAATTGCAAGGTAAAAATGCATGTTAAAGTACAAATTTCACAACTGGAAACCTGGACTACATGTACATGTTTCACACAGATAATAAACTCGCAATAAATTCATTGGATATTGAAAATAATTACTAAGGAGGCATATTTACTTAGGCGAGGCTGCATGTTTAGTAAATAGGATTAGTGGATAAGAACTATATAGATAGATAGATAGGATTTCTTATACGCTTGCTAGATATTCCACTTTTTGTAGGACAACCCCATTTTTTATTAGTCATTTACAAATGGTAAGGCTTGCCAATTATGTTATTTTTCGAGTCTGTACAAAAAAAACTTTTATGTATGTTCCAAAATATAAGATGTATTTTTGCAAAAATTCAAACATTAATATGTTTCATCAAGTTATGTATTGATAGTTATTTGGGTATAATGACACTATTTGGGTATCATGTATTGATAGTTATTTTATAAAATCTAGTTCAACAAAGAAGATTTTGTCTTTAAAAGATAATAATGCTCCTTATATTTCAAAACCTAGGGAGTATGCCATTCTCATTGAAGTACCCGACTTTGACAGCGAGACACGCGCTGATGTACTAAAGATAATCCTTCTGAAGCATTGTAAAGATATGTGAACTTTGCATCGATTTCATAGGACCGATTGGTGGCATCGCTATGAGGGCCATGAGAAGGGACATTGGTCAAACAGTAACTATTTTGGTTGATCTTTCATTATCTCGGTTTAAGGAGTCCAGTGCTTATTTTCTTATTCAAGCTCTTTCATGGGCTATCTTGTGTTGGGCCTTATTTTGTGTGAGTGTGTTGGTGTTGCCTATGTGCATCTTAGCTATGCAGAGGCCGGGTGTGTACTCATTGTGTTTGCATCCTCTTGATGCTCCATTTTGAGGCAATAAACCCTTTATCGAAAATCTTGTGTTGGGCCTTATACTCCATAGTCTGGTCGTGTGCATATTTGCAGGGAGCTATTTCTTATCTATCCCTCATGCGATGACCCAGGTGCTCACGGATTCCCAATCTGTCTTCGAGCATCTTTCCTTGAAGAGGCCAGCCTGAGATGCCAGATCAGTATCCACCTAAAAGGATGGACTTTGTCATGCAAATGTAAAACATACATAAATAAATAAGTGAAGAATTTTTCAACATCGAGCCAAGCATTTTAGACCTCACTGGCCGCACGGTTACTGAAATTGAGTATGGTTGCTATAGTCAAAGGAGGCTTCAGATGCCCTTGCTCTGGTCTACCATTAGGGATGGACCAAAAGATCGAAGCTCATGAGCTTAATGAGCACTCGGTAGCTCAGCTTGTTAAACTCGTAGCTTGCTTTTTAATGAACAGAGTCAATCATTGATTTTAGCTCGTTAAACTTAACGAGCAAGCTAACAAGTTTCGTGAGTAGCTTGTTAAGCTCGTTAGTACAACACAACATATATTTCTATTATAGGTAACACCATATTTGTGGCACGTCTACCCATCTACTCAATCTAATCAACCCAATCCAATCCATAGAAGGCAAAAAATTAGCACACCTCCTCTTGTAGTCACCAGATTCCTTCATAAAACTTACACCCACACATAGGCCATAACACAATGTAGTCTGTTAATGAGCGCGCTCACCAGCTTAACGAGTGTTGATGTTGACATGGTGCTGGTTGGCACCAACGAAATGGGTCGAGATGAGAAGAGAAGGGTGTGTGGTGGGGTGGGGTTTTGTGTTCAGCCCGCATGTTGGATATAATATGGCGGATAGTCCGGACAACGACATTTCTTCCCACATATGATGTGGATTTGCGGGAGACCGGACTGTCCAAATGTTTGAATTTTGGGGAGCCTACCCGGCGTCTGTTTGATGTCCGAACACGCCCGAACATATGAGGGAGAAATGAACTTCGACATTGAAAACGACCTTAGTTATTTATTTAATTCATTTATATATGCATTGTAGCCCATAGCAACGCATGGACCTTCTACTAGTCTTTACTAATAACAGAGTAAAACGTTGTGTACATAGTTTTTTTTTAGGGACGTACTGTACATAGTTATGGGGTATCATTTATGTACAATTATTTCGTCAGTGGCACTGAAGAACCGATGAGAATCCTCCGACACAACCAGCACATGCTTTGATAATACTCATCCTTTCCTTAACCATGCATGCAAAGTCCGAAAAGGAAGCTGTGATGGAGAGCAAAGAAGATACCAAACTCCTGCTCCTACATTGGCATCCTCTCCCTTACTTCCCTCCGAAACCTCCGTTCCCTTGATGCCACTCCATCCTCTCCTATATTAACACGATATTGGCATTATTAAATTAGCTACTAGTACACATGAGCTAGCTAGCAAGTAGGGGCTATCTCTCGCTCGCGATGTCCTTCGATTTTGACGATGAAGACCAGAACGTCCCTTATGCATATTATACACCAGGTGATTTTATTCCATTAAGTTTTTTTATTGGAAGCATACATAAAAGCATCATTTCATTCACTGACAAAACCTGTCAATCGACCGTCTTCCTGATGCATGCAGGGACCCTTCAGCGGGACACGGCCCAAAACGTGTGGCTGGTGCCGCACACAGCAACAAACAGGGCGCCACTGCAGCAGAACAAGCAGCAGGTGCTGCTGGAGCTCATCGGTGCATCTTCCACCAGCGAACGCTCCGGGTTGGACCTCGTGGCTGTCCTGGACATCAGCTACAGCATGACGGGTGAGAACAGGCTCGGCAGGATGAAGACCGCCATGCAGTTCGTCATCAAGAAGCTCAGCCCCAACGACCGTCTCTCCATCGTCACATTCTCCGACGACGCTGAGAGGCGGTGCCATCTTCGTTCCATGACCCAGGCTTCGAAGGCACACCTGGAGGATCTCGTCGACGGCCTGGGAGTCATCAACATGACCAACATGAAAGCCGGCCTCGAGACTGGCCACAAAATCCTCGACGACCGCCGTATCGCCCGCGGCCGCGCTGCCAGCATCTTTATATTGTCCGATGGGGACCAGAACAAAGGCGATGCTACGACTGTTGATGTCAGCGATGTGGCGGTCTACACGTTTGGTTTTGGTGCAGACTCCAACCACAAGGTACATGGACATGATTGATTGGTTTGTTAGTAATTAATTAACGAGCGCTGTGTCCCGCGCAATTGCACGGGACACGTCTTCAATCGTCCCTAAGAGCCTCTTTGATTCAAAGGATTTTCATGAAAATTTCAGAGTATTGGAATCTATAAAAAAATCATATGCAAGTTTTTTTTATTTGTATGATTGAATAGGATTTTAGAATAATATAATGGAATTTAGTCCGCACGTATATTTTGATGGAAGGTGCTGGGGGAGATCGCAATGAAGAGCAAAGGAGGAACGTTCAACTTTGTAGAGGACGGGGAGAGTATGAGCGAGCCGTTCTCCCAGATCCTGGGTGGCCTTCTCAGCATTGTCGTCCAGGACCTGAAGCTCACCGTGTCCCCAAACCCAGGCGACTCCACGATAGAGAAGGTGAACGCCGGTCTCTACCTGCAAACCAAGGACACCAACACCGGCTCGGTAACCGTCAGCTTTGGCGATCTCTTTGCTGCAGAACTACGCAACATTATGATCGATGTCCTCCTCCCTACCGTCCACAGGAGTAAGAACGTGACTGTCATCATCGCCAGTTGCACATATAGGTATATAATACACTATCTACTACCTAAAGTTAGTACAAAGTTAGTACAAAGTTGTCTAATACATTCACACATGTGCAGTATCAACGGAAAACCCTTCGTCTCCCATGAATTTAGGGTCACTATACGCCGCACCGGATCAGCTGACCCTTCGTCTCCAATTTCGGAGGCCGTGCTCACCGAGCAAGTCCGTCAAATCTACATAGAGGACTTACGGCAGGCGATTACACTGGCAGACAGTGTGGGCCTCCAAGGAGCCAATAACAAGCTGGTGGAAGCCAGGAACAACCTTCAACTTGAGCGGTCCAACTCCATGATTGACATCCTCAGGGCCCAGCTGGATAAGCTCATCGAGTTGATCAGCTCGGGAATGGGGTTGAGGGCTCTCCGCGCATGCCTGCTGTCGATGATGATGTTGCATGGCCGCCAGCGCGTCACGGAGACAGGCCCCGTCATGGGCCATAAGCTCTACGTGACGCAGTTCACGGACATGTCCCGGAAGCAGGCCGGAGATCATGAGAAGGACCCCGCCAAGGTGCCGCCGCCAGCCTCTCAGGACGTCGACCAGGCGAAGATAGTAAGAGATCAGCAGGGCATCAAGAGGCCGCCAGCCGTGGTGGAGGCGACCACCTGCAGCTGGAGGACCTGGTGGAGGGATCGGAAATCACATCACGAGAGCTCTAGGTGGGCGATGGCTATCCTTTGCACGGTCCTCGCCATCGCCATGATCGTGATCGGCGTCACGCTGCTCGCCGTGTACCTCCTCAACATGCCCAAGATGCCGTACCTGGTGGTCTCCGACGCGCAGCTGGGGGCACTACGGTACGCCCAGCAGGACGGCACCATCCAGTACCTTCAGCTGCCTATCACCATCCTGGCCGAGAACAACAACTCCAAGGCGGATGCCACTTTCTCCCGTGTCGACCTCGCACTGCAATTCCACGGAGTCGACGTGGCTCTCCTGCGGACGCCAGCGCCGTTCGTCGTGGCGGCGGAGAGCTCCCTCCCACTGCAGTACAACGTGGTGTCGACGGGACGGAGACTGGACCCAGCTGGGATGCGGTCCATGGACCAGTCGCTCAACGCCGGCATGGTGCCGTTCGACCTGCGGGGCAAGGCACGCACGCGCTGGAAAGTGGGCATCTTCCTCAAGGCTCACTTTTGGACGCGCATCTCGTGCCGTCTACACTTCTTCCCCAGCAACAGCACCGTCATGCCCACCGATCTTCGCAGATGCCGCTCTAGGTAACCGTAGTCGATCGTCAGTGCTGCTCCTCCTCTGCTAGCTCGCCGAGTGGATCCACTTGTATCAAACACAGCACATATACACATAACCAATGTTGTACATACATACATATATATAAGCCGCACCGCAGCAGCGAGAGCTCAGTCAATTTAGCACTCATAAAATACATTTGTAATTCAATTTTACTAGTCATTACCCTACATTCGCACGGGCTAGTCTATTACACTCTAAAATATTTATTCATTTGTACTACAAACAATTATTGACGTTTTGTTTAACGTGTTCTTTTAAGATGGTCCCAAATGATATGAGCCGGCTATTTTTGTTAATCTTGCGGCTAGTGTTCTTATTATCTCTTAGGATGTAAGATGGTTAGGTACCTTGTGGTTGAACCAACCCACCAGGGTTCAAGTTCTAAACTTGTCACTGGTGCTCGCATTTTTCTGAATTTATTTCAAGCTTTCCGGCGATGTTCGTTCAATGGGAGGACGCGTTCCATCGACTATGAAGACGCATGTGGTGGTGACTTCGCCAATCTCAAGATGATGTGCCGGCTCAGTATCTCGGAGGTGCTCATAGGGGTAAGGTGTACGTGCATGCTTTCACAGGGGTAAATGTATGTGTGTCTATGAAGGCGTGTGCTAAAGGCCCAGAAGTGGTGGGCAGTGCTCTCAAGGGCGCCCTCCACTCATCTCCAGCCACTACTAATATGTCATTTGTGGCGGGCGCTCCACCCACCACTGTTATCGCCCCAGCAGTGGCAGGCTTTACCATGAGCCCGCCACTACCGTCGAAGTCCTAGTAGTGGTGGGCATTATCATCCATGGCGAGCATTGTTTTCCACCCACCAGTACTCAGTAGACATATGTGTGGCGGGCGTTTTCTACTGCCCGCCACTAGTATGTACTACAGGCTGCAACTAGATTGCAGCCACGACAGGTTAGCTAATGCAAATAGCATACAATTATCAGTAAATGGGGTCGCATTATAAATAAAACTAATGATAGCAACTTAATTATAACAAAGAACGAGAAGTGCATGCACAATAAACGAGTAACGAACAATACATAGTCATCACATAAAGTGTGTCGGTGAAGTTAAACAACACCCATTGAACGAACAATACGCCAAATATGTTTAGTCATGCATGCAATAGTGACCACTTCAATAAGCTGGCTAGGTTAGGCGCCTCTCTTGTTTGTTCGCCTCATCTTCTTCGGTATAATTATAGAATAGGCCAGACAACAAGTGGACATCCTTGTTTAAGGCCGAGGTGGACGTGCACATGGCATTTCTTTCTGTGTGTTCAGTGTCATGGTCATTTTACTTGAATATATCTCTGATCTTTCCTACCTTATGGACATAAGGTTGAAGTCGCAGTTTTCACGGACAATGGCACCTAGGGCGGTTCTTGGTAATTTCCAGCCTATCATAGCCGTAATCACGTGTATATCCACTTTGTTGGAGCGGGGGGGGGGGGGGGGGGGGGGGGGGGGGGGGGGGGACACACTTGTTTCAAAGGATATGTATACAGTTGCTTCGATAAACTAACAAGCTATTAATTTCCTCTGTTTCAAATTATAAGATGTTTAGGCTAACAAAATGTCTTATAGTTTGGAACGGAGGTAGTAGTGGAGTACTATATATTTACATGAATCACATCTCTGTATACTATTGCTTTCGTGCATGCAATTAATGCTTAGTCAACTACTACCTCTGTCCTGGTTTATTGATTTCCTTCGCATTTTTTACTACATTTTGACCTTAAATTTAACCAACAAATGTTAGTGCATGTAACAAAAATTAATATCACTGCAAACTATGTTCAAATACGAATTCAACTATATAATTTTTAGTGACATACACTATTATTTTCTTAGTTAAATCTATGATCAAAGTTTGGCACAAAATAGTAAAGAGACGGATAAACCAGTACGGAGGTAGTAACTAGATGAGGTCATGGAAACTTTATTTTAGCAAACAGAAGTAAAGCAAACAATGCCACGTACGTCGTGGCAGTGCCGAGTAGCCGGCCATTCTTTTATTTGGAAAAAAAAACGAGCTGGCTAAGCTCAATACAACAAAGGCAAATGGGCAGTCCTATTGGATGGCTATCTTGCCGGTGCCACGGCCAAGATGGACCTCGCCGACCTTCTTGTGGCGTTCCTGCTTGACACGGGCGCCGTCGCCGGGGTGGCCACCGGACTGGCACTGGCGCACGCAGGCTGTGTACTTGGCGGGGAAATCCCGAGCATGCCATTTGCAGTAGGCCTCGCACGGGTCGGTATTCGCCGGCTGCGCTCCTGCAGCAGCCTCATGTTGCGCCGCCGCCGCCGGGATCACATTCCTGCCGTCGCCGGCGAGCCGACCATGACCAGCGTGGCACTCCTCGACGCAATCGAAGAACTGCCCGGGCCTGGGAAAGTAGCGAGTTTGCTCCATGCAGTAGTCATCGCACGGGTCCGTATTTTTCATCGGCTGTGTTCCTGCGACAGCCTCATGCTGCACCTGCGCTGCCGCCGCCGCCGCCGCTGCCTGAGGGACATCAACCGCTCCTCCGCTTCCTTCTCCTTCTTCTTCTTCTGTCGTTGACTCACCGCCGGCAAGCTTAAGATGCAGAGGCGCTCGTTGTACATAGTCTCCAGCCAGGCAGAAGTCGAGGCACCAATCGTGTTCCGGCGCCGGCCAGTTACGGCAGAAATCCTCGCATATACGTGGGTCAGCCGCCGCCGCCGCTGCCGTCGCCGTCAGTACATCAACTCCTCCTCCGCTTGCTTCTTCTGATTCCCCACCGCCACCGGCAAGCCTAAGATGCGGCCCAAACCGGCAGCGACGGACGCACCAGTCATAGTGCTTGTGGTTATGGCACATGTCCTGGCATGGATCCGAGAGCCGCGCCGCCATCGCCGTCAGGATGTGAGCTTCCCCTCTTCCTCCTCCTCTTGCTTCTTCATGTGTCGCCGATTGCCTGCCGGCAAGCTTAAGATGAAGAAGCGCTCGTCGGACAAACGCTCCCCATCGGCAGCGATCGAGGCAGCGCTCGTACTCCACCCAGCCCACCCGGTCACGGCAGACCACCTCACACGGCGCCGGGGCCGGCGCCTTCAGGACACCAACTGCTCCTCCTCTTGCTTCTTCTTCATGCGTTGTGGATTCCCTGCCGGCCCGACGCTGCAGATGCGGAGTCACTCGTCGGGCATACCGATGGCGATTGCAGCAGGCCATGAAGTTCGGCTTGCCATGGCAGAGGGCGACGCAGTTCGTCGGCCGTGCAACCTCAAGCTGAGATCTGCACCGACGGGCGCGGCCCAAGAAATCGGTCTTGCCACGGCAGTCCTCGGAGCAGAAATCTGCCTCCGCCGCCACGAGGAGAAGCCCGGTGACGAGCAGGCCGGCGCACCACACAACGCCACGCTTTGTGGAACCCATACCCATAGCCACCATTGCTAGCTGAGTGATACTAGCTACCTGGCTCTACAAAGAAGTTAGCAACACCGGCCGGTTTGGCACTACCTATAGAGTAATCTGTGGAGTGCCCACACCGTCGATCAATTAAGAATTTTAGATCAGATCCGACCTCTGCGCGCGTGAAATTCAGAATCAACTTGCTTTTTGTCTTGTATACATATGTTTATCCACTTGCTAGATTAGATTAGAAGAACCGTGCAGCATGTGTCCCTGTCTTAGGGACACAGTGATGCAGATGCATGTGCATGTAAGTAACTTCAGAATCAACTAGGTACTCATCGCTAGATTAGATTAAAACAAACTAATTTACACTTGATCTTAGGAGCAAATATAATAAGGTGATGTAAGCAAGCTATAAGTAATAAGTATTTATATATTATATTCTTGCTGAGTTTAAGGATAGAGAAGAGGAGAGAGAAGAGAATTAGGTTTCAAATTAGTAGTCAGCTATAGCATGGGCTTCAAGAAACATTGTGAATAGGTAGGTTGGGTAGTGATGAAGCAGTGAAACCTTATAACTAACTATTATATAGGTTGGCTCTTAGATCGGCTATAGATGACATATCAGCTCTTAGGTTGGCTATAGAGAACTGTGCAGCATGTGTCCCTGTCTTAGGACTAGATAGAGCCGGCAGCTGGCTTTACTATTAACTGTACTCTAATTTATTCGGTCAATTGGTACTGACTAGTTGCACAATTTTGATGCTCCTCGATTGCATGCATATAGATCCAGCAGGTGCTAAGCATGTCATATAAGTAAGAAAATGACATGGCACAATAATTAAAGAGGAGAGAGAGCACTTTGGTATCCCAGGAAGAACCAATGCCAAGCGCATGAACCTAGGCAAACCACTTACATGAAAGAAGCTGGCCAATACATGAAAGAGTTTAGATGCTAAATGATTAAATAAAGTGAGCTTACCAACAACAAGTTAAACACATATGCATTGGGGAGTTGAGTTGTTAAGTTATCTAATGCACTTAGCACCTCATGTAAGCACATTTGCATTGAAAGAGGTCTAACTATTATGGTGCCCCTTGCAAGTGTGAGGGCATCGTTTTTTGTTTTAGATCAGATCCGACCTCTACGCGCATGTAAATCAGAATCAACTTGCTTCTATATATGTAGTACAAAACTATAAATACTTTTATCCACTTGCTTCAGAATCCACTATTAGATACTCTTCGACTGGATTAGATTAAAACAACTGTGCGCACCTTCTTGTCCTTTCTCAGAGAGAAACACTGATGTAGATATATACGCAAGTCTCTATTTTGGTTTATTAGTCCAATCATATTTTGGGTCAAACCTTAACCACATATTTGACTAGTAAAAATGTTAATGTATGCAACAAAAATTATATTGTTGTATTCGTATTTAAATGTAATTTTCAATGATAATGTTGTTGTTATGTATAACTTCTATTTTATAAATTTAATTCATGATCAAAATATGACTAAAATATGAAGAGGACTAGTAATCCTGGACAGAAGTGGTACATGGCTTCAGAACCTGTTCCTCACTAGATTAGATTAAAAAAAGGTAGCTTACACTTAATGGGTTCAGTCAACTGGTACAGAGTATCTACTAGCTTCCAGCTGCCCCTCTGATGAGACAAGATCCAACATGTGCGCGTGTGCAACTCAGAATCAACTTATTTTCATGCAGTACTAGACTGTGACACGCGCTTTGCCGCGTCGTTCTTCGGTCATAAGTTAAGTCTCGTCTATTTATTTTTTACATGGTTTTATTACGGTCTGCTCACTTATTGTCCGTAATTGTTAGTTAATTATCTTACATAGCATTGTTGATCATAGGTTAAATTGTTAGTTCAGTGGGTGATTCGTGCATGTTACCACAGAATGAAATGCGTCTACCAATCAAGTTGGATGAGTTATCCGTCGGCCTCTTGCATGCATAGTAAAAGACAGAGCCATCATTTTTTGGTACAAATTCAAATACTCCTTCTGTTCCATAATATAGTGCATATAATTTTTTTTAAGTCAAATTTTGTGAACTTTGACCAAGTTTATAGAGAAAACTATTTATATCTATAATTCTAAATATCTAAAATATGAACATACTTCTTATAATGAATCTAATGATATATGCTTGGCATTAAAGATGTAAATGTTTTTCTCAAAAAACTTGGTCAAAGTTTGTGTTGTTTAACTTTAAAAAAATATATATGCACTACATTATGAAATGGCGAGAGTACTCAATTCGGCTCTAGGGAGCATTTTTACCGATTATTTTTTATAAATGACAAAAAATATTAAAAAGTCAGACATGCACATATTCATCTATAAAATGCCAAAGTATTTCAATCTGTGTAAAAAGACAAGTTGGACGACAAATTTTTGACATTTCTCGACTACTTAGCTTTGTTTTTTCATTGACGAAAGACTATTGTTCCATCTCTCATGAAAATTTTCATGAATGTTTTGAACACTAACATGGACATGAAAAGAAAATTAACATTTTCTAAAGTGGTTTGCTATTCGTTTTTAATTTACTATCATCAACAAATGCTCCCTAGAGCGAAAACGCCATGCCCATCTCCATTTCAGCTATACAGTAGGTTGTCCTTCCTTTAAAGCATGTGATGTTATGGGTAGCTAGCAGGAAAATGAGAATCAGTGATGTTCTTATATATTGCATTTGTTTATTTTTACTCCGCATATTAGATTTCTCTGAAAAGTCAAACTTTGTAAAGTCTGATCAAGTTTATGTTTAGAAATTTTTTCCGTGATAGATCTAACGATATTGATTTTGTATTGTGCATGTTAACATTTTTTGAAAACTTGATCAAACTTACACTGAGTTTGACTTAAGACAAAATGTATATACGGAGGAAAAAGAAATAAGAGTATAATATACATATACTTTGCATTTGAGAGACACAATAACATATACTAATATACATTAACACTTGGGCAATGGACACACATCGACAAATGGGCCAACAACGCTCCCCTCAGCCCCGACCCACCAGAGGCAAGGAATTCAAGGGAGCTTAGTAACTAGAAAGATATCTACTTATCGATCCGCTATTTGTATACTCACTTGCAACAAAATCAAGAATCAATTATATCCATTTCTAAATATAAGTTTTTTTAGAGATTTTAAAATGAACTACATGCAAAACAAAATAAATAAATATATGTTTTAAACTATGTCTATATACATTCATATGTAGTTTATATTGAAATCTCTAAAAATATTTATTTTTAGGAACGGAGAGAGTAGTAGGTACTCCTCATCCACGGCTAATTCATGAGTACATTGAATTGCTTCGGTAAATAACCTGCGATATCGATGTTCCTCGTCCTTGGTTATACTGGAGTAGGTAGTAACAGGTATCATCGAGCAATGCCAACTAGGCATATTATTAAATGAGGAAATAAATGATGATGGTAGTAACATAGACATACTATTAAATGAGGAAGTAGATGATGAAGATAGTAACATAGACTCATATAAATGTGTTATGAGTCTACAAGCTAATAAATGCAATCATCTATATGCATGGTACTAATCTAAGTTATTTCCCACTATGACTAGCCTTACATGATCAACTATCTCAGTAGATCCGGAGTATTTACCTTACGGTCAAAATGTTTCAGCCATTTTAGTATAGTACAAAGAGAAATAGAAAAATCAAAATATGTTTAAATTTCCAATTATTTGATTGGATTTCAAGTGAATGCTTGGGTCTTCTGGCTTTCAAGTGAATTATTGGGTCTTCTGGCTGAACTAAAAACTACCATTTGATCCGGCAACTCCGGAACCACTTGACTAGTGCGCTTCCTCTCGGTCTCTCCTTTCCCATGGAATCGCTGTGAATTTCAGTGATTGGGCACGTGTATAAAGCAATGAAGTCTCTAATCAAACTCCACCATATTACAAAACAACTTCTAATTTACAAGTGGACTCAAACATGGTTATGTACGTACGTTACAACAGCAGCCACCCATGCATGTCTACAGGTTAAGTTGTTCTAGACATTGTAAAAAAACATTTTTGATTATGTTAATTTAAAAAAAATACAAACATTTTTTAAAAAATCATGAACATTTTTTTGTGAACATATTTACTTATTCATGATTATGTTTTTCTTTAAACTAAGTCAGATTTTTTAGCAAGCGGCTGATGGTTTTTTAGGCAAACACCTGTAGACAAAAAAACGGAATGGGCCCATCGTACATTTGTTAGGCTGAGAGAACCACCCGACGCAAGCAGGCCTCGCACATCAGACAAGCCCAACCCAACAGGCCCACTGCAGTCGCTGTGTTAATGTGGGCGACCAAACAAGAGCAGTCCCATTCTAAAAAAAACACAAGAGCAGTCCCATTCTAAAAAAAAACACAAGAGCAGTCCCAAACTCCCAATCATCGTTCCATGTATATGGAACAACAGCCAGCATTACCACAAGACTAAGCAACAAATTAATTGAGTGGGGACATCGCTAATAAATTACCTATGCCTACAAATACAGTGTTCACTTGCTTGCAAAAAAAAAAATCACTTTCTTTCAGGACTACATTGCTAGTGTAATAAAAATTTAAAGAAGACTCACGTTCCGACTTTTGGTTCGCGACAATAGCACCAGAAATTTAGTTTCCGGCTTTGGCCCGCGACACCCACGCTTCTTTTCTCACAGTATAACCTCTGACGCAACATGCTGCCCAAGGGACACCAAAACAGAGCTGCTGGCTCTTCTCACAGATTTTAGAACCCGTAACCTGCAGACGGCATCAAATCAACTTAGATGACAAATACTATATTGGGTTGTTTCTGCATACAAATTCTGTTGTCCCTGCATACCTGAACCGGCCATTGGGTTCGCGGCAGGTGCCTGCTCAGATTCCTTGATGTCCACCACAACGGCGTCAGAGGTGATGAAAGTCTTGGCCACCGATGCAGCGTGCTCCAGGCAGCACCTCACAACCTGTTTTGCGAGAAATCAGGTTAGCTTATGGGCCCACTGCTTGTGAAGAGAGAGGAGGGTGGAGACAAATATTCCAGGGACAGAACCCCTGCCACACCATGTCTCTCAAACTGGTTATTCCTTGAGTCTATGGGTGATCATGCTTAATGGTTCAGTATGATTGCACATAATAAGGCTGACGGCGTAAATAAAAAACACTCAATGTAGTCATTTCCCAGCAAAGTATAATACTAACCTCTGTTTCTAAATATAAGAAGTTTTCTCATACGTATTTAGGTACAGAGGGAGTCGTAGACTTGGGGTTTGTTTTTAATAATTTTCGCTTACTTGCATAATATAATTGTTGCAAAGAAATATTTTAGTTTGAGAGAAAAATGTTCTGAGACAACACAAAATTCGTAAACACAATTTGCTCGTACCTTGGTGGGATCAATAATACCAGCAGCCATCAAATCCTCATACTTCCCTGTAGCGGCATTGTAGCCGTACCTGAAGTTGTCATTCACAAGGACCTGAGTATAGACAAGCCCCAAATTAGTTACACACAAGGTACTACATATTAAATTCAGATTTGAAAACAAACTTCAGTCCAAACCTTCTCAGTGACCACACTGCCATTGACACCAGCATTTTTCGCGATCAGTTTAAGTGGATAGCTCAAGGATTTCCTCACAATTTCAGCACCGACCTTGAAAAGGCAAACAGAAAATTAGTTTATTTTCATGGAAGAAACCAGCTCTCTGAACCAAGGATAACATTCGAATGTCGAAACTTCTAGAAAGACGATCTAGTTTGCCTTTTCCATACCTTCTGTTCATCATTCTCAAGGGTTTCTTTAATGGCGTCAACTTTTGATGCAAGCCTTAGAAGGGTACAACCACCACCGACAACAATACCTTCCTCCACAGCGGCCTGTCCACAAAGCAAGCAGTCAATTAACAAGCAATGATTATATATAGAGTTCGGTGTAAAAGTGTACAATACTACAGTGCACCAGAAGGCTTCTCTGAGTGAGATCACACAGATACACAAATCCCAAAATGTAATTGGACTTGCACCAGAAGTAAGCATTATTACCTTTGTTGCATTCAGTGCGTCTTCAACCCTCAGTTTCTTTTCCTTGAGCTCGGTTTCAGTCTGTGCTCCTACCTACAAACCAAGATGTATCATTTTATAGCTGTTCTATTATGCTAGCGCACTACCAGTCGCTGTTCTGCAATTGCAACCTAGACAGCTCAATATGAAACAACACAAGTACCTGAATGACAGCAACACCACCAGATAGTTTAGCTATCCTCTCGTTTAGCTTTTCTTTTTCATATTCCTGTTCAGAAGCCTGAAAAAATAAAGGTTGAAGAAAACATTACTTAGAGCCTTTTTTATCCACACTTCAAGTGACACATGCAAGATAAAAATTGAATTTACATATACCAGAAAAACAGAGCAACCAAAAGAGACAAACAGAGGAGCCATGAGAAAAATAAGGAAAACAGAACATGATTTCACAAATAGGAATTTGCTTTTCTCGAGCATGCATCAAAATGTGGTCTATATAATAAAGTGCATCAAATTGATGCTAAGATACAACCAAATACAAGGAAAAAGGCTATAGACAGGGACTGCATCGGGAGGCCTGGCGCTACGCAAATAGGATATGGAAAGCTGGAAACATGTAGTAATACGAGTTTACACTATACAGACCTCAATTTGGTTCTTGATTTGTGTAACCCTTCTGGTTACTTCCTCCTGTGTAGTACCATCTCCAACAATTGTTGTCGAATCCTTAGTAATTACAACCTTGGCGGCATTTCCAAGGACTTCTTTGTCTGCTTTGTCCAGGGACAGTCCAATTTCTTCTCTGATGACAGTGCCTGGGCGAATAATGACCTTTATAAGTGAACCAATATCACAACGGGACACATCAAATTTGCACCAAAGATTAAATTTACCTCCTGTCAGAGTAGCGATATCATCCAGGTATTGACTCTTGCGCTCTCCAAAACCAGGGGCTTTAATAGCAGCAATCTTCAGTGCACCTCTAAGCCTATTGACCACAAGAGTTGCAAGAGCTTCCTGCTCAATATCCTCTGCGATAATTAAAATTGGATATCCACCCTTAATAGCCTCCTCCAGAATAGTGATAAGATCTCTCGCGTTGTTAATTTTCTTGTCCACAAGAAGCAACTGGGTAAAAGAACAAGATATCATCAGCTACAGAGCACATGACTCACCAAGATGATGATTACATAAATTTAAGTAGTCAAGCTGGCAAAATACAGTGCAACATACCTTGCAATTCTCATACTCCACTGACATTTTTTCACTGTCAGTTACAAAGTACGGAGAAATATAACCACGGTCGAATTGCATCCCTTCAACAACATAGAGGTTGTTTTCAGCACTCTTTCCTTCTTCAAGTGTGACGACACCCTGTCGCCCAACCTTGCTCATAGCTTCAGCTATCATGTTGCCAATTTCGTAGTTATTTCCAGCACTTACTGCAGCAACATCAGCAAGTTCGCTATCTTCAACCTGCAGTATTGAGTGCAATTCAATAAGTTTGAATTTGGAAAAGAGGGTACTACAACTGAAAATCAGTATATATGATCCAAATAACAATTAGTGCTCCAGAAATTAACTAGTTATTACATTATTTATCATCAGACGTTCAAACAACCGCGTCGATCGCACACCATATACCTTCCGGAAGAAATCCGGGGAAAATATAGAAATGAAAATACAGAGCAGAGCATGTATTCTGTTTCAGGGTAATTTCATATTGAACATCAATTGCTCTGGACTTAGTCATGTACATGTCCAATTGATTTATACATGTACATGTCCAATTGACTTAGTCATGCTCATGGAACTAGGTCCACATTTATGGCTGTATTAAGAAAGCAGCTGCATTACAGAAGGCATCTCATTTTATGGTATTTAGTGGTGAATTGGCCATCCCATTTACAAAGAATCAGATGCAGTGCACAAGAGCAGAGATCAGAGGATATAAAGAACTGAATTCAGAATGAATGCAGTTCCAGACTAGCAAAGATCTTACCTCCTTGGACATCTTTCGGAGCTCGCCGACAAGTGCTTTAGTTGTTTTCTCAATACCACGGGCAATCTGTACTGGATTAGCACCTGCAGCTACAATCTGCAGATAGCAATTAAACAAACTGAACATTATGTCCAGAACTGAATGAGAGCACTTATGCTATGGACTGTAGCAAAACCCATGGTTTCATATTGCTGTACCTTAACACCCTCGGCAATCATCCCTTGAGCAAGGATGACAGAAGTGGTTGTTCCATCACCTGCCAAATCATTGGTCTTAGCAGCAGCTTGCCTGACCAATTTAGCTCCAATATTTTCAACAGGGTCCTCCAGCTCAACCTGATTCAGAAGCCAATCATGAAAAAAAGTTCACAGTCCACAGGGTAAGAAATGATATGCTAAATCTCCTGACAGAACAGTACCTCTTTTGCCACCGTAACACCATCATTGACAATTCTAGGCGACCCATACTTGCTCTCGAGGACGACATTCCGCCCTTTTGGGCCAAGAGTAACTCCAACCAGATCGGCAAGCTTATTGACTCCAGTCTGATCACAGGAAAAAATCAAGTCAGCAAGTAAGCATCACAAACTGAAAGGACGCAGCGGCATATGAACGATGGCACGGCGATTCGACTCACTTGCAGCTTCTTGATAGCCGACCCATCCTTGTTGAAATACAGCTCCTTTGCAGCGTTCACTCGGAAACTGCACTTTCTCCCTGGCCTGGCCCTCTGGGGCAGCGAGACCAACGGGGGCGAAACGAGGGAGAGCTGCTTCCTGGTCGCGAATCCGGAAGGAGTGGCGCCCTTGAGGCCACACGTTGAGGCGCCCCCGAATGGTGAAGCCATGCCGCCTTAACGCTCCGTCTGCGCGAAATTCAAACAGTTTGCATCAGCATGAATTTGAACACGCGAACATAAACAGTAAGAGAATAATAATGGTGCATAAGTCAAACTGGGCAGCTAAGCAGAGACAAGAGAAGCTCTGTTTTCTGCAGAACAAGCAGAGCGATCGATCGCCGCAACAATTAGGACACCAGCCCACGCAGAGCAGATGCCTGCATTTCCACTGGCCGTGTGGCCTACCATTGACTGTACTTGTATGTATGGCGTTGTGATCTGACACTTGATGCCGGTGCGACATGTGTGCAACTAATTAAGCCCTGATTTGACCCTTGCGTTGTGCTATATAGCCGAGTGATCCGACAGTGGTGCCGGGTTCGTGTCTAACTAATTAAGCCCTGATCGATCTGGCGCCCTCGGCAACCTAATAATCAGAAGAAGACACACGGATACGGCGATGCGAACCCCAGGATATTCAGGGTAAAATCGACTAGGGACGGCGAAAAATCCCCTGCCCTGCCCTGCCCTGCCGTGCTCTGATTAGTGATTGGAGCATACACCCACCCAACAAGAAGAGGCGGCAGCGAACAGGCAGGGGTCCCCAATAAGAAGTGAATACTACCACTACCGCCGCCGCCGCAATAGGATCCGATCCACCGTCAGCTCCGGCCGATCGAGCAGGTTCGAAATTACCCACAGAGGGGCTCGGCACCGCAGCAGGGAGAGAGAGGTGGGGAGAGGGGGTCGACCCGTCGATACCTGAGTGGGTGAGGAAGAGGAGGACGCTGGACTGGGTGCGTCGGCCGATCTCGCCGGCGGCTAGGGTTTAGCTGTGGTTTACCTTTTCTTTTCCGGTCTGACCCCGATCTCCCTCTCTCGGGCTTAAAAATAAAGGAAGCGGCGGAGGAACCAACGGCGGGCTGAGGCAGCTGGGTTGAATGCTGCTGACAGGTGGGGCCCGCTTGGCCGGGAGAGCGTCTCGACCCTTCTTCTTTTTGTGCACTCTGCTTCGCTTTGCGTGGTAGGTGGGCAACGAATGTGTGTGTGATGTTCACCTCTCTCTTCATTAAATATGTGGCACATAAGCAAAGTTGTATTGGAGCGTGTGATGTTACTCCTAAGTTCCTCCCCATTGTGACCAGCCTTATCATGCATTCTTAACACCAAGTTATGTTTTTCCGGGCACATTCTTAAGAAGTTGATCCTCACTTCCAGCAATTCTCTCCGCACGCACACCGTCCACATCAGCATGGTGCCACACCCGTCTGACTGACCTGACCACGTGTGACTCGGATCTGCAGCCAACAGTTGATCCCTCCCATGTACCAGACCCCTCGCGATGGCTCCTCCTTCTCAACCCGCGCAAGAATCGTACGTGAAACGTCCTTTTTTTCTACTGTCGGAACCAGTCAAAATGTCTTTGATGCCAGTGTGCGAGAATCCCGTCCTCCCGTGTATCTCTCCCCAAACGACACGAACCCACGCGGCGACGGACGCAACACAACACATCCCTTCTAGTGTTTTGCGACCGTAGTCGTGTACGACTAGTGGCCACACGGCGATGGCAGGGCAAGGGCGACCGCAAGATGATCGGTCTGGAGGGAATGGGTGGAGCTTCATGCAGAAAGGGTATCGACATCCTTGAGGGCAAGCCGGTGCCACAGTTCTGCTCCGAGGAATGGATGATGGATGATGCTCTCCACGTAGGTCGCCTTCCTCCCCACCTCCCTCGGGCCATGCCTAGGCTTAGCCTGTTTTGATTTGATCCTCTGATGTTCTAGAGTTTCAATCCCCCCCTCCCCCCCACCACCACTGTTGTCGATCACGCAGAGAATTTTCCTTTTGAGGGCGCTCATGAAGGGGTAGTTTCAGACAAGAATTGATCACGTAATCTAGATCGCAACCCTGAAGCATTGGTCCTCTTCTGCTTTCTTATATGGGCCTATTATAATGGGAGGAGCCCATTTGAAAAAGAGAAGAAAAAAAGAAAGCGAGGAGTCCAACGGACATGAGGCGTCTAACAACCGAACAAGTCCCGGTCCCAATTATTAATAACGGGCATGCGCGAGGGCGCTTCGTCCTTACTGCCACAACGCTCTTTGACGGTTCCTCTGCCTCTGCGTCTACTCCATTCCCTCTACCTCTACATCGCCTCCTCTCCAAACAATCTGGCTTCTGGGTCGATGAGTTCTCCTTCCTGTCAATTTCATTTGTAATTCTCTGGCACATATGATCGCCTTCTTCTTCTTGTCAATTTTTTGCTGTCCTACTCTTTAGTTTGTGCACACAGATTCATCTGCATGTAACATCTAGTCTGTTGCCTTATGAGAATTGTGCATACAGATTCATATGCATGCCACATCTAGTCCGCTGCCTTGTCAATTTCTTGTTCTCCTGCATCTTCAATTTTTGCACACAGATTCATCTCCATGAGCACGTAATTAGCTCAAAAGTAAATACAAATGACATATTATTCTACATTCTAATTAAGTAGGGGAAAATAAAAATTCTAATAACCATTCATTTCTACCTTACGCACCTGAAATATCCTCTCAAAAAATGGCATTGTTAATACTAGCACAGACGCCCGTGCGTTGCAACACGAGAATTTTTTGACGTGGATTCCAATTTAGTGAGGATTGTTAGATCTTTTTCATTTCACAAACCCGCTCCACGCACCACTTCTTCTATCCAACCTAACAAATTATGTATGTATATGGATAGAGGAAGACTAATTTAAAAAAAAATAGTGCACATCATATTTTTAAAAGTCGCAAAAGAAGGTTACTCTCGTCTCTAGTAAACCTTCTAGTTATAGTGTTAAAATAATGTTACTGTAGTTATGCCTACGAGAGATTCACTAAAATAAAAAAAGGTAGAATCAAGAACAGAGGGAAATAATTGTAGAACTTACAACAAAAGTGTTCAATTTAACACCCTTGATTTTCTCTTAAAAATCAGATTAATTACGCATAAAATAAAGCAATGTTGGATTTCCAATGATTTATTGCAGTGTCTTTCTCGCACTAACTAATTTACACCCACTTGCATGTGCCTCTCTTTCACCGCTCGATGATTGTTTGTTTGAATCGTGGATGTCGTTTTCTTTAGATAGATGTACTTGTGTATTATTATTATTATTATTATTATTATTATTATTATTATTATTATTATTATTATTTGTATAAACACACTTGGT
The DNA here is from genome assembly GCF_002575655.3 of Aegilops tauschii subsp. strangulata. NCBI lineage: Eukaryota > Viridiplantae > Streptophyta > Magnoliopsida > Poales > Poaceae > Aegilops > Aegilops tauschii. The sequence goes on along the minus strand of NC_053040.3, from coordinate 3,783,156 downwards.
CCCAGTTAGATGAAATGAGAGAGGGGGATTTTTTAGAAAAAAAATGAGAATATCTAGTGGAAACCTGGTTTTGGTGAGAATTGGTGAAAACCATGTGAAAAGTATGTATTGAAGTTTTGAAAAAAGTAAGAAAAATACAATATGTCAAAGAGATTGTTTTCTATAGATATGGAAATTCTAAGTACTGTCATAGTTCGTTGCTGCATTTTTTCATACCTTATATGAAATTTTTTTGTTTGAAATTGAAATTTCACATGCACATCTGTGAATTTTTATGGTCATCACCGAATTTTTGGCTTGATCATGTTGTGATGCACATCCGTGACCTCCACTATTTGTTTTGCTTGTGTGACGTCTTTTGAAACCCACCCTCCTTTACTCTTTCCTCTATTCAGACTAGTAAGCGTGCATGTACAATGCATGTCTCTTTTAGCACATAAATTGTACTCTTTTACATGCAACATATGAGCAAAAATATTGCGTCATGCACATCATGCAAGGCAGTGAGGGTCATCTTAGACACATGATTGTATTCTGAAATAACGTATACCTCATGCACATCAGACAATATTATCTTTTATACCGTTAAAATAAACGTATGGAAGCAGAAATCTCATATATTCATCTATTTCTGACCATTCCGAACATGCAAGGCAACAGATAAATCACAATATAACATCACAATTCAATTGCATAACATAGTAATTCACAACTTAGAAAGTGCATGTAACATATTGAAATTACAAAAGCAGCTAATAAGGTTCCAAAGTAGTAGGCAGGTGTCGTGGTTTTGTCACGGCAGATGTCCTAGGGAAAGGACTTAGTCGTGGAGCCATCGCGACGGGTTAGCTTAAAGGGGTTAAAGCGGACAAAGGACGCAAGAAGTTTATACTGGTTCGGCCCCTTGCGGTGAAGGTAAAGGCCTAATCCAGTTGTTGTGGAATTGCTAGGGTTTCGATGACCAGGGAGTGAATCCGCTATACCTGGCTTTCGAGTTGTTGATTGTTGTCCCTAAACCGCCGCCGGATCGTCCCCTTATATACATGGGTTGACGCCCGTCGGTTTACAGAATCCCGAGGCCGGCTCATAAACGTGTCCGGCCCGGTCTCTACTCCTATCTTACAACACAAGTTTACATATCAATGTCGGTTTATGTCTACAGGCCTTAATCCGCCTTTGGGCCCTGGGCCTTCGTAAAGCGTCACAATCCTTTTCTTCATGGGCTTCAAATATAATAACTCATTATGGGGATAACCTGGCCTCTCCTGGCCGGTTTATACCCAGCAGTAATATCCCCAACATTAGGCCCCAGATTGATTTGAACTGGTTCATGTCAATCTTCAACACTTAGGAAAATTCCTCCTTCAGCACCTTCACGTAAATCTTGTAAACCGCCATGACGTCATCTTCTAGGATCATGATAAACCGCCATGACGTCACCTGTTATTTAAAGATTGTATATATCTGACCTTCATTAATGAGCCTCCGACAATCGAGGCGACCGCTCTGTCACATATCCAATTTTTGGGCTCCTCGATTCTCGCGCCTGTCACTTATCCATTCACCTTATAAATAAGGCCAAGGGTCATTTTCACTTTTCCCCTTCGTGCCCCTTCACATCGTCCTCTTCCTCACGCCGACCGAACGTTCGAGCTCTGCCGCCGCCGTCGACCTTCGCTTCTGCCCCAACAACGGCCGCTGCATCACCCTGATCGAACCAGAAAGCCACGGTGCCTCTCCGCTGTTCCTGTGACACTGGTAAGTCTTCTCTCCTTTCACCCTAGATCTTGTCATTAGGGTTTGTGTTCATCGGAGTTCACCGAAGTTCTAGAGCTGTTCTTCCCTGTTCTTCTTAGTAGCGTAAATGGCAAGTTAGATCTGATACTTTCCTGTGCCGTCGTAGTTATAGTTCCTTTTTTCCTCATTAGAGCATCCCTTCATATAGACAAACTCATCTGAACTTGATGAACTGTTTAAGCACCTGAAATTTAGGTCTGAATATATTCTAATTTTCTGTCGCACCGCAGATCTGAAATTATCATATCAATCTGTGAAACCTATTTTTCATCACTTAGTCATCTCAGATCTGTACCTTCCGCACCGATATGGGCGGTTTAACTTTTTAGAAAATGATAATTCGGTAGGTACCATTAGTCCCCTCTTAAACCACCAATTCGTTATCTTTGTAACTCCTCCAATGCCAGACTTCGGTTTAATAATGTCAGACTCCGGTTTAACAAAGTGTATATGCCTCTCTTTCTGCTTTTGATCTTGCGTCGCTTTATGCCTGTCCGTCATAAATCTTAAACCGGCATTGATCTTTTTCCAGCTTTTCATTGACATGGCCAAACAATTTTATGCTTGTAACTGGGTCCCTTCCCGGGTTACGAAAGCGCAACTAGAGGGATGTGTCGCAACTGGCGCTTTAGCAAAGAAATAAGTCATCCACTGGAGGGTCCCCGGTCCAGAAAATCCTCCTGAGCCAAAAGATGGAGAAGTAGTTGATACGTCTCCGTCGTATCTACTTTTCCAAACACTTTTGCCCTTGTTTTGGACTCTAACTTGCATGATTTGAACGGAACTAGCCTGGACTGACGATGTTTTCAGCAGAATTGCCATGGTGTTATTTATGTGCAGAAACAAAAGTTCTCGGAATGACCTGAAACTCCACGGAGATTATTTTTGGAAATAATAAAAAATACTGGCAAAAGAATCAAGGCCAGGGGGCCCACACCCTTGCCATGAGGGTGGGGGGCGCGCCTGCCCCCCTGGGCGCACCCCCTGCCTCGTGGGCCCCCTGGAGCTCCACCGACCTCAACTCCAACTCCATATATTCGTGTTCGGGGAGAAAAAATCAGAGAGAAAGATTCATCGCGTTTTATGATACAGAGCCGCTGCCAAGCCCTAAACTCTCTCGGGAGGGCTGATCTGGAGTCCGTTCGGGGCTCCGGAGAGGGGAATGCGTCGCCGTCGTCGTCATCAATAATAGAGATTTCACAAGAGAACCAAGCACATCAAGAGACGCTTCAACTCCATCCGGGATCAAGTCTAGGTGGGAGACATAGAGATTTGCAAGATACATACGGATCTGAATATTACAGACCCGTTGACTAAGCCTTTTCCACGAGCAAAACATGATCAGCACCAAGGCTCCATGGGTGTTAGAATCATTACTGTGTAATCTAGATTATTGACTCTAGTGCAAGTGGGAGACTGAAGGAAATATGCCCTAGAGGCAATAATAAAGTTATTATTTATTTCCTCATATCATGATAAATGTTTATTATTCATGCTAGAATTGTATTAACCGGAAACTTAGTACATGTATGAATACATAGACAAACAGAGTGTCACTGTATGCCTCTACTTGACAAGCTCGTTAATTAAAGATGATTATGCTTCCTAACCATAGACATGAGTTGTGTTGGGGAACGTAGTAATTTCAAAAAAATTCCTACGCACACGCAAGATCATGATGATGCATAGCAACGAGAGGGGAGAGTGTTGTCCACGTACCCTCGTAGACCGAAAGCGGAAGCGTTAGCACAACGCGGTTGATGTAGTCGTACGTCTTCACGATCCGACTGATCAAGTACCGAACGCACGGCACCTCCGAGTTCAGCACACGTTCAGCCTGATGACGTCCCTCGAACTCCGATCCAGCCGAGTGTTGAGGGAGAGTTTCGTCAGCACGACGGCGTGGTGACGATGATGATGTTCTACTGACGCAGGGCTTCACCTAAGCACCGCTACGATATTATCGAGGTGGACTATGATGGAGGGGGGCACCGCACACGGCTAAGAGATCAAGAGATCAATTGTTGTGTCTATGGGGTGCCCCCTGCCCCCGTATATAAAGGAGCAAGGGGGAGGCGGCCGGCCAAGGAGGAGGGCGCGCCAAGGGGGGAGTCCTACTCCCACCGGGAGTAGGACTCCTCCTTTCCTTGTTGGAGTAGGAGAGAAGGAAAGAGGGGGAGAGGGAGAAGGAAAAGGGGGCTGCACCCCTTGTCCAATTCGGACCAGAGGGGGGTGCGCGCCTCCTTCCTTTTGGTCTCTCTCCCTTATTCCCGTATGGCCCAATAAGGCCCAATACTTCTCCCCGGCGAATTCCCGTAACTCTCCGGTACTCCGATAAATACCCGAATCACTCGGAATCTTTCCGAAGTCCGAATATAGTCGTCCAATATATCGATCTTTACGTCTCGGCCATTTCGAGACTCCTCGTCATGTCCCCGATGTCATCCGGGACTCCCAACTACCTTTGGTACATCAAAACACATAAACTCATAATATAACCGTCATCGAACTTTAAGCGTGCGGACCCTACGGGTTCGAGAACTATGTAGACATGACCGAGACACGTCTCCGGTCAATAACCAATAGCAGAACCTGAATGCTCATATTGGCTCCCACATATTCTACGAAGATCTTTATCGGTCAGACCGCATAACAACATACGTTGTTCCCTTTATCATCGGTATGTTACTTGCCCGAGATTCGATCGTCGGTATCTCAATACCTAGTTCAATCTCGTTACCGGCAAGTCTCTTTACTCGTTCCGTAATACATCATCCTGCAACTAACTCATTAGTTACAATGCTTGCAAGGCTTATAGTGATGTGCATTACCGAGTGGGCCCAGAGATACCTCTCCGACAATCGGAGTGACAAATCCTAATCTCGAAATACGCCAACCCAACAAGTACCTTCGGAGACACCTGTAGAGCACCTTTATAATCACCCAGTTACGTTGTGACGTTTGGTAGCACACAAAGTGTTCCTCCGGTAAACGGGAGTTGCATAATCTCATAGTCATAGGAACATGTATAAGTCATGAAGAAAGCAATAGCAGAATACTAAACGATCGTGTGCTAAGCTAACGGAATGGGTCAAGTCAATCACATCATTCTCCTAATGATATGATCCTGTTAATCAAATGACAACTCATGTCTATGGCTAGAAAACATAACCATCTTTGATTAACGAGCTAGTCAAGTAGAGGCATACTAGTGACACTCTGTTTGTCTATGTATTCACACATGTATCATGTTTCCGGTTAATACAATTCTAGCATGAATAATAAACATTTATCATGATATAAGGAAATAAATAATAACTTTATTATTGCCTCTAGGGCATATTTTCTTCAGTCTCCCACTTGCACTAGAGTCAATAATCTAGTTCACATCGCCATGTGATTTAACATCAATAGTTCACATCACCATGTGATTAACACCCATAGTTCACATCGTCATGTGACCAACACCCAAAGGGTTTACTAGAGTCAATAATCTAGTTCACATCGCTATGTGATTAACACCCAAAGAGTACTAAGGTGTGATCATGTTTTGTTTGTGAGATAATTTTAGTCAACGGGTTTGTCACATTCAGATCCGTAAGTATTTTGCAAATTTCTATGTCTACAATGCTCTGCACGGAGCTACTCTAGCTAATTGCTCCCACTTTCAATATGTATCTAGACCGAGACTTAGAGTCATCTAGATTAGTGTCAAAACTTGCATCGACGTAACCCTTTACGACGAACCTTTTGTCACTTCCATAATCGAGAAACATATCCTTATTCCACTGAGGATAATTTTGACCGCTGTCCAGTGATCTACTCCTAGATCACTATTGTACTCCCTTGCCAAAATCAGTGTAGGGTATACAATAGATGTGGTACACAGCATGGCATACTTTATAGAACCTATGGCCGAGGGATAGGGAATGACTTTCATTCTCTTTCTATCTTCTGCCGTGGTCGGGCTTTGAGTCTTACTCAATTTCACACCTTGTAATACAGGTAAGAACTCTTTCTTTGACTGTTCCATTTTGAACTACTTCAAAATCTTGTCAAGGTATGTACTCATTGAAAAAACTTACCAAGCGTTTTGATCTATCTCTATAGATCTTGATGCTCAATATGTAAGCAGCTTCACCGAGGTCTTTCTTTGAAAAACTCCTTTCAAACACTCCTTTATGCTTTGTAGAATAATTCTACATTATTTCCGATCAACAATATGTCATTCACATATACTTATCAGAAATGTTGTAGTGCTCCCACTCACTTTCTTGTAAATACAGGTTTCACCGCAAGTCTGTATAAAACTATATGCTTTGATCAACTCATCAAAGCGTATATTCCAACTCTGAGATGCTTGCACCAGTCCATAGATGGATCGCTGGAGCTTGCATATTTTGTTAGCACCCTTAGGATTGACAAAACCTTCTGGTTGCATCATATACAACTCTTCTTTAATAAATCCATTAAGGAATGCAGTTTTGTTTATCCATTTGCCAGATTTCATAAAATGCGGCAATTGCTAACATGATTCGGACAGACTTAAGCATAGATACAAGTGAGAAACTCTCATCGTAGTCAACACCTTGAACTTGTCGAAAACCTTTTTGCGACAATTCTAGCTTTGTAGATAGTAACACTACTATCAGCGTTCGTCTTCCTCTTGAAGATCCATTTAATCTCAATGGCTCGCCGATCATTCGGCAAGTCAATCAAAGTCCATACTTTGTTCTCATACATGGATCTCATCTCAGATTTCATGGCCTCAAGCCATTTCGCGGAATCTGGGCTCATCATCGCTTCCTCTAGTTCGTGGTTCGTCATGGTCAAGTAACATGACCTCCAGAACAGGATTACCGTACCACTCTGGTGTGGATCTCACTCTGGTTTACCTACGAGGTTCGGTAGTAACTTGATCTGAAGTTACATGATCATCATCATTAGCTTCCTCACTAATTGGTGTAGGAGTCACAGGAACAAATTTCTGTGATGAACTACTTTCCAATAAAGGAGCAGGTACAGTTACCTGATCAAGTTCTACTTTCCTCCCACTCACTTCTTTCAAGAGAAACTCCTTCTCTAGAAAGGATCCATTCTTAGCAACGAATGTCTTGCCTTCGGATCTGTGATAGAAGGTGTACCCCAACAGTCTCCTTTGGGTATCCTATGAAGACATATTTCTCCGATTTGGGTTTGAGCTTATCAGGATGAAACTTTTTCATATAAGCATCACAACCCCAAACTTTAAGAAACGACAACTTTGATTTCTTGCCAAACCACAGTTCATACGGTGTCGTCTCAAACAGATTTAGATGGTGCCCTTTTTTTACGTGAATGCAGCTGTCTCTAATGCATAACCCCAAAACTATAGTGGTAAATCGGTAAGAAACATCATAGATTGCACTATATCCAATAAAGTACGGTTATGACTTTCGGACACACCATTATGCTGTGGTGTTCCAGGTGGCACGAATTTGTAAAACTACTCCACTTTGTTTTAATTGAAGACCAAACTCATAACTCAAATATTTGTCTCCGCGATCAGATCGTAGAAACCTTATTTTCTTGTCACGATGATTTTCCACTTCACTCTAAAATTCTTTGAACTTTTCAAATGTTTCAGACTTATGTTTCATCAAGTAGATATACCCATATCTGCTCAAATCATCTGTGAAGGTCAGAAAATAATGATACCCGCCGCGAGCCTCAACACTCATCGGATCGCATACATCAGTATGTATTATTTCCAATAAGCCAGTTGCTTGCTCCACTGTTCCGGAGAACGGAGTTATAGTCATCTTGCCCATAAGGCATGGTTCGCAAGCATCAAGTGATTCATAATCAAGTGATTCCAAAATCCCATCAGCATGGAGTTTCTTCATGCGCTTTACACCAATATGACCTAAACGGCAGTGCCACAAATAAATTACACTATCATTATTAACTTTGCATCTTTTGGCTTCAATATTATGAATATGTGTATCACTACGATCGAGATCCAACAAACCATTTTCATTGGGTGTATGACCATAGAAGGTTTTATTCATGTAAATAGAACAACAATTATTCTCTAACTTAAATGAATAACCATATTGCAATAAACATGATCAAATCATATTCATGCTCAACGCAAACACCAAATAACACTTATTTAGGTTCAACACTAATCCCGAAAGTGTAGGGAGCGTGCGATGATGATCATATCAATCTTGGAACCACTTCCAACACACATCATCACTTCACCCTTAACTAGTCTCTGTTCATTCTGCAACTCCCGTTTCGAGTTACTACTCTTAGCAACTGAACCAGTATCAAATACCGAGGGGTTGCTACGAACACTAGTAAAATACACATCAATAATCTGTATATCAAATATACCTTTGTTCACTTTGCCATCCTTCTTATCCCCCAAATACTTGGGGTAGTTCCACTTCCGGTGACCAGTCCCTTTGCAGTAGAAGCACTTAGTCTTAGGCTTAGGACCAGACTTGGGCTTCTTCACTTGAGCAGCAACTTGCTTGCCGTTCTTCTTGAAGTTCCCCTTCTTCCCTTTGCCGTTTTTCTTGAAACTAGTGGTCTCGTCAACCATCAACACTTGATGTTTTTCTTGATTTCTACCTTCGTCGATTTCAGCATCATGAAGAGCTTGGGAATTGTTTCCGTTATCCCTTGCATATTATAGTTCATCACGAAGTTCTACTAACTTGGTGATGGTGACTAGAGAATTCTGCCAATCACTATCTTATCTGGAAGATTAACTCCCACTTGATTCAAGCGATTGTAGTACCCTGACAATCTGAGCACATGCTTATTCTCCTCCATCTTTTAGCTATAGAACTTGTTGGAGACTTCATATCTCTCAACTCGGGTATTTGCTTGAAATATTAACTTCAACTCCTGGAACATCTCATATGGTCCATGACGTTCAAAACGTCTTTGAAGTCCCGATTCTAAGCCGTTAAGCATGGTGCACTAAACTATCAAGTAGTCATCATATTGAGCTAGCCAAATGTTCATAACGTCTGCATCTGCTCCTGCAATAGGTCTGTCACCTAGCGGTGCATCAAGGACATAATTCTTCTGTGCAGCAATGAGGATAATCCTCAGATCACGGATCCAATCCGCATCTTTGCTACTAACATCTTTCAACATAATTTTTCTCTAGGAACATATCAAAAATAAACACAGGGAAGCAACAACGCGAGCTATTGATCTACAACATAATTTGCAAAATACTATCAGGACTAAGTTCATGATAAATTTAAGTTCAATTAATCATATTACTTAAGAACTCCCACTTAGATAGACATCCCTCTAATCCTCTAAGTGATCACGTGATCCATATCAACTAAACCATGTCCGATCATCACGTGAGATGGAGTAGTTTCAACGGTGAACATCACTATGTTGATCATATCTACTATATGATTCACGCTCGACCTTTCGGTCTCCGTGTTCCGAGGCCATATCTGTTATATGCTAGGCTCGTCAAGCTTAACCTGAGTATTCCGCGTGTGCAACTGTTTTGCACCCGTTGTATTTGAACGTAGAGCCTATCACACCCGATCATCACGTGGTGTCTCAGCACGAAGAACTTTTGCAACGGTGCATACTCAGGGAGAACACTTATACCTTGATAATTTAGTGAGGGATCATCTTATAATGCTACCGTCAATCAAAGCAAGATAAGATGCATAAAAGATAAACATCACATGCAATCAATATAAGTGATATGATATGGCCATCATCATCTTGTGCTTGTGATCTCCATCTCCGAAGCACCGTCATGATCACCATCGTCACCGGCGCGACACCTTGATCTTCATCGTAGCATCGTTGTCGTCTCGCCAATCTTATGCTTCTACGACTATCGCTACCGCTTAGTGATAAAGTAAAAAACAATTACAGGGTGATTGCATTGCATACAATAAAGCGACAACCATATGGCTCCTGCCAGTTGCCGATAACTCTGTTACAAAACATGATCATCTCATACAATAAAATTTAGCATCATGTCTTGACCATATCACATCACAACATGCCCTGCAAAAACAAGTTAGACGTCCTCTACTTTGTTGTTGCAAGTTTTACGTGGCTGCTACTGGGCTTAGCAAGAACCGTTCTTACCTACGCATCAAAACCACAACGATAGTTTGTCAAGTTGGTGTTGTTTTAACCTTCGCAAGGACCGGGCGTAGCCACACTCGGTTCAACTAAAGTTGGAGAAACTGACACCCGCCAGCCACCTCTGTGCAAAGCACGTCGGAAGAACCAGTCTCGCGTAAGCGTACGCGTAATGTCGGTCCGGGCCGCTTCATCCAACAATACTGCCGAACCAAAGTATGACATGCTGGTAAGCAGTATGACTTATATCGCCCACAACTCACTTGTGTTCTACTCGTGCATATAACATCAACGCATAAAACCAGGCTCGGATGCCACTGTTGGGGAACGTAGTAATTTCAAAAAAATTCCTGCGCACACGCAAGATCATGGTGATGCATAGCAACGAGAGGGGAGAGTGTTGTCCACGTACCCTCGTAGACCGAAAGCGGAAGCGTTAGCACAACGCGGTTGATGTAGTCGTACGTCTTCACGTTCCGACCCATCAAGTACCGAACGCACGGCACCTCCGAGTTCAGCACACGTTCAGCCCGATGACGTCCCTCGAACTCCGATCCAGCCGAGTGTTGAGGGAGAGTTTCGTCAGCACGACGGCGTGGTGACGATGATGATGTTCTAGCAACGCAAGGCTTTGCCTAAGCACCGCTACGATATTATCGAGGTGGACTATGGTGGAGGGGGGCACCGCACACGGCTAAGAGATCAAGAGATCAATTGTTGTGTCTATGGGGTGCCCCTGCCCCCGTATATAAAGGAGCAAGGGGGAGGCGGCCGGCCAAGGAGGAGGGCGCGCCAAGGGGGGAGTCCTACTCCCACCGGGAGTAGGACTCCCTCCCTTTTCCTTGTTGGATTAGGAGAAGAGGGGGGAAGAGGTGGAGGAGAAGAAGGAAAGGGGGGGCGCCGCCCCCCTCTCCTTGTCCTATTCGGACTAGGAGGGAGGGATCATATCATTAGGAGAATGATGTGATTGACTTGACGCATTCCGTTAGCTTAGCACTTGATCGTTTAGTATGTTGCTATTGCTTTCTTCATGACTTATACATGTTCCTATGACTATGAGATTATGCAACTCCTGTTTACCGGAGGAACACTTTGTGTGCTACCAAACGTCACAACGTAAATGGGTGATTATAAAGGTGCTCTACAGGTGTCTCCGAAGGTACTTGTTGAGTTGGCGTATATCGAGATTAGGATTTGTCACTCCGATTGTCTGAGAGGTATCTCTGGGCCCACTCGATAATATACATCACTATAAGCCTTGCAAGCATTGTAACTAATGAGTTAGTTGCAGAATGATGTATTACAGAACGAGTAAAGAGACTTGCCGGTAACGAGATTGAACTAGGTATTGAGATACCGACGATCGAATCTCGGGCAAGTAAGATACCGATGACAAAGGGAACAACGTATGTTGTTATGCGGTTTGACCAATAAAGATCTTCATAGAATGTGTGGGAGCCAATATGAGCATCCAGGTTCCGCTATTGGTTATTGACCGGAGACGTGTCTCGGTCATGTCTACATAGTTATCGAACCCGTAGGGTCCGCACGCCTAAAGTTCGGTGATGACCGATATTATGAGTTTTTGTGTTTTGATGTACCGAAGGTAGTTCGGAGTCCCGAATATGATCACGGACATGACGAGGAGTCTCGTAATGGTAGAGACGTAAAGATCGATATATTGGACGGCTATATTCGGACACCGGAAGTGTTCCGGGTGGTTTCGGAGAAAATCGGAGTGCTGGAGGGTTACCGGAACCCCCCCGGGAGAAATAATGGGCCTTATGGGCCTTAGTAGAGAGAGAGGGCTGGCCTAGGGCAGGACGCGCGCCCCTCCCCCTCTGGTCCGAATTGGACTAGGAGAGGGGGGCGGCGCCCCCCTTTCCTTCTCCCTCTCCCCCTTCCTTTCCCCCTCCTAGTAGGAGTAGGAAAGAGGGGAGTCCTACTCCTACTAGGAGGAGGACTCCTCCTGGCGCGCCATAGAGGGCCGGTCGGCCTCCCCCCTTGCTTCTTTATATACGGGGGCAGGGGGCACCTCTAGACACATAAGTTGATCAGTTGATCTCTCCCAACCATCTGCGGTGCCCCCCTCCACCATAATCCACCTCGATCATATCATAGCGGTGCTTAGGCGAAGCCCTGTGTCGGTAGCAACATCATCATCGTCATCACGTCGTCGTGCTGACGAAACTCTCCGGCGAAGCTCTGCTGGATCGGAGCTCGCGGGACGTCATCGAGTTGAACGTGTGCTGAACTCGGAGGTGCCGTGCGTTCGGTACTTGGATCGGTCGGATCGTGAAGACGTACGGCTACATCAACCGCGTTGTGCTAACGCTTTCGCTTTCGGTCTACGAGGGTACGTGGACACACTCTCCCCTCTCGTTGCTATGCATCACCATGATCCTGCGTGTGCGTAGAATTTCTTTTGAAATTACTACGTTCCCCAACAGTACTACACAACGCTGTCTTTGCCATGTGGTTTTTTTAGAAAAGGAGGATGACCCCGGCCTCTGCATCTGAGCGATGCATGCGGCCACTTTATTAATTATTCTCACAAGATCTTATAGTCATACAACAATAAGACTAAAGCCACCGTCTAAGCAACAACTGTCGCTACACCTATCCAATTGATGAAGGGGCGCTGATAGCCTGGGCCTAATACCAAACAGACATCGCAGCCAGACCTAACATCTAAGACCTGAGGTCCCAACCAGGGCGCCTCCCGGGTATGGGCACCCACCAATCCGGCGTGCTCCTCAACCAGGACGCCTGCCGGGTATGAGGCCGCCGCAGCCACTTGCCACCAATCCATCTTCAGAGCTGTATTGCTGCATCTACCTTACACGGTCTAGCTACCGTCGACGCCACCACGACGCCAGACAGCTTCCTCCTCCTGCGCGAGTCCATCTCCGCGCATCGGACGCCGAGTCTCCACTGCGCCATAATCTTTGCCATGTGGTGGACGTCCTTAGTTTCCCATCAATCTTGTTTTCAATCTAGGAGCCAATCAACCATGCAAATCCGCCAACCAGTGTGGCCCATTCAATTTAGTTTTCCCACATTCCGCTTTTGAATATGGGGATCAGCCACACTAATTACCTCACATGCATCTGGCTTTTAATTAGCCGCCTCAATTTAGTTTTCCCACAATTTTGCTTTTGAAAAGGAAGCGATCAACCACACTAATTACCGTGCATGCATCAGGCTTTTAATTAGTGCCTCACAAGGAGGATAGTCGCGCTTTTAAATGGAAGCCTAATTACCCCTGCATGCATTGCCACTTGGAGGTTATTTCTCGTGAGAATATGTTGGGTAGTGAAACACCCATGCTTATTCTAAAAAACAATCGCTCGGGATTCGCTCATAGAAATACTAGCATAAGTCCCTTTCTATGGGCAAGAAACATAGGCTAGATGAGTTGGTTAGTGTGTCAATGCTCTTGTGAAACCACCAAGGTTCGAATACTTCTTCTAGCAATTTATATTGAGTAAAATGCATTGTTGGTCATTAAACTTGTCGCGTACACTCACTTTGATCACTGTACTTAAGAATACAGTCAATACGGTCACTATATACGTGTTAAGATGATTATACGGTCATTGCAGATCGTATAGCTCCGTATGCTCGGTCAAATAATCCACATGGCTAGCTCATTTTCTCTCTCTCATGTGGGTCGTACCTGTCAGTGAGTGGAAGAAGAAATAGAGCCAAAATAAAATCACGGGCGAGTGGGGATTCGAACGGGAATCCTCGGGCATATGGAATAGCGAACAAACAAGCTGCACCAGTGAAGCTATTTGATTACTACGAGGAAACAGTACATTTTAGAGTCTCTGCTGCAATCACGTGGCAGCCATTGAGTGCATTTTTTTTGCGGGCGAGCCATTGGGATTTACCGCAAAATCATAATCGTTTCAACTTTTTTTTTAGAACCCATAATCGTTTCATGTAGTTTCAGTGGTTGGTCTTTTTGGGATTTAAAGTAGTGTTGGCAGTACTCTGTACTCGTACATATTTTTTTTAAAAGGTACTCATACATAGGGTTCACTGTCAAGATTGCATTAGCACTTAAATTTCTTTTGTTCAGTGTAGACGTACCTACTATTCTTTGAACATTCAGACTGCACACGTTGGAAACAAACCACAAGGCAATATCCCAATGGCTGAATGTTTACAAGCCCAACCACTGAAGCCACATGAAACAATTATGATTTAAATTCTAATACTCCCCCGCAAAAAAGAAAAACAATCAATGGTTGTCACGTGAATTCAGTAACGATATACAAGTACATATTCCTCTAAGCAATCACAATGTGATGCTGGTGCAGCTGGTTAGCCTGGTCGCAGATAAACGGGAGGTCTATGGTTCGAATCCCCACCCTGTGCAAAAGTTTTATTTTTCCCTCCACTTCTTTCTTCCACCCATTGACATGTAGGGCCCGCATGACAGAGAGAGAAAACGAGCTAATGAGGCGCCAAGTGGTTTGGTTGACCGGTCAAAGTGGATGCATACGGAGCTATACGATCTGCCAGTGACCATATAATCACCTCAACACGTATATAGTGACCGTATTAACCGTATTCTTAAGTACATTGACCAATGTGAGTGTAATCGACAAGTTTAATGATCACCGGTGCATTTTACTCATTTATATTTCCACTTAATTTGGGACCGCGGATCGATTATAGGAAAATTCAGGGGCTTTCACTCAAGGTTGAGGTCATGCTTGGTTTCGTAAGCACAACACATTTATCATGTTCTTGGTCCACATGCTCCAACTCATGCCGTATGCAAGCTTCATGGTACTGGTTTAGGTGTGTCATCTCCATGAAGCCGATGCTCCTGCGTTTGTAGCAAAGTTAGTAGCACATTGTAGTATTCGTACATATGCATGTCCACCAAAGCAAAACACACTGAAAAATGATTTACGCGTGCGCTCGTCGCAACGCGCGATAGGTTTGCCCCCTGATTTTAGTTGTGGGCCCAGTATCTAATCTCTAATCTCTCAGCAGGCGGTCTGTGCTTTCCGTTGCATGCAAAAAAAAAGCAAATAATACGAAAGGGAGCATGCAACTGCATTGCCTAATCTGGCCTAAGTGCCTTATCGAAAACTACACGCTCCAACGCGCGCACGAATTAGCATTATTATTCTACATCTATATCTATATCTATATCTATATCTATCTATACCAATATAAAAACATCCAAAGAGGCAGATCCAATTAATCTCGGCCATCAAATCATGTCAATCCAACGACCTAGACTGCTTCAATATTGAGCGCTCAACACGTTTAGCGTGCAATTAATTTCATGTCAAATATAGTATTAATCACATAATAACACGCAAAATAATATCCTACTTAATATCCGCATGCACTTAATATATTTCCAAATTAAGTGCATTGCATGTATATTTTGACTAATCTGGCCTAAGTGCCTTGTCGAAAACTACACGCTTCAATGCGCGCACGAATTAGCATTATTATTCTACATCTATATCTATATTTATATCTATCTATATCAATATAAAAAAGACCTAAAGAGGCAGATCCAATTAATCTCGGTCATCAAATCATGTCAATCCAACGACCTAGACTGCTTCAATGTCGAGCGCTCAACACGTTTAGCGTGCAGTTAATTTCATGCCAAATATAGTATTAATCACATAATAACACGCAAATAATATCCTACTTAATATCCGCACGCACTTAATATATTTCAAAATTAAGTGCATTGCATGTACATTTTGACTAATATTTCCAAATTAACGTGCATTGCACGTACATCCGTAAAAAAAATGTGCATTGCACGCACACATTGACTAGTATCAATATAAAAGGCCCAAAGGGGCAGATCCAATTAATTTCGGCCATCAATTCATGTTAATCCAACGACATAGACTGCTTCGATGTCGCACGCTCAACACGTTTAGCGTGCACTTAATTTCATGCAAAAAATAGAACTATCACATAATAACACGTAAATAATATCCTACTTAATATCCGCATGCACTTAATATAATTCCAAATTAACATGCATTACACGTACACATTGACTAGTTCTAATTAATTAGGGGAAATAATAATTCAAATAATAATTCCTTTCTACCTCACACACCTAAACTATCCTCTTAAATAATGGCATTGTTAACATTGAACAAACATAGACATAACAACTAGCGAGTGACAAAAGGAGGGGACACATGCCCCCTCCCCCGCTAGCGAATAACAAAAGAAGGGGACACATGCCCCCTCAAAAGTAAATACAGACTTTTACGCGTGCGCTCATCGAACGCGCGATAGGCTTGCCCCCTGATTTTAGTTGTGGGCCCAGTATCTAATCTCTCTCCAACCTCATTAATCCATCTCCCCTGATTTTAAGGGCGCAGATGGCTGTGTGTATGTAAAATCCTTTCTCTAATCTCTTGGGCTCCCTGATTTTCAGGGGTGGTGGGCAGGTGGCCTGTGCTTTGTGTTGCATGCAAAGAATTTTTTTTAGAAAATAATAGGAAAAGGAGCACACAACTGGACTGCCTAATCTGGCCTAAGTGCCTTGTCGGAAACTGCACGCTCCAACGCGAGCACGGATTAATATTATTATTCTACATTCTAATTAAGTAGGGAAAATAAAAATTCAAATAATCATTCATATCTACCTTACGCACCTGAATTATCCTCTTAAATAATGGCATTGTTAACATAGAACAAAGGTAGGCACAACAGCTAACGAGTGACAAAAGCAGGGGACACATGCCCCCTCCACCCGCTAGTGAGTGACAAAAGCAGGAGACACATGCCCCTTCAAAAGTAAATACAAACTTTTGCGTGTGCGCTCATCGCAGCGCGCGATAGGCTTGCCCCCTAATTTTAGTTGTAGGCCCAGTATCTAATCTCTCTCCAACCTCATTAATCCCTCTCCCCTGATTTTAAGGGCGCGGATGGCTGTGTGTATGTAAAATCCTCTCTCTAATCTCTTGGGCTCCCTGATTTTTAGGGGTGGGTGGGCAGGTGGCATGTGCTTTCCGTTGCATGCAAAGAAAAAAAGGAAAGAATAGAAAAGGGAGCACGCAACTGGATTGCCCAATCTGGCCTAAGTGCCTTGTCGAAAACTGCACGCTAGAACGCGCGCACAGATTAACATTATTATTTTACATTCTAATTAAGTAGAGAAAAATAAAAATTCAAATAATCATTCATTTCTACCTTACACACCTGAATTATCCTCTTAAATAATGCCATTATTAACATAGAACAAACATAGGCACAACAGCTAACGAGTGACAAAAGCAGGGGACACATGCGCCCTCCCTGCTAGCGAGTGATAAAAGCAGGGGACACATGCCCCCTCAAAAGTAAATACAGACTTTTACGTGTGCGCTCATCGCAACACGCGATAGTCTTGCCCCCTGATTTTAGTTGTGGGCCCAGTATCTAATCTCTCTCCAACCATGTTAATCCCGCTCCCCTCATTTTAAGGGCACGCATTGTTGTGTCTATGTAAAATCCTCTCTCTAATCTCTTGGGCCCTCTGATTTTCAGGGGTGGGTGGGCAGGTGGCCTGTGCTTTTCGTTGCATGCAAAGAAAAAAAAGGAAAGAATTGGAAAAGGAGCATGCAACTGGATTGCCTAATCTGGCCTAAGTGCCTTGTCGGAAACTGCACGCTCCAACGGGCGCGCGCGAATTAGCATTATTATTCTACATTCTAATTAAGTAGGGGAAAATAAAAATTCAAATAATTATTTATTTCTACCTTACGCACCTAAACTATTCTCTTAAATAATGGCATTGTTAACTAGAACAAACATAGGCACAATAGCTAGCGATTGACAAAAGCAGGGGACACATGCCTCTTCCCCCGTTAGCGAATGAGAAAAGCAGGGACACATGCCCCTCAAAAGTAAATACAGACTATTACGTGTGCGCTCATCGCAACGCGCGATAGGCTTGCACCTTGATTTTGGTTGTGGTCCTAGTATCTAATCTCTCTCCAACCTCATTAATCCCTCTCCCCTGATTTTAAGGGCGCGGATGGATGTGTGTATGAAAAATCCTCTCTCTAATTTCTTGGGCTCCCTGATTTTTAGGGGTGGGTGGGCAGGTGACTTGTGTTTTCTGTTGCATGCAAAAAAAGGAAAGAATAGGAAAGGGCGCACGCAACTGGATTGCCTAATCTGGCCTAAGTGCCTTGTCGGAAACTGCACGCTCCAACGCGCGCGCAGATTAGCATTATTATTCTACATTCTAATTAAGTAGGGGAAAATAAAAATTCAAATAATCATTCCTTTCTACCTTACGCACCTGAATTATCCTCTTAAATAATTGCATTGTTAACATAGGCACAACAACTAACGAGTGACAAAAGCAGGGGACACATGCCCCCTCAAAAGTAAATACAGACTTTTACGTGTGCGCTTATCGCAACGCGCGATAGGCTTGCCCCCTGATTTTAGTTGTGGGCCAAGTATCTAATCTCTCTCCAATCTCGTTAATCCCTCTTCCCTGATTTTAAGGGCACGTATGGGTGTGAGTATGTAAAATCCTCTCTCTAATCTCTTGGCCTCCCTTATTTTCAGGGGTGGGTGGGCAGGTGGCCTGTGCTTTCCGTTGCATGCAAAGAAAAAAAGGAAAGAATTGGAAAAGGAGCATGCAACTGGATTGCCTAATCTGGCCTAAGTGCCTTGTCGGAAACTGCACGCTCCAACGCGCGTGTGTGAATTAGCATTATTATTCTACTTTCTAATTAAGTAGGGGAAAATAGAAATTCAAATAATCAATCCTTTCTACCTTACGCACCTGAACTATCCTCTTAAATAATGGCATTGTCCCCAACAACCAGCTTGCTGGTCAACTCCTCCAACATATCACGGTCCAGCTTCAACTTCTTACTCTTGTGCTCTTTGAGGTCAAGCTAACGAGCCTAGTTCTCTAACTCAATGTTGAGGTCATGCTTGTTTACGTAAACACAACACAGTTTATCATGCTTTTGCTCCAATGCTCAAACTCATGTTGTCTGCGAGCTTCATGGCACTAGTTTAGTCGTGTCATCTCCCTGTGGTGCTGCTACATATGCAGGTCCACGAAAGCAAAGTTCAATGAAAAAATAAAGAAACTTTAGCCCTTCACCTGCAACATTGTGTGATGCAAGTGTATTGCACCATGGTACCCTTCACCCTCGGCACACTTCGCAGTCGAGACTATCGACGGCTCTAAATCGAAGTGTTCGGCTTTTTCGATAAAGGACGCTTTTATTATCTCGAAATGTAGCATCAAGCGGATACAAAGCATTATGAGTAACACCCGGCCTCTGCATAATTAGGATGCACACAGCCCAACACGGAAAGTCTGACAAAATGAATGGAAAAAAAAATGACAAATCGGCGACAGTAGAGTCCTATAGACCGACACTATGCCTATGTCGCAAGGGATGGTGGACCGATACGGAGATTATGCTGCCACCCATATTGGGTAAAAACCACCGTAGCCACCTGCTCCAACCGCGTACACACCGCCTTGAACAGCAGTTGGTACTCCACTCGTTGTAGCGTAGACCACGTACGAAGCGAGTGCGTACAACGAAAAATAACCTGCAAAGGAGAAGCATTTTTATCATTGAAAACCAAATCATTTCTACATAGCCAAAGCGACCATAGTAAGGCGTATGCTCCCACCCGTATTAGCGTTTTAAATCTATTTGGAATACCGTCCAACCAGTGACCAAAAATATTGGCGACACTTGTGGGCGGATACAAATTTGACGCTATTTGGATGATTGACCACGTAGTATGTGCAAACTTGCATTGGAAAAAGAGGTGTTTGATTGTCTTTTCATGAGTACAAAAACAACACTTCTTACTCCCTGGCCAGTTGCGTCGTGCGAGGTTGTCTTTGGTTAGAACAACTCCCCTACGAAGATACCACATGAAGATTTTAACTTTTAGTGGAATCTTCGACTTCCAGATTTTCTTGTTATTACTCACCGGTACCTCAGAATGCATGAGTGCACGGTACATAGAGTCTACTGTGAATGACCCTGATGTAGTAAGGTTCCAGCGAAACACATCCCGGCCTTGTCTAATATTAATCGAATCCAGACGGGATAAAAGATTGTGCCATGACATAAGTCGGGGGCCAATCAAATCCCGCCTAAATGAAATATTGGGTGGGGATGAACTGAGCACTTGCGCAATAGTATTATTCTTTTCGCGAGCAATGTTGTACAGGGCTGGATATTGTTCTCGAAGACTGGCATTGCCTAGCCAGATGTCTTCCCAGAAACGAACCTCTGACCCGTCCCTTATCGCGAAAGACCCGAAGCGAAAGAGATGTTTCTTTGCCGCCATTAGGCCAGCCCAAAAGTGCGAGTCGCCAGGTGTTCAATATGCCTGAGACACTGCCTTTTGGCTTAGATACTTGTTGTGCAGCATGGTTTGCCAAACACCATCCTCAGTAAGAAGTTTGAACAACCATTTACTAAGTAGGGCCTCATTCTTGAATTACAAGTCATGAAGTGTTCGGCTACCTCCAATATTTTAACCCACATCAGTGTGTAATATTTTAACCTAAGTTGTGTATGTGGGTATGGTGTTCCAGCATCGGCAACACTTGGTTGGAGCTAAATGCATTTGCGGTGCAACAAATGGTGGCCGGCATGGGTCTGCACTAATGGCCCCTTGTTTCTAGCATTGTGCAATGCCGGATTGTAACTTCAGAGTCTAGACATGGTTGCTTGCTTTGGTCGCCGCCAGTCATGAGCTTGTTATCGCTGTTTTGCAGCTTTGGTTCGACGTCACTCATGGTCGTGGTCGGCTGGTCACCCCCGTCGCTCGTAGAGGCGATCCATGGTTCTAGCACCCACGGGTTGCCCGTCTTGCTGCGGTGGCAGTGGTGGTGGGCTTGGTGAGAGCGAGGTGAGCGACGCAAGCAGATGTCTCTGGAGGTGACCGAGCGGTGAATGCTTGCGAGAGATGAGAAACCGGGGTGAGCTTTTTTTGAATATATGACGATGAGAGTAGGAGCGATGCATGGCCAACAGAGCGTAGCATGTGATCGATCTCCAGCTCGGCCGGCCGGTGGATTCTAATTCCTTTCTTCTGTTTGAACTACTCGATAATTAAGATCATCCTCGCGTTCACAAATTGGTCAGGGGAATCCTATTTGGTGCTTCAGGCGCCGGTTTATAGTGGTTTTGCAAACCGGCGCCTGAAGCAGCTAAACACGCACGGTAGTTGGCCTCGGCCCATCTTCATTTCTTCCCTTTCCGTTGAAAACTCAAAAATAGGTATGCGGTGCCAGGATTCGATCCCGGAACCACATCGTTCGTACTGAAATGTATAGCAAACTTAGGACCTCGCAATGCTTGTGGCAGGTTACTTCTTTTCATCAATTTTTTTAAATCTTGATCAACTTTTTTCAAAAATGATGAACTTCTTTTCAAATTTATGGACTCTCTAAAAATCCGTGAACATTTTTTAATTCACGAAAATTTTCGATTTTTTTGTTTCATGTTTTTTGTTTAAAATATCAACGTTGAAATGGTGAACCGTTGACAAAACCACCGTGAAACCATCGAACAGAGAGTGAAGGAAGGGGCCGAGCGCCTAGCTCGTGTAACTGGGCCGGCCCAAAACAAGCCGCTGCGTGCGCCAGTTCCTGAGGGAGCCCCTATATAGGAGCTCCTACGTGCTGCTATCCGCGGCAGGTTGTCGCTCGCACGCACAGGGGGTCACTACCAGTGGAGCTAGCAACCTTTAATGCTCAAAATACAAGACAAACCTTTAAGAACGAAATGCCGAACGCAAATCCGATTTTTTATTCGAAGTTTCAAACGCATTTTTCAAAAGAAAAACCTGAATGTTTTGTGAAACGCAACTACTTTTGAATACCGTAAACATTTTTTCAAAAACTGCCACATTTTCGAAAATCATGAACTATGTTTTGATAGGGAACAATTTTGTAATCCCAGAACAAAATTTGTAAAGGTAAAAAAAATTATGAAACCGTGAACATTTTTTGAAATGTGAATAAAATTTGAAACCGCACATTTTTTGAAGTGTGAACAAATTTTGAAACATGAACAAATTTCAAATTCGCGAAAAATATTTTTGAATATTTTTCGAATTATGAACAAATTTGGAAACCGTAAGTATTTTTCGAATTGGGAACATATTTTGAAACATGAATAAATTTCAAATTCATGAACGAAATTATAAAACGGAGAACATTTTTCAAATCTGCGAACAAATTTTGTAACTGCAAACATTTTTGGAATTGTGAACAAATTTTGAAACATGAACAAATTTCAAATTTGTGAAAAAATTATAACGTTGTGAATATTTTTCGAATTCTGAACAAATTTGAAACCGCAAATTTTTTCTAATTGTGCACAAATTTTTAAAAATGTTTAAATTTCAAATTCGCGAACAAAAATATAAAATTGTGAACATTTTTCGAATTGGCGTATAAAATTTGAAAAGCATGAACATTTTAGAGTTGTGTACAAATTTTGGAACACGAACAAATTTCAAATTCATGAACAAAATTATAAAATTATTAACATTTTTCGTTAAACTGTGAACATTATGAAAATAGAAACAAATGAAAAAAAAGAAAAAGAAAAAGGAGAGAAAAAGAAAAGAAAATAGAAAAAGGAAAAAGAGATAAAGAAAAAAATTCAAGAAACCTTCTAGGAGTTTCCCAAAACCAGAAAAACCAGCTGGGAACCTGTAGAAGGTTCCCAAAACCGGGAGCGTTGGAACGGTTAAACGGGCCGGCCCGTTGCGTCGGTGCTCGGTCGCTCGCCTGTGGGAAGCGCCGGCAGTTTTACGCAGCGAGCGGTAAATAGGATTTCCCCCCTGTATCTCGCATTCTGCGAGAACGAGGGGAGTCCTCGCTGAAGGGGGCGAGCAACATGGGCCGACTCACACACGCGTGAGGCCACAGCCTGGTTTTCTGTTCTTTTTTTATTTTACCTTTTCTGTTTTTGTTTGTTGCTTTATTTTTGAATTTTTTTAACAACATAAAATATTACAAATATATATTGCAAAAAACACTCTACAATTTTTTTTGGAAATGTTGGATAATTATTTGAAAAATGTTAATCAAGAATCCGAAGAATGTTGAACAAGTATTTGAAAATATTAATCAAGCTTTCAAAATGTTGAACATGTGTTTGAAAAAAAGTTTAAAAATTATTTCAAAAAAATGTTAATCAATCATTCGGAAAATGTTGAACAAGCATTCGGAAAATGTTGAACAAGGATTTGAAAAAATGTTGAACAAGTATCTGGAAATGTTAATCAAGCATTCTAAAAAATTTGAAGAATAATTTGAAAAATGTTGAACAGTTATTTGAATTTTTTTAAATAAGCATTAAAAATGTTGAACAAGTATTTAGAAAATGCTGAATACGTATTAAAAAATGTTGATCAAGTATTTGAAAAGTGTTGAAAAAATATTTGGAATAAGTTGAACAAGTATTTGAAAAATGTTGAATAAACATTCGGACAATGTTGTATAAACATTCGGACAATGTTGAACGTGTATACAAAAAATGTTGATCACTTATTAATTATATGAAACTAAACTAAAGCAGAGAAGAAAAAATAAAACAAGAAAACCAATTAAAACCCTAGATAAAAATAAAAAAACAATTAAAAATAGAGAACAAAAAGATAAAGAACAAAATAGCGAAAAAGGGAAGAAAAACCAAATATCATAGAAGAAAATGAAGAAAGAAGACTAAATAGGGCGGCGCAGCTACTTTATGCCTCAAGTACGATGCGCCCAGCTAATTAAACATGAGCATGAGTGTAGCCTAGTTGTTAGCAGCCCCTGTCAACTTGCTAGATACCAGGTATCGAATTTTTGGTTCCCTATTTTCTTCTGTCCTTTTTTTAGCATTGCACGCGCGTAACGGGCCGGCCCGATACTGTACCACTCAACGGGAGAGTTACCGCTAGCCTTGCTTAATGCGAGAAATAGAAGCCGCGAGTTCCTGATCGGGTGCCTACAACGCTAATTAGGACCTCCCTGCCTACAGATCCCCCCTTCCACCACTAGGCTATGCTTTAGTCTGCACCTATAAGTATTGTTAGTTCTAGTACCATTGGTAATGAGACTTGCTGAGTACCCAAAGTACTCACCTTTGATACAACAACAACGACGACGACGACGACGACGACGACGACGACGAGGGCCACTAGTTTAGCGGGGCCTGGCCGGTAGCCCGAAACTGACGTGTTACGGGAATGTTGCTTATGTTTTCCTGCCTCTAAATCATTATTTGATCTTGTATGTACTCAACCATTAATTTGATGTCTTCCGCTGTGATGATGTAGGTTGGACCATGTGGTCTCTATGTCTAATAATTTGGATCATGGCACTTGTATGCCCTATTCATATGTACATAAATATGTTCCCTCTTTGGTAGTGGAATTGTTGTGATATTCAAGTTGTAGAGTCCGTGGCATATGACAGTCTGTATATGGTTTTGAAGTCATATGCTTACGATGGCTTTGTATGCACTTTTATTCTAGAAATGGACCCCTAGGGTATATATTTGGAATAATTTCGCATATGGGCATTATAGTATGCATAAGCGAGGAAAAAAAAGAAAAATCAAAGCTATCAGATCCGTGATGGGTAAACTAAGACAATGACCATATCCGCACCAACCATCTCATGACACCACACAGATGATGAGGTCTTTCAACAACAATGTCTTGAAGAAGGGAGCAACACTCAAGCGTCTTTGTCACCTGATTCAACCACAAAGGTCAAAATCTAGGTCTTCACCTTGAAGAATCAATCCAAACATATCCAAGCAATGCCTTTAACAAGGTAACAACATAAAAATATCGGCATTGCTAGGTATAACTAGCCCAGGTCAAACCTAGGCTTTCACCCCGGAGCTCGCGACCAGGTGCTCGAGTAGCACCATCATCAAAGTCGCTCAATCAGACACTTTCCCATGATCCCGCTAACTGCATGCGATGTGTCCGCTGCTGCTGCACAAGCATCCCTTTGCGTCAAGTCGTCGTCCATAATTTGCATCTCACTACCAAAGTCAACAAAGAGATCTTGACAGATGACCACCGCCGTCATGGAGCCGTAGGAGGTCGGTGCAGCATAGTCTGCAGCCACCGCCACTGGGTTGATGAGATCTAAATCACTGCCACCAAGCCGTAAACTATAATATCATTGGCTGCTCACTGCTGATACGTCTCCAACGTATCTACTTTTTCTCATGCTGTTCCTCTTGTTTTGGACTCTAATTTGCATGATTTGAATGAAACTAACCCCGGACTGACGCTGTTTTCAGCAGAACTACCATGGTGTTGTTTTTGTGCAGAAATAAAAGTTCTCGGAATGGAACGAAACTTTGCGAGGAATTTTTATATGATATATAAGAATTTCTGGAGCCAAGACCTACCAGAGAGGGGCCCCTGGGTGGGCACAACCCACCAGGGCGTGCCCCCCTCTCCTGGCGCGCCCAGGTGAGTTGTCCCCACCTGGTGGCCCCGCAGACCCTGAAACCGACGCTATAAAATCCTATTTTTCAAGAAAAAAGGAGGGAGAAAGAATTATCGCGTTCCACGAGACGGAGCCGCCGCCACCTCCTGTTCTTCATCGGGAGGCCAGATCTGGAGTCCGTTTGGGGCTACGGAGCGGGGGATCTTCGTTGTTCGCCATCACCAACCCATCTCCATCGCCAATTCCATGATGCTCCCCACCGGGAGTGAGTAATTCCTTCGTAGGCTCGCTGGTCGGTAAGGAGTTGGATGAGATTCATCATGTAATCGAGTTAGTTTTGTTAGGGCATGATCCCTAGTATCCACTATGTTCTTAGATTGATGTTGCTATGACTTTGCTATGCTTAATGCTTGTCACTTTGGGCCCGGGTGCCATGAACTCAGATCTGAACCGTTTATCTTATCATCATTATATTCATGTTCTAGTTCCGATCTTGCAAGTTATAGTCACCTACTACGTGTTATGATCCGGCAACCCCGGAGTGACAACAACCGGGCCCACTCCCGGTGATGACCGTAGTTTGAGGAGTTCATGTATTCACTATGTGTTAACGCTTTGTTTCGGTTCTCTATTAGAAGGAGGCCTTAATATCCCTTAGTTTCCAATATGGACCCCACTACCATGGGAGGGTAGGACAAAAGATGTCATGCAAGTTCTTTCCATAAGCACGTATGACTATTTACGGAATACATGCCTACATTATATCGATGAATTGGAGCTAGTGCCGTATCGCCCTAGGTTATAACTGTCACATGATGAATATCATCCAACAAGTCATCGATTCAATGCCTACGAATTAATCTTATATTGTTTCTGCTAAGTTACTACTGCTATCATCACTGTTACACTTGCTACAAAATTACTGCTATCACTGTTACTGTTACTATTGCTGCTGCTACTACTATCAAAACTATCATATTACTTTGCTACTGATTACTTGCTGCAGATAATTAATCTCCAGGAGTGGTTGAATTGACAACTCAGCTGCTAATACCTTCAAATATTCTTTGGCTCCCCTTGTGTCGAATCTACAAATTTGGGTTGAATACTCTACCCTCGAAAACTGTTGCGATCCCCTATACTTGTGGGTTATCAAGACCTTTTTCTGGCGCCGCTGCCGGGGAGCATAGCTATATTTGTTGAGTCACTTGGGATTCTTATCAATTTATCACTATGAAGAATCTGAAGGACGCTAAGACTACTATTTTTCCCTCAAAGACGAGGGGAGGTAAGGAACTGCCATCCAGTTCTGCTATAGATCCACCTTCTGTTATAAATAAACTTGCAACTGTTGGGGAACGTAGTAATTTCAAAAAAATTCCTACGCACACGCAAGATCATGGTGATGCATAGCAACGAGAGGGGAGAGTGTTGTCCACGTACCCTCGTAGACCGAAAGCGGAAGCGTTATGACACCGCGGTTGATGTAGTCGTACGTCTTCACGATCTGTCCGATCCAAGTACCGAACACACGGCACCTCCGAGTTCAGCACACGTTCAGCTCGACGACATCCCTCGAACTCACGATCCAGCAGAGCTTCGAGGGAGAGTTCTGTCAGCACGACGGCGTGATGACGGTGATGATGATGCTACCGACGCAGGGCTTCGCTTAAGCACCACTACGATATGACCGAGGTGGATTATGGTGGAGGGGGGCACCGCACACGGATAAAAGATCAGTTGATCAACTTGTGTGTCTATGGGGTGCCCCCTTCCCCCGTATATAAAGGAGTGGATGAGGGGGAGGGGCCAGCCCTCCTAGGCGCGCCCCAAGGGGAGTCCTACTCCCACCAGGAGTAGGACTCCAATCCTTCCAAGAGTAGGAGTAGGAGAGAGGGAAGGAGGAGAGAGGGGAAAGGAAAGGGGGGCGCCGCCCCCCTCCTTGTCCAATTCGGACTAGAGGGGGAGGGGGCACGCGGCCTGCCCTGGCCGCCCCTCCCGTTCTCCACTAAGGCCCAATAGGCCCATTACACTCCCCAGGGGGTTCCGGTAACCCCCCGGTACTCCGGTATTTGTCCGAACTTGCCCGGAACCCTTCCGAAGTCCAAACATAGTCATCCAATATATCGATCTTTATGTCTCGACCATTTCGAGACTCCTCGTCATGTCCGTGATCATATCCGGGACTCCGATCCACCTTCGGTACATCAAAACACATAAACTCATATTACCGATCGTCATCGAACGTTAAGCGTGCGGACCCTACGTATTCGAGAACTATGTAGACATGACCGAGACACGTTTCCGGTCAATAACCAATAGCGGAACCTGGATGCTCATATTGGCTCCCACATATTCTACGAAGATCTTTATCGGTCAAACCGCATAACAACATACGTTGTTCCCTTTGTCATCGGTATGTTACTTGCCCGAGATTCGATCGTCGGTATCTCAATACCTAGTTCAATCTCGTTACCGGCAAGTCTCTTTACTCGTTCCGTAGTGCATCATCCCGTGACTAACTCATTAGTCACATTGCTTGCAAGGCTTGTAGTGATGTGCATTACCGAGAGGGCCCAGAGATACCTCTCCGACAATCGGAGTGACAAATCCTAATCTCGATCTATGCCAACTCAACAAGTACCATCGGAGACACCTGTAGAGCACCTTTATGATCATCCAGTTACGTTGTGATGTTTGGTAGCACACAAAGTGTTCCTCCGGTATTCGGGAGTTGCATAATCTCATAGTCATAGGAACATGTATAAGTCATGAAGAAAGCAATAGAAACATACTAAAACGATCAAGTGCTAAGCTAACGGAATGGGTCAAGTCAATCACATCATTCTCTAATGATGTTTTCCCATTCATCAAATGACAAATCATGTCTATGGCTAGGAAACTTAACCATCTTTGATTAACGAGCTAGTCAAGTAGAGGCATACTAGTGACACTTTGTTTGTCTATGTATTCACACATGTACTAAGTTTCCGGTTAATACAATTCTAGCATGAATAATAAACATTCATCATGATATAAGGAAATATAAATAACAACTTTACTATTGCCTCTAGGGCATATTTCCTTCAGTCTCCCACTTGCACTAGAGTCAGTAATCTAGATTACACAGTATGTATCTTGGTGCTGATCATGTTTTGCTCGTGAGAGAGGCTTAGTCAACGGGTCTACAACATTTAGATCCGTATGTATCTTGCAAATCTCTATGTCTCCCTCCTTGACTAGATCGCGGATGGAATTGAAGCGTCTCTTGATGTGCTTGGTTCTCTTGTGAAATCTGGATTCCTTTGCCAAGGCAATTGCACCAGTATTGTCACAAAAGATTTTCATTGGACCCGATGCACTAGGTATGACACCTAGATTGGATATGAACTCCTTCATCCAGACTCCTTCATTTGCTGCTTCCGAAGCAGCTATGTACTCCGCTTCACACGTAGATCCCGCCATGACGCTTTGCTTAGAACTGCACCAACTTACAGCTCCACCGTTCAATATAAATACGTATCCGGTTTGTGACTTAGAGTCGCCCGGATCAGTGTCAAAGCTTGCATCGACGTAACCATTTACGACGAGCTCTTTGTCACCTCCATAAACGAGAAACATATCCTTAGTCCTTTTCAGGTATTTCAAGATGTTCTTGACCGCTGTCCAGTGATCCGCTCCTGGATTACTTTGGTACCACCCTGCTAAACTAATAGCAAGGCACACATCAGGTCTGGTACACAGCATTGCATACATGATAGAGCCTACGGCTGAAGCATAGGGAACATCTTTCATTTTCTCTCTATCTTCTGCAGTGGTCGGGCATTGAGTCTGACTCAACTTCACACCTTGTAACACAGGCAAGAACCCTTTATTTGCTTGATCCATTTTGACTTTTTCAAAACTTTATCAAGGTATGTGCTTTGTGAAAGTCCAATTAAGTGTCTCGATCTATCTCTATAGATCTTGATGCCCAATATATAAGCAGCTTCACCGAGGTCTTTCATTGAAAAACTCTTGTTCAAGTATCCTTTTATGCTATCCAGAAATTCTATATCATTTCCAATCTACAATATGTCATCTACATATAATATTAGAAATGCTACAGAGCTCCCACTCACTTTCTTGTAAATACAGGCTTCTCCAAAAGTCTGTATAAAACCATATGCTTTGATCACACTATCAAAACGTTTATTCCAACTCCGAGAGGCTTGCACCAGTCCATAAATGGATCACTGGAGCTTGCACACTTTGTTAGCACTCTTTGGATCGATAAAACCTTCCGGTTGCATCATATACAACTCTTCTTCCAAAAATCCATTCAGGAATGCAGTCTTTACATCCATTTGCCAAATTTCATAATCATAAAATGTGGCAATTGCTAACATGATTCGGACGGACTTAAGCATCGCTACGGGTGAGAAAGTCTCATCGTAGTCAACTCCTTGAACTTGTCGAAAACCTTTCGCGACAAGTCGAGCTTTGTAGACAGTAACATTACCGTCAGCGTCAGTCTTCTTCTTGAAGATCCATTTATTCTTGATGGCTTGCCGATCATCGGGCAAGTCAACCAAAGTCCACACTTTGTTCTCATACATGGATCCCATCTCAAATTTCTTGGCCTCAAGCCATTTTGCGGAATCTGGGCTCACCATCGCTTCCTCATAGTTCGTAGGTTCGTCATGGTCAAGTAACATGACCTCCAGAACAGGATTACCGTACCACTCTGGTGCGGATCTTACTCTGGTTGACCTACGAGGTTCAGTAGCAACTTGATCTGAAGTTATATGATCATCATCATTAGCTTCCTCACCAATTCGTGTAGGAGTCACAGGAACAGTTTTCTGTGATGAACTACTTTCCAATAAGGGAGCAGGTACAGTTACCTCATCAAGCTCTACTCTCCTCCCACTCACTTCTTTCGAGAGAAACTCCTTCTCTAGAAAGGATCCATTCTTAGCAACGAATGTTTTTCCTTCGGATCTGTGATAGAAGGTGTACCCAACAGTCTCCTTTTGGTATCCTATGAAGACACATTTCTCCGATTTGGGTTCGAGCTTATCAGGTTGAAGCTTTTTCGCATAAGCATCATAGCCCCAAACTTTAAGAAACGACAACTTTGCTTTCTTGCCAAACCACAGTTCATAAGGCGTCATCTCAACGGATTTAGATGGTGCCCTATTTAACGTGAATGCAGCCGTCTCTAAAGCATAACCCCAAAACGATTGCGGTAAATCAGTAAGAGACATCATAGATCGCACTATATCTAATAAAGTGCGGTTACGACGTTCGGACACACCATTATGCTGTGGTGTTCCGGGTGGCGTGAGTTGCGAAACTATTCCGCATTGTTTTAAATGAAGACCAAACTCGTAACTCAAATATTCACCTCCACGATCAGATCGTAGAAACTTTATTTTCTTGTTACGATGATTTTCCACTTCACTCTAAAATTCTTTGAACTTTTCAGATGTTTCAGACTTATGTTTCATTAAGTAGATATACCCATATCTGCTCAAATCATCTGTGAAGGTGAGAAAATAATGATACCCACCGCGAGCTTCAATATTCATTGGACCACATACATCAGTATGTATGATTTCCAATGAATCTGTTGCTCGCTCCGTTGTTCTGGAGAACGGAGTTTTAGTCATCTTGCCCATGAGGCATGGTTCGCAAGTACCAAGTGATTCATAATCAAGTGATTCCAAAAGTCCATCAGAATGGAGTTTCTTCATGCGCTTTACACCAATATGATCCAAACGGCAGTGCCACAAATAAGTTGCACTATCATTATCAACTCTGCATCTTTTGGCTTCAATATTATGAATATGTGTATCACTACTATCGAGATTTAATAAAAATAGACCACTCTTCAAGGGTGCATGACCATAAAAGATATTACTCATATAAATAGAACAACCATTTTTCTCAGATTTAAATGAATAACCGTCTCGCATCAAATAAGATCCAGATATAATGTTCATGCTCAACGCTGGCACCAAATAACAATTATTCAGGTCTAAAACTAATCCCGAAGGTAGATGTAGAGGTAGCGTGCCGACGGCGATCACATCAACTTTGGAACCATTTCCCACGCGCATCGTCACCTCGTCCTTAGCCAATCTTCGCTTAATCCGTAGCCCCTGTTTCGAGTTGCAAATATTAGCAACAGAACCAGTATCAAATACCCAGGTGCTACTGCGAGCATTAGTAAGGTACACATCAATAACATGTATATCACATATACCTTTGTTCACCTTGCCATCCTTCTTATCCGCCAAATACTTGGGGCAGTTCCGCTTCCAGTGACCAGTCTGTTTGCAGTAGAAGCACTCAGTCTCAGGCTTAGGTCCAGACTTGGGCTTCTTCACTTGAGGAGCAACTTGCTTGCCGTTCTTCTTGAAGTTCCCCTTCTCCCCTTTACCCTTTTTCTTGAAACTGGTGGTCTTGTTGACCATCAACACTTGATGCTCCTTCTTGATTTCTACCTCCGCAGCTTTTAGCATCGCGAAGAGCTTGGGAATTGTCTTATCCATCCCTTGAATGTTATAGTTCATCGCGAAGCTCTTGTAGCTTGGTGGCAGTGATTGAAGAATTCTGTCAATGACACTATCATCAGAAAGATTAACTCCCAGTTGAATCAAGTGATTGTTATACCCAGACATTTTGAGTATATGTTCACTGACAGAACTATTCTCCTCCATCTTGCAGCTATAGAACTTATTGGAGACTTCATATCTCTCAATCCTGGCATTTGCTTGAAATATTAACTTCAACTTCTGGAACATCTCATATGCTCCATGACGTTCAAAACATCGTTGAAGTCCCGGTTCTAAGCCGTAAAGCATGGCACACTGAACTATCGAGTAGTCATCAGCTTTGCTCTGCCAGATGTTCTTAACATCGTCAGTTGCATCTGCAGCAGGCCTGGCACCTAGCGGTGCTTCCAGGACATAATTCTTCTGTGCAGCAATGAGGATAATCCTCAAGTTACGGACCCAGTCCGTGAAATTGCTACCATCATCTTTCAACTTTGCTTTCTCAAGGAACGCATTAAAATTCAACGGAACAACGGCACGGGCCATCTATCTACAACAACATAGACATGCAAAATACTGTCAGGTACTAAGTTCATGATAAATTAAAGTTCAATTAATCATATTACTTAAGAACTCCCACTTAGATTGACATCCCTCTAATTATCTAAGTGATCACGTGATCCAAATCAACTAAACCATGTCCGATCATCACGTGAGATGGAGTAGTTTTCAATGGTGAACATCACTATGTTGATCATATCTACTATATGATTCACGCTCGACCTTTCGGTCTCCAGTGTTCTGAGGCCATATCTGCATATGCTAGGCTCATCAAGTTTAACCCGAGTATTTTGCGTGTGCAAAACTGGCTTGCACCCGTTGTATGTGAACGTAGAGCTTATCACACCCGATCATCACGTGGTGTCTCGGCACGACGAACTTTCGCAACGGTGCATACTCAGGGAGAACACTTATACCTTGAAATTTAGTGAGAGATCATCTTATAATGCTACCGTCGATCTAAGCAAAATAACATGCATAAAAGATAAACATCACATGCAATCAATATAAGTGATATGATATGGCCATCATCATCTTGTGCCTTTGATCTCCATCTCCAAAGCACCGTCATGATCACTATCATCACCGGCGCGACACCTTGATCTCCATCGTAGCATCGTTGTCGTCTCGCCAACTATTGTTTCTACAACTATCGCTACCGCTTAGTGATAAAGAAAAAAACAATTACAGGGCGATTGCATTGCATACAATAAAGCGACAACCATATGGCTCCTGCAAGTTGCCGATAACTCTGTTACAAAACATGATCATCTCATACAATAAAATTTAGCATCATGTCTTGACCATATCACATCACAACATGCCGTGCAAAAACAAGTTAGATGTCCTCTACTTTGTTGTTGCAAGTTTTACGTGGCTGCTACGGGCTGAGCAAGAACCGTTCTTACCTACGCATCAAAACCACAACGATATTTCGTCAAGTATGTGTTGTTTTAACCTTCACAAGGACCGGGCGTAGCCACACTCGATTCAACTAAACTTGGAGAAACTGACACTCGCCAGCCACCTATGTGCAAAGCACGTCGGTAGAACCAGTCTCGCGTAAGCGTACGCGTAATGTCGGTCCGGGCCGCTTCATCCAACAATACCGCCGAATCAAAGTATGACATGCTGGTAAGCAGTATGACTAGTATCGCCCACAACTCACTTGTGTTCTACTCGTGCATATAACATCTACGCATAAACCTGGCTCGGATGCCACTGTTGGGGAACGTAGTAATTTCAAAAAAAATCCTACGCACACGCAAGATCATGGTGATGCATAGCAACGAGAGGGGAGAGTGTTGTCCACGTACCCTCGTAGACCGAAAGCAGAAGCATTATGACAACGCGCTTGATGTAGTCGTACGTCTTCACGATCCGACCGATCCAAGTACTGAACGCACGACACCTCCGAGTTCAGCACACGCTCAGCTTGATGACGTCCCTCGAACTCACGATCCAGCAGAGCTTCGAGGGAGAGTTCCGTCAGGACGACGGCGTGATGACGGTGATGATGATGGTACCGACGCAGGGCTTCGCCTAAGCACCGCTACGATATGACCGTGGTGGATTATGGTGGAGGGGGGCACCGCACACGGCTAAAAGATCAACTGATCAACTTGTGTGTCTATGGGGTGCCCCTTTCCCCCGTATATAAAGGAGTGGAGGAGGGGGAGGGGCCGGCCCTCCTAGGCGCGCCCCAAGGAGAGTCCTACTCCCGGTGACTCCCACCGGGAGTAGGACTCCAACCCTTCCAAGAGTAGGAGTAGGAGAGAGGGAAGGAGGAGAGAGGGGAAAGGAAAGGGGGGCGCTGCCCCCTTCCTTGTCCAATTCGGACTAGAGGGGGAGGGGGCGCGCGGCCTGCCCTGGCCGCCCCTCCTCTTCTCCACTAAGGCCCAATAGGCCCATTACACTCCCCGGGGGGTTCCGGTAACCCGCCGCTACTCCGGTATTGTCCGAACTTGCTCGGAACCCTTCCGAAATTCAAACATAGTCATCCAATATATCGATCTTTATGTCTTGACCATTTCGAGACTCCTCGTCATGTCCGTGATCATATCCGGGACTCCGAACTACCTTCGGTACATCAAAACACATAAGCTCATATTACCGATCATCATCGAACATTAAGCGTGCGGACCCTACGGGTTCGAGAACTATGTAGACATGTCCGAGACATGTTTCCGGTCAATAACCCATAGCGGAACCTGGATGCTCATATTGGCTCCCACATATTCTACGAAGATTTTTATCGGTCAAACCGCATAACAACATACGTTGTTCCCTTTGTCATCGGTATGTTACTTGCCCGAGATTCGATCGTCGGTATCTCAATACCTAGTTCAATCTCGTTACCGGCAATCCGTAGTGCATCATCCCGTGACTAACTCATTAGTCACATTGCTTGCAAGGCTTGTAGTGATGTGCATTACCGAGAGGGCCCAGAGATACCTCTCCGTCAATCAGAGTGACAAATCCTAATCTCGATCTATGCCAACTCAACAAGTACCATCGGAGACACCTGTAGAGCACCTTTATGATCACCCAATTACGTTGTGACGTTTGGTAGCACACAAAGTGTTCCTCCGGTATTCGGGAGTTGCATAATCTCATAGTCATAGGAACATGTATAAGTCATGAAGAAAGCAATAGCAACATACTAAAACGATCAAGTGCTAAGCTAACGGAATGGGTCAAGTCAATCACATCATTCTCTAATGATGTGATCCCGTTCATCAAATGACAACTCATGTCTATGGCTAGGAAACTTAACCATCTTTGATTAACGAGCTAGTCAAGTAGAGGCATACTAGCGACACTCTGTTTGTCTATGTATTCACACATGTACTAAGTTTCCGGTTAATACAATTCTAGCATGAATAATAAACATTCATCATGATATAAGGAAATATAAATAACAACTTTATTATTGCCTCTAGGGCATATTTCCTTCAGCAACACCACCACCACATGCTATTAATTCTGATATGTCGCAAGTTATTGATGATGCTACTTCTACTATGAATGATGCTTATGATGATGCTAGTACCATGCTTGATAATGATGATGTGCCACTTGGTGAATTTCTTGATGCACAAATTGCTAGAGTAATACAACACATGATGTTGTTGAGTCTGATGATGAGCTTGAAACTGAAACTCCTGAAACACCTGCTAGAACTAGCCTTCCTTGATATGAATTGCCTAAGGTACCGGAAGGTTATGTTA
This sequence comes from Aegilops tauschii subsp. strangulata, assembly GCF_002575655.3. Classification (NCBI taxonomy): domain Eukaryota; kingdom Viridiplantae; phylum Streptophyta; class Magnoliopsida; order Poales; family Poaceae; genus Aegilops; species Aegilops tauschii. The sequence continues at coordinate 3,747,427 of NC_053040.3, read as the reverse complement.
TGAATGAGGAGACAACTAGAGATATTCTTGCTTGTAAAGACAGAGATGATCTAGAGAAATTATTATGCAAGTATAAATAAAAATCTCTCAATGATAAAATGAAATGTGATCCTAAGTTTGCTACTTCACCTATCTTTATTACGATAAGGATTATGAATTCTCTGTCGACCCTGAGTTAATTACTTTGGGTGAATCTGATCCTTTCCATGGTTTTGAAACTGAAACTATTGTGGCACATCTTACTAAGTTGAATGATATAGCCACCCTTTTTACTCATGATGAGAAAACTCGCTACTACTTTATTCTCAAATTAGTTCCTTTCTCATTAAAGGGTGATGCTAAAACTTGGTACAATACTCTTGCTCCTGGTTGTGTGTGTAGTCCCCAGGATATGATTTATTACTTCTCTGAAAAATATTTTCCTTCTCATAAGAAACAATATGCCTTATAGGAAATATTTAACTTTGTGCAAACTAAAGAAGAGAGTCTCCCACAAGCTTGGGGGAGGCTTTGCCAGTTACTTAATGCTTTGCCTGATCATCCTCTTAAGAAAAATGAAATACTTGATATCTTCTATAACGGACTAACCGATGCTTCTAGGGGCTTCCTAGATAGTTGTGCTGGTTGTGTTTTCAAGGAACGAACTGTTGGACAAGCTGAAGAATTATTGAATAACATATTGAAATATTATGATGATTGGACTCTTCCTGAACCACCGGCTAAACCCACTCCAAAGAAGAGGGGCATATTATATCCCAGTCCTGAAGATATGCAAGAGGCAAAGAAATCTATGAAGGAAAAGGGTATTAAAGTTGAGGATGTTAAAAATTTACCTCCTATTGAAGAAATACATGGGCTTGATACACCAGCACTGCCTAAGGTGGTAGAGGTAAATTCTCTGATGAAGTTCAATGACAATGATAATCCTCACAATATGCACCCTAGTCAATGCCTTTATGAGTTTGAAAATTATATTAGAAAGCAAGACCACTTCAATGCAAATGTTATGAAACAATTGAAATATAATTCTGATATGATTGCTCGCTTGAGTGACTTGTTATTTAGAATTTCAAATGATGTTAGAGGTGTTGGAAAACATGCTTCTATGGTTCAAACCCAACTAGAAGAAGTTGCTAAATCTCAAAGAGAATTGCTTGATGAAATGAATCATAATATAAATGACTTTGTTGTTAGAGTTGCAACTAGAGGAGGTAAAATGACTCAGGAACCACTTTATCCTGAGTAGGGGTGGGCATAAAAACCGTCGAACCGAAAACCGGACCGAAACCGTAACCGAAAAGACCGAATTTTCGGTTTTTATCATTTGTGCAGACAAATTCGGTTTTTATACTCAATAACCGAATTAAATTCGGTTGGTTCAGTTTTTATTACGTTGACCGAATGGAAACCGAACTGCATGTACCTGAGTCATTCAGCCTGCTATACGTCTCTTCAGATGCTTGCTCGCGCGACCAAGGAAGCGTCGATCCCGTGGGTGGACCACATGTATGCAAGGCCTAGCACCAACATAAATTTCCCATGTATGTAAGGCCCAAAAGCCAGCCACGTGAGCAACTAGGAGGACGTGACTCGCCTGGGCTTTCCTTTGCTAAAAAAACCCTGGGCTTTCGAGTGAAATGCTGAGCGGCAGTCTAGCAATAGAAGAAAACAAGTGCTTGCTATTCAGTCCCACCTCGCCGGTCTAAGCAGGAGGAGGCAGCAGCTTTGCTATATAAAGACGCTGGGTTGTGAGCAGGGGAGGTCAGGAGCGCAAAGCTAAACTATTCATTCCTCCATATATCGGTGTAAACCGAAAACCAAACCTAAATTTTTGGTTAACCGAAACTTCGGTTAGCTCTTTGGGTTCACATTTTCGGTTTTCATTTTTGTTAACCGAATTCACACAAAAACCGAATAGTAGAAACCAAATTTTCGGTTTCTACTGAACGCCCAGGCCTAATCCTGAGGGACACCCGAAAAAAATTGAACAAGATTCACAAAGAGCTAATGCTAATGCACCTAGTCCTTCTAAAAAGAAAAAGAAAAAGAAAAATGATAGGACTTTGCATGCTTCTAGTGAACCTGAAATAGAAAAACCTCCTGATAATGATAATGATGTCTCTATTTGGGATGTTGAAACTCAATCTGGTAATGAACATCCACCTAGTGATAATGAAAAAGATAATGCTGATGTTCATGAAGATGCTCAACCAAATGAAAAAGAGCCAGATAATGATGTTGAGATAGAACCACCTGTTGATCTTGATAACCCACAACCCAAAAATAAAAGATATGATAAAAGAGACTTCATTGCTAGAAAACACGGTAAAGAAAGAGAACCGTGGTTTCAAAAACCTATGCCTTTTCCATCCAAGTCAACTAAAAAGAAAGATGATGAAGAATTTGAACGCTTTGCTGAAATGCTGAGGCCAGTCTTTTTGCGTACTCGCTTGACTGATATCTTGAAAATGCCTCCTTATGCAAAGTATATGAAAGACATCATCACTAATAAGAGAAAAATACCGGAAAGCAGAAATCTCCACTATGCTTGCTAATTATACTTTCAAAGATGGAGTACCTAAAAAACATGGAGATCCGGGAATACCAACTATACCTTGATCTATCAAAAAGAATTATGTGAAAACTGCTTTGTGTGATTTAGGAGCTGGTGTTAGTGTTATGCCTTTCTCTTTATATAAAAGACTTGACTTGAATAAACTCACACCTACTGAAATATCTTTGCAAATGGCTGACAAATCAACTGCCATACCTATCGGTATTTGTGAGGATGTGCCCGTTGTTGTTGCTAATGTTACTATTTTCACTGACTTTGTTATACTTGAGATGCCCAAGGACGACAACATGTCGATTATCCTTGGTAGACCCTTCTTGAACACTGCAGGGGTTGTTATTGATTGCAATAAAAGCAATGTCACTTTTCATATCAATGGTAATGAGCATATGGTGCACTTTCCGAAGAAACAATTCCAAGTGAATGGTATTAATGTTATTGAAAAATCTTCAACAATCACTATTGGAAGTTTTCAAATACCTCTACCTACTGTAAAAAAGAAATATGAAATGCTTATTGTTGGGGACATTCATATCGCCGTCGAGGTAACTTAGTGATTTACGAAAGTTCTTCGGTTTCATGCTAATAGAAAGTGGTTGTTAATAAGACCTGATCAACCTTATTAATGAATCATTTTTGAGCGGTATGAAGTTGATGAATTTAGTAAGGACTACCTTCTGTCCCTACCTTTTATTTTCTGTTTTCTTAGTTACATAAAATAAAATGCCATGTTTTGTCTGTTTTCTGAATTCCCCGTGCAATAAAAAAATGACCCAAAAATAAAAGTTCTCAGAATGCTATGAAAATTTAATACGATTTTTTCTAAATATTTCTGAATTTCTGGTGCAAATAATATCAGAGGGAGGTGCACCAGGTGGGCACAACCCACCTGGGCGCGCCAGGACCCCCAAGCGCGTCCTGGTGGGTTGTGGTCCCCACGTGGGCCCCCTCACTTATCTCTTTAGCCCACATCATCACTTACATCCAGAAAAAAATCCCCATTGCTCTATCTCCCATGTTTTTGCTCTCAAACCCATGGATTTCGATCTCTTTGCTCGAAGCTCCGTTTCTGAAACTGTTTCGAGGGATTGTTGCTTGGTATGTGACTCCACCGTTTGTCCAATTAGTTTTTGTTTTAGTTGTTTATACTTTGAATAATTGGATACTCTTGGTGCTGCTGTAGATGAGCTTGCATGTTGAATTCTTAGTGTTCTAAGTAGTTTGAATGCTTGCTAAGTCCTCTATGTATCCTTGTGAGTAGTTGCTATCAGTTTAATAAAGTCTTGTTGACAAATTTCTTGTCACCCAAATTTCTATTTTCTGAAAATTGTACGCGGACATGAATATCTTCAGGAAGTTTGGCTCCAAGAAGAACTCCAAGGGTGTTATTGGGGAGTCTTCTGACAATGATCTCCACCCTCAGAGGTTGGTGGAAGTATGGCCGTGTGAATGGCCGCAAGCTCCGTTCTTGGAAGAGACTGGAATTCTCCAGGAGTTCACACAATATGCTGCTAATGCCGGTCTCACCAACTTCATCGCAGATGAGTGTGACCAACATCAAATCCTCACAAACATCTTTGTTCAAAGCTTTATGATGACCCACAAGTATAGGGGATCTATCGTAGTCCTTTCGATAAGTAAGAGTGTCGAACCCAACGAGGAGCAGAAGGAAATGATAAGCGGTTTTCAGCAAGGTATTCTCTGCAAGTACTGAAATAAGTGGTAACAGATAGTTTTGTGATAGGATAATTTGTAACGAGCAACAAGTAACAGAAGTAAATAAAGTGCAGCAAGGTGGCCCAATCCTTTTTGTAGCAATGGACAAGCATGGACAAACTCTTATATAGAGAAAAGCGCTCCCGAGGACACATGGGAATTATAGTCAAGCTAGTTTTCATCACGTTCATATGATTCGCGTTCGGTACTTTGATAATTTGATATGTGGGTGGACCGGTGCTTGGGTGCTGTTCTTACTTGAACAAGCATCCCACTTATGATTAACCTCTATTGCAAGCATCCGCAACTACAACAAAAGTATTAAGGTAAACCTAACCATAGCATGAAACATATGGATCCAAATCAGCCCCTTACGAAGCAACGCATAAACTAGGGTTTAAGCTTCTGTCACTCTAGCAACCCATCATCTACTTATTACTTCCCAATGCCTTCCTCTAGGCCCAAATAATGGTGAAGTATTATGTAGTCGACGTTCACATAACACCACTAGAGGCTAGACAACATACATCTCATCAAAATATCAAACGGATACCAAATTCACATGACTACTAATAGCAAGACTTCTCCCATGTCCTTAGGAACAAACGTAACTACTCACAAAGCATATTCATGTTCATAATCAGAGGGGTATTAATATGCATAAAGGATCTGAACATATGATATTCCACCAAATAAACCAACTAGCATCAACTACAAGGAGTAATCAACACTACTAGCAATCAACTAGTACCAATCCCGGACTTGGAGACAAGAATTGGATATAAGAGATGAACTAGGGTTTTGAGAGGAGATGGTGCTGGTGAAGATGTTGATGGAGATTTCCCTCTCCCAATGAGAGGAGCATTGGTGATGACGATGGCGATGATTTCCCCCTCCCGGAGGGAAGTGTCCCCGGCAGAACAGCTCTGCCGGAGCCCTAGATTGGTTCCGCCAAGGTTCCGCCTCGTGGCGGGGGAGTCTCGTCCCGAAAGGTTGCTTATGATTTTTTCCTCGACGAAAGACCTCATATAGCAGAAGATGACCACCGGAGAGCCAACAGGGGGCCCACGAGGCAGGGGCGCGCCCTGGGGGGTAGGGCGCGCCCCACCCTCGTGGCCAGGTGGGGCCCCCTCTGACGTACTTCTTCCGCTCAATATTTTTTATTATTTCCAAAAATAACTTTCGTGGAGTTTCAGGACTTTTGGAGTTGTGCAGAATAGGTCTCTAATATTTGCTCCTTTTCCAGCACAGAATTCCAGCTACCGGCATTCTCCCTCCTTATGTAAACCTTGTAAAATAAGAGAGAATAGGCATAAGTATTGTGACATAACGTGTAGTAACAGCCCATAATGCAATAAATATCGATATAAAAGCATGATGCAAAATGGACGTATCAACTCCCCCAAGCTTAGACCTCGCTTGTCCTCAAGCGGAAGCCGATAACGATAAATATGTCCACATGTTTAGAGGTAGAGGTGTCGATAAAAATAAAATACGGACATGAGGGCATCATGATTATTTTCATAACAGCAACATATAAGGATATTGTCATACGATTTCTTATGCTCAAGTAATAATCTATTCACAATGCAAAAGTACGAATCATAACCTTTATTGGGAACCAACAAACTACAATCTCGGTCATTGAAGCAATTGCAATTTATCATAACATTAGAAAGAGTCTATGTCAGAGCTTTCTAGCAAGTCCACATACTCAACTATCATTTAGTCTTTCATAATTGTTAACACTCACGCAATACTTGTGGTTATGGAGTTTTAATCAGACACAGAGAAAGATAGGGGCTTATAGTTTCGCCTCCCAACCTTTTACCTCGAGGGTAATGTCAACAATAATAACTCATGCCGACTTACATCCAATTAGATATATCTATCAGGATCTTTCCAACACCCTGTGCTTGCCAAAGGATAAAATGTAAGAAGGAAAGGTGAAGATCACCATGACTCTTGCATAAGGTAGAAGATAATAATAAAAGATAGGCCCTTCGCAGAGGGAAGCAGAGGTTGCCATGCGCTTTCAGGGTTGGATGCACAAAATCTTAATGCGAAAGAACGTCACTTTATAGTGCCCCTTGTGATATGAACCTTTATTATGCAGTCTGTCACCTTTATTTCTTCCACATCACAAGATCGTAGAAAGCTTATTTCCTCCACACCAATCAATCATACATATTTAGAGAGCAATTTTTATTGCTTGCACCGATGACAACTTACTTGAAGGATCTTACTCAATCCATAGGTAGGTATGGTGGACTCTCTTGGCAAAACTGGTTGAAGGGTTTTTGGAAGCACAAGTAGTATCTCTACTTGGTGCTAAGAATTTGGCTAGCATGAGGGGGAAAGGCAAGCTCAACATGTTGGATGATCCATGACAATATACTTTATCTCAGATATAAGAAAACATAACCCATCACGTTGTCTTCCTTGTCCAACATCAACTCTTTAGCATGTCATATTTTAATGAGTGCTCCCAATCATAAAAGATGTCCAAGATAGTATATATATATGTGAAACCTCTCTTTCTTTATTACTTCCTATTAATTGCAACGATGACCAAAGCTATGTTTGCCAACTCCCAACAACTTTTAATCATCATACTCTTTCTATGTGAAGTTATTACTCTCGATAAGATCAATATGATCTCTTTGTTTCTTTTTATTCTTTTTCCCTTTTCTTTTATTCACTCAAGATCATGGCAAAATAATCAAGCCCTTGACTCAACACTAATCTTTATTATATAGCTCACGGACTCGATTACATAGAGGGATCATAAAGAAAAACTCAAAACTAGATCATACCAAAACTTTATTCTACTAGATCAAGATACTACTAAATAGGATCGAACTAAGAAAAACGGTAAAGATAGGAGTGTGATGGTGATACGATACCGGGGCACCTCCCCCAAGCTTGGCAGTTGCCAAGGGGAGTGCCCATACCCTTGTGATTATATCTCCTTCTTCGGAGGTGATGGTGCGATATTCTTGCCGATAATGCCCCTCAGGATACGATTCTCTTCCTCGAGCTTATTGAGTTGCTGCTTGAGATCCGTTATCTCCTTATGAAGCTTCTCTGTAACGGCTAAAGCCCCTTTCACCCAAGGGTGTTGCATAGCTGCGGGAGAACAAGTGACACTCTTCTTCATATTTTCATAAGAAAGAAATTTAACATTGGAAGGGATAACCGAGTTTGGAATAGCTGAGCTCTGTAGTTCCCCCATCGTGAACCCGGCGCGGAAGCGAGAAGTGACTTCTTGATCCTCAATAGCATCTATCCTCATCAATTCAGCCTCCATCTCTTCCTCCGTTGCTGGCCCAAAGTGGTCAGCATCGCTGTTTGTTCTTGGCCTCGATGCCGGATGAGACACCCGGCTCTCCCCAACTGACTCTTGAGAAGAAATCTTGCTCTAATCTGCAGCAGCAACAACTTGAAACAAGAACAGAGGATAATTGCGTGATACGGGAGGCAAAACCTTCGGGAGAATATATAATGAATTTTTACCGACCAAAATACGTATTGTGCAAGAAAACAGAGTTCGGAGAGCACACGAGGTGCCCACGAGGTAGGGGGGCGCGCCCAGTAGGGTAGGGCGCGCCCTCCACCCTCGTGGAGGCCTCGTGTCCTTCCCGGACTGCTTCTTATTTTTCTATTTTTCTAAATATTCCAAAACAGAGAAATATTGCCTTAAAAACTGTTTTGGAGTCGGTTTACTTACCGTACCACATACCTATTCCTTTTCGGAGTCTGAAACATTCCGGAAAGTGTCCCTTATGTATTCCTCTGGGGTTACGGTTTCAATAACATTGGTTTCAACATTTATGGGATTACCTAAGATATAATGTTTAATTCTTTGACCGTTCACCACCTTCGGATTTGTGCCTTCGAAGTTGTTGATTTTTATGGCACCGGAACGATAGACCTCCTCGATAACGTAAGGGCCTTCCCATTTAGAGAGAAGTTTTCCTGCAAAAAATATTAAACGAGGGTTGTATAGCAATACATAATCACCTACATTAAACTCACGCTTTTGTATCCTTTTATCATGCCATCTTTTAACCATTTCTTTAAACAATTTGGCATTTTCATAAGCTTGGGTTCTCCATTCATCAAGTGAGCTAATATCAAATAACCTCTTCTCACCAGCAAGTTTGAAACCATAATTGAGCTCTTTAATAGCCCAATAGGCCTTGTGTTCTAGTTCGAGAGGTAAGTGACATGCTTTTCCATAAACCATTTTATACGGAGACATACCCATAGGATTTTTATATGCAGTTCTATAGGCCCATAATGCATCATCAAGTTTCTTGGACCAATTCTTTCTAGACCTATTGACAGTCTTTTGCAAAATTAATTTGAGCTCTCTATTACTCAATTCTACTTGACCACTAGACTGTGGGTGATAAGGAGATGCAATTCTATGATTAACATCATACTTAGCAAGCATTTTATGGAAAGCACCATGAATAAAATGTGAACCACCATCAGTCACTAAATATCTAGGGACTCCAAACCTCGGAAAAATAACTTCTTTAAGCATCTTAATAGAAGTGTTATGATTAGAACTACTAGTTGGAATAGCTTCTACCCACTTAGTAACGTAATCAACTGCAACTAAAATATGTGTATATCCATTAGAGGCAGGAAAGCGTCCCATATAATCAAAGCCCCAAACATCAAATGGTTCAATAACAAGTGAATAGTTCATAGGCATTTCTTGACGTTTACTAATATTACCAATTCTTTGACATTCATCACAAGACAAGACAAACTTACGGGCATCCTTGAAGAGAGTAGTCCAATAAAAACCGGATTGCAATACCTTATGTGCAGTTCTATCTGCAGCGTGGTGTCCTCCATAAGCTTCGGAGTGACACTTGCGTAGAATCTGTTCCTGTTCATGCTCAGGTACACAATGTCTAATAAAACCATCTACTCCTTCTTTATAAAGATGTGGGTCATCCCAAAAGTAATGTCTCAAATCATAGAAAAACTTTTTCTTTTGCTGGTATGTAAAACTAGGTGCTATAAATTTAGCAACGATGTAATTAGCATAATCATCATACCACGGAGTACTACGAGAAGCATTTATGACATTTAATTACTCATCAGGAAAGCTATCATCAATAGGTAGTGGGTCATCAAGAACATTTTCTAACCTAGACAAGTTGTTTGCAACGGGGTTCTCAGCTCCCTTTCTATCAACAATATGCAAATCAAATTCTTGTAGCAAGAGAACACATCTAATAAGTCTAGGTTTAGCATCTTTCTTTTCCATAAGATATTTAATAGTAGCATGATCCGTGTGAATAGTTACTTTAGAATCAACAATATAAGGTCTGAACTTATCACAAGCAAACACAACTGCTAAGAATTCTTTTTCAGTAGTAGCATAATTTCTCTGAGCATTGTCTAGAGTTTTACTAGCATATTGAATAACATTTAATTTCTTATCAACTCTTTGCCCTAGAACATCACCTACAGCATAATCACTAGCATCACACATAATTTCAAAAGGTAAATTCCAATCAGGTGGCTGAACAATAGGTGCAGAGATCAATGCTTTCTTAAGTATTTCAAATGCTTCTACACAATCATCATCAAAGACAAATGGTATATCTTTTTGTAATAAATTAGTCAGAGGGCGAGAAATTTTTGAGAAGTCCTTAATGAACCTCCTATAAAAACCGGCATGACCAAGGAAACTTCTTATACCTTTGATGTCCTTGGGACATGGCATCTTTTCAATAGCATCAACCTTGGCTTTATCAATTTCAATACCTCTTTCAGAAACTTCATGCCCCAAGACAATACCTTCATTAACCATAAAGTGGCACTTTTTGCAATTCAAGACAAGGTTAGGTTATTCACATCTCTGCAAGACTCGATCAAGGTTGCTCAAGCAATCATCAAAAGATGATCCATAGACGGAAAAGTCGTCCATGAAAACCTCACAAATCTTTTCACAAAAGTCAGAGAATATAGCCATCATGCATCTTTGAAAGGTAGCAGGTGCATTACATAAACCAAAGGGCATACGTCTATAAGCAAAAGTACCAAAAGGGCAAGTAAAAGTAGTTTTTGATTGATCATTGGCTGACACAGGTATTTGAGAGAAACCAGAATAGCCGTCTAGAAAGCAAAAGTGTGTATGTTTGCATAATCTTTCTAGCATTTGATCGATAAAAGGTAAGGGGTAATGATCTTTCTTAGTAGCTTTATTTAATTTGTGGAAATCAATTACCATCCTATAACCTGTAATAATTCTTTGCGGGATCAATTCATCTTTATCATTAGGAACGACGGTAATACCTCCCTTCTTAGGGACACAATGGACATGACTTACCCACTGACTATCAGCAACGGGATAAATTATACCTGCCTCCAGGAGCTTTAGTATTTCTTTTCTTACCACTTCTTTCATCTTAGGATTCAGCCGTCGTTGATGATCGAGAACTGGTTTGGCGTCTTCTTCCAAATTTATTTTATGTTGACATAGAGTGGGACTAATGCCCTTAAGATCATCAAGAGTATATCCAATAGCAGCACGGTGCTTCTTCAGAGTTTTCAATAATCTCTCTTCTTCATGCTCTGAAAGGTTAGCACTAATAATAACAGGATATATCTTCTTTTCATCAAGATAAGCAAATTTAAGAGTATGAGGCAACGGTTTAAGCTCAAACACGGGATCACCCTTGGGTGGAGGAGGATCCCCTAGGATTTCAACAGGAAAATTGTGTTTCAGAATAGGTTCCTGTTTAAAGAATACTTCATCTATTTCCCTTCTTTCATTCATAAACATATCATTTTCATGGTCTAGCAAATATTGTTCTAAAGGATCACTAGGAGGTACGACAATAGAAGCAAGACCAATAATTTCATCCTTACTAGGCAATTCTTCTTCACGGTGCTGTCTACTAAATTTAGAGAAATTAAACTCATGGGACATATCACCCAAGCCAATAGTAACAACACTCTTTTCGCAGTCTATTCTAGCATTGACAGTGTTCAAGAAGGGTCTACCAAAAATAATGGGACAAAAGCTATCTTGTGGGGAACCAAGAACAAGAAAATCCGCAGGGTATTTAGTTTTCCCACACAAGACTTCAACATCTCTTATAATTCCCATTGGTGAAATAGTATCTCTATTGGCAAGTTTAATTGTGACATCAATATCTTCTATCTCAGCAGGTGCAATATCATGCATAATTTCTTTGTATGAGTCATAAGGTATTGCACTAACACTAGCACCCATATCACATAAACCATGATAACAATGATCTCCTATTTTAACAAAAATAACATGCATGCCTACCACAGGTCTATGTTTATCTTTAGCACAAGGTTTGGCAATTCTAGCAGTTTCACCGCAGAAATAAATAACGTGCCCATCAATATTATCAGCCAAGAGATCTTTAACAATAGCAATATTAGGTTCAACTTTAAATTGCTCAGAAGGTGTATAAGTTCTAATATTGCTTTTACGAACCACAGTTGAAGCTTTAGCATGATCCTTTATCCTAACGGGGAAAGGTGGTTTCTCAACATAAGAAGTAGGAACAACATGATCATTATAAGTGATAGTCTTCAACTTTAGTAGGTGCAGCTACTTTTAATTCTATGGGAGGATGATATTTAAACCACTTCTCCTTGGGGAGATCAACATAAGTAGCAAAAGATTCACAGAAAGAAGCTACTATCTCAGAGTCAAGTCCATATTTAGTGCTAAATTTACGGAAAACATCGGTATCCATAAAAGATTTAACACAATCAAACTTAGGTGTCATACCTGACTCCTTACCTTCGTCGAGATCCCAATCTTCAGAGTTGCGTTTAATTCTATCCAATAAATTCCATTTGAATTCAATAGTCTTCATCATAAAAGAGCCAGCACAAGAAGTATCGAGCATGGTGCGATTGTTATCAGAAAGCCGAGCATAAAAACTTTGAATAATTATTTCTCTTGGGAGCTCATGATTTGGGCATGAATGTAAAATTGATTTAAGCCTCCCCCAAGCTTGAGCGATGCTTTCTCCTTCGCGAGGCCAAAAATTATATATATAATTGCGATCACGATGAACAAGATGCATAGGATAAAACTTTTGATGAAATTCCAATTTCAATCGTTTGTAGTTCCATGACCCCGTATCATCACATAGCCTATACCATGTTGATGCATCTCCCTTCAAAGATAAAGGGAAGACCTTCTTCTTAACGACATCATCGGGTATACCTGCAAGCTTAAATAATCCACAAACTTCATCCACATATATTAGGTGCTCATCAGGATGCTTTGTTCCATCTCCTACAAAAGGATTAGCCAGCAGTTTTTCTAACATACCCGAAGGAACTTCAAAGGGAACATTTTCATTTTCAGTAGGTTCAGAAGGTTGAGGAGCAACTCTTTGCTCTACTGGTCGGGGTGAAGATACCCTGAACAAGCCCCTCAGAGGTTTACTTTCCATAGTAACAAGTGACAGTAAATTTCAGCACACTATATAAATTTTTCCTTACCAAATTCCACCTACCAAAGGCGCTTCACTCCCCGGCAATGGCGCCAGAAAAGAGTCTTGATGACCCACAAGTATAGGGGATCTATCGTAGTCCTTTCGATAAGTAAGAGTGTCGGACCCAACGAGGAGCAGAAGGAAATGATAAGCGGTTTTCAGCAAGGTATTCTCTGCAAGTACTGAAATAAGTGGTAACAAATAGTTTTGTGATAGGATAATTTGTAACGAGCAACAAGTAACAAAAGTAAATAAAGTGCAGCAAGGTGGCCCAATCCTTTTTGTAGCAAAGGACAAGCATGGACAAACTCTTATATAGAGAAAAGCGCTCCCGAGGACACATGGGAATTATAGTCAAGCTAGTTTTCATCACATTCATATGATTCGCGTTCGGTACTTTGATAATTTGATATGTGGGTGGACCGGTGCTTGGGTGCTGTTCTTACTTGAACAAGCATCCCACTTATGATTAACCTCTATTGCAAGCATCCGCAACTACAACAAAAGTATTAAGGTAAACCTAACCATAGCATGAAACATATGGATCCAAATCAGCCCCTTACGAGCAACGCATAAACTAGGGTTTAAACTTCTGTCACTCTAGCAACCCATCATCTACTTGTTACTTCCCAATGCCTTCCTCTAGGCCCAAATAATGGTGAAGTGTTATGTAGTCGACGTTCACATAACACCACTAGAGGCTAGACAACATACATCTCATCAAAATATCGAACGAATACCAAATTCACATGACTACTAATAGCAAGACTTCTCCCATGTCCTCAGGAACAAACGTAACTACTCACAAAGCATATTCATGTTCATAATCAGAGGGGTATTAATATGCATAAAGGATCGCAACATATGATCTTCCACCAAATAAACCAACTAGCATCAACTACAAGGAGTAATCAACACTACTAGCAACCTAGTAGTACCAATCCCGGACTTGGAGACAAGAATTGGATACAAGAGATGAACTAGGGTTTTGAGAGGAGATGGTGCTGGTGAAGATGTTGATGGAGATTGCCTTCTCCCGATGAGAGGAGCGTTGGTGATCACGATGGCAATGATTTCCCCCTCCCGGAGGGAAGTGTCCCCGGCAGAACAGCTCTGCCGGAGCCCTAGATTGGTTCCGCCAAGGTTCCGCCTCGTGGCGGCGGAGTCTCGTCCCGAAAGGTTGCTTATGATATTTTCCTCGACGAAAGACCCCATATAGCAGAAGATGGCCACCGGAGAGCCAACAGGGGGCCCACGAGGCAGGGGGCGTGCTCTGGGGGGTAGGGCGCGCCCCCACCCTCATGGCCAGGTGGGGCCCCCTCTGACGTACTTCTTCCGCTCAATATTTTTTATTATTTCAAAAAATAACTTTCGTGGAGTTTCAGGACTTTTGGAGTTGTGCAGAATAGGTCTCTAATATTTGCTCCTTTTCCAGCCCAGAATTCCAGCTGCCGGCATTCTCCCTCCTTATGTAAACCTTGTAAAATAAGAGAGAATAGGCATAAGTATTGTGACATAACGTGTAGTAACAGCCCATAATGCAATAAATATCAATATAAAAGCATGATGCAAAATGGACGTATCACTTTACTTTCTTACCTAGAAATAATCCTCCTGAAGTGAGCGTTGATTTATATGCTGAAAACCATCGGATACCACTTACTGAATTTTGTGACATATGCATGATCCCGTCTGATGGGAGTTTAGCTGAACCTAGGACGACTGGGTTTGAGGACATTTATCGCACTTTGACAGTGGGAGATGAGAGGGGAGTGTCAGCTACCACTGCCGCTAGCATACACTTTCCTGCTGTACACTATTTTGCTTTATTTATTGCTAAGTGCTTGCTTGCTAGAAAGAAAGTAGGTGCGCTCAGCCCACCAGACTTTGCTGTTTTACGCCGAGCACTAGAGGGTGATAATACTTATAGCTTGGGAGCTATTGTGGCTCGTCGCCTCCATCTTAATAAATCCCAGGGGGAAATACATGGTGGGATTTTTGCTACTCGTTTGGCGGCTCACTTTAATGTTGAGATATGCCCTCATGATTACCCTCTGACCAAGGTTTACTTAGACCGTGCAGCCATGGAGCATCATCATTTTCTTGCACGAGATTATTCTAACATTCCTATTCCTTATAACCTGGTCTTTAGTGTTAAAACTCATGATATTATTCCTTTGCCTGCGCCTGCTTTGTTTGACTCTATTGCCAGGGGCGGATACCGGATTATGCCTGCAGACATCATCGCTTACCGGAATGCTCAGGCTGCCACAGAGGTAGAGGAGGAGCCTCAGCAGTGGCATGAGTGGATGCCTGCTCCTCAGGATCCCCACTACCATCCAGGCTACTGATCTACTACCAAGCTAGGCCAAAAGCCTAAGCTTGGGGAGAAACACGCATTACATTCATGTTCACATATCATTCTATTAGTCGGTGTTCACACTTTTTCATTGTATTATCCATGCTTAGATTTACTTTCTTGCTTTCTTCTTGTGAGTTTGTAAAACTTTAGAAAAACCAAAAAGTTAGTTGTAGCAGTTTACTTTCTATGCATGCTTAGCAGTAGTATTAAAAAGAAAACCCAAAAAGATTTCCTTGTTCTTCTTTTTGCTTGTTGGGAGCTTTCCCGTGTAAATAGCTTTTCTCGTTTTCTTTTCCCTAATATTTCCTTGTTCAAGAAAACCAAAAACTCTAAAAATATTTCAGTGTGTTTCTATGAATTTCTTTTCTTTTTATTCGAGTCTTACCGAGGAGGAGACCACGATGAAATTGTTGAGTGGCTCTCATATGAATAAATCGTTGAACTAATAAAGAGCCCATTTTACCTTGTCTTCTCCTGTTGAATAAAATATTTTGCAGATTCCAGCTTAGTCCATGGCACTATTGCACTATTATTATTTTCATACAATTCAGTCGTGCAAGTGAAAGGCAATAATGACGACATTCAATGAACTGGCCGTGGCACAGAGAAACTGGTATGAACTCGACTTGTTCTGTTTGTGTAAATATGTTTAACCTAGTATCCATGATTCAGCCCATTATGATTAAACATGTTTGCAATGACAATTAGAGATTATAGTTTCTCATTCCATGCATAAGTAGCTGGGGGTTGATAATGATTTATCTTGGATATCAACATTGCGTTAAAATGATTGTGATGTGGTATGATGATATGGTATCCTCCTCTGAATGTTTGAGTGGCTTGACTTGGCACATGTTCATGCATGTAGTTGAATCAAAACCAACATAGCCTCTATGATATTTATGTTCATTGTGTTCATATCCTACTCATGCTAGTGTCCAATGTTACTTATGCATAATGCATGGTTATGACCGTTGTTGCTCTCTAGCTGGCCGCTTCTCAATCTAATTGCTAGCCTTCGCCTGTACTAAGTGGGAACTCTTCTTGTACATCCAAAACCTTAAACCCAAAGTTATTCCAGATGAGTCTACCATACCTACCTATATGCGGTATTACCCTGCCGTCCTAAGTAAATTTGCATGTGCCACCTCTAAAATCTTCTAAAAATTATCCTTTTTGTGTGCCTGGATCATTCATGGAACGACAGGAGGTGGTCGGTATCTTCCATGCTAAGCGGGTTATTCTCAGGTCGAGTGTTTATTCACTCACCATTGCACGAGAAAAGGGCGGTAATAGGGATGCCCAGTCCCACACTGCAAACATGAAAAAGAGTTAATCTCTTAAATAATCAAACAAAAACTCCCAATGGAGTCAAAACCTTTACTTTTATCGCTTGGGAACCGCCACTAGCGTGTTTAGAATGGAAGATGTTGATAACTGATGGTCGTGAAGTGAATAAGAATGGTGCATGTGTCAAAATATTATTTATCTCTGATTTAAAACTTGAGCTTTGGCACCTCTGCAAATCACTGCTTCCCTCTGCGAAGGGACTATCTATTTACTTTTATGTTGTGTCATCACCTTCTTAAACAGGCGCCAGAAACTGAGTAGAGCACAACTGTCATGATCTATGCATTGTGTGTAGCTAACGTTGGGTGCATCATGACTGGATCTTTTCAACCATGAATCACAATGTCTAGTCACTGCTTGGACTTTGGAGGTGCTCTGCATTTATGTTTTGCGGTCTCAGAAAGGGCTAGCAAGATACCACTATTGTCATATTATATCATGGTTGTTTTAACAACGTGTTGCTGTTTGAGATATCTTATTATTGCTCGCTAGCTGATTATGTCATTAATATGAGTCAATATAATCTTTAAGAGTTATTGTCGACATGGTTAGTTATAATGCTGGTTGAAAAACTGGGTGCTGTTTAAGCTTATTTATGCAAACAAGAGCAAAAGAGTTCGTAAAAGTTTTTCTTTCTCACTTTCAGTTTATCAACTGAATTGCTTGAGGACAAGCAAAGGTTTAAGCTTGGGGGAGTTGATACGTCTCCAACGTATCTACTTTTTCTCACGCTTTTTGTCGGATAATGGGCCACGGGTAGCCTGACCCGAGTCCCTGAGCATTTCAAGACATTGGGCCGGCTGCGCCCCTCAAGCATCCAGAGTGAAGCGCCGCCTTCTGGTGGCTGGCTGGCTCAAGCGGCTGGCTGCCAGAAGACGGCCAAGCACCAGAATACGGAAGCAAGACGGGCGGACTCCTAGCAGGCTGCCTCCAGGGAGGCCGGCTCCTAGCAGGCGACCCACAATGCCCTCAATGTATGTGCCCCCATTAAGAAGAGAAGACAGGATGTGGCTACAGTATAGCCCATCACCCCCATATCCAAGGCACGACGTGTCCACAATGCCCCGTACAGGCGGAGATCTCCGCACGGCGCGGCACTGTTGCCACTCCATCCCTGACGTCACCCCTGACAGGCGGGGCCCTGCTCCCACGACGGCCTGTCTGTACGGCCTGCAGGCAGCGGGCCCTACCGGGCAGCGGAAGACCGGAGGGCGGCAGAGCTCGACCAGTCGGACCCAAGGGAGGCCGGTTTCTAGCAGGCGGCCCGCTCCTCCCTTGGTGCCCGTGCGCCATTAACCAGACGAGACACGGAGTGGCTACAGTGATCTCCCACCAGACGGCGGGACGGTAGCCACGCCCCCGACCAAGCAGGCGTCATTAGCCTTACGGCTACAGTAACAAGCCACCGATCAGACCCGCAAGCGGTGGGGGCGGCCTGTCGGCTCCGCACCAGACCAGGCGGCGGGCCCGAGCAGCCGGCGGAGAAGCCGGTGACAAGAGACACTGACGGCCGGGGCCAACACCCGGCCAGATTACCATTGTACCCCTGGGGGGTAGGCCTATATAAACCCCCCAGGGCACCCATGCAAAGGGTTCCCAACCAGTTAGACCTAGACTCATACATAGAGAGAGGAGAGAGCTAGCCCTGCTTTCTCCTACCTCTGGCATACAGCTCAAGGAGCACCATTGTACTCACTAGTGCCTTAGTGATCACGCGGAGACCCCGCAGAGCAGGACTAGGGGTGTTATCTCCTAGGAGAGCTCCGAACCTGGGTAAAGTACGCCGGCGTTCGTGTCTACGCCTTATCCCGCTTCTGGGCACCGGCGATGTTCTACTCGCTCCCACCATGATAAGCCATCCTTTGGCATATGTCGCACCCAACCCCCGACATTTTGCGCCCACCGTGGGGCGAGGTGCACCGTCGTTCGGAGACTTGCTCTTGACGGGAACCCTGTTCCTTCCTGGTGAGCTCAGCCAGCCCGACACGCTAGACGGGATCTGCGCTGGCGCGCTGCACGGCGCGGAGATCGCCTGCGCAGCGAGCTACCTCGCCGATCTTAATGGCAAGATTCGCCTCTTCGACGAGCCCGCATCTGACGCGGGCACAGACGGCCCCGAGAGCCGCCTCGTCAGCCTCCTCGACCAGCTCCACGTTGTTAGTGAGCCTGCTGTGGACTTGGAGTCGGTTGGTTCCACCGACCCGATGCTTGTCGACTGCGACACGGTGTCGCTCGACGCATTCCCCACCAACGTGGTGGTCTACGATGATCCGCTTCCTCACGAGAACAGCGGCGGAAGCACCGTCACAGAAGTGCTAGTCATTAGCCATGGCGAGCACTCGGGCGGGGACGGTGCTCGAGACTTGCTCGAGGCGGCATTGCAAGACTTGACTGCGCCCATCCAAGAAGACGCCAGCGCTGAGACGATGGAAGCACGCCGCGTCCAGCTCGTCGAAAGCGCCAAGAAGCTAGCCAGCATGAGACGCCTTTCGGAGGCTTACCAGCGCGAGATGGACCGCTCCGTTGGCGGCACGCCGGCTCCTGGTGGGCCTAGCCGCATCGGCACGGTCCAGCTGCGCGGCGCGGCCATTGCCAGCATGTTCGGGGCCGATCGCCTTGTCTACGCCACGCCCGCAGAGAATTTACGAGCTGCCAAGGCGGCAGCAGACGAGCTGGACAAGCTCAAGGGTGACAAGCATCGCCTCATGACGGGGCGCGTCCAGCGGCTCATTGACGCGGCTGCTGAGCAGCAAGAGGCCGGGTGCCGCACTGAAGCGCCCAACCAGCGGAACGATGACCCGCCTCCTCGCCGAGATCAAGGCGCGACGTCCCGGACGCCGACTGGTGGCGTCCGCGATAGAAGAGACAAGGAGCCGG
The DNA here is from genome assembly GCF_002575655.3 of Aegilops tauschii subsp. strangulata. Taxonomy (NCBI): domain Eukaryota; kingdom Viridiplantae; phylum Streptophyta; class Magnoliopsida; order Poales; family Poaceae; genus Aegilops; species Aegilops tauschii. Next base: position 3,728,031 of record NC_053040.3, on the reverse strand, counting down.
CTGCCAGCCGCAGCCGGACTTGCAACACCAACGAGCGCGACCAAGACGGCCGCCCAAGAGCATGAACGACGGGATGACTGTCCGCCTCCCCCTCCCCGCAGGGAGAGGTGAGGGAGTCCTGGACTAAGGGGTCCTCGGGCGTCCGGCCTATTATCCATGGGCCGGACTGATGGGCTGTGAAGACATGAAGACCGAAGACCATACTCGTGTCCGGATTGGACTCTCCTTGGCGTGGAAGGCAAGCTAGGCGACCAGATGTGAAGATTCCTTCTTATGTAACCGACTCCATGTAACCCTAGATCTCTCCGGTGTCTATATAAGCCGGAGAGCATAGTCCGGATAGGACACATTCATTACCATATTCATAGGCTAGGCTTTTAGGGTTTAGCCATTACGATCTCGTGGTAGATCAACTCTTGTAACACTCATATTCATAAATATCAATTAAGCAGGAAGTAGGGTATTACCTCCATAGAGAGGGCCCGAACCTGGGTAAACATCGTGTCCCCCGTCTCCTGTTACCATCGATCCTAGAGGCACAGTTCGGGACCCCCTACCCGAGATCTGCCGGTTTTGACACCGACATTGGTGCTTTCATTGAGAGTTCCACTCTGCCATCGGCAAAGGATTCGATGGCCCCTTCGATTGTCAGTAATGGCGCCGTTCAGGGAGAATCCTTCCTCCCCGGACAAACCTTTGTGTTCGGCGACTTCATACTGCGGGTCAACTCGCTGGGCCATCTGGAGCAGGTCGATAGTCACGCCCTTGGCCATCAGGTCAGATCTGGAAGCTTGAACTGCGTCGCGGATACTCGCGGAGACTTGATCTCCGATGGATTCAAGACTACGGCAGTCGCTCCCCCTCTCTCCGATGAACATGACTTAAATCTGTCATCGGGTCACACCCAGGAGATGGATCCTGTTGCTGCAATGGCCTCAGCACCGAAGCAAATCGTGCCCTCCGAGGCCACAAAGTCCACAACGTTGGAGCCGCACACAGAGTCGACATCCTGCAATACTTGCGTCAATAGAACTCCGGACTCGTTTCCGGCTACACGTTCCGGATCAGGTGCGCCTACGGACACCGAGCTGGATCGGTTATCGATTTTTGAATTTGGCACCGCAGACTTCTTCCAGCACTCACCTTTTGGTGACGTACTAAATTCTTTAAAGAACTTATCCTTGGAGGAGGACTCACAGCCGAACTATGTTCGGTTCGAATTAGAGGCGGTGCCGCGTAAGCGAGCACTTAGGGACGTCTACGCGGTAGAGCCAGTCGCCCCAAAATTCAATCCATGGTCATCATTCCCGATTACCTTCGATCGCCGGGATCACCCAACTAGTATCCGCCATGGCGGTTCAGCCGCACTAGTCCTCGACCCAATTATTGATGGGTTTCACCTAACACGAGTCCTGATGGACGGTGGTAGCAGCCTCAACCTGCTTTATCAGGACACAGTGTGGAAGATGGGCATTAACCCCTCGCGAATCAAACCAACAAAGACTACCTTTAAAGGAGTCATACCAGGCGTAGAGGCCCGCTGTACGGGCTCAATCACGCTGGAGGTGGTCTTCGGTTCTCCGGACAACTTCCGAAGCGAAGAGTTAATCTTCGATATCGTCCCCTTCCGCAGCGGCTATCACGCACTGCTCGGACGAACCACGTTTGCTAGATTCAACGCAGTGCCACACTATGCTTATCTCAAGCTCAAGATGCCTGGTCCACGCGGCGTCATAACAGTCAATGGCAATACGGAACACTCCCTCCGAACAGAGGAACACACCGCCGCCCTAGCAGCAGAAGTACAGAGCGGCCTTCTCAAGCAGCACCATAGTACGGCTGCCGAGCCCTCGGACATCATTAAGAGGTCCCGGGCTACACTACAACAGGACGGCACGGCTCGTCAAGAGCTCGACTAGCAATCCGGCCTCCGTCCCAGTCCCAATGAGGTCATGGCATTCGTACCACGCGTACACAATTACGCACTCAAAATTCCATGGACATCGACGGAGGCACAAGATAACCCAGGGTCTACAGTTCGGCCAGACAGATCCCGGACACACATACTTTTACCTTTTTCTTGTTTCAGGTTCCTTTTTCCGCGGGCCTGATCGCAAGTCCTTCAGAAGGATTGGCATACAACGGAGGCAAGCAGCACATGTGTGTAGGGTAACCTTTATACGTTCTTCTTGACGATATTCAAACTTATTTCTCAGGACCCACACGCTGCGCCCTACGGATCTCGGCATGTTAAATAGCCCGGATACTTCTCGCACCATCTGTACAAGATATGCCTTGACGTATCCATCCAGTTATAATAAAAATGGTTCGTGGCCCAGTTCCTGTGGTTTTCGCTTCTTACTTCGTTTTATTTCGATCCTCTTATTTGCGGCATCGATACTCTTCTGTACGTTTCATATTCGCCAGGGGCTACTCGTCGCCCCACAATACGGCAGCAAAGTCCGAACACTTCATATATATAAGTTCGGCACCACGAATTTAGCATTATATGCATTGGCTCCGAATCATGTCTTTGGTCAATAGTTGGGTTGCCCGGCTCCTGTGCTTGCTACCCTACGTTCCGCTCTATCGGCTAGGGTAGTAAAGGGAGAACTACTGTGATTGTGCCCTGGCCTTGACCGGATGAGCACCTCAGTAGAGAAAGCCGAAAACTGACTGTCATGATACAGCGAGAGCCGGTCAGATGTTCGAGGGTTACAAAATCGTTGGAGATTTTTTCTGCGTCATGCGAAGGATCGGCACTTCCCGATCAGATGGTGACAGCACCCTGGCCTAGACCAGGGGCTGCACACTTGCTTAATTATAAAACTCCTATGGCTAAGTGAGGGCGTTCAAGCCGTACAGTCCGATTGCCTTGTTTGTTGCGCTAAACAACTCCTCCAAAGGACCATATAATTGGATAAAGATTGTTTAGAATCCATCCCGAACACCTCCGTACTACCTACGTGAGGGCAGAAGCCGACGACTGGCCAACCCTCAGATTACAAATAACACGGCCGCACAGGAGGAAACAATTCAAAGCATAATAAAATTATTTTACAAACACCGGCTTTGTTCCCATAATACAAGGCAAAGGCAACATGAATACATTTATTCAAATACAATGTCCTGCGAACGTTGCGCCGCCACAAGTCGAGACCCCTCTACGACATCCGTGAAATATCGCTCGGGTGTGCGGTGCTCCTTGCCCTCCGGCGGCCTGCTGGCAACTTCAACAGCGTTCATCTTCGCCCACCACGTCTTGCAGCGAGCGAAGGCCATGCGGGCACCTTCAATACAAGTGGAGCGCTTGATGACGTCCAGCCACGGACAGGCCTACACCAGACGCCTCACGAGTCCGAAGTAGCTGCCGGGCATAGCTTCGGCTGGCCATAGCCGGATTGTCAAATCCTTCATGGCTAGTTCGGCCACCCTGTGCAGCTCCACCAGTTGCTTCAGCCGATCGGTGAAGGACACGGAATGCTCTGGCGTCACGTACTGCGACCAGAATAGCTTCTCCATAGAACCTCCTCCTTCGGCTCGGTAGAAATCTGCAGCGTCTGATACGCTGCGTGGTAGATCCGCAAAAGCCCCTGGGGAACTCCGAACCCGGGTTAGTAAAAGGTATTGCTTCTCCGCATACTTGCTTTGCATCTTAAATGCCTTACCCGCCGTGACCTTCTTGGCCTCCTGGATCTCTTGGAGGGCGTCCTAGGCCTCATTCCGTGCGGTCTCTGCTCTCTGACGAGCCTCGGTGAGCTCGGCCTCTTGAGCCGACGCATCATTCTCCAAGGTCTCACATTTTTTCACCACATCCTGGAGCTCCTGCTGGATTTCCTTGACCCGGGCCTCGATCTTCTTACGGGCGGCTTGCTGATGGACAGCTTTCTCGTTGGCCTCTCCCAGGGCCTTCCTCAGGGCCTCGACCTCGGTCGCGGCTCCTGCACATATTACGACACTACAATCAATATACATCGCCTACACTTTTCAAACATACAACAAGTCGTTATTCACCTTGCTTCTCCTGGAGCCGAACCCTAGCCTCGCCGAGCTCGTTCTCGGTCCGCTCCAGCCTCTGCCTCAATTCAGGGACTTCGGCAGCATGCGAGGTTGCGGCCAACAGCGACGCCTGCTCATGCATACATGCTATGTTAGTCTCCTACAATGGATCCTCTGTCCGGTTCTTCTCGCCGGACAGTGTCTCAGGGGCTACTGACTACATGGTTTTTTTCTCTTTCTACGCCACTTACCTCGAAACTTGTCAACAGGTTGCTGCAGGCCTCGTTCAGTCCACTCTTGGCGGACTGAACCTTCTCAATCACCGCGCCCATAAGCACACGGTGTTCGTCCATAACGGAGGCGCCTCGCAGCGCCTCCATCAGGTTGTCCGGCGCCCCTGGATGGACGGGGACCATCGGCGGAAGCGGCGCACCCCCCTCTTTCATAGGGGGCTGCTCGCCTGACTCCGGAGCCATATGGCTCTTCGAAATCGCATCCGGCTGAGGGCCAAACTGGATGCGGCCCTCTTCGCCAGTTTCCTTGGGGATCGTCTCCTCCATGTGTCCGGCAGTGGAGGCTTCGCCTCGTGGCGCCTCCCCGACAGCGTCCTGGGCTCCTCCCCGGTTCTGATCGGCCCTCCGGTACAGCACTTCAGTGTCATCCCTGGCCCCGGGGGAGTAACCAGGCGGTGGCGAGTGGCTCGCCATCTCCGACGGAGCCAACGAACCTCCAGACGAGGATCGCTGGATTAGGTCGCGAGCTGGACTGCAATAGTACAGCTAACTACATCAAGATAATGGAGAGAAAGGGCTGGATGTGCACACGAGCGAGTCCTGTCACTTATGATGCGGCCTGGGCTTAGTGTGGGGGCGCCGTTCCGGACTACTGTCAACGTCCTACGCGGTGTTGACTGTTGGGGCGCCCTTCCCCTTTTTTGGCGCTCTCGCCTCCGGATGTGCCGAGGCCGCCCTCTTCTTGTTCTTCTCCTTGGGAGGAGGGTTGTTTTCCTCCTCCTCCTCCTCCTCCTCCTCCTCGTCATTGTCCTCAGGGACGGAGGAATGGGCCTCGTCGTCTTCGAACGTCGCGTCTGAAGTGCCCTTGCGACGAGGGCCACTCTTGCCCCCCTTGGCCTTCTTCTTGGCCTTCTTCTCCGGCGCCTTGTATGGCGCCGACACCAGCATCTCCGCTAGGCGTGGGATGACCGGTTCTTTGGGCAGCGGAGCCGGACACTGGATCCGCTTTGCCCTCTCCATCTAGTCCTAAAGGAACCATAATAAAAGCTCAGACGTCACCCTCGAAACGATGAGGATGGGGATATGTCAGAAATAACATACCTTACTGGCGGGGTGTGTACAATCGTGACCACGGTCTGAATCCGTGGCCGGTGGCTTCTCGTTGCCCTTAAAAAGCAACTTCCAGGCGCCTTCGTGAGTAGTCTCGAAGAGCCTTACAAAGGTCTGGTGCTTCTTCGAATTGAACTCCCACAAAGGGCGGCTTCGGCGCTGGCACGGAAGAATCCGGCGAACCAGCATCACCTGGATGACGTCAACAAGCTTGACGTTCTTGGTCACCATGCTTTGAACGCGCATCTGCAGCGCTATCAGCTCGTCAGGTGAACACCAGTCCGGACTCTTCTCGACCCAGGAGGTGAGTCGCATGGGAGCACCGGAGCGGAATTTGGTAGCCGCGGCCCAGGTGGTGCCGTGAGGTTCTGTGATGTAGACCCACTGCTTCTGCCATTCCTTTACTGTCTCCACAAAAGTGCCTTTGGGCCAGGAGACGTTGGATAGCTTGCGCACCATGGCTCCTCCGCACTCCGCGTGCTGGCCATCCACCACCTTCGGCTCCACGTTGAAGACTTTGAGCCACATCCCGAAGTGGGGCTGGATGCGGAGGAAGGCCTCACACACGACTATAAACACCGAGATGTTGAGGAAGGAATTCGGGGACAGATCATGGAAATCTATCCCGTAATAATACATCAGCCCGCGGACGAAAGGGTGGAGTGGAAACCCCAGCCCGCGGAAGAAATGAGGAAGGAATACTACCCTCTCGTTGGGCTCCGACGTGGGGACGATTTGTCCCTCGGCCGCCAAGCGGTGGGCGATTCCCTTCGCCAAATATCCGGCCGCTCGGAGCTCAGTAATGTCCTCCTCCTTGACGGAGGAGACCATCCACTTGCCCTGGCCACCGGATACGGACATGGTTGCTTGAGTGGAAAGGAGATGAGAAATTGGGCACTGGAGCTCGAGATCGGGAAGGCGGAGACAGAGAGAAAACGTGAGAAGAGGAAGAGGGAATCCTTATCCTCTTATAAAGGCAGCAAACATTAAACGCCTCCTCACTCGCCTATTCCCAAGGGATGTGCAAACGGCACGGTTGGGTTACCCATGCCCGCATTGATGAGAATCCCGCAATAGGGGGACACGATCTCTGCTTTGACAAGACATGCCAATAGCAACCGCGTCTCGAAACGTGGGATGGCAGAAGAAAAACAGTTCGAAATTATAATCGGACAGACGCGATGTCGTGTTGTAAAGAAGCTGTCAACAGATTAGATTCGTGCAAATATTATATTCTCTCTGCGGTTGTGTATGGTGTATAACAGGTCCAGATACAATCATCGCATCCGAAGACTATCTTGGAGTTCAGGGAAAGGGGAACCCGCCTTGCAATGCCGAAGACAATCTGCGCGCCGGACTCCTCGTCATTGAAGCCAGGTTCAGGGGCTACTGAGGGAGTCCTGGACTAAGGGGTCCTCGGGCGTCCGGCTTGTTATCCATGGGCCGGACTGATGGGCTGTGAAGGCATGAAGACCGAAGACCATACTCGTGTCCGGATTGGACTCTCCTTGGCGTGGAAGCCAAGCTAGGCGACCAGCTGTGAAGATTACTCCATGTAACCCTGGATCTCTCCGGTGTCTATATAAGCCGGAGAGCATAGTCCGGATAGGACACATTCATTACCATATCCATAGGCTAGGCTTTTAGGGTTTAGCCATTACGATCTCGTGTAGATCAACTCTTGTAACACTCATATTCACCAAGATCAATCAAGCAGGAAGTAGGGTATTACCTCCATAGAGAGGGCCCAAACCTGGGTAAACATCGTGTCCCCCGTCTCCTGTTACCATCGATCCTAGACGCACAGTTCGGGACCGCCTACCCGAGATCCGCCGGTTTTGACACCGACAAGAGGCGCGTTTCCCCGCCGCCTGTTGACCACCCGACACTCGGCGACCGCCTTGGCCGCCGGGAAGGAGTCGGAGAAAATGATGCCCGCCACCGGATCGACCGCCTCAACTGATCCCTGGCGCTAGAAGAAGAAGACGCGTTGGTGATACGTCTCCAACGTATCTATAATTTTTGATTGCTCCATGCTATATTATCTACTGTTTTGGACATTATTGGGCTTTATTACCCACTTTTATATTATTTTTGGGACTAACCTATTAACCGGAGGCCCAGCCTAGAATTGCTGTTTTTTTGCCTATTTCAGAGTTTCGTAGAAAAGGAATATCCAACGGAGTCCAAACGGAATGAAACCTTCGGGAACGTGATTTTTAGGAAGAATATGATCCAGGAGACTTGGACCCTACGTCAAGAAACAAAAGAGGAAGCCACGAGGTAGGGGGGCGCGCCCTCCACCCTCGTGGGCCCCCTGTTGCTCCACCGACGTACTCCTTCCTCCTATATATACCTACGTACCCCCAAACGATCAGATACGGAGCCAAAAACCTAATTCCACCGCCGAAACCTTCTGTACCCACGAGATCCCATCTTGGGGCCTGTTCCAGAGCTCCGCCGGAGGGGGCATCCATCACGGAGGGCTTCTACATCAACACCATAGCCTCTCCGATGAAGTGTGTGTAGTCTACCTCAGACCTTCGGCTCCATAGTTAGTTGCTAGAAGGCTTCTTCTCTCTTTTTGGATCTCAATACAATGTTCTACCCCTCTCTCGTGGAGATCTATTCGATGTAATCTTCTTTTTGCGGTGTGTTTGTTGAGACCGATGAATTTTGGGTTTATGATCAAGATTATCTATGAACAATATTTGAATCTTCTCTGAATTCTTTTATGTATGATTGGTTATCTTTGCAAGTCTCTTCGAATTATCAGTTTGGTTTGGCCTACTAGATTGATCTTTCTTGCAATGGAAGAAGTGCTTAGCTTTGGGTTCAATCCTGCGGTGTCCTTTCCCAGTAACAGCAGGGGCAGCAAGGCACGTATTGTATTGTTGCCATCGAGGATAACAAGATGGTTTTTATTTATCATATTGCATGAATTTATCCCTCTACATCATGTCATCTTGCTTAAGGCGTTACTCTGTTTTCATGAACTTAATACTCTAGATGCATGCTGGATAGTGGTCGATGAGTGGAGTAATAGTAGTAGATGCAGGCAGGAGTTGGTCTACTTGTCTCGGACGTGATGCCTATATACATGATCATACCTAGATATTCTCATAACTATGCTCAATTCTGTCAATTGCTCAACAGTAATTCGTTCACCCACCGTAAAATATTTATGCTCTTGAGAGAAGCCACTAGTGAAACCTATGGCCCCCGGGTCTATCATCATCATATTAATCTCCCAACACTTAGTTATTTCCTTTGCTTTTTACTTTGCTTTTATTTTACTTTGCATCTTTATCACAAAAACACCAAAAATATTATCCTATCATATCTATCAGATCTCACTCTCGTAAGTGACCGTGAAGGGATTGACAACCCCTTATCGCGTTGGTTGTGAGGAGTTATTTGTTTTGTGTAGGTACGAGGGACTCACGCGTTGCCTCCTACTGGATTGATACCTTGGTTCTCAAAAACTGAGAGAAATACTTATGCTACTTTGCTGCATCACCCTTTCCTCTTCAAGGAAAAGCCAACGCAGTGCTCAAGAGGTAGCAAGAAGATTTCTGGCGCCGTTGCCGGGGAGTCTACGCAAAAGTCAACATACCAAGTACCCATCACAAATCCCTTATCTCCCGCATTACATTATTTGCCATTTGCCTCTCGTTTTCCTCTCCCCCACTTCACCCTTGCCGTTTTATTCGCCCTCTCTTTTCCGTTTGCCTCTTTTTCGCTTGCTTTTTGTTTGCTTGTGTGTTGGATTGCTTGTTTGTCACGATGGCTCAAGATAATACCAAATTGTGTGACTTTACCAATACCAACAATAATGATTTCCTTAGCACTCCGATTGCTCCTCTTACCGATACTGAATCTTGTGAAATCAATGCTGCTTTGTTGAATCTTGTCATGAAAGATCAATTCGCCGGCCTTCCTAGTGAAGATGCCGCTACTCATCTAAATAGCTTTGTTGATTTGTGTGATATGCAAAAGAAGAAAGATATTGATAATGATATTGCTAAATTGAAGCTATTTCCTTTTTCGCTTAGAGATCGTGCTAAAGCTTGGTTTTCGTCTTTGCCTAAAAATAGTATTGATTCTTGGAACAAGTGCAAAGATGCTTTTATCTCTAAGTATTTTCCTCCCGCTAAGATCATCTCTCTTAGAAACGATATTATGAATTTTAAGCAACTTGATCATGAACATGTTGCACAAGCTTGGGAGAGGATGAAGTTAACGATACGTAATTGCCCTACTCATGGTTTGAATTTGTGGATGCTTATACAAAAATTTTATGCCGGATTGAATTTTGCTTCTAGAAATCTTTTAGATTCGGCCGCGGGAGGCACTTTTATGGAAATCACTTTAGGAGAAGCTACTAAACTCCTAGATAATATTATGGTTAATTATTCTCAATGGCACACTGAAAGATATACTAATAAAAAGTGCATGCGATAGAAGAAATTAATGTTTTGAGTGGAAAGATGGATGAACTTATGAAATTATTTGCTACTAAGAGTGTTTCTTATGATCCTAATGGCCTTTGTCTACTTTGATTGAGAATAATATTGAATCTGTGGATGTGAATTTTGTTGGTAGGAATAATTTTGGTAACAACGCGTATAGAGGAAACTTTAATCCTAGGCCTTATCCTAGCAATTCCTCTAATAATTATGGTAATTCCTACAACAACTCTTATGGAAATTTTAATAAGATGCCCTCTGAATTTGAGACTAGTGTTAAAGATTTTATGAATTCGCAAAAGAATTTCAATGCTTTGCTTGAAGAGAAATTGCTTAAAGTTGATGAATTGGCTAGGAACGTTGATAGAATTTCTCTTGATGTTGATTCTTTAAAGCTTAGATCTATTCCTCCTAAGCATGATATCAATGAGTCTCTCAAAGCCATGAGAATTTCCATTGATGAGTGCAAAGAAAGAACCGCTAGGATGCGTGCTAAGAAAGATTGCTTTATAAAAGCGTGTTTTTCCAATTTCTATGAAAATAAAGATGAAGATCTAAAAGTTATTGATGTGTCTCCTATTAAATCTTTGTTTTGCAATATGAATCTTGATAATGATGGGACTGAATATGATCCACCTTTACCTAGAAGGCGTTCCAAAAATTCGGAGTTTTTAGATCTTGATGTTAAAATTGATAAAAGTGGGATTGAAGAAATCAAAACCCTAGATGTTAATAAACCCACTATTTTGGATTCAAGGAATTTAATTATGAAAATTGCTCTTTGATTGATTGTATTTCCTTGTTGCAATCCGTGCTAAATTCTCCTCATGCTTATAGTCAAAATAAAGCGTTTACTAAACATATCGTTGATGCCTTGATGCAATCTTATGAAGAGAAAAGCTTGAGTTGGAAGTTTCTATCCCTAGAAAACTTTATGATGAGTGGGAACCAACTATTAAAATTAAGATTAAGGATCATGAATTCTATGCCTTATGTGATTTGGGTGCTAGTGTTTCCACTATTCCCAAAACTTTGTGCAATTTGCTAGATTTCCGTGATTTTGATGATTGCTCTCTAAACTTGCACCTTGCAGATTCCACTATTAAGAAACCTATGGGAAGAATTAATGATGTTCTTATTGTTGCAAATAGGAACTATGTGCCCGTAGATTTTATCGTTCTTGATATAGATTGCAATCCTTCATGTCCTATTATTCTTGGTAGACCTTTCCTTAGAACGGTTGGTGCAATTATTGATATGAAGGAAGGGAATATTAGATTCCAATTTCCATTAAATAAGGGCATGGAACACTTCCCTAGGAAGAAAATAAAATTACCATATGAATATATCATGAGAGCCACTTATGGATTGCCTACCAAAGATGGAAATACCTAGATCTATCCTTCCTTTTATGCCTAGCTAGGTGCGTTAAACGATAGCGCTTGTTGGGAGGCAACCCAATTTTATTTTTAGTTTTTTTGCTTTTGCTTCTATTTAGGAATAAATCCTTGTTCTAGCCTCTGGTTAGATGTGTTTTTATGTTTTAATTAGTGTTTGTGCCAAGTTAAACCTATAGGATCTTCTTGGATGATAGTTATTTGATCTTGCTGTAATTTCCAGAAACTTTCTGTTCACGAAAACAATTGTTAAAAATCACCAGAACGTGATAAAATACTGATTCCAATTGCTTCTGATCAATAAACAAATTGCCTAGGTCTTCCTATTTTGGCTGATTTTTTGGAGTTCCAGAAGTTTGCGTTAGTTACAGATTACTACAGACTGTTCTGTTTTTGACAGATTCTGTTTTTCGTGTGTTGTTTGCTTATTTTGATGAATCTATGGCTAGTAAAATAGTTTATAAACCATAGAGAAGTTGGAATACAGTAGATTTAACACCAATATAAATAAATAATGAGTTCATTACAGTAGCTTGAAGTGGTCTTTTGTTTTCTTTCGCTAACGGAGCTCACGAGATTTCTGTTGAGTTTTGTGTTGTGAAGTTTTCAAGTTTTGGGTGAATTTTTTTGATGGATGATGGAACAAGGAGTGGCAAGAGCCTAAGCTTGGGGATGCCCATGGCACCCCCAAGATAATCTAAGGACACCATAAAGCCAAAGCTTGGGGATGCCCCGGAAGGCATCCCCTCTTTCGTCTACTTCCACGTTAACTTTACTTGGAGCTATATTTTTATTCACCACATGATATGTGTTTTGCTTGGAGCGTCTTGTATGATTTGAGTCTTTGCCTTTTAGTTTACCACAATCATCCTTGCTGTACACACCTTTTGAGAGAGCCATACATGATTTGGAATTTGTCAGAATATTCTATGTGCTTCGCTTATATCTTTTGAGTTATATAGTTTTGCTCTAGTACTTCACTTATATCTTTTAGAGCACGGTGGTGGATTTGTTTTATAGAAACTATTGATCTCTCATGCTTCACTTAGATTATTTTGAGAGTCTTAAATAGCATGGTAATTTGCTTAAATAATCCTAATATGCTTGGTATTCCAGAATAGTAAAAACTTTCTTATGAGTGTGTTGAATACTATGAGAAGTTTGATGCTTGATAATTGTTTTGAGATTTGAAGATGGTGATATTAGAGTCATGCTAGTTGAGTAGTTGTGAATTTGAGAAATACTTGTGTTAAAGTTTGTGATTCCCGTAGCATGCACGTATGGTGAACCGTTATGTGATGAAGTCGGAGCATGATTTATTTATTGATTGTCTTCCTTATGAGTGGCGGTCGGGGACGAGCGATGGTCTTTTCCTACCAATCTATCCCCCTAGGAGCATGCACGTAATACTTTGCTTTGATAACTTGTAGATTTTTGCAATAAGTGTATGAGTTCTTTATGACTAATGTTGGGTCCATGGATTATACACACCCTTCTTCCTTCCACCATTGCTAGCCTCTCTAATACCGCGCACTTTTCGCCGGTATCATACACCCACCATAAACCTTCCTCAAAACAGCCATCATACCTACCTATCATGGCATTTCCATAGCCATTCCGAGATATATTGCCATGCAACTTTCCACCGTTCCGTTTATTATGACACGCTCCATCATTGTCATATTGCTTAGCATGAACATGTAGTTGACATCGTATTTGTGGCAAAGCCACCATTCATAATTCTTTCATACATGTCACTCTTGATTCATTGCATATCCCGGTACACCGCCGGAGGCATTCATATAGAGTCATATTTTGTTCTAAGTATCGAGTTGTAATTGTTGAGTTGTAAGAAAATAAAAGTGTGATGATCTTCATTTTTAGAGCATTGTCCCAAGTGAGGAAAAGGATGATGGAGACTATGATTCCCCCACAAGTCGGGATGAGACTCCGGACGGAAAAAAGAGGCCATTAAAAAGAAGAAGAGAAAAGGCCCAAATAAAAAAAATAAAAAAATGAGAGAAAAAGAGAGAAGGGACAATGTTACTATCCTTTTACCACACTTGTGCTTCAAAGTAGCACCATGATCTTCATGATAGAGAGTCTCTCATTTTGTCACTTTCATATACTAGTGGGAATTTTTCATTATAGAACTTAATTGGCTTGTATCTTCCAATGATGGGCTTCCTCAAAATGCCCTAGGTCTTCGTGAGCAAGCGAGTTGGATGCACACCCACTTAGTTTCTTTTGTTGAGCTTTCATATACTTATAGCTCTAGTGCATCCGTTGCATGGCAATCCCTACTCACTCACATTGATATCTATTGATGGGCATCTCCATAGCCCGTTGATACGCCTAGTTGATGTGAGACTATCTTCTCCCTTTTTTGTCTTCTCCACACCCACCATTCTATTCCACATATAGTGCTATATCCATGGCTCACGCTCATGTATTGCGTGAAGATTGAAAAAGTTTGAGAATGTCAAAAGTATGAAACAATTGCTTGGCTTGTCATCGGGGTTGTGCATGATTTAAATATTTTGTGTGGTGAAGATAGAGCATAGCCAGACTATATGATTTTGTAGGGATAACTTTCTTTGGCCATGTTATTTTGAGAAGACATGATTGCTTTGTTAGTATGCTTGAAGTATTATTATTATTTTTATGTCAATATTAAACTTTTGCCTTGAATCTTTCGGATCTGAATATTCATACCACAACGAAGAAGAATTACATTGAAATTATGCCAAGTAGCACTCCGCATCAAAAATTCTGTTTTTGTCATTTACCTACTCGAGGACGAGCAGGAATTAAGCTTGGGGATGCTTGATACGTCTCCAACGTATCTATAATTTTGGATTGCTCCATGCTATATTATCTACTGTTTTGGACATTATTGGGCTTTATTATCCACTTTTATATTATTTTTGGGACTAACCTATTAATCGGAGGCCCAGCCCAGAATTGCTGTTTTTTGCCTATTTCAGAGTTTCGCAGAAAAGGAATATCAAATGGAGTCCAAACGGGATGAAACCTTCGGGAACGTGATTTTTAGGAAGAATATGATCCAGGAGACTTGGACCCTACGTCAAGAAACAAAAGAGGAGGCCACGAGGTAGGGGGCGCGCCCACCCGCCAGGGCGCGCCCTCCACCCTCATGGGCCCCATGTTGCTCCACCGACATACTCCTTCCTCCTATATATACCTACGTACCCCCAAACGATCAAATACGGAGCCAAAAACCTAATTCCACCGCCGCAACCTTCTGTACCCACGAGATCCCATCTTGGGGCCTGTTCCGGAGCTCCGCCGGAGGGGGCATCCATCACGGAGGACTTCTACATCTACACCATAGCCTCTCCGATGAAGTGTGAGTAGTTTACCTTAGACCTTCGGGTCCATAGTTAGTAGCTAGATGGCTTCTTCTCTCTTTTTGGATCTCAATACAATGTTCTCCCCCTCTCTCGTGGAGATCTATTTGATGTAATCTTCTTTTTGCGGTGTGTTTGTTGAGACTGATGAATTGTGGGTTTATGATCAAGATTATCTATGAACAATATTTGAATCTTCTCTGAATTCTTTTATGTATGATTGGTTATCTTTCCAAGTCTCTTCGAATTATCAGTTTGGTTTGGCCTACTAGATTGATCTTTCTTGCAATGGGAGAAGTGCTTAGCTTTGGGTTCAATCTTGCGGTGTCCTTTCCCAGTGACAGTAGGGGCAGCAAGGCACGTATTGTATTGTTGCCATCGAGGATAACAAGATGGTTTTTTTATCATATTGCATGAATTTATCCCTCTACATCATGTCATCTTGCTTAAGGCGTTACTCTGTTTTCATGCACTTAATACTCTAGATGCATGCTGGATAGCGGTCGATGAGTGGAGTAATAGTAGTAGATGCAGGCAGGAGTCGGTCTAGTTGTCTCGGACGTGATGCCTATATACATGATCATACCTAGATATTCTCATAACTATGCTCAATTCTATCAATTGCTCAACAGTAATTCGTTCACCCACCGTAAAATATTTATGCTCTTGAGAGAAGTCACTAGTGAAACCTATGGCCCCCGGGTCTATCTTCATCATATTAATCTCCCAACACTTAGTTATTTCCTTTGCTTTTTATTTTGCTTTTATTTTACTTTGCATATTTATCACAAAAATACCAAAAATATTATCCTATCATATCAATCAGATCTCACTCTCGTAAGTGACCGTGAAGGGATTGACAACCCCTTATCGCGTTGGTTGCGAGGAGTTATTTGTTTTGTGTAGGTACGAGGGACTCGAGCGTAGCCTCCTACTGGATTGATACCTTGGTTCTGAAAAACTGAGGGAAATACTTACGCTACTTTGCTGCATCACCCTTTCCTCTTCAAGGAAAAACCAACGCAGTGCTCAAGAGGTAGCAATTGGGTCCGCCTTGTTTTGGCCCCCACATCCGAGATGAGCCCTTCCCCAAAGGGTTCACGCTCCCAAGAGATACGCCCAAGTACACTGGCTCCGTGAAGCCGGAAGACTGGCTGGTCGACTACTCCACGACCGTCAGCATAGCATACGGCAACAAGCGAGTTGCCATGAAGTACGTCCCGCTCATACTCCAGGGCACAGCCCGGACATTGCTGAACAGCATGAAGCCCCACAGCATCAACAGCTGGGTAGATTTCACCGAAGCCTTCATCCGCAACTTCACCAGCTCATACAAGCGGCCGCCCAAGCCTCGCCAGCTCTCCTTGTGCGTCCAAGGCCGCAACGAATCAACTAGTGACTACCTCACGCATTGGGCTGAGCTGCGCAACTCTTGCAAAGGCGTGCACGAGGTGCAGGCCATCGAGTACTTCACTGCCAGGTGCCGAGAAGGCACCCTCCTCAAGCACCAGCTTCTCTGCAATGAGCTGGCGACCCTCGACGAACTGCTGATCATAGCAGACAAGTACGCCACGACCGACTCCTCCATGAAGGCGGAGATCCAAGTTGACGCATCTGGCAAAGTGGCTCCTCAAGCTCCTCGGACTCCGGCCGGCGACACCAGTCGGCGTCAGCAACAGAATGACAACAAGCGCAAGGCCACACAGTCGGCTTCCACAAGCCGGCAAGTGGCGACAGTTGAAGACCAACAGCCGGAAGGGCAGCCTCTTCCCAAGTGTCAGAAGGGCGGCAAGCCCAACTGGTTGCCCGGCTTCTCGTACGAGCAGTCCCTCGTTGCACCCTGCAAGTTTCACAGCGGAGCGAAGCCGTCCAACCACACCACTCGGAAATGCCATTGGCTCACCAGGATCGCTAAGGGTGACGGACTCCTGCCTCCTCCGCCAGCCGGCCCGCCGCCTCCTCCTCCCCAACAGCCGGCGGTTCGGCCGGTCGGCGCAATACAAGATGAGTATCCTGAAGAGCATGGAGCTTATGTCGTGTTCACCAGCGTGGCCGACGATAAGCACAGCAGACGGCACCGGCAGCAAGAAGTACATGCGGTAGCATCAGAGACCCCCGAGTTCATGCATTGGTCTGAGAAGCCTATCAGCTGGAGCAGAGCTGACCACCCGGAGGTGATGCCCTCTCCTGGTTCTTATGCCTTGGTCTTAGATGCCACCTTCGCAACAGAGAGGCAGGCTGCTCGCTTCTCCCGAGTCCTGATAGATGGCGGCAGCAGCATCAACATCCTATACCGTGACACTATGGAGATGTTGGGAATCAAGCAGAAGCAGATTCAGCCCAGTCGGACTATATTCCATGGCATAGTTCCTGGCCATTCCTGCTCACCAATCGGCAAGATCCAGATAGATGTCCTGTTCGGAGACAAAGACCACTTCCGCCGAGAGCCAGTCTGGTTTGAGGTGGTGGACCTTGAGAGCCCCTATCATGCGCTACTTGGCCGGCCTGCTCTGGCCAAGTTCATGGCGGTCCCCCACTATGCCTACCTCAAGATGAAGATGCCAAGCACCAAGGGAATCCTAACCATAGTCAGAGACTACAAGAAGTCGTCCGCCTGTGCGGCAGACAGCAGCCGGCTAGCCGAGTCCCTCGTGATTGCAGCGGAGAAGCGGCTCCTTGACCGCGTTGTGGCAATGGCAGGCAAGTAGCCGGAAATGTCGCCAAACCCCTAGGAGTCAGAAGCTGAGGGCTCGTTCAAACCAGCAAAACAAACAAAGAAGATACCCTTGGACCTAGAGCACCCGGAGAGGCACGCTGTCATAGGTGCAAACCTTGACAGCAAATAGGAAAGCGAGCTCGTCGATTTCCTCCGTGAGAATCGGGACATCTTTGCATGCTCTCCTAAGGACATGCCGGGTGTTCCGATGGAATTCGCCGAGCACAAGCTACATGTCCGACCTGATGCCAAGCCAGTCAGGCAGCCCTTGCGCCGCCTGTCAGAGGAGAAGAGAAGAGTCGTTGGAGAAGAGATAGCCCGGCTTCTAGCAGCCGGCTTCATTATGGAAGTGTTCTTCCCAGAATGGTTAGCCAACCCAGTCCTTGTACTGAAGAAGAATAAGCAGTGGTGCATGTGTATCGACTATACCAGCCTCAACAAAGCTTGCCCCAAAGATCCCTTTGCTTTGCCTAGAATACACCAAGTGATAGACTCCATAGCCGGATGCGAGTTGTTGAGTTTTTTGGATGCATACTCAGGGTATCATCAGATCAAGCTGAACCCGGCCAATAGGCTGAAGACCGCCTTCATCACACCATTCGGAGCCTTCTGCTACCTGACCATGACGTTCGGCTTGAGGAATGCCAGCCAGCGCCACGTTTCAGCGTTGCATGCAGAAATGTCTCCTCAAGCAACTCGGCAAGAACGCCCACGTCTATGTGGACGACATTGTGGTGAAGACGGAGAAGCGTGGCACGCTGCTAGAAGACCTCAAGGAAACCTTTGAAAACCTGCGCCGCTTTCAGATGAAGCTCAACCCAGAAAAATGCGTCTTTGGAGTACCAGTTGGCCAGCTTCTTGGCTTCCTGGTCTCAGAGCGCGGCATAGAGTGCAACCCTGTGAAGATCAAGGCCATCGAGAGGATGGAGGTGCCCACCCGACTGCTGGACGTGCAAAAATTCACCAGCTGCTTGGCATCCATCAGCCGTTTCATCAGTCGGCTGGGCGAGAAGGCTCTTCCCCTGTACCAGCTCATGAAGAAGACCACTTTTTTCGAGTGGAATGATAAGGCGTATGAAGCTTTTCTCCAGCTCAAGAAGATGTTGACCACCCCACCTGTCCTGGCGGCTCCGACTGCTAAGGAGCCCATGCTTCTCTACATCGACGCCACCAGCCGGGTGGTCAGCACAGTCATAGTTGTGGAGCGCAAGGAAGACGACAAAGCATTACCAGTCCAGAGGCCGGTGTATTACCTGAGTGAAGTGTTGTCCACCTCCAAGCAGAACTACCCCCACTATCAGAAGATGTGCTACGGCGTGCATTTCGCCGCCAAAAAGCTGAAGCCATACTTCCAAGAGCACCCGATCACTGTGGTCTGCACTGCTCCACTTGCCGAGATCATTGGAAGCCGAGATGCTTCCGGCCGAGTGGAAAAATGGGCCATAGATTTGGCCCCCTACACCATCTACTACCAGCCTCGCACCGCCATCAAGTCCCAAGCACTGACCGACTTCCTCGTCGACTGGGCCGAGACCCAGTATCTGCCGCCAGCGTTGGACTCCACCCATTGGCGAATGCACTTTGATGGTTCCAAGATGCGCACTGGTTTGGGAGCCGGCATCGTCCTCACCTCTCCCAAAGGCGACAAGCTCAGATATGTGCTGCAAATTCACTTTGCTGCCTCCAACAACATAGCTGAATACGAAGCACTCATACACAGGCTCCGACTTGCCAAGGAACTTGGCATTCGCCGGATCCTGTGCTATGGTAATTCCGACTTGGTGGTCCAGCAGTCGTCGGGCGACTGGGAAGCCAAGGATGCAAATATGGCAAGCTACCGTTTCCTCGTCCAGCAACTCAATGGATACTTTGAAGGGTGCGAGTTCCTCCATGTGCCACGAAACGACAATGAGCAAGCTGATGCTTTGGCATGGATTGGCTCCACCCGGCAAGCAATACCAGCTGGCGTCGCCCTGCAACGCCTCCTCAAACCGTCTGTCAAGCCGTCGCCAGAATCAGACTCCATCTTCATGCCGGCTCCTCCCGAAGCAGTCGGATCCGACTTGAGGACCCCAGTACCCGGCGCGGGGACTTCAACAGGCAGCTCGGGGACTGCAGCAGTCGCACCCGGCCCGAGGACTTCAGAACCCGGCCCGGGGACTGCAACAGTCGGCCCGGGGACTTCATCGACTCAGTAAGCGGCAGCCGACTCCAACCCGCCGCCTCCTAGCCCTACCGCCCTCGTGCAAATTGCAGTTCTGGCAGTCGAAGAAATAGCAGCACCTTCATGGGCGCAGCCCATCCTCAACTTTCTGGTGAACAAAGAGCTGCCGACTGATGAGATCTCGGCCCGACAAGTGCATCGGGCGGCCGCATACACCATCGTCAACAGAGAGCTTGTGAGGCGCAGTGTCACTGGTGTGTACCAGCGCTGCGTGGTGCCGGAGAAAGGCCAAGCAATCCTCAAAGATATCCACCAAGGCGAGTGTGGTCACCACGCGGCTTCAAGATCACTTGTTGCAAAAGCTTTTCGCCATGGTTTTTTCTGGCCGACTACCTTAGAAGATGCCAAAGATTTGGTCCAGAAGTGTAAAGGGTGCCAGAAGTTCCGTTTCAAGCCACATCTGCCAGCTTCTGCACTCAAGACTATCCCCATCGCCTGGCCCTTTGCCGTCTGGGGGCTGGACATGGTGGGACCATAAAAGATAGCATGCGGCGGCATGACTCATCTGCTTGTCGCCGTGGACAAATTCACCAAGTGGATAGAAGCAAAGCCAATCAAGAAGTTGAACGGTCCGACTGTTGTGACTTTCATCGCTGACATCACCATTCGGTATGGCATACCACTCAGCATCATCACCGACAATGGCACAAACTTTGCCAAAGGCGCCTTGGCCCGTTTCTACGCGACGCAGGGCATCCGACTGGACTTAGCGTCCATTGCCCATCCACAGTCAAACGGCCAGGTGGAGCGAGCAAAGGGACTCATTTTGTCCGGCATCAAGCTCCGACTGTTCGAGCCTCTGGAGCGTTAGGCCGGCTATTGGCTCGATGAGCTGCCGGCCGTCCTCTGGAGCTTGCGCACAACTCTGAACAAGTCAATCAGCTTCACGCCTTTTTCCTTGTCTATGGTGCCGAAGCCGTCATCCCGACGGACATAGAATTCGACTCCCCTTGAGTCACCATGTACACTGAAGAGGAGGCAAAAGAAGCATGAGAAGACGGCGTCGATCTGCTGGAAGAGGGCCGGCTGTTGGCACTCAGCCGGTCCACCATCTACTAGCAAAGCCTACGCTGATACTACAATCGGAAGGTCAAGCCAAGATCCTTCCAAGAGGGAGACCTTGTGCTCCGGCTGATCCAGCGAACAGCCGGCCAGCACAAGCTCTCGGCACCTTGGGAAGGCCCCTTCACGATCAGCAAAGTTTTGGGCAATGACTCCTACTACCTGATCGACGCTCAGAAGCCTAGAGCACGCAAGAGAGACGACTCCGGCAAGGAGACAGAGCGGCCATGGAATGCAAACCTCCTTCGAAGATTTTACAGTCGAGGCAGTATGTACCACGCTACCTTTTGTATTAAGTACGAAGACTCCGGGTCCCCCGAGAAGAGCTCGGGGACTACCCTCTTTTATCTATATGATAAGTATTACGCCTATAAATGTGTCATTTTATTATTCCGCCTGGCACCGGGTTCGACAAGTCGGCCCGGGGGCTCGCCGCCTTGTACTATGTGGTGCTTCCCGCAGTCGGACAAGTAGTGTGTTGGCACCTAAAATCTTCTCCTGCCAGAAGCCGCAGCTCGCAGAGCGACTGTCCGGTTGGCAGGAGTCAAAGGCAGAGAAAGGGTGTCCACATGAAAAATGGCTAAGGACCCAAAGCATGCACATAGTTCAGGCCGGCTTCCTGCCTCATTGACCGGCTGCTGAGCACCTGGCCAGCCAGCTTATACTTAACTTGCTAACACTCTAGTCGGCTAAGTACTTGCCCTCCCGAAAGTAGCTAAGTACTTGACCCAGCCGCAGTCCGCAGAGCGGCTGTTTGGCTGGCAAGACGGCAGCCAAGGGAGGTCGGCAAAGGAAAAAAAGCCAAGGAGCAGAAAGCAAGAAAAAGTTAGAACTCGGCAAAAGCACACCTTGTGTGGAAGAATATTTACATGCCAAAAGGCCCATTGGCCAGCATTCAACAGAGTTTGAAATACACCCCGAGGGTGGAATTGTGCAAATTTAACAAAGTTTGTCGAGACTGATAAAGCAGGAAAAATAAAGATAAGTCGGCGGCCTAGGGAGCAGCAAGGGGTCCGGCTGGGTGGCGGAGTCGGTGGTGCCGGTTGGTGGAGTGGACGGCTGGTCAGTCTCCGCTTGGTCGCCTCCAGCAGCAGTCGGCGCGCTCGAGCACGGCTCGTTGTTCAAGGCGCGGTAAAGCTGAGGCTGGCCGTCCGCTCCGACCTCTGGCGCATCTTCTCCGCTTTCGTCGTCCTCCTCGTCTTCTTCCTCGTCGCTAGAGTCGATCACCTCGGCCGAGTCCTCGTCGTCCTCCGGGTTCAGCCCGAACCACTCCGGTGGCGCCTCGGCACCATTCTTAGACAGCTCAGGGGTGAAGATGCTGGTGTTGGTGTACTCGGCGATCGCCGCCGCCCGTTTGACAAGGTCACGCTCCACCGCCACCAGCTCCTCCTGGGCCTCCTGCTGAAACGTGGTAAACTGGGCTAGATTTAGCCCAGGGTACCACGCCTTGACGAACTCCAAGTCCCGGCGCGTTCTAGCCCGGGCCGAGGAACCCTTCCAAGCCTCTAGACGGCCGGCCGCCACCTCCAGCCAGTCGGCAGTCCGACTGGGAGTGCGCGGAGCCGGCACGTCTGGCCATAGGGCGGAGATCGTTTGGGCCCCGACACGCTAAAGACGGCGCAACATCCGATGAGCCGGCCGAAGACGGGCCTGGATGCTGAGAAGTTGTTCGCTAAGGGTCCGGGGGGCGTTGGCGGCGATCTGCGCACCTTCAGCCCTCTGTTCTTCACGATAAGCCTCAATAGCCTGGTTGGCGGTGCCAGAGTGGCCAGGGAAGAAGTCTGCTCAAGCAGAAAGCAAAGAAGTCAGAAGCTAGAAGCCGGCTCGATTAGCGGCCGACAGCCCAAGGAAAGAAGAAAGCTTACCATCAACCATATCTTCAATCCTGCCGAAGCCGGTAGTCAGCAACGCCTCCTTGTCGGCCCAGGCGGAGCGTTTGGTCTCGAAATCGGTGAGGAGATTGGACTCTTTCACCTCCGCCTCCTTCCGGACCTTCTGGAGAAGCTCCGCCTGCTCCGCCAGTTGCTTGGCCAGTCGGTCACGCTCCTGGGCCAGCTCGCTGCACTCTGTCTCCTTGGCGTGCAACACGGTGTTGGCTTCACCCAGCTGCTGCTGCAAGACGGCATTAGCCTCTACATGAGTAGAGGAAGAAAAAGACGTTAACAATCAACAAAGAAGAAGTGCAGTTGCCGGGGAGATCCGGCCCGACTGCTCAGCGGTCGGCCCGAATCTCGGGGACTACAGCCCGCGGGTGTGCTGTCGCGCCCCCGCAGAGAAAGAAGTTATCAACAATCAGCAAAGAAGAAATGCAGTTGCCGGGGAGATCCGGCCCGACTGCTCAGCAGTCGGCCCGAATCTCTGGGGCTACAACCTGTGGGTGCGCTAGCGTGCCCCTGCAGAAAAAGAAAACGAAGACTTACTCCGGCTTTCCGACAAGTCGGCGGTCCGTTGGTCCAGCTCCCGGACATTGGAGTTGAAGGTGGCCGCGCGAAGGGTTATGTAATCCTACAATAAAGATATTAGACGAAGTTAGCACTCGGAGCTTGCCAATTGAAGTTCCGAGCCGCCTGCTTAGCAGCCGGCCCGAAACTCGGGGGCTAAACCCGGTGGGTGCGCTAACGCGCCACCATAGAGAAGTACAAGAATCAAGGACGAAGAAGTAAGAAACATACTCGAATGGCCGCTCGCGAATCCATGAACGCTCTGTTGCACTGCTGAAGAGCGGCGGCCTCAGCTCGGAGTTTGTCCTGGATGTCCAGGACCGCTCGATTTAAGGCGCCCGTCCCGCCTCCACGCGCCCATTCAGTAGGCGCGGCGCTGGTTGCCTTGGCATCCGGGACTGATGAGCTCGCGGCGCCGGCTTCCAGCGGTCGTGGCGCTGAAGCCGCTTTCGCGCCTCGGCGGCGTGATGGTGTGTGGGCCTCAGGAGTCGGCCCCGTCGCCATCTCGCCTCCGGCTGGCTGCACCGGCGGGCCAACCGGCTGGTGGTCTTGCGCTCCTCCAGACGGCGGCGGCGGAGGCACGTCCGCCTCCGACATGGCGACATCGCCGCCTTCCCTCTCCATGATCGGCTGTTCGTCGCCGGCTCCCCCAGTCGGCGCCGTGAACTCTGGTGGTGGTGGCGCGGAGTTCAAGGGAATGACGAATAGCGGCGCCTGACGGCGCGCGGCTTCTTCAGCCTGCTTCTTCGCCGCGGCATCGGCCTCAGCCTCTGCCAGCTTCTTCAACGCGGTGGCCTCTGCCTTGTCCGCCTCCGCCTTCTCCAGGCGGGCAGCTTCCTGCTCCTCGCGCGCCTCCCGCGCGTTTCGTTCCCGCGCCTCCCGGAGGTCGGCCGTAGGGTCGATTCGCCGCGTGGTGGTAGAGGTCTCTGCCGACCCGATAACGGAGGCGGCGGCTGACTTCTCTAGAGAGAGCGGGGCCCTAAGTCAAGAAAAATAAAGCAAGGAAGCTCAGATGGAACCAACAAGAAGGAAAGGCACAAGGAATAGATACTTACGCCGACAGCATAGGAGGCGCCTTCGGAAGCTTCTGGAACTTGGCCGCCTTCGCGGCGGCCTCCTTCTGCCTGGTCGCGGCGGTAGGGTTCTTTGTCTTCTTCGGGGCGCTGCCGAACAAGACGGCGCCTTGTTTACACTTGCGCGTGCCGCCTAGAACCACCGGCTCAGCGGAGGGGCCCTCATCCGCCTTGCCGACGTCTCGTCCTCTTCTTCATCATCATCGGGCCAGGTCTCGAGGCTGATACGTCTCCAACGTATCTATAATTTTTTACTGCTTCATGCTATATTATATTCTGTTTTGGATGATTAATGGGCTTTATTATACACTTTTATATTATTTTTGGGACTAACCTATTAACCGGAGGCCCAGCCCAGAATTGCTGTTTTTTTGCCTATTTCAGAGTTTCGCAGAAAAAGAATATCAAACGGAGTCCAAACGGAATGAAACCTTCGGGAACGTGATTTTTGGAACGAACGTGATCCAGAGGACTTGGACCCTACGTCAAGAAAGAAACCAGGAGGGCACGAGGTAGGGGGCGTGCCTACCCCCTAGGCGCGCCCTCCACCCTCGTGGGGCCCATGTTGCTCCACCGACGTACTTCTTCCTCCTATATATACCTACGTACCCCCAAACCAACAGAGGCATCCACGAAAACCTAATTCCACCGCCGCAACCTTCTGTAGCCGTGAGATCCCATCTTGGGGCCTTTTCCGGCATCCTGCCGGAGGGGGCATTGATCACGAAGGGCTTCTACATCAACACCATAGCCTCTCCAAGCACGGTGGTGGATTTGTTTTATAGAAACTATTTTTCTCTCATGCTTCACTTAGATTATTTTGAGAGTCCTACAAAACAGCGTGGTAATTTGCTTTAATTATGATAGGCATTCAAGATTAGTAAAAAAATTCTTAGGAGAGTGTTGAATACTATGAGAAGTTAGATGCTTGATAATTGTTTTGAGATATGAAGATGGTGATATTAGAGTCATGCTAGTTGAGTAGTTGTGGATTTGAGAGATACTTGTGTTAAAGTTTGTGATTCCCGTAGCATGCACGTATGGTGAACCGTTATGTGATGAAGTCGGAGCATGATTTATTTATTGATTGTCTTCCTTATGAGTGGCGGTCGGGGACGAGTGATGGTCTTTTCCTACCTATCTATCCCCCTAGGAGCATGCGCGTAATACTTTGCTTTGATAACTTGTAGATCTTTGCAATAAATATATGAGTTCTTTCTGACTAAAGTTGAGTCCATGGATTATACGCACTCTCTTCCTTCCACCATTGCTAGCCTCTCTAACACCGCGCACTTTTCGCCGGTATCATACACCCACCATATACCTTCCTCAAAACAGCCACCATACCTACCTATTATGGCATTTCCATAGCCATTCCGAGATATATTGCCATGCAACTTTCCACCGTTCCGTTTACTATGACACGCTCCATCATTGTCATATTGCTTTGCATGATCATGTAGTTGACATCGTATTTGTGGCAAAGCCACCATTCATAACTCTTTCATACATGTCACTCTTGATTCATTGCATATCCCGGTACACCGCCGGAGGCATACACATAGAGTCATATTTTGTTCTAAGTATTGAGTTGTAACTGTTGAGTTGTAAGTAAATAAAAGTGTGATGATCATCATTTTTAGAGCATTGTCCCAAGTGAGGAAAGGATGATGGAGACTATGATTCCCCCACAAGTCGGGATGAGACTCCGGACTAAAAAGAAAAGAGGCCATAAAAAAAAGAGAAAAGGCCCAAATAAAAAAAGAGAAAAAAATGAGAGAAAAAGAGAGAAGGGACAATGTTACTATCCTTTTACCACACTTGTGCTTCAAAGTAGCACCATGATCTCATGATAGAGAGTCTCCTATGATATCACTTTCATATACTAGTGGGAATTTTACATTATAGAACTTGGCTTGTATATTCCAATGATGGGCTTCCTCAAAATGCCCTAGGTCTTCGTGAGCAAGCGAGTTGGATGCACACCCACTTATTTTCTTTTGTTGAGCTTTCATATACTTATAGCTCTAGTGCATCCGTTGCTTGGCAATCCCTACTCACTCACATTGATATCTATTAATGGGCATCTCCATAGCCCGTTGATACGCCTAGTTGATGTGAGACTATCTTCTCCCTTTTTGTCTTCTCCACAACCACCATTCTATTCCACATATAGTGCTATGTCCATGGCTCACGCTCATGTATTGCGTGAAGATTGAAAAAGTTTGAGAACACCAAAAGTATGAAACAATTGCTTGGCTTGTCATCGGGGTTGTGCATGATTTAAATACTTTGTGTGGTGAAGATAGAGCATAGCCTGACTATATGATTTTATAGGGATAAGTTTCTTTGGCCATGTTATTTTGAGAAGACATAATTTCGTAGTTAGTATGCTTGAAGTATTATTATTTTTATATCAATATTGAACTTTTGTCTTGAATCTTTCGGATCTGAACATTCATACTACAATTAAGAGAATTACATTGAAATTATGCAAAGTAGCTTTCCGCATCAAAAATTCTGTTTTTATCAGTACCTACTCGAGGATGAGCAGGAATTAAGCTTGGGGATGCTTGATACGTCTCCAACGTATCTATTTCAGAGTTTCACAGAAAAAGAATGTCAAACGGAGTCCAAACGGAATGAAACCTTCGGGAACGTCATTTTTGGAACGAACGTGATCCAGATGACTTGCACCCTACGTAAAGAAAGCAACCAGGAGGGCACGAGGTAGGGGGGCGCGCCTACCCCCCAGGCGCGCCCTCCAACCTCGTGGGGCCCATGTTGCTCCACCGATGTACTTCTTCCTCCTATATATACCTACGTACCCCCAAACCAACAGAGGCATCCACGAAAACCTAATTCCACCGCTGCAACCTTCTGTACCCGTGAAATCCCATCTTGGGGCCTTTTCCGGCGTCCTGCCGGAGGGGGCATTGATCACAGAGGGCTTCTACAACAACACCATAGCCTCTCCGATGATGTGTGAGTAGTTTACCTCAGACATTTGGGTCCATAGTTATTAGTTAGATGGCTTCTTCTCTCTTTTTGGATCTCAATACAATGTTCTCCCCCTCTCTCGTGGAGATCTATTCGATGTAATCTTCTTTTGCGGTGTGTTTGTTAAGACCGATGAATTGTGGGTTTATGATCAAGATTATCTATGAACAATATTTGAATCTCCTCTGAATTCTTTTATGTATGATTGGTTATCTTTGCAAGTCTCTTCGAATTATCAATTTGGTTTGGCCTACTAGATTGATCTTTCTTGCAATGGGAGAAGTGCTTAGCTTTGGGTTCAATCTTGCGGTGTCCTTTCCCAATGACAGTAGGGGCAGCAAGGCACGTATTGTATTGTTGCCATCGAGGATAACAAGGTGGGGTTTATATCATATTACATGAGTTTATCCCTCTACATCATGTCATCTTGCTTAAAGCGTTACTCTGTTCTTTTGAACTTAATACACTAGATGCATGCTGGATAGCGGTCGATGTGTGGAGTAATAGTAGTAGATGCAGGCAGGAGTCGGTCTACTTGTCTCGGACGTGATGCCTATATACATGATCATACCTAGATATTCTCATAATTATGCTCAATTCTATCAATTGCTCAACAGTAATTTGTTCACCCACCGTAATACTTCTACTCTTGAGAGAAGCCACTAGTGAAACCTATGGCCCCCGGGTCTATTTTCCATTATATAAATCTCCCGTCAACGAACTATTTCTGGCGCCGTTTATTTTGCTTTCTTTACTTTTAGTCTTTAGCATAAAAATACCAAAAATATTATATTATCATATCTATCAGATCTCACTTTCGTAAGTGACCGTGAAGGGATTGAAAACCCCTTTATTGCGTTGGTTGCAAGGTTTAAATTTGTTTGTGTAGGTGCGAGGGACTTTGGCGTGGCCTCCTACTGGATTGATACCTTGGTTCTCAAAAGCTGAGGGAAATACTTTCGCTAATTTACTGCATCACCCTTTCCTCTTCAAGGGAAAACCAACACAATGCTCAAGAGGTAGCAAAAAGGATTTCTGGCGCCGTTGCCGGGGAATCTACGCAAAAGTCAACATACCAAGTACCCATCACAAACTCTTATCTCCCGCATTACATTATTTGCCATTTGCATCTCGTTTTCCTCTCCCCCACTTCACCCTTGCCATTTTATTCGCCCTCTCTTTTTGTTTGCCTCTTTTTCGCTCACTTCTTGTTTGCTCGTGTGTTGGATTGCTTGTTTGTCACGATGGCTCAAGATAATACTAAATTGTGTGACTTTACCAATACCAACAACAATGATTTTCTTAGCACTCTGATTGCTCCCCTTACCGATACTAAATCTTGTGAAATTAATGCTGCTTTGTTGAATCTTGTCATGAAAGATCAATTCGCTGGCCTTCCTAGTGAAGATGCCGCTACCCATCTAAATAGCTTCGTTGATTTGTGTGATATGCAAAAGAAGAAAGATGTGGACAATGATATTGTTAAATTGAAGCTATTTCCTTTTTCGCTTAGAGATCGTGCTAAAGTTTGGTTTTCGTATTTGCCTAAAAATAGTATTGATTCATGGAATAAGTGCAAAGATGCTTTTATCTCTAAGTATTTTCCTCCCGCTAAGATCATCTCTCTTAGAAACGATATTATGAATTTTAAGCAACTTGATCATGAACATGTTGCACAAGCTTGGGAGAGGATGAGATTAATGATACGTAATTGCCCTACACATGGTTTGAATTTATGGATGATTATACAAAAAATTTATGCCGGATTGAATTTTGCTTCTAGGAATCTTTTAGATTCGGCCGCGGGAGGCACTTTTATGGAAATCACTTTAGGAGAAGCTACTAAACTCCTAGATAATATTATGGTTAATTATTCTCAATGGCACACTGAAAGATCTACTAATAAGAAAGTGCATGCGATAGAAGAAATTAATATTTTGAGTGGAAAGATGGATGAACTTATGAAATTATTTGCTAATAAAAGTGTTTCTTCTGATCCTAATGATATGCCTTTGTCTAATTTGATTGAAAATATAATGAATCTATGGATGTGAATTTTGTTGGTAGGAATAATTTTGATAACAACGCATATAGAGGAAACTTTAATCCTAGGCCGTATCCTAGTAATTCCTCTAATAATTATGGTAATTCCTACAACAATTCTTATGGAAATTTTAATAAGATGCCTTCTGAATTTGAGACTAGTGTTAAAAATTTATGAATTCGCAAAAGAATTTCAATGCTTTGCTTGAAGAAAAGTTGCTAAGATTGATGAATTGGCTAGGAACGTTGATAGAATTTCTCTTGAAGTTGATTCTTTGAAACTTAGATCTATTCCACCTAAGCTTGGTGTAGAAGAACGCTCCCCACAACTTGATGGTGGGGAGGATGCCGAGGTAGCCCTCACACATCATGACGAAGGCGGAGAGCAATGTCACGGTGTTGGGCGTCAGATGGTGCGGTTGGAGATGATAGAAGTCGAGGAAGGAGCATAGGAACCCGCTCGCTGGTAGGCCGAAGCCGCGAAGGAAGTGCGAGCGGAAGATAACCCGTCCGCCTCCTTGTGGCAGCGGCGAGATCTCCTTCGCCGGCGGCACGCGCACCTTGACGAAGCCCGCGCCGGGCAGCCGCCGTGTGGCGCGGAGGAAGGTGAGGTGGTCGTCGATTACGACCGAGCTGTCCCAATCCCCTCCCCGCTCGCACGCCATGGAAACCGAGCTCGACGGAGAAGTGGCGCGGCGGCGGGGGCAATGGACGCGGCGGGGCAAGAAGCTCCGGGATGGAGAGGGTCGACGGCGATGAGCTGCCGCAGCGCCTCGGCGGAGAAAGGAGGTGCGGCAGCAGCAAGAAGAAGAGGAGGACGAAAATGGCAGAGGGAGAGGAGGGCGCGCGTGCTCCGCCGCTCCCCCTCCCCCCCTACTTATAGCCCCTGGGCTGCGAAGCCGAGGGGGCGGGACGTGTGATCTTGGATTAACTACGCCCACGCCCCCACGACCCCGCGATTATTGCGCGAGTTACTGCACGCAGTAACTCCGCACGGAATCGCAACCGTCTGCCTCGGCCGCAGCGGATCCGCTCGCGCGCCGAGGCCCGGTAGTGGCAGGCCCTGTCTGCTGTCGCGTCCCATCGCGCGCGTGGGCTGGCAGGATGACGCGGCTGGCTGGCGCCGCATGGCGTGCTTACCGCGGGCGGCGGGCCTAGAGGCTTAGCAAGCACGCCACCAGGTTCCCGCCTTGATGTTTCGAAATTATCAGACGAGCCCGCCTGGTCATGGCCGGCTCCCAGCTGGCGGCATGCTAGGAGTCGGACAAAGCATTCAGCAAGAGCGCTCGGAGAAGGAAACTGCTGAGGCTTCTCGACTTGTCAGCCGCGACACCTCACCAGCTTCGGGGACTACTGTCGGAGTAATGGGCCATGGGTAGCCTAACCCGAGTCCGTGAGCATTTCAAGACATTGGGCAGGCTGCGCGCCTCAAGCATCCAGAGTGAAGCGCCGCCTTCTGGTGGCCGGCTGGCTCAAGCGGCCGGCTGCCAGAAGACGGCTAAGCACCAGAAGACGACACCAAGACTGGCCGACTCCTAGTAGGCGGCCTCCAGAGAGACCGGCTCCTAGCAGGCGGCCCACAATGCCCTCAAAGTCTGCGCCCCCATTAAGAAGATAAGACGGGATGTGGCTAAAGTATAGCCCATTACCCCCATATCTAGGGCACGGCGTGGCCACAGTGCCCCATACAGGCGGAGATCTCCGCACGGCGCGGCACTGTTGCCACTCCATCCCTGACGTCACCCCTGACAGGCGGAGCCCTGCTCCCACGACGGCCTGTCGGTACGACCTGCAGGCGGCGGGCCCTACCGGGCAGCGAAAGACTGGAGGGCGGCAGAGCTCGACCAGTCGGACCCAAGGGAGGCCGGTTTCTAGCAGACGGCCCGCTCCTCCCTCGGTGCCCGTGCGCCATTAACCAGATGAGACACGGAGTGGCTACAGTGATCTCCCACCAGACGGCGGGACTGTAGCCACGCCCCCCGACCAAGCAGGCGTCATTAGCCTTATGGCTACAGTAACAAGCCGCCGAGTAGACCCGCAAGCAGTGGGGGCGGCCCGTCGGCTCCGCACCAGACCAGTCGGTGGGGCCCACCAGGCGGCGGGCCCCAGCGGCCGGCAAAGAAGCCGGCGACCAGAGACACTGACGGCCGGGGCCAACACCCGGCCAGATTACCATTGTACCATTGGGGGGTAGGCCTATATAAACCCCCCAGGGCACCCATGCAAAGGGTTCCCAACCAGTTAGACCTAGACTCATACATAGAGAGAGGAGAGAGCTAGCCCTTCTTTCTCCTACCTCTGGCATACAGCTCAAGGAGCACCATTGTACTCACTAGTGCCTTAGTGATCATGCGGAGACCCCGGAGAGCAGGACTAGGGGTGTTATCTCCTAGGAGAGCCCCGAACCTGGGTAAAGTACGCCGGCGTTCGTGTCTACGCCTCATCCCGCTTCCGGGCACCGGCGACATTCTACTCGCTCCCACCATGATAAGCCATCCTTTGGCATAAGTCGCACCCAACCCCCGACACTTTTCCTCTTGTTTTGGACTCTAATTTGCATGATTTGAATGAAACTAACCCCGGACTGACGCTGTTTTCAGCAGAACTACCATGGTGTTGTTTTTGTGCAGAAATAATAGTTCTCGGAATGGAATGAAACTTTGCGAGGAATATTTATATGATATATAAGAATTTCTGGAGCCAAGACCTACCGAAGAGGGGCCCCTGGGTGGGCACAACCCACCAAGGCACGCCCCCCTCTCCTGGCACGCCCAGGTGGGTTGTCCCCACCTGGTGGCCCCGCAGACCCTGAAACCGACGCTATAAAATCCTATTTTTTTCCAGAAAAAAGGAGGGAGAAAGAATTATCGCGTTCCACGAGACGGAGCCGCGGCCACCTCCTGTTCTTCATCGGGAGGCCAGATCTGGAGTCCGTTTTGGGCTTCGGAGAGGGGGATCTTCCTTGTTCGTCATCACCAACCCATCTCCATCACCAATTCCATGATGCTCCCCACCGGGATTGAGTAATTCCTTCATAGGCTCGCTGGTCGGTGAGGAGTTGGATGAGATTCATCATGTAATCGAGTTAGTTTTGTTAGGGCATGATCCCTAGTATCCACTATGTTCTTAGATTGATGTTGCTATGACTTTGCTATGCTTAATCCTTGTCACTTTGGGCCTAGGTGCCATGAACTCAGATCTGAACCGTTTATGTTATCATCATTATATTCATGTTCTAGATCTGATCTTGCAAGTTATAGTCACCTACTACGTGTTATGATCCGGCAACCCCGGAGTGACAACAACCGGCCCCACTCCCGGTGATGACCGCAGTGTGAGGAGTTCATGTATTCACTATGTGTTAATGTTTTGTTCCGGTTCTCTATTAAAAGGAGGCCTTAATATCCCTTAGTTTCCATTATGGACCCCGCTGCCACGGGAGGGTAGGACAAAAGATGTCATGCAAGTTCTTTCCATAAGCACGTATGACTATTTACGGAATACATGCCTACATTATATCGATGAACTGGAGCTACTGCTGTATCGCCCTAGGTTATAACTGTCACATGATGAATATCATCCAACAAGTCACCGATTCAATGCCTACGAATTTATCTTATATTGTTTCTGCCAAGTTACTACTGCTATCATCACTATTACACTTGCTACAAAATTACTGTTATCACTGTTACCGTTACTATTGCTGCTGCTACTACTATCAAAACTATCATATTACTTTGCTACTGATTACTTGCTGCAGATAATTAATCTCCAGGTGTGGTTGAATTGACAACTCAGCTGCTAATATCTTCAAATATTCTTTGGCTCCCCTCTTGTCGAATCTATAAATTTGTGTTGAATACTCTACCCTCGAAAACTGTTGTGATCCCCTATACTTGTGGGTTATCAACTGCCTGCGCTGAAATCCACCACCTTGCCATGGTAGTTCACCTCCCAGCAAAGAGCCCAGCGCATGTCCAATGCCATGGCATGAGCTAATAACCAAAGTAGTCACATTTGTGCAGCTCTAGACCATTGGGTGGCAATGACCAGCCGCCCACTGGGCCGCCGGTGACGCGCACAACCTCCAGGAACCCGACGCCCGCACAGGACACCTTCCAGGCAGTTGCGTGTCGCGGCCGCCAAGCGTGCATATCACATGGCTTGCATGCTACAGATCTAGATAGGGGGATCTCCTGGGCACCACACACACACACGTCGTTGCGGACCTTCCTTCGCCTATCGTATTGCGCTGCTGAGGACCTGCTCTCCCTGCCGCATCACGCCACGCTCGCCCACGTCCAAGTGTGCATCACAACGTCGGCTTATCGCGCCCACCGCGCTCATACCTCTCCTTACCCAAGCGGTCCCACACTGCCAAGTCCTCACGAGAGGAGAGAATGAACGATCCCACCGCCGTTGGCGCCGTGCGGGCTTACGACTGCAAATGGGGGAGTAGAATTTCACTTCTTCTGCTCTCTGCACTAAATATGGACGCACACGGCCTTTTTAGTATGAGTATCGTGATCTTTATCTTGAAGTACAGTCCAACGACACACCAAGCATGGTCCCTAGAGAATTTTTTTATGGTTTCCAAGATTTTATCTTGATGACTGGTCCCACCGCACATCAAGCTTGATCCTCAGGTAATGGGGAAAACCCATGTGCATCACCTACCAATTTTAGGAATTAAACCTGGGTGGTTAGGCCGCACAATCTTATGCCTAACCACTGAGCTGATGCTCTTTTTGGCGGGATCTATTAGATAGGCCTTAATCTCCCAAACCAGATAATTTGCCCCTCGAAGCTAGAGATGCTCTGACTCAATGAGTTGTAGGCAACAATTCAGGAAAATACTATACCACCGGTGGTCACTAGGAGCACCCATGAAGTGTGTAAGGTCACCCGTAGTTGGAGTATCATGCATGCCAACTAAGCAATTTTGATGATGTGGCATAAAATTAAATGAAGAAAGAGAGAATGAGTTTAGTGACGCGAGCATGACAACATTTCTTAGAGATATGACAGGCAAATCAACTCGATGAAGAACGAATAACAAGCAGGGGACATGAGATTTTAACATGGAAAACTCCTCCAACACGAAGGGGAAAAAACCACGGGCGCCAGCCAGCCAACCTACACTATATCGGGGGAGGTTACAAACGCCGGGGATTTACAACCGATCAACTTATCTCGTGCAGCGGCTTACATGAGGTATATATAACACAGGTGACCTAGGTCAATACTAATCCGCTTCGGCCAAGCCTACTGGCGACGGGCCTCGCTCCGCTCGCTCATCAGAAGTTAGCCTCCCTCTTTATACTTGAATTTGGAGCATAACATAACAAACTCCACCTCGAGACAAATTCCATCTTGTAGCATGAATGAGAACCTCCTCCCTAAACAACAAAGAAAACACTTTCGGCGCCAAACATCCACTAGGGCTAATGAGTTATACCAACTAAGTCTGAGCAAAGCTCAAACTTAGCAACGGAACTGGCTTTGTCAACATATCAGCAGGATTATCGTGAGTACTAATCTTGCATACCTTCAGTTTACCTTGATCAACAATGTCTCGAACATAATGATATTTGACATCAATGTGCTTTGTTCTCTCATGGAACATCTGAGCCTTAGTGAGGTAAATGGCACTCTGACTGTCACAAAACAAGTTAATGCAAGAATTATCTCCACAAAGCTCAGCATACAAACCTTTCAAACTGATTCTTTACATGCTTCTGCAATAGCCATGTATTCTGCTTCAGTGGTAGACTGGGCAACTACTGGCTGCAATGTTGCCCTTCAAATCACGGCACAACCACCAACAGTGAACACATAACCTGTAAGGGACCTCCTCTTGTCCAAATCGCTGGAAGCAAAATCTGAATCCACATAGCCAGCTAGTCCCTCACCAGTCCTGCCAAATTTCAAACAAGCATTGGAAGTGCCACGAAGGTACCTGAAAATCCACTGAACAACCTTCCAATGTTTTTTACTAGGGTTAGCCATGTATCGACTGACCAAACTCATTGCAAATGACAAATCAGGTCTAGAACACACCATGGCATACATTAAAGAACCAACAACACTGGAATATGGAACTCTTGACATATACTCAAACTCTTCATCATTACTAGGACAATGAGAAGAGGATAATTTGAAATGAGGAGCAATGGGAGTGCTTACTGACTTAGCATCATGCATGTTAAAACGATGAAGAACTTTCTTAATATAACTCTGCTGACTAAGAAATAACAAACCAGAATTTTTGTCCCTTGTAATCTCCATACCAAGAATTCTTAGCAGCACCAAGATCCTTCATCTCAAACTCACTACTTAACTATGCCTTTAAAGTAGTGATCTCTTTCTTGCCCTTGGCAGCAATCAACATATCATCAACATATAACAGCAAATATATAGGTGATCCATCAACAAATTTAATGTAAACACAACTATCATATGCAGACCTCTTAAATCCATGTGCTATCATAAATGAATCAAACCTTTTATACCACTGTCTCGGAGACTGTTTCAAACCATATAGGGACCTCTTTAACTTGCAAAAAAATTCTCCTTACCAGGCACAATGAAACCTTCTGGTTGGTCCATGTAAATCTCCTCATCCAGTTCACCATGCAGAAAAGTAGTCTTGAAATCTAACTGCTCAAGCTCAAGATCATGCATAGCAACAATACCAAAAAATGCACGAATGGAACTATACTTCACAACTGGAGATAACACATCATTATAATCAATACATGGTATCTGACTGAAGCTCTTAGCTACTAACCTTTCCTTAAACATCGCAGGCTCAAACCCTCCTTTCTTTTGAAGATCCATTTGCAGTGAACGGTCTTCTTATGTTTAGGCAAGCTCACAACATCCCATGTGCCATTTTTCTCAAGTGACTGCATATCTTCCTGCATAGCAGCAATCCACTTCTCGCGGTCACCGGAAACAACTGCTTCAGTGTACGTGGATGGCTCATGGATGTTCTCAACCTATTGATCTGCACAACTGAAAGCATAATGAACAATGTCACACTCTTCAATTAGACGGTAAGTTTTCTTAATGACTCTCTTGCTCTTGCCATCTGCAAGAGACTGAACTTGTCGCTGCAAAACAGGGGGTGAGTGTTGCACAACATCATCATCGTGAACCTCTGTATCTGGAGCATCATCAACATTACCATCAACTTGTGCATCTGGAGCAACATCATTATCAGCAATTACATGTTCCTCCTTATCAAAGTGCTCCACCTGCACAGTAACTCGTTGTGGCTCTACATCAAAAGTATCTGTGGACAGATCATCATGATACATAACAGATTCATTGAAAACAACACTCCTGCTCACAAAAACCTTATTAGTTTCAGGATTCCATAACATGTATCATTTTACTCCTAAACCGTATCCAACAAACACACACTTAATAGCTCTAGGCTCAAGTTTTCCATTATCAACGTGTGCATATGCAGTGCAACCGAAAACTCTCAACTGCGAATAATCAGCTGGTGTACCAGACCATAGCTCAATGGGAGTTTTCTTATTAAGTGGAATGGATGGTGACCTATTGATGAGGTAGCAGGCGGTGGAGGCGGCTTCAGCCCAAAAATGTTTGCCCATGCGAGCATTGGACAACATGCAACGAGTCCTGGAGATGATGGTTCTATTCATACACTCAGCCACACCATTCTGTTGAGGAGTGTATGGGATGGTGTGGTGCCTGACGATGCCCGAGTTTCTACAATAACTGTTAAAAGCTTTTGAACAAAATTCGATACCATTGCCAGTACGAAGTATTTTTACCTTCCTCTCAGTTTGCCTTTCTACCATAACTTTCCAATCCTTAAAGGCATCAAACACATCATATTTATTTTCAGAAAATAAGGCCACACCTTTCTAGAGTAATCATCAATAATTGTAAGCATATAACGAGCACCAGCAAGCGAGGGTTTACGGGAAGGTCCCCACAAATCAGCATGTACATAATCTAATATACTTTCTGTGGTATGAACAACAACATTGAACTTTACCCTCTTGTGCTTACCAAAAATGCAATGCTCACAAAACTCCAACTCACTTACGTTGCACCCATCCAGAAGTTCTCTCCTGGTCAATTCTGCCATGCCAAGTTTACTCATATGCCCAAGACGCATATGCCAAATATTAGTTTTACTGGATTTATCAGAAGTAACAGTAGCAACAGCAGTACCAGTAATAGTGCTTCCTCTAAGAACATATAACTTAGCAGAATTCATGTCACCTAACATATGAACGAGTGAACCTTTTGTTACCTTCAACACCCCACCTGCACCGGAGTGCTCGTACCCTTTGACGTCAAGAGTACTCAGCGTGATGAGGTTTCTGGCCATGCCTGGTATGTGTCTCACATCTGTCAACGTGCGTATCATGCCGTCATGTGTCCTGATCTGAACAGAACCAATGCCCACAATCTCAAGTGGGTTGTCATCTCCCATACGCACAACATCTCCACTCTGCACAAACTCATAAGTACTGAACCAATCTCTGTTACAGCATATATGAAACGAATAGGCAGAATCAAGTATCCATTCATCATGACATGAAACACATCCAGCAAAAACAACTAAAGCATCATCTGAATCAGACTTATTACCGGATGTAACATTGACCTTACCATCACCATCAGATTTATTTTTAGGTTTCCACGTACCGTTCCTCTTCTCCTTATTTTCAAACTTCCAACACTCATCGATGAGGTGACCCTCTTTCTTACAGTACCTGCAGAATTTGTCCTTCCCAGATCCTCTGGACTTCGAACGACCTCTGCCATTCTTGCGTTTATCTCTGTTGTTGTTGTTGTAGTACTTTTTCTGCTCAGGCCTGCCTCATACCTGCAAAGCTTCTCCTTTGGAGGACGATTCCTCAGATTGCAACATCTCTTTCATCTTTCCTTCTGTTGAAGGGCCTTATATACTTCAGCAACAGTTAGTTCATCACGGCTATATAATATGGTATCTCGAAAGTTTGAAAAAGAACTAGGCAGAGAGCATAAAAGCAGAAGACCTAAATCTTCATCATCATACTTTACGTCCATAGACTGTAAGTCAAAAATGTTCTCCTTGAAGACCGACAAGTGGTTTAGCACCGAACCACCTTCTTGCAACTTGTGCGTGAACAACTTCATCTTCATGTGCATCTTACTGGTTAGATCCTTGGACATGCATATCGACTCCAGTTTCAGCCAGAGAGCTGCTGCAGATTTCTCCTCCAGCACTTCTTGCAAAATATTGTTAGATAGATGAAGATGAATCATAGACAAAGCCTTACAATCTCCGCACTTCTCATCCGCGATCCACTCCTTTTGTTCTTTTCCACCGAAGCCATCTAGCGCCTCGTCCAGATCGGGATGCGCCAGGATAGCACGCATCTTCACCTGCCACAAGGAAAACCTCGTGTCGTAGTCCAGCAGTGGAAGATCGCACTTCACCGATGCCATGTCGTCGAAACCCTAAACAAAAAACAAGGCTCTGATGCCACTTGTTAGAGATACGACAGGCAAATCAACTCGATGAAGAACGAAGAACAAGCAAGGGACACGAGATTTTAACGTGGAAAACCCCTCCAACACGAAGGGGGGAAAACCACGGGCGCCAGCCAGCCAAGCTTCACTATATCGGGGGAGGTTACAAACGTCGGGGGTTTACAACTGATCAACTTATCCCGTGCGACGGCTTACAAGAGGTATATATAACACAGGTGACCTAGGTATATATAACGCCGGGGATTTACAACTGATCAACTTATCCCGTGCTCCGCTTCGGCCCAAGCCTACCGGCGACGGGCCTCGCTCCGCTCGCTCGTCAGAAGTTAGCCTCCCTCTTTATACTTGAATTTGGAGCATAACATAACAACATTCATGCTTCAGTTTATTTTTGACAGAAACTTGACGTGTGTCACTGGAAACTGCCGTCCTTACATGATTAAAACTGCCATCGAAAAATATTAGTGCGGGAGTGCCACACACCCAAAAATGGTATATTAGTTACGAAAAGGAAGTCTCCTTCCCTAATCCCACTAATCCCCCCTAATTTCAGGGTGGGGCGGGTGCATTCCAATCAAACAAGCCCACATGACGTAACTTTCATAGCAAATTTTGCGTAGGCATCTAACCTGTGACACTTATCAGTAATATTATTCATTATGAAGATAGTATTATACACCAGTATCGTGTATGCATGATCCTAACTTATTTATAAGGCCAACTCCAGCGCGCGACCCCATCTTGTCCGGGTGCATCCGTTTGGGGCAAAAGGGACAAACCAGATGGCCCAGCGCGCGGGCGCAAACGGACTTTTGTCCATTTTCTGTCCGCTTTCGACCCATCCCCGGCCCAAGTTTGGGCGGCTTTTGGGGTGAAACGGACAGCGCGCGGACGGGCGGGATGCGCGCGCTTGTCCTCCCCTGGCCCGCCCGTCGGTGGCACAAAGCAAAACCCCCGCGCCCCATTAGCGCCATCCCCCCCACGTCCTGCCCACCACCCTCCCAAGTCCATGGTCGACGCCCCGCCGAATTCTGGCGGCCTGGCCGTCGACCCGCCCAGAAAGGTGAAGAAGGCGGCCAAGGGTCCAAGGAAGCCGCGGTCGGAATGCATGCCGGAGGAGGTCGCCAAGATGGACGCGGAAACGGCGAAGAGGAGGAACCGGAGGGCGACCGTCAAGGGCAAGACCGCCGCGGCCAAGTTCGCCGCCAAGCACGATGCGATGGAGGCCGAGGTCGAGGAGAAAGAGGCCATCGTCAACAAAGCGCACGCCCTCCTCATGCTTGGCATTTGCCGTCCGGCGGGTTTCTCTGCAGCGGCCGTCGGCCCGACGAGCACAGGCCCGTCGGTCGCCAGGCCTCCGCACTGCCAGTTGCTGACGTCGCGGACCACGCCTATGTCGCCCGGCTTTCCCCCGCCAAGGCACGATGGCCAGACCCGTTTTTTGGGGTAGCCAGACATTGGCGTGATCGCGCCGTCCACCCCGCGCCCGTTGGCCGTCATCGACCTCAACGTCATGCCGGGGTCCAGCAACGGTGGCCGGCCGTCCGTCGAGATGCAAAGAAAGCAAGCACGGCCACCATTTACGGGCACCATGCCGTCCCCCGCATCCTATTCGACGGAATGCCAACACCAATGCCAACGGTCGATGACCCCTTCTACAACCAGTTCATGGAGGATGTGATCTACGAGGGTAGGCATGGCGGTGCCTACGATCCTGACGAGACCCAAAGTCAGGATGGCCGCGCCCAGTACGTTGCCGATGAAGAGGCCCACGACCATGGTGACTCGTGGCATGAAGACGATGACATCTATTGCGAAGGTGATGGTGATGAAGAAGAAGGCAATGATATTGATATTGGGGGCGAGCCATTGTTCATCGATGAGCTCACCCAAAGAGTGGAAGCACAAAAGAGGAGGAAGAGCATTCGCATGGGTTCATATTCACAAGACGAGGACAAGTTGATTTTCCAATGTTGGATGGAGATTAGCCAAGATCCGAGGACCGGCGCGCAACAAAAAGGGCCTTGTTTTTTGGACAAGAGTCCACAAAACATTCCATGAAAGAAAGATGTTTGAGCCCTACCAAATTACGAGCGACCGTGGCATCACCTCGATTCAAAAGAGGTGGTTGTTCATCCAACAAGAGTGCAACAAGTATTGTGCCGCACTTGGGAGCGTTGAAGCACGGCCCGTGAGTGGTCTCGGCATTGGGGACATGGTATGCTCTCCTCATGTTAGTTCTTTCGTTGCTACGGCCATGAGACTTTGGCCTTGTATATGTTTGCATTTCAATTGTTGTTGATCATGTGGTGTAGGCATTTCAATCTTTGGAGCATTCAAGGCTCGGCGCAATGACAAGCCATTCACTCTTACGCATTGTTGGACGACCATCAACA
The DNA here is from genome assembly GCF_002575655.3 of Aegilops tauschii subsp. strangulata. Classification (NCBI taxonomy): domain Eukaryota; kingdom Viridiplantae; phylum Streptophyta; class Magnoliopsida; order Poales; family Poaceae; genus Aegilops; species Aegilops tauschii. The sequence continues at coordinate 3,686,972 of NC_053040.3, read as the reverse complement.
ATTGCCCTAAGTTCAAGGATCAATACCGTGAACTTCAAAGGAAGAGAGGCAAGAAGATGGCCGCGTTGGCCTGAGGTGGAGATGGTGAGGCGTTGAAGAGGCCGAGGGGCAAGACCAACTCCAAGGTGGACGACATACGTGATGCCTCATCCATGGCCTTGCATGAGACTTTGCATGGCATGATGTCTCAAAAGGATGTGAGGGACGAGAAGAAGTGACAAAACAAGGACGAGCAAATGAAGCAATACCTAGAGCTTCACAGGAAGAAGCTTGAGATGGAGGAGGCGGCCAAGAAGAGGAAGATCGACATGGAGGGGGCGTCCTGGCAAAGGCAGCTCGACATCGAGGCCGCTAATGTCACGGCCAGGCAGAGGCAGCTCGACATCGAGGCCACCAATGCCGCAACCAAAGCAAAGGAGGTGGCCCTTGCGATCATGAGCATGGACTTGACCAACATGAGCGAGAAGACGAGGAGCTGGTTCGAGGCCAGGCAGAAGGAGATGTTCGACGCCGACGGCCTGAACAAGGTCGTCTGATTGGCCGTGGTCGTTCTTTTTTGGAGGCTGGCATGGGTGCCGGCCGCTGGGCCACTGGTTGTGTGCCGGCGAGAAACACATTCATTTTGGAGGCTGGCTGTGTTGCCGGCGAACAAAACTATTCATTTTGGAGGCTGGCTGTGTTGCCGGCAAGGACGTGTAGGTCGCTGGCTCTGTTGCGGGCGTGAACTAGGGCCGCTGGCCTGAACTAGGGCGTGGTATTTGGAAAGTTGGTGTTTGAAAATGGATACGGATATGATGGGGCCAAAGGATGCGTCCGCGCGTTGGACGCGCAGCCACCACATCCCAGAACATGCCCAGACACGACTCCATTGCCCTACCCAAACGACCAAAATCCGGGCAAAACAGACGTCCGTTTGGGATCGTGCGCTGGAGTTGGCCTAATGCTTTTCACTGCAGCATAAAGAAACACAGAGACACTGTCGACACCGGTTCGACGAATCAATAAAGTGTAACAGTAGAAAGCGCTTTGGACCTGCTGACCCTGCCGGTTGGTGGGGAGACAGGGGGCTCTGCATATGCATAGTATTAGTACGGCCACACTGAAGCTACGTGTTTGTACGTATTCACGAGGTGTTTTCGCCCGCCTGGTAGCAGCACGTTCACGTCAGGAATCAGGAGTACCTTGCCTTCACGGGGTGCCTTGCAGCTGCACGATATATGGACCAGCTTGGTGTCACCTGGCCATTCGTCTGGTATCACATGTGATGTGATTTTAAGCTGCCATCTGCTCGGCGTGGATTGATAGCCGTATTTGACATCTCGTTGTCCACGCAGTCGAGAGTGCCATGCTCCGGCCAGCGACCTGTGTCTCTGTGGCTGCGCCCTCGCTCCCTACCATCTCCCGCCTCCGCTGCGGCACGGCTCCGCCTCTCAGGGGCAGAAGGTCGAGCACCACCGTGCGCGCGTGCATGCCGCTGGTGCAGCAGGAGGTAACGCTGCCGTCGACGCTGGCGCACCGGGAGGTAGCGCAAGCGCTGGCAGCCGAGGCGGCGGCAGCCGTGCCGCTGCTGCCCTCGGCCGTGCCCGCCGACGTAGCCGACTTCCGGAACAGCGCTGGGACCGCCGTCGGCACGCTGGACTTGCGCCGAGGCGCGCCTGCCTCGTCGGTACTTTCTCTCTCCATTACATCCCTGTTCCTACTGCAATATCCCTCCGTTCCTCATGGACAAAACTCATCACGCCTGAACTGAAGTTACCTGGAATTAGTAGCTCGCTGAAGAACAACACATCTTACTCCCTCTGTTTCTAAATATAAGTCTTTTAAGAGATCTTAATATGGACTACATATGAATGTATATAGACATACTTTAGAGTACAGGTTTATTCATTTTGCTTTATATTGAAATCTCTAAAAAAAACTTATATTTAGGAACAAAGGAAGAATAGAGTTATCAAGGTGGCCTGGCACACTTATACAAAGGGAAAGTGGTAGATGAGACTCATGTAGGTACACTCATCGCCACTGTCCAATTCCAATCTACTTCAGTCTTTAGAATGTTTCGAAAAGACTTTGGTCTTTAGATAGATCAAGAGCTCTGAACATATTTTGTTACACAGACCAAACACTACATTTGGATTTTCTCTCTGTCTTTTCCTCTCTTGTGTCTCATATTCTCATACTGCTTCTTTGTCTTCAATTTACTATGCAACTTTCTTTCTCACTCTCACGTGTGTAGTTGTTGTCTACTACTACCTCAGATCTCTCCCCTCCAGATCCCATCCGCCTCCCCTCCCCTCTGCCTCCCCTCCCGCCACCGCCGGATCTCGACTGGGAAAAGCCCGTGCGGGCGGATGATGGCGGCGGCGGGGCGTCCCTCTGTCGTGGCTTGGAGGCGTGGCTGTGACGGTGGATCTTGAGCGGGCGCCACGAGACGACGTGTGTGTGGCCATGGCACCGGTCACGCAACGATGTGACCTCCTCTATCTTTGGCTGTTTTCATCATCGGTCCAAAGGGATCTGGTAGGGTGTTGCCTCGCAGTGGCTTCCCAACGGCGGATCAAGTGGAGGAGGAGATGGTGGCCTAGCTGCTGAAGTGGGTGAGGATGCCACCATCGTCGGCGTCGCCCATGGGTGTCGTTTTCCTCGTTGGAGGCGATGGTGATGGCGTCCCTCACTCCATTGTTTCCAGGGGAAACCTCATATCTGGAGGAGCCTACCATTGACGACGGCGGCCATGGGCATCGTACCCCTCGTTGGAGGCGTTGAGGGACCTCCTAGACCAGATTATGGCGACGTCTTAGTCGTCACCCGCTTGGGGGCATCATCTGTGGAGACATTCATCGGCTGGACGGACGTGTGGATGGCTTGGTGGTTGGGCGTTGGTAGGTGGTGGAGCGGTGCTTCATCCTACACCTTGATGGTGGTGGATCTTGGCGGCATGGCGCAGTGGAGACTCGGCGTCCGATGGGTGGCGATGGACTCATGCAGGAGGACGACGATGTCTTGCGTTGTGGTGGCGTCGATGGTAGAGAGGCCTGGAAGGTCGATGCGTCAGTATCTAATCTGAGGATGGATCGATGGATGAAGGAGGTGATGGCCCTTGCAGCGTGCGCATGTGGTTCCCACTGAAAGTGCGCCGAACCGGTGTGTAACCTAGTCTAGGTATTGTAGCTTGGATGGGGCATCCGGCATTAGATGTTAGGTGTTGGTGCGATATCTGTTTGGTATTAGGATCGGACATTCGGCACCCCTTCATCACCGGGATAGGAGTAACGACAGGTGTTGCCAAGATAGTGGCTTCAGGCTACTGATGTATTATCTTGTAAGGGCTTTATAAATAATTAATAAAATGGCTGCATACATCGCGCAGATGCAGAGGTCGAGGGTACATCCTACATTTAAAAAAAACTACTACCTCGGTACTAAAATATAAGATATTTTTGTAATTTAAATTAAACTGCAAAAACATCTTATATTTTGGTATGGTGTGGCCAGCCCAAAATTAGCAACCAATAGCACGACTGCACAACACATGTCTGCAATTAAGTTTACACCACAACTCCCATGGGTCTATTAAAAAAAACTTCCGTGGATCCCAAAAATTCAGCACATGGATGGACAGTACGGATAGCGAGTGTGCCTACATAGGAGCAAAGAAAACCACTATATTTCCCCCATTTTGACAACCATACAAACAAAGATCTATAATCCAAGTTATGACAAAAATTTGTACGCTTTAAATGTTATAATTTCTTGTCTACAGATTGATTTCATGCTGCACTCGTCACTTCACTGCAAAGTCCCAAATGGCGCAATCGACATTACGTCGGTTCTTATTTTCCTAAATGCCTTGACGGATGCACCACATTTCCTCATGGAGTTCATACAAGGCAGCCCAACTTCAATGGTTGTGATTCTTGATCTGCTCCCACGGAAAGACCTCGCTCTCCACCCGGAGTACCTCCACAAGTACTATGAACATACTTGCTTGGACAAGCAACGTGAGAAGATCGAAGAATTGCCACAAACCCGTCCATACCGGTCGCCGTCGCTCTTTGTGCGCAGTGCATGTTCTCCAACAGCGGTGTCGGTCACCATCGACTGCGGGCAAGGAGGGGAGGGTACCTTGGAAGAGATAGTGTGTGGTCATCTGGCATCAGCTGTGAAGGAGGTTCTTCAAATCTGGCTTCATAGTTGCGCTCGTGACACCTCCGAAATGGAAGAGGCCGAAAGGGAGATCATGATCAAGAGGGACCAAGCTGTAAGATTGAAATCAATCGAGGTCGACCTAACTGCAAATTTGCCTAGGATGTTTGGTCCTGATGTGTCTGGCCACATCATTGCTGAAATCCGTAAGGCCTTTGGGGTACAACTACAAGAGGCCTAGGATTCAGAAGCAGAAATGTAATCATTTTGCATCCAATGATAACCTGTTGTAAAATCTATGGGTTGTAAGCAGTGTATGGCATCATTTTGTGATGCAGAAAGCGACTTCCTACTAAGTAGCGATGCGAATAAGATAATATTTTTGTTCACAAATAATTATGCCTGGTAGTTTTATTCTTTCCTTGAAAAGGAGAGTACACCCACGGGCCACGCCCTCTACTTCATCCAATGCATACAACAAGTTCTGCTGAAGTATATTCTGCCTAGTTGCTTCATCCTGACCTGAAGGTCTTTTTTTTCTAGGTAATCAGCTTCTTAATTTTTTCTAGGAAATCAGCTTCTTAATTTGCAGTTAAGTAGTCTCTGTCCGTGTTGCGTATATGCCAAGAAAGTATGTCGTGAACACTACATATTTCTGCTGAAGAAACTACATAATAGTTTTACTGACTGAGGAGGAAATTACTTGGCTTCAATATTGGTAATGGTAGGGAGAGAAAGAATATGATATTCTCTCACTGTACAAGTAGTATGCACATGCAGATCTCACTGTCTCTCCACCGTCTCCAGCCGTAGGGTTATCTGGTCGAAATGGCTTCTACTGTAGAATAATTGTTAACGTCGAACTGGTACTCACACTGCTACTGGCGTCCACCAATACCCCCCTGTTTTGTAGTGCTAGATTTCCGTGGACACCGTTCATATAAACAACACGCACATATTGGTTCACATCTGAAATCAACATCACATACCCACCACATAGCAAAGCATGATATTTTTTTCCCATGCTCCTGTAGGGTTAGACCAGAAGTATGATTAAAAAGAAAGCTAATGGTAGAGGTACTCGTTCAGGATCCCATCCTCTATATGGTGAATGTTCACGATTAAAATCTTATTAAAATGTTGACGAATTTTCTTAAAAAATTCACCAATTCGGAAAATATTAATGATTTAAAAAATGTTCATAAATTTTAGAAAATGCTCCCAAAAATGAAAGTAAAAGAAAGCAAAAAAAAAGGAAAATGAAAAGAAAAGGGAAAAAAGAAAAAGGAAAACAAAAGAAAAGGTAAAACAAAGAAATAATGGACGAAAAAACAAAGGAAAAGGGGGGGGGGGATGCTTAGAGCCTTCCGAAAACCGGAGGGGAAGAAACCCAAAATGGGCCAGCCCAAACAGAGGATCAAGCGCTCCAGAGGGTACGCGCTAGGTCACTAATGCGCGACCTACGCACCAAATAGGAGAAGCCGGGTAAACCCAAGTTAGGTCTTATGTGCTCACATGTTAAAATTGTTTTGAGAACTATGGCTTTATTTCTCTCCAGAAGAAAAAAATAGAAAAGGAGAAAAAAAAGGAGAATTTGAGTTGGGTCCCCCTGATCAGGTTATATTACATGAACTACATCCGTAAATATATGCGCATGCATGTAACGACTCTTGAGTTAATCTGATGATGCAGCATCGGCCCAGACCAACTATGAAAGAATGCATATCTAAGTGCTTACTGACAAAATGAACTCATCTACTCCCTCCGTTTCAGAATATATGGTGTATTGATTTTCATGCAAGTCAACCGTTTGAATGTTTGACCAAGATTATAGAATAAAATAACAACATCTACAATACCTAATAGATAAAATATGAAAATACTTCTCATGATGGATAAAATGATATAAATTTCATATTGTGGATATTGATATACTTTTCTAAAAACTTGGTCAAACATGCACTCATTTAACTTTTGAAGAAACAAATATATCCTATATAAAGGAACAGAGGGAGTATTATTTTAATAATAAATGTTCTAGGAGGAAGGACGAAAAGAAAAACAATAGATAAATACTCCAGCACGAAAAATTGGAATAGAACATAATAACCTACAATTTGGGTACCTTTTTTTAGAAAACAATAAATGCTCTTTTGGTGGTGAACAACAATTCTTAGAGTAACATGGTAAATTACGAATTGTAAATACTTGATTTAGGCTGTAATTCACAGGCAGTATAAGGAAGAGAAGCCCAAAAAAACAATCATAAAAAATTTCACCAACATCATCACCAAGCTAATAAGCAGAATAGTCTCAAGTCGGCATATTTTTATGAACTACGCCATGCATACCATAAAACAAATATTGAAACTTTAACCATATATACAATTTGAGAAGAACCAGCAAATATCAAATTTAGTTGTTCAATCACTTACAATGTGCTTAAAATAAAATCAGGGATTAAATTTGGCATGCAATAAAAGATACCGAAAGATAATAAGGCAAGTAGTATATGCGTGACAAATCCATAGGAATTCATTTGGCATTATATAATTACTTGCCTGGTCGACAAGTTAGCTACCTCCCTGCATGCCTCTATATAAGAAGAGGTACTCCAAATCTAGTCAGACAAACAAATAAAGTCTTATATAAGGAGAGCACATGATGGCGTTAGCCAATAACAACAACCTTAGTTCTTGGGCTGCCATACTCGCCATGGCTCTCCTAGTCATGGCTACCTTTTCTTTCTACGAAGGAGTGTCAGGTTAGTGCACTAAGTCATGGATGTATATACTTTTAGATGGATTGTACGCTAACGACCACGCTCATTTGTGAATACGAATGTATGTGTAGATGAAGTGGTGAGCGATACGACTGGAGAGACATGTGTGGCTGACTATGAATGTGATCAGACATCGTGTGAAGTTAGGTGCCAGATCATGAACATGGACCCAAGAGGCCGGATCAATTCCCTATTGTTGTTGCCGCCCATGACTACATGCGGCACATCAGATATGAAAATAATGGAAAATGTTCTGAGACCATAATTCATGTATCTTCTGCATGCTTGGTCAATTAATAGGAATGATAAGAGGAGATTGCTTTTTGTTTGTTTGGCGAGGGGATAAGAGGAGATTGCTCGCCACATATATTGAAGAAGTACTCTGTTTTTTGGCCATGTGCGTTTGTTACAAATTATTATATAGTTTCAATCAGATTTAAATATCCGATCTCGCACATGTTTTTGCTGTTTCAATTACCTAATGTACCAGGTAAGAGGCATGATATTTTTATCAAAAGGTCTGCTTTGGCTGGAAGAAGAGGTAGCTAGAAAGTCTCATGTAGTAAGTTGGGATAAAGTTTGTCAACACAACGATTTTTTTTTTTTGCGTGGCATCAACACAAAGATTGTTTTTGCGCGCGCGCGCGCGCGCGTGTGTGTGTGTGTGTGTGGGGGGGGGGTGATACAGTAGAACTCCATGTTGATTATCGAGAGGTTTGGAATTAAAGAGGCTGGAAATAAACATTACTTTTGTGATGATCTACAATGGCTAGATCCGAATTGAATGTAGGATAGCTAGAATTATATGGGGCTGTCAATATCTCAACAGGTCTATAAAGGACTGGCCTAACCAGCGAACGTTCGCTGGGGAGCATGTCAAATGTGAAAGTTTTACATGGAAATTTGTGTTGACCGAGGATTGAAACTTTAGTTAACAAGCATGACACCGCAGTTTAGTTTATGCCAGGATTTGCCATGCTTGCTAAAAGAAAATTGATTTGTCATTCGGTCTCAGCGAACGTCCGCGCAATAACATTCTCGTGTGGTAAATCCGTACGCACCGATGACGAATCATGGGTACTTTGCTGGTTTCGTTTGAAATGAAACCGAGAGTTCAAGCTTATCAGACTCGGAAAAAAAAACTGACCCACAAAATAAATAGTTGGAATGAATAGCCCATATAATATAGCCCAATAGGCCTGGATTCACTCCGTCCATTTGTATGATTGTATCCAACTGAAAAAAATAAATCTGTTTGTAACTACAGCGGCGTCTCGGTAGGGCTCCCTCGTGCTCCCGACTTGCCAAGCCGCCATGGCTGCCGCTGCCAGGTCGCTCCTCCGCTCCTCCGTTTACATTCTCCACGCTACTCCAGCGACACCGTCATCCCTCAGCCTAGGTGTGCGTCCTTCCGTCCGCCACGCGTTGGCTGCGCCCCTTCGCATCGTAAGGTACGAACCAAGATTCGTCCATGCTCCCCAACCAGTCAATTAGCAGCACGAAGGACGTGAGGGCACTTAGTTCTTAATATATGTGCTTGCAAGGTTGCCCGTGGAGGCGAGCGTCTGCCTCGAGTCGCTGCTGCCGCTGCACAGCGCCACCGGCGCCGCGAGGATCAAGTCCAAGCTCGACGCCGGGCCCGGCCAGGGCCTCGGCTGGCTCATTGAAGATAATTGACACCTCAGACAATTTATCTCTTGTTCAAATGTCTAGCTAATTGACGTACTGTTCACACTTGGTGTGCCTATTGATTATGTAGAGGAATCACTTGAACCATAGGTCTTCCTTTTGGCCCTTTTAGGAACTCTTTGGTTCAAAACATACGAATGGAAATTTTTGCTATGATATCATTGTTTATGCATTTGGTTCAAAGAAATTGAGTAAAGGAATTGTTTTTGCGGGGGAATCAAGTAAAGGAATAACTGATGAAAAATCCCTTAGCACTCAGTGTCAAAGGGAAAACGTATACAATCCACTTGAATCTCTTTCTCAAATTTCTACGCGTCTCGCAGCCCCTTCCTTCGCTCTGACCCTTTCAATTATATCTCTCAAACTTTTCTCTTTGTATCTCAAGAACACACGCCATGGAACAGGTACACACACTTCACCAAGGAGAATATTAGCTTTGCCTTCTCTCCCGGTGAAAACACATATCCCACATCCTTCCTTTTTTCTTCTCATTAGCATAATCAAACTGAATACAATGCTTAAATAACATCTACACACCCACAAACTGATTACAATGCGTCAAATTGTCGGGGCACCGCATATGCAAATGAACCGATCGACCGACGCGGGCCGGCCCATCTGCAATGGGCGTTAATTCCACATTTTTAGTTTATTTTTTTTCACAAATTCAATTTTTTTCCAGTTTTTAAATTTTGTTCACAAATTTAAAAATGTTCGTGAATTTCAGAAAATGTTCATTTTAAATTTTCATTCACAAATTCGGAGATAATCCAGGAATGTCAAAAACAAATCCCGCTTTCCAAATTTGTTCACATCATCAAAATGTTCATGTTTTTCAAAAATTGACACCGAATTCAGAAAAGTGTTGGGGGATTGAAAAAAATGTTCGCATCTTGAAAAAAAATTGATTGTAATTTTGAAAAATGTTCGTGTTTTCAATTTTTTGTACCTGTTTTCCTTAAACTGTATTTCATTTTCAAGAAATTCTTCATAAGTTCGAAAAAAGTTTGCATTTTCATTTTGTTCCCATCTAGAAAAATATTTGCGATTAGCAAGAATGGTTCGAGTTTTTTTCTATGAGATATGAAAATGTTTGCGTTTCAGAAAATATTAACTTTTTTCAAAAAGAAAAACACGTTAAGAATTTCAAAAATAGTTTAAATCTTTTTTGGCTTATGTTCATATAAGGCGGACTGCCATTTTATGTACGAAATCCCAGGAATTCTGGTGGCCATTGTCGTTGCTCACTTGCAGGAGGTCCTCGGTTTGACCCCTCACACTAATTTTTTTGTGAACTGTTGTTTAAGTTTGCCACTACTGTATATTTCTTTAAGCTCGGCGCTGCGTTTCTAACATGAGAAATTGTCAGTAGCAACGGCTAGCACTGAGCGGCGAAGTCGCGTCGAGTCACAGTGCGTTTACTTTTTTTTTTTTTGCGTTTTTTCATCTCGCGATCGTAACACCGCAAATGGGCCAGTAAAGGTTAGCCGCCCTTGTGCGAAACGCCAGTGCTTTGCCACAACGGGCGGTATGTAGGAGGTCCCCAGCTGGTTTGTTGCTTAGAACAATGGACAAACCGTCGATCTGGTCATGTTGGTCCGAGCACTGCCCGTCATTGCCTTGCCACATAGGCTTACGCCTTGTGGTGTGGTAGTGTCCCTTGTGTTTCGTTTGAGATGCTTTTGCAGCCCATGATAGTTAGGCGGGACACAAAGGCCCATGGACTCATCCGTTACAGCCAAATTACGGGTCTAATCCACATACACTCGATGCAGAAAAACTGACCAGGAAAAATTCATAGCAAGGAGTAAGTAATTTAAAAAAATAGCAACGAGTAAGTAATTTTAAAAAAATAGCAATGAGTAAGTGACACCAAAAGATAATAAGACCTGAACTAAAAAAAGATAATAAGCCATGCAATACATTCGCAAAAAAAAACTGTAGTAATTTTTTATGTGGAACAATGCGGTGAATTTGCTAACTAGTTAGTGGTAGAAATGGAGAGAATTAATTCTTGGCTGGTTTGAGATATTTATATCTATATTGATTATGACAATACCTAAATTGGGTAATAATAAACAAGACACATCACTCGCGTGCACAAGGATAGGATGTGATAAAATATACAATGGAATTAATTTAGGTATGTTTTTTTAGAACAATTAATTTAGGTATGTGATAACTATAGAGTTACCACTTGCCTGACTAGGTACCTCCCTGCCTTAGTATATATAAGAAGGGAAATATCGATCCAGTTCTAGACACATAAGCAAGAAAAACTGATATTAGCTACAGAAGTAGAACACGAACTAGCTACTGGACATCGATCTGATCTACAGATAAATGGCCTTTACAAAGAACGACCTTAGCTTTAGGGCTGCTGTATTCGTAGCAGCTCTTCTGGTCGTGCTTATTTTTTTCTTCTACCAAGGAGTATCACTGTCAGGTCAGTGCACTGAGTCATGCGTGGAAAAACTTATATTTTCTTTGTATGCTACTCCCTTCATCCCACAATATAAGAGCATTTTGCAAGCTATGCTCTTATATTGTGGGACAGAGGGAGTAAGAAGCGATCTCATCTGTGAATATGTATGTGCAGATGAAGTGATGGCTGGAGAGCAAGAGGAAACATGTGTGGCTGACTATGAATGCGGGCTGGCGTCATGTGAGGTTAGATGCCAGAACATGAAGATGGGCCCAAGTGCAGCCTACTGTGATAGAAAAGCCGGAGTGTTGTATTGTTGTTGTCTCCCACGACCACGTGTAGTGCATCACATTTAAGAAAATGGTCTAGGGCAAGTCATGTGTCATGTGTCTTCTTCGTGCTGATTGATCAATAAGAATGCATGATATGGTAAGAGAAAAATTGTTGGGCACATATGTTGAAGTACTCTGTTCTTTGATCATGAGTCATTGTTGCAAATTGGTATATATGGTTCGAACTTGATTAACACAACCCATGTTTAAATAAAAGGCACAAGAAACATCGTATGTCCCTCGACTAACCTACATAGTGCATTCCTTCACCCATTTCGAACATGGGATTAAAACTAACCCAGTACTAACCATAACCCTATCCCGTGTCTCATAACCCCTAATCTGCACATGTCACTGCTCACTGAAAATATAATTAATACTAATTATAATTATTTGTATTTTCTTTGTATCAACCTTAACATAGTTTTTTCCGGCAAAAAGGAAAAATCTTAAGATGGTTTTATTAGTTAGGACAAAACTCCTAAAACAAACTTTTTAGGGTGGAGTAGAGGGGTATCTGTATTACACGGGAGCTATATCTCTCTTATAGCGGGATGTAAGCTCCCCACGCCTGAAGCTTTTCCAAGACTACAGTAGCCGGCCTGCCCTTATCTATCGTATCGGTAGTTCCCTCGCTTCAATCACTGGTTTCATTCACTTTGTTTTTTCGTCATTCGCTTTTTCGCTCTCTTGCTCGCTTTTCATAGATCGTTGCCCGGTTTTTTAGTTTTCTTTCTTTCTTGGGGGTTACTACTTTTCGCCGATTTTCTTAGTGTTTTTACCGGTTTTATTCGTTTCTTTATTCGTTTCAACTGTTTTTTTCCTTCTTATTCATTTTTCATTATCTTTTTTGTTCTTTCTTGGTTTTCACTGGTTCTCTTTGTTAGTCTCTTCATTTTTCCTTCGGGTTATTTATTTCTTTCTTTGTTTTCATCGGTTTTCTTTGTTTGTTTCTCAGTTTTGCTGTTTCTCATTCTTTTGCAGTAGTTTCCTTTGGTATTATTTTTATGTTTACTATTCCTTTGGTTTCCTTTTTTTTCATCTTTCCTTCCATTTTTTCTTTCTTTCTTGGTTTTATTGGTTTTTCTTGTATCTTTGTTTTCCTTTGTTTTACCAGTTTTCTAGGTATCCAATACACATGTAACATTTTTCGTATACATCAGAAACATATTTATATACAAGTTTAACATTTTGAAAATACATGATTACCATAACTTGAAATCTTATTATTTTGATGTCTACTTTTTCATACGCATTGTACATTTTGGGTATATATATCTTATACATTTTTCTAATACACATGTAACATTTTTTAAATACAAGTTAACTTTTTTGAATCCATGGTCAATTTTTTCAATGCAAAATTTTAAAAAAATTTAAATGCTTGATTAACATTTTTCAAATAAAAGATTAGCATTTTTTTAATACGTGGACAACATGTTTTAGATACATTTTGACCTTTTTTCAAATGCTTTATTAACAACTTTTTTCAAATACAAGATTAATATTTTTTAATACAAGGTCATCATTTTTCTATACACATTTAATATTTTTGAAATGCTTGATTAACATATTTCAAATACTTGTTCTATTTTTTTCAAATGTTTTGATTAACATTTTTTAAATACATGATCTAAATTTTTTCATATACATTGCAAGTTTTGTATACTTTTCTTATACATAAGAAACATTTTCACTATATAGACTTAACATTTTTTAAATGTTGGTTAAATTTTTTCAAAAGTTTGATGTACATTGTTTTTGTAATATACTCCCTCCATCCCGAACTACTTGTCCTAGGTTCGTCCAGATACAAATGTATCTAGATACGTTTAGTGTTAGATACATTCGTATCTAGACCAATCTAAGATACGTAGTTTGGGACGGAGGTAATATATATTTAGACTATTTGGAAGTATAAAAAAAGTGAAAAAATAAAGCAAAAGTTGAAAACTAAAAAGGTGACAAACAGGAAAAAATGAGGCTATGGCTTGCCGTGCGCCGGGCCGGCCAATCTGGCACTCACCTTCAAGCGAGGGTTCCCTACACCTCGCTGTAAGCGAGAGATATGGGAGTCCTCTCTATTCAAACATAGAGGAACCTTAGAGGTAAAAAAAACAAAGGTGCCCAAAAAAGTTAACAGGCCAAATAGGCAGCCCAATAAACCCACCCCGCAGAAGAACATTTTTTTATTTCCCCCTAAACCAAATCTGTGTGCAACTTTGCCTAAAAAAATATTTGCAACCAGAACGCATCCGGCTGGACCTATCCTCTCCCCGTATGGCCGCCTCCGCCGCCGTCATAACAACAAATATAACGGTCAAAATAAACGGAGTTGAATTTGCTGCCATGTCAACCCTGACAAGTTGGTCCCATATGTCATAGACGTGTTTAAATCCTCTAAAACGGTCATCAACCAAAAGTTGTAGTTTTTGGGGACTAATTACCAAAAAAGTGTCAGTTTTCGGATTTTTTTTGGAAGTGGTACTTCAGTGGGACAGTCATCCCAAAACTACTAGTTTTTGTCAATTACTCTGCAAATAATAGCTGTAAGCAAGAGCACAGATTCCAATTAATATGTATCTGGTTGCAAATAGTACTGGGCCCAATTGCAAATAATATGTAAGTTAACATTCGCATTTGCAACTCATCTTTTTTCCTTTCTTAAAAAAGAAGCTGCATTATCACATAGTAAATGTAGATCACCATGGCTGTATGTAAAATACCGATGCACAACCAGAAAATCAACTACATATAGTAGTATTTATAACCATGGCTGTATGTCTCTAGTTTTCTCATGCTCTTATGTATGTAAACACATGTACTATTACAAAGCACTCTCTCAGTTCACCCTCTCTCAGTCCAAGTTACTATTACACAAAAAGAGTAGATGACCAATCAGGGTCCAATCTAAGTTTAAAATTTCTGGATAAAAGGCAAGGGAGCAACACGTACCTTGGTGAGGATCTTGGGTCGTTGGACCAAGGGAGCAATGTGTAGGAAAGATATTGGATGCAACTCATCCAAATGTCCGAACTTGAGGCGGGCAATATAGTTCAACACCCCCTCATGTCTAGGCTTATTTAGTCCTTAGACGTGAGATTTATGTAGGCTGTAGAATCCCCTTCTTTAATACTGCGTTGGCAGAGTCTTTAACTCAAGACCTCCTGGCTCAGATATCATACTGAATTCATGCTCCAGCCAACTCATCAGAAAGTCCAAATTGACGGAGAGTTGCATCCAATATCATTCCTACACGGTATCAGTGGCCCTTCGAGATGGTTATGAACAACCATTGGTGGCATCGTCGGCAAGCCACTCGTCGTCCTCCTTTTTACCAACCAAAACAAGTGCCATACATCACAGCTCCATCCAAAACAAGTAAAACTGCCATAACTTCCTACCGATCTAGGATCATAAATAAGCATCCACTTCCTGTTGTAGCTGAATGTTGTTCTCTTGCTGTATCGTCCCACTTTGCTCATCACCCAGATCCCTGCGCCGTCGAAGCTTGACATTATTGTCTTATCAAATCTACACATCTGGATTTCAGGTTTCTAATCTATTCGAAATAATATTGGTGGCCAAAGCATTGGAAAATTATTCTCTTGAAAAAGGAGGAGATAAAAGGGAATATGTGCCAGCCATATGTGCAAGGCATGAGTGAAAGGAAATAGCCCCACCAATGCAATCCCTTTCAATGTCCTCCATGATCGAGTTATTTGCTCCTTCAACCAAACACATTGGGTCGTTTCCGATGAACAAGATATTTTCTCTTCACTTATGTCGCCCACTAGATTCAATTGATCTGGACGTTTGTTTATTCGTGCCCCCCCCCCCCCCCCCTCCCATGCGGCCGTGTTGCCGCATCTTCAGCATAGCGATCTGGACTTGTCCTAATTGTTCCACCCCTGGTTGATCTGAATATCGTTTCCAAGTCTACACTTTTGGCAAAGAGTTGCACACAAATCACCTGCAGGGCTCCTAGATTTTTTTGGGACAAATCAATACATCTGGTTTTTCACGTTTCTATGTTGAAAATAATATCGGTGACCAAAAGCATTGGAAAACTATTCTTTTGGGGAAAAAAGAGATAAGAGAGAATATGTGCCCTATGTGCGAAGGATGGTTGAAATGGTTATGGATGGATAAATAGACAAGGTGGAGGTGGAGCCCTCACCCAAGCAATCCTTATCAATTTCTTATCCTTCATGATTGAGCTGCTTGCTCCAATCGAAAAGAGAGCATTTGGGTTGCTTTCGAGCAACAGGATGGATGTTTTCGGTTCACTTATCGGGAGCGTACGTGGCGCCCACGAGGCAAGGAGATATTCAACTGATCTGGCCGTTTCTTTATTCCGAGCATGGGCGTGTCGCCGCATCATCATGCCAATCTAGACTTGTGCTCTCCTTTACCTAACATCTACTATCACCCAAATATTCCTACATGCGGCTGTATCCAGGCCAGCTAACAGATTGATCATGGCTGGCTGGCTGGGATTTCGGCACCAACCATACACATGCAACTATGCAAGGTGATAATGTAGCAAGCACATGGCCACTTGTCATGATGCATTAAAACCCATAAATTTGTACATGAAGGTGCAAAAGGAGATTCTTATACTACAGCTCAAAATAAATAAATACAGCATGTACGTACTATGTAGTTGACATTTTTCATAATTGTAATGCAAGTACCCAGTAATTGAAGATGAAGAAGATATGATCGACATGAAGGAAGGAGGCGAATGAGAATCAATTGACATTGCAATCGACTTTGTAATCAAGGTGAGAAAGCGATGGATGCGGCTACCCGGCCATGAGAAGCGTCGACCATTCTCTCTCTATAAATAAGACACGTAGGTAACACTTATCTTTCACCAATCCAGTCCATAGCCCCCGGAGCCAGACCCACCCTGCATACCTCCCCTTCATCATCATCACCATCTTCTTCTTCTTCTCCTCGCACATCCATCATCCATGGGCTCCCTGGGAAGCAGCGACGGAGAGAAGCGACTGCCGGTGGAGAGCGTGAACACGGAGGCGGCATGCGCACTGCTGGCGTCGGAGCAATACGGGTACGTGGACGTGCGCATGTGGGAGGACTTCGACCGCGGCCATGTCGCCGGCGCGCGCAACGTGCCCTACTACCTTTCCGTCAACCCCCACGGCAAGGAGCGCAACCTGGACTTCGTGGACCAGGTCGCCGCGCTCCACTCGACACATGACCGGCTTATCGTTGGCTGCCGCTCCGGGGTGCGATCCAGGCTCGCCACCGCCGACCTCGTTGCCGCCGTAAGTAGTAGTTCTGCGACCGATTGGTCGAACTTACTTACTTATTGATGTGTGGATCGATTTACTGATTTGTTGGTCTGTGCAGGGGTTCACGAAGGTGAAGAACCTGGAGGGTGGCTACCTCTCCTTGCCCAAGAGCGTCAGTTACAAGCAGCAGGCAGCACTAGCCAACCTTCACTAGTTTTCCTTTTGTTTCTAAGGCTCTCAGGAATAAGTTAATTGGTGATCTATCGTTGATGATGTACAGAGTAAATTTCCAAGGAAAAGAAGGCATTTTGTACGTATTAAAACCATATATGAATCTTCGACTTGGATTTGGTCTTCTTCGAGAATGTATGGACAAGCAAGGGAGAAAATAATGGCAGGCACAGTTGGTTACTTAGGGATTTGGTTGACTAAGCTGAGTATTTCTCTACCTGTTCTGTCCTTTCATACAGCTGATCAAGTTGAAAGAAATGCATTTTTAAACTAGAGAAATTGAGGCATTAACTTTTTATTTTCATCGAACACAACTAATACAAAATGAGTTACCAGTTGTGTGATTAGGTCCTCTTTATGCTGAAAATACAACAATATTTGAGCTAAATTTGTGAATTAATACAAATGGAATATAAATAAGTATAAAATTTGGTATAAACAGGCTCACAGGCTGGTTGTCCCAACAGCATCGCAACCAAGATCCAGACTATCAATGTCATTGTTGTGGCTGAGGGCCCAGACGGTATTTTGTCCATGGTCCTCGCGATAATGGAAGAGGGAGAGAGAGAGAGAGAGAGAGAGAGAGAGAGAGAGAGAGAGAGAGAGAGAGAGAGAGAGATGATAAACCGAATTGCAAAGCATAGGCTCGGATGGCGAGGCACCACTGGCATAACCAGTCAACTCTTATGGACCAAGCCATAAGAGGGTAACTCTTATGGGCCAACCAGTAGCATGACTTGCCTGCTCTTTTTTTTGTTTTGAAAATGGATACTAATGATTTGTATTTTAGTGAAAGAGTCCTAGATCGATTATAAAAGTTCACCAGAAATAAAATGCACCTGAAATATAATAGAAATTACATCATGGTCCCTAGACGACCCAAACAACGCCTACCACTGGGAGAGACGTCGACACGCTGCTGCCGCCGCTTCCCTAATAGAGCCAGCCTTACCCACTGATGACAGCCGAGAAGTCTTCATGCACGTGCCCCTAAAAACCAGTCCCCCTAGAGACACAGTCGTCGTCATTGAACCATTGAACTGGTCTCAAGCATCTATCACCAGATCTCGCCATCACGCACGCACGACGAGAGTCCTAA
Source organism: Aegilops tauschii subsp. strangulata (assembly GCF_002575655.3). Lineage (NCBI taxonomy): Eukaryota > Viridiplantae > Streptophyta > Magnoliopsida > Poales > Poaceae > Aegilops > Aegilops tauschii. The sequence continues at coordinate 3,669,007 of NC_053040.3, read as the reverse complement.
CCTCGCCACCCCAAGGATACAACATAATCCATGTCGGAGCTCCGTCGACTCTGTCTAAACGAACTATATTAGAAGGACCGGAGCATGGAAGAGCATCTCGAAGAAAAAGGGCCGCCCATGCAAGGAATAAAGAACTCTAATCTAACCTACTAGTTGGAGCTGAGGAACTATAATAAAAAACATAGCTAATAAAATGGAAAACGAAAATGTTCACATACCCTAGTAGAAATGTTCACTTGTATAACAAAATTATTCATCATGGATAGAAAACAAATATTTTGGTACTAAAAGTGTCCATGTGTTTGAAAAAAAAAATCATGGTTTGAGAAATGTTGTCCGAATATGCATGAATATATGCTCATAAACATTTAATAAAATGTTGCTCGTTGCATTTTGTGTGTGTATTATACTCCCATGATTTGATGGATAAAGGTATATATTGGATATTCTTTTTGTGAATAGATATATATTGGATATTTACACATTCATGGAAATAAAGTTGGCAACCAAAGCGTTCGAAAAATATACTTTGGAAAAAAGGAGATATGTACCGTCTGTGCAAGGCATGGTGAAATAAAATAGCCATGAATAGGATAAGGGGACAAGGAGGAGGAGGAACCCCCACCGATGCAATCCTTTTCATCCCCTCCATGATTGAATTGTTTGCTCCCTCCGATGGAAAGGAACCGTTGTGTCGTTGTTGATCAACAGGATCCTTTCCCTCCACCTATCAGTGGAGTACGTGGAGCACACTAGACAAGGAGATAATTCAACTGATCTGAGCATTTCTTTATTATCGCTCTGCCGTGTCGCCGCGTCATCATGGAAATCAGGACCACTTGTCCTCTTCTTTACCAAACATATATACATATTCTTGCATCTGTAGACAACTGCCAGATCATGGCTGGCTAGCTATAATTTCGTATCAACAATACCCATGAACATGACCTCTTGCCACAAAACCCTTAAAAAAATAGGGTGCAAAAGGAGATTCTTATACACCATGTCATTTCATAGAAAACAAATACAGCAACTACGTGTGTAGTTGACATTTCCATATATGTAACTTATGTAAGGTTGGCGACTTTAGACGATCATGAAGTGATGGATGCGGCTACCCGGGTGTGATATGTTCGACCGCTGCCATGGCATCATCTTCTCCTATAAATAACACCAGTAGGTAGCGCCTATCCTTCCATCACCCAATCCACTCCACAGCCTCTGGAGACCACCTCACACAGAAACAGAGGCCCCTTCTTCCTAGCTGCTCAATCCTCCATAGATGGGCTCCCTGCGAAGCAGCACGAGCGCGGCGGTGGAGAGCGTGGACGCCGAGGCGGCGTGCGGGCTGCTGGCCTCGGAGCAGTACGGGTACGTGGACGTGCGGATGTGGGAGGACTTCGAAAAGGGCCACGTTGCCGGTGCACGAAACGTGCCCTACTACCTCTCTGTCACGCCCCATGGCAAGGAGCGCAACCCGGACTTCGTCGACCAGGTTGCGGCGCTCCACTCCAAGGAGGACCGGTTCCTTGTTGGCTGCCGCTCTGGGGTCCGGTCCAGGCTCGCCACCGCAGACCTCGCCGCCGCTGTAAGTCCGTTAGTGAATGGTTGATTTTTTTTTACTATTCCTAGTAAGATCACCATCTTTGATTGAGATGTGAATTCGTTTTGGTTTTCGTTGCAGGGGTTCGCGAACGTGAAGAACCTGGAAGGCGGTTACCTCTCCTTGCTCAAGAGTACCAGTTACCCGCAGCCGCAAGCAGCAAGCCACCAATGATCCATCAATTGATTCTTGTGAGTTTGGAAAAAGTCCGTTAGTGACCTGTTTGTGTACTGTGTTTCTATCGTCCTTCGTCTTCTGAAGAAGAAGAAGAAGAAGAAGAAGAAGAAGCAAGTCCTTCAGCTGAGGCGGACAGCTGAGATTTATTAATATCAAAGGGAAAACAAAGCCGTATGTATGTAGGTACGTATATTGGACTTGGACTTTGGACCAACCAATTCCCAAGAAATAAAAATGTTTGTTCCCCGCAAAAAAAAAATGTTTGCGTGTACAGCTGAGTACCTGTTTCACTGTTTCGCCGAGTCAGCTAAATTATACTTGTTTTTTCCTTTGTCATACAATTAATTGATTTGGAAGAATTTCATTTTTGCACTACAGAATTTGAGGGATTACCTACTTCTTAAATAATACCAATAACTTGCAGTGTGTGCCTGCCTTCTTCACGCGCGGTTAGCCGCATAAATCACTTTCTCATCTCGACAACCTAAAAACACGCTAAAAACATGATTCTTCTTATTCAGATCTAAAATGCAGACGTACAGTACACATATACATACGTCAACTATGTGAGGAGGTATATATTTTTCAATAAGATGGACAAACCTCCTAAATAATTTGAAGGTTATTCATGCGTAGCATTAACAAGTGACCATGTGCCATCAGAGTTAATTAATTACTCCATCCATCACACAATAGAGCACATTGTTTTCCTAGGGTGCAACGTGCATCCAAATGGACACATCAAATGTCCGCGGACACCACTGGGCGTCTGCGCCAACAGCGGATAGGGTGTTCCCATCCAATGCACGAAATGCCCATCCCTTGTCCAATGGAGAGAGGAGATAGAAGGGAGGAAAAGGAAAAGGTGGGTTTGTGGTGTGGTCCAAGGCTTGTCCATAGTATGTCCAGACTCTCTCAGACCACTTTCTCGTTTGATACCTATTGTTGGATTCTGGTTTGTCCCTGTCCATAAACGTTTGGTGTACCTCATTGGATGGCCAAAAGTGTCCAGCCAATTCGATCAAGTCATTTAGAAGAAATTTGGTGTAATCCATTGGAGATGCCCTATGAAGTTAAACTTCATAAATTTTGACTAAGTTTATAGTGAAAATTATCTATATATGCAGTATCTAATATATATACCACATGGAAAACATATTCCCTGGTATTTTAAATATTTTTTCCATAAACTTGGTCAGTATCTACACAAAGTCTGATTTGAAAAGAAAATGTATCCAACACACACTATATTTTGTGACAAAGGATACAGAACAATGCTACGATTAAAAAGTATGTGCTATGGAATCGTACTACAGAATGATGTGGAGAAAAGTCTGGTGAGAGATTGAAGTCTAGGGTGAGGTTTAGTTGAAATTAAGCAGGAAGATTAACGCATAAAGGGATCCGTAGGACAAACCTCCATAAGCATATGATTTTCGGACGGCCAGCTGGCCATGGTCGAGAAGATGTACACATACAGACGTAGGATTAGTTGTTCAGATTGCCATGCCAATGGCGTGGCAACATGTCTTGGCACAGCCGGCTCACATATTGACAAAATAATTGCATTACTCTCTGCCTACTGTGTGCCACGCACGCACGGAGACTAGAAGATCCCGTTGCTCGACAATGAACCAACACCTTTTAGTTATTGTCAACGGAGCAATCAAGGAGCTTATGTGTGATGACCCGTGCCATTGTTAATTTAGATAATGACACTAATACGTGGATTGGTACCCCTCGTACCCCTTGGGTCGCCCCCGTGGGCGACCAGGGGGAAACCCTAGCCGCCGGCGCCCGGACTCCCCCGCATCTCCTCCATCCTCGCCGCCGCCAGCAGCGCCGCGGAGCGAAGCCAGGCCGGCAGGGGCGGCGGCGGGGCTCCCTTCCCCTTCCCCCGAATGGGCTGGCGCGGGACGGCCGTTCGAGAGGAGGTGCCGTACTTTTGCGGGGTGCGGCGGCGCTGCAGATGGATCCTGGCCGCGACGTGCGCAGCGCGCCGGCGGTTGGGGTTCGTGCTCGCGGCGTGGTGCGGCCGCTGGATCTGGTGGTCGCGTGCGCCGTCGGTCTCGGGTCCGATCCTTCTGGATCCGGTGCCTGATCGCCGTCGGCCGGCGCAGGATGGTGGCTTTCGTCGCTGACCAGGTCGGGTCTTCTTTGATCCGGCGCCTGGATGGATCTACGCCGGAGGTGTTGAGCCTTATGGTGCTTCCCTCTCTGGAGGTTTCGGGTCTTGGCTGCTGCCAGATCCAAAGCAGATGGAGATTGGTGGTACAGGAAGAGGACCGGAGGAAACTTTGGTCGGCTAGCTCGGCCCGGCATCGGCGACGGCTTTGACGTCGTTACCCATCTTGATGGCGAAGTCGAGGTCCCTCCTATCCACCTCCGTCCTGTTCCCGGACGAAAGTCCAAAATCCGTCTTGGATTGGACGGCGGCGGTGCCCTTTGCGTCGTAACCTCCATGGAGGCGCCGTCTTGGGAGGCTTGGGCGTTCGGGGGAGTTGCTATGGGTGAAGGGCTTCGTGTGTCAGCTCCAGCAGCGGCAATGGTGTGGAGGTTGGCAGGAGGAGCGGCGTTCTAACCGCGTCAGATGCGTCTGGTAAGAGATGTCAAGTCATGCCTGGCCGACAGGTGCTACGCTGAGTCATGCCTAGTCGGCAGGTGCTACGCACGACAGATCTTTCAGAGTGTCCGCCTCGGGATGGACGAGCGCCGAGCGGTGGAGCTGTCTGGCGTCGTGGTGGCGTCGACGGTAGCTAGACCATGCAAGGTTGATGCAACAGTACAACTCTGAAGATGGTTTGGTGGCAGGTGGCTGCGGCGGCCTCATACCCGGCAGGCGTCCTGGTTGAGGAGTGCGCCGGACCGGTAGGTACCCCATACCCGGCAGGCGTCCTGGTTGGGACCTCAGGTCTTAGATGTTTAGGTTTGGCTGCGATGTCTGTTTGGTATTAGGCCCAGACTATCAGCGCCCCTTCATCGATTGGATAGGTGTAGCGACTGTTGTTGCTTAGAAAGTGGCTTTAGTCTTGCTGTTGTATGACTTTGTAAGATCTTGTGAGAATAATTAATAAAGTGGCCGTATGCATCGCCCAGATGCAGAGGCCGGGGGTCATCCTCCTTTTCTAAAAAAAAACTAATACGTGGATTATTATTTGACAAGACAAGATTTTTTTAAAGAAATGACCCGAGGGCTAGTGTCATTATCTTGAATATAATGACATGGGTTGTCACTCTGATACACCCTTAGTTACCGGATAGGTTGCTCAATTTGCGCTAGAATATATACAAGAGCATTAAGATAAAAAATGCCAAATCAATACCAATGTATTCACCCTTAGATATATTTTTATAATGTATTGCTGATATTTTCTTCTATATATTTGGGCAAACTTTGAAATGGTTGATTTTAACCCAAATTTGTATTCTACCTATTTGGGGATAGAGGGAAGCAAATGATTGGCGCAGTGGTTCCTCCTCCTTGTCCACATATATATCCTCGCATGGCGTTTCAAATGTGCATGTATATAAAGTTTAAAAAAACTGTGCATGCATATACGATATGTCCTCCTTTATCGAAGAATTTTTCGATCACTCATGCTTCCATTGATATTGTGATCGAGTATTCTTCTCTTCTGACCGGCACACAACATCATAGATCTCGCTGAGTATCCCAGTAAGCCAAGTTGCCAGCTGGCATCCTGCTACTGTCGTGGCACATCCATTCTGATGCTCCTCTCTGCAATTAAGATAGGTAATTTTGTTCATCCCCACCTCCCCCTCCCTTGCTTTGAGACTCACATCAACATGACATATGTAGATCGACTATTTTTCCAAACCATGCAGAAGAACTGTCTTGGAGTAATCGAAACCGGTATTATACATAATGGAAAGCATGGTCGTAGTTGTGTTGAATTAGGCAAGTACTCCCTCTGTCCCATATTATAAGAGCATTTTTGACACTACACTAGTGTTAAAAATGCTTTTATATTATGGGACGGAGGGAGCACTAGTTTGTATGCTCAAGGTTGTCAGTGGTTACTTTAGGAAAGTTTAGCTTAGGTCGGTTTGAAGTTTCCTTGTGCTAGCTAGTACGTGCTTGAGTGGTCTAAGTGCAAGTTTGTTTTGTAAGTCCTAGCTGCGCCTATATATATGTTTGTAACCAATAAAATCATCGTCAAGATGTGGACGTGAGTCCATAGTAGGAAACAGACAAAAGGTAAACTGCGCTAGCATGTACTCCCTTCGTCCCATAATATCAAAAAACGCTCTTATATTATGGGACGGAGGAAGTACATGATGACTACCGGAGAGCGGCGATATGGGTGGTACTAGCATATAGTAGTACTATCCAAGCCGTCGGACCGCACTGATCAGGCAAGTTGACGCATTCAATGCTTTTCTGTGCGTTCTCCAGAAAAATGGAGGAATGGGGTAGGGGCACGGTATGCTACAGGTGCACCGTATGAATACAGGGGAGGGCACGTGGGTTGGCCCCGCCAGAAAGTCACGGGAGCTGACGGCGGTGGACTGCTAGTACATGTAGAAAGGCAGATTCTGGAACCTGGTCCAGAATTTTTTGGCTGATCGCGTGAGGAGCATGCTGCTCTCTCGCAGTTAAAAACGAGCGTCAGAAAACAGTTGGCTTATCACATTGAAAACAGAAAACATGGATGAACATTTAAGCTGCCCTCACCAGCTAACACATATTCTAACGAATAGATTTCAGTACCAGATGACTGATGGGCATAAAACTAACGGCCTTAACACACTCAGCAAGCACTACGACTACTAGACTCTAATTTCAACCCTACAGCAGCCGGACACCAATGGTTCTGCTCACTTGAAATACACCACTGCCAGTGTCAAAACAGACATCGCCAGCAAGATGGTGGCGAGCATGAGCAGCGCAACCCTGGAGCAATCAAGGATGCCACTCTCTTTGACCGGGGCGGCCTGCTGGCATCCCTGCGGAACAGAACAGCCGGCCGGTGGACTCTGGGACTCCTTCCTGACGCGACCTCCAGTGTTGCAGTCCAGGAGAAGCTGGAGAAGGTATAGTTCAGCGCATACATATTGCACCATTGTAACGTGACAGATCTCTTGGAGATATTCTGGTAGTTTGTTTAGCCTAGATAACTATCTCAACCGTGGCTATCTCTATCTCTCTCTTTCTTTATCTCCAAGATGTACTCTATCTCTTTGTATGCACTACAGGTATCTGCGCCCCTGCCTATAAACATGAACCACGTCCCCTCGCACAGAGGCAAGACGTTTACCGCAATCTTCACATGGTAATCAGAGCCTCCCTCTTCCACAACATCTAGCATCCATCAAACCCTGCTCTAGCCATGTCGTCTTCCGCCGTCGCTCCTGTACCCACCATTCATGGTCAGGTAACAGAGAAGCTCACCAGGACGAACTACGTCCTCTGGCGCGCCCAGATCACGCCCCAGCTCATCGGCGCTGGCCTCTTTGGCTACGTCGACGGATCCATCAAGGAACCGGAGAAGTTCCTAGTCACCAAGGATAAAGATGGCAAGGAGGAAGCCGTCCCGAACCCTCTACATCAAGTCTGGGTAAGGGAAGATCAGCAGGTACTTGGCCATCTGTTGATCAATCTCTCTCGAGAAGTTCTTGTCCAGGTGACCTCGATCCGCAAGCCGCATGAGCTCCGGACTGCTGTGGCGAGCATGTTCTCGTCCCAGTCCCGATCTCGCATCAACAACATCAGAATCGCCCTCTCCAACGCGCAGAAGGGCACGCAGGTGGTGGGCACCTAATTCGCCCACATCCGCTCCCTCGCCGACGAGCTGGCAGCCGCCGGCAAGCCGCTGGATGACGATGAAGTCATCTCCTACATCCTGGCGGGGCTGGACATGGAGTACCAGCAGCTGGTGTCGGCACTCGACGCCCGCAAAGAATCGGTCACGATCGATGATTTGTTCGCTCAAGTAAGCAATTTTGATCAGCGCATTGCAATGTTTCATGGTGCCGGCAACAACGCCGGGTTCAAGAGCTCCGCCAACGCCGCCGTTCGTGGTGGCCGTGGTGGCTCACGCGGCTACCGTGGGCGGCCCTCCTACACCAACAACAAGGGCCGTCACAACAACTCCAGGAGCCGCCCCGATGCTGTCAAGTGTCAAACCTGCGGCAAGATCGGTCACTCAGCAAAAGATTGCTGGTACCGGTTTGAGGAGGATGAAGGAGAATCCTCGCAAGATGAGAAGGTTGCTGGCGCTGCAGAAGCCTCATACGGGGTTGATACAAACTGGTATGTTGATAGTGGCGCTACAAATCACATCACCGGTGAACTTGAAAAGGTGACTATGCGGGAGAAGTACCGCGGCCAATATCAGATACATACAGCAAGTGGATCAGGTATGAGGATTAAACATGTTGGTCATTCTGTTTTTCAAACCCCTCACCGAAAGATTCATCTAAGAAAAATTCTTCATGTCCCTAGTGCATCTAAAAATCTTCTCTCCGTTCATCGTATTGCCATTGACAATCATGTCTTTCTCGAGTTTCCCCCTTTTTCTTTTTGATCAAGGATCAGGCAACGAGGAAGGTGCTCTACCGAGGTAGATGTGTTCGCGGGCTTTACCCATTGATTCCGGAGTTTAGAAGAGCAAATAAGCAAGCTTATGGTGTCACCAAAATCTCCTCGACACGGTGGCACGATAGACTAGGGCATGCATCTTTTTCTTTAGTTGAATGATTGCTTAGGAAGAATAAGCTCCCATATGTTGGAGAGCGTGATGTCAAAACAATTTGTGATTCTTGTCAAAAGGCTAAAAGCCATCAATTACCTTATCCAATTTTCACGAGTATTTCTACCAAACCATTGCAACTTATCTTTTCTGATGTTTGGGGTCCTGCTCCAAGTTCTGTTGGTAGGCATACTTACTATGTTAGCTTCATTTATGACTATAGCAAGTATTCTTGGATCTATTTACTTAAAAAAAGATCTGAGGTTTTTCAAGTTTTTCACAACTGCCAAGCTCTCGTTGAACGTAAGTTTAATAGCAAGATCATTGCTGTTCAATCCGATTGGGGAGGGGAATATGAAAAATTAAACTCGTTTTTACAAACTCTTGGCATCTCTCACCAAGTATCTTGTCCTCATGCACATCAGCAGAATGGATCTGCCGGAAGGAAACATAGACACATTGTTGAGGTCGGCCTAGCTCTCTTGGCCGGCGCATCCATGCCTCTCAAATTTTGGGGCGAGGCTTTTCTTACCGCTGTTCATATCATCAACATGCTTCCTAGTCGTGTCATTAATCATGAAACACCGGTAGAAAGACTCCTTCACACCAAACCCGATTATACATCACTTCGTGTTTTTGGGTGCGCATGTTGGCCAAACCTTAGACCCTACAACAATCATAAGCTTATGTTTCGCTCGAACCAATGTGTCTTCTTGGGCTATAGTCCCCAACATAAAGGAGTTAAGTGCCTTGATGTTTCCACTGGACGAGTCTATATCTCTAGAGATGTCGTTTTTGACGAGACAAAATTTCCCTTTGCTGATCTACATCCAAACGCCGGTGCCCTCCTTCGCCAAGAAATTCACCTTTTGCCATCACATCTAGTAGGTGCCCTTGGGGAAGATAACTGTAATGATCACATGCCAAATAATCCTCATAATGGCTTGCTTGAGTTATGTGATGATGCAGGAACAAACATCGAAGCAAATGGTGGTCACGGTGATGAAAACGGTGAAGAAACGGCTCCAAACGAGCCATATTTCATGTGCAGGCCCTCATGGAACATATCCTCCTCGGGATCCGAGCCGCACCAGTCCTGCAGGCGATCTCCTTCGGGGTTGCCGCCCTCTGCACCTGTGCCCGACAACGACCCGCCCGACCGTGCTCGGGTCGCCCGCCCCGACTCGGCAACGCGGCGCGCCTCCGACCAATCAGCGGGCGCTGATGGCCCGCACCAATCTCCGGGCTCCACGCGGCGGCTGATGAGCCGCTTCCCCGATCCGCCCACGTGCTACGCGCGGCGCCCGCGTCAGCCGACCGGCTTGGGCCCCCGTGCGGTGGACCACCCGACCGGCGCTCGATCCAGGGAGGATTCCCATCATGACGCTCCGGGTGGGAGCGGATCTCCTGCTGCGGTCGGGTCTTCTATGGTGGTAGGCGCTCCTTCGCCGCATGCTGAGGCTGCAGAAAATCCTGCCGCCTCGTCAGATCGCAGCATATCTGCCTCGGGATCACCGGGGGATGCTGCTGTGGATTCCTCTGTTGCAGACCCCAGATCTTCTGTGCAGCAAACTACGGCTGTTTCACCATCGATGCCACGGACACGTCTACAAAAAGGGGTATTGCAACCTGTTAGTTATAAAAAGGTACTTAAGTTTGGCTTAGCTTGCTCTACAGGTGAACCACAAACGCTTGATGAGGCATTGGGTGACACAAAGTGGAAGCAAGCTATGGAAGAAGAGTACAAAGCACTCCAGAAAAATAAGACATGGCATCTAGTTCCTCCACGGCAAGGTAAAAATCTCATTGATTGCAAGTGGGTATTCAGAATCAAAAGGAATTCTGATGGAACTATTGTCCGGTATAAGGCTAGGCTTGTTGCAAAAGGATTTAAGCAACGGTATGGCATCGACTATGAGGATACTTTTAGTCCCGTTGTAAAAGCTGCCACCATTCGTCTTGTTTTGTCTATTGCTGTTTCCAGGAGATGGAGTCTCAGACAGCTAGATGTTCAGAACGCGTTCCTTCATGGTGTTCTGGAAGAGGAAGTGTATATGAAGCAACCTCCTGAGTTTGAGAACAAAAATACACCCTTCCATGTTTGCAAGTTAGATAAAGCTTTGTATGGACTCAAACAAGCTCCTAGGGCATGGTACTCCCGTCTCCATCAAAAATTACAAGCACTTGGTTTTGTTCCTTCCAAGTCTGACACATCACTGTACAATAAGTGCAATACATCTATCTTTTTACTTATTTATGTTGATGATATTATTGTCACAAGCTCATCAGATGAAGCAGTGACAGGACTGTTGAAAGATCTTAGTGATGAATTTGCACTGAAGGATTTGGGAGACTTGCATTTTTTCCTAGGTATTGAGGTAAGAAAACAAGGAAGTGAACTTCACCTATCTCAGGAAAAATATGCTACTGATCTTGTAAGAAGAGCTGGGTTACAGGGATGTAAGTCATCACCAACTCCAATGTCAAGTTCTGAAAAGATTTCTCTTACAGAGGGAGAACTCCTGAATCAGGAAGATAGCACCAAGTACAGAAGCTTGGTTAGTGCACTCCAGTACTTGACTCTTAGAAGACCAGATATTTCTTTTGCCGTGAACAAAGTCTCTCAGTTTCTTCATGCTCCCACTACAGTTCATTGGACTGCTGCAAAACGGATAGTAAGATATGTCAAAGATAATGTTAATGTTGGTCTTACTTTCTCCAAGTCTACTTCAACTCTTGTTAGTGCATTCTCTGATTCTGACTGGGTAGGAGATATTGATGATAGGCGCTCGACTGGTGGTTTTGCAGTGTTCTTTGGACCTAACCTAATAATTTGGTGTGCAAAGAAACATGCTACAGTCTCAAGATCCAGTACAGAAGCAGAATACAAGGCTTTGGCTAATGCAACAACATAAATTATCTGGGTTCAGTCCATGCTCAGACAACTTGGGATAAAACATAGTCAAGCTCCATGTCTTTGGTGTGACAATCTTGGTGCCACTTATCTGTCTGCAAATCTTGTTTTTCATGCAAGAACAAAACATATTGAGATTGACTTTCACTTTGTTCGAGAAAGGGTTGCTAGCAGGAAGCTTGAGATCCGGTTTGTGCACTCCAGATATCAAGTTGCAGATGGCTTCACCAAGGCATTGCCTACAAGGAGTTTTGAAGAATTCAAGCGTAATCTCAACTTAACAAAGTTGTGATTAAGGGAGGGTGTTAAACATATAGTTCAGCGCATACATATTGCATCATTGTAACGTGATAGATCTCTTGGAGATATTCTGGTTGTTTGTTTAGCCTAGATAACTATCTCAACCGTGGCTATCTCTATCCCTCTCTTTCTTTCTCTCCAATATGTACTCTATCTCTTTGTATGCGCTACAGGGATCTGCGCCCCTGCCTATAAACATGAACCACGTCCCCTCGCACCGAGGCAAGACGTTTACCGCAATCTTCACATGACGGACTCCAACACATCAGCATAAGTCTCTTCCCACTCGAAAAACCCACATCGTCGGAACTAGAAATCATGAACTACACAGATGTATAAAGATGAAGAACCAGATCAGAGTTGAGATTCAGGCATTCACACTCCAAAGGATGCACATGTAGTACCAATTTCCTGGCCTTTTCCTGCCGGTAGAGATGTCGCCGATGACTTCTCGACCACATCTGGGCCATGGGATTAGCGGTAGTAGCTCGGTGTTTGGCACCTGCGGTGCGGAGGAAGAAGAAGCGAACATGGCAGTGAGGACTTCAGCTAGCGAAATGGGGATCCAGATTGACAATGGTGAGGATAAGGCTTTGAATAAATGCATCTACCCGCATCGTTGCCTGTCCACTCGGGCTGATCGTGGAGGAGAGAAAGGCTGCCCAGGTGCCGCATACACCGGTCCTCATATATGTCACGTAGCAAGGACCATACTGGACTGAGTTAGCTCGGCCTCATAAATGACAACAGACAAACTAGTTTGCCACTGTGCAGAAATGACTGGCCGAGCTGAATACCTGGGCATATACATGCATGCTCGTGAATCTCGAGGACGATCAACCTCTGAGATAATAGTACTATATGGTAGTATGACCCATATCGAATTTCCGATACATACAGTTGCAATTTTGGTAAAATACATGCCTAGTAATTTTCCTACAATAACAATGGTTATTATTAGTTTTGCGAGAAAATCTCTCGATCTATTTATTAACTATCAAGGTAGTACAAAGAACACGAGAAGTAAAAAATTACATGCAGGTTCGTAGACCACCTAGCGAGGACTACTAGCATGGGAGCGAGCGGAACATTGTTGGTAACTCTGCATCCTACAACATCCATGGTAATTTATATTGAACAATCCTGGCAACTATGATATGATTGATTTTATCCATGAGAATTCACATGGGGTGTAGAGATGCATGCATGATGGCTACGATTCAAAAAAGTGCGTCATAACACAATTACCACTACCATGACTATGTACTGCCTATATTGAATTCAACCATTTTTCACAAAACAAGCATGATCCTGATAAATTTTGGTAGATCAGGACTGGTAATTTTCCTACAACATTACTGGTAATTACGATACATGATATATACTGACTAAATTGCTTTCGTGGAACATGCATTCTAAATATTCTAGAAAAAAATGATAACCATGAGATGAATGGACTAAAACATGATAATTACCATAGGGAAAATTAAAGGTGCATGCCTAGTACCTATGATAAATCTCCCTTGTAAATCCAACACAACTGCCACGGTAATTAGGTGGAGAATGTGTATTGTTTGGTACATTTCTCAGAAAAAAGAATGGAGTCAAATTCATCTAGTAAATTGGCACATTGTTCAGAAAAGTGGAGAGGGTGTGGTGTTGATTTTGTTCTCAAAATCCACCCACAAAATACCAAAATCGCCACAAAACGCCATCCCAGAATCTGCAAACAACCATTCAACACCCGCACATCCATAGAGATCACACAACGATATTGTGGAGCATATTTTTGAAACACATTGGAGTAAGGCCCTATTTCGGCAGATGCAAACCCACAAGCCCTCCCACGTCGACGTATTGTCCAACCATGAATATTCACTAATACGACTTTGTCATCTCGATCAAAGCAAATCATATGGGCTGCCGTGTGAGGATACCGCCCCTTATAGGATCCACGTGACACCCCTCTTCCACATATCACCACACCACAACATAGGGGGAAATGAGGAACGAATCCCCAGAAAAATAGAGGATGCTTTCGGGTATTGGTGAAAGGACCACTCACCTGAGATTTCACGCGGTACACCACAAAGTCATCGAAGACCGGTAGAAACCATACGCCAATTCCACCGTTGATGAGAGCAAGGGAGAACAGGGATGGGGCATAGGGAGCACACTTTCCAAAATTGAACAACTTACACCCCGCTCCCCCCCCCCCCTAATGAATGCGAGTGGGAGCGGTTTGTTGTAGCGTCGAAGTCAATGTGAGGGGGCAGCTGCAGAACACATGAAAAAGTAACTTTGAGGTGGATCTTGGAAACACTCAGACCGAACTTTCACCGGTGAAATGGGTCGATCAATCTTTTCATGACTTAGCTAACGGCCACGCACGGCCACCAATCCCTTCTCGCCCCGCAAGAATCACATGCACAGAAACAACCAACGACAAACACAGCCGCGAGATGCGCAACGGATGGGAACCGATGAGTTTGGATTTTGTCCCAATTGGAATGGTCACGACTTAATAATTTCATTGAATAATACATGGGAAACAAAATTTATCAAAGTCAAAAGTATTTTCCAGATACTTTTTTGAGATAAATTATACTCCCTCCGTTCAATAATATAGTGCGCATAGATTTTTTGAAAAGTCAAATTTTGCAAACTTTGACCAAGTTTATATAGGAAACTATTTATATCTATGATAGTAAATATATAAAATATGAAAATATTTCTTATGATGAATCTAGAGATATATTTTTGGCATTCTAGATGTAAATAGTGTTGTTCATAAACTTGCTCAAAGTTCGTTAGGTTTGACTTTTCAAAAATCTATATGCATTACATTATGGAACAAAGAGAGTATATAAACTATCTTATTTTGTGGAACTAAGACAATACTTTGATTAATAAACTACAATAATTAAGATATAATGCTATTTTTTAAAGGACATCAATAGAACATGTGCAAGGCATGTAAGGAATGAAATGTCCATGGATAGGATAAGCAGACAAGTCCCCGCCAAAAAAAGAAAGAAAGGGATAAGCAGACAAGTAGGAGGAGCCCCACCGAGGCTATCCTTTTCATGTGCTGCATGATTGAATTGTTATCTCCCTCCGATGGAAAGAGAGACTACGCGTTGGGTCCTTTTCGAGCAACATATCTTTTTACCTCGCTCATCGGGAGCGTACGTGGCACATACAAGATTCAACTGGTCTGACCATTTGGTTATTTATGTCGCCGCATCTTCATCATGGCAATGTGGACTTGTCCTCGACTACACACAACGGGAGTAACATAAATCGTAACATCATATATATCTAGGAAAAATAGATTGTGTGGCAAGTAATTAATAAAAAAAGAGAGTCATGTGTTAACATAGTTAGTTACTAATAGCATGAGTAACATCACACATATCAAGAGAAGATGAGTCTACAACCTAATAAATGAAATGTTGCACGACATCGTATATATGTTACTCCCCACTATAAAGATGGTAACATAAACTAGTAACATATGTATGTTACTAGTCCAAGTTACTCCCCACTGTGCCTAGTCTTAGTCTTACCTAACATGAGCCGTCCAACCAATCAATAATAGCTGGCTAGAATAATGCACCTCAGGTTTTGGCATCAAACCATACACACGCAAGCACATGAGATTGAAATATAAGAATAAGAGATGGTGTAAAAGGAGATTATTACATGATATGCTATTAAATTCACATGAAATAAATATTACAAGTATGTATATCGTCTGACATTTCCATATATAACTCTCCTTGGTCGCAGAAGATAAGGTCGACACAGACCGAGACGATTGAGAATTAGGAGACTTTATACGATGAGAAAGTGATGGATGCGGCTACCCGGGCGTGAAGGCATCAACCACTGCCTCCTCTCCTATAAATAAACACCCGTTGGTAGCACTTATCTTCCCATCAAGGCATCAACCAATCCACTCCACAGCCCCCGGAGCCAGACACACCAACAAGCTTCCCTGTCTTCATCTTCTTCTTCTTCCCTGCTCAAATCTTCCATACACCATGGGCTCCCTGAGAAGCAGTGGCAGCGGCGCGGCGGTGCCGGTAGAGAGTGTTGACCCTGAGGCGGCGTGCGCACTGCTGGCCTCGGGGCAGTACGGGTACGTGGACGTGCGCATGTGGGAGGACTTCGACAAGGGCCATGTCGCCGGCGCACGCAACGTACCATACTACCTCTCCGTCACCCCTCACGGTAAGGAGCACAACCCTCACTTCGTCGACCAGGTCGCCGCGCTCCACGCCAAGGAGGACCGGTTCCTCGTTGGCTGCCGCTCCGGAATCCGGTCAAGGCTTGCCACTGCAGACCTCGTCGCCGCGGTAAGTACTAACTACTAAGTGGTTTCACGACACTTTGTTGGTTGCTTGTTTATTGATTGATTCATCGACCTGCTGGCTTACGGGTTTGATGGCGCAGGGATTCACGAGTGTGAAGAACCTGGAGGGTGGCTACCTCTCCTTGCTCAAGAGCGCAAGCTACCCGCAGCCGACAGCCAGCCACCACTGATCCACCAATTCCGTATCTTGAATAAGTACTACGATGTAGTATTATCCAACGTCTTACGAAGAATAAGAGGAGGAGTTAATTTCCATGGAAAAAGAAGGCAGTATGTATGGATATGCATCCTGGGTTCTTGGCATGAACTTTGTTCCAACCAATAGCGCTACTAGCTGAATACTGATTTCCCCTTTTATGAATGTATCTCGCAAAAAGAAAACTAAAGAAAATGTTTTATTCCTCTGGTCTAGAAAATGTCAACTATCATAACCTCCTAAATAATTTTAAGGGTTATTAGTGCATATGACGTTGACAAAGTGATCATGTGCTACTGTCGTTAGTTAATTACCATGCATTGTAATCGCACAGCATGCATTTGGACTAGTATATGTGGGGTAAGAGCAGGATGCGGACACCCTGGCCTGACTGGCTCACCGATAGATTGTCCAAGTGCCTAGTGTGTGCCACACAGATAGGCAACAAAATCCTGTTGTTCGACAGTGATCCAATTCCTTTTAATCCTTCTCATCGGAGCAAATCCTTGAGGACGTCAAAAGGTTTGCATCCTTTGGCTTGGGCTCCTGCTCTCCCCTTCTACTTATCCTCCTATGTATAAGCACATATACACATTCGAGTATGTTCACTCAATTATTCTCTCATGTAAAGCTCACTCTCGGCAACAAGGATGACAATGGCCACCAATCATCTTTCCCGTGTTATCTCTCCTACATCTCTTCTCTCCACTTTCATAACTTTGCCGTCCTTTTACACCATCTCCAGATGCAACATGGAACGAAGGGCACCTCCAGGCTCTAGTCGCCCCATGCATAACACTTTGACCTCTCCCACCGGCCGAGGGCCTTAGACCTGCCCTTTGTTGTCGCCCTACATCCTAAAGATGGAAAATATCATTTCGTGGGGCACCTGCTTTGTGGGATCCTGACATTATCGTCACCTCAGTCTCCCTCAGGATCCGTAACACGGGATATCCTCTCGCCGTTGCGGGCAAGGATGTCAGCCTTGTCTGGCGATATTGGCACAGTTGCTTGCCTAGATTGGGTGGTGGCCCCGCCGATACGCTCGGCATGGTCACGAGTCTTCGTCGTACTTATGTGACTCCCTATTATTGCAGCAATTCTTTTTTTATATGTTTGTATATCATTTATGTGAACTATGGTAGCACAACAAGATGGGGTTTAGGTTAGATTTACCATAGCCTGATATAGAAGTAAATGTGAGATTCGTCATAATCTTATATTACCCGGGACAAGTGCATATTCTACTATTAACATGTATGCATATTGTATACACTGTCTAACTTTGCTCTTCAAGGATCGCTACTAACTGTGTGCTTCATTTGTGATCTAACCACTGCAAATCAATGCCACAAACACACATATTAACAATTGCAGATGTACCATGTGCATAGAAACAACTTAATTAACGAAGCGCCTGATAATAAAGTGTGATATTCAGTATACTGGCTATTGTTTGGACATGCAGAAAAACTTTTTGTATGTTTCATGTAAGCTAGGTGTATTTCCATAGAACTTTAGGTCATTGAAGTTTTAGTTTTTGTTCATAAGGCATTAAAATTTTAATTTTCTCTCTGCTATAAGAGGAAAACAACTTGGGAGGCCTCCAATGATGCAATAACGAGCCAAGCAACGAACAATCTATGTATGGAGAAGAGAGGCCTTCATCACCTAACCTTTTCAAAGGGTAACCTTTCTAGTGATTTAGCAGGAAAACAACCACCTAGTTGTACGATGAGAAATGCAACCCTGAGTAGCTTGCCGAACATGAGCTTTACTAACAGCGTTACACATAGCTTAGGCAAGCAGGCACATGCACAATAATTGGATAAATGATGTTTTACTCTCTATTTTATTTTATTTTTACATAAAATTTCTTCTATATGTAGAATAATTGTTCTATGCTTCTGGGCTTTAAGAAATTAGCTAATACTATATTAGTGAATAGTTATTACACCCAAGCGCCTAGTTAATGTCTATAAGTAAAAATTAAAAGACCTAATGTGCAGGTATAAGTTTGGACCATGGTGCAATGACATGCACAGTGATCAAAGAAATAAATCCGATCGGTGGCGGCTAGTTTAGTTAGCTTGACATTCCATCTTTGATAAATGCCAAACATTTTATATTTCAGGTTAAATTAAATGTTGGAATGTAATTTTTGTACTTCCTTCATTCAGGTGCATAGGTCACCTAGTGTAAACCAAATATCAAAGAATATTAGCCGGGGTTGCAATTAATATGCCTCATAATATACACATTCCCTCAACCGGCTTCCACGTAAAGCCCCTTTAACTTCTTCGCTATCCTTCCCACACATACATATGTTAAGCCTTCATCCTCAGACATGTAGGATTAACTACTTATTTCCATTGCAGTTTTTGATGGCATGTGATCGTCGCATTTCCACAACTTTCAAATATAACGCCGGCCTCTAACAGTATGTCTTGGTCATGGTGTAGCTCCTAAGGTACCTTATCCAAGTGGATGGAGGGAATACTAAATATATAGCACACACACATCATCAATGAAATATTGAACCCACTAAACTATAAAGATAAGACACATTTGACAATTAAAATGTAATGTAACATGCTAATAATTCAATGACGAGCTCCTCGTAAAAACCTTATATACTCTAGAATTATCAATTTGTTATTACCAAATCATAACCTGGAAACCACTACAAAGATACTTTTATACTATGGCTATAGTGATCTCTATCAAGATACTTAAGAATATAAACACATAAATATACACTACTCCCTTTGTAAACTAATATAAGATCTTTTAGATCACTACAGAGGGAGTATATTCTTCATGGTGTCACAAATTAATCCGAGAATGTATGCTATTTTGTCTTATCTTGTTTCTTACATTTAAGAAATGCCATACATTTTAAGGATGCAATGCATCCAAAAGACCAAAATTAATGTAACCGTGATTTGTATATTTAAAATATACATAAATATATTAGATAAAGCTATGGAATGACGCAAATGAGTCATGAAAAAGTAAAAAAGTTCAGTATAAATACGCTCATGGTTTTTCGAGTATGAGGAAGATGCTGACATCAACATGGAAAATAGTAGTGGCTCTTTGGAAGCTAGTTATAATTATTTTTATTTCAACGGTATAAACTTTGCTATTATTCTACATAGTTGAGCTTGTCACCTATTAGAACTTTCTTACAACGTTTAAGTATGTATTAATCCTAGTTATGGAACTTATCATCTCTTCAATTGCAATTTGTTTATTTATTTATTCTAACAATGACTACACAGAAATGACTTATAAAATAGAATTTCGAGCGAGGTACATTTCACATATTTATTTATTCACTTAGCATTGCAATCATTAATTAAACTATATAATATTAAACTTAGTGCGCCAATTGATTCATACATTGTCAATTCTTTATGCAATTAAATCAAAGATAACATTGATAATTCATTGTACACTGTAAATTTCGCAAGCATTAGAATCAAAGTTGTCAAATTCAAGTTACCTAAAAATACGTTAAAATCATGAACTACAACCAAAATTTATTTCAGTTGTGTATTTCCATTTTGGTATGAAGCAGAGTATAGGTATCGAGCAGTGGCGCAAAGATTAGAAGAGAGAGAGGCGACATGTCTTAGCAAGCCTCGACACCATGCTAGTCGCAACATCGTAGGTGAAATATGTAGACAATTCCTGCTGATAGTTTTAGTGGGGTTTTTCCTTAATTTGATGAAGTTGTCCAATATTCATAGACTGAAAGAAAATATATCGAGAATAGTGTTGCAGGTTTCGATTAAACTCAAAACTTTGCTTGCTTCTCAAGAGGTTGTAGTTTTACTTAGTAATTTTTACCTCTTGGCTATGAGTGAAAAAGTTTTAAGATATGATTACATAGGTTTTGGGTGTTTTGATGCAAGGTAACCGTTTCATCCATTATGAAGAATATGGCAAGTGCATGAATGTCTCTACGATGATTGTTGTCAAAGTTGGCCATGTACTGGGATTGCTTATTTTATTTTAATATTTCTTATTATTATTATGTTTTGATTTATATAATGGTACCTTCAACATTCGGTCTTGGCAATGGTCAATTTTTCTGGTAACTAAATATGAAAGGTCCAATGCGTCTAAGTTAGTTTCTTGTGAGAGATTGACATGGGATTTGTCTACTCCAAAGAGACCCGGTTGTCAAAATATTCGTATTACTAAGATGTTTAGTTCTGTCTTCAGAAATTACATTATGTTTTTACTTGTTACAACTTTGGCACTTGCTTGTACTTGGTTGGGTCTACTTTTATTTTCAATTATTTCTCTTCTGTTAGGTTTTAAGGTACTCACAGCAACAACATGAATGGGCGAGAGTTTTGCACCGTCACATGAATACCGTAAATACATGTTTACCACACACCCCCTATGTTAGGGCTCTCACCACACTGAAAATAACACGACCCCTATCTCTCCAGGTGCCACCGGGAGGGCCACCACATTTCTGTTGGGGAACGAAGCATGAAATTAGAAAATCATACGACGCGCGTGATTTTTACATTTTTCGTACCTTTTTATCCAGCCAGAGGCCTGGGGATTGACTCTATCAGTAGACCATGCAGACCTCGTTGGGGATGAATCCGGTTGTCATCGAACCCCAGCAAGCACAAGATTGTTGCCCTCGTATCCAATCTGCTGCCCACGATCAGAATCAGCATTGGAATCTGCAGGGACAGCAACCCCTGCTCCACTGTTCACCACCACAACTAGAGGAACCAGATATGGGTGCTCCAGGCTTTCAGCGAACTCCTCAAGAAATGGGAACCTAATAAATACGGAGTAGATGACAATGGTGGCAGCCACTTTTTGCCCGTCGGTGCTCACACAAGCTAGTTGCTCAAAACTTTCTTGCGGATCCGAGGTCACTAACCTGTCAACTGCATCCAGGAGAAACTCAATGCCTGCCTCTTCCATTCCTCTCAGCCAGTGGCAGCCGTCGCCGAAACCCTCGTCGGCAAAATCAATACCCTGACCGGTCGCCACCAACGGGGTTGGGGACGGGAGGGCCGTCTGCCGAGATGTTGGGGTGGTGGTAGGCGGCCGGGGCACCAGAAGACGAGTGGGGCAGGGGCGAGGCGAGGGTTTCGAACTGTCCTGTTCCCCTTATCTGACCCATGGACCGGCATAAAACCTAACGTCCTGGTCCACGGCCCAGACCACACCCATGTTTCCCCCATCCCAAAAGTACGTGCAAGGCCCATGTACAACGCACTATTTCGTACGGCATTCCATCTCCCAGCCTATTTTCCACAAACTGTGTCAGACGAGCCGGACTGCTTTTCCCCCATCCTGAGCTCAGAACAGAAGGCAAAGATATCGGGAACAGCTGGGCTCGGGCACCAAAACGCCCCTTCCATCATTCTGCACCAAATAGTTATTATAAGGGCAAGGCGCAGGTGCAATCCTAGCATGTTCTTGGGATTGTGTTGGTATTATGATCCAATCAACCCTGGAACCAGGATTCTGCATCGCCTAATTAAACAGTGAAGTAGAGTAGTACTATTTCATCAGATATATCAGGATTAAACAAGTCCCGTGAGCAGAGCACATGGCCGTTGTCCCGTGCCGCACCGAACGGCCGCTCGTCGGCTTCTCTCAAATCTCATCAACTCAGAGAATTGGAAAAACCTTCGCATTGTGTCTTTATATGTGACCAAGTTACTATGAAAAATAATAAACTTGTAATACGGCGATTATTTAAAAAAAGTGTTCTCAGAGATGAGCTATCATGTGTGAAGATTCATGGCTTTCAAGTCAAATGATCAATCTTACGGCCACATTCATGGCATAGTTTGTTCATATGATATCATATTGTGCACAAGGGTGCATCTTGGAATGCAAAAAATATTGCTAAGGAATTTTTTATTTTCTTTCAACGAAAATTTCATTTTCCATTTTTCGAGTGCTCAAAATGAGTTTTTTTTTTGTGAAGGAAATACCATATATTTGTTGCAAAATTGGACCAAATCATTTTATCAAATATGAGGCCATATTTAATGTACAATTGACCAAATGGTTGGGTGTCAAAAGCTTTTATCCACCTCTAGTGAAAAAGACAAATTTTCACCTATTCAGTAGGAAGTGGGTCAAATTTGAACCGCAGCTGCCTCATAGTTTTCTCTTTATTATTTCCAAAAATCATTTTTAGGTAGATAAGTATCTATTAAATCAGAGATACACTAAAAGATTTCCAAGATCCAACCACTAGCTAGAAATGGTCATACACGCCGTTTTGACCACATTTTGAAACGGGCATAGAAACAAAAATGAAAAACCTTCGCATTGCATCATTATATGTGACCAAGTTACCAGGAAAAATAATATACTCGTAATACGGTAATTATTTTTAAAAAGTGTTCTCAGAAATGATCTATCATGTGTGAAGATTCATGGCTTTCAAGCCAAATGATAAATCTTATGGCCACATTCATCGCATAGTTTGTTCAAATGATCTCATATTGTGCACAAGGGTGCATCTTGGAAGGGCAAACATTGCTGGCTAAGGAATTTTTCATTTCCTTTTGACAAAAAAATCATTTTCCATTTTTCGAGTGCCCCAAATGAGTTCTTTTGTGAAGGACCTACTATATATTTGTTGCAATATTTGACCCAATTCATTTTCTAAAATATTAGTACAATTGACAAAATGGTTGGGTGTCAAAAGCTTTGATCTACCTCTCGTGAAAAAGACAAATTTCCGCCGATTCAGTTGGAAGCAGGTCAAATTTGAACTACAATTGCCTTATAGTTTGCTCTTTCTTTTTTCCAAAAATCACTTCTAGGTACATAAGTACCTATTTAATCAGAGATATATGGTTTGTTGGCGAGACATCGAGGTTTGGATGGTGGCCAAGGGCCCCAACTCCAGAGCGCGTAAACTGGCATGCCAGCCGCGTGGTCACCGCGTGACCGTGGCGTTGCCACGCGTTCTGGGCGGCCTAGTCATGTCTGGTGGGTTGGGCACTCCTCAGGTAGGTGTTAGGAAGAATAATACGACGGAAAGATCTCACGAGGAGACTGAACTAAGCTCAAACACGAATTAGCAGCCAAGTGTTTGATTAGCGGTGGGGGAAATGCACATGGCCAATGGTCCTAAGTATTGGCTGAGGATGATCATCTACTAAGGATACTTACTTGGCAAATTTGCAGCTCAAATGGAGGATCCTAGGTGGCACTTGCTTTGCAAAGTACCACACTGGACAGAAATATGCATGTTGAAGCTAGGCTCAAATGAATGAATGGATTGAGCTGAAATTTGGTGGAGGATGGTCATTTAGGCATAGGAAATCACTGTAAAAATTTGATGTCATTTGGACATGCCAAAGTGGTACTTCCTTCAGAATGCTCTTCTCTAGACAAAAACTTGGGAAAATTATTGAGAGGAATTGGCTAAATAAAATGAGCTCAAATTTGGTGGAGGGAAGTTATATAGGAAGGAACATGCCCTGGAAAAGTTTTAGCAATAATTAAGCAATATAAAATATAAGTGCTTCACAAAATGAAAATATGACTAGAATAAAAGATTGGATGATGAGCTCACATGGATTGCTGGACAGAGCTCAAATTTTGTGGAGAGCGATTATTTGAGCATAAGGAAGATTTGGAAAAATATCAGATCATTTGGATAATCCTAGCTAGTTCTTCCTTCACAAAGCTTCTCTATGGATAGAAACTTTGGAAATTTTCTGAGGAAGATTTACTAGGAAAATGGAGCTGAATATTGGCATGTGGCAATGATTTCGATATGGAAGATTGCCCAAAAAGTTTTAGGGCAATAGGAGGGGTCTAGATAGCACTTGCTTTGCAATGTGCCAAACTAACCAGAAAACAGAAATTGAAGCTGGGCTCACATAGATGATTGGATTGAGCTGCCATTTGGAGGAGGATGATAATTTGGGCACGTGAAGGCACTGTAAAAATTCCATACCATTTGTATAAATAAAAATGGTACTTCCTTCACAACGCTGTTCACTGAACAAAAAATTGGGAAAAATATTAAGGGAAATTGGCAAAATTAATGAGCTAAAATTTGGTGGATTTACTATGCTAATGGAGCTGAATTTTGTCATGAGGCAATGATTTGTATAGTAAAGAGTGCCCAAAAGTTTTGAGGAAAATTAAGAAAATATAAATAGCACTTTCTTCAAGAGGTGCTATTCTGGACATAATTGGAAAATGAATATTCTTCAATTATTTTTGAACTAGGCAAGGAAGGTTTTTGACATATTTGAGGAAGATATGATCCAAAGAATTTATGAGATTTTTTTGGTGATTTTGGGAATGACAGAAATGTAGGCTGCTTCACAACCTAGGGCAAAAATTGTCACATGGACATGACAGAAAGGCAAAACTGATGAGGTGGCGCCTAGTGATAGCAATGCACAACAATTTACAAGGCTATGACCATCTATATTGGTCGTGATCAGCTAGAAATAAGGCAGCGGACTAGTGTTGTCTGCTTTACGACCATTTCGTGTAAGAAAATTATGACATTTCTGACCAAAATGGTCGTTATCGTCTAGGGTTTAGAGTCCCCCAGACAACTTATGACAATTTGTTCGCAAATGGTCATAGATTTACGACCATTTCTTCCAGGGTCACTGACAGAAGGTCACAAGTTGACCTTCTGTTTACTAAGAGAGGAATATGTTTGGCAGGACGATCATCCAACCACTCCCCGGGTGGAGAAATCCTAACCAATCTATCTAACTAGTGACCAACAATATTAGACTTTCTATTACAATGCTCAAATATGACTATGGCAATATCTATGCTAAATTATAGAAGTCACTGAAGATTACGGACATAATGCAAGTCGATCTCTCTCATTCCTTCGTGGTATTCACAACTTCGAAGTTGTCTGAATTTATCACCAGTTTGTTGCAGCTAATTGAATGAGCCAAAAGTGACGGAAATCTAAGAGCGAAAGCTTCTATCATCAACACATCGGCAAAAAGATACATCTTCCAGTTATTGGCCACTATCAGTTTTCCATTCCCATCTCGGATAACAATACTAGTTGACGGAAAACATGCCCTAGTTGAAGGCAACATCAACATTGATTTTAGATTAACTGGGCAGCATCAGCATTGTTTTCAAAATCCACCCACGAAAAAACCCAAAATCACAACAAAACTCCATCCCAAAATCTGCAAACAATCATTCATCACCCACTCATCCTTAGAGATCACATAACGATACTGTGAAGAACATTTTTTAAACACATTGGATGTAAGGCCCTATTTCGTCTGATTGAAACCCAAACAACCCTCCCGCCTCGCTGTATTGTCCAACCAAAAATTCACATGCGTGAACGTCCACCAATATGACTGCTTCATATCTCTCCAAACGAATCACATGGGCTGCCGTGAGAGGATCCCACCCCCTATCCGGAAATACATGACACCCCTCTTCCACATATCATCATGCCACAACACAGGGGGCAATGAGGAACAAAGACAGATGATGCACTTGGGGATTGGGGAAATGGCCACTCACCTGCGATTTGAGGCAGTACACCGCAAAGCCGTCAAAGACCGGCATAAACCACATGCCAATTGCACCGTCGGTGAGAGCGGAGGGGAACAATTATGGGGGATAGGGGAGTTGTTTTATGATACCCTGGAACTAACACGGGCCGCTAATTTCTTCCGATCTAACCGACAGTTTTAGTTTGTATTCCAACAACACTGTGATGGAGTACCACCGTTAAAAAGAGGTGAGTGCCCCGATCTAGAGGGTAAAATTGGAATGACAAAGGGTACTAATGTGTTAATCTTTTATCTAATCTGCAATTCGTCAGTAACCGTAATCCCGAATTACAAGGGACGACTGGATCATGTGATGAACATGCAGCGATGACCAGGTTCGGCGGAGCGGAGCCCTCGCCATCGCCAGAAAGGTGATGCTCTGCAGATCAGGGCTAGGCTTAGCGGCCAGAGATGCGACAACGGGCTGCTGATGCATGACAAACAACCTCTCGACGGAACTCCATGTACGGATGAGACTGACCGTTTGGTGATGTTGTGTCTCATTTGCTGGTATACATTCGTCATTTGTTTAATCAATCGAAAAGACGATGCTCGATCATGCAGCGCTTAACCATCTCTTTCTGTATTCAGTAAATAGGCCTCATTTGATGTATATGCATGCATTAAAACATTCTTCTTCAGAGATTTATAAAGTTGGATGCTACATGTAAATTCCAACTACTAGTACGCCTGATATCCGCATAACTGGGCTACATACAGCAGAGCGAAGATGATATGGAGGGAACTCGACCTAAATGAAATAATAGATGAGGCAGCTTTGGTGGACCGATCGGGCACTGCAGTCCTTGAGTTCCTGCTTTGTGATACTAAATTTCAGAACACATATGATGGAGTAGTGGATATTCCAGAGATTGTTGCGGCTACATGCTGGTATGTATGGTGGCAAAGGAGAGAGATGGTGAGGGGAGAACAAGTTCAGTCTCCACCCTGAACTGCTCTATCTTTACTGGCTCTAACTCTAAATTTTGTGTGTGCATTTAAACAAACCAGCCAGGTAACTTGCTTGAATGAATAGAGAAAGCCAATGTCAGATTTTCAAGCTTTGAACGTGGATGCATCTTTTTCTGTGGAAGATGGCCTAGGTGCTTGTGGAGCTGTGGTGAGGGATTACAACGGTGGATTCATTGGAGCTTGTACAACACCGATGGAGCATGTCCCTGATGTGGTCTCCGCAGAGGCTGAGACAATGAGACAAGGTCTGCTATTTTTGCAAAGCCTAGGATGCAACAAGGTCCTTATCAAGATTTTGGTTACCAAATGGGGCATTTTTACCGAGGGTGACGGATAAATGCGGTAACCACGGTTACCACGAAATACCGAGTAAATTTCGAACGAAATTTTTTGAATTCAAAAATTTAATCACCAAAACTAAAAATTTTGAAATTTTGACAGTATCACCGCTATATTTATGGCATGTAAACAGTTTATAGCAATAGTAACTGGCCTTAAGAGACCCACAACACATATAACAATACAATGACCAATATAGATGTACAATACTCATAAACCATCAGAATAGCAGTCCAAGTGTCCAACAATATAGTTTCAGACTTTAGAGACTAAACTTAAGATTAGACACAGGAAGACACACATAGCAGTCCAACAACAAAAGAAGTGCAGCCAGTCCATATTACAGTCCCATAACAAAAGATCGTCGATTCGTTAATTACATACTACAAAGCATTGAGCAACAAACCAAATTGTCATTCAATTCCTTCTAGACTTGCAAGTCTCCTTCCTCGAATCTCAAAACGAATCAAGCTGCAAGTGAGCAAACTAAATGTCATGTTGTTAGCAAACAAATTTGTTTATATTATCATGTCTTCGAATTTGTTGACAATATATAATAAATAGATGGATGGCATGAGATAGCAGCAAACAAATAAAATTTTGGGTGTTAGCAAGCAAATATGGATGTATGTCATGATATGGAAGCAAATAGATAATTTTTCGGGTGGCAGCAAGCAAACAGACAAGGTTAGCACTTCATTATTACCTTCCTCTTCCTCCTTTTCCTTGTAGACTTCCGCAAAGGTTCATTGCTTTCACGAGGCAGCACGTCATTGTTACCTACAAAAATTACAAGTTAGCACTTGAACAACATAAATTCATACAATGTTAATATAAACTAAAGGGCTTTGACCTTCATCATCCTCCCCATCATCTACATCCTCTTCCTCCTCTTCCTCCTCACTTGGAGGCATCCCACTTCCTCTAGATCTCTTTTGTCCCACCACCTCTAAGACAACCGGACAATCACCATCACCATCACTATCACCATCATATTCATCCTCATCTTGAATGGAATCGCTTGTTGAGTTGCCCAACCAATCCATGATTTCGTTATTACAATCATAGAGAGTGGTATTCATCAACAACGCACAAGTATCAACCTCTTTCTCTTTTGGCTCACCAAGAATTAGTCGGATTCGCAGCCTAAGGTTGTAGTGGCAAAAAACCATCTTGTGCAACTTTTCAAAACCAAGACGGTTCCTCACTAGTGTATGCACTAAAGCGTATGTGCTCCAATTCCGCTCACAGTCACTTGAAGAGGTGCATTGAGAGACAATACGAATAGCATACTTTTGAAGCACCGGTGTAGTTCCTCCAAATGTTATCCACCACTCAGTTGGGGACACCTTTTCAGCTGCATTACGAGGGTACATGCCTTCGAAAGCCCCTCTTGTATTGACATAAGAGTGAACTTCAGGAATCATAGCAATGAACTCTGAAGGACTAGCCAACTTCTTAAGTGCTGCATTGAGTGCATTCACGTGTGATAGACTTTTTCCAAAGTTATACTTGTAGTGACTTGCCGGGTCCAGAACACCGGCTATAGAATGGAATGATAGCATGGCAGCAAGAATTAGTTCGCAACGACCATTAAAGGATAGCAACAATAAGAATAATTAGCATTTTACCAACAATAACAATTCTATGGCAGCAAGAATTATTACCTGCAACCATCAATGTGTTTTTGTATAAATGGTCAACCCTTTTGTCGACCACCTTTAGGTACTTGTTTTGGTCTAGAGAATCATGACAAAACAAAGAACTCAATTGATGCCTAGAATGCATCATCCTTGTCATAAAGCCAGAAAGTGACCCAAGCTTCTGTGAATCAGCATATCTAAGTATGCTATATATTGGGCCAATTAAATCTAGCACCCACTTCACGCTATTCAACCAGGTCCTACTTATCAAACAATCATATGTGTAGTCATAATCAACCTCGGAACTCCATGAGCTATTTTTCCACTCTGGAGATGTCATCCACACTTGGAATTTCTCTTGCTTATCCCAAAAGCTTTCTAGGAACATAAAGTTAGTTCCAAACCTTGTGGCATTCGGGCGCACCAACTCTCCACCTATGTGCTTCTGCATTTCAGCATGCAAAGTTGAATGATTGTACATGAATCTGCAAATTCTCTTACAACTACTAACCACTTCATTAATCTCAGAAAAGCATCCCATCTCCTTCAACATGAGGTTAATGGTGTGATCCGCACATGGCTGCCATGTGATGTGTGGGAAATCTGCAACAAGGTCAAGACATGCTTTCTTGAAGTTAGAGCCATTGTCGGTCACAAGTTGGACAACATGTTGCTGCCCTATCTCTTCGATCACTTCTTTGATGTGCTCAAACACAAACTGTGAATTTTGCATGTGTCCGGTGGCATTAACAGATTTGTGGAAATACATACGCCCATTGGAGAACACCATAAAGTTTATGATGCTCATCCGTGAAGGGCCAGTCCACGAATCTGACATGATAGTAACACCATATGTGGGCCAATCATCTTTGAACTTGGCCACATACTGCTGCAACTCTTCATAATTGCTATTTAAATAAACTCCATCAATATCTATCCCTTTAGGGGCAGGCACCCCTTTGCCAAGGTCTTGAGTCAATTTTATTGCTCCTACGAAGTACGGACAATTGGCTTTGTGCCCAGGGATGTCATTAGCGTGAAACCATTTTGCCCAAGCCTTCCCAATCCTGGATTCATATTCCACCTTGCTAATACACGCCTCCATTGTCTGATGTGGCCTAGTCTTGCTATATGCCAAGTCAACGTCAAAAAAGTCTTTGACACCACTTGAGCTGCTCCCTACACTTCCTTTAACAGCACTGGTTCTCCCATGATCTTCACGTAACGAATTTCGTAGGGTCTACTGGAGTACCTCATCATCTTCATCTTCACAATCGATATGTATTGCTGCACCTTGATTGTTCATATGATTGACCTCAGCTACCACTCTTTTCTTTCCTTCTTTGGAAGTCCTTCTCCGGGCCTCTCCCTCTGGAATGGCTTTCCGAAAAATGGCAACTACGTGATGAGGTGCATTCATGCAAGAGAAGACATGAGGGCCCAGTCCAGCTATATGCTGCTTGAATCGGGTTGAACCCCCACCATGTCTAACTAAACCACAATATCCACACTCCCATGCTTGTCCTTCCAATGATTTCCCATGACACCATATGTTTGTTATATCATTTGCATTACCTGAAATAAAAATACAGAAGCATATGTAATTATGTTGCATTTAATTTGGATAACATTTGACTACGGCAACTTCTATAAAAAAAGTATACCTACTATGGCGACTTCTACGGCTGCGTGCGATCAATGTGTAAATTTGCATTGCCTTGCTGGAATGGCCACACTAATTGCTGATTAAGCTTCTGAAATTACACAGCTTAGTTGCATCTCTTGGATCTGTTTAAGCTTTCAGTTAACTAGGCCAAGTGAAGTGTGTAACCTGCTGCACATTACTACAAAAGAAGTTGATCCACCTAGTAAATACTGGTATCTGGGACTACTTCTATTGCTGTAAACTAGTTTGAAGACAAAATGAAAGCATACTAGACAGAAAATTAGTAACAAAAATGAACGTAGATCTACAAGGACACAACCTTACCTATAGTTGGTTCTTTAACCGGCAGTGGAACCTCCAGGCCTCTGCTTATGCCACCCTGACGAGCCACCCCGGTGGCAAATCCGCTTCGGTTGATGTCATCCAGAAATCCCGTTGCTTGTCCTCCCGATGAATGGTCGACGGGGATCGTCACACTGCCGCTGCCGTGACCTCTGCCCTGACAAGCGGGAATAGTCTCTTGAGATGGGCCATGGACGCCGGCGACGACCCCCACTGTTCGCAGCTTGCCATCGCCACAGCCCCGCCCCATCCCCCTTCCAACACCGGCCATGCCGATGGGCGCCCCAGGTGGACGACGTGAAGAGGCGATATCAGGGTGGCGCTGCCGTGAGAAAGAGATCTAAGGGCGGATTGGGTGCCGCCGCCGCCGTCTCACTCGCGCCCAGGAGCCAATTTCTTGCGGGAGCTCGATTTGGGGAGAAAGACGGCTAGGTTAAGTCCGTGGTTGTGTGCCTGTGGGAAGTACGCTTCCTGTCTTCCTCTGCGAGGCTCTGCCTCAGCTGGGCCGTGCAAAAAATTCAAACGGGCCGGTATAATTTGCTCGAAAGGCCCATTTATCGGGGGGCATGGATAAACGCGGTTACCGCTTGGTAAATGGAAATTTCGATCGGTAACCAAAACCTTGGTCCTTATACAATCTGATAACGTTATTGTGGTGGACGCACTGAAAAATAATGAAGGCCATTCATTGGTTGCTGCTCCAATTCTTAGTGATTGTCGAGTGTTACTGAAAGAATTCGGGAAGGTCTACTTAGATTTCTGTAATAGAGAGTCTAATTGTGTTGCTCATGAGCTAGCTAGTTTCGGGATAGGTAATCCACCGACTTTGTGGTTGGATAACCCCCCAAATTTTCTTTTGAAGTTTTTAGCGGATGATGTAAGTGTTATCTAAATTAATAAAGCAAGCCATGAAGGCGTTCGCCTAAAAAAAATGAGGCAGCATCGTACCGCTGGCGGTATGGGGGTGTGACACGCCGCCGACAGCGGCTGAGATGCAGCATGGTTGAAGTACGACAGAGTTTTGTAGCCTCCATGATTTTTTTCGGGTAGGAAGAAGAAGATGATTGACGTTACGTGCACGCAAACAGGAAGGACGGTTTCCTATTACCCCGGATTACCAAAATAGATTAAGGAAATATCATTAGACATAAATTAGATACGGAAAAGTGTAAACTACCCTATCAAAGGAACGTCCAGATTTACTCGGGACTCCCATATATGTTTGAGGAGTGTCAGGGTACCGTAAAAAACCTCGGATAGGGAGGACATTTTCCAAACTTACACTCCGGCTCCCCCCTAATGAATGCGAGTGGAATTTGTTGATTAGTTTGTCGTAACGTCAAAGTCAATGTGAGGGGGCAGTTGCAGAACACACAACAAAATAACTGTGAGCTCCACCTTAGAAAGACGCAGGCCCACCTTTTATCTTACCCACGACTCGCAAACGGCCGCACACGGCCACCAATCCGCCATCGCCCCGTAAGCTGCCAGATGCGCATCGGACAACAGCCCATGATTCTGGATTTGTCCCAGTATTTGGAATGATCGTGAGTTATTAATTTCATTGAAAACTACATGTGTAACCAAATTTATCAAAGTCAGTAATATTTTCAACATACTTTTTGAGATAAATTATACAAAAAAGTTTCACGTTTGACAAAACAAAACTGGGATTATTCCCAGAGTTTGGTTGTACGTCCAAAATTCTTGTTTTGTGGAACTGAGACAATAAACTAATAATTAAGTTATAAAGCAAAATTTTAAAGGAAACCAAGAGAATATGTGCAAGGCAT
The DNA here is from genome assembly GCF_002575655.3 of Aegilops tauschii subsp. strangulata. Lineage (NCBI taxonomy): Eukaryota > Viridiplantae > Streptophyta > Magnoliopsida > Poales > Poaceae > Aegilops > Aegilops tauschii. The sequence continues at coordinate 3,636,393 of NC_053040.3, read as the reverse complement.
GGGAGGAATGAAATGTCCAAGGAAAGAGAAACCACGCGTTGGGTCATTTTCGACCAACATATCCTTTCATCTTGCTTATCGGGAGCGTACGTGGCGCACACTAGATTCAGCTAGTCTGACAATTTGGTTATTCGTGTCCCCTGGCCGTGTCGCCACATCTTCATCATGGCAATGTGGACTTGTCCTCCCTCTCTCTTACCTAATATGAGCCGTCCAACCAATCAATAATAGCTGGCTAGAATAATGCACCTCGAGCTTTGGCATCACCATACACACGCAAGCACATGATCTCGAAATTATAATGTACGAGGGTGCAAAAGGAGATTATTACCTGATTTGTGATTTAATTCACGGGAAATAAATGTAGTAGGTATGTATATAGTCTGACATTTCCATATACGACTTGCTGCTCCGTCGAAGAAGATAAGGTCGACACCACGGAGACGAATAAGAATTAGGTGACTTTGTACGACGAGAAAGTGATGGATGCGGCTACCCGGGTGTGAAGGCATCATCCACTGCCTCCTCTCCAATATAAATAAATAAACACCCGTTGGTAGCACTTATCTTTCCATCAACCAATCCACTCCAGAGCCCCCGGAGCCAAACACACCAACAAGCTTCCCTGTCTTCTTCTTCTCTGCTCAAATCCTCCATACACCATGGGCTCCATGAGAAGCAGCGGCAGCGGCGCGGCGGTGCCGGTAGAGAGTGTGGATCCGACCGCCGGAAACACCTTTTTAATTATGGGAAACACTTTCCATCATACCTCTGATACAGGTGTAACTTATCAGACCAGTCATGTGCCATTCGTTTCTGTTTCATTCTACGCTGGTGATTTGCTTGAGAAACCCGTTTCTCTCTCCCCTCATTAATGGCCCTGTATCTGACCTCTAAATTGACCGTCCACCTCGGCGCCCCAGCGCCCGTAGCCTCAGTTCCGCCTCACGGATGCGCAATCCCATGATTAGGTGGTAGCTCCCCGCGGGCCATCACCAACGAGAGTCCTGCCTCATACGGTGGCCGGAGTACTACGGTGGCAAGTCATCTTCTCCATGACGCGCGGTGGCGCCATAACAACGGCGTCGCTAGACGTGATCTGTTCTGGGGAGTCGATGGAAGCGGGAGAGCAAGCGCATGTCGGCGCTAAGCATGTCGTGCTGGTTGATGGTGTCCATGATGGAAACGTTTGCGGCGTGATTTCGAGCACATCTCAACATTGTTCCATGTGGAAGCACGGGCACCTAACAGGTGATGAGGGCTCGCCATGCAGCCGTGTTTACCTGTGCACCCATACCAGCAGCTCCTCCCCCGCCAATGGCGTTGATGGCTCATCCTCTCGATGACGGCGTGGCCTCCTAGGACTGGCCGGTCCAGTGTCCTGCACCAGCAACTCCCTTCACACGGGCTGCTCCAAATTTTGGAAGCAATACTGAATTACTGATACAGCTGAAAAGCATCTAGTAGGAATTTTCTAAGGAATACTAATGCACCTATGCCATCCATCGTAGTTGAGGTGAACGGCGGCGTCAATTTGGCCACACGCCAGATATAGGCATAGTATACCCAAAAGTAATTCTTGTTGCGCAGAAGCAAAATCCAATTCCATTTGAAGCAAAGTGTATCTTAATTTGTGGAGCAAACTCTAATTTCTTTGGAACTAATGTATGATGGAAACACATGTTTGTTTATTTGGAAGCAGTCCAATGTTACATTCGGGAGAATTCTCTAGCCACTGGAAGCACAACGGTAGATACAGATTTTTATTGATCAAAATAATTTGCATGGAAGCAATGTCACTAGCAGGCTGACACAAAATATTTCTGGATAGGAAGCTCAAATAAGTTGCTCTCAAAGCAGTTGGAAAAAAGTTCATCTATATTACGTTGAAGCACGTCTAATGAAAGTGAAAAAAATAGAAATGTTGGAAACAAGTAATATTACATTCGAAGCAATTTGTTACTTGGCGGAAACAATATTTTGATGTTTTGAAAAAAAAAGATATAAAGCAAAAGGTTCGTTAAATTGAGGCAAATTTCAGTTGCAATTGAAGCAGATTCTCATATCTATGGAAACATTGATTTGCCACGTTGAATACAAACTGTTAAATTCTAAAAATCAGGCCGAAGAAAATTTCAATCGAGATGGAAGCAACGTTTTTTATGGGTTAGAAACAAACGGATATAAATAAATTATCTATCCAGTTATCTCTTGTCGGCAAAAAAGAAAGGGGGAAATCACGAAGCACCGATCCCACGTTCTTCACGGAGGCACTTACGAGGAAGAAAAAGTGAATTAGTGAACCATACATGTCGCTGCCTACCTAGGCCCACGTTATCTCAAGCTCTTTTATTGACGCATCAGAAATCAGCAATCCAACGATAAGCAGCTAGTCTGATAGTGCTATGAATCAGACGTCTCATGCCTAGTGCCTCCCTTCAATTATTCTCACCCGAGCAATCAAGGAGGGCGTGATACTCCCTTAGTTCCCAGATAGGTTTCTAAATTTTCCCAAGAATATGTACAAAAAATAGGAAGAATACCGGACCAATACCAATATATTCACACTCATGGCACATCATCAAGCTAGTAGGTGTCGCAACGTAGGTCGCCAGAAAGGTGGTTTCGGATTGATCTGTGTATTTGTCCTTGTCTGGCATTTTTGAATAATTTAATAAAGATGGCTGTGTGCATCACTGGATGCAGAGGCCGGGGTTACCCTCCTTTTCAAAAACAATTGTTGATATTTTCTTTCATATATTTGGTCAAACTTCAAAATTATAGGTTTTTCAAAAAATATCCCCCTATTTGAGAACTGAGGGAAGCAAAGGATTGTTAGGGTGGTTTCAACAGTGCATGCATATATGATGGGAAGCATGGTCGTAGTTGTGTTGAATTAGGCAAGTAGTAGTTGTAGTGCTAGTCTGGTTAGGTACAAGTGTGCTCAAGCTTGTCGGTGATTACTTTAGGAAAGTTTAGCTTAGGTCCGTTTGAAGTTTCCTTGTGCTAGTTTATACGTGCTTGGCCGAGTGGGCGGCATGGGTGTAAGGGTGGAAGGCTCTGGCATGCTTTGTTCATGTCTGGATTTGGCATGGTTGGCCTGACTCTCGCTGCGGGGCTGGCTAGGGAGCCTGCTGGTTGTATTTGAGAGTTCCCGAGAGATAGCTTCACGCTTGGCACCGGCGACGACGGCGGCTGTGCGTGTCGTTCCTCTCTTGAAGGTGTAGTCGTGGGTCTCGTTTATGAGCCAGGGCTCCGTGCGAAAAGCCTTGTCTATTCTGAGACTCGTCAGCGGTGACGCATTGCGCCGTCACCCACTTGGGGGCGTTGCCATGGAGTTTTTGTGGCGTCCGTTGTTCCTAGGCTAGGTGTTATATGGTAGCTTTAAGCTTCCTGTTGTATCTTTTGATCCGCTTTGTAAGAGAGTCTTCTCTCTACATTGTATCGCTCGGTTGTGTATTGTTTGATGTTGTTACTTTATATATAAATCGAGGCGAAAGCTTGTTTCAAGAGTGGTCTAATACAAGTTGGTTTTGTAAGTTCTAGCTGCGCCTTTATACCGTTTGTAATCTAGAAAATTATATGAGAGAAATAAAGTGAAATTAGAGGGTGCGGGGAGTACCCCGGGCCATGGTTTTTTGCATGTGTGTTCATGAGTATTTGATATGATTAATTATGTGGACGGACACAACAATTCTTATTAGATCGTGGTCCAAGACTTGAAGCCATTCTTTCCCTAGGAAGGCGACCCATATTAGTGCCCCGTGCGGGCCATATAGTTGTTCAATGGTACAGTGATAAGTAGAAGAAGACAACAAAATAGTCAGTAGCGAGCTGAGCGGCAATCGTCGTTGAGTGGAGCAAGGAGGAGACGAAATGTTGTGAATGCCGTCAAGATATGGACATGAGTCCATAGTATGAAACAGACAAAAGATTAACTGTGCTAGGATGTACATGATGACTACTTTACATGCAGTCTTGTAATTTTGGTAAAGTACATGCCTAGTAATTTGCCTACAACAACAATGGTTATTTGTGTAGAACATTGCTGGTAACTATGCATCCCACGACATCCATGGTAATTTCTATAGAACTATCCTAGCAATTATGATATGATTGATCTTATGCATGAGAATTCACATCGAGTGCAGAGATGCTTGCCTGATGGCTGCGATTGAAAAAGTGCGTGATAACACCAACACAACTATCATGATTATATACTTCCTATAAAGAATTCAACCATTTTTTAACAAAAAAACATGATCCTGATAAATTTTGGTAGACTAGGACTGGTAATTTTCCTTCGACATTACTGGTAATTACGATAAATGATATATACTAACTAAATAGCTTTGGTGGAACATGCATTCTCAATTTGGTAGGAAAAAAATTGCTAACCATGATATAAATGAACTAAGACATGATAACTAACATAGGGATAATTAAAGGTGCATGCCTAGTACCTATGATACAACCCCCTTGTAAATCCAGTACAGCTGCCAAGCTAATTTGGTAGAATGTGTATTCTTTGGTACATTTTACAGAAAAGGAATGGAGTCAAATTCATCTAGTCAATTTTTTACATTGGGCAGAAAAATGAAGAGGACGTCGTGTTGCTTTTGATTTCAAAATCCACCCAAAAAACCAAATATCGCGACAAAACACCATCCCGGAATCTCCAAACTATCATTCATCACCCACTCATCCATAGAGATTACATAACGATATTGTCGAGCACATTTTTTAAACACATTGCATGTAAGGTCCTATTTCGGTGGATTGAAACCCAACAGTCCTCCCCCCTTGTCATATTGTACAACCAAAAATTCAACTACGTGAACGTTCACAGACCGAATCACAGGGACTGCCGTGAAAGGATCCCACCATCTATCAGGACCCTCCTGCCACCCCTCTTCCACATATCATCACGCCACAACACAGGGGGCAATATGGAACGACACCAAAAAAAAGAAGACGATGCACTCGAGGATTGGGGGAAGGGCCACTCACCTGCGATTTGACGCGGTACACCACAAAAGCCAGAGAATACTGCCAGAAATCGCACGCCAATTCAATGTCGATGAGAGTACAGGGGAACAGGGATGGGGGATAGGGAGCACATTTTCCAAAATTGAATAGCTTACACACCCCGGCTCCCCCCTAATGAATGCGAGTGGCAGTAGTTTGCCGTAGCCTCAAAGTCAAGGTGAGTGGGCAGCTGCAGAACACACCACAAAATAAATGTGAGGTGGACCTTTGAAAGCCTCAAGCCCACTTTTCATCTACGAAACAGGTCGATCAATCTGCCCACGAATGGCCGCGCATGGCTACCAAACCCTCGTCACCCCGCAAGAATCACACAAATGCTGCTGCCGGATGCGCATTGGACGGCAACCGATGAGTTTGGATTTGTCCCAGTATTTGAAACAATCGAGAGTTGCTACTTTCGTCAAATAATATTCTCTAGATATTTTTTGAGATAAATTATACAAAAAAGATTCACGTTTGACAAACCAAAACTAGGATTATTTCCAGAGTTTGGTTGTACGTCCAAAAATCTTGTTTTGTGGAACTGAGACAATACTTTGATTGACAAACTATAATAATTAAGTTTTTTCTAAAGAACATCAAGAGAATATGTGCAAGGCATGGGAGGAATGAAATGTCCATGGATAGGATAAGCAGACATTGAATTGTTTGCTCCCTCCGAAGGAAAGATAAACCACGCGTTGGGTCGTTTTCGGGCAACATATCTTATCAGCTCGCTTATCGGGAGCGTACGTGGCGCACATTAGATTCAGCTGGTCTGACCATTTGGTTATTCGTTTCGCCTGGCCGTGTCGCCGCATCTTCATGATGGCAATGTGGACTTGTCCTCCCTCTCTTAGTCTTACCTAACATGAGCCGTCCAACCATTCAATAATTGCTGGCTAGAATAATGCACCTCTAGTTTTGGCATCACCATACACACGCAAGCACATGAACTTGAAATAATAATAAATGTCTCAAGCTTAGTATAATTTTGTACGAGGGTGTAAAAGAAGATTCTTACGTGATTTATTATTTATTCACAGGAAATAAATGTACTATACAATGTATGTATAACGTCTGACATTTCCGTATATAACTTGCTCCTGGGTCGAAGAAGATAAGGTCGACACAGACCGAGACGAATGAGAATTAGGAGACTTTATACGATGAGAAAGTGATGGATGCGGCTACCCGGGCGTGAAGGCATCAACCACTGCCTCCTCTCCTATAAATAAACACCCGTTGGTAGCACTTATCTTCCCATCAACCAATCCAATCCACAGCCCCCGGAGCCAGACACACCAACAAGCTTCCCTGTCTTCATCTTCTTCTTCTTCCCTGCTCAAATCTTCCATACACCATGGGCTCCCTGAGAAGCAGTGGCAGCGGCGCGGCGGTGCCGGTGGAGAGTGTGGACCCAGAGGCGGCGTGCGTGCTGCTGGCCACGCAGCAGTACGGGTACGTGGACGTCCGCATGTGGGAGGACTTCGACAAGGGGCACGTCGCGGGTGCACGCAACGTACCGTATTACCTCTCCGTCACCCCTCACGGCAAGGAGCGCAACCCTCACTTCGTCGACCAGGTCGCCGCGCTCCACGCCAAGGAGGACAGGTTCCTCGTTGGCTGCCGCTCTGGCGTCCGTTCAAGGCTCGCCACCGCGGACCTCGTGGCCGCAGTAAGTACTAAGTAGTTCCGCGGCACTTCGTTGGTTGGTTGCTGTTTATTGATTTGTCGACCTGCTGGCCTACCGATTTGATGGTGCAGGGGTTTACCAATGTGAAGAACCTTCAGGGCGGCTACCTCTCCTTGCTCAAGAGCGCAAGCTACTCGCAGCCAACAGCCAGCCACCAGTGATCCATCAATTCCATATCAAGAATAAGAAGCGTGTTCAGAGCTCCCTGTGGAGGGGACGCGTCGAGCGGACACTACAAAGGCGGTAACCACGACGGTTGCTAAACTAAGCAGAGATTATTAGGATCACAGTTAATCCTTAACACCCCTAATCTATGCTTGTCTTTGTGAATGCTCCATTATCTTGATAAAGACTCCTCCAGACATGTTTATCATTAAGTATGTTCAGCATCTTCAACTTGAGAATGTCTCATCGAAAAACCCTGTGGGAAAATATGAGGAGATAGGTGTTTGATATGGTACCCCCCCCCCCCCCCCCCCCCCGAATGAATGCGAGTGGGAGCAGTTTGCAATAGCATCAAAGTCATTGTGAGGGGGGGCAGGAGCAGAACACAGGACAAAATAACTGCGAGGTTGACCTTAGAAACCCTCATACCCACCTTTCATCTATGAAACTGGCCGATCAGACTGTCCACGACACGCTAATGGCCACGTAGGGCCACAAATCCCTCGTTGCCCCGCAAGAATCGCATGGACGGCAACAGCCAGTGCCAAACGCGGCCGCCAGATGCGCATCGGATGACAAGCTATGAGTTTGGATTTGTTCCGATATTTGGAATGCTCACGAGTTAACAATTTCATTTAATAATACATGGGCAGCCAAAATTATCGAAGTCAAAAATATTTTCCATATATTTTCTGAGATAAATTATAGAAAAAAGATCACGTTCGACAATCCAAAACTGGAATTGCTTCCAGAATTTGGTTGCACGTCCAAAAATCTTCTTATGTGGAACTAAGACAATACTTTGATTAATAAACTAATAAGTTATAAATCCATTTTTAAAGGCCATCAAGAGAATATGTGCAAGGCATGGGAGGAATGGAATGTCCATGGATAGGATAAGTAGACAAGTAGGAGGAGCCCCCACCGAGGCAATCCTTTTCATGTCCTCCATGATTGAATTGTTTGCTCCCTCCGATGGAAAGATAAACCACGTGTTGGGTTGTTTCAGGCAACATATCTTATCAGCTCGCTTATCGGGAGCGTAGGTGGCGCACACTAGATTCAACTTTGGTTATTCGTGTCCCCTGGCCGTGTCGCCGCATCTTCATCATGGTAAAGTGGACTTGTCCTCCCTCTCTTAGTCTTACCAGTCTTACCTAACAATAACATGATCTGGCCAACCAATCAATAATAGCTCGCCACAATAATGCACCCCGAGCTTTGGCATCACCATTCACACGCAAGCACACATGAACTTCAATTAATAATAAGAGGGTGCAAAAGGAGATTCTTACTACAAGTAGGGATGAGAATGGAGTGGAAAGCTTCCGCTTTTTCGGAGGAAAAATGTAAACGGAGAGGAAATATCAAAACGGAAACGGAAATTTGCAAAATGAAAATGGAAGTGGAATTTTTTATGCGGAAACGGAAACAAAAATGGAACGGTATTTTCCGGTGGAACAGACGTGGAAACGGAACTTTCCGTTTCCGTGAATATGAAATTTCCGTTTCTACTATAGGCCCATGGCTACTTTGTAGCCCAATTACCAAGCAACACACAATGACACAATGAGCAGACTGGATCATTTGAGGACCAACTTTTACTTCCACACACGTTCTCAACTAGACACAATACGGAATTGTCATGTACTATTAAAATACTACCCCATGTTGCCAACACAACCATATTATCATGTAGCCATATTAACAATTTCTTAAATTTCTTTGTTTTTTGTGTGTATTTCTTTATGATTCAAGGGGGTTTTAAGTTCCGGTCAACACACCGTTTGGTTTCCGCGTCCGTTCTGTATTCACTTCGTGTCTGTTTCCGGTAGTATTGGTTTCCGTATTCATTTCCGGGGTTTCCGTATTTGTTTTCGCTTCTGCAAAAAAATATGAAAACAAATATGGTAGCACCCAGTTCCGTCCGTTTCCGCTCCGTTTTCATCCCTAACTACAAGTTTTGTTATTTAATTCACGGCAAATAGATATAGTATGTATGTATATCCCGAGCTCACATGAGCTCGGACGAACAGTAATTTAAAAAAAAAATCTAAACATTCCGAATTTTTTTGTCTGAAGCTTTGACAAATGTTTCCATAGCTTGGAAAATTTTATCACCAGATGACGTTTATTTAAAATGTGGCAAAAGAAAGTTGATGCTCGAAAATGTGTTTGAAAATAACGTTTTAGAGCATCAATTTTTTTTTGAAAGTTGAACAAACTTTTGTCAAAGTTTCACACAAAAAAATTTGGAATTTCCTAATTTTTTTGAATTCCTTTTAATTTTATTGTTCGCCCGAGCTCATGTGAGCTCGGGATCAGAACAACTGCGTCCATCTGACATTTCCATATATAACTTGCTCCTGCATCGAAACAAGATAGGATCGACACAGCGGAGACGAATGAGAATGAGGCGACTTTATACGGTGAGAAAGTGATGGATGCGGCTACCCGGACGTGAAGGCATCAACCGCTGCCTCCTCTCCTATAAATAAACACCCTGGTAGCGCCTATGTTTCCATCAAGGCATCAACCAATCCACTCCACAGCCCCCGGAGCCAAACACACCAACAAGCCCCCTTGTTTTCTTCTTCCCTGCTCAAATCGTCCATACACCATGGGCTCCCTCAGAAGCAGCGGCAGCGGCATGCCGGTACAGAGTGTGGACCCGGAGGCGGCATGCGCACTGCTGGCCTCGGAGCAGTACGGGTACGTGGACGTGCGCATGTGGGAGGACTTCCACAAGGGCCATGTTGCCGGCGCACGCAACGTACCATACTACCTCTCTGTCACCCCTCACGGCAAGGAGCGCAACCCTCACTTCGTCGACCAGGTCGCCGTGCTCCACTCCAAGGAGGACCGGTTCCTCGTCGGTTGCCGCTCCGGGGTGCCGTCAAGGCTCGCCACCGCAGAACTCGTGGCCGCGGCAAGTACTAAGGAGTGTTGGTTTCTTGCGGATTAGTCCCTCCGTCCCACAATATATGATCATTTTTTAAGCTAACATAGGTTGAAAAGCAATCTTATATTATGGGATGGACATAGTAATTTATTGATGGGAAGTGTTTGTGACCGGGGCGTCGGCTGAACCGTTGCGCCGGTCCCGCGCGAGCCACTCGATCGAGGCCATCGTACGCCTCGCGCGAGCCCCTACCCCCGCCTTATCTTCTTTTCTCCAATCCCCTTCTCTCTTAGCCGCATCCACGCACGGGGGGTCGCCGCGCTCCTGGTCTTCCTCCTTCGGGGGTAGCTGCGCTCCTGGTCTTCCTCCTTCAGATCCCGTTGTCGCCATGGATGCGTCTGTCATCATGCCGGCTCCCTTCACCATGGCCGCGCGCAATGAGGCCAAGCACCGGGATGCCTCTGACAAGCAAGCGGTGCTACAACCAGCATCCAAATATGCTAGGATCGGTGAGCCAAAGTGCTACAATGGGCATAATTTTTGCTACTACGGACGGTGACCACTGTGACCACACCTGCAGATGCTGCAACCGCTCTGGCTAGATGCTGGAACCGGCATGATTTTTTGCTACTACAAGGTGGTGACCGCGGGGACCACGTGCCCACAGATGCTGTACCCCGCTCTCGCTAGATGCTGGAACCGGCAACGAAAAATGTTGACACCATTTGCTGGAACCGGCGAGGTGATTTGCTACAACCGAAGACGCTAATGTTCACGACTTGCACAGCGACTACAACTAGCGGGCGACGGCCATGATGTTCTTTTGCTACAACCAGGGATTAGGATTGCTGGAACCGGCGCAGTGTTTTGCTGGAAGTAGCACCCAAAAATGGTTCCATCAAAGTCTTCTTTGCTGGACAAGCAATTCTTCGCTACATCCGGCATCTTTTTTTGCTACATCCGGCATCGTTTTTTGCTGGAACCAGTCGACTGTCCGCTACGAACGCCAACGCGACAGAAGCTGCAACCAGGGTAGAGAAATGCTACAACCGGTGTATAAATTTGCTACTAGCGGCAATGGAAAAGCTTCAGAGCGGCATGAGGAGAAATCTGCCACCGCGGGAAAAAGGCTTCAATGGTGGAAAAAGCTTCAAGAGCTAATGACAAGAAAAGCTTCAACCGGGGGTGCCGGGCGGCGACTGGGGGCGAGGCCGGCGACGGGCGGCGATGAGAACGGCGACCGGGGGCGAGGACGGCGACCGGGCGGCGACGAGGACGGCGACCGGGGGCGAGGACGGCGACCGGCGGCGAGGACGGCGACCGGGCGGCGACGAGGACGGCGACCGGCGGCGAGCTGGTGATTCTTCAAGGTCAGGCCTCGCAGCGTCCATGGCGGATGGATGAAGGGCGATGCTGCTGTTCGTGCGTGCGAGAAAGGGGCGATGCTGCTGTTTGTGCGTGTGTGATCTAACGGCTCCAGGCAAAGTGATCTGACGGTGGGCAGGCAACCGGCCGAATCGTTCGGCCGGCGCACCGGCGATCACTGCCCTTTATTGATTCGTCGACCTGCTGTTGGTCGGTTTGATGATGCAGGGGTTTACGAATGTGAAGAATCTCGAGGGCGGCTACCTCTCCTTGCTCAAGAGCGCAAGCTACCCTGACAACTAGCCACCACTGGTTCTTCAGTTCCATATCTAGAATAAATACTACGTTGTATTATCCATTTTCATATGAAGAAGAAGATGACGCGTGAGAAGGAATTAATTTCCAAGTAACAAAGAAAGCCATATGCCTGCATTATATGCATCCTGAGTTCTTGACTTGGAATTTGGACAAATAGTGCTACTACCTGAGTTCTGATTTTCCCTTTTATGAATGTATCATGCAAAAAGGAAAATAAAATATGTTTTCTTCTTCAGTTCTGGAAAAGGCCAAGTACGTAACCTCCTAAATAATTTTACCTAAATGATAAGTGCCACACGTCAGGTGCGTGGCACTCCCGTCCTGACGTTTTTCAATGACAATTCCAGTCACACAATGATGCCAATCTCCAGTGACACATGGCAAGTTTCTGTCAAAAATAAACTGAAACACGAATGTTACCATGCGTAGCAACTAAAGTTACCATCCTTGCGTAACAAAACTTGCCGTCGAAAACGTTCAAAGTTCCCATGTGCTCGTACATGACGTTCGGTACTTATTAGGGTCCTAATTTTAAGGTTTATTAGTGCATGATGTTGACCAATCGATTATGTGCTACTGAAGTTAGTTAACTATCTTGTATCGTAATCAGAGCGACCACTACTGAAGTTTGTGGTATGAACCGGTAGTAAAGAGGTTGTGGCAGGCTATTTTTAGTCCCACCTCGCTCCCCTAGCAGGATTTTTACCACCTTAAATATGTAATTTTCAAACTATCACAAGCACTTGGTCGTCATTGAACTCTATGTGTAGAATTTGTGGTCGCAATATGAGTCTTCACCGGTTTCTAAACCGTTGAGGACTCATGTTGACAATTCAGATTGTACACAAAAAGATCATTGATAATCAATGTATTTTTGATATATATTTTTACATGTTTACGCCCTTCATGTATAATCAATGTTTTTTAAACTTATTTGAACTCCAGACTTTTTTTGCGTTCAGTATCCAGCATTCAAAGCGACGTCATCAATTTCCAACATGTTCTGACATCATTTGCTGTTTTTCATTCATTTACCGATTTGTTTAGAGAGCTAAATGACCGTGAAATTGAAAATCACTACAAAATGATCTCTGAAAATGTTGACACTTGGCATGGTATCATCATTTCACCCACATAGCATGTGCAAGAGATTAGAGAGGATTACCGCAAAAACTGGATGCACTTCGTGGACAAATTGGACAATCTCTTTCGGAGTATCAGGGTTTCGGACGAGAACTCATGTGTTACACGTGCACTTCATTTTTTTAACTTATTTGAACTCCAGACTTTTTTTGCGTTCAATATGCAGCATTCAAAGCGACATCATCAATTTCCAACACGTTCTGACATCATTTGCTGTTTTTCATTCATTTACCGATTTGTTTAGAGAGCTAAATGACGGTGAAATTGAAAATCACTACAAAATGAACTCTGATAATGTTGACACTTCGCATGGTATCATCATTTCACCCACCTAGCATGCGCAAGAGAGTAAAGAGGGTTACGGCAAAAACTGCACGCACTTCGTGTACAAACTGGACAATCTCTTTCGGAGTATCAGGGTTTCGGACGAGAACTCATATGTTACACGGGCACTTCATTTTTTTAAACTTATTTGAACTCCAGAATTTTTTGCGTTCAGTATGCAGCATTCAAAGCGACGTCATCAATTTCCAACACGTTCTGACATCATTTATTGTTTCTCATTCATTTACCGATTTGTTTAGAGAGCTAAATGACCGTGAAATTGAAAATCACTACAAAATGAACTCTGATAATGTTGACACATGGCATGGTATCATCATTTCACCCACATAGCATGTGCAAGAGAGTAGAGAGGGTTACGGCAAAAACTGGACGCACTTCGTGTACAAACTGGACAATCTCTTTCGGAGTATCAGAGTTTCGGACAAGAACTCATATGTTATACGGGCACTTCATTTTTTTGAAGTTATTTGAACTCCAGACTTTTTTTGCGTTCAGTATGCAACATTCAAAGCGACGTTATCAATTTTCAACCCTTTCGGGCATCATTTGCTGTTTTTCATTCATTTAGCAATTTGTTTAGAGAGCTAAATGACCGTGAAACTGAAAATCACTAGAAAATTTAAACTATTCAAATTTGAAAACTACTAGCACTAACAGAAAGTTTGTAATTTTTTGTACCTAAAGCAAAAATATTCACAAAGAAACTAAATACAGCAAAAAAACTACTCAGGAATAAATAGAAGAAAATAAGTAACGCAGAAAAGAAAAAAACTATATAAAAAATTACTCAAAAATAAATAGAAGAAAATAAATTTAAACTATTCAAATTTGAAAACTACTGGCACTAACAGAAAGTTTGTAATTTTTTGTACCTAAAGCAAGAATATTCACAAAGAAACTAAATACAGCAAAAAAAAACTACTCAGAAATAAATAGAAGAAAATAAATAAAGCGGAAAAGAAAAAAACTATATAAAAAAATTACTCTAAACTAAATAGAAGAAAATAAATTTAAACTATTCAAATTTGAAAACTACTGGCACTAACAGAAAGTTTGTAATTTTTTGTAGCTAAAGCAAAAATATTCACAAAGAAACTAAATACAGCAAAAAAAAATACTCAGAAATAAATAGAAGAAAATAAATAAAGCAGAAAAGCAAAAACTATATAAAAAATTACTCAAAAATAAATTGAAGAAAATAAATAATGCAGAAAAGAAAAAAAACTATATAAAAAATTGTTGGGGCGCTGCCCAATGGGCCTGCCAGACCTCGGGTGTGCAAATTTAGGCCGAGAAGGGCTAGCAGGCTCACAGGGCAGCGCGCCATAGTTAGGCCCAGAAGCCTGCTATATAGAGGAGTTCGAAGGAGCAGCCGCGGCTGGGTTTATAAACCAGTGCGGCTGCCCTTCGCCCGGCGAGGTGAGACTAAACTTTGCGCCCGTTGCCTGGCAGCGCACCCCCTTTAGTACCGGGTGGTGGCTCCAACTGGTACTGAAGGGTGGGTCTTTAGTACCGGTTGGAGCCACCACCCGGTACTAAAGGGGGCCGCTTCCCGCCACTTGGCCTGACCAAAATTGGCCTTTAGTACCGGTTGGTGGCTCCAACCGGTACTAAAGGCCCCTCCTATATATAGCACTTACGAAAAATTCAGTTTCCATCTCCCCACTTCTTCTTCAACTGCTTCGCGCGACATCGCCGTCGCCGCCGCAGCGCCGTCGCCCATCGCGCGCGCCCTCGCCGCCCCCGCCGCCCCGGCCGTACGTCGCTCGCCGTCTCGCGCCGCCTCCCCGTACGTCGTCGTCTCGCGCCGTCGTCGCCCCCGGACCGCCGCCCGTCGCGCTGTCGCCCCCGGCCCGCCGCCCGTCGCGTTGTCCCTGTCGCGTCGCCATCTCGCGGGGCCACCCGTACGCCGCCGCCCCCTGCTCGTACACACACACACACATACACACACACACACACACATTTTTTTTACTTATTTTCTGTTTTCTGTTGTTTAGATTAATGCATGTCAAATTGTTAAATAGATGATCGAATTAGATGAATTACGTAGATAAGAATGTTAGAATGTTAATGTTACATGAATTAGGTATATGAGATTTGAACTAGTTGAATTAATATAACTAGTTTATTTTTAGTAAGAAAAATTAATATAACTAGTTCAATTTTAGTAAATGCTTAGTTGAACTAGTTGAATTAATAGAACTAGTTTATTTTTAGTAAGAAAATTTAGGTATCTTAGATTTGATGATTTAATTAAAATATTACTATATATAGCTACTTTATATATTTTAGTAAGAAAATTAATAGAACTAGTTTATTTTTAGTAAATTCTTAGTTGAATTAATTATTTGAATTAATAGAACTAGTTTATTTTTAGTAAATTTCTTAGTTGAATTAATTATTTGAATTAATAGAACTAGTTTATTTTTAGTAAGAAAATTTAGGTATCTTAGATTTGATGATCTAATTAAAATATTACTATATAGAACTAGCTACTTTATTTTAGTAAGAAAATTAATAGAACTAGTTTATTTTTAGTAAATGCTTAGTTGAATTAGAACTACTTGAATTAATAAAAGTTGTTGAATTAGTTGAATTAATAGAACTAGTAAGTGTTTAATGTTTCACCTATATGAACATAGGAAATGTCGTCTGACGACGAAAAAGATTTCATTCTGTGCGAATACTGTGAAGACCAGCGCGGCCTGTGCGACAGAAATTTCCTAGTGATGATAGGCGCTTTAGCATCAAGATGGATGAGACCTTCGAAGTGGATACAGTAAGTCACAACAACAAGTCTTTTTTCTAATTAAGCATGACTTATATATGCTTCATTTGCTTCAACTTATAATTTTAAATTTTCACTATTCTACTAGCGCATCCCCTGCCATGCAATAATTTTTGTCTTGGATAAGATAGGTTTTAGTGCTATGGAAACTATGGAGGTAAAGAGAGTTTACCTGAAGACTAAGCATGGTTATACTTTTAACGTCAAATTATACAATGCAGACACATACACCTATTTTGAATGCAAAACTTGGCAAGCACTATGCAAGGCTTATGCATTTGAGCCTGATATGGTTATCACCTTTGATATTCGTCCGGAAGATGATATTGAAGGTAATAGAGACATCTGGGTCGATATGCAGACGCCTCCAGTTCTACCATTATGTGATTTTCTCAATCATATTTATGTCTTTGATATTGTTTATTCAAAAATAGTTGACAACTAATTTCTATTGTCAGCTTATTTCCGTTCAAGCAAACATGTCCAGCGCTTGGTAGACAGGACCTACTACTGTCCCGGGGCTGAACTAAACTGCGAGGAGATAAGTCATTATGTTTCATGGGTTGAGGATCTTCATACTGTCAAGACAAATTTTCTTCCTGCACTTAGAAATGTTAGTACTCAAAACGTGCGACCAATAGTGATCGTATTGAACTACGGTCAGATCTATTTAGGAAAGATGGTAAGATTTTTACTATTTGTCCTCAGTGCATCTTTTGCATACATTATTTTTGAAGCTAAAATTTCATTGCTAAGTATATTAATTACTATACGATGTTCTTCAACAGGGACTCCCGATGACAGTTGTGCCTCAGTGCATCGAGACTAAAGGTCGCATGTCAATGGTTAGCTTATGGCCAAGATATCCTACATTGCACATGAGTCCATTCGGGATTTCTAAAAGTGATGAATGCTTAATAGTGAAAGATTGGAGCAAAATTGTTAACGATCCCAGAGAAGTACTAGGGGGCAGCAATCAGAAGCACAGCCCACGATTAGGAGACAGGTTCATCTGCATGCTCCAGTATGATGAATCAGGAGAGCTATACATGTTCTATGCTATTTTACCTGAGAGAGAGCAGCAGGAGTGATTTAGCTAGTTCATGCTCTTAGTACTTGTCCTCTCATGTTTGTGTTCTTTGTCCTGAACTTAATCTCAAAGAGTGATTTGCTTTTGTGGTGTTAAGAACGCTTATAATATCATGACCATGTTGAAGTCGATGATATCTTTGCTTCTGGTACAAGTGAATGCTTCTTCTTTAAGCTAGTGTTGGTGGTGATTAGATAGCGGTAATGACTATGATGATTAAATAGTGGTAATGACGACTATGATGATTAAATAGTGGAAATGACGACTATGATGATTTTTAGCTAGCTAGTATACTGTTGTTGGTGATGATATGATGCAAGAGTTTTTATATTAATATGATGATGATGATGATGATGATGAGTTATTATATCATTTATGAAAGAAACCGCAGATTAGTTTCAGCTGGATGGATCCTAGCTAAGTGATCAAGTATATATGTCATATCCATATTATATACACTTAGGTGATCAGGTATAATATGGATATTGCATATACTTGATCACTTAGCTAGGATCCACATGCATCCATTCAAAACTAATCTGCGGTACTTTCACCTAATGATTTAACAACTTATTATAATGTAAAACAATCACTAAATTAAATTGAAAACAAAAAATTAAAGGAAAAATAAAAAATAAAACCAAAACACCCCCAAACATTTAGTACCGGTTGGTGTTACCAACCGGTACTAATGTCCTACACGCACCCGGGCCTGGCTCGTGCCACGTGGTGGCACGTTAGCGCCGGTTCATGTCGAACCGGTACTAAAGGGGGGGGTACCTTTAGTCCCCACTCTTTAGTGCCGGTTGCGGAACCGGCACTAAAGCCCTTTACGAACCGGGACTAAAGCCCGGTTCTGCACTAGTGGAGATGGAGATCAAAGGCACAAGATGATGATGGCCATATCATATCACTTATATTGATTGCATGTGATGTTTATCCTTTATGCATCTTATTCTGCTTTGATTGACGGTAGCATTATAAGATGATCTCTCACTAAATTTCAAGGTACAAGTGTTCTCCCTGAGTATGCACCATTGACAAAGTTCGTCGTGCTGAGACACCACGTGATGATCGGGTGTGATAAGCTCTACGTTCACATACAACGGGTGCAAGCCAGTTTTGCACACGCAGAAATACTCGGGTTAAACTTGACGAGCCTAGCATATGCAGATATGGCCTCGGAACACTGAGACCGAAAGATCGAGCGTGAATCATATAGTAGATATGATCAACATAGTGATGTTCACCATTGAAAACTACTCCATTTCATGTGATGATCGGACATGGTTTAGTTGATTTGGGTCACGTGATCACTTAGATGATTAGAGAGATGTCTTTCTAAGTGGGAGTTCTTAAGTAATATGATTAATTGAACTTTAATTTATCATGAACTTAGTACCTGATAGTATTTTGCTTGTCTATGTTGTTGTAGATAGATGACCCGTGCTGTTGTTCCGTTCAATTTTAATGCGTTCCTTGAGAAAGCTAAGTTGAAAGATGATGGTAGCAATTACACGGACTGGGTCCGTAACTTGAGGATTATCCTCATTGCTGCATAGAAGAATTACGTCCTGGAAGCATCGCTGGGTGCCAGGCCTGCTGCAGATGCTGCTGATGACGTTAAGAACGTCTGGCAAAGAAAAGCTGATGACTACTAGATAGTTCAGTGTGCCATGCTTTATGGCTTAGAACCGAGACTTCAACGACGTTTTGAACGTCATGGAGCATATGAGATGTTCCAGGAGTTGAAGTTAATATTTCAAGCAAATGCCCGGATTGAGAGATACGAAGTCTCCAATAATTTCTACAACTGTAAGATGGAGGAGAATAGTTCTGTCAGTGAACATATACTCAAAATGTCTGGGTATAATAATTACTTGATTCAACTGGGAGTTAATCTTCCAGATGATAGTGTCATTGACAGAATTCTTCAATCACTGCCACCAAGCTACAAGAGCTTTGTGATGAACTATAATATGCAAGGGATGGATAAGAAAATTCCCGAGCTCTTCGCGATGCTAAAGGCTGCGGAGGTAGAAATCAAGAAGGAGCATCAAGTGTTGATGGTCAACAAGGCCACCAGTTTCAAGAAAAAGGGTAAAGGGAAGAAGAAGGGGAACTTCAAGAAGAACGGCAAACAAGTTGCTGCTCAGGAGAAGAAACCCAAGTCTGGACCTAAACCTGAGACTGAGTACTTCTACTGCAAACAGGCTGGCCACTGAAAGCGGAACTGCCCCAAGTATTTGGCGGATAAGAAGGATGGCAAGGTGAACAAAGGTATATGTGATATACATGTTATTGATGTGTACCTTACTAAAGTTCGCAGTAGGACCTGGGTATTTGATACTGGTTCTGTTGCTAATATTTGCAACTCGAAACAGGGACTACGGATTAGGCGAAGACTGGCTAAGGACGAGGTGACAATGCGCGTGGGAAATGGTTCCAAAGTCGATGTGATCGCCGTCGGCACGCTACCTCTACATCTACCTTCGAGATTAGTTTTAGACCTGAATAATTGTTATTGGTGCCAGCGTTGAGCATGAACATTATATCTGGATCTTGTTTGATGTGAGACGGTTATTCATTTAAATATGAGAATAATGGTTGTTCTATTTATATGAGTAATATCTTTTATGGTCATGCACCCTTAAAGAGTGGTCTATTTTTTTTGAATCTTGATAGTAGTGATACACATATTCATAATGTTGAAGCCAAGAGATGCAGAGTTGATAATGATAGTGCAACTTATTTGTGGCACTGCCGTTTGGGTCATATTGGTGTAAAGCGCATGAAGAAACTCCATACTGATGGACTTTTGGAATCACTTGATTATGAATCACTTGGTACTTGCGAACCATGCCTCATGGGCAAGATGACTAAAACGCCATTCTCCGGAACAATGGAGCGAGCAACAGATTTGTTGGAAATCATACATACTGATGTATGTGGTCCGATGAATATTGAGGCTCGCTGCGGGCATCGTTATTTCTCACCGTCACAGATGATTTGAGCAGATATGGGTATATCTACTTAATGAAACATAAGTCTGGAACATTTGAAAAGTTCAAAGAATTTTAAAGTGAAGTGGAAAATCATCGTAACAAGAAAATAAAGTTTCTACGATCTGATTGTGGAGGAGAATATTTGAGTTACGAGTTTGGTCTTCATTTGAAACAATGCGGAATAGTTTCGCAACTCACGCCACCCGGAACACCACAGCATAATGGTGTGTCCGAACGTCGTAATCGTACTTTACTAGATATTGTGCGATCTATGATGTCTCTTACTGATTTACTGCTATCATTTTGGGGTTATGCTTTAGGG
The DNA here is from genome assembly GCF_002575655.3 of Aegilops tauschii subsp. strangulata. Classification (NCBI taxonomy): domain Eukaryota; kingdom Viridiplantae; phylum Streptophyta; class Magnoliopsida; order Poales; family Poaceae; genus Aegilops; species Aegilops tauschii. The sequence continues at coordinate 3,616,226 of NC_053040.3, read as the reverse complement.
ACGGCTGCATTCACGTTAAATAGGGCACCATCTAAATCCGTTGAGACGACACCTTATGAACTATGGTTTGGTAAGAAACCAAAGTTGTCATTTCTTAAAGTTTGGGGCTGCGGTGCTTGTGTGAAAAAGCTTCAACCTGATAAGCTCGAACCCAAATTGGAGAAATGTGTCTTCATAGGATACCCAAAGGAGACTGTTGGGTACACCTTCTATCACAGATCGAAGGCAATACATTTGTTGCTAAGAATGGATCCTTTGTAGAGAGGGAGTTTCTCTCGAAAGAAGTGAGTGGGAGGAAAGTAGAACTTGATGAGGTAACTGTACCTGCTCCCTTATTGGAAAGTAGTTCATCACAGAAACCGGTTCCTGTGACACCTACACCAATTAGTGAGGAAGCTATGATATTGATCAGGAAACTTCAGATCAAGTTACTACCGAACCTCGTAGGTCAACAAGAGTAAGATCCGCACCAGAGTGGTACGGTAATCCTATTCTGGAGGTCATGTTACTTGACCATGGCGAACCTACGGACTATGAATAAGAAGCGATGGTGAGCCCAGATTCCGCAAAATGGCTTGAGGCCATGAAATCTGAGATGGGATCCATGTATGAGAACAAAGTGTGGACTGTGGTTGACTTGCCCGATGATCGGCAAGCCATAGAGAATAAATGGATCGTCAAGAAGAAGACTGACGCTGACGGTAATGTTACTGTCTAAAAAGCTCGACTTGTTGCGAAAGGTTTTCGACAAGTTCAAGGGGTTGTCCGAATCATGTTAGCAATTGCCGCATTTTATGATTATGAAATTTGGAAAATGGATGTCAAAACTGCATTCCTGAATGGATTTCTAGAAGAAGAGTTGTATATGATGCAAACAAAAGGTTTTGTCAATCCAAAAGGTGCTAACAGAGTGTGCAAACTCCAGCAATCCATTTATGGACTGGTGCAAGCCTCTCGGAGTTGGAATAAACGTTTTGATAGTGTGATCAAAGCATATGGTTTTATACAGACTTTTGGAGAAGTCTGTATTTACAAAAAAGTGAGTGGGAGCTCTGTAGCATTTCTAATACTATATGTGGATGACATATTGTTGATTGGAAATGATATAGAATTTCTGGATAGCATAAAAGGATACTTGAATAAGAGTTTTTCAATGAAATACCTCGGTGAAGCTGCTTATATATTGGGCATCAAGATCTATAGAGATAGATCAAGACGCTTAATTGCACTTTCACAAAGCACATACGTTGATAAAGTTTTGAAAAAGTTCAAAATGGATCAAGCAAAGAAAGGGTTCTTGCCTGTGTTACAAGGTGTGAAGTTGAGTCAGACGCAATGCCCGACCACTGCAGAAGATAGAGAGAAAATGAAAAGTGTTCCCTATGCTTCAGCTATAGGCTCTATCATGTATGCAATGATGTGTACCAGACCTGATGTGTGCCTTGCTATTAGTTTAGCAGGGAGGTACCAAAGTAATCCAGGAGTGGATCACTGGACAGCGGTCAAGAACATCCTGAAATACCTGAAAAGGACTAAGGATATGTTTCTCGTTTATAGAGGTGAAAAAGAGCTCGTCGTAAATGGTTACGTCGATGCAAGCTTTGACACTGATCCGGACGATTCTAAATCGCAAACCGGATACGTGTTTATATTGAACGGTGGAGCTGTCAATTGGTGCAGTTCTAAACAAAGCGTCGTGCCGGGATCTACATGCGAAGCAGAGTACATAGCTGCTTCGGAAGCAGCAAATGAAGGAGTCTGGATGAAGGAGTTCATATCCGATCTAGGTGTCATACCTAGTGCATCGGGTCCAATGAAAATCTTTTGTGACAATACTGGTGCAATTGCCTTGGCAAAGGAATCCAGATTTCACAAGAGAACCAAGCACATCAAGAGACGCTTGAATTCCATCCGTGATCAAGTCCAGGTGGGAGACATAGAGATTTGCAAGATACATACGGATCTGAATGTTGCAGACCCGTTGACTAAGCCTCTCTCACGAGCAAAACATGATCAGCACCAAGACTCCATGGGTGTTAGAATCATTACTGTGTAATCTAGATCATTGACTCTAGTGCAAGTGGGAGACTGAAGGAAATATGCCCTAGAGGCAATAATAAAGTTATTATTTATTTCCTTATTTCATGATAAATGTTTATTATTCATGCTAGAATTGTATTAACCGGAAACAAAATACATGTGTGAATACATAGACAAACAGAGTGTCAATAGTATGCCTCTACTTGACTAGCTCGTTGATCAAAGATGGTTAAGTTTCCTAGCCATAGACATGAGTTGTCATTTGATGAACGGGATCACATCATTAGGAGAATGATGTGATTGACTTGACCCATTCTGTTAGCTTAGCACTTGATCGTTTTAGTTTACTATGACTATGAGATTATGCAACTCCCGATTACCGGAGGAACACTTTGTGTGCTACCAAAAGTCACAACGTAACTGGGTGATTATAAAGGTGCTCTACAGGTGTGTCCGATGGTACTTGTTGAATTGGCATAGATCGAGAGTAGGATTTGTCACTCCAATTGTCGGAGAGGTATCTCTGGGCCCTCTCGGTAATGCACATCACTATAAGCCTTGCAAGCAATGTGACTAATGAGTTAGTTGCGGGATGATGCATTACGGAACAAGTAAAGAGACTTGCCGGTAACAAGATTGAGCTAGGTATTGAGATACCGACGATCGAATCTCGGGCAAGTAACATACCAATGACAAAGGGAACAACGTATGTTGTTATGCGGTTTGACCGATAAAGATCTTCGTAGAATATGTAGGAACCAATATGAGCATCCAGGTTCCGCTATTGGTTATTGACCGGAGACGTGTCTCGGTCATGTCTACATAGTTCTCGAACCCGTAGGGTCCGCACGCTTAACATTCGGTGACGATCGGTATTATGAGTTTATGTGTTTTGATGTACCGAAGGTAGTTCCGAGTCCCGGATATGATCACAGACATGACGAGGAGTCTCGAAATGGTCGAGACATAAAGATCGATATATTGGACGACTATATTTGGACATGGGAATGGTTTCGGGTGAGTTCGGGAATATACAGGAGCACCGGGAGGTTACCGGAACCCCCCAGGAGGTATATGGGCCTTATTGGGCCTTAGTGGAAAAGAGGGGAAAGGAGCAAAGGAGGGGGCGCCCCCCAAGCCCAATCCTAATTGGGAGGGGGGCCGGCCCCCCCTTTCCTTCCTCCATCCTTCCCCTTCCTTCTCTCCTAGTCCAACTAGGGAAGGGGGGGGGGAATCCTACTCCCAGTGGGAGTAGGACTCCCCTTGGGGCGCGCCTAGGAGGGCCGGCCCCTCCCCCTCCTCCACTCCTTTATATACGGGGGAGGGGGGCACCCCACAGACACACAAGTTGATCAGTTGATCTTTTAGCCGTGTGCGGTGCCCCCCTCCACCATAATCCACCTCGGTAATATCGTAGCGATGCTTAGGCGAAGCCCTGCGTTGGTAGCATCATCATCACCGTCATCACGCCGTCGTGCTGACGAAACTCTGCCGCGAAGCTCTACTAGATCGTGAGTTCGTGGGACGTCGCCGAGCTGAACGTGTGCAGTCCGCGGAGGTGCCGTACCTTCGGTGCTAGGATCGGTTGATCGTGAAGACGTACGACTACATCAACTGCGTTGTAAATTGTATAGGTGCACTAGTTTGGCGAAGAGATGGTGATACAAGTGTAGTAATGATAGTATATATTTATTTTTCTAATAGGAACACTAAAAAACAGCAAGGTAGCAAGTAACATAAGTGAGCACAAACGGTATTGCAATGCTTGAAAATGAGGTCTAGAGTCCGTACTTTCGCTAGTGCAATCTCTCAACAATGCTAATATAATTGGATTATATAACCATCCCTCAACATGCGACGAAGAATCACTCCAAAGTTGTTATCTAGCGGAGAACATAAGACGAAATTGTTTATAGGGTACGAAACCACCTCAAAGTTATCCTTTCCGATTGATCTATCCAAGAATTCGTACTAAAATAACACCAAGTTATCCTCTCCGACCGATCTATCTAAGAGTTCGTACTAAAATTACAACAAATGATACACATCAGCAAACTCTAATGTGACGTAGATATGCCAATGTCACCACAAGTATCCGTGAGATGATTATACGATATGCATCAAACAATTTCAGATTCATAATCTCAATCCAACACAAAGAACCACAAAGAGTGCCTCAATGTTTCTACCGGAGAAACAAATACGAGAACGTGCATTAGCCACTATGCATAGATTAACCCAATGTCACCTCGTGAATCCACGAGTTGAGTGCCAAAACACACATCAGGTGAATCAATATGATACCCCATTGTCACCACGGGTATGCATAGCAAGACTTACATCAACTGTTCTCAAATCCATAAAAGTATTAAATACGATAGTAACAAAATCTCAAAGGGAAAACTCAATTCATCACAACAAGATAGAGAGGGGAAAACACCATATGATCCAACTATATTAACAAAGCTCGCGATACATCGAGATTATGCCAAATCAAGAACACGAGAGAGAGAGAGAGAGAGAGAGAGATTAAACACATAGCTACTGGTATAAATCCTCAGCCCTGAGGGTGGACAACTCCTTCATCATCATGGTGGCCGCCGGGATGATGAAGATGGCCTTCGGTGATGATTTCCCCCTCCTGCAGGGTGCTGGAACAAGGTCCAGATTAGTTTTTCGTGGATACAGAGGCTTGCAGCGGCTGAACTATCGATCTAGGTTAACTTTCGGAGGTTTCTGGATATATAGGATTTTTTTACGTCGGTTTAACGCGAAGATGGGCCTCAGGGGGGCCCACTACCCACCAGGGCACTCCAGGGGATGGCGCGCCTGGGTGCCTTGTGGGCAGCAGGGCCCCGCCTCTAGTGGTTCTTTGCTCCGGTATTTTTCTTTTCTTCCAAACAAATCCTCAAGTTTCGTCCAATTCCGAGAACTTTTATTTCTGCACAAAAACAATACCACGGTAGTTCTGCTGAAAAGAGCGTCAGTCCGGGTTAGTTCCATTCAAATCATACCAAATACATATAAAATTGTTGTAAACATGGCATGAAAACTTCATAAATTATAGATACGTTGGAGACGTATCAGCATCCCCAAGCTTAATTCCTAGTCGTCCTCAAGTAGGTAAATGATAAAAGAAATAATTTATGAATTGTGAGTGCTAGCAAAGTGCATAAGTTTGATCAATGATAATTTCAATCACTTTTCCTAGCATTATAACGTCAACTCTTTCTCATAAGACTCATCATGATAAAGTAGCAATCAATTCACATGTTATGGTTCAAACAATGCCTTCTCTTGAAACTTAACAACCTATATTCATAGTCACCAAACAATTGTAATTCAACTTATTCTCAACAAAGTCTAAGTAAGAGCTCCACATACTCAATCATCATATAGTCTTCTATGATTGCTAGTACTCAAAGCATTTTTTAGAACAAATGGCATCCATCGAATACAGAGAAAGATAGGGGCTTAATGTTTCGCCTCCCAACTCATTTATCACAGAGATAATTGTCAACAATAATAAATCATGATCAAATATATTTGACTGGCCATATGTGCCTAGATCTTTCCCAACCACATGATGCTTGCCAACTAGAGAATAATTGAGATTGAAATTAGAATGCATACTATTGACTCATGCATAAAAGTAAATACTGAAAAGTAAAAGATAGGCCCTTCGCAAAGGGAAGCAGAGGTTGTCATGCACTTTTTATTTTTGGATGCACAATCTCTTAATGCAAAGGAACGTCACATTATATTGCCCCTTATGATAGCAACCTTTATTATGCAGTCCGTCGCTTTTATTACTTTGCCATCATAAGTTTGTACAACGCTTATTTTCCCTTACAATAAAAGATCAAACATATTTAGGAGCAATTTTTATTGCTTTATGCACTGATAACAACTTACTTGAAGGATCTTATTCAATCCATAGGTAGATATGGTGGACACTCATGGCAAGAAACTGTGTGTAAGGGTTTTTGGATGCACAAGTAGTATCTCTACTTAGTATGAACTTTTGGCTAGCAAAAGATCCTAAGCAAACACCACATGTTGGAGGATCCATAACAATATAAATTCTATGCAAATATACACGACCATAACTCATTACGTTGTCTTCCTTGTCCAACTTCAACTAATTTGCTCAAGTTTGAAAATAATCAATGGGTATTCACAATCATAGAAGATGTCCAAGATAATATATTTGTATGTGAAAGTTCTCTTCCTTATACTAATCATTCATGAATTGCTTGTATGACCAACATTGTGATTGTCAAGCTTCAAAATATTTCACTTTCTAAACCCAATGTGAAGCAACTACTAGGAATGATATGGACATATAATTTAAACCTCATGGTATTCAATTCATTCAACAATTTACTCATAGAATATAAGTGAAGCACAAGAGTAAATAACAAACTACTCCAAAAATATATAAGTGAAGATCAAGTGAGTAGTTAAGTAAATGGGTGGTTATTTGAGGACTCTCACTTATTTAAAAACTTTCATATCTAAGTATTTTATTAAAACAACAAGCAAAACAAAATAAAATGACATTCCAAGAATAGCACAACTCATGTGGAGAAGCAAAAACTTAGGCTTAACCGATACTAATTGATAATTATTGATGAAGAAAGGTGGGATGCCTACCGGGGCATCACTAATCTTAGATGCTTGAGACTTAATGAAATATTAACTTGGAATACCTTGGGCATCAAGCTTGATCTCTTGTGGCTTCGTCATTCCTCTCATATCATGGTTTTCCTAATTCTTAAAAACTTTAGCCACACAAAACTCAACAAGAACTTGTAAGATAAGTTAGTATAAATCACTGCAAAACCTTATCATTCTATACTGTAACAAATCACTAGAATTATAATTTAACATTGCATAATAAATGCATCTGCATATTTCATACTCCTATCCTCAAATAGAATCATTAAACTAGCAAACATATGCAAACATAACAACAATCTGTCTCCATAGGCATTCATAGCAAGACATACATCAAGTGTTCTCAAATCCATAAAAGTATTCAAGCCGAAAACGACAAAATCTCAAAGGGAAAACTCAATTCATCACAACAAGATAGAGAGGGGAAAACACAATATGATCCAACTATATTAACAATGCTCATGATACATCAAGATCGTGCCAAATCAAGAACACGAGAGAGAAGAGAGAGAGAGAGAGAGAGAGAGAGAGAGAGAGAGAGAGATTAAACACATAGCTACGGGTACTAATCCTCAGCCCCGAGGGTGGACTACTCCCTCCTCATCATGGTGGCCGCCGGGATGATGAAGATGGCCCCAGGTGATGATTTCCCTCCGGCAGGGTGCCGGAACAGGGTCCAGATTGGTTTTTCATGGATACAGAGGCTTGCGGTGGCAGAACTTCCGATCTAGGTTAACTTTCGGAGGTTTCTAAATATATAGGATTTTTTGGTGTCGGTTTCACGCGAAGATGGGCCTCAGGGGGCCCACTGCCCACCAGGGCGCGCTAGGGGGGTGGCACGCCCTGGTGCCTTGTGGGCAGCAGTGGCCCCCCTCCAGTGGTTCTTTGCTTCAGTATTTTTCTTTTTTCTAAAAAAAATCTTCAAAAAGTTTCGTCCAATTCCGAGAACTTTTATGTTTGCACAAAAACAACACCACGGTAGTTCTACTGAAAACAACGCCAATCTGGGTTAGTTTCATTCAAATCCTACCAAAACCATATAAAATTATTGTAAACATGACATGAATACTACATAAATTATAAATACGTTGAAGACGTATCAGGGTGACACAGTTCCACACGTGGAGAAGCCAGAGGAGCCTTAGGAGCCTGCGTGCAGCCTGCCAGTGTGGATGGTGGGCGTGCCAGTGTGAGCCATGGCAATGAAGCATCGTTAGTAGGGTATGTAGGTCCCTAAGAGGTGGTCAGAAATCAGGATAAGTTATCACATCGCCCGTAGCTGCTGTAGACACTTTGTGGCAGATTGACACATAGTCTAGGCGGTCGTGCATTCTGAATCGCTCTATCTTCTGATGGTTGGGCCTGAGCGACGAGAATGCATAGTAAAATTTTATTTTCACTTTTGGAAGTGTGGCACATGAGTTATATCTCGCATTAAGCGAGATGGTAGTTTCTCTCGCTTCGAGCTCTACAGTAACAGGCCGACCCATTATAGCGCTTAAAAGAAGCGATTAGAGAAAAAAAGGGCGGGCATGAAAATTGATTCCTAGATCTCCTTGTTGCTTCATTGCACTTTTAGCCAGTAAGACACCACTCAATTTGTGTTAGCTATATAGGGCGCGAACTACTTGAAGTAAACAAAACCGGATTTCCACTTCTCTTCGGGCTCTTTTGTTTTTCACCGATTTTCTTCCATTCTTTCTCCGTTTTGTTGTTTTTTTACTTTATGTTTTCATTGGTTTTGTTTTGATTTTGTTTGTTTATTTCCTCTTTTAATGTTTTTCTGTTTTCTTTATTTTTTTCTTCGGTATTGTTTGTTTCTTTCTTGTTTTTCATCTGTTTGTTTTTGCTTTCTGTCGGGTTTCCTTTGTTTTGCAATATACAATTCAGGTATATATAAAATACCCCCTCCATAAAGAAATATAAGAGCATTTAGATCACTACTTTAGTGATCTAAACACACTTATATTTCCTTACGGAGGGAGTACATTTTCTAATACATACTTAACAATTTTTAAATATAAGTTTCACAATTTTTGGAATACATCATCAACATTCTTTCTATACACATTATTTTAACCTTTTCAAATGCTTGATGAACATTTTTCAAATACAAGATTAACATTTTTTCATTACATAGTCAGCATTTATAATATTCTTTGAATGGTTCATTAGAAATTTTTTAAATAAAATATTAACATTATTAACACATGGTAAAAATCTTCTGCAAATTTAAAATTTTCTAAATGCTTAGTTAAATTTTTTCAAATACTTGTTCAACATTTTTTTCAAAAGATTGATTAACATATTTATATACATGATCAGAAAATTTCATCATTTTTTAATACATGCTCAACATTATTCCTATACATATTTAGCATTTTTCAAGCGGTTGATTAAAAAAATTTAAATAAATGTTCACCTTTTTTTCAAATGCTTGATTAAGATTTTTTGAAATACATGATCATTTTTTAATCATTTTTAATAGATGGTCAACAGTTTTATATAGATATTTGACATTTTTCAAATGCTTCATTACCATTTTATAATACTTGTTCAATATTTTTATTATATACTTGATTAACATTTTTTAAATACACGATGAAATGGTTTGATACACATTGTTATTTTTGCATATATTTTTCATATACATTATAAAATATTTCCCTAAACACATTTAACAGTTTTCAGAGGCTTCGTCAACAATTTTCAAATGTTTTTTCTAATATAGAATATCTGGAATATAAATAAAGTAATAGCAAACAAAAAATGAAAATGAAGAAGAAAAGACGAGGATATGGCATGTCGCCTATGGTTAGCGGCGCAATGGCCTGGCCTAATAAGGAGCTCGCCTTTAGCAAGACTTCCTCGGGAGCAACTAGTTGAGCAGCGCTCCTTCGGGAGCCTCCCCGACGATCACATGGGGTGGGCTGAGAGCGCGCCACTTGATTAGCTTTTTTTATTTTTTCTCAACCATTTTCGGCTCTTTAGATAGTTTTTTCCCGAGTTTTTCGAGTTTTCGGTATTTCACCGGTCTTTCTTAGCTTTTCAACAAAAGAATTATAGAAAAAAAATGCGCAAAAAATGTGCATTTTTTCGCGTGAGAGACATGTTTTTGCTTCCGCAAGAGGCACGGCCGTGCCTGTCGGAAGCGAAAAAACGCGTTTTCCCTTTTTAAAAGTTCTAAAGGTTCCTGAACCGGATTTTTCCTGTTCTGTATTGGGAAATTTCCAATGTTCCCAGTATTCCAGGTTTTGGGAAAGTTCTAAAAGGTTCCTGAACCGGAAATTTTTTTCCTTTTTCCTTTCCTCTTTTTTCCCTTTTCATTTTTATTTCTCAAAAATATTTTATGTGCAAAAAATGTTCATAAAATTGAAATGGTTCCCATTTTACAGTTTCTTTTTCATTTTAGAAAAGCTTCCTGTTTTCGAAGTTTGTTTAGAAATTCCAAAATAATAGAATTTGAAAAAAAAATGTTTCGTTTCACAAAATCTTCTGAATTTGAAAAAATGTTCACCTTTTTAAATTTTGTTCACAACCCAAATTATTTTATTCCGATAAAATTTTCCATTTCCGAAATTTGTTAGCAAATTCAGAAAATGTTCGCATGTTTAATTTTATTTATTTATTTCGTTATGAATATATGAAAAACAAAAAAATACATAGCAAGTAGGCAAAAAGGAGATTCGTTGTTAGGGTTAGGCATGCGTACCAAAGCGTGCGAGAAAAACTGAAGATGCATGATAATGGCAAGAAAGCGAGGTGGGATTAATGGATACATCAAGATGTTAGCGCTGTGAAGCTAAATGTTCTGGGTTTGAATGGCGATGCAAGGGTGTCCGTAAGTGTGGCTATACATGAGAATTTTTTTCTTTTCTTGGTCCATCCGCTATATCTAATGCTCTTATTTCACTAGCATTAATTATAACAAAAATCATATAAAGTTCATTTTTGTACCATGATGACTGATTTCTTAGATTTAGTTGCCACGCATAGTGCGAGGTTGTTCGGGTTATTTTTTGAAGCAAAATATCAAGCCAACTGGCGAAACATGTTCCCTGAGAAAAATCACGAAACACAAAGCACAAGATAGCGAAAATTCTTGTTTTGAGTGACAACGCAGAATTTTATAGTATAAATTCTTTTTACCTTGTTTTCGTTGTTTCCTATTGGGTTTACTTGGGTTTTTCTTTCTTTCTTTGTTATACTTCAGTTTTACTTTGTTGTTTCTTTGTTTTCTATGTTTTTTCTTTTTCTTTTGTGTTCTTATCAGTTTTATTTTTTTCATCACATATCTACTTTTTTGTCAGTACACAAATGTAAGTTTTAGAGCGTATGTGCAACATTTTTCTGAAACACGCTGGACATTTTCCAAATACATGATGTACATTTTGTAAAAATACATGTTTTGAACAGTTTTTTGAATACATGGTAACTTTTTTAAATGACAATAGACTTTTCCGAAAATTTCACGGGCAGTTTTTCAAAACATGCGAATATTTCTTTAAAATTTTACAATACATTTTTTAAGGGAAATAAAAATTTCTTTAATCTAGGCGACCTTTTTTTTACATTTTTATAGAAATATATTTCAAATGTCGTGAACATTTTACAGAAACACGAGAATAATTTCCATCAAATGTGACATACATTTTTTTAATGGCGCATTTTTGTATTGTGCAAACATGTTTGTTTACACATTTTAAAGAAAGTTACATTTGTTTTGCAATGTGGAACATTTTTCGTTGTCATGATTTTTTTCCAGAGTTATCAACATTTTTCGAAACCTCCCTGACAATTCTTTTATTCGATGTTAACATTTTTGGAAATTCATGTTTTTAAATTTCATAAGTAAATTAAAGATTTGAAAATATTTGTATTCGATTTAAAATATAAATAAAAGTACAAAAGGGGAAAAAATAAAAATACGGGTGACATCAACATGACGTCACCCGGACAAACTATGTCCTACTATGTCGTGCGTTTAGCACTCCGTGGCACAATTACCACACCTTCCAGCATGCCGCTTGCTCCGAAACGTTAGGGAGTGGATCCTAGTCCGCGCTTCGCTTGGTGCGCTGGATATGGCATGACTATGTGTCTCCTGCTGCGACGCCTAGGCACGGCTCGCCTTCAGGGAAATGGAACTGAGGCAACAGAGTAACCATGTGCCACTTCATGCTGATGTCATGCATGTTCTTTGTCTTTTTTTTGTTTTTTTTCACGTTTTTTTGTTTTGTTTACATTTTGAAATATTCTAAATATATAAATTACAAACAAAATTTACATAAAATTTTGAAACTAAAAGTAGTATAGAAAAAAATAGATGTATACGAAAAAATCATAATGTAAATGGAAAAATTCTGAAAATTTTAGTCATGTGTACCAAAAATGTTATCAGTACCAAAAAAAAGTTACACTTTATAAAAAACTGTACATTCAGCAAATATTTGTGTAATTCAAAAAATCTGTTTCATACATTAAAGAAATGTATGTTACACATAAAACTATCTTCAAAAGGTTCAAAATATGTTTGTGATATTTCCAAAACATATTTGTATAATGCACAAAAATCTTTGCGTTGTTCAGTGAACAATTATCATTCAAAATATTTCAACATTTCTTTAAAAAATGTTTAACATGTATTTTATAAATAATAGTCAAAACATGTTTCGTAAATTATTAAACATGTATTTGAGAAAAAATAACGTCTATAAAAATATTTTAGATGTATATGAAAACTGTACAGCCCGTCGAAAAAAAGGTAGAAATGTGTCGAAGAAATAGAAAAGTAGGCTAATAGGACGACCTAATGAGACCAGTAGGCTATTCCTAATAGGAATCCATACGTGCGATCAATAGTTCTCACGTACCCCCTACCGCTCGCGGATGCTATTGCCGGCCCAGTTCGATGATTTCCATCAGTTTTTCCTCTTAATTTTCTCTTTTTTGGTTCCATTTTGTATTTTTTTTCTTTTCGTTTGATTTTTCCTATTCATCAACTTCCTGTTTTTGCAGCTCGGAACATTTTTAAATACATGAACATTGTGTCAATCCATGAACATTTTTTACATTTATGAAAATTTATTTTAAATTATATAAAATTCTGGTAAATTGAAAATTCAGTGATACTACCTCTGTCACATAGCTTGAAAAATGTTCTAGTATTACGGGATGGACAGAGTATTGTTTAAAGTTCCGGATCATTTGGAAATTCAAATAACGTTTATAATTTTCGAATATTTTTTCAAATATGTGAAGATAGCTTCAAAATTTGAAAAAAGGTTTCGTCACGTCCTGTGAGCTGCACGAATAGGCCGAGCCAACGTGGGGAGCGCTGCACTAAAGGACATGCAAACGGACCGGCACATTATGGACCACTTTCTAACGAAAAGAAATCAGTATTTCTTGGAAAAAAATATGTAAACAAATGTTAAAAATTGAGAACTATTTTTGGAAATCGTGACCAAATTTCGAAAATTGAATAAAACTGCAGAACGTGAACAATTTTTGAAGAAGTGAACCAAATATGAAAACGTAATTTTTTTAGACAAACTGGAATATTTCGTGAGTTGTTTTTTTACGAAAAAATGAATATATTTTGAACGCATGAAAAAATAATAAAAATGCAAATATTTATTTAAATTTAAAAAAATCATATTCTGCATAATTTTTTTGAATTGTCAACAAATTTTTATAAACTTATTAATTTTGAAAATGTGAACAAACTTTACAGAAATTTGTACATTTTTTGAAATGGCGAAGAAATTATGAATTCTGATCAATTTTTTTATTGTGATTTAGTAAAAAAAAAGAACAAATTTCGAAAAACAGGAAAGAAATTTCTCAGTAATGTGAACTGTGTTGAATGTGCGAACAAAATTAGAAAACCATGAACATAAATTTGGAAGTTTGGACTTTTTTTTTGGAAATTTTAACAAAATTTTGAAATTGTGGAAAGTTTCCAATTTTTTGAATTTACGGGCTATTTTTCCACACGCTAAAAGATATAGGGTCTGCATTATAATAGTCCCACAATGTTTATATGTATATAGGCGACTTGAGACAATAAATGAGCCATGGGAAAATAAATATAGAGAGGGTAGGCTTAAAAGAAAAAAAGGAAATAAACTTCGCCTATGATTATGAGTAAAAGATTTTGTGGGAAGAAAGCATGCGAATCAAAAGAGACGGACGTGCTAACGGAAAAAAGAGTAAAGCAAAGAAAAGGCAACCGTGGTGCCTACCATATGAATGCATGACACAAACAGAATTGTGAGCCAACCGTGGTGCCTACTAAAGGAAGGGACGATAAATTGTAGGTGCAGTCCTTTTCATATGTTGGTAAACTCCAAATCCAATTATACGTGTAGTTTTCAGAGAAAAAGTTTTCATATGTTTTAATTCTTTGTGCCTTTTCAAAAATATTATTTAAGTTTTTTAAAATCATTCATGCATTTAAAATTGTTTGTGTAGTTTCTAGAAAAGTGTTGACGCATTAAAATAATGTTCATATAGTTTTAAAAATTGATCGATGATTTTTTATATATAATTCTAAAAAATGTCCACGTGCTTACAAATATATTCCTAACTTCTACAAAGTATGCCCTTTAAAAATGCCCATGTGATTTTAAAAGTGTTTATGTGTTTTAAAAGGATGTTAATGCATTTTGAAAAACACTATGCAAAATTTAGAAGTTAGTGGGTGTATGAGCGATGGTGTATGAACGGTCTAGGCTGAGCTAGGGAAGGTCGGCCGTCACGTCCAGCTGAACGAGATTAGTTTTAAAACTACTCCCTCCATTCCACAATGTATTGCGCCCACATTTCTCGTGATCTAAGTTTGACCATAAATTTAAACAACGAGACCAACTGCAGCGGCAGCAGAAATTATACCACTGAATTTGTATTTTCGATACGAATTCAGTGGTATCAATTTTGCTCCCGCTGCTGTCGCTCTCGTCGGTTAAATGTATGGTCAAACTTAAATCTCGGGAAGCGTGGACGCACTAAATTGTGGAATGGAAGGTGTATTAGAATTGATTGTGTCCCATGAAAAGAGGGTAAGCGACAACATGGATGAGGCACTAGGTTGAAACAGATAACATCTACCTATGAAGGGGTATTCAGTCGTGCTTATTGTGCTAGGAACATGCGAAAAAATTCCTAAGTTGCAACGCACGGGCATGTTTGCTAGTTAAGAATAAAAGAAAAAGAAAGGAAAAAAAATGAGCATCTGTCCCAGCACTAGGTTGGCAGAAAGCGTGACGCGGGGAGGGGGGGGTGCGACTGATAGCTCCACCATCGCAACTACCGATCCCGGATGACAACAGCTGGATCCGAGAGAGACTAATCAAGGAGTACTCCTTAGGGAGCCCCCGCAAGGGTGCATTTGGATGGGCTGGGAGCACGCTATCAGCCGCCATCACGTGTCGCGCTCCGGGCGCTCCCTCCGGATTTTTTTTACGCATTTTCGACTTTTAGACGAGTTTTTGTTTTTTGGGCTTTTCTGTTTTCCCCAATGTTTCTTAGATTTTGGACCAAAAAAATTTGTTTCGCGAAAAAACGCTTTTTTCCCCTTCCGCGAGAGGCAGGGATAGTCGTGCCTCTTGAAAAATAAAAACAACACGTTTTTATTTTTCTTTTCCTTCCGCAAGAGGCACAAATTACTTCTGGTTGAGGCACGGATTTGCTTCCGCGGGAGGCACGGTCGTACCTCTCGGAAAAGGAAAAAACATGCTTTTCATTTTCATTTCCTTCCGCGGGAGGCACGGATTTTCTTCTCGTGGAGTCACGGATTTGCTTCCACGAGAGACAGAGTCCTGCCTCTCGAAAAAGGAAAAAAGACGTGTTTTTCTTTTTCTTTTCCTTCCGAGAGAGGCACGGATTTGATTCCGCGAGAGACACGGTCGTGCCTCTCGACAAAGGAAAAAAACATGTTTTTTTCCTTCCGTGAGAGGCTCGGATTTACCTCGCGTGGAGACACGGATTTGCTTCCGCCAGAGACACAGTCGTGCCTCTCAAAAAAAAATGTTTTTCTTTTTCTTTTTCCTTCCGCAAGAGGCACGAAATTACTTTTTGTGGAGGCACGGATTTGCTTCCATGAGAGGCACAGTCATGCTCTCATAAAAGGAAAATAACCGTGTTTGGTTTCCTTCCTTGAGAGGCACGGATTTACTTCTCGTGGAGGCATAGATTTGGTTCCACGAGAGGCATAGTCGTTCCTCTCGGAAAAGGAATAAAATGTATTTTTTTTCTTTCGCGAGAGGCATGGATTTACTTCTCGTGGATGCACGGATTTCTTTCCGTGAGAGGCACAACCGTGCCACTTCGTAAAGGGAAAAAACATGCTATCAGCTCGGTTTTTTCATCCATTTTTTTTTATGAAAACGATAAATTTTTTTCAAAACCTATCAACATAGGATCTAGTTTTGAAGATGTCAACGTGAGGAATCCAACGATGAATACGGTTTGAGATTTGGACGCACGATTTAAGAGATAAAACATTTCAAATAAACGAATCTACAAAAAAAGGAAAAAATTCGAGGTTGCGACAAGTGGCGCAGGGAAGGCGAAAGTGACCAAAGAGTACTCCTTAATTACTGATTTCGGCTGGACCCTCTATTTTAGGCTAGCTCACACAACACAAAGCTTATTCCCGAGTTGTCGCTGCACGAAAATAAACTTTCCGCAGCCCATGGCTAACACGGAGTTGTCCGTCGTGCACGCAAACAAAGTGCACGTAGTAAGCAAAGGCTAAGATAAACCCGTAAAAGATCCCACGAACTTATCAATGATCTCATGAAGTATCTACCGAGGATTCTGTTCCATGATGTATGTAACACGTCTAGTGTGCGATAAACAGTTGTTCATACCCTTTACCTAAAAAATTGACGGATTAATCAACCATGTCACACCATAATTAGGAATTATAAATTCCTCTTAGCATAATTTGATACGAAATTGTTTATAATTGGAATGACCGAATTGGTATGAATAAAAAATATACTCATGACTTTGCATTTTATTGCATGACTATCCACATCCGACCGTGGCCCAAAAACTTTCTTTTCGCATGTATAGGGCCTCTGAAATATATATCATTCTGTTCTGGCTGGAGGGGCTGACTACGAATGCTAAAAAGGTGAGGGGCAGTTGTGCGACCGAGATGATGATAATTCTACAATCTTCGGGGTATTGATGTGTAATCAAACTAAATAATTTCGAGCAACTGTGGGGTCTCCTCTCGGAAATCTCATGTTTAAAACTCATCAAATCTTGACCTACCATCTCGGTTGGTCCAGAGGCCACATCCTAAACTCTTCTGTTAGCTATAAGATGCTCTCCACAAATATAACAAGTTCCAGAATAAGATAATCGAGAACAAGCCAAGAGTAGGTATCCTACCACTAACCATGACCTCACACACCAATTATTGTATGTAATTAACAATGTACCATTAAGTTTACTGCCATAAATTTGACATTCAAACTATACGGGGTGACGTGATGTGCACATACAATTCTGTAACTTGTCTTTCGTGGGACACAACCTACTAGTACATGACCTACACACTTTTTTACCAGCCGTGATATGGTTGGCACCACTTGTTATTTGTGATAAGCTATCTTTGCATAATTGCATTCGGGCAGGCCGTTGACAGTTGGTTTCTCTGTATTAATCACTAGGGATATTTTTCGCATGTATTCATCATATCAATCATGAAAGTACCACTAGAAATAATAAAAATACATCCAGATCCGTAGATCACCTACTGACGATTACAAGCACTGAAGCGAGCTGAAGGCACGCCGTCGTCATCACCCCTCCTTCGCCGAAGCCGGGCAAAACTTGTAGTAACAGATAGTCGGGAAGTCGCCATGCTAAGGACCCATAGGACCAACGCAACAGAACAGCAACCCCCTGTCGGTGTACGAAAGAAGAGGCGCATCTTTGTACCCCTTTACCTGTGCACGGACAGTCGGAGCCACGCCCACGGCCGCACCAAGCAGAGCAGGGGAGGTGAACCAAGGAAAAACCAAAGCTCAAGACAGCCAAGGCAACGCCAAGGCCAAGGACACAAAGAAGCAGAAGGACGAAGCAGGCTCCCCCGGCAAGACTCTTGCCGGGGCAGCCTCAGCAGCCCCGACAAGACCCTTGCCGGGGCGGCTCGCCCGCACCAGCGGAGTGAGCCACCCTTGAGCCCACGGGTTCCAACTCAACCAACTGCGTTGGAACTAGGGCTCGGGAGGCACCTCCATGGTGGCATGCAGATCTTTGTGAAGACAAGGAATATTCAAGATCAGATGAGGATTGGAAGACAACGATCCTCGGCAAGATCCTTGCCGAGGAAAGCCACAAGACCCCCGGCAAGATCCTTGCCGGGGACGACAGCATGCCACGGCAAGACCCTTGCCGGGCCACCCGGCAAGGCCCTCGCCAAAGGCGCCAGCGGGGCCACCTCCAGGCCCGCACCAACCAAGTCTCCACCGCCGTTCGCATGCAGTTGCCAGCCCAACCAGCTGGGCAGGCACCTGCGTGGCAACATGCAGCTTTCAGGCCAACTTAGCACACGCCAGCGTGGCAGCATGCAGATCTTCGTGAAGGCTCCACCACCGCGCCACCTCAGCTGCCTGCCTGCCTATATGGCGCCGCACACATCGCTGGCCAGGGCGCGTGTCGAAGCGAGGAGGAGCGGCGACGGACGGGACGGGCCTCGCTCCCGCCCCCGATAAAGCTAGGGGACACCTCAGCGGCGCATTAAATGCGTCTTGTCCTGTAATACGAGCGATAAGCTCGCAATACTGTACGCCTTTCCACCTCCTGTATGCCACTGTGGCAGCCCCTTTCAACTATAAAAGGAGGCCCATGGCATACTAGAGAAGGATTGGGCTCTTTGGAACCACGCACCCACCGTAGCTAGTTGGAGAGCTCAAGAACTCTCCGAAATACATCCACCAAAGCAGGACTAGGGTTTTACGCATCCTCGCAGCCCGAACCTGGGTAAACGATTCTTGTGCTGATTACTAATCCCGCTCTTCTCGCAAACCCTGCGCCCCGGCAACCGTAGTAAGGATTCTTGTGATCCCATATGTGTCGTTCCACACCGACACCCCCGCTGATGAAGACAGGCGTACATCAGAAGGATTCAACTTGAGGACACACTGATGTAGACGAACAAAAACCGGATCCGAGTGGTTCGACCAAAGTCAACCACCGAACGAATCATGCGAGATCCGCCAGAGACACACCTCCACACGCCTCCGATGATGCTAGATGCACCCCCAGGACAACGGCTAGGCAGGGAGAACCTTATTCCATCTTGAGGGAGCCTCCGCCGTCTCGTCTTCCTGAGAATGACACAAACCCTAGCAAAACTCAAAGAAACATATAGAAATAGATCTCTACCGCCGACAATGGTCGGGATCCACTGCGCCCAAGGACCCTAAGGCCACCGGGGACGAGGCAAATCGTCGGCGCCGCCGACGGAAGGCAATAACACTAGCCGCATAAAGAATTCACATACTTATTGTAAAGCCTATTAGCCCTCGGAGCAAAGTACTTCCCTCATGGCCCTAGGGAGGAGGTTGGTAGGAGTTAAGCATCACGCGCCACCGATTATAACAACACATATGATTTCAATCTGACCTAAGAATGCTCGGACTTCCCCACCATGCCATGACCAATACATAGATGAGCAGTTAATAACAAGATTTAATACCGATATTTCTACTAACCAATGATCATGAACCTATAAACCTTTCATATTACGACATTAATAAAATTAAGCCATGGGTTTCATATTTAGTGATCTGCATGAAAAGAATTATTATATCCCCCTTGAATACCTATCCGTTTTGGACTAGTCTTATAACCCATATATATTGCCAATTACCAATTAATAGACTCTAAAAAGGATATAAGTGAAGCATGAGAGTGCCATCATTTCTATAAAATATAATCACCACCGTGCTCTAACAAGTATAAGTGAAGCACAAGAGCAACTGCCTAGCTCAAAACATATAAGTAAAGCACATAGAGTATTCTAACAAATCACGAATAAATGCGTGTCCCTCCCAAAAGGTTTGTCCAGCAAACAATGATTGTGGAAAACTAAAAGCAAACAAAGGAAAGACTTTAATACAAGACGCTCCGAGAAAAACTCATATCATGTGATGAATAAAAATATAGCTCCAAGTAACATACCATTGAATTGTGGACGAAAGAGGGGATGCCATCCGGGGCATCCTCAAGCTTAGACGCTTTGGACTTCCTTGAATACTACCTTGGGGTGCCTTGGACATCCCCAATCTTAGGGTCTTGCCACTCGTTATTCCTTCATCCATCGTGATCTCACCCAAAACTTGAAAACTTCAGCACACACAACTCAACAGAAACTTCGTGAGATCCGTTAGTATAATAGACAAATTATAAACTTTAGGTACTCTTATGAACCAATTCATATTTTATTTTTGCATAATACCTACCGTATTGTAAATTCTCCATGACTTATACCCCCGATATAATCCATAGCACAGTATTTTATTAAAGCAAGCAAAGTGTGCAACAAAAACATAAACTGTGTAAAATAGAACAGTATGTAATGATCTAAATGACTACACTTCTACACCTCTAAAATTTCTGAAAAATTAGGAAAACATGGGCAATTTTTATATGAATCATGTGTAAAAATTTCAGCAAATTAACACGTCTAGTGATTTTTAGAATTTTCTGCACTGGACGCAATACTTTCTGTTTTTTCACAGAATCAAGTGAACTATCAACCACATCACTCCAAAGGCTTTACTTGGCACAAACACTAATTAAAACATAAGAACACAATCATAACAGTAGCTATAATTGTGCGAAAACACACAAACATAAAATAAAAGCAAAAAATTAAGATAACTATTGGGTTGCCTTCCAATAAGCGTTATTCTTTTACGCCCCTAGCTAGGCGTAAGACATTGTTTCAAGTATTTTCATCCTCAGTTTTCATTCCATAGGGATCTCCCATAATGGATTCATATGGTGGTCTATTTATTTTCCTTGGAAAGTGTTCCATCCCTTTATTTAATGAAAATTGAATCCTTATATTTCCTTCTTTCATATGAATAATAGCTCCTATGGTGCGTAGGAAAGGCCTACCAAGTATTATGGAACAAGACAGATTGCATTCGATATCAAGAACAATGAAATCCAAGGATACATAATTCCTATTAGAAAGTATAAGAATGTCATTTATTCTAACAATGATTTCTTAATAGTTGAATCCGCTAAGTGCAAATTAAGGAAACATTCATCCATATCAGTGAGACCTAGCACATCACATAAAGATATTTGTATAGTAGAGACGCTAGCACCTAGATCACACAAAGCATTACATTCATAATCTTTAATTTTTACTTTAATAGTAGGTTCCCACTCATCATGTAATTTCCTAGGCATAGAAATTTCTAGTTCTAGCTTTTCTTCATGAGCTTTTATCATAGCTTCTACAAATATGTTTAGTAAAAGCTTTATTTTGTTCGTAAACATTAGGTGAATTAATCATGGATTGCAACATGGAAATACACTCAATTAAAGACCAACTATCATAATTAAAGTCCTTGTAATCCAAAGTAGTCGGCACATCACTATTTAAAGTTTTGACCTCTCCAAACCCACTTTTATCATTTTTATCATTAAGATCATCACCCTCCGAATAATTGGGACGCCTTCTAGCTAAAATTGACTCATATCCATTCCATTTTCATCAGGTTTTATGTTACTAAGAAAAGATTAAATAGGTGTCACACCAATCATTTTAATATTTTCATCATGAATACGATAAAAACCGAGCGGAATCGCTGTTTCAAGGAATTTTCGCTTAGCTCTCAACATAGCGGTTCTCTCTTTACTTTCATTAATAGGGAGTTATATGGACTTAATTGACTCATTAACATGATGCTTAGGTGACAAGGTATTTATTTTAAGAGTTTCCACATCATGAGCAATTATATCCATGTTTCTAGCCATATCATCAACTTTATGTAATTTTTCTTCCATGATACATTGAAATTATTTTGGGAACTAATAAATTCTTTAATTTAGTTCTCAAGATCAGTTGGTATCCTATTATTATTATTTTAAGAACTACCATAATTATTAGAGGAGTTTCTGGGATATGGTCTATGATTAAAATTACCTCTATAAGCATTGTTGTTGAAATTATTTCTAGCAACAAAATTCACATCAATAGCATCATTATTTTGCTCAATTAAAGTAGATAGTGGCATATCATTAGGATCAACATGAGCATTTTTACTAGCAAGCTTTTTTGTAAGAGCATCCATTTTATCACCCAAAGTAGTAATTTCTTCAACAGAGTTTACCTTCTTACCAGTTGAAGCTCGTTTGGTGTGCCATTGAGAATAATTTGTCATTACATTATCAAGGAATTTTGTAGATTCTCCCAATATGATTTCCATAAAAGTACCACCTGCAGCAGTGTCTAAAAGATTTCTCGACACAAAGTGTTGTCCCACATACATTTTTTGTATAATCATTCATAAGCTTAATCCAGGAGTGGGACAATTTCTAATCATTAATTTCATTCTCTCCTAAGATTGTGAAACTTGTTCATGCTCAAGTTGCTTAAAGTTCATTATTTGATTTCTAAGAGAAATAATCTTAGCCTGAGGAAAATACTTGGCAATATAAGCATCCTTATACTTATCCCATGAATCAATACTATTTCTAGGCAAGGATGAAAGCAAGTTTTATAACGATCTCCTAGTGAGAACAGGAATAATTTTAAATTGAAAATTTATTATCCTCATATATTTTCTTTTGCATATATTATAATTCAACAAAAGTATTAAGATGGGAAGCAGCATCCTCATTAGGAGTTCCAGAAAATTGTTCTTCCATAACAAGATTTAGCAAAGCAACATTAATATCGCATGACTCCGAACTAGTGATGGGAGGAGCAATTGGAGGACTAATAAAATCATTACTATTAGTATTTGAAAAGTCACACAATTTGGTATTTTCTTGAGACATTGTGACAAAGCAAGCAAGCAAACAAAGCAAACTAACAAAGGAAAATATTTTTTTGTGTTTTTGATTTTTATGAGAAGTAGAGGGAGAAGAAAAAGATAGCCAAATAAAAAGTAAAGCAAGTAGATGAGTGTTTGTATGTAGGAACCTGACAAGAATTTGATGATGTCTCCTTGGCAACGGCACCCGAAATTCTTCCTGCTACTTGTAAAATGCGTTGGTATTTTCCCTGAAGAGGAGGGGAGATGACGCATAGTAGAGATATGTATTTCCCTCAGTGAGAGCCAAGGTTACCGAACCAATAGGAGAACCAAGAAAATTCCCTTCGACATCACCTACACACACAAAAGCAAATACTTGCACCCAACGCGGGCAAGAGGGTTATCAATCCCCTTGAACTCATTACTTGCAAGGATTAATTCTGATAGTGATAGATAGATAAATAAATTGCAAAACAAAAATAAAGTAAATAAATTGCAGCAAGGTTTGTGTTTTAATATATGATAAAGGTAGATCCGGGGGCCATAGTTTTCACTAGAGGCTTCTCTCTTTAATAAATAGCATACGATGGATAAACAAGTTACTATTTGACAATTGATAGACAAGTGCATAGTTATGACGTTATTCATGGCAATGATCACAGATATAGGCATCACGTCCGTGACAAGTAGACCGACTCATGTCTGCATATACTACTATTACTCCACCAATCGACCGCTATCCAGCATGCATCTATGGTATTAAGTTCATGACAAACAGAGTAACCCTTAAGCAAGATGTCATGATGTAGACAAAGTAAACCCAATCAACATGAATAAACCCCCTCGTTTTATCCTTAATGGAAACATTACAAATATGTGTCTTGTCCCTTTCTGTCACCGGGATATAGAGCACGACAAGATTGAACCCATTACAAAACACCTCTCCCACTGAAGAAAAATCAGTCTAGCTGGCCAAACCAAATGGATATATTTGAGAGAAATATAAAGCTATCATAATCATGCATAATAAAGTTCAGAAAAAGACTCAATTACTTTCAATGGATAATCGGATCATAAACCCACAATTCAACGGATCCCAACAAACACACCACAAAAGAAGATTACATCGGATAGAACTACAAGAAGATGGAGGAGAACATTGTATTGAAGATCAAAGAGAGAGAAGTAGGCATCTACCTACTAGCTATGGACCCATAGGTCTGTGGTGAACTACTCACGCTTCATCGGAAGGCAGCAAGAATGATGTAGAAGTCCTCCGTGACCGATTCCCCCTCCGGCAGAGCACCGAAAAATGCCTCCAGATGGGATCGCGGAAGAACAAAAACTTGCGACGTTGGAAAAAGTGTTTCGGGTGGCTCTCTATTGGTTTCCAAATATTAGAGAATTTATAGAAGCAAAATTAGGTCAGATGGAGCCACGAGGGGACCACAAGGCATCAGGGTGCGCCTACCCCCTGGGCGCGCGATGTTGCCTTGCTGTCTCCTCGTGCAGTCTCTAGTCTCCCTCTGAAGGTTCTAGGGTATTTTTTTCCAGAAAAAAAATTGTCAAACAGTTTTGTAGCATTTGGACTCATTTTGGTCCGATTTTCTGGAAAATCAAAAGGAAGCAAAAAACAACAGCTGGCACTAGGCACTGGGTTAATAGGTTAGTTTCAAAAAATGATCTAAAATAGTATAAAAGTACATATGTAGCGTTCACGAGTGATAATATAATAGCATGAAACAAGCAAAAATTATAGATACATTGGAGACGTATCAGGCCGGCATAGGCGCCAGCGTCGGCCCCATCACCGCCCAATATCCCACCATCAAAAGCATCAACTTTGACTATCCCCACATCATCTCCGAGGCTCCGTCGTTCCTGGGTGTCACCCACGTTGGCGGCGACATGTTCCAAAAGATTCCCTCGGGGGACACCATCCTCATGAAGTGGATCCTATATGACTGGAGCGACGAGCACTGCGCAACGCTGCTTAAGAACTTCTACAACGTGTTACCGGCGCACAGCAAAGCAGTGCTACCGGTGAACCCAGAAGCCACAGCCGAGGTTCCATTTCGACATGATCATGCTGGCGCACAACCCGGGTGGAAGGGACAGGTACGAGAGGGAGTTCAAGGCCCTGGTCAAGGGCGTCGGGTTCGGCGCCATCAAGACCACTTACATCTATGCCAACACATGGGTAATCAAGTTCACTAAGTAGATCCATGGAAACTTCCACCGATATCTTACTCATTGCCGCTCCTAAATATGCACTATCTTTTGTTTTTCCTTATGTCTTCGTTAACTTTTTTATGCTCATTCCAAATACTAATGTTTGTGTCCTCGTCTATTCGTAGTGTACTATGATAGAGCTTCTTAATGGTTGCATGTATGATAGATGCTGCAATGACATATTGACATGTTTCCTCTCATTAGATGAGTATAATAATGAAGTGAAGTGTTACTGATCTTCGTCTCGAAAAAACGTCAGCGCAACGACTAATTAATGTTTTTATTCCTCGGTATAGACTTTGATGTTAAATAATACGACATTGGTAAGTGGAGGCATCCAGCTTCTAGATGCAATCATGGCAAGGAAGTAAATGAAAGAATTTGGACATTCAATATGAACAGAGTGACTATTATTCTTCATTCCGTTATCAGAAACACCTGATCTCGAACCAAGCAATACACTTCCCCTGACCCACATGTCTCTCCCCCTGGGAGACTCAGGATAACCTAGACCGCCACCATTAGCTACCCTCTCTCGGTGCCCCTTCTCCGCTGTTGGCGGCTGCTTTGCAGCGGTAGTGGCAGCCCCCACTTACGAAGGTGGTGTGGGAGCCCTGGTGGATGCTTTGGCTTTCTCACGAGTGTGCGAATGCGGTGGTGAGTTCCGCGGCTGCGTTGGGGTCGCACGGCGGAGGTGGCGTTGGCAGTTTAGCAGACATGCAGAGGAATGGCTTCTCTCACATCGGTGGACGCTGCTCGGTTTGCGGTGTCTGGTCCAACTGGATCTGGCCTACTCGAGTGATGACTATTTGATAAGTCCTACTTTGGCCCATCTCTGCTTGAGTAATTGGAGCCGAGTGGTAGGGGGTAATCTGATGGGCAACAACGACATTACTTCGGTGTTGTGGGGGATGCATGATAGATCCGTCGATGCTGCACCTCATGTATGGTGGTAACTTTGGCGGTGGGTGCACGGGCGTGGAAGTGGCTGCTAGTTGGGGCATGGGCTGCAGGTCATGGGAGGTGGTTTGGGGTGTGGTTGGTGGTGGTTGTCCTAGCCGACGACGGTGGGTTGGGCCTCTTTTTTGGCTGGCTACGAGCGCTGGGAGGCCCTTCTTGTGCTGCTTGTGGAGTTCGTGGAGGGTTCGCAAGGTCCCATGTTCATGTTTTCGATGGAGTAAGTAGATGGTGTGGTTTGGTTAGATCAGGGATGCGATGATTTTGGATGAAAGCCTTGTGTTGTAGTTGTCGGTACCGATGACGTTGACGCCTTTGTGCGGCATTTTACTCCTTGGAGGCTTTATTGTGATGCTTCCACATCTTGTTCTCCATGTGTGCCCCGAGCGAAATCCTTAGATTTATCTTTGGATCGGCAGATGATGGCGACATCAATGTTTTTACTTGCTTGGTGGGCGTCCTCTTGGAGCCTTGGTTCGCTACTGGACGCCTGGCATCTCGGCTGCAGTGTGGTAGGTAAGATGCAGTCCTTGGGACGTCTTCTCGTAGTGGAGGAAATGCTCTGTGGTGGCGGCCCAAGCTAAGATTTTTCGCACTCCATGTATTGTTGGTTGACCTTCTCGCAGGGGTGCTCGTGGTGGCGGTGTGGTCTCTGTGTTCTAGGTCCATTAACGGTGTTTGAGGTTCACTTTGTCGGTGATGATGGGCCATGGGTTGGCAAGAGGAAATGCAAGGGCTGTCTCTATGGAACATTCCCTTTGGCACCATATGCGGCTCTCTTTGTCATGACATGCCCACGGAGGTAGGTTGCCCTTCGATGGGGACTGTGACTGTCCTAGTTCTTCAAGGTTGAAAGTGGTCACGTGGCAAGCTTGTGACTTTTTCTCTACGTTGGTTCTCCTTTGGACTGATCCAACAACAGTTGTTCCTCCTCTTCTCGGTCTAATCTAGTGGTGATGGGTGGGATGTAGAAGGTCAAGGCTGCTTGATAGGTCTCTCTCTCTCTCTCTCTCTCTCTCTCTCTCTCTCTCTCTCTCTCTCTCTCCCTCTCTCTTTCTCCTTGTATGCGTCAATGCTAAGTCTTGTAGCCGTTGTCTTCTATCTCATTCTTGTCTCTTTTTTAAATATAAAAATGTGTTCAGGCTTGCTTTTTCCAGCCGTAGTTGCCTTGAAAAAGAAACACTGGATATTTCAAACGACAATTATGATCAAACATGATCTGGTTTATGTGTCCATATTGCGGTAGAACCTACATCTAACCAGTTGTATCGTTTCCAATGGTGTCGTTATTCATCAATTCGTGACCCAGGCTAATCGTCGTTCAGGTCAGTCAGCTCAATAAAAGATATGATGAGTTCAAATTTTGTCATTTCTACAAAAAAAATTCACATTATCCGTCTTATGTATTTGACTGCAATGTTTTTTTTGCATCTAGAGGTATAAGACAACAAAACTTTGGTTGGACCTGAAGAGTATGTTCGAAAGACATTGTACTTGTGTTTTTCTATCGAATCCATGAACAACCTTGTCTTCTTTAGCTAGTTGATGAGAACTACATCACAACAACTTTGAGTGGTTGTTCGGTAGAGAAACATGCATACTGATGTCACCATTATATATATTATGACATCAAAAAATTCATGATAAATTTAGGAAACAACTAGTTAGAAAAGCTATACTCTGAAGTATCGTGGAGAAAATAAATCAAATCAAACATCATTTTGGGAGTTTTCATGCGACTTTTCCAGTTAACCCACCATTTTGATGACCTAATCTGGTTTGCCGAGCGAGTCAGATCCAACGTAACTTGCCCAGAGAGGCGGACCCTGGCAGGCTCCCGAAGAAGCACAAAAGACGTGTCGCGAGACACCGCACCACCACACCGCACACACCACCATGGCTGAGAGGGAAGAGCAGCCAAAGCCGGTATGGAAGTAACCAGCTTGGGCTGTCCTGATTAGGCCGATGTCCGAGCAGCTCGTAATTAGTTTTTTTTTATCTTGTGTGGCTTGACAAAATGGCTGGCAAGGGAGGAATGGAGGAAGAGTAGTCGTGGGGACCAAAATAACATAATAGTTTTTTAATACAATCGCACATCCCACACTCATCCGTATGAACAAATAGATGCACACGTTACCTCTACGAGCACCTTCAAGATACTGAACTGGCACAACATCTTATAATAAACAGTCATCACAGACTCCTTATGTAGACTCCTTGTGGTCGACAGGAACATCTTTTCTAGGCTTCAGTGAACGAATATCGCCGAAAAGTTTAAGATAAATCTAGAAAAGTGCGAGCACTATTGCCAATTCTAGAACTTAAACCCTTATGAACCGGTTTTGAACAGAATAGTTACTAGTGACATGGCACAGTTTACATGCCACAATTTTGTATAACAATACGACACAAAAGCTTGGACCGGGACTCTAGAGCAGTTGATCAATTATATTATGGAATAAACTGCGGATGCCAACAGCTAGCAACAGCGTAACGGCTCATTTGTTTAGTCTCCATCACATGGCAAACAAGTGATATCTGACATAGTGCATTAAAAGGTTGACTTGTGGTTTTTCTTTGATGTCCGGAAGCAACCACGCATTCTTTAGCTCGTCGATGAAAACTACAGCACAACAACTTTGAGCAGTCTTTCCCCGGGAAACTAAGATAATATATTACGCCATCTCTAGCCGATCCCTTAAATTTAACGGAGCTTACAATTGGCTCATGCATTGTGTCAAACAATTGGTATGCGTCTCTACCGTCAGCGGCGACGATGGTGACCACGCCGGTGCCCCTGCGGCCTCTTCCACTCCTCCTACTCCAACTCCTACATGGAGCGTGAACCTTCGGCTGTGGTTCATATGCGCCCACGCCACTAGCACACATGCTTCGGCGGCGATAGGACGGAGAAGGCGGAGCCGTGGCGCGTGGAGCTGCGGTCGGTGGTCCCTGACGAGTGTGTGGTGGTGCGGTACATCAAGACAGGGGAGCCGGTGGCGCTTTCACAGCGTGTGCTGGCGGTGTTCGTGCTGATGACAGTCGCCGACTTTAGCGACCAGTGCACGAACTACCTGGAGTTTGCCGGCCACAACTGGGTCGCGCTTTGGCCCAAGACCGGCAAGCAGGAGGTGTGGATGAGTGCCATGTCGAGGCTCGCCGCGCTGTACAGCCTCGTCGTCACCGACAAGCAGCTCCGCCAGATGTAGAGCTTCTGGCGTATTATGTATTCCGTATTACAACTTTTACAGTAGTTGGCATTTTTTGGAGCCGTTCGTTTGTCTCGATCTAACGGCGCATACATACGTAGTACTCGAAAGTATGCGGATGAAAGTACTCGAAAGTACTATTAGTCTAGGGGCATTTTAGTCCTAGGAAATATATGACAAGGTGGGGCCCTCTCGTCCAATGCAAAACCGCCGCCCCTCTCCTCCAATGCAAAACCGCCGCCCCTCTCGTCCAATGCAAAGCCGCTGCCGTGCTCCTTCCCCTCTTCCATCACCATTGCAACCGCGGCCATCTCCTAGCCTTCTCCTCCTTCTCGCGGCCGCAACTTTGCTCTTCTCATCTTCCACATCCACCCCCCTCTTCCATCCACGCAAGATCCTCGATGGAGCAGCAGATCGTGCACATCGGCGGCGGTGAGAACGCCGACTTCGTGGAGATCGTCAGCAGCGAGAACGCCGACTTCATGGAGATCGCCGGCGGCGACCAGGTCAAGATGGCCAGGTTGACGGAGATCCGTTCTTGGTTTCGCAACATATTGCAGATGAACTGGACGACAATGGCCACTTTGAAGCAAATGACGAGGAGGGAGAGGGCAAAGCTTCCCCCCCCCCACCCGCACAACCAATGCACAAGTTTGAGATCCTCCTCTGGGCGATGGAGCAGGCCGATTCGTCCAGCCCGTGGACCAGGCGTAGGTGGTGGGCGTTCAGATCCAGGGTAGAGCATCCACTGGATCAGGAACCCACGGTGCACGAGGTGCCGTTGCAGATTGTGGAGCCTCCAACCGAGTCGGAGATGACTCCGAAACGCAAGAGGAGGAGGATAGTGGTCGCGACATCGCTTCCCCGCCGTTCTCCACGCTTGCCTCGCCGCTCTCCTCGTCTGAACGGCGGCCGTAGCTATGTTTAGGGTAAGATTGCTGAATTTCATTCATCATTACTTGCCACTTGCTTAATTTGATTCTCTGCAATATGTTCTTGCGACCTGTGTACTTGAATCCATAGCCTCTGGATGGCAGCTTAGTTTGATCGACGAGGCTATAATGAGTCTAGGCATATAGCATTGCTATATTTACTTGCTACGTTTTGATGTGCTGGAGTGCTATCCATGATAGGAAATTTTGTCTGTCACCTCAAGAGTTGTGTTCAAATTACGTGATGCAATCTGTGTAAATCGAACTTGCAATATTTTGGCTGCAAGAAGTGCCTCCAGAAAAGTTCAGTACACAGTTTAGAGTGATAGACTTTGGGTTGACACTGAAATATTTCAATACTGCAAGTTTAGTAGATAGTTGTAGGCATTGAAATATTTCAGTACTGACAGGTTCACACTGAAATATTTGAGTAGTGCAATTGCAGTACACACGGGTACACACTGAAAAATTTCAGTAGTGCAATGCAATTTCAGTACACACGGGTAGACACTGAATATTTCAGTACTGCAGTTTCAGTACACACACGCAACCCCAGAAATATTTCGGTGTAGCAGTTTCAGTACACGCGCGTAGCCACTGAAATATTTCGGTGGTGCTGTTTCAGTACAAGCACGTACCCTCTGAAATATTTCGGTGGTGCACTTTCAGTACACGCACGTACCCACTGAAATATTTCAGTGGTTCACTTTCAGTATACGCACGTACGAAATGAAATATTTCAGTGGTGCTGTTTCAGTACACGCATGTAGCAACTGAAATATTTCAGTTGTGCTGTTTCAGTACACACACACGTAGCCACTGAAATATTTCAGTAATGCACTTTCAGTACAGAGATGTAGACACTGAAATATTTCAGTAGTGCCATGTCGGTGACCTTGCATCCAAATATTTAGGGCTTCCTAATGATTCAGCAAAAAAAATAGACATAAGCAGTGAAATAATTTTTATAGGGATGTTGGCTTACTCATGTTGCCGTGCTGTACAACCTTTTGCTTCACTTCCTGTAAGTTCTTCTTGCATGTGTTATGGCCTACATGCTGTTTACTCTCATCATAGCAGTGATTTTGCATCTTGCAAAGGTCTTATTAATTCAACATTTACTTGTATGAACTTTGTATTCAAATTCGTATCCTCCTACAGTTGTTGTGCCAGATTTCCTTGGCATCTTCAAATTACTATACTGTCATTTTTGCAATACCAACTGTATTCAATCTGAAACTTTCAGTTACTTATATGCTACAGGTGGAATCATGGATAGGTTGCTGAAGATGCTGCGCCTCACAATAAAAGTCCCTTGCTCAACCTTAACATCACAAGCTTTTTTGCATTTCTAGTTGTCTCACTATTTGATGTGATGTATTTGAATACCAGAAGTTGTTATGCATTACAAGTTCAACTTGATAATCGTAGTACCTGCAGTCTGTGTGTTATCTGTTTTGTATTTGTGGGATCAAAATCTAATACGGTTCTGATTCCTGTTTTCATGGCCTTGATGCTAAGTTAAGTACATGCTGGTCAGAGTGATCGGACGGAAGGGTGGCGCTGGTGGGAAATATTTTAGGGTTTTATCGTCGTGATAACCCTAGAAAATTAATAAAAACGTCGAAAATCAATGGAACTAGTCATGGATGCTTCTCATGTTGGTACAAGGGTGAAGAAAGAATACAGGTCCATTTGAAGCAAGTCGAGAAAAACCGGTCTTTCCACACGGACCCTTACCTCCTACCTGAACGGCCGCCGGTGAAGGATCGACAATGTGCGCTTCTCGCGTCACCTCCGAGAAGTATTCTAAGTATTTAATCATATTAGAAAATCCATACAAATGCTGACAACCTTACCAAACTAGTCATGCTTCCTTCTCATGTTGATACAAAGAAGTGGAAATTTTTTGGGTCCATTTACATCATGTCCGGCAAGTATTTTAAGCAGTATAAATTCAAAAAAAATAAAACCTTGGAAACCTAGCTTTGTTTGTGCAAGAGATCATGTGTGCAAAATTTTGGGTGATTTGGAGGTGGTCGAAAAAATCACCGCATTCCGGAGGGACCATTTGGTCTAACTAAAGCCTTTTTTGAACAAAGGTGATTTTTTCCACCACCTCCAAATCACCCAATTTCTCTATGACACGGTGACCCACATGTGCCAAACATGTCCATGAAAGAAGACTTGGAAAAAATATATTTTACAATGCCCCCTTGAGGTATAGACCGATGTTTTGATCAGTCAGTCTAGAGGGCAGTATAAATTCAAAAAAAAATTTAAAAAATATAAAACCATGGAAACCTAGCTTTGTTTGTGCAAGAGATGATGTGTGCCAAAATTGAGGTGATTTGAGGTGGTCGAGAAAATCACCGCATTCCGGAGCGACCATTTGGTCTAACTTAAGCCTTTTTTTGAACAAAGGTGATTTTTCCACCACCTCCAAATCACCGAATTTCTCTATGACACGGTGACCCACATGTGCCAAACATGTCCATGAAAGAAGATTTGGAAAAAATATTTTTTACAATGCCCCCTTGAGGTATAGACCGATGTTTTGATCAGTCAGTCTAGAGGGCAGTATAAACTAAAAAAATTCAAAAAAATATAAAACCTTGGAAACCTAGCTTTGTTTGTGCAAGAGATCATGTGTGCCAAAATTGAGGTGATTTGAGGTGGTCGAGAAAATCACCGCATTCCGGAGGGACCATTTGGTCTAACTTAAGCCTTTTTTGAACAAAGGTGATTTTTTCCACCACCTCCAAATCACCCAATTTCTCTATGACACGGTGACCCACATGTGCCAAACATGTCCATGAAAGAAGATTTGGAAAAAATATTTTTTACAATGCCCCCTTGAGGTATAGACCGATGTTTTGATCAGTCAGTCTAGAGGGCAGTATAAACTAAAAAAATTCAAAAAAATATAAAACCTTGGAAACCTAGCTTTGTTTGTGCAAGAGATCATGTGTGCCAAAATTGAGGTGATTTGAGGTGGTCGAGAAAATCACCGCATTCCGGAGGGACCATTTGGTCTAACTTAAGCCTTTTTTGAACAAAGGTGATTTTTTCCACCACCTCCAAATCACCCAATTTCTCTATGACACGGTGACCCACATGTGCCAAACATGTCCATGAAAGAAGACTTGGAAAAAATATATTTTACAATGCCCTCTTGAGGTATAGACCGATGTTTTGATCAGTCAGTCTAGAGGGCAGTATAAATTCAAAAAAATTTAAAAAAAATATAAAACCATGGAAACCTAGCTTTGTTTGTGCAAGAGATGATGTGTGCCAAAATTGAGGTGATTTGAGGTGGTCGAGAAAATCACCGCATTCCGGAGCGACCATTTGGTCTAACTTAAGCCATTTTTTGAACAAAGGTGATTTTTCCACCACCTCCAAATCACCGAATTTCTCTATGACACGGTGACCCACATGTGCCAAACATGTCCATGAAAGAAGATTTGGAAAAAATATTTTTTACAATGCCCCTTGAGGTATAGACCGATGTTTTGATCAGTCAGTCTAGAGGGCAGTATAAATTAAAAAAATTCAAAAAAATATAAAACCTTGGAAACCTAGCTTTGTTTGTGCAAGAGATGATGTGTGCCAAAATTGAGGTGATTTGAGGTGGTCGAGAAAATCACCGCATTCCGGAGGGACCATTTGGTCTAACTTAAGCCATTTTTTGAACAAAGGTGATTTTTTCCACCACCTCCAAATCACCCAATTTCTCTATGACACGGTGACCCACATGTGCCAAACATGTCCATGAAAGAATATTTGGAATAAAATATTTTTTACAATGCCCCCTTGAGGTATAGACCTATGTTTCGACCAGTCAGTCTAGTGGGCAGTATAAATTAAAAAAAATTCAACAAAATATAAAACCTTGGAAAACTAGCTTTGTTTGTGCAAGAGATCATGTGTGCCAAAATTGAGGTGATTTGGAGGTGGTCGAAAAAATCACCGCATTCCGGAGGGACCATTTGGTATAACTTAAGCCATTTTTTGAACAAAGGTGATTTTTTCCACCCCTCCAAATCGCCCAATTTCTCTATGACACGGTGAGCCACATGTGCCAAACATGTACATGAAAGAAAATTTGGAAAAAAATATATTTTACAATGCCCCCTTGAGGTATAGACCGATGTTTTGATCAGTCAGTCTAGAGGGCAGTATAAATTCAAAAAAATTCAAAAAAATATAAAACCTTGGAAACCTAGCTTTGTTTGTGCAAGATATGATGTGTGCCAAAATTGAGGTGATTTGGAGGTGGTCGAAAAAATCACCGCATTCCGGAGGGACCATTTGGTCTAAACTTAAGCCATTTTTTGAACAAAGGTGATTTTTCCACCACCTCCAAATCACCCAATTTCTCTATGAGACGGTGACCCACATGTGCCAAACATGTCCATGAAAGAATATTTGGAAAAAAAATATTTTTTACAATGCCCCCTTGAGGTATAGACCTATGTTTTGACCAGTCAGTCTAGTGGGCAGTATAAATTCAAAAAAATTCAACAAAATATAAAACCTTGGAAACCTAGCTTTGTTTGTGCAAGAGATCATGTGTGCCAAAATTGAGGTGATTTGGAGGTGGTCGAAAAAATCACCGCATTCCGGAGGGACCATTTGGTATATAACTTAAGCCATTTTTTGAACAAAGGTGATTTTTTCCACCACCTATAAATCACCCAATTTCTCTATGACACAGTGACCCACATGTGTGAAACATGTCCATGAAAGAAAATTTGGAAAAAATATTTTACAATGCCCCCTTGAGGTATAGACCGATGTTTTGATCAGTCAGTCTAGAGGGTAGTATAAATTCAAAAAAATTCAAAAAAAATAAAACCTTGGAAACCTAGCTTTGTTTGTGCAAGAGATCATTTGTGCCAAATTTTGGGTGATTTGGAGGTGGTCGAAAAAATCACCGCATTCCAGAGGGAGCATTTTGTCTAACTTAAGCCATTTTTTGAACAAAGGTGATTTTTTTTCCACCACCTACA
This sequence comes from Aegilops tauschii subsp. strangulata, assembly GCF_002575655.3. NCBI lineage: Eukaryota > Viridiplantae > Streptophyta > Magnoliopsida > Poales > Poaceae > Aegilops > Aegilops tauschii. The sequence continues at coordinate 3,581,139 of NC_053040.3, read as the reverse complement.
AATCACCCAATTTCTCTATGACACGGTGACCCACATGTGCCAAACATGTCCATGAATGAAAATTTGGAAAAAAATATTTTACAATGCCCCCTTGAGGTATAGACCGATGTTTTGATCAGTCAGTCTAGAGGGCAGTATAAATTAAAAAAAAATAAAAAAAATAAAAAACATTGGAAACCTAGCTTTGTTTGTGCAAGAGATCATGTGTGCCAAAATTGAGGTGATTTGGAGGTGGTCGAAAAAATCACCGCATTCCGGAGGGACCATTTGGTCTAACTTAAGCCATTTTTTGAACAAAGATGATTTTTTCCACCACCTACAAATCACCCAATTTCTCTATGACACGGTGACCCACAGGTGCCAAACATGTCCATGAAAGAAGATTTGGAAAAAATATTTTTTACAATGCCCCCTTGAGGTATAGACCGATGTTTTGATCAGTCAGTCTAGAGGGCAGTATAATTTAAAAAAAATTCAAAAAAATACTAAACCTTGGAAACCTAGCTTTGTTTGTGCAAGAGATCATGTGTGCCAAAATTGAGGTGATTTGGAGGTGGTCGAAAAATCACCGCATTCCGGAGGGACCATTTGGTCTTTAACTTAAGCCATTTTTTGAACAAAGGTGGTTTTTGCCACCACCTCCAAATCACCCAATTTCTCTATGACACGGTGACCCACATGTGCCAAACATGTCCATGAAAGAAAATTTGGAAAAAATATATTTTACAATGCCTCCTTGAGGTATAGACCGATGTTTTGATCAGTCAGTCTAGAGCGCAGTATAAATTCAAAAAAATTCAAAAAAATATAAAACCTTGGAAACCTAGCTTTGTTTGTGCAAGATATGATGTGTGCCAAAATTGAGGTGATTTGGAGGTGGTCAAAAAAATCACCGCATTCCGGAGGGACCATTTGGTCTTAACTTAAGCCATTTTTTGAACAAAGGTGATTTTTTCCACCACCTCCAAATCACCCAATTTCTCTATGACACGGTGACCCACATGTGCCAAACATGTCCATGAAAGAATATTTGGAAAAAAAATATTTTTTACAATGCCCCCTTGAGGTATACACTTATGTTTTGACCAGTCAGTCTAGTGGGCAGTATAAATTAAAAAAAATTCAACAAAATATAAAACCTTGGAAACCTAGCTTTGTTTGTGCAAGAGATCATGTGTGCCAAAATTGAGGTGATTTGGAGGTGGTCGAAAAAATCACCGCATTCCGGAGGGACCATTTGGTATAACTTAAGCCATTTTTTGAACAAAGGTGATTTTTTCCACCACCTCCAAATCACCCAATTTCTCTATGACACGGTGACCCACATGTGCCAAACATGTCCATGAAAGAAAATTTGGAAAAAAATATTTTACAATTCCCCCTTGAGGTATAGACCGATGTTTTGATCAGTCAGTCTAGAGGGCAGTATAAATTCAAAAAAATTCAAAAAAAAATAAAACCTTGGAAACCTAGCTTTGTTTATGCAAGAGATCATGTGTGCCAAAATTGAGGTGATTTGGAGGTGGTCGAAAAAATCACCGCATTCCAGAGGGACCATTTTGTCTAACTTAAGCCATTTTTTGAACAAAGGTGATTTTTTTCCACCACCTCCAAATCACCCAATTTCTCTATGACACGGTGACCCACATGTGCCAAAGATGTCCATGAAAGAAAATTTGGAAAAATATATTTTACAATGCCCCATAGACCGATGTTTTGATCAGTCAGTCTAGAGGGCAGTATAAATTCAAAAAAAATCAAAAAAATACAAAACATTGGAAACCTAGCTTTGTTTGTGCAAGAGATCACGTGTGCCAAAATTGAGGTGATTTGGAGGTGGTCGAAAAAATCACCGCATTCCGGAGGGACCATTTGGTATAACTTAAGCCATTTTTTGAACAAAGGTGATTTTTTCCACCCCTCCAAATCGCCCAATTTCTCTATGACACGGTGAGCCACATGTGCCAAACATGTACATGAAAGAAAATTTGGAAAAAAAATATTTTACAATGCCCCCTTGAGGTATAGACCGATGTTTTGATCAGTCAGTCTAGAGGGCAGTATAAATTCAAAAAAATTCAAAAAAATATAAAACCTTGGAAACCTAGCTTTGTTTGTGCAAGATATGATGTGTGCCAAAATTGAGGTGATTTGGAGGTGGTCGAAAAAATCACCGCATTCCGGAGGGACCATTTGGTCTAAACTTAAGCCATTTTTTGAACAAAGGTGATTTTTCCACCACCTCCAAATCACCCAATTTCTCTATGAGACGGTGACCCACATGTGACAAACATGTCCATGAAAGAATATTTGGAAAAAAATATTTTTTACAATGCCCCCTTGAGGTATAGACCTATGTTTTGACTAGTCAGTCTAGTGGGCAGTATAAATTCAAAAAAATTCAACAAAATATAAAACCTTGGAAACCTAGCTTTGTTTGTGCAAGAGATCATGTGTGCCAAAATTGTGGTGATTTGGAGGTGGTCGAAAAAATCACCGCATTCCGGAGGGACCATTTGGTATATAACTTAAGCCATTTTTTGAACAAAGGTGATTTTTTCCACCACCTCCAAATCACCCAATTTCTCTATGACACAGTGACCCACATGTGTGAAACATGTCCATGAAAGAAAATTTGGAAAAAATATTTTACAATGCCCCCTTGAGGTATAGACCGATGTTTTGATCAGTCAGTCTAGAGGGTAGTATAAATTCAAAAAAATTAAAAAAAAAAATAAAACCTTGGAAACCTAGCTTTGTTTGTGCAAGAGATCATGTGTGCCAAATTTTGGGTGATTTGGAGGTGGTCGAAAAAATCACCGCATTCCAGAGGGAGCATTTTGTCTAACTTAAGCCATTTTTTGAACAAAGGTGATTTTTTTCCACCACCTACAAATCACCCAATTTCTCTATGACACGGTGACCCACATGTGCCAAACATGTCCATGAATGAAAATTTGGAAAAAAATATTTTACAATGCCCCCTTGAGGTATAGACCGATGTTTTGATCAGTCAGTCTAGAGGGCAGTATAAATTAAAAAAAAAATAAAAAAAATAAAAAACATTGGAAACCTAGCTTTGTTTGTGCAAGAGATCATGTGTGCCAAAATTGAGGTGATTTGGAGGTGGTCGAAAAAATCACCGCATTCCGGAGGGACCATTTGGTCTAACTTAAGCCATTTTTTGAACAAAGATGATTTTTTCCACCACCTCCAAATCACCCAATTTCTCTATGACACGGTGACCCACATGTGCCAAACATGTCCATGAAAGAAGATTTGGAAAAAATATTTTTTACAATGCCCCCTTGAGGTATAGACCGATGTTTTGATCAGTCAGTCTAGAGGGCAGTATAATTTAAAAAAAATTCAAAAAAATACTAAACCTTGGAAACCTAGCTTTGTTTGTGCAAGAGATCATGTGTGCCAAAATTGAGGTGATTTGGAGGTGGTCGAAAAATCACCGCATTCCGGAGGGACCATTTGGTCTTAACTTAAGCCATTTTTTGAACAAAGGTGGTTTTTTCCACCACCTCCAAATCACCCAATTTCTCTATGACACGGTGACCCACATGTGCCAAACATGTCCATGAAAGAAAATTTGGAAAAAATATATTTTACAATGCCTCCTTGAGGTATAGACCGATGTTTTGATCAGTCAGTCTAGAGCGCAGTATAAATTCAAAAAAATTCAAAAAAATATAAAACCTTGGAAACCTAGCTTTGTTTGTGCAAGATATGATGTGTGCCAAAATTGAGGTGATTTGGAGGTGGTCAAAAAAATCACCGCATTCCGGAGGGACCATTTGGTCTTAACTTAAGCCATTTTTTGAACAAAGGTGATTTTTTCCACCACCTCCAAATCACCCAATTTCTCTATGACACGGTGACCCACATGTGCCAAACATGTCCATGAAAGAAAATTTGGAAAAAATATATTTTACAATGCCCCCTTGAGGTATAGACTGATGTTTTGATCAGTGAGTCTAGAGGGCAGTATAAATTCAAAAAAAATTCAAAAAAATATAAAACCTTGGAAACCTAGCTTTGTTTGTGCAAGATATCATGTGTGCCAAAATTGAGGTGATTTGGAGGTGGTCGAAAAAATTACCGCATTCCGGAGGGACCATTTAGAGGTGGTCGAAAAAACCCGTCCTTCCACACGGACCCTTACCTCCTACCCGAACGGCCGCCGGTGAAGGAGGTGAATTTTTGGACATGTTAAGAATAATTTTTCCTTGTTGTGGGCATGGCCACCCAAGTGAATCGACAACGTGCTCTTCTCGTGTCACCTCCATGATGTATTTTACGAATTTAATCATATTAGAAAATCCATACAAATGCCGAAAACCTTACCAAACTAGTAATGCTTCCTTCTCATGTTTTGAATCAAAGAAGTAGAATTTTTTTGGGTCCATTTACATCTTGTCCGGCAAGTTTGTTTGTACGTGTTCTCCGTGTGTGTGAATGTCATGTGGGATCCACATGTAAAAACCCCATACGCAAAAAAGAGGCCCAACCAAAGTGCCCGATAGAGATTCGAACCTAGGGCATTAGTTTGTGATGGGGAGGGTGTTACCGCTGGGCTGATGATGCATTTTCATACAAATTATGTGCCCTCATATTTAAGAAATTCATTTACCATACCTATCATGTGTAACCACTGCTGGTGTCCACGTGTCAGTAGTTTGAAGGGCAGCGCGGGGCATAGCGCACGTGAGGTGCATGGCGCGGGGCAAACCCCACGCGTCCACACTGTGGAAGGCCCTGGTAGGTGAGACAAATCACCCCCTCGACCCCTCGGTAACTCCAAGAGGCAGCCGCATTCATTTTCTTCCCCAATTCGGGTAGAAAACCCTCGTCCTCTCCCACTCCAGCCATACCACCTCGTCCTCTCCCAAACCCTCCTAGCTTCCTCAGCAATCCACTCCTCCTCCTCGTCTCGTTGACCACCGATGAAGCGCGGCCGAGATGATGCGGCCGACGAGCCGGAGGCAACCATTGGTCGAGAGCAGTCTGCTGCCGTGGGTGCCGCCGCGGTTGCAGCGGCTGAGTCCGCCGTAGCGCCGACCGCTGGCGGTGCAGCAACTGCTGTGCCTCCTCCCGCTGCCATCCCAGCCGTCGAGCTACCAGTCGGACAGCGTGTGCACGAGAAGGTGGGGGAAGATCTGGACGAGGAGACGGCGAGGCTCCATGAGAGAATCGAGGAGGAGGTCTACGGGGGCGGGGGGGGGGGCACTGTGGACGAGATAGAGTTCGAGATGGCTGTGGATCCCCGGAAGGGCGGCTACTTCGACGAGGATGTCATCGACGAGCTGTCGGAGGTACTACTCTGGCTTTTTGAGATTTATTTTCCCTTCATGTACTCTGTTTTTTCATGGCATTGGGGTTTTTCTTGTTAAGTACATGAGAATCAAATTCATATAGGCGTGCTAGTTGAAAGGATCTAGCATAGATTTTCTTGCATAATGAATGGTGGTTTTTGAATCTGAACCATTTTCTTAAAGTATTGATGAGGTATTTCTACTCATGTACTGGCCCCTCCATAATGTTTGCTTACGTGTAGGATTGTAGGGATCTAGCATATATTTTCTTGTTGGATGGTGATTTTAGAATCTGATTCATTTTCTGTTCGAATAGACAGAAGAAAAAACCCACTAGTATAGCTAAAACTCCATCAAGCAGGCAGATGATGCATTTGCAATATAATGGCAATTTACTGAATTGACACAGAGTTGCCATACTGATCTCTTAAAACACCACCCATCGACTCATGTCCTTCTTAACTATCATATGATGCATCTACATTAAGTTTTAATTGGTAAGAATCTTGTTCTGACCACTTGATTATTTCTTTGACACCATTTCCTGTTTTGGCAATTGGTCTGCCTTGTTGCATGAGGACAGAACCAATACCTTGACCTGATGCATCTGTTTAAAAAGTAAATGGTAGGGTCAAATAAGGCAAAGCCATAACAAGAGCAGTGACCAGACAATTCTTCCATGTTGTGAAGGCCTCAATTTGAGCATCTGACCACTGGAATGTATCTTTTTTTAGACAACATGCCCTAAATACTCAACTTGTATTTGTAAAACTAGAATTCAATTTCTGAATCTTTTTTTCGACCACTGGAATGAATCTTTTTTAGCATATATTTGTAAAACTAGAATTCAATTTCTGATTCCAATAAATAGACAAAAAAACACTTTGTTTTGCATGACAACATTTCCTGTTCCAAGTTAAGTTGCTCCAAAGTATTTTCCTCACCGGTATCATCAGAGTCAGAAGATAAGGGATAAAGATAGTAGCCCATAGCTCCTTTGTAACTATCGACGACTAGACAGTTGGATTTAACCCTAACTAATTGCATATACCAATTGATGAGAGGCGTCGTAGCAAGGCATTGCATTCCACTGTGATAAAGCTTGATCTATTTTGACATTTTGATTATATCATAAATCTACTATCGACACATCTCTTGACGAGCACACTGACATCAGTTTAATGTCAAATTAGTCATACGAAATGACAAAACAATCTCTCTCTCTCTCTCTCTCTCTCTCTCTCTCTCTCAGATAGATGAAATCGAGCTGTATGGGCTGTAGCATAGTTCTGCATTATGCGTTGACTTGTCAGTGTGCTCTTGGCATTTTCGTCCATACTAACAATGTTGGAGAATTAGTATTGCTGCTCTCAGAAAGAATTATGGTTTCTTGATTCCAGTAGATAGAAGAAACCCCCGAAGCCTTTTTTCTGATTCCAATCAGAATTACACCTGTAACAAGTATCAAGTATCATTAAACCAAGCCACATTATGAATTCTTTCATGTGTTAATTATGTACTTCTTGTGCACTAATCTATCAATGCAACTATTCCACCGTCCATATTTATGCATGTCAAATTATTTGGGTCAATTATGTATGTGTCAAGTATTTTCCTCACCGGTATCTATCAATGCCTTATTTCAAGCAAATAGATAGTTGTCATGTTACACGTCTGTACTTTTCATACATTCTAATTAAGACCAATGTAGCAGAATAGATTAACTGAGTTCTTCTTTGTGTACTAATTCACAGGAGGATGACAATGATGTGGGGTATGACATGGACAGCAGGCACAGCAAGAGTCGCTACTATGGAAAGCTTGGCTGCCCCTTCTGTGGCAAGGCGATCAAGGGCGGCATAGATGGCTTGATGCAGCATGCCGTCTCCACTGGCAACTCCTACAGTAGGAAGCAAAAGGCCAGTACTCTGGCAAAACATGCGGCCTACGGGCGCTTCCTCAAGATTGTCAAAGTCAATGAGCCCTACTACATCCCGCCGCGCCGCCGCTGAACAAGGGAGACAAGTGATGTGCTGCTAGACTACTGCTGCTGCCCCAGGACCGCCGTGTCCTTTTATGTTATCGGTATTCGCTGGTCGACTCTAAAACTTATGGTCTATGGTGTGTAAGAACTTATGTCCTATGGTCTATGGTGGGTGTGAACTTATGGTGTGCGGTCTGCCGTTTAACTAAGTGTTTGCTGCTAATCTGCTTAAGTGTGGTCTAAGTTGTTATTAGTACTATTTTGCTGATGCATGTTAGGTATTGTACAATGGTAGATGCTAAGGGTGATGCTTAGAAAAATAAACCAGGTTTTTCTGAAGCACCATTGCCTATTCCTACAGGACAGACGCCTAGTTAAGCGTCCACCCTGTACAAATAAGCACCGGTGCTTAAGAAAAGCCTGGTTTATCTCTCTAAACACCTCGCCTAATCACCTTGCATTGTACAAGGTCATATCAACTAAAGTATCGTACGGTGGTCTATGTTATGTTTGATGTGTTATTCTTCCGTTCTAGAATCGTACGGTGATGCATGCTAGGAACTCTACTACAATGACTATGGCAGTTATACATTGGCATGATTATGTTCAGTTTATAACTCAGGATGTTCCAGCCATATCTATGACCAGTTACAACTGAACTATGCATTAGTTTTTGCCAAAGGTAAAGCATGCAAATGATTTCCAATTCTACCTATTGCCATTTGAAGCTTTGTACTGAGGATGCATTAGTTATTGCAATAAGTAGAGGATGCTCATGTTTCCCAGAAGTGCATGTTTCCACTTTCTGGTAAGAACTGAACATGTATCAAATTATGCTAAAAGTAGACCACGAGCATGAACATGTATCAATTGCTTCTTCCTATTTGTGTTTGAATGGGCTCAACATATCTTGTGATGGTTGTGACGCCCCCGATATAATCATACACTAGTCATGCACGCAAACGTGTACGATCAAGATCAAGGACTCACGGGAAGATATCACAACACAACTATAAAACATAAATAAGCCATACAAGCATCATAATACAAGCCAGGGGCCTCGAGGGCTCGAATACAAGTGCTCGATCATAGACGAGTCAGCGGAACCAACAATATCTGAGTACAGACATAAGTTAAACAAGTTTGCCTTAAGAAGGCTGGCACAAACTGGGATACAAATCGAAAGAGGCGCAGGCCTCCTGCCTGGGATCCTCCTAACTACTCCTGGTCATCGTCAGCGGGCTGCACGTAGTAGTAGGCACCTCCGGTGTAGTAGGATTCGTCGTCGATGGTGGCGTCTGGCTCCTGGGCTCCGGCATCTGGTTGCGACAACCAGCTAGAAGGGAAATGGGGAAAAGAGGGAGAAAAGCAACCGTGAGTACTCATCCAAAGTACTCGCAAGCAAGGAGCTACACTACATATGCATGGGTACATGTGTAAAGGGCCATATCGGTGGACTGAACTGCAGAATGCCAGAATAAGAGGGGGATAGCTAATCCTGTCGAAGACTACGCTTCTCGCCACCTCCATCTTGCAGCATGTAGAAGAGAGTAGATGGTAAGTTCACCAAGTAGCATCGCATAGCATAATCCTACCCGGCGATCCCCTCCTCGTCGCCCTGTCAGAGAGCGATCACCGGGTTATATCTGGCACTTGGAAGGGTGTGTTTTATTAAGTATCCAGTTCTAGTTGTCATAAGGTCAAGGTACAACTCCGGGTCGTCCTTTTACCAAGGGACACGGCTATTCGAATAGATAAACCTCCCTGCAGGGGTGCACCACATAACCCAACACGCTCGATCCCATTTGGCTGGACACACTTTCCTGGGTCATGCCCGGCCTCGGAAGATCAACACGTCGCAGCCCCACCTAGGAACAAAAGAGAGGTCAGCACGCCGGTCTAAATCCTATGGCGCAGGGGTCTGGGCCCATCGCCCATTGCACACCTGCACGTTGCGAGGGCGGTCGGAAGCAGACCTAGCCTAGCAGGCGTTCCAGTCCAATCCGGTGTGCGCCGCTCAGTCGCTGACGTCACGAAGGCTTCGGCTGATACCACGACGCCGAGTGCCCATAACTGTTCCCGCGTAGTTGGTTAGTGCGTATAGACCAAATGGCCAGACTCAGATCAAATACCAAGAACTCGTTAAGCGTGTTTTTTTGAAGTAACCGCGGACGCCGACCAGGGCCAGACCCACCTCTCTCCTAGGTGGTCTCAACCTGCCATGTCGCTCCGCCACAAAGTAACAGTCGGGGGCCGTCAGGAACCCAGGCCCACCACTACCGGGATGGAGCCACCTGTCCTTTCAGCCCCCTCATCAGAATCACTTGCGGGTACTCAACGAGCTGACCCGAATTTAGTCACCACATGTGTCATGTATATAAAGTATATAGTATATACCCGTGATCACCTCCCGAAGTGATCACGGCCCAGTAGTATAGCATGGCAGACGGACAAGAGTGTAGGGCCACTGATGGAACACTAGCATCCTATACTAAGCAGTAGGATAGCAGGTATGGGTAACAACTGTAGCAACATTGACAGGCTATGCAGCAGAATAGGATTAACCGAAAGCAATAACATGCTACACTCTTCTAATGCAAGCAGTATAGAGAAGAATAGGCGATATCTGGTGATCAAGGGGGAGGGGCTTGCCTGGTTGCTCAGATGAGAAGGAGGGGTCGTCGGTGATGTAGTCGAGCACAGGGGCATCAGCATCATCACGGGGTCTACCGAAGAGAAGAGGGGGGAGAAACAGTAAATACATAGCAAGCAAGTGCATAACAGGACAACAGATAGAGCTAGACGTGTTCTAACGCGGTGCTACACGATACCAGCGAAGGGGGAAGTCAACCGGGAATGTTTTCCCGGTTCCGGACCTGTGTCAGACAGATGACCGGAGGAGGAAAGTTCCATGTTCAGCATGCTAGGGGCATGTGACAGATGAACGGACCGCATATTCGGATTCGTTGGATTTTTCTGAGCAACTTTCATCCGAGTTACGGTTTAATTTCTATGTATTTTCAAAGATTAAAGCATTATGTGGAATTATTAATATTAACAGAAAAGGAATACTACGCCAGCATGACAACACTGTGACGTCAGCAGTCAACAGGACGGCTGACCAGGTCAAACTGACCAGTGGGGCCACAGGGACCCACATGTCAGCCTCTGTGGGTTAACGGTGGATTAATTGTTCACACAGGGTTAATTAGGGGTGTGGGCCCGATGTGTCAGTGAGTATTCTAATTAGCAGATTAGTTTGAAAAACTTAATTATCTTAATTAAGCGCAAGGGCCCACAAGTCAGTGGCAGGGGGTGAACAGTGCCCGTGTTGACCGTAGTCAACGCGGTCAACTGAGGTGCTGGGGCCCACGGTCAGCCTCACCGGGGTGGGCCCTACGCTTGCCAGGTCAGCGACGGCACCCGAGGAGCTCCGGCGAGCTCGCGCACGACGGCAGATCACCTGAGATTCTTGGAAAAGCGCCACAAGACACCAAATCGCATGCGGTTTGATGCATTCGAACGAGGACTCGATGCCGCGCCGCGTGGTGTGGTCGGTTGGACTCGGGGGTGACCGGAACTGCGCCGGCGACGAGTGTGGGCGGCGGTGGCTTTTGGGTGGAAGTGGATTAGCAGCAGCAGTGCGCAAACGGGTGAGGTAAAGGGGGGAGCGAGGTCCTACGCGCGCGGGCGAGCTAAACGGGCACTGGCGCGGGACCATTTGGTCGCCGGAAGCTCGTCGGCGATGAGCCCCGCGGTGATGGGCTCGGGCACGTACGAGATGGCAACTACGGGCATGTTGGGGGCGAGGAGAAGAGAGCGGGGAGGAAGGAGAGCTCACCGCGGAGCACAAGGACGCTCGGTGGCGGTTTAGGAGTTGCAGGGGCGGCGCCGGAGACGAAGAAGATCAACGGCAGCCAGAGATGGGGATGAGGACGAACGGCGGCTGCGGTGCTTCCCAGCTCCACCTGAGGGCACCAGACGACGGAGTCGACCCCGGCGGAGCTTCACGACAAGACGGCGGAGCGAGGCTGTGGCCGCGGTGACGACGGAGAACGGCGGCAACCGCGTCGGTCTCCTGTCCAAAACGAAGCAGAGGGAGAGGTGGATCTGGGGGAGGAGAGGTGCAAGTGGGGGCAAGAGGGGATCAAGGCGACAAGGAGGGAGGGGATCCTTATCCCCTCTTCGGCGAGGCGCGTGGCGACGAGCGGGTTCGACGGCGACCGCTCGCTTGGGTCGGTCGAACAGGAGAAAGGGGAAGACGACAGGGGAGGGGAAGTGGGACGGCTGGCGTGGGCCGACGGCCAGCTGGGCCGTTTGGTCCAGTGGGGCAGGGGCCTTTTTTCTCTCAGTTAGCTTTGTTTTGTGTTTTTGTATTTTTTTTATTTCCCTTTTCTGTTTTATTTAAATTTAGGGCATCTTAGCATTATCTAAATATGTGTTTTCTTCACAACAATTACCTATGCAATATTTGGCACTAACCGAACATTTTTGTTCTAATGCTTGAAAACTTTTGTTGTTTGCCATATTTTTGAATTTGAATTTTGAATCGGTTTCGAACTAACGCGAGATTAGCAACAGTAATCGAGGTGACGTGGCATCATTAGCAGAGGTTACTGTAGCTTGATTATTCGGGCGTCACAATTCTCCTCCACTACAAGAAATCTCGTCCCGAGATTTTAGGGGCTGGAGTAACGGGGAAAGATCTGGTTACGAAATTCTAACGAATCTTCTCGATCTTGGTTGCTTTTCTCGAAGAGGTCGATCCATTACGTTTATGTCTTCATTCCTCTACTTCAGGTCATTGTGATGAAGTCGGCATCCTTCCTTCGGGAACTCCATCGTACTTACAAAAGAATAAAGGGTGGGTATTCCGGGAGAACGAACCTCGGCAAGGTTGACTATCGGGTCGATAACATCGGGGAAGGTGGCGGAAAATAACTCTCGAATTGAAACTTAAGAAAATATTGAGAGCAAAGTAAGGAGGTATCATGGGAAGTTTCGAGCAGGCAGGCAATCGTTCGATGCCTGAAATAGGGCGTGAAAGGGGTTTAGAGCAACGGATTACATATTGTGTCAGATACCAGAATTGATGATCTCTAGGAAGGTGGCTCATGATCTGCATACGAAGCCAAGCGTGAGGAATAACTTGGACAACAGGGTGTACAGGAGAGTCAGGTTTCGATCCCGTGGAACTGTGGGTTATGGGCCCACCATGTGGGTTAAGAGTAGGAAGGGCGCTGACCTCTTGCACGGTCATGATAGCAAGGCATGTCAGAGGATAGCCCACCAGTTATGTCGACAACAACATCAATACCAAGGGCGAGGGACGAAGAGAACCATTTTCCTGCTCGTTGAACGAGGCGGACCAATAGGCAAAGTTCTCGTCCATCGGCGGTTACCGGAATGTCATCAACAATAGTAACAGGGTCGTACTAGCAGCGTGGTACCACAAGGTTCTTAACTAAGTAGGGAATTATCACTGCTTAGTTAAGTCAGATTACCAGAAAGGTTAAACAAAACAATAGAAAGGAAAATACGATTATCAGATTAATCAGAACAATGGAAAGGAAAATGTGTATACACACATATTTCGAGGGTATATTCCCAAGGACAAGCGGAGCAAGATATCCATGACATGATAGAAAGTAGAAACCCATTTAGGTAAGGGGGGAGGAATCTCATGATATTACCCATACAATGGTGTTAGGATAAATGATAAAGAAATATTTAGCATTGTGCTTCAAATGCTCTTGTTGAAAATCGGATTACCACAGACATGGTTCGAGATAGCATTGACATGGTCTTCAAGCAAAGGTCAGACTTTGGATACAGGAAGGATCCATCAGGAACAACTTGTAGAATAAGTCTGGCAATTTCCTCATGGAAGAATGGATAACCTTGTTGAAAAGGAAGCTATAACAATAGGGCCTCTGGCCAGGTGTGATAGGCCTGACATCACCTTACTGACATATAAGGACCAATGTTATAACTCTTGGGAATATGTTCCAACCATCATATCTGACTGAGATTCAGATCTGATTGGTGTCAGGATACCTCAGACTCAGGATGCCTATGAAGAAAGGTGCAACACAAATGACGAGATGACATTGTAAAATTCTTAGGAAATGAACTATGGAAGCGAGTTCCGAAACAAAAGTTCATCATTAAACCAGGGAAATGATGAGGGGGTGGCTGATGGACTCAGCGACAATTCCTCGAGTTTTACTAAAGATAGATTTCCACAATTATGCGAACAAGGAGATAACACTTGCCAGATCAAATGATGTAATGATGTATGCTCGAGGAAAACATACACAATTAAACATTGGTTGAAAGGTGCACCCAAAATATTGGCTTAGGTAGCATGATCAATGTTAGAATGGTGATTCAATAACCAATAGTCTAAGAATGAACTATCGACCATTAACTTCAAAGCAATAGGGCTGCTAGAAGTACAGAACCCAAACATCATCGTTCACTTGTTGATATTCCCGGTTAGTCAATACGGGGACCAAGAAATAATGGTGCTTGTGAGAAGTATCACTATACCAAGAATTATTAAGAGGTGGAGCAATCCTTGCAACATCCTTGACATAAGGACAGTAATACTTCAAGGTAGAACATTACACAAACTCGATAGCAAGTTTCATCCATAACATGAACAAGTTTGTGTTGGGGGAAGGCAAGGATGTTGACGATGATAACCCACATTATCGAGGGGCAAGGATGGTATTTCTCATCATGAATTCGATCGATATCCTGGAAGATCTCAGAATGCTGATGATGATCACGACACATTTGTCGAGAGGTTTCATGAAGATGTAATCGATCCGTGATGACATCAAGTTAAAGGAATGATGAAGCGAAAGGTTATTCGAAATAAAGGTACGACACAAACTCGAAATTAAGCTTGCTGTTCAAGAACCAATGATATGACGAGGAAGATCGATGTAGGATTAGCTCACCGTCGAAAATTATGCTCTGGGAAGAAGGACCAGGTAGCACAGTTAAAATTTAGCACAATGATATAGCCCATCAGGCTAGGAATGACTTGAAGGATTATTAAACTCGTAAGCAATGAAAATTACTTAGAGTTATTGAATTGGAGTGCGGAATCGATTCACTTATCGGTGTTCTCGAGTGAAATCACTCAGAACCTGGGGGAAATCTGAAACCGGTGAGAAGTAATAATAGATGAAGACTCGTAGGAAGCAACACAGTTCGTTGATATTCTCGAGATACTGGAGGGTATTACTCGAAGGAAGATTGACATAGGGGTTGCGGAGATGTATTGATCCGCAGAAGACAAGTGTTTTCACTTGCTTGAGAAATGGGATCAAGTAGAAAATATGGTTGGAACCACGATCACAAATGATCGAACCACAGATACAAGATGAACTTATAACAAGGGGGTACTTATTTTTACAAGCAGCTTCCATGATAAGTTATACATCGTGTCCATGGGCATGAACACAAAGTTCAAGGTCCACTCCCACTTCTTAAATGTATAACCTTCCATTCACTTCTCGCTTTGATGAAGGCATTAGTGTTGAAAGTTTTACCTGGTGAAATACCAGATGAGTATGACTCGTGAAAACTTCCGAGTTCACACATATTAAGGAAGGCATAGGTTCAACCCGTCAGGGTATCGTGGAAACATATACCACAAGCTTCAATAGTAAATACCACCAGCTCGAAAACAGAGCATGGTTGAGAAAACAGAGGATACAATTTACCCAAGGCTTTATATATCCGTGGAAAGACTCACAAGGTTATTTGAATATGAAGGACACTGTCGGATAATAATCCAACAAGGGGTCCGGTGGTCTACAACGGAGCTGATGTGAGTATCGGTACTCTATCAAAGGAACAAGGAATGCAAGTGCATCGGATTATAGAAACAACTGACTAACTCAAAGCTTAAATGCAAAGGAATTATGAATTCCAAGACAAGGGATCAGAAGCAATGCTCTGATTAGGGATGGATAAGCTGAATAGACTTAGGGATACAAGCGATCAAGGCATTGATTTGTCAAGAACCAGCTCATATCCAAATGACGTCTGAGCCGGAAGAATGAATTCTAGGATCTGATTGAGGATTGCGAGCATTCGCAACAAATTGAATCAACGGACTCAAAATGATAATGACAAGGGATGCCAATAAGATTACGAGACTTATGGGTTTAAACATAATGCAAGCAAGCAAGAATTTCAAGAGCAATAGACTGCTTAGGATTTTCGACAAATCGAATAGTATCTCGAAGACTTTTGTGAAACACATGAACAACTGGGAATGAGCGGATACTCGATAAGTGCGAGGAATTAACCGTAGGGGTATTCATGTGGCTAAGAATTGTAAGGCAGTAGGCACAAAGTATTGTCGAAACAATAGAGAGAATTTCGAGGTATCTTGTAATAATAAGATCAATGGGGAATCATTGTATGAATGGCAAGTGTACGTGATTATCCATAGGGTTTATCGATGGAAGGGAATTGCAAAAGCGATGGCACAAAGTCTCGGGAGAACAGCGGAGAGTATTGCCAGAATCTTCTGTTGAAGCGGTCGATCATCTGTAATGAAGGGGCTCTCCGGCAGGAAGTAGTTACGAGAACCTAGAGTCGGTGTTAGTAAAATAATTTAACCCGAATAGAGGAGAGATCAGAGTCCCAGAGTAAAGGTCGAGGAGTAAAAGATCCTAATACCACCCAAAGGCGACGTGGGCCCATGGGCCGCACAGCCATGTTAGAAAAAGTTTTGCAGTGACTAGACTCGACTTCGGCCAAGGAGTGTGGAAGGGGGATTCCTACAGGCAGTCGGCTCTGATACCAACTTGTGACGCCCCCGATTCAATCGTACAATAATCATGCACGCAAACGTGTACGATCGAGATCAGGGACTCACGGGAAGATATCACAACACAACTCTAAAACATAAATAAGTCATACAAGCATCATAATACAAGCCAGGGGCCTCGAGGCTCGAATACAAGTGCTCAATCATAGACGAGTCAGCGGAAGCAACAATATCTGAGTACAGACATAAGTTAAACAAGTTTGCCTTAAGAAGGCTTGCACAAACTGGGATACAGATCGAAAGAGGCGCAGGCCTCCTGCCTGGGATCCTCCTAACTACTCCTGGTCGTCGTCAGCGAGCTGCACGTAGTAGTAGGTACCTCCGGTGTAGTAGGAGTCATCGTCGACGGTGGCGTCTGGCTCCTGGGCTCCGGCATCTGGTTGCGACAACCTGGTAGAAGGGAAATGGGGAAAAGAGGGAGAAAAGCAACCGTGAGTACTCATCCAAAGTACTCGCAAGCAAGGAGCTACACTACATATGCATGGGTATATGTGTAAAGGGCCATATCGGTGGACTGAACTGCAGAATGCCAGAATAAGAGGGGGATAGCTAATCCTGTCGAAGACTACGCTTCTGGCCACCTCCATCTTGCAGCATGTAGAAGAGAGTAGATGGTAAGTTCACCAAGTAGCATCGCATAGCATAATCCTACCCGGCGATCCCCTCCTCGTCGCCCTGTTAGAGAGCGATCACCGGGTTATATCTGGCACTTGGAAGGATGTGTTTTATTAAGTATCCAGTTCTAGTTGTCATAAGGTCAAGGTACAACTCCGGGTCGTCCTTTTACCGAGGGACACGGCTATTCGAATAGATAAACTTCCCTGCAGGGGTGCACCACATAACCCAACACGCTCGATCCCATTTGGCCGGACACACTTTCCTGGGTCATGCCCGGCCTCGGAAGATCAACACGTCGCAGCCCCACCTAGGCACAACAGAGAGGTCAGCACGCCGGTCTAGATCCTATGGCACAGGGGTATGGGCCCATCTCCCATTGCACACCTGCACGTTGCGAGGGCGGCCGGAAGCAGACCTAGCCTAGTAGGCATTCCAGTCCAATCCGGCGCGCGCCGCTCAGTCGCTGATGTCACGAAGGCATCGGCTGATACCACGACGCCGAGTGCCCATAACTATTCCCGCGTAGTTGGTTAGTGCGTATAGACCAAATGGCCAGACTCAGATCAAATTCCAAGAACTCGTTAAGTGTGTTATTTTGAAGTAACCGCGGACGCCGACCAGGGCCAGGCCCACCTCTCTCCTAGGTGGTCTCAACCTGCCCTGTCGCTCCGCCACAAAGTAACAGTCGGGGGCCGTCAGGAACCCAGGGCCACCTCTACCGGGATGGAGCCACCTGTCCTTTCAGCCCCCTCATAAGAATCACTTGCGGGTACTCAACGAGCTGACCCGACTTTAGTCACCACATGTGTCATGTATATAAAGTATATAGTATATCACTAGTAGGAAAAGGGGCTTTTACCCCGGTTTGTAAGGGCCTTTTGTCCCGGTTTTCGAACCGGGACTAAAGGGTCGTTACTAAAGCCCTAACCCTTTAGTCCCGGTTCTTACACGAACCGGGACAAAAGGTCCTCCACGTGGCCGCTGCTGCCAGCCCAGGCAGGGGGGCCTTTGTTCCCGGTTGGTGCCACCAACCGGGACCAATAGACAGGGCCTTTTGTCCCGGTTGGTGTCACCAACCGGGACCAATAGGCATCCACGCGTCAGCATTTCAGGGGCTGGGGTTTTTGTTTTTTTTGAAAGGGGGGGGGAGGTTGGGGGGTTTTGGGGGGTTAATTTAGGTGTTTCATATATTGTGTTAACTAGCTAATTAATAGAGAGAAGTGTCCTCTCTTATCTCCGTGCTTGGTCGACGCTACGTACTATATATGTATGGAGAGGACTAGACACGCTAGCTAGTAAGCAAATGAAGGAAACAGAAGATCGTCATGAACATATGCATACAGAGAGAAGTGATATCGACCACCTCTCCTTCTCCGAGAGATTGGTCGAACAACAAGTTCTCGTATATCTATCTGACACTACCGGCTATATATATACAATAATTATCTCTTACAATATAATCTCCAAATTAAATTGTAAGAACACAGGGTCCACATAGTATTCTCCGTTTTCAGCGATCACGTGGTCAAGGAAGAATGCCGCCAATTCCTCTTGAATTGCTCGCATACGATCTGGTGCTAGGAGTTCATCACGCATCCGAAACATCTAATTTGAAGAAGGGGTCAGTACATATATATATGAATAAATGAAACTCGACACAAATGATGGTAATAAAATAAAATTGTGAATATTATTGCTTACGCACTTCATATTGTTTGCCAGTGTAGCCTCGCTCACAGGTCATGTGGCGGATAGACTCGCAAACGTAGTATCCACAGAAATCATTCCCTTGTTCCTGCCACAACCACTTTACAAGAAATAGAGGTCAATCTAACTGATAAGCAAGCATCCTAAATGGTATTGATGAAATTAGCGCTTGAATCACTAGGAGATGTGCGGAACATGCTACTATAGTACTTACTTTCGGGTGTCTAAATTGCAGCTTCTTCAGCAGTCCCGGAGCTTTTGTGGTGAATTTTCTCCAAACCCTGCCAGACAAACAAAACAATTACTTGATATCAGGAAATGAACAAAGTTGCTGATATGGTGGATAATGATCGATTTAACTTACTTCTCGAGCATTTGAGTCATGTTCGCATAGTCCTGGGGATCTTTTCGTCTCGAGTCTAAGACGGTTACAACTCCCTGCTCAAGCTTACTCTCTAGGAGAATATAGTGGAAGCTGCGCATGCATGCATAAGTCATCAATTACATTACCATAACCTGGACTAATAAGGGAAACCGAATATGCATAAGACAGTAACACTCACTTGAAGTTGTAAGGAAAGAGTATTATATCATTGTTTTGATTTAATACCAACGATCGTAGCAAGTTGGCCTCGGCTTCTTTGGCATGTTTTTCAACCGTATATGCATCTATGAGATTTGTGTTAATGAACCCAATATCACCGATTTGTCTTTTCTTCAATTCGGCGATCTTCAATCTGCATAATATAGTGAGGATAATTTTAAATACATGCAATGAAAGAGCTGACCTATATAGAGAGACTTAATGACAAAAGTAGTACTACTTACAGACAGTAGCAAGTGATCGTTGTTTTATCGAGGGCCTTTTGATTGAAAAACTGGAAGAAGTCCTCAAATGGAACATTCAGCAGTTCAATTCCAACGACGTCATGCTCCGGTTTAACTCTCAGCGTCAAAGTATTCATCCCATCAGACTCTCTGCAGGTTTTCATGTACCAATCATGTAATCTTCGCATCATCGTTGTTAGAGATCTTTCATCTTTGACGAGAGGCTTCCCGAAATGGTATTTGTGTTCGTCCACCTCCATGATTTCATAATGTACATCGTCGGGCAGGTAATCTCCAAGATTGCTATAACCGGCCACCATCCTCGGATCATTAGCGACGATGTCTTTTGACACCTTGAGCGGGGGGGGGGGCATGATTGGTTCCCTTGTTCGCCGAGCTGGGAAATTTTTTTCCCAGCTCGTCGTTATTTTAACCTTTGATCACTGACAGTACTTCTCGACCGCTCCGCTTCGGCATATGTCTTTGCAAGAATGCGCTCATAGTTGCCTCTCGGCGGAGACTTTGGTCCGGATCTACCTTCTCCTCCGGAGGTGGATGTTTCTTTGCTTTCACCCCTTCAAAGAAGTTCTTCACTTCGGCTCGCACGATCTTCCTGGTTGCCTCCTCGGACCTCTCATATGGTAACTTCTCTGGAGTCTTCAGAGAAGGACCGAACCTGTATTGCCTCCCGCCTCTGGCAGCTGTACTGCTAGACGCCGGCAGAGCAGACGGAGCGGCTGCGGCTGTCTTCTTTCCTTGCTTACGAGGCGGAGGAGAAGGGCTACGACGCGCAGGAGTAGCCGGAGCGGCGGCGGGTCTCTTCCGCCCTTGCCGACGATGCGGAGAAGGAGGAGGCTGGCTGCTCTGGCACGCCGGCGCGGGCGGAGAAGGAGGCGGAGTGCCGCCACGCGCCGGAGAAGGAGGCTGATGAGTGCCCTGATCACTCGCCGGAGGAGGAGGCGGAAGAGGAGGCGGAGTGCCGCCATGCGCCGGAGAAGGAGGCTGAGTGCCCTGATCACTCGCCGGAGGAGGAGGCGGCGGTGGAGTGCCCTTACTCGCCGGAGGCGTCCAGTTCGGAAGGTTAATGAGCTCCTTCCGCCATAGGCATGGAGTCTTCAGAGCTAAACCCAGCCGAGTCTCCCCTTCACTGGTAGGGTGGTCAAGCTGGAGGTCCTCAAATCCCTCCGTTATTTCATCCACCATCACCCTGGCATATCCTTCTGGAATCGGCCGGCAGTGGTAGGTTGCGCAGGGTTCAGGAGGTAAAACAGAGCCAACAGCCGCCTTGACTTTGAAGTTCTGCCATTGCGCCATAAGGTGGCAATGTTGAGACTCCGTGATAGCATCCACGGGGTAGCTAGGAGGAGCCGTCAAGACATGCTCCGGCTGAAGCAGCTTGGTGGAAGCCATGCTGCTTCTCCGCTGAGATGGCGGGGTAGCTTCGGGGGTAGTTTCGGCATGTCGATTGCCGTCTCGTTCCTCTAGCGCTTGAACCCTTTCGTGCAGCTTCTGAATTTGGGTCTGCTCCATTTTTTTCCTCCTCTCCTGGCTTTTGTAACCGCCTGCGTCCGGAAAACCAGCCTTCCACGGAACGGAGCCTGGCGTGCCTCGTGTCCGTCCAGGGTGCTCAGGATTCCCGAGGGCCATTGTGAGCTCGTCGTTCTCTCTGTCTGGAACGAACGTCCCTTCCTGCGCTGCATCGATATATTGCTGAATCTTCTTGACTGGTATTCTCAAAAGCTCGTTCGTCCAAACGCACCTCCCTGATACAGGGTCCAAGGTTCCGCCAGCCCCGAAGAACCAAGTCCGGCAACGGTCTGTCCAGTTCATTGTCTGTTGTTCGATCCCTTTTTCAAGGAGATCATTCTCAGCCTTGGCCCACTTAGGCCGGGCTTTGAGGTAACCACCTGACCCCGTGCGATGGTGAAGCTTCTTCTTCGCAGCATTCTTCTTGTTTGTCGCTGACATCTTCTTACTCTTTTCCGATGTCTTGTGGGCCACAAATGCGGGCCAGTGATCTCTGATCTTCTCATACCGGCCGATGAATTCTGGTGTCTCTTCTTTGTCGACAAACGTTTTCAGCTCATTCTTCCACCTCCTGAATAGGTCTGCCATCTTCTTAAGAGCATGAGACTTGATTAATTGCTCTTTAATTGGCTTCTCCGGATCCTCCTCTGGCGGTAGGGTGAAATTTGCCTTCAGCTCAGTCCAAAGATCATCTTTCTGCATATCATTGACATAAGACACCTCAGGGTCTTCCTTCTTAGGCTTATACCATTGCTGGATGCTGATCGGGATCTTGTCCCTAACTAGAACCCCGCACCGAGTAGCAGATGCATCCTTTGTCCGGATGGGTTCAATCGGTTGGCCGTCGCGCGCGATTGCTGTGATCTCAAACCTTTCATCCGAGCGCAAATTTCTCTTCGGGCCTCGTCTCTTTACCGAAGTTGTGCTCGATCCGGAGGGCTAGAAAAAAGAAGAAAGACGAGTGTTAATTAATATGTGTACATACCAAAACAATGAATGCATCAATTAGCTAGTCAGCACAGGCTTAACTAATATATTTACCTGGCCGGACTCTGTTCGGTCACCGGAGCCGTCACCACGGGCTCCTTCTTGCACCAGCATTGGGTCACCGGAGCCATCATAATCATGTCTTTCCTCCTCCACTCTTCGACCACCGTAGCCTGCTTCTTCACCCTGTTCTTCCAGACCATCATTGTCGTTAAGATACGACAAGATATCACCTCCGGCTAAGATTATGTCCCCCAACACCTCTTCTGCTTGCTCGTCTCGTCCGTGCTCCATTGTTTCTGCAAATATTACAACATGGCAATTATTACACAAACATGACATCAGGTGGATATATTAGTGCAAACGTAGACCTAGCTTATTCCAGGTTTGGGGTGGCCTAGGCAACGCTTCAAGGGTAGGGGCGCGGCGGGAGGGGGTAGGAGACCGACATCGTTTTTTCTAGGGTTTGGGTGTCCTCGAGAGTTTTGGTCGAGCGAGAGGGCCGGGGGGTGCTCCCGTGGTATAAGTTATCACGGTCGAGAGGGGTATAAATATCGACCGTCCGTCATGTCGAAGATATCTGGGAGGGAGTTATATATATCGACAACGACGACATACATACATGGGAAAATAATATTATCGGGGAGGGGGTATATCGACCCCCCCACGTGTTGAAGTTATCAGGAGGGGGTTATATCGACAACGACGACATACGTACATGGGAAAATAATATTACCGGGGAGGGGGTATATCGACCCCCCTCGTGTTGAAGTTATCGGGAGAGGGGTATATCGACGACGACAGACCCGATAAAACATAAGAAAACGAAGAAGATACAAAAAGAGGAGAAAAAGAAAGGAATAGAGGAGAAGATCGAAGAAAAAAAAAGAAGAAAAAAAAGAGGAGAAGAAGAAAGGAATAGAGGAGAGAAGAAGAAAAAATAGAATTTTTTCTATTTTTTCTTCTTCTCTTCTATTCCTTTCTTCTTCTCCTCTTCTTTTTCTTCTTTTTTCCTCTTCTTACATATTTCTCCTCTTCTTCCTCTCCTCTTCTTCTCCTTTCTTCCTCTTCTTATTTCCCTTTTTCCTCTCATTCATAAAAAAATGTTCAAATAGAAAATTTCGAAAAAAGTAAAGGTTTTGCCTAATGCATTGTTCATATGAATATACAAACATTTGCATATTCTACAATAATTAATATCACCAAAAAAATCTATGAACAGAAAAAATCCTAACTTTTCTAAAAATCTATCTTTTGCATATATACATGAACATATATATACACAGAGAACATATATACATACATATACACAGAGAAAATGCAAAAAAGATGTAAAAAAGGACATATAAACAGATATACACACATACATATACTCATACATATACATATAATCATATAAATGTGCAGAAAAAACAGGGAGGAAGGGGGCAGTGCGGCCCTGACCAAGGCGACGGCGGCGCGTCGGGGCAGGGGCATAGGCGACGGCGGCGTGGTCGGGGTAGGGGCAGAGGCGACGGCGGCGTGGTCGGGGCAGGGCGAGGCAGAGGTGACGGCAGCGTGGTCGGGGCAGCTGGGGCGACGACGACGTGGTCGGGGCAGGGGCGCGCGGCGTGGTCGGGGCGGGTCGCCGGCGGCGTGCTCGGGGAAGGGGCAGCTGCGCGTCGACGAGGCAGCAGAGGGCGGCGACGGCGTCGACGGGGCGAGCTCGGGCAGCCTGGCGGCGTCGTCGGGGTGGGGGAACTGATGCAGAGATGAATCTGAAAAACGCTAAGTGCTTTCTTATATACTCAGAGCATTGGTCCCGGTTCGTGGCACCAACCGGGACCAATGCCCCCCTTTAGTCCCGGTTGGTGCCACCAACCGGGACCAAAGGCCTCTTTTCAGCAGCCCAAAGGGCGGGAAGCGGCGGCATTTGGTCCCGGTTGGTGGCACCAACCGGGACTAAAGGGGGGGCATTGGTCCCGGTTGGTGCCACGAACCGGTACCAATGCACCCCTTTAGTCCCGGTTGGTGGCACCAACCGGGACCAAAGGCCTCTTGCTGCCCGCGTCGCGGCCAAAAGTTTAGTCCCACCTCGCTAGCCGAGGGGCGCCCGCACCAGTTTAAAAGCCCCGGCGCGGCTGCTGTCTCGAACTCCTCTCTATAGCAGGCTTCTGGGCCTAACTTTAGCGCGCTGCCCGTTGAGCCTTCTGGCCCTTCTGGGCCTGTATTTGCAAACCCGAGGGTTGGAAGGCCCAGCGAGCAGCGCCCCAACAATTTTTTTTGCTGTATTTAGTTTTTTTGTTTTCTTTTTTGCTTTATTTATTTTGTTTTGTTTCTACTTACAACAAAAAACTTATTTATTTTATTTTATTTTGTTTCTAATTACTTATTTATTTTACTTTATGATAATTCTTTTTGCTATTAAAGTTTCTATCAAAAAAAGTTCTTTATGAAAATTCTTTTTGTTGTATTTAGTTTTTTTGTTTTCTTTTTTGCTTTATTTATTTTGTTTTGTTTCTACTTACAAGAAAAAACTTATTTATTTTATTTTATTTTGTTTCTAATTACTTATTTATTTTACTTTATGATAACTCTTTTTGCTATTAAAGTTTCTATCAAAAAAAGTTCTTTATGAAAATTCTTTTTGCTTTTAATGATTTTGAACAGAAAATACTTCGATAATTTTAGTTGCATCAATTTTATATGATTTTAGTTTCAATAATACTAGAGGTTTCTTATAATGTTTTGAATAGAAAATACTTTGTTAATTTTAGTTTCATAAATTTTATTAAAGTTTATTTTATTTTGTCGTAACATAAGAAGTCCGGAGTTGTAATAAGTTATTAAAAATAAAAAAGAGGCGCAATGCTCGTTGATTAGCTTCAAGCCTTTCGGAATAGTGTAGACTGCACTGCACATAGCTCCATGCAGTCTACCTTATTCCTCAAGGCTTGAAGCTAAGCAACGTGAAGGTGAGCATTGCGCCTCTTCTTCATCGTCTCTGCACTCAGGGCTTATAAACCGCTCCTAGTGCCTCTCAACTAGCGAGGTGGGACTAAAAAACTTCTTAGTAAGAAACTCTAGTACCGGTTCGTGCCACGAACCGGTACTAAAGGTGCTCGTGGGGCCACAGCCTCATTAGTACCGGTTCGTGGCACCAACCGGGACCAAAGGGTGGAATTGGTCCCGGTTCGTGCCACCAACCGGGACCAATGGCCTTGCACAGCGGCGTGGTGGTGGAAGTTTAGTCCCACCTCGCTAGCTGAGAGAGAGCCGCACCTGTTTATAAGGTGCGGTGCGCCTGAGCTGTCGAGCTCCTCTCTAAAGCAGGCTTACGGGCCTAACCTCTCTATACATGCCTGTGGGCCTACTGGGCCTTCTGCGGGCCTGAATCCTGGCCCGTGGATGGGTTTCTAATCGTATTCAGGCCGTGGTGGCCCAGTAGGTGGCATAATTTTTAATTTTTGGCCTGTTATTTTTCATGCATTTACTAATTATTTCGAGCTATAAGACCCTAAAATTGAAAAGCATTTCAAATGAACTCTGAAAAGGTTGAAAGTTGGCATGGTATCATCATTTCATCCACATAGCATGTGCAAGAAAGTTGAGAGGGTTACGGCAAAAATTAGATGCACTTCGTGTACAAAACGGACAATGGTATCATACTCGTCTGTTACAAAGTTGGCATGGTATCATCATAATAGTTGCGGGAGAAAGTCTTCAATTTTTCTTCGCTTGTGTCATTTGCTTATTGCGCCGTAACCATGGATAATCTTCATCGTTTATCAGGATGCTTGGGTCAGCCTTGACTTTGAAGGGAGGAATTTCATGAAACTTTTCATAATCTTCAGACATGTCTGTCTTGCCCTCCACTCCCACAATGTCCCTTTTTCCTGAAAGAACTATGTGGCGCTTTGGCTCATCGTATGATGTATTCGCTTCCTTATCTTTTCTTTTTCTCGGTCTGGTAGACATGTCCTTCACATAGATAACCTGTGCCACATCATTGGCTAGGACGAACGGTTCGTCAGTGTACCCAAGATTGTTCAGATCCACTGTTGTCATTCCGTACTGTGGGTCTACCTGTACCCCGCCTCCTGATAGATTGACCCATTTGCACTTAAACAAAGGGACCTTAAAATCATGTCCGTAGTCAAGTTCCCATATGTCCATTATGTAACCATAATATGTGTCCTTTCCCCTCTCGGTTGCTGCATCAAAGCGGACACCGCTGTTTTGGTTGGTGCTCTTTTGATCTTGGGCGATCGTGTAAAATGTATTCCCATTTATCTCGTATCCTTTGTAAATCAATACAGTCGAAGATGGTCCCCTGGACAATGAGTACAACTCATCACAAACAGTGGTGTCACCTCTGAGACGTCTTTCCAACAACTGCTGAAAGTCCTGATGTGTTCACATGTAATCCAGTCGTCACACTGCTCCGGGTGTTTGGAGCGCAGACTGTTCTTGTGTTCATCGACATACGGGGTCACCAAGGTAGAGTTCTGTAGAACTGTGTAGTGTGCTTGAGACCAAGAATATCCTTCCCTGCATATTATTGAGTCCCCTCCAAGCGTGCCTTTTCCAGTCAGTCTCCCCTCATACCGCGATTTAGGGAGACCTATCTTCTTAAGGCCAGGACTGAAGTCAACACAAAACCCAATGACATCCTCTGTTTGATGGCCCATGGAGAAGCTTCCATCTGGCCTAGCGCGATTACTGACATATTTCTTTAGGACTCCCATGAACCTCTCAAAGGGGAACATATTGTGTAGAAATACATGCCCCAGAATGACAATCTCGTCGACTAGATGAACTAGGACGTGCGTCATGATATTGAAGAAGGATGGTGGGAACACCAGCTCGAAACTGACAAGACATTGCGCCACATCACTCCTTAGCCTTGGTATGATTTCTGGATCGATCACCTTCTGAGAGATTGCATTGAGGAATGCACATAGCTTCACAATGGCTAATCGGACGTTTTCCGATAGAAGCCCCCTCAATGAAACCGGAAGCAGTTGTGTCATAATCACGTGGCAGTCATGAGACTTTAGGTTCTGGAACTTTTTCTCTGGCATATTTATTATTCCCTTTATATTCGACAAGAAGCCAGTCGGGACCTTCATACTGAGCAGGCATTCAAAAAAGATTTCTTTCTCTTCTTTCGTAAGAGCGTAGCTGGCAGGACCTTCATACTGCTTCGGAGGCATGCCGTCTTTTTCGTGCAAACGTTGCAGGTCCTCCCGTGCCTCAGGTGTATCTTTTGTCTTCCCATACACGCCCAAGAAGCCTAGCAGGTTCACGCAAAGGTTCTTCGTCACGTGCATCACGTCGATTGAAGAGCGGACCTCTAGCTCTTTCCAGTAGGGTAGGTCCCAAAATATAGATTTCTTCTTCCACATGGGTGCGTGTCCCTCAGCGTCATTCGGAACAGCTAGTCCGCCGGGACCCTTTCCAAAGATTACGTGTAAATCATTGACCATAGCAAGTACGCGATCACCGGTACGCATGGCGGGCTTCTTCCGGTGATCTGCCTTGCCTTTGAAATGCTTGCCTTTCTTTCGACATTGATGGTTGGTCGGAAGAAATCGACGATGGCCCGGGTACACATTCTTCCTGCATTTGTCCAGGTATATACTTTTAGTGTCATCTAAACAGTGCGTGCATGCGTGGTATCCCTTGTTTGTCTGTCCTAAAAGGTTACTGAGAGCGGGATTGAACCCGCAAATTTACCAATTATGAGTTGGGCGCTTTAACCATTCAGCCATCGTTGATGGTTACAAACAGCAATGCATGCAGGTTAAATTCCTCCTGTTTGTGCTCATCCCACGTACGTACACCATTTCCATTCCACAGCTGTAAAAGTTCTTCAACTAATGGCCTTAGGTACACATCAATGTCGTTGCCGGGTTGCTTAGGGCCTTGGATGAGAACTGGCATCATAATGAACTTCCGCTTCATGCACATCCAAGGAGGAAGGTTATACATACATAGAGTCACGGGCCAGGTGCTGTGATTGCTGCTCTGCTCCCCGAAAGGATTAATGCCATCCGCGCTTAAACCAAACCATACGTTCCTTGGGTCAGCTGCAAACTCAGCCCAGTACTTTCTCTTGATTTTTCTCCACTGCGACCCGTCAGTGGGTGCTCTCAACTTCCCGTCTTTCTTACGGTCCTCACTGTGCCATCGCATCAACTTGGCATGCTCTTCGTTTCTGAATAGACGTTGCAACGGTGGTATTATAGGAGCATACCACATCACCTTCGTAGGAACCCTCTTCCTGGGGGGCTCGCCGTCAACATCACCAGGGTCATCTCGTCTGATCTTATACCGCAATGCACCGCATACCGGGCATGCGTTTAGATCCTTGTACGCACCGCGGTAGAGGATGCAGTCATTAGGGCATGCATGTATCTTCTGCACCTCCAATCCTAGAGGGCATATGACCTTCTTTACTGCGTATGTACTGTCGGGCAATTCGTTATCCTTTGGAAGCTTCTTCAATATTTTCAATAGCTTCTCAAATCCTTTGTCAGGCACAGCATTCTCTACCTTCCACTGCAGCAATTCTAGTACGGTACTGAGCTTTGTGTTGCCATCTTCACAATTGGGGTACAACCCTTTTTTGTGATCCTCTAACATGCGATCGAACTTCAGCTTCTCCTTTTGACTTTCGCATTGCGTCCTTGCATCGACAATGACCCGGCGGACATCATCATCATTGGGCACTGGTTCCTCTTGATCTTCAGCAGCTTCCCCCCTTGCAGCATCATTGGGCACATCGTCTGGTTCCTCTTAATCTTCAGCAGCATCCCCCGTTGCAGCATCACCGTATTCAGGGGGCACATAGTTGTCATCGTCCTCTTCTTCTTCGATGTCTTCCATCATAACCCCTATTTCTCCGTGCCTCGTCCAAACATTATAGTGTGGCATGAAACCCTTGTAAAGCAGGTGGGTGTGAAGGATTTTCCGGTCAGAGTAAGACTTCGTATTCCCACATATAGGGCATGGACAACACATAAAACCATTCTGCTTGTTTGCCTCAGCCACTTCGAGAAAATCATGCACGCCCTTAATGTACTCGGAGGTGTGTCTGTCACCGTACATCCATTGCCGGTTCATCTGCGTGCATTATATATAATTAAGTGTGTCAAAAACCATTACAGAACATCATGAATAGATAATTAAGTGACCAAATTAATAGAAGTTCATCATCACATTAAAACCAAAGTACATACATAGTTCTCATCTAACAACATATATATAGCTCTCCAGAGCATCTAATTAATTAAACCATACATTGAAACTATGTAAAACATTTCAATGCGAAAACAAATGCGATCATAATCGCAACCAAGGTAACAATTGATCCAACGGCATAATGATACCAAGCCTCGGTATGAATGGCATATTTTCTAATCTTTCGAATCTTCAAGCGCATTGCATCCATCTTGATCTTGTGATCATCGACGACATCCGCAACATGCAACTCCAATATCATCTTCTCCTCCTCAATTTTTTTTATTTTTTCCTACAAGTAATTGTTTTCTTCTTCAACTAAATTTAACCTCTCGACAATAGGGTCGGTTAGAATTTCCGGTTCAACCACCTCCTAGATAAATAAAATCTATGTCACGTTGGTCGGTATATTTGTCAGAAACAATAAATGAACCAAATAGTTATAAAAACATAATATATACCACATCCGAATCATAGACAGGACGAGGGCCGACGGGGGCGGATACCAAAACCATCACACTATGTAATAAGAAGGAATAATAAAAGTAACAAAATTAGACAAGTATCTATCTAAAGTAAGAATTTTTTCCTTTCAGAAAGAAGATAAGAACAAGAGGCTCACCACGGTGGTGCTGGCGACGAGATCGGCGCGGGCGATCGATGGCGGTGAAGACGGGGACGGGACGTGACAGACCGCTAAACCTAGACAAATCTCGGGGAAAATGGAGCTCGGAGGTCGAGTTTCGAGAAGAGAAAGATTAACTAGTGTGGCTCAGACATTTCATCGAACACCTCATGTGCATAGGAGGTGAGCTAGAGCACCCAAATGCCCTCCCATCGCCGGCCAGAAAAAACAGAGCACTGTGGAGTGCTCTGCTGTGGCGATGGGGTATATATAGGGAACTCATTGGTCCTGGTTCGTGGCACCAACCGGGACTAGGTCCCGGTTGGTGCCACGAACCGGGACCAATGACCCCCTTTCATCCCGGTTGGTGGCACCAACCGGGACCAATGACCCCCTTTAGTCCCGGTTGGTGGCACCAACCGGGACCAAAGGCCTTGTGCTGCCCCGCGTCAAAAGTTTAGTCCCACCTCGCTAGTTGAGAGGGCCCGAGAGTGGTTTATAAGCGCTGCTGCGCCCACCCTCTCGAGCTCCTCTCAACTGCAGGCTTTCGGGCCTAACCGTTCTCTTTGCCTGTGGGGCCTACTGGGCCTTCTGCGGGCCTGAATCCTGGCCCATGGATGGGTTTCAAGTCGTATTCAGGCCATGGTGGCCCAGTAGGTGGCATAATTTTTTCTCTGTTTTTTGTTTTCTCTTTTGCTTTATTTGTTTTGTTTTGTTTCTACTTACGACAAAAAACTTATTTATTTTATTTCTAATTACTTATGTATTTTACTTTAATTATTTTATTTTTATTTATTTTACTGCTGCTATTTTTATTTAATTTATTAAGGTTTATTTATTTTAGTTACTATAGTTTATTTTATTTTATTTTATTAAGGTTTATTTATTTTTATTTATTTTATTAAGGTTTATTTATTTATTTACTATAAAAAATGAACATAGATGCGCCTATAGAGAAAATTCAACCTAAATTCATAATAAATTTCTATGAAATTTACTGTGAATTTAGGTCAAATTCCCTGTATAAGGGCATCTATTTTCACTTTGAGAGGAGCTCAACAAGGTAGAGAGGGACGGGCTTATAAACTGGTGTGAGCGCCCTTCGGTTGGCGAGGTGGGACTAAACACTGGCCGCAACTAGGACCAGCCCTTTAGTCCCGGTTTGTGGTTTGAACCGGGACTAAAGGGCTATGGGCCAGGAGCATGGCCAATTGGTCCCGGTTTGTCCCACCAACCAGGACCAAAGGGTCCGGACGAACCGGGACCAATGCCCCCACGAGGCCCGGCAGGCCCCTGGCCGCACGAACCGGGACCAATGCTCACATTAGTCCCGGTTCGTGACTGAACCGAAACTAATGTGAATATTGCCCTGTGACCAAAGCCCAGTTTTCTACTAGTGTATACCCGTGATCACCTCCCGAAGAGATCATGGCCCAGTAGTATAGCATGGCAGACGGAGAAGAGTGTAGGGCCACTGATGGAACACTAGCATCCTATACTAAGCAGTACGATAGCAGGTAAGGGTAACAACTGTAGCAACAATGACAGGCTAGGCAGCAGAATAGGATTAACCGAAAGCAATAACATGCTACACTCTTCTAATGCAAGCAGTATAGAGAAGAATAGGCGATATCTGGTGATCAAGGGGCGGGGGGCTTGCCTGGTTGCTCAGACGAGAAGGAGGGGTCGTCGGTGATGTAGTCGATCACAGGGGCATCAACATCGTCACGGGGTCTACCAAAGAGAAGAGGGGGGAGAAACAGTAAATACATAGCAAGCAAGTGCATAACAGGACAACAGACAGAGCTAGACGTGTTCTAACGCGGTGCTAAACGATACCGGCGAAGGGGGAAGTCAACCGGGAATGTTTTCCCGGTTCCAGACCTGTGTCAGACAGATGACTGGAGGAGGAAAGTTCCATGTTCAGCATGCTAGGGTCATGTGACAGATGAACGAACCGCATATTTGGATTCGTTGGATTTTTCTGAGCAACTTTCATGTAGAAAACATTTTCATCCGAGTTACGGTTTAATTTCTATGATTTTTCAAAGATTAAAGCATTATGTGGAATTATTAATATTAACAGAAAAGGAATACTACGCCAGCATGACATCACTGTGACGTCAGCAGTAAACAGGACGGCTGACCAGGTCAAACTGACCAGTGGGGCCACAGGGACCCACATGTCAGCCTCTGTGGGTTAACGGTGGATTAATTGTTCACACAGGGTTAATTAGGGGTGTGGGCCGTGTGTCAGTGAGTATTCTAATTAGCATATTAGTTTGAAAAACTTAATTATCTTAATTAAGCGCAAGGGCCCACAAGTTAGTGGCAGGTGGTGAACAGTGCCCGCGTTGACCGTAGTCAACGCGGTCAACTGAGTCGCTGGGGCCCACGGTCAGCCTCACCGGGGTGGGCCCTACGCTTGCCAGGTCAGCGGCGGCGCCGGAGGAGCTCCGGCGAGCTCGCGCACGACGGCAGATGACCGGAGATGCTCGGAAAAGCGCTAGAAGACACCAAATCGCACGCAGTTTGTTGCATTCGAACAAGAACTCGATGCTGCGCCGCGTGGTGTGGTCGGTTGGACTCGGGGGTGACCGGAACTGCGCCGGCGACGAGTGTAGGCGGCCCTGGCTTTCGGGTGGAAGTGGATTAGCAGCAGGAGTGCGGAAACGGGCGAGGTAAAGGGGGAGCGAGGTCCTACGCGCGCGGGCGAGCTAAACGGGCACTGGCGCGGGACCATTTGGTCGCCGGAAGATCATCGGCGATGAGCCCCCACGGTGATGGGCTCGGGCACGTACGAGACGGCAACTACGGGCACGTTGGGGGCGAGGAGAAGAGAGCGGGGAGGAAGGAGAGCTCACCGTGGAGCACAAGGACGCTCGGTGGCGGTTTAGGAGCTGCAGGGGCGGCGCCGGAGACGAAGAAGATCGACGGCAGCCGGAGATGGGGACGAGGACGAACGGCGGCTGCGGTGCTTCCCAGCTCCACCCGAGGGCACCAGAAGACGGAGTCGACCCCGGCGGAGCTTCACGACAAGATGGCGGAGCGAGGCGGTGGCTGTGGCCGCGGTGATGACGGAGAACGGCGGCGACCGCGTCGGTCTCCTCTCCAAAACGAAGCAGAGGGAGAGGTGGATCTGGGGGAGGAGAGGTGCCAGTGGGGGGGGGGGAAGAGGGGATCGAGGCGACAAGGAGGGAGGGGATCCTTATCCCCTCTTCGGCGAGGCGCGTGGCGACGAGCGGGTTCGACGGCGACCGCTCGCGCGGGTCGGTCGAACAGGAGAAAGGGGAAGACGACATGGGAGGGGAAGTGGGCCGGCTAGCGTGGGCCGACGGCCAGCTGGGCCGTTTGGTCCAGTGGGGCAGGGGCCTTTTTTTCTCTCTGTTAGCTTTGTTTTTTGTTTTTGTATTTTCTTTTCTTTTATTTATTTCCCTTTTCTGTTTTATTTAAATTTAGGGCATCTTAGCATTTTCTAAATATGTGTTTTCTTCACAACAATTACCTATGCAATATTTGGCACTAACCGAACATTTTTGTTCTAATGCTTGAAAACTTTTGTTGTTTGCCATATTTTTGAATTTGAATTTGGAATCGGTTTCGAACGAACGCGAGATTAGCAACAGTAATCGAGGTGACGTGGCATCATTAGCAGAGGTTACTGTAGCTTGATTAGCCGGGCGTCACAATGGTTTAGGGTCTCTGCGTGACCGTGATGATAACTCAAGATGTTCCAGCTATATCTATGACCAGTTATCACTCAACTATGCATTAGTTCTTGCCAAAAGTAAAGCATGCAAATGATTGCCAATACAACCGTATTGCCTGTTCAATTTTTGTACTGAGGATGCATTAGTTATAGTAGTAAGCAGAGGATCTTCATGATTGCCAAAAATACATATATCCACTTTATGATAAGAACTGAACATGTATGAAATGATGCTAAAAGTAGAGCATGAGCAAGATCATGTATCAATTGATGCTACCTATTTAAGTTTGAATGGGCTCAACATTTGTTTGGCTATGGTCTTGATGTCAAATTTATGTGGATCATTTAACATATGATCCACTTATGAGTTTAAGCACACAACCTATTTGGTCATGCATAAAATAAGCGCAGTTTAACAAGGGTATCCAATTGCTTAACCACGTGAAGTTGTGCAAACCCTATGAGGGTTCAACTACTAAAAGAGCGGCCGACAACGATTAAAAAAAGCTACGATCAGGAAATACCTTCTCTCGGAGACGTCGGCGCCGAGTTGATGGCCGCGGATAGTGCGTGGCAAACTAGAAGTGCCCGTATAGCGCGGTAGACGGCGGCAAGGATATACGGCGGGTTGACGCGAGGACGGGGCGGCGAGAAGAACACTGAAGTCTGACCCCTCATGGCGGTGGGCGGTGGCCGGCTGCTCCTGTAATCCGTGTGAGCCCGGGTCTCCGATCTGATCTTGCAGCGGTTGTGGGAGCTGCGGATGGCACGACCGGGTGGTTAGAATGAGGCGCTGTAATCGCGCGATTTAGGGAGGGGTGGGCCGCGTTGAGTTATGTGAGATTTCAATAATCACAATGATATCCCAAAAGATCTAGAAAATATTGTCCTTGGTTTTTTAGTATTAACAATGGTTTCTTCGTGTCGCATATGCCCGAAAAATGCCATACGTGACAAAACTTGCAATACATGTTGAAAATGGTCGACATTGTACTAATGAACGAAAAAATCACGAATGTGACGGAACTTCCAAAATTTGTTGAAGATGGTTGATTTGGAGATGTTCTACAATTTCACTGCAATATTACATATTTATTTTATAATTAAAATTAATTGATGCAAGGTTTTACATGTTTTTCAATTGTTTTCAAAGTTAAACTTTTTACACATGTCCAAGAAAGGCAATGTGGCAAGGTTTTACATGTTTTTCATTGTTATCAAACTTAAACTTTTCACATAAGACACGTGTACCAAAAAAAGGAAGTGTTATTTTAGTATAAGTCAAAATGTCTCATAGGCCAAAAAAATATTTCATAGAAAAAAAAGCCCACCTACCTAACATGATATTTCACACACCACAGCCCGCATACGACTACAAACCCAGTGATATGGGCTAGGATGCAGGCCCGTGGTGGGACTAAACTCAGACGCACGCGCACCCAGAAGTGCACAGAGCGCGGTTGCCATGACTGACTGCAACTGCGCCCCACCACAACTACCCCCACGTCCTAGACGAACCGCCTCCCCCACGTCCCCATCCGAGGCGTGAAAAAGCCCCAAATCGACTACATCACTGCCTCATTCCGAGAACCTCTATTATCGCTTCCATATCTTCTGCAAACAACCCACAAACATCTCTCTTCGAAGCCCGCAGTCGTAGGAGGAGGGTAATGGCGGAGGAAGCGTCTGCCAAGCGTCATTGTGGCCAGACGTCCCACCAGAGAGGCAACCTCGACGTCGTTCACGTTCCCGGTCAAAAGTGCGAGTACACCGTAACCCTCACAGGGGTTGAGCTGCACGGCAAGGAGACACCGGAGGTCGTCTGCACCAGCGAACCAGACAAGGCCGACGAGATGATCTCTAGGATCAGGAGGAGCACCTGCGGCTCGTACCCCCACACCATGGGCGTTGATCTGGAGTTTACCAAAGATGATGAACCTCCGTAGATGGCAGCAGTTCTGCAGATCAGCGTGGAGGGTCTCTGCCTCATGTACCACATCGCTACGGTCACAAAATGGTGAAGTATCCTACTCATTCACCCTCTTCCATTCATCAATACTGCTCCCTCGAAATTTCATTAGACTAGTTTCATACTAGATGTACTAGCGTAGTTTGTGAAAATGGATGCACTAGTGCAGTTCCTCAAAGTAGATGCACTAGAATATATTTTGACCCTGATGCACTTGATTAGTATCTGAAACTGTTGCACAAGATTAATTTGTGAGGTTGATGTACTAGTGTAGTTTCTCATCTTGATTCATTAGTGTAGTTTCTGAACTTCATGTAGTGAAGTAGTTTCTGAACTTGGTCTGGTGTTATTTTCACCACCAAAAAAACTTAAGAACTTGGTGAAGCAGAGGTATATGTTATTTTATTCAAAATAATAAAACTAAACTGGCACTAAGAAAGGAAATAGATCATTGACTCAACTATATATTCCGAAAAGAAAAATAACATGGTGTACTTGATTTTCATTTCAGAACTTTGTGTACTAGTTTCTGAACTACATTCATCCATGACTTATACTGTATAAGCATCTACTCCATGTATTATTCACTTGTAAACCGTAAAAAACAGAAGATTAAATCTTGAAAAATAAACACTAGTACTCCATGTATTCATCACTTGTCTCTCCCCTAGCAGGCCAAAGCGCCTCAAAGTGCTCCTACAGGAGGAGAAGTTGTTCACCTTTGCCGGTTTTAGCATTAAAAATGACAGGGACAAGCTGAAGTTGTCTGGTTTGGAGATAAACCCCAACAAGCACATCGACATTCAGCGCAATTGGAGAGTTCCATACAACGGAAAACCGTACGACTCCTTGGCTGATATTGCAGCCAGCGTCATCCACCCATTCTACAGAAAGATGAAGAAGAAGATCGATAGGGAGGCAGACCATAAACTGTGGGGGGACAGCCCACTGCCAAATTACCTCATCGAGTACGTAGCAATAGATGCGTACGCCACCTACAAGTTGTGGAAGATAATCGACAACATCAAAAGAGGTTTGGAAATTTCAAAAGAGCAAGAAGCGGACCCCTACTACCACTGCCACTATGCGGGATGAGGAGACATCAAAGTTTGCCTTCGTGTTGCTTGTGCTTGTGCTTGTCGTTTATCTTGTTGTTTGAAATTTGTAGTTTGCTTTTCTTGGGTTAAACCAGCTTGTTTATGTCATGTGTGTCAGAGTTGAACCAGTTTGTTTATGTCCTGTTTGTCAGGGTTGAACAAGTTTGCCTATGTCATCAAGTACATAGTTTGCTTATCTCGTTAAATAAGTTTGCTAGCTTCCTATTTTGTTTATCCATCAAAACAAATATTCAAGTAAATTGTGAATGGAACTTTGTGGCTGCTCTTCAATACTCCCTACGTAAACTAATATAAGAGCGTTTAGATCACTATTATAGTAATCTAAACGCTCTTATATTACTTTACAGAGGGAGTACTAGTTATCAATGGAACTAATCACAGAAGGTTGTGCCATGTGTAGTTTTGGTTCAGAATTGTATGGAAAAGTAAGCAATTACTACAATTAGAACTAAACTCCGTTAACCGAACCTACGAAAAAGGGTCCCGCAACCCCCCCCCCCCCCAGCTTTATACTATAAAGCAACAGCACCAAGCATCCAACAACAAGTCAAGATAGATTCAAGTTCAAGGAAGTCTCAAATAATCGCTGGGGCAAAAACAAAACAAGCCCCAAACATAACAAGTTCATTTCACAGTGATACATGGCCCATTTACTGAACCTAGATATATATAGATAGGCACGGTAATACACGACAAGTACTCGGAAACAAGAGCTAACATACCAAGTTCATTTCACATCGAAACATGGCCCAGCCAGTTCTAAATGAGGTTGATGGTGATCATCATCCTCAAGTCATGGCGACGGGTGTTTGCAACGGTGAGTAGGATGCCCTGACCTACCCAAAGATTCTTGCCATGAAGGAACTTCTTCCACCCCGCCCGGTTGAAGACAGTGCGACCGTCCGTGTCGACTGCGTAGGCACAGGTGGTGATGGAGCCCGTTCCGGTAAGGCATAGTCCAGCAGTCATGCCTTCTTCATGCGGCTCGATGCCACAGCTAACAGATAACCTCTTAGGTAATTTCTGAAAATAGTTGATATGATATATAAGCATGTCACGTGCAATTATCAGCAAATCATACACTTGAAGACACATATATCATTGGATTCAACACTGAGCATATATATCATCACATCACTACACTAGACGCTAATCATCAAATTACTACAGTAATTAAGCATATCATTATTTACTACGTACACTAACCATATCATCGCATATTACTACACTACATAAGGATATATCACATTACTACAAGACATGCATACCATAAAAAATTCTGCACTAAATGAATTCTACACATGGCATATCATCACAGTACTACAACATGCATATCATATCAACTAGTACACTTATTAAGCATGCATATCATGTAATTACCACAGTAAGTAACATACCATGAGATGTTGTTTAACATTCGTCCTTGTGTGGCGGGTCACGAATGGCTTCCCAACGTAGTCTTCACGTAGCGGAAGCATGTCCCAGAGGTTGCACGTTTCATCGCTGCTCAAGCTCAGTCTTTGGGCATAGAGTGCTTCATCAAGTGGGTTCTCATCATCATCTGAATCCTCACCATCGTCCTCCTCATGAACTTCATCCTCACTATCGAAAATCAAATTCAGATAGATAACAGAAATCCTGGGCCTTTCTCCTCTGAAGGAGAAGCTGATCAATTCACCCCCACTAAGACGCAAGCGGGCGATGAAACGGTCCCATTCATCTCCTCCAATCTGGGTTATCGTTCGCCCCTTATCGACCTGCATAGTGTACGGCCCCCCGAGAGCGTCGAAGGTCACGGTGTCTCCGACGAGCTCATTGAATGCCAATCTCACATTGCATGGGACGATCTGTGCAAGATAAAAACAAATAACAAACACAATGCATTAGTGGAAATAGCAATAAAAAATAAAATTAATGAACTGTCAGAAGGTTCATATAAATTGTTACCGCTGCAAAAACAAAAGTAGGCTGGAAGTAGATGCCGAACAGCGTGGCAGTACAAAGGCTGGTCCGCCACCGTGACTTGCACCGTCGACACGGTGCTTCCTCCATTCTACACATAACATGTTGAACTCTAAGTTGAATTGTACACTACCATAGTACAATACAAAGATCATACATATAATCAATCATAGTGATAACCTAAAATGCAATGCATATTAAATCTGTTTACTATCATCTACCTAAAAAAGCAAGGCCAATGACAATGGCAATGCCAGTATCACTACCTAATAAATCCCAATCAGATCCAATCCAATGTCAGTACTACATACTATAGTGAAGAACGGATGAATTATTTTGATTTATTTTTTCACACATAGGGCCTCATTTTGATTTGCACATGGCCTCTCTTTTCCCTAGTACGACTCAGATCCTACACTACAACATCCATCAATCTATCAAAGAACTATCATATCCATCAACAAATCATCTACCACATGTATCAAATAAAATTTCTGGATCAGATCCGCGCCCGGAGGGAGACGCATGCGGTTTGGGAAGGGAAGAAGATTCTCGAGGGGGGTGAGGGGAGATCTCACCTACTTGCCGGAGTTGGCGGCGGCCGCGCATATCCGGCGGCGAAGAGAGGCGGTGTTGGGAGCTGGCGGCGGCGCTTGTCGAGAAGGGGACGAAGAAGTTGAAAATGATGTGGAGTACTAGGTGCACATAGCCAAATGTGGTACATGTGGTGGCGCGTTTGTGTGGATGACAAGGGGACCCACGTGTCGGTACCATAGAAAAAATTGGCATTTCCAACTGCCTCACGGGGATTCGAACCAGGGCCATGCGGGTGTGTGGTAAAGGGTCTAACCAGGTTGGCTGATGCAGTGTGTTCGGCTGAACCAATTTGCCTCTCCTTAAGACATTTATCCAGACACAGACACACGAAAAAAACCATGCACCGAGGCTGTGCTCCATGTGTGGCATAAGCGGTCATGTGAAGCTTCAACTAGGACCAATGTTGATATATGTTGTTATTAGCTAGGGTACCAACACTATATAATGGCTTATGTGAGCCTTGCTAGTAAAAAAAAACCATTATCCATGTTGGCCCAAGTGGCACGTTTGAGTGCAACGTGTCAATATTGGTGCATTTGGCCCTTATGGCATCCGTGAGTCCAAAGAGACCATGATTAGTGAAAACACATGAAGATTGCTACATGACGGGCCGTTGGCGTGTCTTGGTATGCACTGTGCGTGCAATGTGACTACGAAAAGTTGTTGCATGTCGAGACGCAGTTTATCGGTGCATGTGGATCCTATAGGCTTATTTGTTCCTTGTTTGTGGGCATGGTGCGTGTTGGCCCAAGTGGCATGTGTCAGCGCATTGTGACATCTATTGGTGCATCTGGCCCTTATACCAATTATTTGTGCAAAGATATCAAGATTGATACATGTCGATCCATTGTCGCATCTTGGAGTGGAATGTGACTAGAAGAATTGGTGAATGATTTGGACCCCTTATGGCATGTATCAATCTAATGAGACCAATGTTGTTGCATGTTGGTCAAGATGGTATCGACACGTGCAGTGTGAATATTACTGGTACATGTCAGT
Source organism: Aegilops tauschii subsp. strangulata (assembly GCF_002575655.3). Lineage (NCBI taxonomy): Eukaryota > Viridiplantae > Streptophyta > Magnoliopsida > Poales > Poaceae > Aegilops > Aegilops tauschii. Next base: position 3,541,104 of record NC_053040.3, on the reverse strand, counting down.
CGTTATAGCTCTATGTGTCGAAAGAGAACAAGTTTGGTGCATGCTCTTGTGTGCCAAGATGTTATGTGGGAACAAAAAAACTGTCAATAGTTCATTTCTGTGGGCCCAGAAACAATGAGAATTATTTCTGGAGTACCTATTTGTAAATTTTGCACAGTTCTAGCTGGGTGCAGATGTGGAATGTGTTTTTTCCCGCGGTGCACTTACAAACTGGACTCACTTGTCACAAATCATGTCAACCCACCCAAAATGGCGGATTAGACCTAGCTGCAACAAATTACCCCAATATGTGTTCTTTTGTGCAACAAACCTGTAAAGTAGGTGTTCTATGCAAAAGTAACACCAAAAGTAGGTAATTTGTGCAATTTCCTCGCTAAACCACAGGTCAAAAAATAAAAATATACAAATTCATGACAAAAATTAAATGAAAGATGTTGGGGCGTGCACGAGCGCACGACGCCACACGTCTAGCCTCGGTAACTCCAAACGTCCACCCCCACACGCCAAATAAAGGCCGCCTCCCCCACCCCCACCCCTGCTGCTTTTCTTCCCCAAATCAGCTAAAACCCTCTCCTCTCACCTCGAACCAACCTCCTACGAGCCAGCAACCACCTCCCTTGCCCTTCGTCGTCGGAAGATGAAGGCCGGCCGTGAAGACGCGGCGGTGGAGAAGGACGCAGCGGTAGAAGCAGTGGAGAAGCCTGCTGTGGTCATTGCCGCCGCGGTTGGCGCGGCCGAGGGCGCCGTCGCAGCGACGGGAGGCGGTGCACCATCTGCTGTGACTGCTCCGGCCGCCGTCGCAGCGGTCGAGCCTGCGGTCGGGGAGCAGGTTGAGGAGGAGGTGGCGGTGGATCTGGAAGAGCAGAGGCTCAAGCCGAAGCGCGAGCAGTACGAGCTCATCGACAAGAGCTACGAGAAGGCCCACCTCGATGCTCAGGAAGTGCAGGACGAGGCCGTGGAGTTCGACGAGGAGGTCGACGACGAGCTCTCGGAGGTACTACTCTGTTCTGTTCTATTCTCCTACTCTGTTTTTGGGGTTTTCTCCCTTGGGGTTTTCTCCTGAATTGCATGCAGCACGGATTAGATTTCGTCCAGATAGGTTATGTTTCTTGATCTCACCCTTAGGGTTAGGGTTAGGATTAGTACTAGTTGTTTCGTACATTTGGAAGGAAACCCCTTCAATCTGAAACCTGGCATGGAACAGTAGTCATGTAGGCCTAAAATCCCCCTGTGCGTGCAACAGTAGTCATAATCACTTCTGCTATAGAAAACGGTGTATTTGTTAGGTATCACCTCTTTGATTCGTACGATTTCCAAAACACAGGAATAGGGAAAACATGGGATTAGAGTGGCATGTCATCTTGAATCCTACAGGATTGCATGAGTGTTTGATTGTGCATACTAAAAACGTAGGATTCTTTCAGACAGGTTTGAGTGGATGGAAAATTTCCTACAAATTTGTTTATTTAATGAAAGTCAATAAGAGGATCAGTGATTAATATCTAGAACATGAAAAGTTGACATGTAACAGTAAATATTTATCAACATTGCTTGAGCTTCTATAAATGGTAACTTTTAAAACATGTACTCTGGAAACTACTTTGAATATTTGCTGTTGGATGAAGCCAATCCAACGGTGGACAGATGGGAAATCCCAGCATTTTTGGCCATTCGATATCTTATTTACTACAAAAGAAAAATTCCAAGCATGCGTACTATATAGAATATTCCATTTGTAAGCTCAAGCACAATGCTACCTATGCACAAACAACCTCATAGCACTATGTTTCTCCATTGTTCTAGAATCTTGGATACTTTAACAGCGCAAACTCTTTTCTTCTAAATGAATTGCTAATGCTTTGAACTTTGTGAATCTGAATGCATAATATGCACAAACATTATCACTTTATTAAAGAAAACACACAAAAAAATCCAATGCTACAGTAGCATAGCAATGTAAGTGGACCTAAAATAATTGACATTAACTGTTGCTTTCATGCCCAATGCACGTGTGCCTCGCTAGTACCAACAAGAGTATCAATGATGAGAGTTTAAATCAGTACAACCCCTGTTACAACTATGCTCTGTTCCTCAATTGTGCAACCCATTATCTAGTTTTGCTATTCATGAAACTATGCTCCGTTCTTCAATAGTGGCAACCCATTATCTGGTTTGGTATGCATGAAACTGGGCCACACCATCGAGTCATGCATCTGGTCAATACTGATGCATGCAGTAACAATGTACGGCCACTGCCTGCCATTAACAACAAACATGGATTAGTTATTCTCTTGCACAAATCAATCCATGAAACTATGCCACATCAGTAATCATGCATGCCAAGTCCATGCAACAGTACATTTCTAGCAACAAGATTTTCTATTGCATTCTTACTATATAGAATTTTCCATTACTAAGCGTAATCATAATGCTCCATATGCACAAAGCTGATACCACATTTTCTCCTTTCTTATAGAATCTTTCTTACCTTAACAGTGCAAACTTTTTCTATCTGCTTCATGATTTCCATATAATGAAGTGGACTATGCATCTTATTTTCAATCTGATTACCAAATCTGTTGAGACCTAGTAAACAGTACATTTATTTAGTTGTCAGAAAAACTGGTTTATTTGATGAAAATCATGAAGCCATACAGCTATATTGTGAAGACATTTTCTGATTGCAGTTAGTAATTCATTGCAGAGTTTCTTATGTACGCACCCTATGTAATTATTAGCAATCAAGGATGAGTAATTAAAGCCATAATTTCTTATGTTCGCAACCGATGTACCTCAATCCAAAATTTCTCTTTTTTATACATAATTCATGACCTCATTCATATGTTTTGTTGTCTTCAAAATATCAAGTGAGGGCAATCTTTTGTTTGTTGATGCGGTAGTTTTACTTTGTAGTATGTACTCATCTAGTTTGAATATCATTAAATTAGATATTGTCTGGTATCTCTTTATGATAAAACCAGATCATACAACATATTGTTGCAAGAAATGGCAAGAAATGATCCTGTTTTTGAAATTATCTATTTTCAGTATGAACTAAAATATGTGCTTGAATGCAGTAAAGTGATTTGTTCATACCGTAAAACCTGAACACTTTAGTTAATTGTCAACTTAGATTGTACAAATAGGAGTACTTTAGAGGGGAGAACAGCTACGCATGCAAAGCAAAGAAAAAAGAACAAGAAAGATAACAAATAATACATAAACATATATTGCAATACATGAGGGACATGTTGTGTGAATCATCTGATTGTTCATATTTTTGTATTCCTACATTAGGAATGTACTTGATACTCTTATGAAATGCTACATTTCTGTATTCCTAATCCTACATAGCTGTCGATCAACTAACACATAGGAAAATGACGAAGACGTGGATGATAGTAAGGAGAGCAGGGACAGCAAGAGCCGCTACGTCCTCAGGAGGCTGCGGAATGGGGAAATCCCATACCGCAGCGGATACAACAGGCTCTACGGCAACATAGCCTGCCCCTTCTGCTGCGCGATTATCAAGAGTGACTACAACAGCCTGATCATGCATGGCACCTATATCGGCCGTGGTAATGGGAGGAACCGCAAGCCCCATGTCCGGGCTAAACATGCCGCTTTTGGTGCCTTCCTCAAGAAGTACGCGAAGGGGCATCTGCCATTCTACCTCCCGAGGCCTCCTCGTCCGGCCAAGATGCCGAGGATCTGATGCGCTGCTTGGTTGTTACTGCTGGCCCACCCTAGTTAAGACTGTTTTTATGTTATGGTTGTCGTGTGATACTTCTGCCCCACCGTACTGCTTGAACTTATGCACCAGTTTATCTTTTTGGTTCTGACTGTTTAACATGCTATGTTTAAGTGTTTGGTAGTACATTACTCATTTCTGGTAATGGTCAACTTCCAATGCTACATGCTTAGGTACATGCTAACAATAATAAACATGGTTTTCTGAAGCAGCAGTGCCAATTTGTTCATGATAGGCGCCTAATTAAGCGTCTACCCTATTCTAATAAGCGTCGTTGCTTCATTAAACTATTGTTTAGCTTGTTAGCACCTACCCTAAGTGCATTGCGGTCAACCTTGCCTAATACCTCCACTATGGTGATATATGGTACATATATGTTATGACTCTAAATGAAGATGATAATGCTATATCTTGCACTGAATTTGGTATGTTTAGAAATAATGACATTCAAGTTATTTCTATGGACAGTTAAACCATTATAAATGAGATTTTATTAATAGCTGCCAAAAGTAGAGCACACAAATGTTTGCCCGGAGTACATACTGCCATTTGAAGCAAAACAAATGAGCATGCATTAGTAATTGCCAGAAATGTAGCATGCACATGATTGCCAAAAGTACCTATTGCCACTTTTTGACATGCACTTAGGTTGTACTATAAGATATTGCCAAAAGTACATCATGCAAATGATTGGCAGAATGACCTATTGGCAGTTCAACCAAAAGAACTGAGCATGCATCCCTAATTGCCAAAATTACATAATGTTCGTGATTGCCAAAAGTATGTACTGCGACAGCAGAGATTGCTATATTGTGGTATGTTAGCATACCCTACTTTTTACGGTCTTAGCTGGTGTTAGCAAGCCATCTTTCACCGCTCGTCGATGCACGTTTGATAAAGTTCAATCACCAAATCGTAAATGACAAATGTATCATAAGTAGTGCTAACTACAGTGCTACCCAGTACGTACCTAAACTACCATTTGGTTAACTTGAATGGGCTCGATATAGTTTGTGATGGCTTGCGTGATCGTCTTGACATCGAAGAAGCCACTTGTTTAGCAATTGTCTTGCTATGAAATTTCACTCTGAGCTCTTCCATAGTTTTTGTTTTTTTAGCTTGCACTTCATCGACAAGCTTCCTCGGGCGTCCACGTCCTCTCCGCTTTTTTGGGGAGCTCGGGGTGTCGGGATCCTTTGGGGAGCTCGACGTGTCTGACATCTTGCACTCAACAGTACCCATAATTTCTTGGACATCGTCTTCTGAACCCATAGGTTGTGATGCAACGTGGGCTTCATACGTCTCCGCCTGTAAAGCAGACATGAGTGCATTCGGTAGCGTCATGACACATATGAATAAAATAAAATATTCTTGCTTTTTCGCTAAACGTTATGGGGTACTTGTATGTTTCCATGCGAAGACTGTTGCAATCTGAACGCAACAAGCTTGAAACTATTTTCCAGCTAAATGTATCTATCTATGACTACATTTGATAAGCGACACATATGTTAGCACGGCGTTCAGTCATAAGATATTCTCCAAGAAAATATATTGTTTGGCTCACCTGCTCCACTTTGTCGGTAAATACTTCACCGTTCCATGTCAACATGTACTTCAGTGTGAAAAACACACATGAATGCGTGCAGTGTTTAGTTTAGGTTTTAGTAAACTTGGACGTGTCGGCAAGGAATAATTTAGGAGGTCGTACGTAGCCGTCATTCTATTGCGGTATGTCATCATAGCGTACTACTCCCCAGTCGGTAAATTTGATGGGCTTAGCTGGTGTTACCAAGCCATCCTTCACCGCTCCGTCCATGCAGGCCTGAATCGCCTCCACCTAGCATAATACGAGTATTACGAAGGGTTACGGTGATTTGGGAGTTCATGTGCCATGCGACGGTAAAGAGGCAGCAAGATAAAGCTTACAAGAGCAGTTTCCTTGGACTCGTCAAATTGATTTTTCAAGGAGTTTAGGATTTGAATCTCTTCTTTGTCGAAATTGAACACCATTGCCATCCAGTGGTTATCATTCACATCCAACGGGATGTGGACCTGCTGTAAAGTCAAAGAGGACTCATTCCACGGAATAATGTATATAAGGTAACAATTATGGTTCGGGGGACCCCTAAAATATTTCATCTACACTATCTATTATGATATATAAAAGTGAGGAAAACGGTTACCTTCCAGCGTCCTACAAATTTATTTGCAATATGCTGAACCCACGAGCTTCCATGGCCCTTTGGAATAACCCCTTTTGTTTGTAAAAGCTTTCTGGTTTCATTGGGGGATATGACTGAGGTAATATCAGTCTCAACTCCGCTGATGTGAGCATACGCCATAATAACCTGCCAAATTTGTAATCATATAATGATGTGCCAACGGTTCAAATAGTTGATGTACAATGGAGTACAAGGGGCTTACATCACCACAGATGTATTTTTTATCGTAAATTGGCTTCAGTTGTTTCGCTCTTAGGGGAATGTCTCCGATTTGAACGACTTCAACAGGGCCGTGTGTTCCCCGGATGAAAATGGCTGCCTCTTTGTCCTCAGCGGTGAGCACGTAATCATTATCAAACAGAGGCTTCATCGGTGTGATTTGAGGATCGTCCTTGTTTGGCAGGACGTGTCTGGCACTTGGTGTTGGAGTCGAAGTACGTGGCGTGGATGCGTCGAACTTAGGAGTCGCCATGAAGGGATCACTGCACACATTGACTTGTTCCTACAACAACAAAAAATGGTCAATTATAATTAGTTTGGTAATATTACTTATGTGGTGGGCCATAATTATTACCTCGACGCCTGCTTTCTGTGACTCGGATTGTCGGCTGACTTTACTTTTGTTTTTTAATTCCTGTAACAATTATAACAATAATGAATATGGAGGAACATATTCGAACAATAAAAAATGCACAACATGACATACCTTCAGTACCCTCCTTAAGTCCTTAATTTCGTCCTCGAGCAGCGAGAGCCTAGGATTACTGCCAGATTTACTCTTAATGTCGATTAACTCTTCGCTCAGGGTGAGGAATTCCGCGTCAAATCTATGATGAAATTCCATTAACTGTCTGCCTATCTTCTTTTCTTGCTCAGCACAACGTGCATTCGGGGCTGCAACTATCATTTCCACCTGTGCAAACGAAATAACACCCCGTTCACAAGAAATAAAAATGAATGAGTTTCGATGCAACCTTTTACTGATCTTGGAAAATGAAAATTGTCTTTGTTGGGCTTACTTGGTGGCTACTCATATTTTGACCATGTGATTGTGCTCTAGATGAATCACCTTCATCCACACGTACAAACTTTTGGCTTCCTGGATCCTTTCTATTGTTGGCCTCTGGTTGTCGAGCACAAATTTCCATCACAACCTTTGAATCAGGTACAATGAATCAGTAGTAGCAAATAAATAACCGGATATATACATGGGTCAAATCTAGAAACACACCAATCCTTTATGAAGACCTCATGAGGTGTAAGCTTGTGCTCTTATTACGCACGTGCATTCGTCCCATCGTGCGACCAATGGTGGGGGTATAGGAGTATACATCAATTTGCCGGAACGCAGGTGCTCCCAGTACCAAATCTTCACAATAAATTACTTCGTCAATATAGAGAGATATAGAAAAGAAAAACAATTGTACAATGTTAACTAGTGATGTTGCACTAACCTGAAGCAGAGGTAGATTTCCCTGTAGAGATACTTGATCAAGAGAGTTAAATTTGTGTATGGACATGAACAAATGTTTCATTGTGAAACATCCCCAGTTCAATCTCGGAAGGCTTTTAATATCTGCAACAAGTTTAAGGTATTTCGCATCGACATAAGATTGTGTTGTTGGTGCTAAAACTGTGCCAATAGCGAATAGAATGAACCGCGCCAGGAAATCATTGTCCGGTGTTTTGGAACTTAAGATCTCTCTCTCTCAAGGTCAGCGAGATCAATGCTCCCATTTTTTTGAAATGTGTTAAACAAATTTGGATCCGGTGCGCTTTCCACCTTTTTATCGATATCCTCCCCTTCTATCGCAAGGCCAAATATATGGTGCACGTCTTCTGCGGTGATAGGAATGGGTGTTTTACCTATGGTAATGGGCGATGTCTCACTATCGAAGCTCTTTGCTAGTCTTATCAACATAATGCACCAGAGTTTAAATTCACGAATCATGTTTAGACACCCAAGACCGGTATCGCTTATTATTTTCTCTATGTGTTTTGATGACAACAATTTCATGACTTTGGCAAGCCTTGACGGTGAGCACACTAACTTCATATGGCCGTGTTTCCTTAAGATTTCCTGCAAAAGTGGCAATAGATTTTATCCAGTATGAAAGAAGGGTCTGCAAGTACAGTTTTCAAACAAAATGTCAACTACGTACCTCATCGGTCATTTCGGAGACGTGTTTTTCTCCATTAGCAGGACTTTTAACAGTAGTTTCCATTTTACTGGCACCTATGGAACATAAGCAAAATCGGTTCAATTTATTTGACCTTCACGTTGAGAAATGTGTAACAAAAATAAAATCTTATACGCAGGCACGGATGAGTTTATTAAATAATATGAACTACATGTAACTTTAAGCACACTACAGATTTTGGTCTGCATAACATTGGGACAGTTCAGCTATGGTTTTGGGATTGCATAAACATACGACGTGTTATTTCATGAAAGAGATACCCTTGTTGTGGTATTACCTCTTCGGACGTTCGTGTAGTGTGCCAAGATTGATTACAAGATAGTTATTAATGAGAGCTATGATCAGGTAATCTTGACGACTGGAATAACTTGTGCGAAACCTATTAGGGCTTTACTAGTAGATGTGCGTGTCTGAGAAAGATTAAAAAGAGCTATGATCAAGTAACCTTCTGTCGTCGGCGGTGGCGGCCCAATGCTCCACGCGGATAGTGCGTCCCACACTAGATGTCGATGTGTGGCGCTCGATGGCAGCAACAGGAGCAGCGGCGCGTTGACGCGCGTAGCAGGCGGCGACAACACCACTCCCGTCCGACCCCTCACGCGACGTTGGCGGTGGGCGGTGGGCGGCGGGCGGCGGCTACAATCTGATCTTGCAGCGGTCGTGGGAGGTGGTAGGGGACCTGGATGCTGCGGGTGGTTACGAGGGAGGAGCTGTAATCGTGGGATTTCGGGAGATCTGGGCGGTGTGAGTTATGGGAGGTTGAAACATTAGCATGTAATTGGCCAAACAAGTGTAATGTTCCGAAGAAAAAGCAAATGTGCCGTCGAGAAAGGAATGCATTTTTAAGTGGTAAAATATGTTGTTTTTTCTGAAAATGCCCAGAAATTGGCCGTACCTGACCAAACTTGCAACTTTGCTGAAAATGGTTGAAATTTGAAAGTACCCCAATAATTACCATGGCTTGTAACCCTGCAAAGTTGGGTTGATTTCAGGTAGGTCAACAAACCAGCATGTGATTTCGGAGGTGCCAGTCAAGGCCGCAAGGGCGTGTTTGGGGGCACCCCCATGTTTAGTAGATCATCTACAATACAAAATGATGTGTACTAATTCCCATGGAATCCCATGACCAAAACAAGCTGCCATGCGAAATGCTTCTAAGTTTAGACTAAGATTTACACATGAAAAAACTTTCAAACTTAGATGAAAATTGTTCGAACTTGGCATATGTATCCCTAACATGGCCATGGATTGCGACGATACAAACTTGGCGGTCATTTAATATAGGTCAATAAACCAACATGTGCTTTCGGAGGGTACAAGGATAGCCCGGAACGGCCCGTCTTGGGCTACCTCTTTTAATACACCATGTACATAGGATTCCAAGTTATTTTAATGCCATCCCATGAACCAAATCAAGCATGCATGCACAATGCGTTCAAGGTTACACATGATTTTTATGATTTTTTCACCTCCCAGACGGTCTACCCGTAGACAACCATCAAAAGTGGTAGCACATGATGCCTTCAAGCTTTATTGCCTAAGGTTAGACCTAATTGACACCATACCAAGTGCGAACATTGGTTCAAACTGGATTCCATCCATGGAGTCGATGCAGTACATGCACTGCCTCCGTCGAGAACCTTCGTGCTACACTGTCGAATGTACAAACAAGGTAGATCATGCTTCATGTGGAATGAACCCAAGTTATGACATGCAATGGAAAATGTTACATTACAGGCTTCCAGGACAACATCAAAATGAGTTTCAGCAAAATTCGCAAGTTTTGGCAATTGTGGCCACTTTTCGATCATTTATGACCGAAAAATGGAAGAAAATGGAAAATCTAGTAGAAACTTACAACCATTGTGCATGCATGCTTCATTTGGTCATGGGAGGCCCCGACACAAGCCCTTCGGGCCGAGCCTGGCGCCCTTTGAGAGCAGATGCTATAGTACTATCCTGACCTGTATGAAATCGACCCAACTTTTTGGGTTGACTATTGAAGGCCATGTTTGAACCATTTTTTTGTAAAGTTTGCAATATGATTCACGTGTGGCCAGTTTTCGAGTATTTTCGGCCGAAAAAATCACCGTACATGCAAAATTTTGTGTAAACTGAATAGCATTTTTGCATGCTTTCTTGATTTTGTCATGAGATGTACTTTAAAAGCTTGGGAGAATTTCACAAATTTCATGTTGTACTTGCTTCACAAAGTGGACAGTGCAGTTCGAAGGTTCTAGACGGGAACAGTTGATGTGCCCGAGCTTTCATACGACATGGAATCCGGTGTAGGCCAATGATCCAACTAGGCTTCATGTGTCAACTAGGTCCACCATAAGACAAACAAAGTGTAATGCATCATGTGCCCCCTCCTTTCGATGTGTGGCTAGGGGGGTAGACCATGCAGGCGATGTTTCTTTTTTGCTTCGAAATTGCAGAAGGATTATAAATGTTGGACAAATTAAAAACCATTGTGAATGCATTATTTATTTTCTCATGGGAGATCATGAAATAAAGTTGGCATCATTTGTGGATATTGTAAACACGCAGTTGCTCCAATACGCGCCCTTCCTTTGGGCTAACATGGCATCCTCTGAGAAGACACATGCTGGTTTGTTGACCTTTCTTGAATCAACACAAAATTTTTGGGGTAACAACTCATGGTCATGTTAGTCCTCCATGCCAAGTTTGAAGTATTCTTAGTAAAGTTTGCAACTAATGTCACGTGGGGCCAGTTTTCGGGCATTTTCGATATAAATAAATCCCAATACGTGGAGAAGTTGTCGAAACTGAGAACCATATTTGCATGTTTGCTTGATTTTCTCATGGGAGGGCATGAAAAGAAGTTGGAATCATTTGTATGTGGTGTTAACATGGAGGTGCTCCCGGACTCGCCCTTCCGGGCTAGCTTGGCACCCTCCGAAAATACCCGATGGTTTGTTCACATATCTTAAGTCAACCAAACTTTTTTGCGGTGACAATTCATGGCCATTGTACGCCTCCATGCCTAGTTTGAACCATTTTTGACAATGATTGCAAGTGTTGTCACGTGCGGCCACATTCGGGCATTTTCGTCCGAAAATGAAAAACTTCGCTAAACTAAAAACCATTTTGCATGCTTGCTTGCATTGGTCATGGCATGTATAGTTGTGAAACTTATTTGGAAAATGGACAAGGCCAAATTTGGAATTATATATCGTTCAAACTAGTTTCGAACCAAAAACCTAGTTCACCCTTATGAAATGTATTTTTTAGCACAACATAATGTTCTTTTTTTATCTTGATGATATATGTTAAAAGTGTAGGGGAACGCAGCAGAAAACAAAAAATTTCCAACCTACGCACCAGCCCAGGACCACTATGGAGACTGCATACATGGTTTGATCTTTTTCGTTACCGACTCGTAGTGCAGCGGGAAGTAGAGTCGATGACGATCGGCGGTGCAGATCCCCGCAGCTAGGATTTACAACCTCCCAACCGCGAGGATGTATACCCTCATCTGCTCCTCAGACAGCCCTCCAGGAGGCGGTCGAACAGCCCCCCGGACGGTGTCGCGGACAGCCCTTCGGGAGGACCTTCGAAACTCGAACGGTCACTCGGACAGCCCTTCGGGAGGACCTTCGAAACTCGGACGGTCACACGGACAGCCCTTCGGGAGGCACTCACGAACTAAGACCGAAACTACGATCTCTCTACAGAGTTGCACACATACGGTGTCATCTATCCGGCAGGGCTTCGCCGTCCAGAACTAGTTCCTGCCGGAACCCAGACAGCCTTACGGCTCTACGAAACTCTTTTCGTGGGAGGGAGAGAAGAAGCCAGATAATGCATGGCATGTGTATGAGAGCAAGGGATGAGTGTGGAGGGCTGCCCCTCCACCTCTATTTATAGGAAATCCCAAGGGGGTAGGGTAGTTTCACCAAAAACCCAAAATGCACATGAATGAAGTCCTTCCACAAGGACCTAGGAGTGAAACCAAGGAACAAGAGGGTCCCCAAGGGGGGATACCCCATGTGGCCGGCCACACCCTCATGAGGGGCCCAAAAAATGGCTCCTATCCATCCATGTCATCCCCAAGATCTTTTGGAGCAAAGCCCCAAAAGGTGGCTTTCCATAAAGTAACCATAAAGCTGATTTTCACTATTCACGACGACATTTTTCAGCGTCTGATCGAACTGAAAATATTTATGTGGGCTAAGAACATTTCCAGTACCCACTAAAATGATTTTCAACGCGTTCCGAAACAATTCCGGTTTTAGTGATTTTCATCTGCGAAACGCATCTGAAGTGGCTCCGGCAGCTCCAGAACATTTCCGGTTTTTATCTCAGAAAATTCCAAAAAGCTTCCAGAATGATTCTGGCATCCTCCAAGAATTATCAGGCATGTGCCGAAACCAATTTGACTTAATGGTGTATCCCGAAACAACTTTTCGGTATCATCGAAACTTATCCGATGACCTCTCTCTGCGGTACGATTCCGCTGTCCGAAACTTTTCGGTGTCCGAAACTTTTTCGGTGATTTTCTCTCAGACTCCCTGTCTAGTATTCAGCAGATAGATGACCCTTAAGTGTGTGACCCTATAGGTTCGGTGAAGTATAGACATGACCCGGAACCCCTTCCGATCAATGATCAACATCGGAGCCGTGGACACCCATATTGACCCCTATACCCACACGAATAAATATTCGAGTGAACCTCCAGTTGCCGTGTGCTATTCCTGTTGCTTCGCGATATGTTACAAATACCCGAGGTGAGACATGTTGGCATTCCCGTGGATCAACAACTTGTCCACTATGCTAGTTACCTCGTTACCGGTATTGTTCTCTTTTCTCGTTATCGTGTTCCGGCATCCCCGTGATCAAATCACAAAGTGTCTGGCCAGACGATGATGGATACCGTAACACCGAGAGGGCCCAGAGATATCTCTCCATCGTCGGAGGAGCAAATCCCAATCTTGAGCTATCAAGTTACTTGACACACTTTTCCATGAACCCGTAAGCCGCCGTAATAGCCACCCAATTACGGATGACATTTAACAAACCCCAAAGTTCATGAAGCAAGCATGAAGAAACTCGATACTCTCATGGTCTAAGGAGTCATGCAAACGTTAACCATCTCTGTGTTATGTACCAATAAACTTGTGACGAATGAATCTCATAGCATAACATCATGCCGGGTCGATTCAACACAAATGTTCTCTTAACATTATGCCCTCAAGGTTGCTGACATAGACATGCCCATGATCAGGAAAACATAACCATCATGCAACACTTGAGCTAGTCTTAGAGGCCAGACTAGGAATACATTTTACCGTTTATTATTCCACACGTGCATATGAGTCTTCCTCCGAGCCTCGTGGTTATTGCAGACTCGAGAACCATAGCAGTTATAGCATGGAACATAAACATAATTATGAACTCGGAGATAAATAATATCATTTATTATTGCCTCTAGGGCATATCTCCTACAGACTCCCACTTGCACTAGAGTCAATAATCTAGTTAATGCTAATGCACTTTACACCTGTGGCACACCGGTGTAAATATGCTTCGCTTGTGGTATAGCCTGATGTCCAACGGATCTGACGACTTCAGTTCCGTGTGTATCTTTGCATGTCCTCGCGTTTTCACGTTTTCACAAAAATTCATATTTTGTGTGGACTTGGCTTTGTATGTATGTGAATCACAGGTCGAACCTGGATTCCTCAGACTGAGTTATGGAGCAACTACCTGCAGTAGTGTCCCATTGTCAAAAGCCATCTTGGAACTATACTAAGTTCATGAATGAACTATATGATTCAACATCTTCTTTGTCGCTTCTAAAGCGTCAACATACTTAGCCCTTGTTATAGAATTCGCCACAGTAACTAGTTTGAACAAGTTCCAACTAACTGTGCCACCACATTGTGTGTTACACAAAACCCTTAACTTAAATCGAAAATCGCACGGTGAAAAGATGAAGACTATCGATGTAACATTTTACAACGAACTCTTCATGATCTCCGCTTGCAAGAAAACATATCATCAGTACTTACTCTAGTACTCAATGACATCTTTCACTGTTGTCCCACGATCAGTACTTTGATCACTTTAGTATCCATACTCGCAACACCTTGGGAGTATCGGACATATCTGGTTGTTCTACATACCATGGAATACATGATTAATCCAACCACAAAAGTGTGTGGAATCTGCATCATGTATTTTACTCATCAGTGTTTTGGGACACCGAGTCTTGAAAAAACTCCTTCCATGTGACTTTGGCAAGAATCACTCCTTGGCGTTTTAAATGCTAAAAGGTTTTAGCATCTTGTCAATATGTATTCATTGATTAGCCCCATTAGGTAAATCTATCTCCATAGATCATCATGCCTAATATTGAGGCTATTTAGCCTAAGCACTTCATCGAAAAACTATTTTCAAATGAAGTCCTAATTCGTGTCAAGAAATTTATTTCCAATTACCAATGTGCCAAGCACATAAGGTTTTTAGAAATATTATTACGCTCCCACTTACTTTCTTGAATTACAAGCATCTTCGTTACCCATTGATGAAGTCAAAACCCCTTTGACCATTTCATCAAAACACGAAGATTCCAACTCCATTTTGCTCTCTTCTGTCCATTGCTGGAACTCTGAAGTTTGCATACCTACTAGCATCCTCTGGATCGACAAGTTACTTTGGACTGTATCATATACAAGTCCTAGCTTTCTTCCATCAGATGGAAATCCTTTTATCATCCATGTTTCATATCTCATGATTGAAATATGTATTAATTGCTAGTTCAACCCGAACCGACTTTAAGCATCGCTACGATGAAAACAACCTCATCGTAGTCAACTCTTGAACTTGTTATTTCAACAAGTCGAGCTTTATGGATAAAACATTTTTATCCATATCAGTTTTAAGTTCCATAAATATTCGTTAGACTCTAAGTCTTCCGAAAGTTGTATCAAGGTTTTAATCTTGAATCACTTATATGGAAACCAACTTGGGTTGTATTGGCATTTAGCCAATTCCGGAGTCAGGGCCCATCAACGCTTCCTTGTGTATCGTAGGTATAATGTTGTCTAACAACAATATCTCGTTTGCGCACCTGAGAGGTTTGCACGAGCCTTGCCTACGTGGTTCAGCTGCAAGTTCGACCGAAGTTCATACATTTTATTGTAGAGACTTCCGTATCAGTCGCAGTAGGAAACTCTGGAATTACTTCCAAGGTCTCTTTCCTTTGATCTGATGACTTAGATACTGTTTATCTCGTCGAGTTGCACTATTCTCCCACTCACCTTTTTGAAAGAACCATTCTCTTTAAAAGCACACCGTTTCGCGGCAAAACTATTTGCCTCGGTATAGTGAGGGAGGAATACCCAACATTTTGGTATAACCTACAAAGTAGCACTTGTCTGATTTGGAATAGGTTTGTAACCTTTTACACAAGCCCCATATTCCAAATGTTAAGAAAAGATATAACATGGTTGGGCGTACCATACCATGGCTTCATTTCAACAGACCCGATGTAACTCTTTTCAGTGTAAAAGCCGCAGTCTCTAAAGCATCACTTTAAAAGGGATAATGGCAAATTTATTTATGTCATCTTTGACCTTACTATGTCATAAATGGTTTGATTACATCTCCACGGACTTTCTACTTGCAGTGGTGTTCCGGGAGGTGCAAGTTATGAAACCCCTTTCACAACTCATCAGACATTCGCTAAACATGTAACTCAAATATTCCTTTGTGCAATCAAATTGCAGAAACATAATTTTCTTGTTACAATAACTTCTACTTCATTTTTGAGAACCTTTCGAATGATTTCAAAAGATCCAGACTTACGTCTCATCAAGTAAATATCCATATATCTACTTGAATCATTTCTGAAGATAAATAAATCCACCACTAACAACACTTATCGGACTACACACATCAAATGTATGATCACTAATAAGTTTGTTGTTCGTTCCTTATGGCCTGTGAACGGTATTTTAGTCACTTCACTTTTCGGAGGAAAGTTGCAAGTGTCAGATGATTCAAAATCAAAAAGACTTCAAAATCCATCATAATGGAATTTTCCATGCGGGTTTCTCCAATGTGACCAAATGTAGTGCCACACTTGTGTGGTATTCTTTTAGTCTTGCGACATTTAGCGTCGGTGTTATGGATGTATCATATTACCCTCAATATTCATAACATACGTCCCATCGATGATGGAAGTATGGCCCTTATGTTATTCATAATACTTAACAACAATTGTTGTTTTTATGAACAACTCTTTTGCAACAAACATTGTGCAATGGGCTAGAGTGTATGAAACTCTAAAATGAATTATGAAAAGTAAACCCAGAGGTATTGTATTATTATCAATATTCATAGCATACATCTCATTCATAATGAAAGTATGGCCCTTGTGTTATTCATAACATCGAACATAAAAAGTTCTCTTATGAACAACCTTCTTGCAAGATGCCTTATGCAATGGGATAGAGTTTGTAAAACTCTAAATGAATTATGAAAATAAATACAGACGGCAATACACCGATGGAAGGTATAGTAACATTTACTATGTTCCATGTGTATACCTTAACCTCATTTCTAGCTAGTCTTTCATGCCATAGTAGTTCTTACATCGAGTTGCAACAGACTACAATCGAGCGGGCATTTTTGTGATGAACTCACAATACCCAAGAATTAGTGATTAACATGTTTAACCATAATTCGCAAGAACTATATCTTTGACCAGCCTTCTATACATCAAAAACTTGTATGACATTCATACATGAGCTAGATATTCCAGTCTTCTTTCCTTTTGCCTTTATACTTCTAGCAGTTTAACTTTTAGTATTTCTCCTACTCTCAGAAGAAGCACCCAACTTAAGAGTGGCATTAGCCCCGAACTTCCTAGGCGTGTAAGTCATACTAACACCCTTTGGACACTTCCTTTATCTTTAAGTTGTTGTTTTATTCACCTTTCATTATATGACAGGCGTTCTTCTGGATCCCTTTCCCAACAGTCAAATGCATAGTAAACACTTTTACTAATACTTGCAAACAAACATTACTTTGTTTGTATCTGAAAATAATTTTCAGTTCCATGAATATCATATAACTATCCCAACTTTCGAAGTTTGGGTTTCATGGAAGCAAACATATTGCACTTGACTGAAACGGAATTATAGCTTTTGGATCAAAGGACGAGAGTCACATGATCCATAGCTTTAGCAGGAGGATACGGAAAGCATGCGATAGGACAAAGTCCTTCTCGGCACTTTTGAGGACAATCCTCATATTACGTTACCAATCGTAAAGTTTTAACCAGATATTTACAGTTATTCAATTTTAATAGGGAAGGTGGAAACGCGAACCATTATTCTACAACTATTTTGCAAGAAACACTTAGACAGTGTTCATAATTAATTGCACTGAGAATTAAACATGTTAATTCAACAGTGCGCTCCCACTCAAATCAATATCTCTCACAATTAATTTTGAGTGATACAAGATCCAGACTTCAATTCATCGCCATAGAATCATCATCTCATAACGGGAATTTTAATCGGTAGGCCAACTTGCCGATCACATCTCTATGTGACTCTTGCTCATCTTTCGATGCATGTGTTCCGAGCTCAGGACGATCCTGCCATGAACGTCAAGACAACCAAGTGATCTTGCTGCGAGGTCTGACCTCACCCGCCTCACACTTCTCTAGTCGTTCGTACCCATGCATCCATGGCGCACCCCGAAAAGATAGGTGCCGTGACGGTGCTACACTTGGGAGAACACTAACTACTTGATATTTTAAGTGAGAGATCACCCTAATAAAAGCGACTACCGCGCAATCAAGAAGGGTGCATCATAAGGGATAAACATCTCAGGCAATTCATAATAGCATGATATGGTATAGCCCTTTCTGACGGAGAAGTATTTCATTTCTTCGTCTTCGGCATTCCCGTCGGTGTTCACCTTCGCGAAGATTGCCACCACCTTGTTGATGCACCAGATAATATTGCTATCTCTATAGCTAACAAAATAATGCATTACAACAAGGTTGACACGCAGGTCATTAAAGTGCAATCATATGGCTCCAGCCATCATGCCGAATCATGACACGCAGGTCATGTTAATCAAATTACATCATATAGTCATCTCATACATAATCGAATTAGTATGAGCACTGCTATACCACATCACATGCACATCCTGCAAAACCAAGTTAGACGCCTCTAATAGGTTTATGCAAAATTTAATTTTACGTGGCTTCTAAGGTTTTGACTTAAACCGCAGCTACCAACGTTTTATCATCAAGTATGATTATTCAAGTTGCTACATTAACATCTCGGGGTGTATGAAACACGAGATAATTAAATCTCGAGCCCCATACTAAACTTCGTCATACGCATGACCCCCATGCAGATAATATCTGCAATGCCCTTTCATCTGCGAATTTCATCTTTCTTTTGACTACGGCAGAACCCAAAGAACTGATAGCACTTCCATGATCAATCAGGATCACGGATTGCCAGAACTTTGTCAAATTCCACCATGCTGTCTCGAGATTGAGCAAACGCAAATTCTAGGGAAGCAACAAGAACCTCGGGTAACAGATTTCATCTGTCACCCGCATAAATAATTTTCAGCAATAGATCTCATCTACTACCTAATTATATTATGCAATACGCATACATCTCCATGTATTCTAGATCGAAACCTGCATCTACGCATAGCACGGCTCTTGATGCCACTGTAGGGGAACGCAGCAGAAAACAAAAAATTTCCGACCTACGCACCAGCCCAGGACCACTATGGAGACTGCATACATGGTTTGATCTTTTTCGTTACCGACTCGTAGTGCAGCGGGAAGTAGAGTCGATGACGATCGGCGGTGCAGATCCCCGCAGCTAGGATTTACAACCTCCCAACCGCGAGGATGTATACCCTCATCTGCTCCTCAGACAGCCCTCCAGGAGGCGGTCGAACAGCCCCCCGGACGGTGTCGCGGACAGCCCTTCGGGAGGACCTTCGAAACTCGAACGGTCACTCGGACAGCCCTTCGGGAGGACCTTCGAAACTCGGACGGTCACACGGACAGCCCTTCGGGAGGCACTCACGAACTAAGACCGAAACTACGATCTCTCTACAGAGTTGCACACATACGGTGTCATCTATCCGGCAGGGCTTCGCCGTCCAGAACTAGTTCCTGCCGGAACCCAGACAGCCTTACGGCTCTACGAAACTCTTTTCGTGGGAGGGAGAGAAGAAGCCAGATAATGCATGGCATGTGTATGAGAGCAAGGGATGAGTGTGGAGGGCTGCCCCTCCACCTCTATTTATAGGAAATCCCAAGGGGGTAGGGTAGTTTCACAAAAAACCCAAAATGCACATGAATGAAGTCCTTCCACAAGGACCTAGGAGTGAAACCAAGGAACAAGAGGGTCCCCAAGGGGGGATACCCCATGTGGCCGGCCACACCCTCATGAGGGGCCCAAAAAATGGCTCCTATCCATCCATGTCATCCCCAAGATCTTTTGGAGCAAAGCCCCAAAAGGTGGCTTTCCATAAAGTAACCATAAAGCTGATTTTCACTATTCACGACGACATTTTTCAGCGTCTGATCGAACTGAAAATATTTATGTGGGCTAAGAACATTTCCAGTACCCACTAAAATGATTTTCAACGCGTTCCGAAACAATTCCGGTTTTAGTGATTTTCATCTGCGAAACGCATCTGAAGTGGCTCCGGCAGCTCCAGAACATTTCCGGTTTTTATCTCAGAAAATTCCAAAAAGCTTCCAGAATGATTCTGGCATCCTCCAAGAATTATCAGGCATGTGCCGAAACCAATTTGACTTAATGGTGTATCCCGAAACAACTTTTCGGTATCATCGAAACTTATCCGATGACCTCTCTCTGCGGTACGATTCCGCTGTCCGAAACTTTTCGGTGTCCGAAACTTTTTCGGTGATTTTCTCTCAGAATCCCTGTCTAGTATTCAGCAGATAGATGACCCTTAAGTGTGTGACCCTATAGGTTCGGTGAAGTATAGACATGACCCGGAACCCCTTCCGATCAATGATCAACATCGGAGCCGTGGACACCCATATTGACCCCTATACCCACACGAATAAATATTCGAGTGAACCTCCAGTTGCCGTGTGCTATTCCTGTTGCTTCGCGATATGTTACAAATACCCGAGGTGAGACATGTTGGCATTCCCGTGGATCAACAACTTGTCCACTATGCTAGTTACCTCGTTACCGGTATTGTTCTCTTTTCTCGTTATCGTGTTCCGGCATCCCCGTGATCAAATCACAAAGTGTCTGGCCAGACGATGATGGATACCGTAACACCGAGAGGGCCCAGAGATATCTCTCCATCGTCGGAGGAGCAAATCCCAATCTTGAGCTATCAAGTTACTTGACACACTTTTCCATGAACCCGTAAGCCGCCGTAATAGCCACCCAATTACGGATGACGTTTAACAAACCCCAAAGTTCATGAAGCAAGCATGAAGAAACTCGATACTCTCATGGTCTAAGAAATCATGCAAACGTTAACCATCTCTGTGTTATGTACCAATAAACTTGTGACGAATGAATCTCATAGCATAACATCATGCCGGGTCGATTCAACACAAATGTTCTCTTAACATTATGCCCTCAAGGTTGCTGACATAGACATGCCCATGATCAGGAAAACATAACCATCATGCAACACTTGAGCTAGTCTTAGAGGCCAGACTAGGAATACATTTTACCGTTTATTATTCCACACATGCATATGAGTCTTCCTCCGAGCCTCGTGGTTATTGCAGACTCGAGAACCATAGCAGTTATAGCATGGAACATAAACATAATTATGAACTCGGAGATAAATAATATCATTTATTATTGCCTCTAGGGCATATCTCCTACAAAAAGATCCCATAACTCACGCACGCCACCTCTCCCGAAATCCCGTGATTGCACCGCCTTCCTCCTAACCACCTGTGGCATCGGGGCCTCGTACCACCGCCACGACCGCTCCAATATAAGATCGGAGACGCCGGGCATACGCGCTTTTCAAAATCTCCGGACGCCGCCGCCGCCGCCGCCATCGTCAGCTTAGTAGTTGGAAGTGACTGCTCTTTTCGCCCCCTCCTCCTCACGTCCCTCTCTCGAGCGAAAATGGTTAAGGAGATCAGTGCGGTACATATTTGCACTATAGAATCTGTCAGATCTGAATTCAACTGCTAGCACTAATCTTTAAGACTGTACGTACTAGTAATGAGATTGATCTCGATTCGCAGTGTGGCATTTGTTTGGACACCAAGGGTTTGTGCCCCGGTGAGCATCGTATGAGGGAGTTTTGTACCGTCACCCTGCGCGCGGGATTTGCAAACAAGACAGTAAGATCCAGTCTGACATGACCCG
This sequence comes from Aegilops tauschii subsp. strangulata, assembly GCF_002575655.3. NCBI lineage: Eukaryota > Viridiplantae > Streptophyta > Magnoliopsida > Poales > Poaceae > Aegilops > Aegilops tauschii. The sequence goes on along the minus strand of NC_053040.3, from coordinate 3,519,527 downwards.
TAGCAAATATCATGAGAAATTTAGTACTCCGTCCGATCCAAAATTAATGTGTTAGTTTCATGTAGATACGCATGTATCTAGTCATGTTTTCTGCATAGATACATCCGTATGTACAAAAATTTGTCCACAAATTTTTGGACGAAGGCACTAATATTGAACGAATATTGTACTCGGACCCTTTGTACTCAGTCAGTTGTTCATAATGTTTACTGCAAAAAGAGTTATATTGCATGTTGATTTCTTAGATGATAAAATGGTTTTGTGTACGTGCATGTAAATTTAAATCTTCTATGGGGTTATATGATAATACTGCTAAGAAGTAGTGAACTATACTATGCTAGTCATCTATGATTGGACAAATTATTTGGATTAACAGGCAGTTCATATATATTAACAATCGTACATATGCTACTCAGGTAATCCCCTGCTACGACAGATACAGTTTCACGCAGAAATTTGGAGTGCCCTTGGGAAAATATGGGAACTTTGAAGCAAGTTTCAGTACCAATGAGGGGTTTGAATTCCCATGTGAGATTACCAATGACAATGAGTTGACATACATTTCAGGGGAGTCTTGGAAGGAATTTGTTAGAGTTTATACGCTACATGTGGGTCAGGAGATTACGTTCAGTACTGACAATTCAGAAGTACCAAGTAGCGTTGTGACAACTGGGAATTTGCCTATCATACATCCGAGTAAGATACTTTTTTGCTCCTGCAAGTTTTATTACTCTAAATTTATCATATATCATATATAATAAATTAAATTGTATGTGCTATAATATTGTAGCATACTACCAATTGTCCAATGAGAAAAGAGATATTATTGACAATGTCGCTGTAACTGAGGGGACAAGCTTAAACTGCAGAATGATGGAGTATGTCATACGCCAAGTGATGGACCTTGACAAGTTAGTGGAGCGTCATGATGCTGGAAACTATGATCAAGGAAGAGCATATGCATTCCTCCATACGTTGACATGGTCAGATTGCAACAAGAACTTCTCGGTAACCATCTTTCTGTTCTTCATCTACTTTGTGTCATTTCAGTATGTTTTTAGCTTTGTTCCAAATTAATTGTTCTTCCTTTACTACATAACAATAAGTTGCCACGTGTTGATGTAACAAATATTGTTTTCAAACAGAAACTGCCTAATCGTGTTGTCCCCAAAGAAATGGAGGAATATGGTTCCATAACCATTGTTTGTCATCCACACAGTACTATGTCAAGTACATACACCATTTCTGATATTGACGGTCGTGTCTGCGTCAACAAATGGAACGAGTTCATGAAGAAGGAAAAAATCTTGTTGTTAGGACAGAAGGTGCTGATGTTGCTGTACCTGGGAGATCATGGGATTTATCTGTTTGTTTCCCATGTTCCTGATGTGCCTCTAGAGTAGTTTTGGCAAAATGTAGTGTGATAAAATAAATTAAGGGATTTTTAAGTCATTGCTGTAATGGCGTACTTTATTTTTATATCATGGTACTCTTGTGTTCGTGCACAACATAGTGGGCAAGAATTTAAATGGTCGTTTACGTTTTTCCATTCGATTGCCTTCATTGCAACTCGGTTTATTCAATATTTTTTAGCAATTTTAACATGCTCCGTCTTGCCCCTTATTTTCTCATAATAGTCAAGAAGGTAAGAAATAATCAAAACAACTATTTCATGCAATCATCGTGTAAGATTTATTTCTTACTCTTACCTGTCATGTTAAAAGAGGGGTGGGGGCGGGGGGTGTAAGAGGTATCATGTTAGAACACCTCTTCTTATTAAGCTGTTATTACATGTGACCATGATAATCGCCTTGATACGATCACAAATATATTATTTCTTCACAATCAACATCACACACAACACACACAACACCATTACACTAGCCGTCAACAACTTCAGCATGAAAACAATTTGTGTCCCTAGTCCTACATCGTATAAGCTTGGTGCTTCGTAATGGTTGCCACATTGCTCTGACTTTAATTTGTCCTGCATCCAATGTTGCCACTCTTGGCACATGCATTCTTTTCACACTTTTTTTGCGCGTTGTAGCTGCTCCCTTCTATCCTGTGCCGCAGCCATTGCATCAAGGGCATAAGCACCAACAAGGACACTTGTACCAACAAGATGATCCACGTATTCTAGTTCCCAGCGCCAGAAATCACATGGATCCTATGAATCAAGTGAACTCAAATCAAACCAGCACTAACGAAACAGTAGAAAAAATTACTCATGCGGTAAATGTCATGTAAAGGGATTGTACATCGTGGTGCTTGCACTTGTAGAACACCCAACCATCATGCTCTTCGGTACTGAAGAGATAGAATCTAACCGTTTCGCCACAGTCAGGGCAAGGGATCAGGGGCACATCAACTGATCGGCCCCTCAGCGCGCACCTAATCAAGCTCGACGATGACATGGTTGATTTGGTGTCAGGCGACTGCGGCAATGACAGACGATGGTCGTAATCCTTTGGGTAAGAGAAGAACTAGGGACTCCTCCGCTGGGCTAACAAACCCTAACACCTGGACCAGAGCATCGTGCTCCCTCTAAATAGGCTAACTAACAAATCTTCCAACCGACTAACCCACCCTAATATCACGGACGGGCCATCCATGCGCATTACTTGTAAATATATTTTCAGATATCGCGGGAGATATGTACCCTTCCATCGTACCGCATATCCCTCCCATCTTTTCTTTCCGCATATCGCTCCTTCCTTAACCGCCCAGAAAGTTTTGGTGTCCAGAGGTAGCCGTCGCCGGGATAATCGCCATCGCTCTGTGGAAGCCCACGCCGACGGCCGAGTAAAAAGAAAAAGGTATCATCCTCCATGTCTCCTCCCATCTCTTGAAACGTTCATACTTTTTCCGTCGATTGGACCAAAAAGGAGGTTGTGATGAGATTAGAGATGCCATATTTGTGTGCAAGATCTTTGGTATTTGTTCCTGGCAGATTAGTTTTTCGTCGAAGGTACTATTTTGGTGCAAGATTGTGTGTGCTTGCCTTTACTTGGAGTAAAGGCCGTTATGAGATTAGATGTGATTGCAAGTTCAAAGTAGTTCCTAATACGATCTGGTTACGGAAATATTATATTGGTGGAGCTAATTTTCTAGCCCTTTCTGCTATACTGGATTACTATGAATGATTTGCATAAGGTTGGAGTGAAGAATTTTATGCAAGAGCTTTGCGATTGGTTGTTAGGGGATCCTGATCATACGGTCTAGTTATGGATATTTTTTTGTCGTTGGATTTTCTTTACAAGACCTTTAGGCTATGTTCCATTAGTAGGAATGATTTGGATGATGTTTGATTTAGCCACTTAGATGTGGCGTACAAAGACTTGTTCTCAATACTACAGTAAAGGAGGTGCTGTTGAAGGAGTTGCTGGATTATTTAGGACTGATTTGGATGAGGTTGTTCATACCAAATTAGGAATACAAATTTTAGGAGATTAGAGCGTTTGCTGGAAATTCATGACTCAGTTTGTCTCACACATACCATGCTATTCTATATTACGAGGTATCTAAATAGTCCTATGTTTTAGTGAGAATCGGTATATTTTGACAATCTGGATCTCATTAATCGCATTCTACTATCTGGTGTTGTAGGCACCATGGATTCACATGTGCATGGCAATAAGCGTGCGGAGTACGACAGGTTGTTGCGTGAAGCCCGTCGGGAGATCGACGGGAAGGTCCAACATGAACGTGATGAGATGGACAGGGCACTCAAACAAGAACATGCGTATGTCGATAGGATGCTTAAGGATGAGTGTGCTGATATGTCTCAGAAGATTAAGCAGATGCGTGAAGAGATGGAAAAAAAGTTAAATCAGGACCGCGAGGCCATGGAAAAGAAATTCCAGCTGGCGTACAAGGAGATGCAGCTTAAATTGCAAAAGGACCGAAAGGTTGTCGACAGCCTTATACAGACAGAGCGTGTCAACATGGACGCGAATGTGTTGCAGGCACGTGCCAATATGGACATTATGCTGCAACAGGAGCGCAAGGACATGGACTACAAGGCTATGGTGGAGCAGGTCATGATGGAAGGAAAGATGCTGGAAGACCGCGCGATGTTTCATTCCCACGTTCAATGCCACATCAGTCAACCGCAAGAGCATGTCTTCAGTACTCCCCCTGTGAGTACCTTGCAACGATGCTATTCAGTCACGATCACGACCGATATTGTATATTAATAGATTTTTTTGTGAGTAACTTTGTGTAAGCTATTCATATGCAGTCCAAGAAGCGTTACGCGGCACAATCTCCAAACACTAAAGGCCTAGTGATGTCGGTGTCACCCGTTGAATGCCACAGTTCTCCACTCGAAGAACATGCCTTCAAGTCTCCACCTGTAAGTACCTCCCACCCATGGTAAACATTCACATCCAACATTTTGTATGACCATATTTAATTTGTGTGTAACTCTATGTCGGCGATTCATACGTAGGCTAAGCATCCAGTGACGGAACAATCCCGATTCCTCGCAGATGAAGTTTACATCCCATATAATAATAAGGTAACTTTGTCGCGATGTTGCTACGCACATAAAAAATTATTTATGGAACTTTGGTGATTGCAATGTATTAAATTTGACGTGAGATACTCATATGTAGGTGCTGGTAATGGAATTTTACATTCATAGGGATTGTGAGCTTTCGCATGTCCCGACAGGATACTTTGACGAAAGACCCATTGAGATGAGATTGTTTGAACCCGGCGTATTGGACTATGATTTTCTCATGAAAGAAGTGGCTGGATATGGTTATAAAAAGGATTCAGATTTGTACCACTTCTTACCTGAGCATGCGTGCAACCTACCGGAAGGAATGTTCCTGATTTCAGGACCAGGTGATTTTGCAAAGATGATTTCCCGCCTGAACAGCAGCAAGACATGTCATTTGTATTTGGTGTATAATTGTCCACCGAAAGATGATTATGAGTGGTGGTCGGACATGGATTCAGAGGTTCCTATTCTTCATGTTACATCAATTTTACGGCTTCATCATCCTTAAGTTTGTCCTAATACGTTAGTATGATTTTACAGGAACTGCGCATCCAAGACTTGCAGCATGAGGAGGCTCTGGCTAGAGAGCTTGAGGCAAAGGAACAACTTAACTCCTTAGGTTACATCGATGTACCGTGTAAAAATATTGGAGAAGGTGGGTCGTCGCAAATCCTGGTGCAAACTCCAACGACCAATACGAAGAAGTCACTGGATTTTGGCACCGGAGACGAGCTTTCGTAGGAAGGCTAATGTTATTTTAAATGTTTTAAGCTGGAGACAACATTTTTTGGTTTTTTTGCGAATGTTTGCTGTTATGGAACAATTCATTCATGATGGAGCTCTTGTAACAACATTTTTGCTAGAATGTGATTTCCATTTCCGACGCGACATGCATGTGTTTATACCCAATTGTACACTCCGTCCGTTCCTAAATACTATATGTTTTTTAAGATATTTGAGTATGAACTACATACGGATGTATATAGACGTATTTTAGAGTGTAGATTCACTCATTTTGCTCCGTATGTATTTCATACTGAAATCTCAAAAAAGACTTATATTTACGAACGGAGGGAGTAGTTGTTAATGAGCAGGTGCTGCAGGATCATGAACAACTGCGACTCAAAAAAATTTGGTGCAAAACGGTGCAAGAAATAAACCAAACGGACATTTTATGTGGCACAAAGTGACAAAATAGCTGGCGAATCATCCGCGGGATCCGCGGAGTCAGACCTGACAAGATCTGCTCCGGGATCGGTGCGGTGTCAGGGCGCATCGAAGCGCAGGCGGATCCCCGCCAAAGCGCACGAGAAAGGGCCGTCGCACGCCCGCGCGTCGTCACCCGGAGACAGGCCGACCGAATTAATCTATGCGGGCCCCGCACATGTACGCCTGTCGGGCCCAGTTCGATAATCCCGCGCGATCCGCCTGCTGTGTAGTTTCATGCATGCACGTAGGTTTCCCACATACGCCACGCCTCCTCCCCCAAAGCCCGACCCATTCAAGCAATTCAGGGCGGGCCGGCCCACGTCGCGCTGATCTCGAGCCAGGATCACGTCTTAATATTTTTAGTCCCACCTCGCCCCCCGAGCAAGTCCTACATATCCTCCACGTAGAGTGCAAGGATGACTGATGTATTTTTTAGGATTTATAGAAAATGCAAACCAAATACCGCAAAAAAGAGAATTTGAAATAAGATGTAACATGTTATTTTTTTGAGTGGTCAGGTAATTTTTATGTAAACAAAAGGAAAAGGAAAAAAATAAACAAAAGGAAAAGCATGGGCCAGCCTAGACATCTAGACCCACGCGTGGTCCAGCACGCGGGATAGGCAGGCCTGTGAAAGCCCATCTATTCTGGCCCATCGCGTGGGCGCACCAGGGCAAAGCAGACGGTGGTGGGAGTTTAGTCCACCTCGCCGAGCGAGAGGGAGACGCACCAGCTTATATACCCGGCTGTGCCTCCCCACTCAAGCTCCTCTCATATGCAGGCAGTACTTTGCCTAATGTTTCATTCTCTTTGCCCAATTGGCCCCACCAGCAGAAGAGTAATCTGCACCCCGTGCCTGTATCCTGGCCCATAAACTGTTGGGTTCCTAGTCGTATACATGCCGTGGTGTATGAAAAATCCTGCCTCTGGTATGGTAGGTGTGCATTTTTTTGCATTCATATTGAAATTAGTCAACAAAATTTAACACATGCTCACTGACTTACCTAGCTTTGTTTGTGCAAGAGATCATGTGTGCCAAAATTTGGGTGATTTGGAGGTGGTCGAAAAAATCACCGCATTCCAGAGGGACCATTTGGTCTAACTTAAGCCATTTTTTGAACAAAGGTGATTTCTTTTCCACCACCTCCAAATCACCCAAATTTTCTATGACACAGTGACCCACAGGTGCCAAACATGTCCATGAAAGAAAATTTGGAAAAAAAAATATTTTATAATGCCCCTTGATGTATAGACCGATGTTTTGATCAGTCAGTCTAGAGGACAGTATAATTCAAAAAAATTGAAAAAAAGATAAAACCTTGGAAACCTAGCTTTGTTTATGCAAGAGATCATGTCTGCCAAAAGTGAGGTGATTTTGAGGTGGTCGAAAAAATCACCGCATTCCGGAGGGACCATTTGGTCTAACTTAAGCCAGTTTTTGAACAAAGGTGATTTTTTCCACCACCTCGAAATCACTCAATTTCTTTATAACACGGTGACCCACATGTGCCAGACATCTTCATGAAAGAAAATTTAGAAAAATATATATTTTACAATGCCCCCTTGAGGTATAGACCGATGTTTTGATCAGTCAGTCTAGAGGGCAGTATAAATTCAAAAATATTCAACAAAATATAAAACATTGGAAACCTAGCTTTGTTTGTGCAAGAGATCATGTGTGCCAAAATTGAGGTGAGTTGGAGGTGGTCGAAAAAATCACCGCATTCCGGAGGGACCATTTGGCCTAACTTAAGCCATTTTTTGAACAAAGGTGATTTTTTCCACCACCTACAAACCACCCAAATTTTCTTTTACACGGTGACCCACAGGTGCCAAACATGTCCATGAAAGAAAATTCGGAAAAAATATATTTTATAATGCCCCTTGATGTATAGACCGATGTTTTGATCAGTCAGTCTAGAGGACAGTATAATTCAAAAAAATTCGAAAAAAGATAAAACCTTGGAAACCTAGCTTTGTTTGTGCAAGAGATCATGTGTGCCAAAATTTAGGTGATTTGAAGGTGTTCGAAAAAATCACCGCATTCCGGAGGGACCATTTGGTCACTTACGCCATTTTTTGAACAAAGGTGATTTTTTCAACCACCTCCAAATCACCCAATTTCTCAATGACACGGTGACCCACATGTGCCAAACATGTCCATGAAAGAAAATTTGGAAAAAATATAATTTACAATGCCCCTTGAGGTATAGACCGATGTTTTGATCAGTAAGTCTAGAGGGCAGTATAAATTCAAAAAAATTCAAAAAAATATAAAACCTTGGAAACCTAGCTTTGTTTGTGCAAGAGATCATGTGTGCCAAAATTGAGGTAATTTGGAAGTGGTCGAAAAAATCACCGCATTCCGGAGGGACCATTGATGTGCAGGAGAGTTCGTGGCCGCAGAAGATCCCGTAGCCCTTTCTGGAGACAAGACAACGACGGAATCCGAGGCAGATTAGCCTGCAGCAGCTGGTTTCGGGCGGTCCTGATCTTCTGTGGCAGCGGGCCGAGGCGCTGGTGAGAGTGGAGCCGCAGAAGATCCAGGGTGGCTCGCAGACTCATCATGAGCCCATGATGTTGCAGGCCCACTGGAGTCAGGGGCTGTCTCCACGTCCGCCTGGCGAATGGCGGGGCGCCGCTAGTAGCACACGGGCTGGACCACAAAGCGCGTGCGTCCCTGACCATTATCTGGTTGCCGCGTGGCCGCCGGTGATTGGTGCGGGCCGGAGGGCGCGCCTCGCCCGGTCCGAGGTGGCCGCGTGTCGAGCGGCGGGGCGGAGGCGCGCGTGCAGCCGACCGCAGCTGGCGCGTCTGGTCGATCTGCCGCGGATCCGCAGCTGTCACCTGGCGCTGATCCCGGAGACGATTCCCTGGGCCTCTGCGACGGAAATCCCGAGGAGGATATGTTCCCCACACCGCAGCACACGCGATATAACTCGCCCGGAAAGATTTCTTCACCAGTTTCTTCGCCGTTTTCACTGTTTTGTTCGCCTGGCTCCCCTGTAGCATGGTGAGTTGTACATGCAGATACAAACACACTATGATAAGAAGTCGCAAGCAGTTTTCCTTGCACTCTACGTGGAGGATATGTAGGATGAGTATGATTCATCATCTGTATTCATCCTGTATATTCTTCAATTGGAGAGCATGGATAACTAATGTATTTTTCGGATTTATCAGGCTTTTATTATGTTTTCAGGAGCGAAATATAATTCCTCCATTACATCTATTTTCAAATTTTATCGTGCAACATAAAGAAGATACACGCTGGCTACGAAGAAACCATGATTCTTGAGGTTGCACTTGAAAACTCACATATAAAATGCAAAAAAATATCCCAAAGTAATACTGTTACAAGGGAGTGGACAACCAAATAGCTGAGTCATACATTATGAGGAAGTCACTAACTGACAGAATGAAGTATTTTAGAGAAAAGGTCACACGATACTAGACATAGACGACAATGCACAAGCCAACATCAGGTTGATCGTCGACGTACTTGTTGTACGACGGTGCGCACAATGTTGTAGCTATCATAGTTCTTCTTTGAGATCCTGCACATAAGGATATTATTAATGCCATGGAATATATTTGGATACATTAAAACATTAAATTACGGCATATTAGGTACCTCTGTAAATTTGGCGCACGTACGTCGATTGTGACCATCTGCCTCATGACAATAGCTACATCTATCCTTTGTTCTGGTTTTCTTCATCTTTGCCTGTAGCCTTTTCTTCGGAGCACCTCGGCCTAGCACATGCACGGGATCCAGAACCTTTTCGAAACCTTCACCATCAAGGTTAGCCGATTGTGGCATCAATGGGCCAAACCTAATGCTGTTACCCTGAGCATTAGTTGATCCCTTGCTATCAGCTTGTTCACTTGTTGATCCCTTGCAAACATCTTGTCCTTCCAAAACCCTTTTTAGATGCTGAAACGCCTCATCAGAGTGGCATGCCTTGAAACATGATGCGTGACTAAAATTCCTTAGCTTACGGTACCATTGTAGGGCTGCAGAGTATGCATACATCTCGCTCTTTCTGGTCGGTGCGAATGCACATTTTGCAGTCATTGTCCACCTAGTGGGAACACAACACCTGGGCAGTGTTCCTTCTTGTAAAATTCCCAATATGTAAAATATGTGGGAACATGGTGTGCCTGCGCATTCCAATTTGCGGCAAGAACAACTGATACTGCGAAGCATACCTTCCTTCGTCTCCGTGCGCACTTCGATATTTTTATCCATTCTTTCCTTCTTAGACACAACGTATGTGGTAACCTCTGCTACATCAAGTACCTCTCTGATCTCACATTTTATGACAGCATCTATGCTCCATAAGACCAACTTAAACACAGCAGGAGTGAAAACTTTCGCGGCATGTTTCTCAAGAACTGAAGCATTTTCCTCAGTGAACGAAACGGACTGTAAGGCCTCGACGTCTTGGAGAGCCTCGTTCAAGCGTCGCGACGCAAGGCAACGCTCATAGTGCTCTAGCATTTGAAACAACGTCATCTTAGCCTCAAGATGTGTATGTAGCACCGAGTTTAAACTCTCACTCCGCTGATTGCTGCTCAATCCTAGGAAACAACGGCCCTCAAGATATGGAGCACACCACAGTTTTCTCATCTTATACATCTGATGCAGCCAGGAGTCCTCACTTGTTACTTTATTCCGTTGTAAGAAGTGTAACCATTTTCTCTCATGCTCTTCAATGGAAGATGTATCATATATGAAAGATCGGAATTCCTCCTTTACCGCGTCATCATGCAGATGGCGTACAATGTTCTGCTGAATGTGCCATATACAGAGCCTATGGTTTGAGTCAGGCCACACCACCCTGATTGCTCTCTGCATTGCAAGGTCCCCATCCGTGATCACAGATATAGGATGCTTCTGTCCCATAGCATCAGAAAAGGTCCGTAACATCCAATCGTATGCCTGGCTTGTTTCATGTGAAATGATACCACATGCAAAAATAACGGTGTTGCGGTGGTGATTCAACCCGACAAACGGCAAAAATGGCATATTGTACTTATTGGTTCTGTATGTGCTATCAAAAACAATAACGTCTCCGAAAGCCTCGTAGTCAAGTCGGGATTGACTATCACACCAGAACAGTCCCTTCAGATGGCCAGCTTCATCAACCAAGTAACTGAAGAAAAAAAATCTGAATCTTGCTCTTGCCTCGCCACCATGTGATTGATCACCGTTTGAGCATCCCCGGAAGAAATTGTTTCCTGCTTGTTAGCATGGCAGAAATTGTAAATGTCCCTCATAATGCATCCAACCTCATCATATCCACCGTATTGCATGCACATAATATCCATAATATGGTGTTTTCTGATCCCAGATTTTTCCATGTTTTGCAATGTCCACTTTCTGCTCATCGCTAATTCTTCTGTGTGAACGCAAAAGACACGACAGATCCCGTGGGACTAGAGGATGGTTGTGTTCATCGACGAAATCCTTGACAAACCACTGACATGTTTCCTCCTGTCTTGCAATCACCAATTTAGCTTTACACCCTACACGAGTTATACTCCGTGGCCTCCTCTTTCTATCTTCCATCTTCCTCTTCATGTGCTTCTCTTCACGAACCCCTTCACGACTACACACAAATTTCCTTAAAATTATATGGCAGTTGGATCCATCCCACTCGACATAGCTTCTCCGGACACTAAAACCTTTCTCAAGACCATATTTGTTATAGAATGTATAACCTTCATCCTCACTATTAAACATCTTGTTGGCAATATGATAGTACTCCATCATTGACTCGTGACTTACGTCCGCCATGTCTTCCTGCATCACAATTCGGACGAATAAAAATCTGAAAGGACAAACATAAATGCATGCAAAACCCAGTACGAAATCTTGCGTGGAATTTTAAACTTTGCTCCTTGTACATGTTATGGCAAGCGATCATAAACGTCCATAAACTGGGTCCCCCGTAAACTAGTGAAGTGACCATGGATGATGAAAAATTCTAAATTGAATTGCATGCACTAGGGAAACCTAAATCGATGATGACTAAACAAATCTAAGTAGGAAGTGCAGGCTACGAATCAAAGTAAGTTGAGATTCGGGCGATTCATACCTTAAGATGCAAGTCCGGAAGCGATGGGATCAGCGGAGGGCTTTCTCCTATACCGCCGCCGCCGTCGCCGCTGACACTGCCGCCGCAGATGTCACGCCTTATTCTTCTTCCTGCCGCCGACCACGTCTTTTATAGTGAAGGGGACCAGGAGGAGGACGAGAACTACGCCGACGACGGTGAATTGGTTCCACTCGCCGGGCTCGTCGGACAGAAGGAAGAGGACGAGAAGGAGGACTTGACCGAGCTACTAGATCTAGACGTGGTTCTGGTCGTGGACGTGATCGGTTGATTTTTTTTACCCTGGACCATTATGCCCTTCTCTGATTAAACTAATTAAGTTAATTCATTCTTAACCCCCACCAGATCGGACGGCTAATAAAAATCGGAGGGGTAAGTACTCGAAAGTACTCGCAGTACTGCCCCAATCACCGTAAAGGAGCTCATTCCGTATTTGTTTTCGCATCTGTACTGCATCCGTCCCACTTTCGAATCCGAAATAAATTATGAAATAGGATACGGTATAAGCATCATCCATCCGAGTCCCAGCTTACTTACCTGGTGTGGAACACAACTATAACCTAATTAAGCTCCAAACTTCTTTCACGTAATTCGAGCCCATGAAAAGATTTGGGCTGTCTTGCTGCAGGGTACAGGACACTCACCAACTCATCGGCATGTTGTAGCTTATTTTGATTCCTTACCTTTTGAGTGATATTTATGTAGAAGGAATAGTAGCCCTGATACTGAACGACCGATTCTAACAATGTATTTACCACGTGTTTTTCATCTTCCATCCATCCACCAGTGTTTTATTGGATATAAATGGTTCTCTTATTTATATCAGAAGATACTATATTTATGAAACAAAATTGTAGGTCATACAGTTAGTAACTATAATACGAGATGTATGATCTGGGAAAACCTAATCCCAACATACAACAACAACAACAATAATGCAAGAATAACTTTCTGGTGTGCCATATTTGCCCTTTACTTTTGCTGAAGACCAAGAAAAAAAAAACAGGTGGCGGTTGGTGAAGCCAGGAAGCCCCATATAACCCCTTCCCATCCTCCCTCCAAATCATTCCTCATCGCTCAGTCGCTCACAAAAAGCATCCACCACTACCACCATTAGCTCGGCTGCAGAGAAGGAGAGGAGATGGGCTCCACCGCCGACGAGGAAGCGTGCATGTTCGCTCTCCAGCTCGGCTCATCATCGATCCTCCCGATGACGCTCAAGAACGCCATCGAGCTGGGCCTCTTGGACACCCTGGTGGCCGCTGACGGCAAGCTGCTGAGCCCCGCCGAGCTGGCTGCCAAGCTCCCGTCCACAGCGAACCCAGCCGCGCCGGATATGGTGGACCGCATGCTGCGGCTGCTGGCCTCGTACAAGGTGGTGTCGTGCACCCTGGAGGAGGACAAGGACGGCCGCCTCTCCCGGCGGTACGGCGCCGAGCCTGTGTGCAAGTTCCTTACCCCCAACGAGGAGGGTGTCTCCATGGCGCCGCTCGCGCTCATGAATCAGGACAAGGTCCTCATGGAGAGCTGGTATGTTAGATCGACCACAGCATCATCCCATCTCTCTTCCTGCTCTGCGCATTCACTATGGCTGTCATGCGGGGGTGCTCTGCATGATTCTTTTTCTGTCCCAAATTAAGTTCCAGCAGCAGGTAAATAGTACTCCCTCTGTCCCATAATATAAGACGTTTTTGCAAGCTAATATTATGGGACGGAGGGAGTAGTACTAAAATTAGAGAACCTTGAACAATTCATCTAGATATCTCTTTGGATAATTAGATGATGTGTGGGGTTAGAGTAGAAACCTAGAGATTCCGTATCAAAAACGGGAAGCAGCTTCAGAAGCAGAACCAGACCGCGTGCTGACTTTTCTTACACCCAAATGATAACTGCTACATGTGTGGCACAAATTAATACCGTTCTGACATTTTTACAACTAAAATTGCCATCCAAAAAAAAAATCTGAAAAAACTGAAACTTGCTCATACAAAAAGTTGTCATGCTACACAAATAAAGTTGCCATCTTCGGGTAACTAAAACTGCCATCAAAAAACTTTATGGCGGAATTGCTTCATGCCACACGTTGCAGAAGATGTGACAAGCAGACAAGTAGAGTATATTTTAAATTAACCCAAACGTTAAGTGTCACACATGTGGCACGAAGCACTCCAGCCCTGACATTATTTACAACTAAAGTTACGGTCCGAATAGAAAAAACAAACAAAAAGAAAACTCAACTTGCCATCCGAAAAGAAGTTGCCATGATTAACAACTAAAGTTGCCATCCTCGCGTCACTAAATTTGGTATAAAAAATGTGCAGAGTTGCCCTGTGTTCGTGCTACATATGTGGCACTTATCAGAGTGCATGCTTCTGCTGACGGGCTGTGGTTTCCGACATTAGCGTAGTATCCGGGACTTAACTTGAATCAGTGATATTTTTCCCATTGATTCAGTTACTGTCATTTTTCATGTAAATTATTCGTACGATGAGTTCTTGGAGTAAATTGTTTTTGTAAATACAATCTGCAGGTACTATCTGAAGGACGCTGTACTTGACGGCGGCATCCCGTTCAACAAGGCGTACGGGATGTCGGCATTCGAGTACCATGGCACGGACCCGCGTTTCAACCGCGTCTTTAACGAAGGGATGAAGAACCATTCCATCATCATCACCAAGAAGCTCCTTGAATTGTACAAGGGCTTCAATGGCGTCGGCACCCTCGTGGACGTGGGAGGCGGCATAGGCGCCACCGTCGGCGCCATCACCGCCCACTATCCCACCATAAAAGGCATCAACTTCGACCTTTCCCACGTCATCTCCGAGGCTCCGCCATTCCCGTGTGTCACCCACGTTGGCGGAGACATGTTCCAAAAGATTCCCTCGGGGGACACCATCCTCATGAAGTGGATCCTCCACGACTGGAGCGACGAGCACTGTGCAACGCTGCTTAAGAACTGCTACGACGCGCTGCCGACGCACGGCAAGGTAATGCTCGTGGAGTGCATCTTGCCGGTGAACCCGGAAGCCACGCCTGAGGCGCAAGGGGGGTTCCATCTCGATATGATCATGCTAGCACACAATCCGGGTGGCAAGGAGAGGTACGAGAGGGAGTTCGAAGCCCTGGCCAAGGGTGCCGGGTTCGGAGCCATGAAGACCACTTACATCTACGCCAACACATGGGTCATCGAGTTCACTAAGTAGATGCATGACAACGTCCACCGATATCTTGCTCATTGTCGCTCCTAAATATGCACTATCTTTCGTTTTTCCTTATATTATGTCTTCGTTAACTTTATTATGCTCTGAATCATTCCAAATACTATTGTTTGTGTCCTCGATTTGTTCGAAATATACTATTATAAAGCTTCTTAATGGTGGCATATATGATAGATCCTGCAATGACATGTTTTCTCTCGTTTGATGAGTATAATAATGAAGTGAAGTGTTATTGATCTTCCTGTCGAAAAAATGTCAACGCAACGACTCATGAATGTTTTTATTCCTAGATATAGCTTTTGATGTTATACTTATACGGCATTGGTAAGTGGAGGCAGCTTCTAGATGCAATCATACAAAGGAAGCGTACGAAAGAATTTGGACATTCAATATGAACAGACTGACCATTATTCTTCATTCTGTTATCAGAAACACTGCATCTCGAACCAAGGAATACACTTCTCCTGACCCACGTGTCGCTCCCCCTGGGAGACTCCAGATAACCTAGACCGGCGTCACTAGCTACCCTCTCTCGGTGCCCCTTCTGTCTCGGGCCGAGTGGTGGGGGGTAATCCGCTGGGCAGCAACGACATTACTTCCGTGCTATGGGGGATGCCTGATAGATCCATCGACGCTACACCTCGTGGTGGGTGGTAACTTCAGCGGTGGGTGCACGGGCGTGGAAGTAGCTGCTAGTTGGGACATGGGTTGTAGGCCATGGGAGGTGGTTTGGGGTGTTGATGGTGGTTGTTCCAGCCAACGACAGTGGGTTGGGCCTCTTTTTCGGCTGGCTGCGTGCGCTGGGAGGCCCTTCTTGTGCTGCTTGTGGAGTTCCCGAAGGTTTGCAAGGTCCAGTCCTCATGTTTTTGATAGAGTCCGCAGATGGTGTGGTGTGGTGAGATCGAGGATGCGATGATTTGGATGAAAGCCTTGTGTTGTCCGTGTCGGCACCGATGATGGTGACGCCACTCACCTCTATGAACGCACACACGCATCCCTATCCCTATGAGCACATCCAAAAAAGATTGAGCCGGCATATTATCTAGTAATTTACAAAGTCACCATAGGCACCTCGTCATCGACGGGAACGTCTCCTCACACTGAAAGCGCATCGCCAGAAATCCTGAAACAAATCCAGCAATAAATGTGAGTACCAAGATTTGAACCCTGATGTGCCGAGAATACCACAGTCCCTCTAACCATCCAATCACAGGTTGGTTTGCTCTAGGATTTAAGCCCTGATGGGCTGGTTTTGAACGGAATAGTTATTAATAACACGGGACAGTTTACCTGCCACAATTTTGTATCACAATACGGCACAAAAGCTTGGACCGGGACTCTAAAGCAGTTGACCAATTATATTATGGAAAAAACTGCGGATGCCAGCAGATGGCAACAGCGTAACGGCTCATTATTTTAAGTCTCCGTGACATGGCAAATCAAGTGATATCTAACATAGTGCGTATGAAAGGTTGACTTGTTCTTTGTTTCCATGTTCGGAAAACAACCACACATTCTTTAGCTCGTCGATGAAGAACTTTGAGTGGTCGTTCGATGAGAAATTTAGATCATATATCAGGCCATCTCTAGTCTATCCCTCAAAATTTTAGAATAACAAATGGCTGAGTATTCTTTATAGGAGTATTTTAACTTCTCCAAATTTTGATCGTTTCGAGCCGATCCCCTAAATTTAGCGGAATTTACAATTGGCTCATGCATTTCGTCGAACACTTGGTATGCGTCTCTGTGGTGAGAGCGACAATGGTGACAACGCCGGTGCCGCTGCGGCCTATTCCACTCCTCCTACTCCAACTCCTTCGTGCAGCGTGAACCTTCGGCTCTGTCGCATATGCGCCCTCGCCACCAGCACGCATGGTCCGGCGGCGACAGGACGGAGAAGGCGAAGCTGTGCCGCGTGAAGCTGCGGTCGGTGGTCCCCGAGGAGTGCGTGGTCGTGCGGTACATCCGTACAGGGGCGCCGGGGGCGCTTTCACAACACGTGGTGGCGGTGTTCGTGCTGATGACCATCGCCGACATCAGCGATCAGTGCACGGACTACCGGCGCAAGCTATTCCGCAACTATGACGGGCGCCTAGAGTTTTCCGGCCTCAACTAGGCCACAACTAGGCCGCGCTTTGGCCCAAGATTGGCAAGTAGAAGGTGTGGACGACTGCCATGTCAAGGCTCTCCGCGCTGTACAACCTCATCGCCATGACCCAGATTGCCCAGCTGCCCGACACACCTGTCTAAGCCTCTCTATCCTTTTCTCATCTAAGTTTTTTTTTTCACCTAGACGTTTTGGTTTAGTACCACCTCAGATTGCTCTTGATGAAAGAAGCATGTGAAAATACTATAAAGGCAACTGCTACCGATCAAATCTGCCTGAACCTGGCTGTACCAAAACATGTCGCATAAGCAGGTTTGCCTAAACTCTGGTTCTGTTCGGTCAGAACTGTTGACCGAACTGAATTTTTGGTTCAAATAAAAATTAGTTCTCTAATTTTATAGAAGCAAATCTTTTTGTATTTTTATGAAACCAAAATTCTTTGTGACCCCAAAAACAGAATAGATCGCACGTATTGGACAAAACAAATCACGAATTTGATCAAAGTTCGGAACTGAAAAAAAAAATCATTCGTTTGAAAAAATTCCATGGATTCAAAAACTATATTTCACGTATTTGAAAACAGTTCACGAATTGAAGGAAATGTTCTGAAATTTAAGCAAATGAAAAAGAAAAGAGAAAAGAAGAAGAAATAAGGAAAATGAAAACAAGTAAAATTGAAGAAAAATAGGACAAACAAAACAAAAAGAATAGACTGAGAAGATGCACAAGAAGAAGAACAAAAGAAGTAACTGGGCACAAGAAGTGAATCGTCGCGGTTGGTTATAGTTCAATCCTACCTCACACACATATTTGTTGAAGGTTAAAAAGAAAAGAAAAAAAAATGGGCTAGGCCCAGGATGGAGGTAAAAAGGAAAATGTAAAAACTGATGGAAAACCTGTCCTAGCAAAAAAAAAAACCCGAATAGAATCCATGAGGCATGGGAAATAGGAAGAAAAAGCTAAACATATTAGGTGAGACAGCTGAGTTGGTTCTTCTATTCGAAGTAAACAGAGAGGTCTGAGTTTGAATCCCACCACACTCTACATTTTTTGAAGGTTGAAAAGCAAATGAAGGTGGGCTGAGCCAATAATGAGGATGTGTGTGCGCCAGTTTGAAAAAATAAAATTGAAAATGGGCTGAGACCATGATGCGGGGGTGTGTGCACTGGTTTGTGTACGTCTATGTACGGCTTGTACGTGTCACATATGGATGTGGGTATATCATATGATCAAATGACCATACTGCCCTTATACGGTTTGTGAGGAGGGGTGTACCGAAGCAACGCTCCGTATTGTTTCCAATGGTGTCGTTATCCATCAAGTCGCGACTGAGGCAAATCGTCGTTCCGGTCAGTCAGCAATGAAACATATGATCAGTTCATGTTTTGTCATTTCTACAAAAAATTCTTCACATTTTGTGTCTTATGTATTGGACTGCAATGTTGATTTTTTCGCATCTAGAGGTATAAGTCAACAAAGCTTTGTTTGGACCTGAAGAGTATGTTCCAAAGTCATTGTACTTATGTTTTTCTATTAAATCCAGGAACATCCTTGCATTATTTAGCTAGTCGATAAGAACTACTACATCACAACAACTTGGACTGGTTCTTAGGTAGAGAAACATGCATACTGATGGCACCATTTTATATATTATGACATCAATATATTCATAATAAATTTTGAAAACAACTAATTGGACATGCTATGATATGATGAAGTATCGTGGAGAAAATCAATCAAAGCATATAACATTTTGGGAGTTTTCATGCGACTTTTCATTTAACCCACCATTTTAAAAACCTAATCTGGTTCGCCGAGCGAGTCAGATCTAGCCTAACTTGCCCAGAGATGTGGACCTTGGCAGGCTTCCGAAGAAGCACAAAAGACATGTCGCGAGGCACCGCACCACCACACCGCACAGCCATGGCAGAAAAGGAGGAGCAACCAAAGCCGGCTTGGAAGTAACGAGTTTGGGCTGTCTTGATTAGGCCGATGTCATTGCAGATCGTAATCATTTTTTTGTATCTTCTGTGGTTTGACAAAATGGCTGGCAAGGACGGAATGGAGGAAGTGTTGTCATGCGGAGTGGAACAAGCAACAGCTTGGACCAAAATAACATAATAGTTTTCTTTTAATACAATCGCACATCCTCACATAAGCATATACACTTACTCTTATGAACGAATGCATGCACACGTTACCTCTACGAGCACCTACAAGATACTAAACTGACACAACATCTTAGAATAGACAGTCATTATAGACACCTTGTAGTCGATGGGAACGTCTTCTCTAGATTTTCAGTGAATGAATATCGCCTAAAAGTCTGAAATAATAAATCTAGAAAAGTGCGAGCACTAGTGCCTAGTGTAGGACTTAAACCCTGATGAGCCAGTTTTCAACGCAATAGTTATTAATGACGTGGAACAGTTTACTCCACAATCTTGTATAACAATATGACACAAAAGCTTGAACCGGGACTCTAGAGCAATTGACCAATTATATTATGGAATAAACTGCTGATGCCAACAACTGGCAATAGCGTAACAGCTCATTAGTTTAAGTCACCATCACATGGCAAATCAAGAGATAGTTGACCAGTTATATTATGGAATAAACAGCGAATGCCAACAGCCGGCAACAGCATAACGCATAATTAGTTTAAGTCTCCATGACATAGCAAATCAAGTGATATCTGACATAGTGCGTCGAAAGGTTGACTTTTTTTATCATGTACGGAAACAACCACGCATTCTTTAGCTCGTCAATGAAAACTACAGCACAACAACTTTGAGTGGTCATTCGTTGAGAAACTGAGATCATATATTAGGCCGTCTCTAGTCGATCCCCTAAAATTTAGAATAGTAAATGGCCGAGTATTCTTTACAGGAGTATTTTTACTTCTCTAAATTTTGATCATTTCTAGCCGATCCCCAAAATTTAGCGGATCTTTCAATTGGCTCATGCATTTTGCCGAACACTTGGTATTCGTCTCTGTGGTGAACGACGACGATGGTGACAATGCTGGTGCCGCTGCGACCTCATCATCTCATCCTACTCCAACTCATAGGTGCAGCATGAATCTTCGGCTCTGTCTTACATGCGCCATCGCCACCAGCACGCATGCTCCGGTGGCGATAGGACGGAGAAGGCGGAGCTGTGGCGCATGAAGCTGTGGTCGGTGGTCCCTGAAGAGTGCGTGGTGGTGTGGTACATCCAGACAGGGGAGCCGGGGCGCTTCACAGCGCGTGCTGATCACCGTTGCTGACTTCAGCGATCAGTGCACGGACTACCAGGGCAAGCTATTTCGCAACTATGACGGATGCCTGGAGGTTGCCGGCCACAACTGGTCCACGCTTTGGCCCAAGACCGGCAGCAGGAGGTGTGGATGAGTGCCATGTCGAGGCTCGCTGCGCTGTACAGCCTCATCGCCCCCGACAAGCAGCTCTGCCACATGGAACAAGGGTCGACGATGGCGGGCCCTACAATTATGATTGAGCAGAAACTTGATTAAGTCACCATTGCGAAGAACCTACATCTAGCAAGCTGTATTGTTTCCCAGTGGTGTCGTTATCTCGTGGCTCACGTTAATCATCGCCCAGGTCAGTCAGCTCAATAAAACATAAGACGAGCTCACATTTTGTCGTTTTCTAATTTTTTTCTCACATTTCGTGTCTTATGTATTGGAGCGCAATGGTATATCTTTTTGCATCTAGAGGTACGAGACAACCAAGTTTTGTTTGAACCTGAATTGTTCGTTCAAAAGTCGCTGCACCTGTGTTTGTCTATTAAATCCAGGAACAACCTTTTATTCTTTAGCTAGATGATGAGAACTACATCACAACAACTTCTAGTGGCTGTTCGGTAGAGAAACATACATACTGATGCCACCATTTTATATATTATAACATCAAAATATTCATGATAAATTCTTAAAATAGCTAGTTAGATATGTTATGATATAATGAAGTATCATGTAAAAAATCAATCAAACCACAAATCATATTGGGAGTATTCATGTGCATTATCCTTTAACACCACCACTTTGACGACCTAATCTGGTTCGGCCGAGTGAATCAGATCCGATATGACACGCTGAGAGAGGCAGACCCCGACAAGCTTCTGAAGAAGAACAAAAGACATGTCGTGAGGCACAACACCACCCCACCGGACCACCGTGGCTGAGAGGGAAGAGCAACCAGAGCCTGTATCACAGTAACAAGTTTGGGCTGTCCTGACTTTGCCGATGGCAAGAGCAGCTTGTTATTTTTATTTTTTGGTAACTTCGGCAGTTAGACAAAATCCAATCGTTATTGCAAACATGGCTGGCAAGGGCGGAATGGAGGAAGAGCAAGCTGTCTTGGGTAGTGGAACAGGCAGCAGCTCGGATTAGGGTAACGGAATGATATACTGACATGAGACAGGTTAGTTGCAACAATTTTGTATAGCAAAGCAATTGCTTATTATATACTCTCTCCATCTCAATTTACTTGACTTAGATTTGTCTAGATACATAAATATTTAGACACATTTTAGTGTTAATACAGTATATACTGACATGAGATAGGTTACTTGCCACAATATTGTATAACAAAGCAATTGATTGTTATATACTCTCTCTGTCTTAATTTACTGGACATAGATTTGTGTAGATACAGACATATTTAGACACGTTTTAGGGTTAGATACATCAATATCTAAACAAATCTAAGACAAGTAATTTGAGATGGAGGTTATATTTAGTAAGATTTGATTATATGAACATGAATATTCATTTTATTGGTTACGTGAGTAAATATCAATTTGGAACTCGAATTTGTATTTGATTATATTCAGTTAAACATTGCATTATATGTACATAAATATTTGAATTAATAATATAAGAAGTAAAATAGAAAATACATGTAATTATAAAATATTTATTGAATATAAGTAGCATAATAGTCCCTCCATTTCTTAATATAAGTCTTTTTAGATATCTCAATGCGGACTACATACAAATGTATATAGACGTGTTTTAGAGTGTAGGTTCACTTATTTTGCTACGTCTGTAATCCGTATTGGAATCTTTAAATAGACTTATATATAGGGAGTAGTTAAGGCATTTGAGTCTTTTTGCATGCATCTTGCATGTTGAGGTGGGGCTTTATCCATTCATAATTGTTTAATGAGGTGGTATAATTGCATGTTCAGATAAATACGTTACTCCCTCTCTCTCAGTTTACAGGGCGTGCGCGTACCCCTAGGTCGTCAATTTGACCAACCTAATACAAGTTATATATTACAAAAAATATACCAATATAAACTTCAGATGTTCTATTTTCAGACGGTATAATTTTTGTGTTATATAGTTTATATTAGGGTGATAAAATTGGCAACCTAGGTATACGCGTATGACTTGTAAACTGAAATGAAGGGAGTAGTGGAGATCAACTATTTAGTTATAGGAAAATGATACGATACTATGGAGCAGTTGGCCAAGTATATTATGGAATCAACTGCAGTTGCCAACAACTAGCAACAGCGTAACAGCTCATTAGTTTAAGGCTTCATCACCTGGCAAATCATCTGATATCTGAATTGGTGCATTGACAGTTGACTTGTGGTTTTTTTTCTTCATATCCGGGAACAACCACGCATTCTTTAGCTCATCGATGAGAACTACAACACGAATACTTTGAGTGGTCGTTCGTCGAGAAACTGAGAACATTTATTAGATGATAACGTAATTGTACTAGTCAAATTATTCAAGATAATTTCAAGGCGTGTTAAGAAACTAGTCAAGGTAATTGTAGACGTGAGTTGCACGTTGACATGTTTGTAGTTCTTTGTTCCCTCTGTTCTAAATGGGTCTTAATTGGACAATTATACTCTGCTAAAAAGAAAAGAAAAGAAAGCTACCTCTTGTTTGAGTTCTGCCGGAGGCGGAGATACGGCTAGAGCATGTCCTGCTGTGGTGCCATGGCTAACAGCAAGCTGCATTAATTTGAGGCAACGGAGGAGGAAGCGAAGGCATGGAGGATGACATCAAAAATTCTTGACAAAAATGTCTGAATCGTTCATGGAGTTACATGAGACAAGTTTTATGACCACAAAATAACTAGGACTGGCCGGGAAAGTATATAACTGACTCAAATGCGGAGGAAAATATTTGGAACACAGTACTGATCTACCACACATAGCTAATCAGATGATATATACACAAATTAACTTATATGAATTTTTATTCACAAATTAACTTAATGGCAAAGTGGTGCTATGACTTCCAACTGCTTTTGTCTCACCATATCAGAAAGACATGTATTTGGAAAGAAAATTTGTTTGCTAGAATGAGATTGTGGACGTTTGGCTCCCGGGAGCCATGGAGGCCTTTATTTGGAAACAAATCAAAATTCAAACTTTCCGGTTTCAAAAAAATCTGAAAAAAATTGTGCAGGTAAACAAGTATGTCATGTCTATGTGTGTAAAATTTCAGAATGAAAAACGTTGAAATGTGACCTGTACAAAAAAGAAAAGAGAAAAGAAGAAGAAATAAGGAAAATGAAAACAAGTAAAATCGAGGAAAAATAGGACAAACAAAACAAAAAGAATAGACCGAGAAGATGCACAAGAAGAAGAACAAAAGAAGTAACTGGGCACAAGAAGTGAATCGTCGCGGTTGGTTATAGTTCAATCCTACCTCACACACATATTTGTTGAAGGTTAAAAAAGAAAAGAAAAAAAATGGGCTAGGCCCAGGATGGAGGTAAAAAGGAAAATGTAAAAACTGATGAAAAACCTGTCCTAGCAAAAAAAACCGAATAGAATCCAGGAGGCATGGGAAATAGGAAGAAAAAGCTAAACATATTAGGTGAGACAGCTGAGTTGGTTGTTCTGTTCGAAGTAAACAGAGAGGTCTGAGTTTGAATCCCACCACACTCTACATTTTTTGAAGGTTGAAAAGCAAATGAAGGTGGGCTGAGCCAATAATGAGGATGTGTGTGCGCCAGTTTGAAAAAAAAAATGAAAATGGGCTGAGACCATGATGCGGGGGTGTGTGCACTGGTTTGTGTACGTCTATGTACGGCTTGTACGTGTCACATATGGATGTGGGTATACCATATGATCAAATGACCATACTGCCCTTATACGGTTTGTGAGGAGGGGTGTACCGAAGCAACGCTCCGTATTGTTTCCAATGGTGTCGTTATCCATCAAGTCGCGACTGAGACAAATCGTCGTTCCGGTCAGTCAGCAATGAAACATATGATCAGTTCATGTTTTGTCATTTCTACAAAAAATTCTTCACATTTTGTGTCTTATGTATTGGACTGCAATGTTGATTTTTTCGCATCTAGAGGTATAAGTCAACAAAGCTTTGTTTGGACCTGAAGAGTATGTTCCAAAGTCATTGTACTTATGTTTTTCTATTAAATCCAGGAACATCCTTGCATTATTTAGCTAGTCGCTAAGAACTACTACATCACAACAACTTGGACTGGTTCTTAGGTAGAGAAACATGCATAATGATGGCACCATTTTATATATTATGACATCAATATATTCATAATAAATTTTGAAAACAACTAATTGGACATGCTATGATATGATGAAGTATCGTGGAGAAAATCAATCAAAGCATATAACATTTTGGGAGTTTTCATGCGACTTTTCATTTAACCCACCATTTTAAAAACCTAATCTGGTTCGCCGAGCGAGTCAGATCTAGCCTAACTTGCCCAGAGATGTGGACCCTGGCAGGCTTCCGAAGAAGCACAAAAGGCATGTCGCGAGGCACCGCACCACCACACCGCACAGCCATGGCAGAAAAGGAGGAGCAACCAAGGCCGGCTTGGAAGTAACGAGTTTGGGCTGTCTTGATTAGGCCGATGTCATTGCAAATCGTAATCATTTTTTTTGTATCTTCTGTGGTTTGACAAAATGGCTGGCAAGGACGGAATGGAGGAAGTGTTGTCATGCGGAGTGGAACAAGCAACAGCTTGGACCAAAATAACAGAATAGTTTTCTTTTAATACAATCGCACATCCTCACATAAGCATTTACACTTACTCTTATGAACGAATGCATGCACATGTTACCTCGACGAGCACCTACAAGATACTGAACTGACACAGTATCTTAGAATAGACAGTCATCATAGACACCTTGTAGTCGACGGGAACGTCTTCTCTAGATTTTCAGTGAATGAATATCGCCTAAAAGTCTGAAATAATAAATCTAGAAAAGTGCGAGCACTAGTGCCTAGTGTAGGACTTAAACCCTGATGAGCCGGTTTTCAACGCAATAGTTATTAATGACAAGGAACAGTTTACTCCACAATTTTGTATAACAATATGACACAAAAGCTTGAACCGGGACTCTAGAGCAATTGACCAATTATATTATGGAATAAACTGCTGATGCCAACAGCTGGCAATAGCGTAACAGCTCATTAGTTTAAGTCACCATCACATGGCAAATCAAGAGATAGTTGACCAGTTATATTATGGAATAAACAGCGAATGCCAACAGCCGGCAACAGCATAACGCATAATTAGTTTAAGTCTCCATGACATAGCAAATCAAGTTATATCTGACATAGTGCGTCGAAAGGTTGACTTTTTTCTCATGTACGGAAACAACCACGCATTCTTTAGCTCGTCGATGAGAACTACAGCGCAACAACTTTGAGTGGTCATTCGTTGAGAAACTGAGATCATATATTAGGCCATCTCTAGTCGATCCCCTAAAATTTAGAATAGTATGTGGCCGAGTATTATTTACAGGAGTATTTTTACTTCTCTAAATTTTGATCATTTCTAGCCGATCCCCAAAATTTAGCGCATCTTTCAATTGGCTCATGCATTTTGCCGAACACTTGGTATTCGTCTCTGTGGTGAACGACGACGATGGTGACAATGCCGGTGCCGCTGCGACCTCATCATCTCATCCTACTCCAACTCATAGGTGCAGCATGAACCTTCGGCTCTGTCTTACATGCGCCATCGCCACCAGCACGCATGCTCCGGTGGCGATAGGACGGAGAAGGCGGAGCTGTGGCGCATGAAGCTGTGGTCGGTGGTCCCTGAAGAGTGCGTGGTGGTGTGGTACATCCAGACAGGGGAGCCGGGGCGCTTCACAGCGCGTGCTGATCACCGTTGCTGACTTCAGCGATCAGTGCGCGGACTACCAGGGCAAGCTATTTCGCAACTATGACGGATGCCTGGAGTTTGCCAGCTACAACAGGTCCACGCTTTGGCCCAAGACCGGCAGCAGGAGGTGTGGATGAGTGCCATGTCGAGGCTCGCTGCGCTGTACAGCCTCATCGCCTCAGACAAGCAGCTCTGCCACATGGAACAAGGGTCGACGATGGTGGGCCCTACAATTATGATTGAGCAGAAACTTGATTAAGTCACCATTGCGAAGAACCTACATCTAGCAAGTTGTATTCTTTCCCAGTGGTGTCGTTATCTCGTGGCTCACATTAATCATCGCCCAGGTCAGTCAGCTCAATAAAACATAAGACGAGCTCACATTTTGTCGTTTTCTAATTTTTTTTCTTCACATTTTGTGTCTTATGTATTGGAGCGCAATGGTATATCTTTTTGCATCTAGAGGTACGAGACAACCAAATTTTGTTTGAACCTGAATTGTTTGTTCAAAAGTCGCTGCACCTGTGTTTGTCTATTAAATCCAGGAACAACCTTTTATTCTTTAGCTAGATGATGAGAACTACATCACAACAACTTCTAGTGGCTGTTCGGTAGAGAAACATACATACTGATGCCACCATTTTATATATTATAACATCAAAATATTCATGATAAATTCTTAAAATAGCTAGTTAGATATGTTATGATATAATGAAGTATCATGTAGAAAATCAATCAAACCACAAATCATATTGGGAGTTTTCATGTGCATTATCCTTTAACACCACCAATTTGACGACCTAATCTGGTTCGGCCGAGTGAATCAGATCCGATATGACACGCGGAGAGAGGCAGACCCCAACAAGCCTCTGAAGAAGGACAAAAGACATGTCGTGAGGCACAGCACCACCCCACCGGACCACCGTGGCTGAGAGGGAAGAGCAACCAGAGCCTGTATCACAGTAACAAGTTTGGGCTGTCCTGACTTTGCCGATGGTGAGAGCAGCTTGTTATTTTTATTTTTTTGGTAACTTCGGCAGTTAGACAAAATCCAATCGTCATTGCAAACACGGCTGGCAAGGGCGGAATGGAGGAAGAGCAAGCTGTCTTGGGTAGTGGA
Organism: Aegilops tauschii subsp. strangulata; assembly: GCF_002575655.3. Classification (NCBI taxonomy): domain Eukaryota; kingdom Viridiplantae; phylum Streptophyta; class Magnoliopsida; order Poales; family Poaceae; genus Aegilops; species Aegilops tauschii. The sequence continues at coordinate 3,492,110 of NC_053040.3, read as the reverse complement.
ACAGCCAGCAGCTCGGATTAGGGTAACGGAATGATATACTGACATGAGACAGGTTACTTGCCACAATTTTGTATAACAAAGCAATTGCTTATTATATACTCTCTCCGTCTCAACTTACTTGACTTAGATTTGTCTAGATACATAAATATTTAGACACATTTTAGTGTTAATACAGTATATACTGACATGAGATAGGTTACTTGCCACAATTTTGTATAACAAAGCAATTGATTGTTACATACTCTCTCTGTCTTAATTTACTGGACTTAGATTTGTGTAGATACAGACATATTTAGACACGTTTTAGGGTTAGATACATCAATATCTAGACAAATCTAAGACAAGTAATTTGAGATGGAGGTTATATTTAGTAAGATTTGATTATATGAACATGAATATTCATTTTATTGGTTACGTGAGGAAATATCAATTTGGAACTCGAATTTGTATTTGATTATATTCAGTTAAACATTGCATTATATGTACATAAATATTTGAATTAATAATATAAGAAGTAAAACAGAAAATACATGTAATTATAAAATATTTATTGAATATAAGTAGCATAATAGTCCCTCCATTTCTTAATATAAGTCTTTTTAGATATCTCAATGCGGACTACATACGAATGTATATAGACGTGTTTTAGAGTGTAGGTTCACTTATTTTGCTACGTCTGTAATCCGTATTGGAATCTTTAAATAGACTTATATATAGGGAGTAGTTAAGGCATTTGAGTCTTTTTGCATGCATCTTGCATGTTGAGGTGGGGCTTTATCCATTCATAATTGTTTGATGAGGTGGTATAATTGCATGTTCAGATAAATACGTTACTCCCTCTCTCTCAGTTTACAGGGCGTGCGCGTACCCATAGGTCGTCAATTTGACCAACCTAATACAAGTTATATATTACAAAAAATATACCAATATAAACTTCAGATGTTCTATTTTCAAACGGTATAATTTTTGTGTTATATAGTTTATATTAGGGTGATAAAATTGGCAACCTAGGTATACGCGTATGACTTGTAAACTGAAATGAAGGGAGTAGTGGAGATCAACTATTTAGTTATAGGAAAATGATACGATACTATGGAGCAGTTGGCCAAGTATATTATGGAATCAACTGCAGTTGGCCAAGTATATTTGGAACACAGTACTGATCTAAGGCTCTACCACACATAGCTAATCAGATGATATATACACAAATTAACTTATATGAATTTTTATTCACAAATTAACTTAATGGCAAAGTGGTGCTATGACTTCCAACTGCTTTTGTCTCACCATATCAGAAAGACATGTATTTGGAAAGAAAATTTGTTTGCTAGAATGAGATTGTGGACGTTTGGCTCCCGGGAGCCATGGAGGCCTTTATTTGGAAACAAATGAAAATTCAAACTTTCCGGTTTCAAAAAAATCTGAAAAAAATTGTGCAGGTAAACAAGTATGTTATGTCTATGTGTGTAAAATTTCAGAATGAAAAACGTTGAAATGTGACCTGTACAAAAAAGAACAGAGAAAAGAAGAAGAAATAAGGAAAATGAAAACAAGTAAAATTGAAGAAAAATAGGACAAACAAAACAAAAAGAATAGACCGAGAAGATGCACAAGAAGAAGAACAAAAGAAGTAACTGGGCACAAGAAGTGAATCGTCGCGGTTGGTTATAGTTCAATCCTACCTCACACACATATTTGTTGAAGGTTAAAAAAGAAAAGAAAAAAAATGGGCTAGGCCCAGGATGGAGGTAAAAAGGAAAATGTAAAAACTGATGAAAAACCTGTCCTAGCAAAAAAAAACCGAATAGAATCCAGGAGGCATGGGAAATAGGAAGAAAAAGCTAAACATATTAGGTGAGACAGCTGAGTTGGTTGTTCTGTTCGAAGTAAACAGAGAGGTCTGAGTTTGAATCCCACCACACTCTACATTTTTTGAAGGTTGAAAAGCAAATGAAGGTGGGCTGAGCCAATAATGAGGATGTGTGTGCGCCAGTTTGGAAAAAAAATGAAAACGGGCTGAGACCATGATGCGGGGGTGTGTGCACTGGTTTGTGTACGTCTATGTACGGCTTGTACGTGTCACATATGGATGTGGGTATACCATATGATCAAATGACCATACTGCCCTTATACGGTTTGTGAGGAGGGGTGTACCGAAGCAACGCTCCGTATTGTTTCCAATGGTGTCGTTATCCATCAAGTCGCGACTGAGACAAATCGTCGTTCCGGTCAGTCAGCAATGAAACATATGATCAGTTCATGTTTTGTCATTTCTACAAAAAATTCTTCACATTTTGTGTCTTATGTATTGGACTGCAATGTTGATTTTTTCGCATCTAGAGGTATAAGTCAACAAAGCTTTGTTTGGACCTGAAGAGTATGTTCCAAAGTCATTGTACTTATGTTTTTCTATTAAATCCAGGAACATCCTTGCATTATTTAGCTAGTCGATAAGAACTACTACATCACAACAACTTGGACTGGTTCTTAGTTAGAGAAACATGCATACTGATTGCACCATTTTATATAATATGACATCAATATATTCATAATAAATTTTGAAAACAACTAATTGGACATGCTATGATATGATGAAGTATCGTGGAGAAAATCAATCAAAGCATATAACATTTTGGGAGTTTTCATGCGACTTTTCATTTAACCCACCATTTTAAAAACCTAATCTGGTTCGCCGAGCGAGTCAGATCTAGCCTAACTTGCCCAGAGATGTGGACCCTGGCAGGCTTCCGAAGAAGCACAAAAGACATGTCGCGAGGCACCGCACCTCCACACCGCACAGCCATGGCAGAAAAGGAGGAGCAACCAAAGCCGGCTTGGAAGTAACGAGTTTGGGCTGTCTTGATTAGGCCGATGTCATTGCAGATCGTAATCATTTTTTTGTATCTTCTGTGGTTTGACAAAATGGCTGGCAATGACGGAATGGAGGAAGTGTTGTCATGCGGAGTGGAACAAGCAACAGCTTGGACCAAAATAACAGAATAGTTTTCTTTTAATACAATCGCACATCCTCACATAAGCATATACACTTACTCTTATGAACGAATGCATGCACACGTTACCTCTACGAGCACCTACAAGATACTGAACTGACACAACATCTTAGAATAGACAGTCATCATAGACACCTTGTAGTCGACGGGAACGTCTTCTCTACATTTTCAGTGAATGAATATCGCCTAAAAGCCTGAAATAATAAATCTAGAAAAGTGCGAGCACTAGTGCCTAGTGTAGGACTTAAACCCTGATGAGCCAGTTTTCAACGCAATAGTTATTAATGACAAGGAACAGTTTACTCCACAATTTTGTATAACAATATGACACAAAAGCTTGAACCGGGACTCTAGAGCAATTGACCAATTATATTATGGAATAAACTGCTGATGCCAACAGCTGGCAATAGCGTAACAGCTCATTAGTTTAAGTCACCATCACATGGCAAATCAAGAGATAGTTGACCAGTTATATTATGGAATAAACAGCGAATGCCAATAGCCGGCAACAGCATAACGCATAATTAGTTTAAGTCTCCATGACATAGCAAATCAAGTGATATCTGACATAGTGCGTCGAAAGGTTGACTTTTTTCTCATGTACGGAAACAACCACGCATTCTTTAGCTCGTCGATGAGAACTACAGCACAACAACTTTGAGTGGTCATTCGTTGAGAAACTGAGATCATATATTAGGCCATCTCTAGTCGATCCCCTAAAATTTAGAATAGTAAATGGCCGAGTATTCTTTACATGAGTATTTTTACTTCTCTAAATTTTGATCATTTCTAGCCGATCCCCAAAATTTAGCGCATCTTTCAATTGGCTCATGCATTTTGGCGAACACTTGGTATTCGTCTCTGTGGTGAACGACGACGATGGTGACAATGCCGGTGCCGCTGCGACCTCATCATCTCATCCTACTCCAACTCATAGGTGCAGCATGAACCTTCGGCTCTGTCTTACATGCGCCATCGCCACCAGCACGCATGCTCCGGTGGCGATAGGACGGAGAAGGCGGAGCTGTGGCGCATGAAGTTGTGGTCGGTGGTCCCTGAAGAGTGCGTGGTGGTGTGGTACATCCAGACAGGGGAGCCGGGGCGCTTCACAGCGCGTGCTGATCACCGTTGCTGACTTCAGCGATCAGTGCACGGACTACCAGGGCAAGCTATTTCGCAACTATGACGGATGCCTGGAGGTTGCCGGCCACAACTGGTCCACGCTTTGGCCCAAGACCGGCAGCAGGAGGTGTGGATGAGTGCCATGTCGAGGCTCGCTGCGCTGTATAGCCTCATCGCCCAGACAAGCAGCTCTGCCACATGGAACAAGGGTCGATGATGGTGGGCCCTACAATTATGATTGAGCAGAAACTTGATTAAGTCACCATTGCGAAGAACCTACATCTAGCAAGCTGTATTGTTTCCCAGTGGTGTCGTTATTTCGTGGCTCACATTAATCATCGCCCAGGTCAGTCAGCTCAATAAAACATAAGATGAGCTCACATTTTGTCGTTTTCTAATTTTTTTCTTCACATTTCGTGTCTTATGTATTGGAGCGCAATGGTATATCTTTTTGCATCTAGAGGTACGAGACAACCAAATTTTGTTTGAACCTGAATTGTTCGTTCAAAAGTCGCTACACCTGTGTTTGTCTATTAAATCCAGGAACAACCTTTTATTCTTTAGCTAGATGATGAGAACTACATCACAACAACTTCTAGTGGCTGTTCGGTAGAGAAATATACATACTGATGCCACCATTTTATATATTATAACATCAAAATATTCATGATAAATTCTTAAAATAGCTAGTTAGATATGTTATGATATAATGAAGTATCATGTAGAAAATCAATCAAACCACAAATCATATTGGGAGTTTTCATGTGCATTATCCTTTAACACCACCAATTTGACGACCTAATCTGGTTCGGCCGAGTGAATCAGATCCGATATGACACGCGGAGAGAGGCGGACCCAGACAAGCTTCTGAAGAAGAACAAAAGACATGTCGTGAGGCACAGCACCACCCCACCGGACCACCGTGGCTGAGAGGGAAGAGCAACCAGAGCCTGTATCACAGTAACAAGTTTGGGCAGTCCTGACTTTGCCGATGGCGAGAGCAGCTTGTTATTTTTATTTTTTGGTAACTTCGGCGGTTAGACAAAATCCAATCGTTATTGCAAACATGGCTGGCAAGGGCGGAATGGAGGAAGAGCAAGCTGTCTTGGGTAGTGGAACAGCCAGCAGCTCGGATTAGGGTAACGGAATGATATACTGACATGAGACAGGTTACTTGCCACAATTTTGTATAACAAAGAAATTGCTTATTATATACTCTCTCCGTCTCAATTTACTTGACTTAGATTTGTCTAGATACGTAAATATTTAGACACATTTTAGTGTTAATACAGTATATACTGACATGAGATAGGTTACTTGCCACAATTTTGTATAACAAAGCAATTGATTGTTACATACTCTCTCTGTCTTAATTTACTGGACTTAGATTTGTGTAGATACAGACATATTTAGACACGTTTTAGGGTTAGATACATCAATATCTAGACAAATCTAAGACAAGTAATTTGAGATGGAGGTTATATTTAGTAAGATTTGATTATATGAACATGAATATTCATTTTATTGGTTACGTGAGGAAATATCAATTTGGAACTCGAATTTGTATTTGATTATATTCAGTTAAACATTGCATTATATGTACATAAATATTTGAATTAATAATATAAGAAGTAAAACAGAAAATACATGTAATTATAAAATATTTATTGAATATAAGTAGCATAATAGTCCCTCCATTTCTTAATATAAGTCTTTTTAGATATCTCAATGCGGACTACATACGAATGTATATAGACGTGTTTTAGAGTGTAGGTTCACTTATTTTGCTACGTCTGTAATCCGTATTGGAATCTTTAAATAGACTTATATATAGGGAGTAGTTAAGGCATTTGAGTCTTTTTGCATGCATCTTGCATGTTGAGGTGGGGCTTTATCCATTCATAATTGTTTGATGAGGTGGTATAATTGCATGTTCAGATAAATACGTTACTCCCTCTCTCTCAGTTTACAGGGCGTGCGCGTACCCATAGGTCGTCAATTTGACCAACCTAATACAAGTTATATATTACAAAAAATATACCAATATAAACTTCAGATGTTCTATTTTCAAACGGTATAATTTTTGTGTTATATAGTTTATATTAGGGTGATAAAATTGGCAACCTAGGTATACGCGTATGACTTGTAAACTGAAATGAAGGGAGTAGTGGAGATCAACTATTTAGTTATAGGAAAATGATACGATACTATGGAGCAGTTGGCCAAGTATATTATGGAATCAACTGCAGTTGGCCAAGTATATTTGGAACACAGTACTGATCTAAGGCTCTACCACACATAGCTAATCAGATGATATATACACAAATTAACTTATATGAATTTTTATTCACAAATTAACTTAATGGCAAAGTGGTGCTATGACTTCCAACTGCTTTTGTCTCACCATATCAGAAAGACATGTATTTGGAAAGAAAATTTGTTTGCTAGAATGAGATTGTGGACGTTTGGCTCCCGGGAGCCATGGAGGCCTTTATTTGGAAACAAATCAAAATTCAAACTTTCCGGTTTCAAAAAATTCTGAAAAAAATTGTGCAGGTAAACAAGTATGTTATGTCTATGTGTGTAAAATTTCAGAATGAAAAACGTTGAAATGTGACCTGTACAAAAAAGACAAATTCATGGCCTGGGAGGATGAATAGTATCATGTGTTAAAAAGCCCCTGATTTGTGTTTTTTGCACAGCCCTCATTTCAACTTATTTTGCCCTGAAAATTTACACACATGTGTGTTATGCCTTCATGTATATGTGTGTTTTTTTTTCAGATTTTTTTGAAATGTAGAAAATATGAAATTCGACGAAATTCAAAATTTTCAAAACCGAGCTCCATGGAGCTCGGCCTCCAAAGACAATATCCGAACGGATGGAGTACCTAAAGCATAACCTACGTCTTCACGTATTTTAGACCCCCCAAGTAATCATTGTCATATTTTTAATGGATGCTCACTACTCTAATCCACAACTTTGGTCAGTGCCTGATGTTTGCCGAGTTCATTTTATCGCGCTCTAGGCAAAGCAAAAGAAAGCCGAATGCATGGGGCAAAAAACACAGCAAAGACCTAGCGCTCGCAAAGGAAGATCTTTGCCAAGTACACGAAAAAAACTCGGCCAAGACCTAGTGTTCAGCAAATCCGCACTTTGCGGAGTACATGCGAGAAAGAACTCGGCAAAGGACTAACCATGTGTCCCTCCCCTCAGCGGCTGGTGGCGGGCTGCATTTACCGAGTGTCGCCCAAAGCACGCTCGACAAACATTTTTTAATTTGGTTATATAAGATGCAGAAAATGTTTGTCGAGTTCCTGCTATCTAGCGCTCGGCAGACATATGCAAGACATCCTAGAGACTGACACGTCCAGAAGTCTTTGCTGACTTTCCTCTGCAAGCACTTGGCATAAACAAGCATGAGCTTATAGCGACTGACAGGTGGAGCATTTGCCAGAGTGTAACACTCGGCAAAGCTTTCCAGCAGGAGGATGGCAAAGGGCAACCAACTTGGAGGAGTAGCCCCCATGGGCCTAGCCTAGGGGGTTTTCACTCTACACCCTTCCAGAAATTTTTGGAAGTTTTCAAGAACCTTTCGTACTTCCAATAAATTGACCAAATTTTTTCGGATACTTATTATACCTTTCCGGAATTCTCAAAACGCTTCGAAGACCTGTTTCTGTTACATTAATTGCGTGAGAGATCGATAATGATGAAGTAATTCGTTCTGGGTAAAAACAGGCAATTGTACTCTTTTGACTGCCTAATGTATGTACATGTTTTATTTTGTGAGGAAGGTAAATGTACGAAGTGACTAAAGTATCTATGTGCACATGCAACACAAAGCGGGTCACCACAAACATAAAATACTACACCGAGCGTGGCGATCGTCACGAACTTCTGAGACACGAACAATCATGTGTATGCGGCCGGCACAAGCCGCGGCTTGACGACGGCCTTGAGCGGGACGGTCTTGGGCAGTGCCAGCCCGAAGGTCTCAGCCATGTCCACCTTATCCTCTCCGTCTGGCAGCCGCCACTCAAATGCGTGCACCAGCATTCCCAGGAAATACTGCACAAACACCATTCCGGCCAGCATCCCAGCGCATATCCTTCTACCGGCGCCAAACGGGATCAGTTCGAAATTGTTCCCCATCGGGTCGATCTTGGCCGCCGGCCCGGACAGGAAACGCTCTGGCCGGAATTCCAAGGGATCCTCCCATGCGTCCGGGTCCCGGCCGATGGCCCAGATGTTGATGATGAGCCGTGTGTTGGCAGGGACATGGTGTCCATCGACCTCACACTCCTCAAAGGAGAAGTGCGGGAGGCTGAGCGGCGTGGAGGGGTGGAGGCGCATGGCCTCTTTGCATATAGCTTGCAGGTAGGGGAGGTTGGCAATGTCAGATTCCTCGAGGCGGCGGTCACGACCGATGACACGGTCCATCTCCTCCTGGGCGCGTGCCATGATAGACGGGCTTTTGATCATCTCCGCCATTGCCCACTCCACGATGATCGACGACGTGTCCGTACCGGCCGTGAACATGTCCTGCATGCAAGCACGCACGTTAAGTGTCTTCGTGTGACTGCTTGTATGTATTCAAGAGTGGACTATCTATCATGCACGGGATATCCAATATATGCATCCACCTTTTATCGTGCCTCAAAAGACATGCAAATCAGTTTCTGTTTCTGTATTATGTATAACCACCTCAGATATCAAAGTACCTCCTTTCTCCACACATTGTGGGAGATTGCTATGTAATGTACGTTATCCAATGCTTGAGTACACTGTCCTGCCGATTGCATGGCCCACCATTTCCAGTACATCTCTATATCTTTTTTCTTTGACGGGTGAAGTACATCCCTATCTGACAAATGTCTTCTCTCATCTTTTTTATCTAAATAATTTAGATGGCTGATAATATTTTTTGAAGCATAAGTTTGATTTACGTCCTGAACAACTGGGTTTATTCTAAAGGAGATATTTAAAACAAGACCGATATTGAATATATTCTTGCAAGCTATTTTTCTTAAAAAAGTACAATAAAAATTTGACTATCATTTTTATTTAAAATTTTCAAGGTTCACTCACTACCAGAGTTCACAACAATGTTTAATTGTGTTTTATACTTTTAATGCAATTTTAACTTGAATTCTGCAAATTTATTTCTTTTATAAAATATAAATAGTATTTATCAGTTTCCATTCGAGCGTGCTACCCTATTTTTACTTTATGCGAACAACAATGCTTCATTGTATTTCAGTGTGCTTCTACCAGTTTTTGTTGGTTTTCATCAAGTAGGAGCAAAATTAAATGTCTCATATGTCTGTCCACTGGTCACATTATCTCGAGCTTGTTCTGCTGTGTGCCACAAAGTTTTTATGTCTTCCAATTGTCCTCAGACCAATTTTGTTGGGTTTCTTTCTGTTTTGGAGTGCACTATAATGTTTCATTTTGTGTGAGTGTGCTACCGTGCATTTACCTTGTTCCGGTGTTCACCATAAATGTTCATTGTGTTTCATGTGGTTCGGACCATTTCGTCTAAATTGTCAAAGCGTATTTAATATTGGGGTTTTTCTAAGATATCATGGGGAGAAAAGTCACATGTTCAAACGGATATTTAACTATGATTTATTTCCAGAAATATGGGCCTTCCAAGTTTATGTCTGAAAATAAAATCTATGTACTAATTAGTAGGAGAGGAGTTATATCCATAAAACCACCACAATACATTCGTCATTAGCAAAAAAAAAACGCCACAATATGTTTGGGTGACAAACGCCAAAACGTCATACAGTTGCAAAATATACTGACGGTAAATGTTAATTGCTTTGATGACGTTTCTAACTGGTCGGACCCATCCGTCAGGCTGAGTTAGAAAAAACAGTGCCATCAGGGCATGTTGACTTGCGGTCCGGCCGAGGAGGCTGGCACGGTTGCCGCTCTCTCCCCCTGCATATCTCTCTCTCTCTCTCTCTCTCTCTCTCTGCCCAGTTTTCAAATTTGCTCCATATTTCAAACACTGCTTTTAGCCCTTGTCTAACCATATGGCAAGTATAAGGATATCCCCCTTTGTGTCAATTGACGCATCAAAGATATTTGCTAGTATAGTCAGCTAATGCAAACACGTCAGCAGAAGAAATTAGTGCACCCCGTGGATTAATTTTAGTGGTTTGGTTGCTGAAGTCATTTCTACGATTGCTTAATTATATCCTTGCCGTCGCATTCCACCAACAACAAAGAAATATGTTGGATAAAAAAACAAAAGAAATATGTTGCAGCAGTTTTCCAACACCAGCCAGCTGTTGAGAACAAGATGGAAGTGTAGGCGGGGTGGGGTGGGGGCTTACCGTGATGAGGCCCTTGATGTTGACCTCGGTGATGGTCTCGCCCCCCTCGTCGTCGTTGATGGCACGGAGCTTGTCCACGAAGTCCAGGCGGCCCTCCCGGAGACGGTCCTCGGCGGTCGCCGCGTGCTCGGCCAGCCATTTGGTGACGAGCCCGTCGAACTGGATGTGGATCCGGCGCAGCTTGGCCTGCACGCCCTGCAGGTCCAGCCACGAGAGCGCCGGCACGAAGTCGCTGATGTTGAAGAGGCCGGTGCCGGTGAGGAGCGACTTGATCATCTCCTTGTAGGTGTTGGACTCGTCGCCCTGCGCGTCGAACACCCGCTTGCTCACGGTGATCTGGCCCACGATGTTGGCGAGCGCGCACACGAGCATCTCCGGCACGACGACCGGCCGCCCGGCGTCCGCGGCCTCCAGGACGGCACGCAGCGCGCGCCCGGCCTCGTCGCGGCGCACGCTCGCCCAGCCCGCGACCGCGCTAGCCCCCAGGAGGTGCACGCTCGACAGCTTCCGCAACAGCTTCCACTTGGGCCCATAGTTGGCGAACACCATGTTCTGGCACCCGTACGACATGTCCTCCGCGCTGGCCACCGCCGGCCGGTTCGCGAACCGCTGGTCGAGCGCCTTCAGGAACGTCCGTGCGGCCGAGGGCGACGAGGCCACCACCACGCCGCAGGTTCCCATCCTCAGGTACATGACGGGACCATACTTGCGCGCCAGCGCCAAGAGACCGGAGTGAGGGGCCGGGCCGACCAGCGGCAGCGCGCCGAGGACGGGGACGCCACGAGGTCCCGGTGGAAGCCGGCGGCCGGAGGCCGAGTTGGGGTTCAGAGAGCGGAGCGCTAGATGGAGTAAGAGGCACATGAAGGTGCAGCATATCACGAACGGGTCGGTGCACACAGCGGCGAGCTGCATGGTGGCGCGCGCTGTGTGAAGAGGAATGAATGTGGTAGAGCTCGCGGTTTGGTCGCTAGCTAGGGGAGATCTATCTATCTATCTATTTATATATGTATCTATCTATTTATCTACACCTCTATCAATCTATCTATTTGTCTATACCTCTCTCTGTATATATACCTATACTAGTTAGGCACTCCTTAGAAATTCCAGCGTTAATTAGAATTTACCAGTAGTACATCTACGATGGGACCGAGTTATTACTGTGTAGATTAATCTTCATAAAAGATCGAACAATCAATAGCTAGAGAGCATCCTTTTATTCTATGGATAATACACACGTACACTCTCGATCAATTCAAGAATTAACTATATATAATTATATATACATATAGATAGGCATCAAATACAGATTTTGTTTTTGTACTTTCATGATTCATCAAATACATAATTCACTCTATACAAATTCTATCTACCACCGGTGGTAGTTATCACCACTTGAGTTTTGTATGTTGTATGTAGTATCTATCAAACCGTAGAGTATATATACATAGTATGTAGTATATAAAAATGTTTAGGTAGTATATATACTAGTTTTTAGGTAGTATGCATCATATTTTGAGTATGCTCTTTTTACGTACAAATATATATGTATTTCTCAAATATAATAAAAATCATGGGCCAACTTGCTATTTTTTCATGTAACCCACTTCGAAATATGTTATATAAAATATATGAACATATTTATAATAATAAATTAATATTTATAATAATAAATTAATATTTATAATAATAAATTAATATATATAATACTATACGGTAGTATATGAGACATGTGAAGTACCTACATTTGGGTGGTACGATGAATTTATATATATATAGACACACACACAAAAGCACACGAGCGTTGCTTCCTTTTTTTAAATGTGCATCATGGACTGTATGACAGGATCACAGGACAATGGCGCACCAATCAAGGTTGGTTAGCGCACGTGTGGTACATCATCAGTCGACTCTTTCATACATGTAGCATAAATCAGATCTTCCTAGTGTGAAAAAAACGCGTGTGTTGTGCTACCGTCCGCACCTGTCGCCAAGAGCATGTTGTAGGAGAATTTCTCCTTCTATTCCACTTGATTCAACATGTGTCCATGCTGTTAGCTTTGTCAACATTTTTTTAGCTTCTTCAGACTTTATTTTATAAGGAGTGTTTTCAGACTTTAATACGGTTCTTTGTCCAAAAACGGCTGCAAAGAGTATATAATTGGCGGTGTACCTTACGATAAATAAAAATAGTCTTTCCCGGCAAAATAAAAATAAAAATAAAAATAGTCTTTCATATATACTACCTTTCCGCTGAAATATTGGAATTGCCATTTGGGCTAGAAAACTTCTAGCGGAGATTATACTAATTCTACCCTTGGTGTGATCATATATTTTATAGTAACTCCCTCCGTCCGGTGAAGAGTGTATGTTTGGGTTTAAAATTTGTTCATAAAAGAGTGTACTTCTATCTTCCGAATGCACTTTAAAGTATTTTCTCTCGTCACACGGTAATAAAGACCAATAGCATTCTATACATCGTCTTCTTAATTTCTACATGCACTTAGCTCATTGGGGGTTGGGTAATTAAAAAGAAGAGAGATGATGGCTTGCATTTTTCCAATGCATTTTTTACCTCACTTCATAATTTGTCCTAAAATTTCTAGATGTACACTTTTCACTGGACGGAGGGAGTATATATGGCTTTTTGTTGGTCAATCAACAACTCTAATTCTTCCAGCATGTCATGCAGGGCGCGTCCGGCCTCGTAGCGGCGCACGCTCGTCCAGTCCGCGACCGCGCGTTCCCCGAGAAGGTGCACGTTCGACAGCTTCCGCATCAGCTTCCACTTGGGCCCGTAGTTGGCGAACACCATGTTCCGGCACCCGCACGAGATGTCCTCCGCGCTGGCCACCGGCGGCAGGTTCGTGAACCGCTCGTCCAGCGCGCCTTCAGGAACGTCCGTGCGGCCGAGGGCGACGACGCCACCACCACACCGCAGGTACCCATCCTCAGGTACATGATGGGACCATACTTGCGCGCCAGCGCCGCCAGACCGGAGTGAGGGGCCAGACCGACCAGCGGCAGCGTGCTGAGGAGGGGGACGCCACGAGGTCCTGGTGGAAGCCGGCGGCCGGAGGCGGAGTTGGGGTTCAGGGACCGGAGCGCTAGATGGAGTAAGAGGCACATGAAGGTGCAGCATCTCACGAACGGGTCGTTGCACAGAGCGGCGAGCTGCATGACGGCGCGCGCTGTGTGGAGGAATGAACGTGGTGGAGCTCGCGGTTTGTTCATTAGCTAGCGAAGTACTACTACCTCCGTACCTAAATATTTGTCTTTCTAGACATTTCAAATGGACTACAATATATGAATGTATGTAGACATATTTTAAAGTGTAGATTCACTCATTTTACTCCGTATGTAGTTATTTGTTAAAATTTCTAGAAAAACAAATATTTAAAAACGGAAGGAGTATTTCGTAATGTTATGTACGGATCCACTTATGTATGCCTTTCTTTTCTGAGACTATGCAAGCCAAATGTCAATGCTGAGGGACAATTGGACAACCTAGCATCTATCTATTATATAATAATTATCAAGACAAAAGACAAATAAGGCATCACGTTCGTCCACACGGATTTAATTATCAAGACCGTTAATTTCTGAATATAAACGGCTCAGATTTAAAGATATTACGTTACATACAAATACTATGTATGTGCATATATTGTAACAATGAAGATTTGACACGAAAATTTGACACGTACATGCCTCTACGATGAAATTGTACAATCACCATCGTATAGAAGGACACGTACAAGCTTGAGACTAGGCAACCAATAAAAAAAATCCAATCTCATGTACGTGTACTAATAGGATAGTAGCCACTTGATGGAAAAAAACAACAACCGGAACTAAGAAAAGAGCAACAAATCTTCCGTACGTACGTGTGTGCGTCGCCAACAGGAGTCCGCTTTGCATAGGAATTATCTTTTTTTTAGTTGGGTTCACATAGGAATTCTATATGGCCCTAATACAAGTCATGTCATCCCGATTGGAATTTTCAAAAAGGGCAATATAATCTTCAGTACGTGTGCATAGCTAACAGGAGAGTTGTCCTATTCAGAAGAAAAAAAATTAAAACTATACATGCGCAGGCACTCATACATACGCACATACACTCACTTCTATGAACACACTACACACACTTTACCACTAAGAGAACCTCGAAGAGATTGGGCTGACACATCACCTTGAAATTGTGGAAGTTGCCACAAACATCTTTTGTAGTCGGTGGAAAAGTCTCCTCCCACTGAGTGTGCAATGCTACAAGGACTAAAATAAATCCAGAAAAATGCGACCACCAGTGCGCCAAAAGAGTTTTCAATCATATAATTTTGAAGTAACAATTTTTTTAGTCTAATTTATGGCAGCGCATACTATAATTTAACTTTGATCATAGATTAGACAAATTCAAAATGTTTATATGTGACAAATAAATATACCATTAAATTCTTATTCGGCAAAAGTTCTTAGTGGTATTAATTTGAAGTCATAGAAAACAAACAAAGTATACATTTAGTCTAATTTATGGTCAAAGTTGTATTTTAGAATGGGTGCACGAGGGAGTAAGAAATTTGAAGCAACAATCAGGTGATGTTATAGGAAACCAGGCAGACGTCGTTCCCTATTGCACACTATGATATCACCAATGATGCCAGCAAATCTATACTTTTTTATTTGAAGATATGTATTCTATAATATCTATTATCTAACTGATAAATGTAATCTGAATTACCTAAATGATAAATACATGTGTAACAAGAATGTGTTCCTGGATATCTTCTAAGCAGAATTCCAAGTGCATATTCTACTTCATCATAGACAAAAATGCTTTGAAAAATTATATCTTCCCCTAGATGGAAGTTACCTATATTGCCATGGAAAAGGAAAATACTAAGGGTTGTGTGAGAGTAAAAAGGGATTCAGACACGTACAGCCTATAGCCCAATAACAGTAGCGTCAAGATGTTCATGGTTTGAGTTGAGTACCGCATCCATGCCTTAGCAGTTAGGGTATGCCGCAATGACCAGTTCAACAAAATTCATAATAAGATGCAGGTTTCAATGTGAATTTGCTGTATAGTGATCAGTGACAAGATCGAACACATCCACAACTAAGTAAAGGCGACGAGACAAGCGCGTCAGGCAGCGAAGTCAGCCAATTTGGCAAAAGGAATCATTGTGGATGCAAAACGATTTCATCTTGCTGCTTCACACAAGCAACCAGGTTTGAACTGTAAAAATAATAATAATTTGGAATTTCAAAATATGTGTATTGTAAAAGAATTATCTAATGAAGCGTAATCAGTTTGTTATTTCTTATATGACCAAGGAAAAGTTATTTACAGGTCCACTACAAAAGGACCACGGAATATCAACACTTGATTTGTACAAGTATTACAATTTGACGATGTTTCCATCAGATGGCAACTAATGTATGAAAAATTGTTCTTGAGCTGGTTGTTATAGTAGAAATATATCCAATAGCAATAATAGTAATTCAAATAGAATTAAAGTTTACCTCGCCAAGGAATAGTAGTCAAACATGTACAGTAACATATATGGCAAAGCATACACATTCCATCTCATATCTAGCTACACAAATGCACATGAGGATTTTACATGAACTATGCAAATAATCACTTCAAGACCTGTTTCTAGCACTCTGACAAAAAGAAGCTCTGTCTATTACATCATTCTATCTATAACATACATTTTCTATGGTGCTATAATTCAAAATCTCATTGAAGTATAAGTTTCATATAAAAATCTAATTTGAAATGTATACCAACCAATGAAAAATCGATATGTGCAAATGTGGTGGCCACCCTCAGATATATCCCTTTTTAGAAAAATTAACTACATACGCTTTCGTGTATGATTCAGTGTAGAGTGAAAATTAAATTAAAAATCTGGAATAACCTTATTATATAAACATTAGTGGTTGGTTTTATTGAATACAAACGTATTTTGTAATAAAATTCCAAAAAGAAGAATAAACCTCTCGTGAATACACAACGGACTTGGCACAATCAAGCGGATACAAGAATAAATAAAATATAGGGCTACTACACTACCATAGAGATGGGCCTCTGAACTACAAATGGGGGATATGCCGAGTAAAGTGAAATTACAACATTTTCCATGTTTTTGAAGAAATTAATAGAACATCATTGTCCAAAAATCAATAGGAAATTTTTCCGGATAAAATAACACATACATAAGTCTCTGAATCATAACAAAACATGCATACGCAATTTTAAAAATCACAAGCATATAAAACGATTATTTAAAAACACAAAAATATTATAATAAAAAATAGTTTAAGATGAATATAAGTTGTAGATAAAAACTATAGCCGCAGAAATCCGCGGGTAACACCGCTAGTTTTAACTACACTAATAAAATGTCGAAGATCTACAAATACAACAATGAGAACAAGACAACGAAAATCACCATTAACGGAGAGAAGGGAGGTGTGCTTACCCGGCCGGAGTCGGACGGCGGGCTCGACGAGGCCGAGGTCGATGGTGGAGGCGTCCGTGGACGACGAGTTCGACGGAGATGAGGACGACGTTGGATGCGGAGGAAGGCGTGGGCGACGGTCGCGGGGAAGTAGTTTGAGGACGTAGCGTTGCACAACGACGCCAACGAACTTCGAGATAGGGATGAACGGCGCGGGCGACGGGGAAGGTTGGGTCCTCAACGCCATTCGAGGTGGCGGACCGTGACCTCGCCGGTGGCAACGGACGTCTCCACAATGTTGGCGACGGCGAGACAGAGGGGAAAAAGAGATGTTTGCGTTTGGAATGACACTACACCACAACCCTTGATTGGGGCCAATTAACTACAGGGAGAAATACCATCATAAAGGAAAACCATCTGCCCGGGATTATTCTACTGCCGGCAGAAGTATCCAATGGCAGATGAACTGTTGGCAGAAGTCAAACAATAAGGGCATCCACACTACCGGCAAAGATACCCATTTCCCATGACACAATATATACTGGCACACCTAAACTATGGCATATTATCTGTCGTGGACTACTTGTGGGGCCAAACCAAAATATTATTTGCCTAGTCGCGGGATAGCACTGGAGAGCACGCGTGATGCGATTTTTTCGCTCCAGATGGGCAAAATCCCCAAACTCCAAGTCAGATCAAAATCCCCAAATCGACCACCCTCACCTAGCCTCCTCCTCGAGCACACTCCACTGCCGCCACCGCCGCCCACCCTGCGCGGTTGTCGACCGCCCTCCGTCACACTCTAGTGCCAGCTTCCTCCCCGACCACGCCGCTGACCATCGTTCGCCACACCTAATGCTACTCCTCCCGGACCATGCCGCTGAGCACGCTCCGCCATCCCAACCACCATTCGCCGGACCTCTAGCAACGCCCAAGAAACACTAATTAAAATGCAAAAACATAATCATAACAGTAGCATAATTGTGTGCACACTCAAAAAATAAAAAGATAACTATTGGGTTGTCTCCCAACAAGCTCTTTCTTTATAGCCATTAAAATAGGCTTCAGATTTTATTGAAGCTCACACAAAAGATAATAATTGGAACACAAAGAGAGCATCACGTTGCATGTGATAAACACATTTAAGTCTAACATACTTCCTATGCATAGGCATTTTATAAGGAAACAAATTATCGAGACATGAAATATCTAGCATATGCAAGGGGGAAGAAAAAACATTGACGATCTCAACATAACGAGAGGTAATTTAGTGACATGAAAATTTATACAACCATATTTCCTCTCTCATAATAATTACATGTAGGATCATAATAAAATTTAACAATATAGCTATTATATAAAATTTTATCTTCCTGGCCCACATGCATAAAAGTCTTATAATCTTCCAGGATAGTGGGTTTAACATCAACTAAAGTCATGACCTCTCCAAACCCACATTTATCAAAAATTTCATAAGATTGAATATTCTCCAAATATGTGGGATTCTTTCTACCTTAAGTTGACACTCTTCCAAACTCACTTTCAATATTATTGCAAGCATTATTATCAGTAAAATATTCATCAGGAGGCTTAAATAAATTTTCAAGATCATTAGAAGCATTATCGCCCCAAAATGATCATCACAAGAAGTAGTGGACATAACAAAATCATCATCCCCAAGCTTGTAGCTTTGCATATCATTTGCACAACTGAAATTCATAAAATTTATGATAACATCATTGCAATCATGCTTTTCTTTCAAGGACATATCAAGTGTGGGTGCAATAGCAATAATTTCATTTTAACATAAGAAACTATAGCAAGGTCATCTCCATAAGTATCATTAATATTGGCATCATGGCCATAAAAGTAGCAAGCATCACGTTCATCAAAAAGGGATATTTCAATCAAAGCAATGTGATCATAATTATCTATAGATTACCACATATCATTATTCTCTTCCAAAGCAGCAGACATTCTCTCCATAAATGCATTAACATTGGCATTAGAAGCATAGTTTTCATAGCAATATTTAAGTATGGAAATGTTTTCAGATTTGTGGAGAGTAGCATCATACTTTTTAATCAAAGAAGCAACTTCATAAGCACCTTTAAAAGGAACAAGTTCTTCAATTTGTTAATTATCACAGGAATTATAAACACGCTTGGCATAGGAAGATAAGATTTCATTATCATTAAACTCACATACATAGGGAAGACAACAAGTTGTTTTTAGGTTCTCAGAACAACAAGTAAAATCATATATTTCACAAAGATTCCAAGCATAGCATAGCATAGCAATCAATTTTTTTGATTCCATAAGAGTTTCCCTCTTTGAGACAAATAGTGAAGCACAAAATAAGCATGCTCATCTAATGATTTCCCCTCAACTAAAGTAGTTAGAATTTCAGCACGAGCACAAATGGATCAAAGATGATCGAAGTAGAAAACTTTAAGTGGATCCATAGTCATCCTACATTTTTGTTTTCATTTTCTGTTTTTTAGTGTTCACATGAAGGCAAAAAAACAAGCAAGCAAGCAAACTAGCAAACAAAAAATTGTGTTTTTGTAAAAATTGTTATAGAAGTGGAGGAGATGAAAACGAGAGGCGAATGGCAACTAAAAAGCAAATGAAAGAAAGAGCATGTAGATGATAGTTTACGCGATGGTACTTGATAGGTTTTGGTGATGTCTGCCCGGCAACGGCGCCAAAATTCTTCCTGCTACTTGTGAGCTGCATTGTGATTTCCTCGAAGAGGAGAGGATGATGCAGTACAATAGTGATAAGTATTCCCCTCAGTTAAGAATCAAGGTTACCAATCCAGTAGGAGAACCACGTGAACCCTCGTTAACAGCACCTACATGCATAAAAGCAAATACTTGCTCCCAACGCGATCAAGGGGGTTGTCAGTCCCCTCATCGGTTATTTGTATGGATCAAATCTCGTAGTGATAGATAAAATAAAATAAATAATAAAATAACGGTAATAAAATTGCAGCAAGGTATTTTTGGATTTATATATGATAAAAGTAAACTCGGGGGCCATAGTTTTCACTAGAGGCTTCTCTCTCGAAAGAAAAAAATATGATGGGTAAACAAATTACTGTTTGACAATTGATAGAAAATACATAGTTATGACGATACTCAAGGCAATGATCATGTATATAGGCATCATGTCTGAGACAAGTAGACCGACTCCTGCCTGCATCTTCTACTATTACTCCATCCATCGACCACTATCCAGTATGCATCTAGAGTATTAATTTAATAAAAACGGAAGAACGCCTTAAGCAAGATGACATGATGTAGACAAAGTAAATCCAATAAATATGAATAAACCCCGTCGTTTTCCCCTTAATGGCAGCAATACAAATACGTGTTTTATCCCTTATTTTGTCACTGGGATATAGGGCATCGTAAGATTGAACCCATTATAGAGCACCTCTCCAATTGCAAGATGAATCAATCTTGTTGGCCCAAACAGACAGATAGATCGAAGAGAAATACAAAGCTATAGTAATCATGCATAAAAGAATTCATCAGATCCCACAGTTCATATTCATGAATAATCTGACCATCAACCTAGTTCATATTCATGAATAATCTGATCATAAACCCACAGTTCATAAGATCCCAACAAGCACACCGCAAAAAAAGATTACATCGGATATAACTCCAAGAACATGGAGGAAAACATTTTATTGTAGATCAAAGAGAGAGAAAAAAGGCACCTAGCTACTAGCTATGGACCCGTATCTCTGTGGTGAACTATTCACACTTTATCGGAAGGGCAGCAAGGTTGATGTAGGAGCTCTCCGTGACTGATTCCCCCTCGGACAGAGTAACGGAAAATACCTCCAGATGGGATTGCGGAAGAATAGAAACTTGCGGCGGCGGAAAAAATATTTTGGGTAGCTCTCCGTTGGTTTCCTGATTTTTGAGAATTTATAGTCGGAATTAGGTCAGACGCAGCCACGAGGGGCCCACAAGGCATCAGGGCGGGCCCAATTGCCTTGCCATCACCTCGTTTGCCTTCTGGCCTCCTCCCGAAGCTTCTAGGGTCTCGTTTGTCCAGAAAGAATCATCAAAAAGTTTCGTATCGTTTAGACTTTGTTTGGTACTGATTTCCTGTAAAACCAAAAATAGGCAAAAACAGCAACTGGCACTTGGCACTAGGTTAATAAGTTAGTTCGAAGGAATAGTATATAATGACATAATACATATCCAAGATTAATATTATAATATCATGAAACATTAAAAAATTATAGATACGTTGAAAATGTATCACCCATCATCGCGAGCAGGTATAGTAGTACGAAGAGGATGTCGAAATTAATGGCCCACACGGTCAGTGCGTGATCGAGTGACATGCTATTGGCCTTACCTGTATGAGCCACCCACCCGGGATGTCTCAGGCAAATCGAAACTTACCATCTTAGCCAGAGCATCTACAGGAGACGTTCTTAGGCGTGGGTTGGCCGGATCGATGTGGCTAAAAGGGAATCAAGCCATACCATTGAGTTGTGCAGTAATGAGTGGGTATCTCAACGGTCATATATGCCAGTCGCCTCTACCTGGTCGCTTCGGACGGGGTGGTATTTTAATGATGCACCGTCTAGAAACAACGGGGGAAGGACAAGGTGTGCAGAAATAGGACGGACAGGCGCAGTTCCATGAGTTGTTACTACCACATAAATTGTCTCTGATTCACATGATTCATCCTAAGCTTTACATGCTAATCTGTTATAATTTTGGGAGTTATATGGAGTCTGCCGCTTGGCATGATTTTGTGTGAATAACGAAGGCCCCGGGCACCACCCATGATGTCCTACCATATTTTGATGTTGGGATATGCTACTTGTGAGCTGCGTTGGGTTTTTTCCGAAGAGGAGGGGATGATGCAGTACAATAGAGATAAGTACTCCCTCCGTTCCCAAATATTTGTCTTTCTAAAGATTTCAACAAGTGACTACATACGGAGTAAAATGAGTGAATCTACACTCTAAAATATGTCTATATACATCCGTATGTTGTGTCCATTTGAAATGACTAGAAAGACAAATATTTGGAAACGGAGGAAGTATTTAATAATAGCATGGAACAATAAAAAATTATAGATACATTGAAGATATATCAGGACACCTGCACCTCAACTAAACTCGGTAGTGCCCGCTACCCTGAACGCTACAGTTGCCCCGGGTCTATGTGTCAGCGTCAGTTGCGGCAGTCAGACAAGCGCCAGCAACAGACACTTTCATTCACGTGAGACGGGTAGGTGCGAGCGCAAGACTGTTTCGCTAGCGCGGTTCACCTGGGTGTTGCGACGGCAGGCCAATCGGTCACATGAGCCTGCTAGCCAGGGTTGTTTCGCTCGCGCCTGTCGGGCATGCACGTGCTCATGGCTTGGCGTGCTGCTCGATCCTAGGGTGTGTACCAAGTAATGGTTGGGAATGCTGGTGCACGCATTTGACTAGCGGCTGCCAGACGGAGAGTATAAGGTGGACATGGCTGAGACCTTCGGACTGGCACTGCCCAAGGCCGTCCCGCTCAAGGCCGTTGTCAAGCCGTGGCTTATGCCGGCCATATACACATGATTTTTCGTGTTTCGGAAGTTCGTGACGATCACCTCGCTTGGTGTAGTGTTTTATGTATGTGGTGACCCAAGCTTTGTGCTGCATGTGCACATACATACTTTAGTCACTTCGTACACTTACCTTCCTCACAAAATAAAACGTGTACCTACATTAAGCAGTCGTCAAAGGAGTACAATTGCCTCCATTGCCTGTTTTTATCCAGAACGAATTACTTCTTCATTATCGATCTCTCAAGCAATGAATGCAATGGAAACAGGTCCCAGAAGTGTTTTGGCAATTCCGGAAAGGTATAAGAAGTGTCCGAAAGAGTTTGGTCTATTTATTGAAAGTACGAAAGATTCTTGAAAACTTCCAAAAAATTCTGGAAGGGTGTAGAGTGAAAACCCCCTAGGTTAGGCCCATGGGGGCTCCTCCTTGAACTTTGTTAGACAAACTAGGGTTTGGAACAATGCTCAATATCCTTGGTGGGTACGGCTGTCATATATTTATAAGAGGGAACCGTACAAATACAAGTTATGTTACAACACGTATATCTACTATATACTTAGTCTAACACCCTCCCTCAATCTTAACTATGTCCTGAAACACTCAGAAGGTTAAGATTACGTCGACATCCTTAAAAAGAAGGCAAGGGTACGGCGGGCCATATCCCGCGCCATATCCCGCGCCATATGTCGCGCCGTCGCCGACGCCGTATGTACCTTCGTCCGCGGTGTCCTCGATGCCGTATGGCGCGCCCTACGTCGCCCCTGGGTCGTACGCCGTGCCTTCCCCGCAGCCCTACGGCGTGCCTCCTGCGGTGTCCTACGGTCATCACCAACACTACTGTGCGCCTCCGTCGGTCGATGCGCTGATCCCATACAGTGCTCCTCCGACGTACGACTCGCCGCCCTCCGCATCGGTGGCTGAACCAGGACTGTTCCACTTCGCTCATCTGGTGACGGTGAAGCTCTCTGCTGATAACTACCTCCTGTGGCGCGCTCAGGTGTTGTCGCTGATGCGTAGTCACTACATTGAGGGGTATGTCGACGGTACGCTGCCGTGTCCTCCGGCCATGGTTCTGGTGCCCTCGGCCGCTGGTGGCTTCGTCTTGGTGTCCAACCCTGCTCATCGTCGGTGGATCGCTCAGGATCAAGCTATTCTGGGTGCCATTCAGTCCTCGCTCACTCCCTCCGTGGTCGGCATGGTGGTCTTTGCCGCGACGTCGAGGGATGCATGGGCCACGCTCGACTCCAGCTTCTCCTCGCAGTCGCTGGCACGTTCCTCTGCCATTCATAATCAGCTGGGTGAGGTCAAGAAGAATGATCTCTCCATCACGGCCTTCTTCAACAAGGTAAAAAATTTGGCTGATACACTGTCATCTATTGGGAAGCCTCTCTGTGATGAGGAGTTTACTTCGTTCATTCTCAATGGACTTGATGAGGACTATGATTCTCTTGTTGAAAACGTCAATGGACGTGACACGCTGATGCCGCCTCACGACCTCTACGCGCGCCTCCTTAACACCGAACAACGGCTCGCTGCTTGCCGCTCCGTCGGCGTCTACACGAAGGGCCCTTCTGCGAACGCTGCTCTCCGCGGGGGTGCCCGTGGTGCCAAGCCGAAAACGCCGCTGTCCACGGGCAACCAGCCCCGTCCGCCCGCTCCACCTCCTCCGACGGCTGGACGCAAGCGGCTACACTGCGAGGCATGTGGTGGTGGGTTGAGTGTGAGCTCTGCGGCATTGAGGGGCACTTGGCGTCTCGATCTCATCGTCGCTTTAAACGTGATTTCCTTGGCAAAATGGGAAGGATAACGAGAAGCAAGCTTCTCTCGCTACACAGGAGCCTGGGTTCACTCCTTCATATTCCATGGATCCGGCCTGGTACATGGACACAGGCGCCACAGACCATTTGATGAGTCAGCTTGACAAGTTGGCTACTCGCCAGCCCTACACCGGTCATGATCAGGTCCGCACTGCCAATGGATCAGGTATGCCCATCTCACATGTTGGTCAGGCAACTCCCCTTTCGCGTACCACTAAAACCTTGCGTCTTCTTGATGTCCTTCGTGTTCCTTTAGTCACACGTAGTTTACTCTCAGTTTCTAAATCTACTCGTGACAACAATGTGTTTGTTAAGTTTCACCCTTTCCATTTTTTTTGTGAAGGACCGGGACACGAGGGACGTTCTACTTAGTGGTCGAGCTCGCGACGGCTTATATGCGCTTGATGTGCCACGAGTATCTCAAGTGTTCAGTGGTGTTCGGGTGTCATCGTTGCAGTGGCATTCTCGCCTTGGTCACCCTGCCACTCCCATTGTGCGCCATATGCTTCATCATCATCGTCTTCCCGTTGAGTCGAGTAATAAGGATTTTCTAGTGTGTGATGCCTGTCAACAAGGCAAGAGTCATCAGTTGCATTTTTCTGTATCAAGTCGTGTTGTCAAGGCTCCTCTCGAACTTGTGTTTTCAGATGTGTGGGGCTATGCCCAAACTTCTGTCAGTGGTCACAACTATTATGTCAGTTTCATTGATGCTTTCAGTCGCTTTACTTGGATTTATCTTATTAAGCGCAAATCTGACGTGTTTCATGTCTGTATGCAATTTCAAGCACATGTTGAGCGGTTGCTTATGCACAAAATTATCCATGTCCAGTCCGACTGGGGGGGGGGGGGGTGAATATCGTAATCTTAACACCTTCTTTCAGAAGCTTGGCATCTCACACCATGTGTCTTGTCCTCATACACATCAGCAGAACGGTGCAGCTGAGCGCAAGCACCGTCACATAGTTGAAACTGGTTTAACACTTCTTGCCCATGCCTCTGTCCCATTTCGGTTCTGGAGCGATGCTTTTGTTAGTGCTTGTTTTTTGATAAATAGGATTCCCACACGACTGTTGGGGATCGTAGCAGAAATTTAAAATTTTCTACGCATCACCAAGATCAATCTATGGAGTCATCTAGCAACGAGAGAGAGGAGTGCATCTACATACCCTTGTAGATCGCGAGCGGAAGCGTTCAAGAGAACGGGGTTGATGGAGTCGTACTCGTCGTGATCCAAGTCACCGATGATCCTAGCGCCGAACGGACGGCACCTCCGCGTTCAACACACGTACGGTTGGGAGAGACGTCTCCTCCTTCTTGATCCAGCAAGGGAAGGAGAGGTTGATGGAGATCCAGCAGCACGACGGCGTGGTGGTGGAAGCAGCGGGGATCTCGGCAGGGCTTCGCCAAGCTCAGCGAGAGGGAGAGGTGTTACGGGAGGGAGAGGGAGGCGCCAGGGCTTACGGTGCGGCTGCCCTCCCTCCGCTCCACTATATATAGGGGCCCTGGGGGGGGCGCCGGCGCCCTAGAGATCTAATCTCAAGGGGGGGGGGGGGCGGCGGCGGCCAAGGGGGGGACTTGCCCCCCAAGTCAGGTGGGGCGCCCCCCACCCCCAGGGTTTCCAACCCTAGGCGCAGGGGAGGCCCATGGGGGGGCGCACCAGCCCACCAGGGGCTGGTTCCCTTCCCACTTCAGCCCATGGGGCCCTCCGGGATAGGTGGCCCCACCCGGTGGACCCCCGGGACCCTTCCGGTGGTCCCGGTACAATACTGGTGACCCCCGAAACTTTCCCGGTGGCCGAAACTGGACTTCCTATATACAAATCTTTACCTCCGGACCATTCCGGAACTCCTCGTGATGTCCGGGATCTCATCCGGGACTCCGAACAACTTTCGGGTTACCGCATACTAATATCTCTACAACCCTAGCGTCATCGAACCTTAAGTGTCTAGACCCTACGGGTTCGGAAGACACGCAGACATGACCGAGACGACTCTATGGTCAATAACCAACAGCGGGATCTGGATACCCATGTTGGCTCCCACATGCTCCTCGATGATCTCATCGGATGAACCACGATGTCGAGGATTCAAGTAATCCCATATACAATTCCCTTTGTCAAACAGTACGTTACTTGCCCGAGATTCGATCGTCGGTATCCCAATACCTCGTTCAATCTCGTTACCGGCAAGTCACTTTACTCGTTCCGTAATGCATGATCCCGTGACCAACCTCTTGGTCACATTGAGCTCATTATGATGATGCATTACCGAGTGGGCCCAGAGATACCTCTTCGTCACACGGAGTGACAAATCCCAGTCTCGATCTGTGCCAACCCAACAGACACTTTCGGAGATACCTGTAGTGCACCTTTATGGCCACCCAGTTACGTTGCGACGTTTGGTACACCCAAAGCATTCCTACGGTATCCGGGAGTTGCACGATCTCATGGTCTAAGGAAATGATACTTGACATTAGAAAAGCTTTAGCAAACGAACTACACGATCTAGTGCTATGCTTAGGATTGGGTCTTGTCCATCACATCATTCTCCTAATGATGTGATCCCGTTATCAATGACATCCAATGTCCATGGTCAGGAAACCGTAACCATCTATTGATCAACGAGCTAGTCAACGAGAGGCTCACTAGGGACATGTTATGGTCTATGTGTTCACACATGTATTACGATTTCCGGATAACACAATTATAGCATGAACAATAGACAATTATCATGAACAAGCAAATATAACCATTTTATTATTGCCTCTAGGGCATATTTTCAACAGTCTCCCACTTGCACTAGAGTCAATAATCTAGTTACATTGTGATGAATCGTACACCCATAGAGTTCTGGTGTTGGTCATGTTTCGCTCGTGGAAGAGGTTTAGTCAACGGATCTGCGACATTCAAATCCGTATGCACTTCACAAATATCTATGTCTCCATTTTGAACATTTTCACGAATGGACTTGAAGCCACGCTTGATATGCCTGGTCTTCTTGTGAAACCTGGGCTCCTTGGCAAGGGCAATGGCTCCAGTGTTGTCACAGAAGAGAGTCATCGGCCCCGATGCATTGGGAATAACTCCTAGGTCGGCAATGAACTCCTTCATCCAGATTGCTTCATGTGCTGCCTCCGAGGCTGCCATGTACTCCGCTTCACATGTAGATCCCGCCACGACGCTTTGCTTGCAACTGCACCAGCTGACTGCCCCACCATTCAAAATATACACGTATCCGGTTTGTGACTTAGAGTCATCTAGATCTGTGTCGAAGCTAGCATCGACGTAACCCTTTACGACGAGCTCTTCGTCACCTCCATAAACGAGAAACATATCCTTAGTCCTTTTCAGGTACTTCAGGATATTCTTGACCGCTGTCCAGTGTTCCATGCCGGGATTACTTTGGTACCTTCCTACCAAACTTACGGCAAGGTTTACATCAGGTCTGGTACACAGCATGGCATACATAATAGACCCTATGGCCGAGGCATAGGGGACGACACTCATCTTTTCTCTATCTTCTGCCGTGGTCGGGCATTGAGCCGTGCTCAATTTCACACCTTGCAATACAGGCAAGAACCCCTTCTTGGACTGATCCATATTGAAATATCTTGTCAAGGTATGTGCTTTGTGAAAGACCTATGAGGCGTCTCGATCTATCTCTATAGATCTTGATGCCTAATATGTAAGCAGCTTCTCCAAGGTTCTTCATTGAAAAACACTTATTCAAGTAGGCCTTTATACTTTCCAAGAATTCTATATATCATTTCCCATCAATAGTATGTCATCCACATACAATAAGAGAAATGCTACAGAGCTCCCACTCACTTTCTTGTAAACACAGGCTTCTCGAAAAGTCTGTGTAAACCCAAACGCTTTGATCATCTCATCAAAGCGAATGTTCCAACTCCGAGATGCCTGCACCAGCCCATAGATTGAGCGCTGGAGCTTGCATACTTTGTTAGCATTCTTAGGATCGACAAAACCTTCCGGCTGCATCATATACAATTCTTCCTTAAGAAAGCCGTTAAGGAATGCCGTTTTGACGTCCATTTGCCATATCTCATAATCGTAGAATGCGGCAATTGCTAACATGATTTGGACGGACTTCAGCTTCGCTACGGGTGAGAAGGTCTCATCGTAGTCAACTCCTTGAACTTGTCGATAACCCTTAGCGACAAGTAGAGCTTTATAGATGGTAACATTTCCATCCGCGTCCGTCTTCTTCTTAAAGATCCATTTATTTTCTATCGCTCGCCGATCATCGGGCAAGTCTGTCAAAGTCCACACTTTGTTTTCATACATGGATCCTATCTCGGATTGCATGGCTTCAAGCCATTTGTTGGAATCTGGACCCGCCATTGCTTCTTCATAGTTCGAAGGTTCACCGTTGTCCAACAACATGATTTCCAGAACAGGGTTGCCGTACCACTCTGGTGCGGAACGTGTCCTTGTGGACCTACGAAGTTCAGTGGTAACTTGATCATGATCGTCATCATTAACTTCCTCTCTAGTCGGTGTAGGCTCCACAGAAACATTTTCTTGTGCTGTGCTACTTTCTGGTTCGAGAGGGGTCATCTCATCAAGTTCCATGTTCCTCCCACTTACTTCTTTCGAGAGAAACTCTTTCTCCATAAAGGACCCATTCTTGGCAACGAAGATCTTGCCTTCGGATCTGAGGTAGAAGGTATACCCAATGGTTTCCTTAGGGTATCCTATGAAGACGTATTTTTCCGACTTGGGTTCGAGCTTTTCAGGTTGAAGTTTCTTGACATAAGCATCGCATCCCCAAACTTTAAGAGACGACAGCTTAGGTTTCTTTCCAAACCATAATTCATACGGTGTCGTCTCAAAGGATTTCGACGGAGCCCTATTTAAAGTGAATGCGGCAGTCTCTAAAGCATAACCCCAGAATGATAGCGGTAGATCGGTAAGAGACATCATAGATTGCACCATATCCAATAGAGTGCGATTACGACATTCGGACACACCATTACGCTGAGGTGTTCCAGGCGGCGTGAGTTGTGAAACAATTCCACATTTCCTTAAGTGTGTGCCAAATTCGTGACTCAAATATTCCCCTCCACGATCTGATCGTAAGAACTTTATTTTCCTGTCACGTTGATTCTCAACCTCACTCTGAAATTCCTTGAACTTTTCAAAGGTCTCAGACTTGTGTTTCATTAAGTAGACATACCCATATCTACTCAAGTCATCAGTGAGGGTGAGAACATAACGATAGCCACCGCGAGCCTCAACGCTCATTGGACCGCACACATCAGTATGTATGATTTCCAATAAATTGGTTGCTCACTCCATTGTTCCGGAGAACGGAGTCTTGGTCATTTTGCCCATGAGGCATGGTTCGCACGTGTCAAATGATTCATAATCAAGAGACTCCAAAAGTCCATCTGCATGGAGTTTTTTCATGCGTTTGACACCAATGTGACCAAGACGGCAGTGCCACAAGTATGTGGGACTATCATTATCAACCTTACATTTCTTGGCATTCACACTATGAATATGTGTAACATCACGTTCGAGATTCATTAAGAATAAACCATTGACCAGCGGGGCATGAGCATAAAACATATCTCTCATATAAATAGAACAACCATTATTCTCGGATTTAAATGAGTAGCCATCTCGCATTAAACGGGATCCAGATACAATGTTCATGCTCAAAGCTGGCACTAAATAACAATTATTGAGGTTTAAAACTAATCCCGTAGGTAAATGTAGAGGTAGCGTGCCGACGGCGATCACATCGACCTTGGAACCATTCCCGACGCGCATCGTCACCTCGTCCTTCGCCAGTCTCCGCTTATTCCGCAGCTCCTGCTTTGAGTTACAAATATGAGCAACCGCACCGGTATCAAATACCCAGGAGCTACTACGAGTGCTGGTTAGGTACACACCAATAACATGTATATCACATATACCTTTGGTATTGCCGGCCTTCTTATCCGCTAAGTACTTGGGGCAGTTCCGCTTCCAGTGACCGTTTCCCTTGCAATAAAAGCACTCAGTCTCAGGCTTAGGTCCATTCTTTGTCTTCTTCCCGGCAGCTTGCTTACCGGGCGCGGCAACTCCCTTGCCGTCTTTCTTGAAATTCTTCTTACCCTTGCCTTTCTTGAACTTAGTGGTTTTATTCACCATCAACACTTGATGTTCCTTTTTGATCTCCACCTCCGCTGATTTCAGCATTGAATATACCTCAGGAATGGTCTTTTCCATCCCCTGCATATTGAAGTTCATCACAAAGCTCTTGTAGCTAGGTGGGAGCGACTGAAGGATTCTGTCAACAACCGCGTCATCCGGGAGATTAACTCCCAGCTGAGACAAGCGGTTGTGCAACCCATACATTTTGAGTATGTGCTCGCTGACGGAACTATTCTCCCCCATCTTACAACTGTAGAACTTGTCGGAGACTTCATATCTCTCGACCCGGGCATGAGCTTGGAAAACCATTTTCAGCTCTTGGAACATCTCATATGCTCCGTGCTGCTCAAAACGCTTTTGGAGCCCCGGTTCTAAGCTGTAAAGCATGCCGCACTGAACCAGGGAGTAATCATCACTACGCGACTGCCAGGCGTTCAGAACGTCTTGAGTTGCTGGGAAAACAGGTGCATCACCTAGCGGTGCTTCAAGGACATATGCTTTCTTGGCAGCTATGAGGATAATCCTCAGGTTACGGACCCAGTCCGTGTAGTTGCTACCATCGTCTTTCAGCTTAGTTTTCTCTAGGAACGCGTTGAAGTTGAGGGCAACATTAGCGTGGGCCATTTGATCTACAAGACATATTGTAAAGGTTTTTAGACTAAGTTCATGATAATTAAGTTCATCAAATCAAATTATTAACAAACTCCCACTCAGACAGACATCCCTCTAGTCATCTAAGTGATACATGATCCGAGTCAACTAGGCCGTGTCCGATCATCACGTGGATGGACTAGTCATCATCGGTGAACATCTTCATGTTGATTGTATCTGTTATATGACTCATGTTCGACCTTTCGGTCTCTTGTGTTCCGAGGCCATGTCTGTACATGCTAGGCTCGTCAAGTCAACCTAAGTGTATTGCGTGTGTAAATCTGGCTTACACCCGTTGTATGCGAACGTTAGAACCTATCACACCCAATCATCACGTGGTGCTTCGGAACAACGAACTTTCGCAACGGTGCACAGTTAGGGGGAACACTTTCTTGAAATTTTACCGAGGGATCATCTTATTTATGCTACCGTCGTTCTAAGCAAATAAGATGTAAAACATGATAAACATCACATGCAATCAAATAGTGACATGATATGGCCAATATCATTTTGCTCCTTTTGATCTCCATCTTCGGGGCGCCATGTTCATCATCGTCACCGGCATGACACCATGATCTCCATCATCGTGTCTTCATGAAGTTGTCTCGCCAACTATTACTTCTACTACTATGGCTAACGGTTAGCAATAAAGTAAAGTAATTACATGACGTTCCAGTTGACACGCAGGTCATAAATAAATCAAGACAACTCCTATGGCTCCTGCCGGTTGTCATACTCATCGACATGCAAGTCGTGATTCCTATTACAAGAACATGATCAATCTCATACATCACATATATCATTCATCACATCCTTCTGGCCATATCACATCACATGACACATGCCGCAAAAACAAGTTAGACGTCCTCTAATTGTTGTTGCAAATTTTTACGTGGCTGCTATAGGTTTCTAGCAAGAACGTTTCTTACCTATGCCAAAACCACAACATGATATGCCAATTTCTATTTACCCTTCATAAGGACCCTTTTCATCGAATCCGATCCGACTAAAGTGGGAGAGACAGACACCCGCTAGCCACCTTATGCAACTAGTGCATGTCAGTCGGTGGAACCTGTCTCACGTAAGCGTACGTGTAAGGTCGGTCCGGGCCGCTTCATCCCACGATGCCGCCGAATCAAGATAAGACTAGTAGCGGCAAGTAAATTGACAAAATCGACGCCCACAACAACTTGTGTTCTACTCGTGCATAGAAACTACGCATAGACCTAGCTCATGATGCCACTGTTGGGGATCGTAGCAGAAATTTAAAATTTTCTACGCATCACCAAGATCAATCTATGGAGTCATCTAGCAACGAGAGAGAGGAGTGCATCTACATACCCTTGTAGATCGCGAGCGGAAGCGTTCAAGAGAACGGGGTTGATGGAGTCGTACTCGTCGTGATCCAAATCACCGATGATCCTAGCGCCGAACGGACAGCACCTCCGCGTTCAACACACGTAGGTTGGGAGAGACGTCTCCTCCTTCTTGATCCAGCAAGGGAAGGAGAGGTTGATGGAGATCCAGCAGCACGACGGCGTGGTGGTGGAAGCAGCGGGGATCTCGGCAGGGCTTCGCCAAGCTCAGCGAGAGGGAGAGGTGTTACGGGAGGGAGAGGGAGGCGCCAGGGCTTAGGGTGCGGCTGCCCTCCCTCCCCTCCACTATATATAGGGGCCCTGGGGGGCGCCGGCCCCCTAGAGATCTAATCTCAAGGGGGGGCGACGGCCAAGGGGGGGACTTGCCCCCCAAGTCATGTGGGGCGCCCCCCACCCCCAGGGTTTCCAACCCTAGGCGCAGGGGAGGCCCATGGCGGGCGCACCAGCCCACCAGGGGCTGGTTCCCTTCCCACTTCAGCCCATGGGCCCTCCGGGATAGGTGGCCCCACTCGGTGGACCCCCAGGACCCTTCCGGTGGTCCCGGCACAATACCGGTGACCCCCGAAACTTTCCCGGTGGCCGACACTGGACTTCCTATATACAAATCTTTACCTCCGGACCATTCCGGAACTCCTCGTGATGTCCGGGATCTCATCCGGGACTCCGAACAACTTTCGGGTTACCGCATACTAATATCTCTACAACCCTAGCTTCACTGAACCTTAAGTGTGTAGACCCTACGGGTTCGGAAGACACGCAGACATGACCGAGACGACTCTCCGGTCAATAACCAACAGCGGGATCTGGATACCCATGTTGGCTCCCACATGCTCCTCGATGATCTCATCGGATGAACCACGATGTCGAGGATTCAAGTAATCCCGTATACAATTCCCTTTGTCAAACAGTACGTTACTTGCCCGAGATTTGATCGTCGGTATCCCAATACCTCGTTCAATCTCGTTACCGGCAAGTCACTTTACTCATTCCGTAATGCATGATCCCGTGACCAACCACTTGGTCACATTGAGCTCATTATGTTGATGCATTACCGAGTGGGCCCAGAGATACCTCTTCGTCACACGGAGTGACAAATCCCAGTCTCGATCTGTGCCAACCCAACAGACACTTTCGGAGATACCTGTAGTGCACCTTTATGGCCACCCAGTTACGTTGTGACGTTTGGTACACCCAAAGCATTCCTACGGTATCCAGGAGTTGCACGATCTCATGGTCTAAGGAAATGATACTTGATATTAGAAACGCTTTAGCAAACGAACTACACGATCTAGTGCTATGCTTAGGATTGGGTCTTGTCCATCACATCATTCTGCTAATGATGTGATCCCGTTATCAATGACATCCAATGTCCATGGTCAGGAAACCGTAACCATCTATTGATCAATGAGCTAGTCAACCAGAGGCTCACTAGGGACATTTTATGGTCTATGTGTTCACACATGTATTACGATTTCCAGATAACACAATTATAGCATGAACAATAGACAATTATCATGAACAAGGAAATATAATAATAACCATTTTATTATTGCCTCTAGGGCATATTTCCAACAACGACTTCTTCACATGAAGTCTCCTCTAGAAGTGTTGCTTCATGAAACTCCAGATTACTCCCTCCTCAAAGTGTTCGGTTGTGCGTGTTGGCCGCATCTTGGTCCGTACAATAAGCATAAACATGAGTATCGATCAGAAAAATGTGTGTTTCTTAGGTATATTCCTCTCCACAAAGGTTACAAGTGTCTCCACATTCCGACAAATCGTGTTTACATTTCCCGTGATGTTGTGTTTGATGAGACTGTCTTCCCTTTTTCCACGCTCACATCACCCACTGATACTCCCGTCACCGAGTTGCACTCTTTTTCAGTTTTACCTGATCAATTTGTGGATGCTGCATATTCTCCTCTGTTGTTGCCTAACCATGGTGCAAGGACTGGACGAGGTGCTCGACTTGAGCTTCTTGATGATGATGCAGCCTCAACTGCGCCAGCTGCCGCTACGCCTGTTGGAAATATGCCCTAGAGGCAATAATAAAATGGTTATTATTGTATTTCCTTGTTCATGATAATTGTCTATTGTTCATGCTATAATTGTATTAACTGGAAACCGTAATACATGTGTGAATACATATACCACAACATGTCCCTAGTAAGCCTCTTGTTGACTAGCTCGTTGATCAATAGATGGTTATGGTTTCCTGACCATGGACATTGGATGTCATTGATAACGGGATCACATCATTAGGAGAATGATGTGATGGACAAGACCCAATCCTAAGCATAGCACAAGATCGTGTAGTTCGTTTGCTAGAGCTTTTCTAATGTCAAGTATCATTTCCTTAGACCATGAGATTGTGCAACTCCCGGATACCGTAGGAATGCTTTGGGTGTACCAAACGTCACAATGTAACTGGGTGGCTATAAAGGTGCACTACAGGTATCTCCGAAAGTGTCTGTTGGGTTGGCACGAATCGAGACTGGGATTTGTCACTCCATATGACGGAGAGGTATCTCTGGGCCCACTCGGTAATGCATCATCATAATGAGCTCAATGTGACCAAGTGTTTGGTCACGGGATCATGCATTACGGTACGAGTAAACTGACTTGCCGGTAACGAGATTGAACAAGGTATTGGGATACCGACGATCGAATCTCGGGCAAGTAACGTACCGATTGACAAAGGGAATTGTATACGGGATTGATTGAATCCTCGACATCATGGTTCATCCGATGAGATCATCGTGGAACATGTGGGAGCCAACATGGGTATCCAGATCCCGCTGTTGGTTATTGACCGGAGAGTCGTCTCGGTCATGTCTGCATGTCTCCCGAACCCGTAGGGTCTACACACTTAAGGTTCGGTGACGCTAGGGTTGTAGAGATATTAGTATGCGGAAATTCGAAAGTCGTTCGGAGTCCCGGATGAGATCCCGGACGTCACGAGGAGTTCCGGAATGGTCCGGAGGTAAAGATTTATATATCGGAAGTCCTATTTTGGCCACCGGAAAATGTTCGGGATTTTTCGGTATTGTACCGGGAAGGTTCTAGAAGGTTCCAAAGTGGGGCCCACCTGCATGGGGGACCCACATGAACGTGGGTGGTGGGGGCAAGGCCCCACACCCCTGGTCAAGGCGCACCAAGATCCCACCTTAGAAGGAATAAGATCATATCCCGAAGGGATAAGATCAAGATCCCTAAAAAAGGGGGATAACAATCGGTGGGGAAGGGAAATGATGGGATTTCTTTTCCCCACCTTTGCCAACGCCCCAAATGGACTTGGAGGGCAAGAAACCAGCCCCCTCCACCCCTATATATAGTGGGGAGGCGCATGGGAGCAGCACCCCAAGCCCTGGCGCCTCCCTCCCTCCCGTGCCACCTCTTCCTCCCCGCTTGCGCTTGGCGAAGCCCTGCCGGGATCCCGCTACTTCCACCACCACGCCGTCGTGCTGCTGGATCTCCATCAACTTCTCCTCCCCCCTTGCTGGATCAAGAAGGAGGAGACGTCCCCGCTCCGTACGTGTGTTGAACGCGGAGGTGCCGTCCGTTCGGCGCTAGGATCATCGGTGATTTGGATCACGACGAGTACGACTCCATCAACCCCGTTCTCTTGAACGCTTCCGCTCGCGATCTACAAGAGTATGTAGATGCACTCCTCCCCTCTCGTTGCTAGCATCTCCTAGATTGATCTTGATGACACGTAGGAAAATTTTGAATTTCTGCTACGTTCCCCAACAACGCCGGCTGCCCCGGCTGCTACGCCGGCTGCCCCCGCCGCTATGCCGGCTGTCCCCGATGTCGATCGTGCGTGCATGCCCCATGCACGTGGATCCGACCGGGCGCCCGCATCGCCTGGGCCGGCGGTCTCGCTGTTGCCTGTGCCGGCTGACCCCGTGGAGCTGTCGCCCGGGCCGGCTGAACCGGCGGCGCTGTCACCTGGGCCGGTGGCCTCACCGATTGCTGCTTCGGCTGGATCTTCATCGCCTGGCCCGTCGTCGACGGTCACGCCCGGCCTGTCTTCGCCGACCCTGACCGTGTCACCGGACGCGATCATTGACTCGCCCGCAGGCGTGTCCTCCCCGCCGCTGATGGACAGTGGCTCCTCTGTGGTGGCAGATCCACCGCCACCTCCGCATGTCGTCCTGCGTCCCTATACTCGCAGCAAGAGTGGCATCTTCCAACCGAAGAAGCGCACTGACGGCATTGTTGCGTGGCTTGCAGCCTGTATGGCGCATGCTGAGGCCGTCCCTAAGACTGAACCGCGACATTTTTAGGCAGCACTTGGCATTCCACACTGGCATGCTACGATGGAGCAAGAGATTCATGCTCTTCAAAGAAACAACACCTGGCGTCTGGTTCCACCTCCATCTGGTGTCAATGTCATTGACTCTAAATGGGTATTGAAGGTGAAGAAACATGCTGATGGCTCCATTGAGAGGTACAAGGCACGTCTGGTTGCCAAGGGATTCAAACAACGGTATGGTATTGATTATGAAGACACGTTCAGTCCTGTTATTAAACCAACTACTATTCATGTTCTTCTCTCCTCGGCTGTTACTCGAGGATGGTCGCTTCGACAGCTTGATGTTCATAATGCTTTTCTCCATGGAGTTCTGGAAGAGGAGTTTTATATGCGTCAGCCGCCAGGTTTTGTTGATCCTGCTCAGCCACATCATTTGTGTCGCCTTGTCAAAGCTCTGATACCATGTTAGACAAACTAGGGTTTGGAACAATGCTCAATACCCTTGATGGGTACGGCTGTCATATATTTATAAGAGGGAACCGTACAAATACAGGTTATGTTACAACACGTATATCTACTATATACTTAGTCTAACAAACTTGGTTGCCCTTTGCCATCCTCCTGCTCGAAAGCTTT
Source organism: Aegilops tauschii subsp. strangulata (assembly GCF_002575655.3). Lineage (NCBI taxonomy): Eukaryota > Viridiplantae > Streptophyta > Magnoliopsida > Poales > Poaceae > Aegilops > Aegilops tauschii. Next base: position 3,454,684 of record NC_053040.3, on the reverse strand, counting down.
GCCTAGTGTTACACTCGGCAAATGCTCCACCTGTCAGTCACTATGAGCTCATGCTTGTTTATGCCAAGTGCTAGGAGAGGAAAGTCAGCAAAGACTTCTCGACGTGTCAGCCTCTAGGAGGTCTTGCATGTATTTGCCGAGCACTAGATAGTAGGAACTCGACAATCATTTGCTGCATTTTATAAAAGAAAATAAAAAAAATGTTTGCCGAGCGTGCTTTGGGCGACACTCGGTGAATGGAGCCCGCCGCCAGCCGTTGAGTGGAGGAAAACATGCTTAGTCCTTTGCCGAGTTTTGTCTCGCATGTACTCGGCAAAGTGCGGAGTTTGCTGAATGCTAGGTCTTTGCCGAGTTTTTTGTCGTGTACTCCGGCAAAGATCTTCCTTTGTGAGCGCTAGGTCTTTGCTGTGTTTTTTGCCCCATGCATTCAGCTTTCTTTTGCTTTGCCTAGAGTGCGATAAAATGAACTCGGCAAACATCAGGGCACTGACCAAAGTTGTGGATTCGAGTAGTGAGCATTCGTTAGAAATCGACAATGATTACTTGGGGGTCTAAAATATATGAAGATAGAGTTATGCTTTAGGTACTCCATCCGTTGGTAGATAATCTCATTCTAGCAATCAAATTTTCTTTCCAGATACATACCATTCTGATATCGTGAGGTTAAAGCAGTTTGAAGTCATAGCACCACATTGCCATTAAGTTAATTTGTGAATAAAAATTCATATAAGTTAATTTGTGTATATATCATCTGATTAGCTATGTGTGGTAGAGCCTTAGATCCGTACGCTGTTCCAAATATTGTCCTCCGCATTTGATTAGTAATATACATGGACAATTGCCTTCTAGATTCTCGGCCGGTCCTAGTTATTTTGTCGTCATAAAACTTGCCTCGTGTAACTCCATGAATGATTCCGACCTTTTTGTCAAACAAGAGGTAGCTTTCTTTTCGTTCCTTATTTTTCAGGGGAAAAGCAAAGCTTTATAACTTAACTGTGCTTAGGCAAATCGCCCATCACACAAGCAGCCACAATGGCTGGTACATCAGAGTCCCACATAACACAGTTCACACACACGACCCAGAGTAGCAAGTTCATGTGCGACGCCTCAATGACAGCTGAGTAAAAAGATGAGTCGGCCTTCCGCAAGTCTAGGGCATCAGATAAGAGCTGTGAGTCTCGAATACCACCCGGATCATTCCCATGTCGGCAGCGAAGTTGTTGTGCTGTAGTTCTCATCGACGAGCTAAAGAATGCGTGGTTATTCTGGACATGGAAAATAAAAACACAAGCCAACCTTTCAACGCACTATGTCAGATATCACTTGATTTGCCATGTGATGGAGACTTTCACTAATGAGCCGTTACACTGTTGCCACCTGTTGGCATCCGCCAGTTTATTCCATAATATAATTGGTCAGCTATATCTTAATTTGCCATGTGATGGAGACTTAAACTAATGAGCCGTTCTGACTTTAGGAGCCTTTGCTTTGATCGAACCGTTGCTTGTTCAACTCCCCACGACAGCTATTCCTCCATTCCGCCCTTGCCAGACATTTTGTCAAACCACACAAGATACAAAAAATTAATTACGAGCTGCTATGACATCGTCCTAATAAGGACAGCCCAAACTCGTTACTTTCAAGCCACCTTTAAGCCATGGTGGCGCGCGCGGCGTGGCGTTGCGGTGCCTCGCGACACGTCTTTTGTGCTTCTTCAAAACCTGCCAAGGTCCACATCTCTGGGCGAACCAGATTAGGCCATCAAAATGGTGGGTTAAATGAAAATTTGCATGAAAACTTCGGAAATGATATGTGCTTTGATTAATTTTCTCCACGATACTTCATCATGTCATACCATATCTAACTAGTTGTTTTCAAAATTTATAATGAATATTTTGATGTCATATTATACTAAATGGTGCCATCAGTATCCATGTTTCTCCACCGAACAACCACTCAAAATTGTTGTGATGTAGTTCTCATCGACTAGCTAAAGAATGCTCCCTCTGTAAGCAAATATAAGAGTGTTTAGATCACTACTTTAGTGATCTAAACGCTCTTATATTTCTAAGATATTGTGCAAGGCTGTTCCCAGATTTAATTGAAAAACATAAAGTACAATGACTTTCGAACGTACTCTTCAGGTCCAAACAAAGTTTTGTTGTCTTATACCTCTAGATGCGAAAATATACAACATTGCAGTCCAATATATAAGACACAAAATGTGAAGAAGTTATTGTAGAAATGACAGAATTTGAACTCAGCATATGTTTCACTGAGCTGACTGTCATGAACTATGGTTAGTCTGAGACTCTGAGTCGCGACTTGATGGATAATGACACCATTGGAATCCGAGCGTTGCTTCGGTAAACCCCTCAGAAACGATATAAGGGAAGTTTTTACATTTTTTTTACCTCCGTCCTGGGCCTGGCCCATTTATTTTCCTTTTCTTTTCTAACCTTCAAAAAATATGTGTGTGACGTAGGATTTGAACACTCGACCTCTTTGTTTACTTCCACCCGCTAATAAGGTAGTCGTATTGAAACTACATAAAATTCTGGTTGGTTCAAACATTCTACATGAGACGAATGAATATGATGAGAATAAATAACCTGAAGTACATTATATACATGAAAGTAAAATCAAGTTTCGAGGGAGAATTTATCATGAGCACATAATACTATTTATTCAGATTTTTCATATATATACCTGACAAAAATCCACCTCCTACACAACTCTCGCAACTATCTCCTACAGCACTTAATTAAGCATCATCATCCCCACACATAGTTTACATGGATTCCATTTCCTTTTGGTCTAGAATAGAAGATAAATGCGTTCGCAAAAAAAAAGAATAGAAGATAAATGTCGCCGTGGAAGATTAGAAAGATATGATTGCACTAATCAATACTAACCTAGCTCGCCGATCACGATTCGTTGTCGTTGCCTGGTTCCTAGGTGAGTACTCTCCTGCGTGGGGCGACGACAACGACAAAGCAATCTGGCAGTTCCTCTGTGCCATAATCCTGTACAAAGCAAACTCCATCTGTATTAATCATTAGCAATGTATCAATACACAATAGCTAGGTAGCTAACCATCAGATTGATAAATTCTGGCTAGATACAGCACACAACGCAAGCATGCTGAATCGCCGGATTGATTACAGGCTTGGGACATGTACATGTACTAAGTACGGACGTTGGCATCCAACACAGACCACTATAGACTATACACATATGCATGTGCATCCATTACGTTCATCATGTTTGTTCTATTGACATGAATCTGAGCTCGTCATTGTGATGGGAACTGCTTCTAGGTTGCCACTCAACCTATGATGCGGTGATGGTGCTACTCCTGCTGGAACGTGCAGCAGTTGCCAGTGGCGGCGGGAACGTGCAGTGCGGCCAGGTGCAGTCCTACCAGATCACACTCAGTGTCACGAATGAGTTGATGGCGGTGGTGGCGGCGGCATCGTGGGCTTTCTCCGATGTCACTGCGTATAGGTCCAGCAAATCAGGAGAACGGTGACTCAAAAAAAAAATCAGGAGAACGTGGTTTGTTAGAATTTATATTTTCTATTAGCCGAGTTATAGATAGATTTGCACGGGAGTTTTTCTTTTCTTCTGTTTTTACAATCGAGATAGAGTCTTTTCCTTTGGGAAGGCACAACCAAGATAGATTTTTTATTCGAGAGAACAACCCAGATAAATTGAGAGAGGAGTTCTTTTCTTTTCTCTTTTGATTACTACCGAGATAGATTGACATGGGAGTTTTTTTCATACAATCGAGGAAATTTTTTTCCATGATTTTATCAGTACATCTACACCGTAATAATTTGGCCCCAAATGAACGACTCATAATTTCTATTTAACATGTGAATTTCTAGGGAGTCTGTGATTAGTATAAGTATAGATAGATAGATATAGGTAGATAAAGACTAGTACAAATGCCCGTGCGTTGCACCGGGCGAAGAAAGGGCAGAACCTGCTTCCTGTGCCATTATGCACCATTTTATATCCAATTGTAATAAACTCCAATGATAATGTTAAACGTTTAATTTTTTCTTTGTTCAAATAGAAGGTAATGTTTACATAAAACTTGGAATACTTTTTTAAAGATTAGTTAACATTTTTTATGGAATGTGAACATTTCTCTGAAAAATATCATTTTTTGAACAGATTTTTTCCTGCAAAGAATCATTTTTAGGGGTAATAATGTTTTGTTTTTTGAGGTGTAATAGCATTTTTCTGTATAATATTTTTTTAAATGTTTTGTTTTTCGAAAAATAAAATTTTCTGCAACTGTTTTTGCACAACCAGCTTCATGTGATATTTAACAATGCACGAGTGATGCACGTTTAACAATGCAAAAAAATATTCTTAGTGGGATATTTAAGTGATGTGTTCATAGTTGGAACATGAGCAAGGGTTATGTGGGTGTCAGGTTTGACAAAGTAGTGTTTAAAAAAAGTTTTGGCAAAGTAGGGAGGTGATATATCCCAGTCTGGTATAACTGTCAGGAAAAATAAGAAACCAATGAAAAAAAAAGAACTTAATATTTATAGACACATCAATATCAATAGATACATCAACCATAGAGTTATGAATTCACATTTCCTATGATACATTTCCATAGAATTTACATATATACATGAATCAAAGGTCAACAAAAAACAGAGGTGCAACATCTTAAAAATACAAGCGCTCATCATCGTCGCCATGTGCTGCAACTAATAATAGTAAAAAAATAAAAAGGAATACACCCCCTGTTGTTCCCTAGCTAGTTGAAACAGAAACCTACTAATACCAATTCGGCAGCTACAGTGAGTTTATTCTCTTGAAACATCCTCCCCTGTAGTTGGCTCATGTTGCCCAGCCTTATTTTTAGCAATTGGTGCTATGTTCTGAAATTAGTACCACACTCGGAAATGACATCTTGTGGACTCCTGGAGTACAGTCCAATTCAAGTCAATTTAATCCACAACAGCTTCGGCATTAAGTGACCAATAACAATTTTTATCTCAACGTAACAATGACAGTGGAATATATAGGTTCAGTTAAACAACTCTAAGAGATTTATTTTTCTGCAGGGAAACAACTCACCTCTCCAAGAAGCAACCGTGTATTCCTTTCCTCCTTGAAGTCTTAGAAGTTAGAACTGCAGCCTCCACTTTGGCTATCAAGAACAGCAGCAGCAGCAGCAGTGCGTCTCCAGTACTTTTTTCAGAAACTCGTCTCTACCATAATTTACATTTTCACTCGTGCCCACACATGGACTGATATGATCAACACACGTTAGTCTTGCTAATCTACAGTTTCTAGCAAGCACGCGTCGAACCATTTTTCAGGACACTCGAAGAAAGCACCCAAATTTCCACGACTGAATCACAAATTTACAATCATCTAAGGAGCAGGTACATAAGTAAATCGACGCAATTTAGAAAAATCATATTTAATCTAGGCTTGGCGCATCCTTTGCAGACTCGGGAGAACTGAAAATATCGTCCCTAGTCAATAATCTGAATAGTTGAATGCAAAACCTGTACACTCTGATGAGCATTGCAAATTTAAAGAGGTTCTAGAATAATTATAGAAGTGTTGAGAAGTGCCTAGTGCACATGAGTAGAACCCTGATAGAACACCAAAGGACCATCCCCAAAGCCAGAGAATCTCGTTTCCAGCTGATCCAAAGATTAGTCAAATAAGAGATATTAACAGTTTTTCATGCACTCATGTAGTCATAAGTTTAGTTTTGGTTGCCTAATCTTGGAGCACATAACTGTCGGATGCAAGCTAAAACAAAGATGTGAAGAAAAAGACTGCTCCTTGTACTGTCAGATTATGTGATCCTTTTGCTTGCAAACTCAATCTATGGTGCTTTAGATAGGCTGATGATCTGAACCAAAGTTACAAGAGTGTTCTTTCCCATGTAAATAAGCGTTGGAGATTCTTTTCCTGTTCCTATCTAACTTTGGATGCAAGAATCTGAATGTTTCATTGTAGAACTGTAATAATTGACTGAATGCAAACTTACACTTGGTTGAACACTTGAACTGTCCTTTTTTTGCAGGTAACGCCCAAGTTGTCATTGTCATTGCAGCTCAAGATCCACGCCTTCGTGCTCTGGTTGTCCGTCGGCTTCTTGATGCATGTCCGCGTGCTGCTGATCAGTTCCAAGGCTGTAATCACATAATTAAGCAATGCACATCTCAACTTACCGGACAACAGAAGGATACATATCAATATTTTAGCAGATAAATTTAAGACTTGGATGCTCTGAATTTCATCATTTGTGAGAAAAATGATATTGCAAGGTAGATCATTTTATTGTACATTCAGCTCTCCGAAAGCACTTAAATTTCAGTGTACAATCAGAATTGCTAAGAACCATTTGCTACAGAACTTACCCGAACGATATTCATCAAGAGCTAGCTAAATCATTTCATATATGAAGCAAAAATCAAGAATTACTGGCATTAAGGTAATCCATCAATGCACATACCCGAAAATTTTAAGCAGCCAATTTGACTACGTTGGTCTGATGATCCTTCCATTGTCTACGTAGGAGCCAATTTGTTAAAAAGCAGTATGGGGCGATATAATTTGCTAACTGCGGCAGAAACAACCATTAGATTAGATTAGATTAATTAGAAGATGATTCTGAAAACATTTTGGAGCCGAAACCAAACCTTGCTGAGCCCTCCACTGCCTCGCGTCCGCACATTCACACGCACCACGCACACAGCTCTCCTACGTCTGCTGAATGTTGCCGGCGAGCTCCTGGGCGTCTTCAAGCGCGCGTGCTTGCTGGGGTGGAGAAGGGGAGCGAGGTTCGGTGATGTGGGCAACAATCACTGGCTCGACTTGGTCTAAAGGCGAGCGCGGGGTAGTCATTGGGGTGGCGACTCGGCGACGGGGCGGTCGGCCGGGCTCAGTGGCCGGCGCGACGCCGCGGTACAGCCCGTTGAAGTGACCACCACTCCCTTCTCCCTTCCTTTGGCCTCTCATCTCCTTCCGGTCGTCTCTTTTCTCTCGCGTTCATCTCTCTCTTCTCTGGTCCGCGTCGGCCATGCCGCGCCCGCCAGCCATCGTGCTCCTTGCTCCGGCAGCCATCCTTCCAGATCTGCCGCCTGCGCTCCATTTCCCACCGGATCTGGCAGGTCCTCCTCGACTGCACCATCGCAAGGCCGCCATCAAGCTCGGCGTCGTGGGCGACGCCCCAGCGCTTCCCGCTCGCCCGCCTCTCCTCCATGCCTCTTCATTTTCTGCTCCTTCGTCTCCTCGCGCGGCTCCCGCCTCCCTGCCGCAGCTTGATGCGGCGCTGGAGCGCAGTGTTGCCTCCCCTCCCTGCTGTCAAATCACGGGTTCCGGCAAAACCTTCAAGGTTCGAACACTGGGGTGCTTGTGAAGAATTCCTCCCTACCGATCCACGTCCTAACTCGCTAAAATCTCGCGGACAAATTCGACGAACTCACAGCACAAAGGATACGAGATTTATACTGGTTCGGGCCACCGTTGTGGTGTAATACCCTATTCCAATGTGGTGGTGGTGGATTGTCTCTTGGGCCATGGATGAATAGTTACAAGGGGAAGAACAACCTCCTGAGGTTGAGGTGTTCTTGTGCTTGGCGAACTTGTGTGGGTGAGATGCTCCTCAATGGGTTATCAAATGCCCCTACTGTGGTGGCTAGTTCTACTTATATAGGCCCTGATCCTCTCCCCAAATATTGAGCGGGAAGGGGGCCAACAACGGCCAAATTTGAAAGGGGACAGCTAGTACAGCTTATCCTGACTAAAGTGGTCTTCGCCTGCAAAAGGCTCTGGTGGTGACGCCATCTTGGGCTCCATGATTACCTCCGTCCTCCCGTCCTGCTGGTCTTGGTCTCTTTGCACTGATATAGAAACCTTTGCTTGATGCCTCGGTACTCCGCGCCTGCGCTTGCCTCCTTAGCACCAAAGAGGAAACAAGCACGGCCTGGATCCCTCCTGATCTTGATCGTCATGGCTCACGTCGCGAGAGCCTCGCGAGGTTTGCCCTGCCTTGATCTCTCGGCCCCTCATGAGCCTGCCTAGCGAGGCCGCTCCTGAGGAGGTCTTGCGTCGTCCGCCTCGCGAGGCTTGGCCCCTCGCGAGTGTCTTGGATGCCTTGTCGATGAAGGTGGGCCGTACAGGCCTGCTAGCTCAGGCATGCCGTGGGCCGCAGGCAGGCAAGTCTGGGGACCCCCGTTCCCAGAACGCCGACAGTAGCCCCCGGGCCCAAGGCACGCTCGGGCTTGGCTTCCCGGGCCCAAGGTCAAGCGCCCGTCGCCCATCTCTTCGTGGTTCGCCTGCTTCCTTCTCCTTGCTCCTCTGCTAGCAGCAATGGCGCTGTCGAAGAGGTTCTCCGCCGCGGAGAAGGGCAAGGCCCCTCGGGAGGGGCCCGGCTCCCCGGCAACCAAGCGTGGACGTGGTCGTCCCCGCAAGCACGCCGCGACCCCCGCCGTGGCCCCCGGCCCCCGGGGTGGCGCCGCTGCGCGTGGCCGGAGTCGCTCCGGTCGCGGCAGCCCCGTCAACGAAAGGAGACACGCCGTGGTCGCTCGGCCTCCCCGGCCGTAGTTCCACGCGTCAGAGGTGCTGCCGGAGTTCGTTGTCTGGTCGGAGGATCCGCCGGCAGCTGGCTCCAGCTTCCCCGCTTCTTTGCCGACGAGCTGCCGGCCTCCGGTCCAGGTGGGCTCTGCCTGCAGGCAGACGGTTGCTGCAGCCGGGCTTCTTGGGTCGCGGTCGAGGTCTCCGTCGCGGGCAACATAGCTCTGGCCCGCGGTTGGCAGACGTTCGCCCGCGCGCGCGGCCTGGGCAGACGGTGCACCCTCCACTTCAAGTTTGACGGTGACGCGACCCTCTACGTGAGGGTGCTCGGGGAAGACGGTCGCCGCGCCGGATGCTGCCCCGACGGCGAGGAGGTGCTCAGCCTTGGCGATGGTCGGGACGAGGAGGAGGGTGAAACCGTTAGTCGCGCCTCGTCCTGCTACCGGTGGCTCCTCTCTTGGCGACAGTTCCAGCAGTGGCGGCTACGACCAGCCGCCACGTCGCCGCGCCCGCTTCGAAGGTGGTAGCGGGTCGTCTCGTAGCCGCGCTTCCGTGAAGCGCGAGGAGGGGTCTGATTAAGCCCGGGACGTCGCCAAGGGCCTGCCCCCGTGGACTGCTGCAGGGGCGAGCTCCGCTTTTGTTTTGTTCCTCTTTTCCTTCCTGCATCAAAATGAAACCAGTATGGGCCCGGAGGGGCGTGTATCGAACCATGACTTCTTAATCATTATGCTACGCTTGCTGCTTTCGTGCTGTGCTGTTATTTTGTGCAGAGATAACTTAGCTTGGTGCGTTCGGGGCGGCCTCCTCTTTACGAGGCGTTCGTTTCCTAGTGTACGTCTTGACCTAGTGGTTTGTGATTGCTCAGGAACTGCAAAAAATTTGTTAGGAAGCTTGCTAGGAGATTTGTCGTTCAGCCAAGCCTTGACCCGACACTTCATATCGCGGTACCCGAGGGGCACGGATTAGGAGAGTTCCGCCAGCTTGCGGGCTCGAACGAGGGTGGCACGCGAGAAGGCAGAGGGAAGGAAAAACGCTCGCGAGGGCACCTGCCTAGCCCCCCTCGCGAGGTATACGAGAGAGAGAACACAAGCGAACCAGAGTCGGAAGAGGCGGTAAAGGGCGAAGGAACCAAATCAGCAAGGAACACCAGAAGCAAACTTCGATTAAGAGAAGGCAAACCAACTACGGAAAGAAAATGAAAAGCCGCGTCCGGCACCTAATCTAGTCTTCAAGTCTTCTCACCAGCGCGGAGCTAAGTGCTGCCACTAGGCATGGGAGGGAGCCCCCGAGGCCCGAGGACGGCACTCCTGAGACTCCGGGGCGTGTACAGCCCCACTCATTATTACGTGAGAGTGTCACGGGCGGCGATTCACAGGCACCGGGCCTTCTTCACAGGCACTGGGCCTTTCTTCACAGGCATTGGGCCTTGCTTTATGGGTAGAACTTCCGGAGGTGCTGGATATTCCAGGCGTTCTAGATGGGTACCCCGTCCTGCGTCTCTAGGCGCGCGGCGCCAGGCCTGGAGACATGGACGACCCTGAACGGGCCCTCCCACTTGGGTGAGAGCTTGTGCAGCCCTTCCCTGGAGAGGACCCGCCTCAGGACGAGGTCGCCCGCCTCGAGCGTCCTGGAGCGGATGTTGTGGCAGTGATATCGCCGCAGCGCCTGCTGGTACCTTGCCGCCCTTAGTGCAGCTTTGCGACGACGTTTCTCCCCCAGCACGAGGTCCATCCCCCGCGTGGCGTCCTGTTGCGTTTCATCAAACGCCAGGACCCGTGCAGAGCGATGCTTGACCTCGTGAGGAAGGACTGCTTCGTCTCCGTAGACAAGGAAGAATGGGGTCTCGCCCGTTGGCTTGGTGGCGGTGGTGCGGATGGACCACAGCACGGACTGGAGCTCGTCGTGCCAGCCCCAGCCGCAGGCCTCGAGCTTCTTCTTGAAGGTCCTGGTCTTGAGGCCCCTCAGGACCTCTGCGTTGGCGCGTTCGGCCTGACCATTGCTCCTGGGGTGTGCCACCGAAGCGTAGAAAATCTGTGTTCCAAGGTTAGCACAGTAGGTTTTGAAGAGGTTACTAGTGAATTGCGAGCCGTTATCTGTGATGATGCGGTTGGGAACCCCGAAGCGGCTCACGAGGCCCTTGATGAACTTGACAGCAGAGCCAGCTGGGATGGTGTGGACGGCTTCCACTTCCGCCCACTTGGTGAACTTGTCGATGGCGACGTATAGGTAGCGGTAGCCCCCAGGCGCTCGAGGGAATGGGCCTAAGATGTCCAGCCCCCAGACCGCGAACGGCCACGTGAGTGGGATGGTCTGGAGGCCCTGAGCTGTCTGATGGATCTGCTTGGCGTGGAACTGGCAGGCTTCGCATGACTTCACCAGCTCAGCTGCGTCGTTGAGCGTAGTGGGCTAGTAGAACCCATTGCGGAATACCTTGCCGACGAGGGTCCGTGACGATGACTGGTGCCCGTAGTCCCCGCCGTGTATGTCAATTAGCAACTCCTTCCCCTGGTCCCTGGAAATGCAGCGCAGAGAAACATCATTTGGCCGCTTCCTGTACAACTCACATTCCCGGATGCAGTACGCCGTGGCTTGCCGGGCCACGCGCTCTGCGTCCTCCTCCTTCTCCGGCAGTGCCCCTTGCATCAAATATTCCTTGAATTCCTTGGTCCAGCATCCCTCCCGGGGCTCGAGCGCCAAGAGCAGGCGAGCTCCTGAGGTCGGGCTACAGGCCGGGGCTCCTGTGGCAGGCGGCTGTGGGAGCTCCTCCCGAGGCAGGGCTGTGTTTGAAAGTGGTGGCGTTGCTGACGGCTTGAAGAGCCGCTCCTCGAAGACGCCGAGCTTTTGGGGCTGCCGCTTGGACGCCCTCCTGGCGATGTCGTCGGCTTCCTTGTTGGTGCCACGGGGCACCTGCTGCAACTCCAAGCCCAGGAACTGCTTTTCCATCTTTCGCACTTCCGCGAGGTATGCCTCCATGTGCTCGTCCTTAGGCTCGTACACTTTGTTGAAGAAATTGACGAGGAGCTGCAAGTCGCCCCTAACGGTGAGGCGCTTCACCCCCAGAGCTGCGGCGGCCTTCAAGCCAGCTATTAGGCCTTCATATTCTGCGATGTTGTTGGAGACCTTCTCGTCCTACTGAAAGCAAAGCTGCACAACATAGTAGAGCTTGTCCTGAGTGGGCGAGATGAGTACCGCTCCAGCCCCCGCGCCCTGATGCGTGAAGGCGCCATCGAAATACATGACCCAACCGTCTGGCGCTCGCTTCGTGGCGAGGTAGACCGGTCTTCGCCTACTTCAAGTGTCGGGGCGTCCATCCATGCTGCCACAAAATCAGCGAGCGCGACTCCCTTGATGACCCTGGTAGTGCTGAACTCCAGCTGGAATGCTTGCAACTCGATGTTCCACTCAGCTACCCTTCCAGCAGAGTTGGGGCTCCTGAGCACCCTCTCCAATGGGTAGGCTGAGACGACCTTGACGGGGTGGCCCTGGAAGTATTGCCACAGCTTGCGCGAGGCCACCAAGAGCGCGACCAGGAGCTTCGGAGGCATGGGATATCGCGCCCTCGCGTCCCGCAACACTGTGCTGACAAAATACACCGGGTGTTCGACGAGGGCTGGCGCGCTGTTGAGTCTCGTGTCTTGCAGAGATTGGGACATCTCTTGAGGTGGTAGGACTCCTGACGCCTGATAGCTTGCGGGAATCTCGTTGACGTCGTCCTGCCGAGCTTAGTCTTCTGTTGATGCTGCTAAGGCCCTTGCGGCGCCTTCCTGATCTTGCATTGCTTCAGCTGTGGCTCGGCGCAGCGCGCCCTTGGCTTAGTGCTCCTCCCGGACCGCTACCAGCGCTGCGCTGGCGGAGTATGGGGTAGCGGCAAGGTAGAGTACTAGGGGCTCGAGGGGTCGTGGCGCCACCATCACCGAAGGGCTGGTCAGGTATCTCATGAGGTCTTGAAACGCTCGGTCGGCCTCCTGGGTCCACTCGAATGGGCCCTTCTTCTTCATCAGCTTGAAGAAGGGTAGGGCGCGCTCTCCTAGCTTGGAGATGAAGCGTCCCAACGCAGTTACCCGACCAGCCAGCTTCTGCATTTCCTTGAGGGTCTGCGATGGGCTCATGTCCTCAATGGCCTTGATCTTCTCTGCGTTTGCCTCGATCCCCCTGTGGGACATGTGGAAGCCCAGCAGCTTGCCGGAAGGGACACTGAACACGCACTTCTCCAGTTTAAGCCGCAAGTTTACCTGGCGCAGGCTCGCGAAGGTCTCCTCCAAATCTTGAATCAAGGTCCTTGCCTCCCGAGACTTCACCACAATGTCTTCGACATAGGCCTCTGTGTTTCTCCCGAGCTGCCGCCCCAAGGCGATGTGCATCAGCCGCTGAAAGGTTGCGCCCGCGTTGCGCAGTCCGAAGGGCATGCAGGTGTAGCAGTACACCCCACACGGGGTCAGGAAGGCTGTCTTCTCTACATCTTCTACCGCCATCTTCTACAGCAGGTCGCACTCGGCGGTGGAGTCGACGATCTGATCGATGCGTGGGAGCGGGAACGGATCTTGGGGGCAGGCCTTGTTGAGGTTGGTGAAGTCGACGCACATTTGCTCCTTCCCGCCTTTCTTCGACACTACAACGGGGTTTGCTAGCCATTCGGGGTACTGAACCTCGTGAATGGCACCCGCCGCCTCCAACTTGCGGGTCTCTTGGACGATGAAGGCCTCCTTCTCCGTGGACTGCCGTCTCGCCCGCTGCTTCACAGGGCGCGCATTGGGGCATACCCTTAAATGATGTTGAATCACCTCTCTCGGGACTCCCACCAGCTGATTGGGCTCCCATGCAAATATATCCTTGTTTGCGCGCAAGAACTTCACCAGTGCTTCCTCTTGGCTTGGGTCGAGGCTGGCACCTATGGTAAAGGTGGCTCCTAAGGACCCGTCCTCGTTGACCAGCACCTGCTTGGTTTCCGCCTTGTCTTGTGTGAACAACTGCTTCTTCTTGGTTGATGCGGCTCCCTTGGGCTCGGAGGTGCCCGCGTCGGCAGGCTGCGCCGCCGCAGCGGTCTTGAGGGCGAGCTTGAGCGCTGACAGGGCCTCCCTGGCGTCCCCCTTGACAGTGAGGACGCCTTTGCTTCCAGGCATCTTCATGAGGTTGTAGGCCGGATGAGTCGCCGCCATGAACTGGGCCGGAGCTGGGTACCCGAGAATGGCGTTGTACGGGAGGCCGATGCGGGCGATGTCGAAGTCGACCAGCTCGGTGCGGTAGTTGTCACGCGTGCCAAAGGTGACGAGGAGGCGGATCTGCCCCAGGGAGCGGACGGTGCCGCCACCAACTCCTGAGAAAGGTTTGCTGAGGCTGTGCCGCTCGAGCGGCACGTGAAGAAGGCTGAAAGCCTCCACGGGAAGCAAGTTGAGGCCGGCGCCGCCGTCGATGAGGGTCTTGGTGACGGCCACGCTGCAGATGGTGGGCGTGCAGAGCATCGGAAGCATGCCCGAGCCGGCGGTGGTGACGGGATGGTCTTCTGAGCTGAAGGTGAGGTCGGCCTCAGGCGCGGCTCAGCCGGGCGGAGCCCCCGAGCGCTTGGAAGCGGCGCCAATCTGGCGGAGGAACGGCTTGATGTGGCGATCTGAAGGTGGCGCCTGAGAACCACCTAGCAGGGCCGTGACCGCGTGGTGCGTCGGCGCCGCGTAGCGCGCAGTGAAGAGGTCGCGGAGTTCCTCCCAGGATGCCACCGTGGATCCAGGGAGGTTGAGCAGCCAGGCACGTGGCTCGCTGGCGAGGGCCATGGGGAGCCAGTTGGCCATGACCTTGTCGTCGCCCCCGGCCTCGAGGACGGCGTCCTCGTATGCGAGCAGGAAAGCCGACGGGTCCGCCGCGCCGTCGTAGCGCGGCGGCATCTCTGTCTTGAACTTGGGCGGCCATCGCACCTGCCGCGGGGCGGGGGCCAGGGCTCGGAGCCCCCTGGCCCCGTCGTCAGCGCCGGCCGTCGGAGTCTGTAGCGGGGCGTCTGCCATGAGGGCGAAGTGTGGTGGCGGCAGAGCGTAGATTGGCGGAGAGGAGCTACGACGCACCCCTACCTTGCGCGCCAAATGTTGGATCACGGGTTCCGGCAAAACCCTCAAGGTTCGAACACTGGGGTGCGCGCGAAGAATTCCTCCCTACCGATTCACGCCCTAGCTCACTAAGATCTCGCGGACGAACTCGACGAACTCACAGCACGAAGGACACGAGATTTATACTGGTTCGGGCCACAGTTGTGTTGTAATACCCTACTCTAGTGTGGTGGTGGTGGATTGTCTCTTGGGCCATGGATGAATAGTTACAAGGGGAAGAACAACCTCCTGAGGTTGAGGTGTTCTTGTGCTTGGCGAACTTGTGTGGGTGAGATGCTGCTCAATAGGTTATCAGATGCCCCCTGCTATGGTGGCTAGTTCTACTTATATAGGCTCTGATCCTCTCCCCAAATATTGAGCGGGAAAGGAGCCAACAACGGCCAAATTTGAAAGGGGACAGCTAGTACAGCTTATCCTGACTAAAGTGGTCTTCGCCTGCAAAAGGCTCTGGTGGTGACGCCGTCTTGGGATCCATGGTGACCTCCGTCCTCCCCTCCTGCTGGTCTTGGTCTCGTTGCACTGATATGGAAACCTTTGCTTGATGCCTCAGTACTACGCGCCTGCGCTTGCCTCCTTAGCACCAAAGAGGAAACAAGGACGCTGCGCGCGCTGGCGCCCGCCTGATCTTGATCGTCATGGCTCACGTCGCGAGAGCCTCGCGAGGTTTGCCCTGCCTTGATCTCTCCGCCCCTCGTGAGCCTGTCTGGCGAGGCCGCTCCTGAGGAGGTCTTGCATCGTCCGCCTCGCGAGGCGTGGCCCCTCGCGAGGGTCTTGGATGTCTTGTCGATGAAGGTGGGCCGTACGGGCCTGCTAGCTCAGCCACGTCGTGGGGCGCAGGCAGGCAAGTCTGGGGACCCCGTTCCCAGAACGCCGACACCTGTCATGGCCGCCCCTGCAAAAAAAAGAAACATAAGGATCATAGGTTGAATACTCTCAAATACATGGATGTTTTGCAAAAAACAAAACGTTTTCTCGTATACCCACTTAAAATAGGATTGTGGGTTGAATTCTCAGAAATAGATGGACTTTTCTGCAAAAATCCTGATGACGTACGACGAGAAGCAATAGGCGCTTTATTATTAGGGAAAAAATATAGATGATAAAAATGTATCATGAAATATTAAATTTAGATATATTGAAGACGTATCATGGACGGATAATATTTTGGCCAGACATGGGGCAGGCGGAAAGGACAGAGGTCTTTGGGAAGGTACCCAGCAACGGAGCGGGGGCTTGACTGGAGGCCTGCCGTCGCGTGCTCTGCCCGTCTGAGGCCTACTTGGCTTCCCATCATCATGAGTAGGTACAGTAGTACGAAGAGGGCGCCCAAACTAATAGCCCCCACGCACCCTTGTTCATGGGTGATCGAGTGGCATGTCATATTGGCCTTACCTGTATGAGCCTCCCACCCGGGATAACTCAGGCAAATCGAAACTTACCATCTTGGCCAGAGCATCTACGGGAGACGTTCTTAGGCTAGTCATAGTGGAAGTAATTTAATTAGTAACATAGCGCACTTGAAGAAAAAATTGCTTATGTGGCACGTAGTTAATAAAAAATAGTAACATAATATGTTACTGTAACATAGCACCTCCCAAGGCAAGATGAGTGTACGAGATAATAAATAAAGTCTTCTATAACACTACTACTATATTATTTTGCATTATGAAGTAGTAACTTAAACTAGTGTTGTATGCATGACACTAATATAAGTTACTCCCCACTATGCCTTAGGCGTGGGTCGCCCGAATCGATGCGGGCAAAAGGGAACCGAGCCATACCACTGAGTTACGCAGTAATGAGTGCGTGTCTCCACGGTCATATAGGCCAGTCGCCTCTACCTGGTCGCTTCGGACGGGTTGGTATTTTAATGATGCACCGTCTAGGAACAAATGGGGGGAAGGACAAGGCGTACAGAAATGGGACGGAGAGGCACAGTTGCATGAGTCGTTACTACGATATATTGTCTCCGATTCACAGGATTCCTCTTAAGTTTTACGTGCTGATTTGTTAAAATTTCGGGAGTTATATGGAGTCTGCCGCTTGGCATGATTTGGTGTGAATAACGAAGGCTCCGGGCATGCACGATGTTCTACCACATTTTAATGTTGGGATACTTGCCCCTAAACTTGACTCGGGTTTTTTTTTTTTTGCAAACGTCGGCCTTTATTAATTAAGCAATCAAATTACACAAGGTCTCGCGGATGCAATCCGGAGCAGAAAGGAAAATATAAGGACTCGCAGAGTTCAAACTAGACTTATCTAAGACATGAGCTACAACATTACAGTGCTGACGAACATGCTTGAAGGACACAGAAGCAAGAGCAACACACTCCGCCTTGATCTCAGCAACGATGGTGCCCACCAAAGATTGGTCACAGGCCGAAGAGTTCAAGCGTTGAACCAGCGAAGGTAGTCAGAGTGAAACACCACACTGGAGAGATGCTCCTCCCGAGCCAGCTTGGCAGCTCGCCGAAGAGCAAGGGCTTCAGCGACCTCCGGGGCAGAGACACTAGGGAGTGGCTCGGTAGCAGCGGCCACACACTGGCCAGAGTGGTCCAGAATCACCACTCCCGCCGCCGAAGAACCCCAAGCCAGATCAACAGCCGCGTCAGAGGACACCTGCATAGTACCCTGCGGCGGCGGAGACCAACTAGAGCTGGAAACAGTGGGCTCACGCCTGGGAGCAGGGAGAGGCTTGAACAGATGCTGGAAAACCATGTCAATATAAGCTCGAGCTCTCGCCGCTGTCCGCCTCGGATGAAGGGCCTCCGGTTCATTGCGCGCAGTGTTCCGGGCCTCCCAAATGTGCCACAAAGTCACAGTCAAAACGGAAATATCCCGGTCGGAACAGTGATTGAGGTAGCTGAACAGGCATTGTCTCGGCGAACCAAAAGAACATCGAAACAGCTTGATCCCGAAGGCCTCCTTGATCTCATCCCAGATAGCCCTAGCATGAGCACAGAAGAGCAGCGCATGCTCCACACTTTCCGGCCTACCACAGAGGAAGCAGTCTGTTCTCGTCGGAACCTGACGCCGGAGAAGCTGCTCGCCCGAGGGCAAACAATCATGAGCAAGCCTCCACAAGACAGTTTTCATCTTGTTCGGAGGCTTAACATTCCAAAGCTTCTTCCAAACTTTCTCATCTGAAGACCATCCAGATTGCTGACCTCTGCCATCGCCACTTTGCTTGATCAGAAAACGGGTCGTCCTGGCCCGGTTGTAGCCCGACCGGACCGTATACTCACCAAACCTTGTGAATGTTGGGAATCGTAGCATAATTTTAAAAAAATTCTACGCTCACCAAGATGCATCTATGGAGTCTACTAGCAACGAGGGGAAGGGAGTGCATCTACATACCCTTGTAGATCACGAGCGGAAGCATTCCAATGAACGTGGATGACGGAGTCGTACTCGCCGTGATCCAAATCACCGATGACCGAGTGCCGAACGGACGGCACCTCCGCGTTCAACACACGTACGGTGCAGCGACGTCTCCTCCTTCTTGATCCAGCAAGGGGGAAGGAGAGGTTGATGGAGATCCAGCAGCACGACGGCGTGGTGGTGGATGTAGCGGGTCTCCGGCAGGGCTTCGCCGAGCTTCTGCGAGAGAGAGAGAGAGAGAGAGAGAGAGAGAGAGAGAGAGAGAGAGAGAGAGAGAGAGAGAGAGAGAGAGAGGTGTTGCAGGGGAGGAGGGAGGCACCCAAGGCTGTTGGTTGCTGCCCTCCCTCCCCCCCCCCTTTATATAGGCCCCTGGGGGGGGCGCCGGCCCCTGGGAGATGGGATCTCCAAGGGGGGGGGGGCGGCGGCGGCCAAGGGGGAAAGGGGTTGCCTTGCCCCCCAAGGCAAGGGGGAAGCCCCCCCACCCTAGGGTTCCCAACCCTAGGCGCATGGCGGGAGGCCCATGGGGGGGCGCCCAGCCCACTAGGGGCTGGTTCCCTTCCACTTTCAGCCCACGGGGCCCTCCGGGATAGGTGGCCCCACCCGGTGGACCCCCGGGACCCTTCCGGTGGTCCCGGTACAATACCGGTAACCCCCGAAACTTTCCCGGTGGCCGAAACTGGACTTCCTATATATAATTCTTCACCTCCGGACCATTCCGGAACCTCTCGTGACGTCCGGGATCTCATCCGGGACTCCGAAAAACTTTCGGGTTTCCGCATACATATATCTCTACAACCCTAGCGTCACCGAACCTTAAGTGTGTAGACCCTACGGGTTCGGGAGACATGCAGACATGACCGAGACGCCTCTCCGGTCAATAACCAACAGCGGGATCTGGATACCCATGTTGGCTCTCACATGTTCCACGATGATCTCATCGGATGAACCACGGTGTCGAGGATTCAATCAATCCCGTATGCAATTCCCTTTGTCAATCGGTATGTTACTTGCCCGAGATTCGATCGTCGGTATCCCAATACCTTATTCAATCTCGTTACCGGCAAGTCTCTTTACTCGTACCGCAATGCATGATCCCGTGACTAACGCCTTAGTCACATTGAGCTCATTATGATGATGCATTACCGAGTGGGCCCAGAGATACCTCTCCGTCACACGGAGTGACAAATCCTAGTCTCGATCCGTGCCAACCCAACAGACACTTTCGGAGATACCCGTAGTGCACCTTTATAGTCACCCAGTTACGTTGTGACGTTTGGCACACCCAAAGCACTCCTACGGTATCCGGGAGTTGCACGATCTCATGGTCTAAGGAAAAGATACTTGACATTGGAAAAGCTCTAGCAAACGAAACTACACGATCTTTTATGCTATGCTTAGGATTGGGTCTTGTCCATCACATCATTCTCCTAATGATGTGATCCTGTTATCAATGACATCCAATGTCCATAGTCAGGAAACCATGACTATCTGTTGATCAACGAGCTAGTCAACTAGAGGCTTACTAGGGACACGTTGTGGTCTATGTGTTCACACATGTATTACGATTTCCGGACAATACAATTATAGCATGAACAATAGACGATTATCATGAACAAAGAAATATAATAATAACCATTTATTATTGCCTCTAGGGCATATTTCCAACAGTGAAAGGCCAGCTAGCAAAGTCCGGCCCGCCTGCCCGGCTGATAGGGATCTGAAGAATCTCGTTAGCCACCTTTTCACAGAAAAAATCTTTCACTGAATCCATGTCCCAGCATGAATTCTCTGCGTCGATCAAACAGTGCACCGTCGCCGAGGCAGGGATTGGAGAGAGGGGTCGAAGGAGAGCAGGAGGAGTCGAGGGGATCCAGTGGTCGGTGAGAATGTGTGTGCTTCTCCCATCTCCAATACCCCACTGGACACCCATCTTCAGCAAGTCTCGGCCATGCAAGATCGCACGCCAGGTCGCAGAAGCAGAACGGGGCGCCCCCGTATTCCAAAAGCTGTTGAACGGGAAATACCTTCCTTTCAAAACCCGATCACACAGAGACTCAGGTTCAGTCAGTAATCGCCAGCCTTGTTTCCCCAACATCGCCTGGTTGAAGAGCCCCATCTCACGGAAGCCCATACCGCCCAAAGATTTCGGCGTCGAGAGCCAATCCCAAGAGCACCAATGAAGTTTCTTCTTACCATCTTCCCTTCCCCACCACTGATCCGCCACAATCTGACGGAACCTCTCGCAGATCGCCACCGGCAGTCGGAAACAACTCGAGATGAACGTGGGAGTAGCTTGAGTCTTGGACTTGAGCAAGGTTTCCGTCCCAGCCCTAGACAAAGGCCGGTCCGACCACATTTTGATGTTGGGATACCTGCCCCTAAACTTGACTCGGTTTTGCCCGCTACCCCGCATGCTACAGTTGCCCAGGGCCTATGTGTCAGCGTCGTTCGCGACAGCCAGGCAAGCGCCAGCACAGGGCTCTTTCGTTCGCTTGAGACGGGACTGTTTCGCTAGCGCGGTTCACCTGGGTGTTGCGACGGCAAGCCAATTGGCCACATGAGCCTGCTAGCCAGGGTTGTTTCGCTCGCGCCTGTCGGGCATGCACGTGCTCATGGCTCGGCATGCTGCTCAATCCTAGGGTGCCCTCGTGCCTATCCGTGCCTTATCTCCGGACCGACATGGCAGGACAACACGGTTAAGACCACTTATTATGAGCACTGAGAGCATCTCCAGCCGCGCCGCCAACAGGCCCCCCAGGCGACTTTTTCGGTGCCGGCGCCAAAAAACGGCCCAGTCGCGCCCCCAGGACGACGAAAAGCGCCCGTTCGGCCCTTTTGTCCGCCCGGCGGCCGCAGGCCGAACCCGGCGCACTTGGGGGCGCTTGGGGGCTCCGGCGCAAGGGAAAAGCGCGGCTGGCCCACGCCGTCAGGTGAAAAGTCAAGATTTTCTTCCCAAACTCGCCTCCCACCCCCCGCGCTCTCGGCCGCCACTAGGTATATCCCGGCGACGCCCCGCCGCCCTTCACCGGTAGATAGCCATTCCCCGCCGAAAAAATAGCAGAGGTTCGCCGCGGCAGCCCCTCCGACACCAGCTGGGCGTTTCCGGCCGTGGATGGGCAGTTTAGCGGCGGGTGCACGCCCACCACGCGCAAGGTGTTCGGCGATTTGCCTACCTCGGCGATGGACTCGGATGACGAGGAAGTGCTCGCCGCGCTGCTGGAGGAGGAAGCCGAGGCCGACGTCCAGGAAGAAGAGCATCTCATGGTGCTCGCCGCCCTCGCCCAGCTGCTGGCGAGCAATGAAAAGCCGCGGCGAGGTGGCTCGGCGCCGAGGCGGGTGAAAGCAAAGAACCGGAATCGTCTCGAAGGCTACTGCATGCTCTACTCCGACTACTTCGCCGATGCTCCACTTCACGGTGACAGAACATTTCGGCGCCGTTATCGGATGAGCAGAAAGCTTTTCCTCAGGATTGTGAATTCCATCCGGGAGTTCGACAACTACTTCAAATGCAAGATGGATTGCACCGGCAAACTTGGATTCACCTCCATCCAGAAATGCACGACAGCGATGAGGATGCTTGCATACGGAGCTCCCGGTGACTCACAGGACGACTATGGGCGCATGGCCGAGTCCACCAGCATAGAGTGTTTCTACAAGTTCTGTCGGGCAGTGGTGGCAGTGTTTGGACCGCAATACTTGAGAACACCCAATGCGGAAGACACTGCTCGGATCCTAGCACAGAATGCAGCAAGAGGATTTCCTGGGATGCTTGGAAGCATCGGCTGCATGCATTGGAAATGGAAGAATTGCCCATTTGCTTGGCAGGGGATGTACAAAGGCGCCAAAGGAGGTTGCAGTGTGGTACTTGAGGCGGTGGCCACACAGGACCTCTGGATTTGGCACTCCTTCTTTGGTATGCCAGGAACTCACAATGAGATCAACATGCTGCAGTGCTCTCCTGTCTTTGCCAAGCTTGTTGAAGGCCATTCTCCTCCGGTGAATTTCGAGATCAATGGGCGGCACTACAACAAGGTGTACTATCTAGCTGATGGCATCTATCCGAGATGGTCGACATTTGTGAAGATCATCAAAAACCCTGTGCCTGGAGGCAAGAACGCCTGGTTTGCGAAGATTCAGGAGGCTTGCAGGAAGGATGTCGAGCGGGCATTTGGTATGCTCCAATCTCGATTTGTTGTTGTCCGGTACCCCACTCAGACCTGGTCGAAAGATCAAATGTTGGGGGGGCCAACGGCCGGTAACAAGGACACATAATTTACCTAGGTTCAGGCTCTCTCAAAGATATAATTCTCTACGTCCTGCTTTGATTGTATTGATTGAGCAAGTATCGAGTACAGGTTGATCTACATTGAGGTCATGTGTGTATGAAGGTTATCTCATCTCTAGGATGTATTGAGATTCTGATAGTCTGTCGACTAGCCTAGCCTCGGCTTATATAATGTACCAGAGGCATAGGATAACAAGAGTCCTAGCCGGCCACATCGGTGGAGAGGAGTCCTTGTCTTAAACAACAAGGCTTCTTTTTTCTTCCCTGTACGCGTCATGGACCCTCTTGATGAACCGCCATAGGGGTCCTCTGCCTAGCCCACCTGACCGAGATATAACGTGGTGAGTGACCCCTAATCCAGGACACCATCACCGGGCAAACTTGGGAAACGCGCAATCCAGATGTGTTGTCTCCGGGTCGGTGGATGGTGGTTGCTTCTGGCTCCAGGTTTCTGATTACTATTTGTTGTGTTGTCCATTGCTAGTTAAGAGGTTGCCGTGGAGACTAGTTGTTAGTACGTGCTACCCGTCGTTGTGTTGCACGGTTTGGCATACAAATGCGGCATCTTCCTTGCACCCAACACACACTATAGGCTTTCATAATTACCATGCATTGGGATACGGTGTGGTGCAGACCTTAAGTGATCGTCGAGCTCATTGCTGCCACCCGGTCGAGTATTCCCGTTTCACTCGCCTACCAATCTGTCCTTCATATTTCCTGTAGATTGAGGTTTCGTCTTACTTGGGGGGGCGGGGGGACTCTCAAGAATGGAGAAAAATTTCAGGCGAAGATAGTGACTTTTCCACAGCAAGGAAAAATCGACAAAACCCAGAATGCTCATTTTCAAAAGAAAAAGGGCCATGGGCCAGAAGCTTGGGCCAGGGGGTGACCTGTCGGGCCACACTTCATGCCTACGCGCCCCAGACCTAGGACCCTTGGAGGAGGCATGTGGGGCCCACACAACTACCCTGGTTGCCTCACCGGGGCCGAAGATCTTATATTTACCTAAATCTCCGTGGTAAATTGTATTGCATTGTTTTGATGCCGTGGCGGCAGTGAACACCATCTCTGGAGTCCTTATTAGGCCGGATATCCACGTCCTCCGGCTAGGGGAATTCTAATTTTTGTCGTCATCAACACCAAGGCATCGTGGGAATTATTTTCATTCACTCCATCATCACTGTCTCCAACAAAATCCTACTCCAATCTCCATGTCGATCTTCCTCTCTGCGCAACTGTTATTTTTTTCATGTACAGGGCCGTTGAATTGTATACTATCCTTTTCTGGCTAGATGGACTATACACGAAAGCTAAAAAGATCAGGGGTATTGATGTGTAATCAAAGTACATATTTTGAGCAACTGCATGGTCTCCTCTTTGAAATCACACGTAAAAAAACGTCAAATATTGATCTACCATCTCTGTTGGTCGAGAGGATACATCCTAAAGCCTTCTCTTAGATGAGATGCCTATCACAAATACAATAAGTTCCAGTGTAGAATAATCAAGGATAAGCCAAGAACATGTAACCTACCACTAACCACGACTTCATGCACCTATTATTTTAGGTAATTAAACGATGTACCATGAAGTCCACTGCCATAAATGTAAAATGCATTGTTGGCGCCTAAATGACTATTATACTGGGTGATGTGTTGTGCATATAGAATTCTGTAACTTGTCTTTTTTGGGACACAACAACCAACTACTACATCATCCACACACTTTTTTTTCAAGTTGTGATGGCGATTGGCGCCCACTTGTCATTTGTTATAAGCCATCTTTCCATAATTGCATAGCGGCAAGCTGTTCAGATCTGGTTTCTTAGTATAAAACACTAATGATATTGTCAGAAAATAATGTGTTAAAACTGGCAAACACGCAACCCCAGCGCTCGCGAATGATATTGGGTCAGCCTATTTGGGCTTTTCCCCACCAGTTTTGGGAAGGTTGATTCTACAACCTCAAGTTGTTTCTATGTTTCTTTTTCCCGGTTTTACCAGTTATTCTTGCAGTTTTATTTTTCGTTTTTTGCTTCTTGTTTTTTATTTATTTATATTTTTATTAAATCCAAGAATATTTTTGAATTTACGCACATTTTATGTGATCCAGGAACATTTTTCAAAGTTATAACATTTGTTTGTGATTCAGAACTTTTTGTAAGTTTGGTATGAATTGTTTTAATTGAAATATTTTTTAATCCAAAGAACATTTTTGGAAAGTGGGGACTTTTCTTTGAAATTCAGTAACATTTTGAGTTTATTATTATTTAATAAAATTCAACTTATTGTAATTCGTGAACCTTTTTAAAATTGTCGATTTTTTAGAACAATTGTAAACTATTCTAAAACTTCTGACGATTTTTAAATTTAAAATTATTTTTCAAATTCATGACGATATTTCAATATTTAGTAACCATTTTTTTAATTTTTTTAGTACTAAAATTAAAATAAAAGATAAAAATGAAATGGACGAAAATGAATTAAAAGAAGGGACCCACCCTCGCACTGGGCCGTCCCAAAGCGAGCAGGGGTGTGGCGTTTGGTCACTCCCCACCGCGGGAGAACTCCTGGCGAGCGGGCAGCAAGCGATCAACTAAACCCTCCGTATTGGGCCGGCTCGCATGGGAGAATGCTTATTTCCGAGTTGTTCTGACCATGGAAATAAACATTCCGCAGCCCATGTCTCTTCCTTTGCATGCCATAGTCAGCTGTTGCCACGAAATCACCGATTAAGGGGTACCTTGTGCATCACTTGTCACAACCTGTGAGTTTTCTATTTTTTTTCGTAAATTCGTTTATTCAAAATGTTTTATTTTTTAAACTGTGCGTTCAAATCAGGAACCATTTCCGCGTCGAGGTCTACGAATCTAGATGCCATCT
Organism: Aegilops tauschii subsp. strangulata; assembly: GCF_002575655.3. Classification (NCBI taxonomy): domain Eukaryota; kingdom Viridiplantae; phylum Streptophyta; class Magnoliopsida; order Poales; family Poaceae; genus Aegilops; species Aegilops tauschii. Next base: position 3,429,473 of record NC_053040.3, on the reverse strand, counting down.
TAATAAGTATGAACGAACTTTCATTTACAAAAAAAAGATGAAAGAAAAAAAACGCGCCGGAAGCACCAAATTTTTTTTCACGGAAAAAACTATTGATCTATTCATCATAAAAAATGATAGTACAACGAACACTAGAAATAATAAAAATTACATCATTATTCGTAGACCACCTAGCCATCACTGTAAGCACAAAAGCGAGCCGAAGACGCGCCGCTGTCTTCACCCCTCCCTCGTCGGAGCTAGGCAAACCTTGTTATAGTAGACAGTCGGGATGTTGTCGTGCTAAGGCCGCAAAGAACCAACACACCAGAACAACGGCCGCCGCCGATGAAGAGTGTAGATCAGAAGGATCCAACATGAAGACACAAGAACATAGATGAACGACGAAAGGATCCAAGCAATTCCACCAAAGACAAATCCGCCAGAGACACACCTCCACACATCCACCGACGATGCTAGACGCATTAACGGAACGTGGACTAGGCGGAGAGACCTTTATTGCATCTTCAGGTAGCCACTGTCGTCTCACCTTCCTGAGTAGGACACAAACCCTAACAAAACTCACAAAAATATCTAAAAATGGATCCCTCCCATCGGAAAGGGCCGGGATCCACTCCGCCCCATGGCCCTAAGCCCACCAGAGATGGGGTGGACCAGTGACGGTGCCGGCGGGAGGTAGTGGAACCCTAGATTTTGGGGAAGGCGGCGGCTTGGTCGACCAGAAAGAGGTCCCTGGAAGCACGATTTTATTCCAACATTTTCCCTTTCTAAGGGGCCACAACTATTTCTCTTGCGGGAGCAAATCTGTGCCTTCGTGCAAAGCAAATCTATGCCTCCCGTGAAAGAAAAAATCCTTCCTGTGAGGTGCGGTTGTGCCTCTCGCGGAAGTGAACCTGTGCTTCCACGAGAAGCAAATATGTGTCTTTCAAATGTAAAATTCATATTGGCTTGACAACATTGGCGAAGCTTCTGCAAGGTCGAGTGGGTTGTGGCCCTCCCAAGGCTGGAGCAAAAATATATTAATATATAGGCATGATGCCCAACTGGCCAGCCCACTAGTAGTGCACCCCACAACACCGCTGATAGAGCAACGCACATCAGCCTCGCAAACACACAGTCGTTCCATGAAAAAAGAGAGCAGCGGAGGTGCTCAGGACCAGCTGCCGCCAGCTGACTCATAGTGCAACCCCGGCCCGACCGCCAGCCATGGAGAACATCAGTGCCTCCCTCCGACATAATTGAAGTTGAGGAAGGTCAAATGGTATGGCTTTTTTTAAAAAATCGATATGGTTGACTAGGGGGGAGTCAATAGGAAAGTATTAATTTTTAGCTCTTTTGATCAAATTATGTTTAGCAACAAATAGGTTTTCTAGATATGCAACTAGGTGAACAACCTAGATGATGCTAACAACAACAAAACAAGAAATCAAGCAAGGGATACAACACAATATTAGCGTGCACAAGGTAAAGGAAAGGGATAATCGCAAGTGAAGTCAAAGAAGGTGAGAATATGTTACAGAAGTTCCTTCCCTTTAGGTGGAAGTACGTCTCCCTTGGTGCGCTGTGGAGGCACAATGCTCCCCAAGAAGCAAATAGGGTCACATTATTCTCCTCATGCCCTTGCACAATGCAAGAAGTCGTTATTCCACTAGTGGTGCCCCTGAAGGCGGTGACGGGACCTTTACAAACAAGATTGGTGCTCTCTCCACAACTTAATTGGAGCCTCCCAACACCATCACGAACCTTCACCACAATGGATTGTGCCTCCCAGGTGACCTCTTCCGTCTAGGGTGCTAAAACACCCAAGAGTAATAAGATCCGCAACGTATTAGTGGAGGGAATCAAATTTCTCTCGGTGGAAGTGTAGATCGGGGCCCTCTCAAGCAAACCCTAGAAAATCAACAAGATTGGATGGTCAAGGAGAGAGATTGGGCGAAAATGAGCTTAGGGGCAACAATGAAGATTGGGGGAAAAGATGTAGGTCTTCTTCGGGTAGAAGACCTCCTTGTATAGTGAGGGAACAAATGGAACCGTTTTCTGCCTGTAGACGTGCACAAGCAGCACTACCGCTCGGGGGGAGCGGTACTACCGCTTGGCATGATGTTACCGGCCGGCGCATGCAAGTGGGTGAGCCACATGCGTGATAGTTTCGCTGGAGAGGTACTAAAGGCCCTACGAGCGGTACTACCGCTTTGTACTGCACAGCGCGGTGGTACCCGCCGTAGTGGAGATGGGTAGGGTGGTACTACCGCTTGGACAGGTACTAACGTGATCTACTTCCGCACAACTACCATGAGCAGCAGTAGTGCCAGCGGTGGAAGGAGTTGTAGTACCGCACTATGCGGTACTACCTCCCTTTCACGCGCGGTACTACCTCCCTTTCACCCGCGGTACTACCGCTTAAAGCGGTATAACCGTTCTATACCACCGCCGTACCACCGTGAAAACGGGGAGGGCAACAGAAGCTCAAAACTAAGCGGAGGAAGCCGCAATACTCGACTGTGTGGTAGTACCACATGAGGCAGTACTACCGCTTAGGTGCCACCAGGACAAGGTCTCAAGTCTCACACCATATGTAACATAGGCATCATATGTCCCACACCATATGACAAGGTCTCAGGTCTCACACCAAACCAAAGCAAACTAAGATAAAGAGTTCACGAGGATAAAACACAAGGCAAGTAAGGCAAGCTTGTGACTCGGCAACTCCTCTAGAAAAGCAAATGCAAATCCTCGGTCCTAACCTCTCCCCCTTTGGCATCGAGACACCAAAAAGGTAAAGAGGAGCTAAACAGCCCGAGGTGGTAGTCCTAGTCCTCATCCTCCTCCTTAAGGGATTCCTCCAAGTCCCTGTTACTGGCCTCCTAGTGCTTCTCCATGATATCATTATCCTCATCAGTGGAACCACGAAAAGCAAACGTCGTGGCGTTTGAGTTGTTGGAGTGAGTCCACTTGTTTTTCTTCCCAATCCAGGACTCCTCTTAAGTGATCTTCTTCTCAGACCCACTCTGCACCTCAAGATGCATGTGCCATGATCTGATGTTGCCTAGCTGTCTTCTCTACCACATGAGCTTTGTACAACTTCTTCTGTGTGTTCATCTAAAAGAAAAAGAGCTTCCTCACCTTCTTCTTGAGCTTGGCAGCCAAGTGGGCTTGTAGGATCAGAAGTATGTCTAGAGGGGGGGGGGCTATTAGACTATACTTGACCAAATAAAAATTTATTATTTTCCCAATTTTAGTTGTAGGTAAGTTTTAGCAAACCTACCAAGTCAAGTACGCCATACACATGCAAGTCTAAGAGTTGTGCAGCAGAAAGTAAATACTTTGCATATGAATTTAAAGGAGGGATTGGAGATTTCAAACTCAATGAAGACACGATTATTTTTGGCATGTTTCTGATAAGTGGTGCTATCGTACGTCCACGCTGATGAAGACTTCAACCCACGAAGGATGACAGTTGCGCGATTTCACGAAGGACTCCAGCCATGAAGGGTCCACGAAGAAGCAACCTTGTCTATTCCACCATGGCTTCCGTCAATGAAGGACTAGCCTTACTCGGGTAGATCGTCATGAAGTAGGTGATCTCCTTGCCCTTACAAACTCCTTGGTTCAACTCCACAATCTTGAAGGCTCCCAGGTGACACCTAACCAATCTAGGAGACACCACTCTCCAAAAGGTAATAGATGGTGTTATTGATGATGAACTCCTTACTCTTGTCTTCAAATGATAGTCTCCCCAACACTCAAACACTCTCTCACAAATTTGGCTTTGGTAGGAGAGAGGATTGAATGGAAAACAACTTGGAGAAAGCTAGAAATCAGGTTCAAATGATCGGATTGAAATCACTTGATCTCAACATATGAGTAGGTGGTTCTCTTTTCAAAAAATGACTACTGGAGGTTGTGGTTTGTTCTGATGGTTCTCTCTTGAGAGTTGGTGGTGGTGGAGAGGTACAAATAGGCAACACAAATAATCCAACCATTACAAGCCTTTGACCGAACTTGATGACATCGGCATGAGAATCTCAGTGAGACCGACTAGTGTAATATTTCAATGCGTGCTTGCGCGTCAACGCATGCATATGTGTGTCAATGTACTCAATAATCAAAGGCAGTCTTAAAAAACGCATTAGACCCTATATATATGGATGGAGGAAGTGCTGCGACGGGTAAGAGACGATGATGCCAACAATGCAAACACATTGTTCAGCAGCACTCTGCAAAATGTCATCCTTCCGAGCAAACAGATATCTTAATTAAAGGCGAATGCATTTTAGAAACATCAGTATGATTCCTAATCTTTCAAGACCAGCTTTGGTTCACATAAAAAACTGGACAAGCAAGTCTCTCTAGTTATCATGTGATACACAGTACCACAAAAGGAACTCATAAATCCACCAGGGAGAGATCAGCTAAAGCATCTACCCACCACCAACCGTGGAACCCATGCACCCAGAATCTTTTACTCGAATCCAATCTAGATAAGATGAAACACCGGAAACTGGAGTGCACAGACAAACTAATCTTCATCCCACTACTAAGAAAAGGCCTGTTAGTGGCGCACCTGTTTTGGCTACTAATGGCGCACTACAGGTGCGCCACTAGCATCACGCCATTAGAATTTAATACTAATGGCGCACCCCTGGTGCGCCATTGGTATACCAGATAATACTAATGGCGCACCAGGGAGTGCGCCATTACTATCTGACTTAGTAATGGCGCACCACATAAAAGTGCGCCATTACTAACATTTATTTTTCAAAAAAAAATTAGAATTTTTTTTTCAATTTTTTTATTTTTTTTCTTAACCTCGGGTCACTATGGCTTAATCTCGGGTCAATATGCTTAATCTCAAGTCAAATCGCACTAAGTGCCCGAGCACGCTTAACTTCGCAGTTCTATCCAACCCCAGCACCACCTCCCTTAACACACACTTGTTGATATATCTATCATATCAATCCTATTAAACCTTGTTGATGTCTAGGACTTTGTTCATGTTCATGAGTATGATGAAATTTTGAAAAATATTTCAAACTTCCCGGTCATATTACGTATCATTTTTTGAAAAAAAATTCCAAAAAAAAAGTTCGAAACCAATTTTTTTTCTGTTACTAGTGGCGCACCTAGCAAATGGTGCGCCACTAGTAAGTTTGAATTTTTTTTCCATTTTTTCCCCTCTAGATCTTAAAAGCCCCGTAACTTTTTTATGTTAGGTTTTTGAGGATTTTGAAAATGTTTAACGGGGTTCCCCAGTTAAATTCGGATGTAACTTTTCGAGTAGATGATTTTTCATATAAAAAACTTTTTAATCCGAGTTCGTATGCAAAAGTTATGCCCATTTTACAAATTCCAGAGAGAGTTTGCAAATAAAGTCAAAATTCATATTTGTAAATTTTCCCAACTAGTAGACCACATATCACATGGGAAACTTATTTTCTTTTATTTTTTTGACATTTCCATCATTTTCTTTTTTTTTTAAACTGAAAAGGCGGTCCGGAGGGGGGTTTAATTCGGTGGATTTTTTGGGCCAAGTTAGTAATGGCGCACCGTGGGAGTGGTGCGCCATTACTAGTTGCCATTACTAGTTTAACTAGTAATGGCGCACCACACACACGGTTCGCCATTACGAGTTTTGAAAAAAAAATTGAAAAAAATTTACTAGTGGCGCACTGTGGATGTGGTGCGCCATTACTAGTTTAACTAGTAATGGCGCACTATCCCCTGGTGCGCCATTACTAGTTTTGAAAAAAAAATTAATTTTTTTTTGTACTAGTGGCGCACCGTGGATGTGGTGCGCCATTAGTATTTGAACACTAATGGCGCACCAACACATGGTGCGCCATTAGTATATAGTAGTGGTGCATCACATGTTAATGTCAATATTATCTATAGCCCTTTTCCTAGTAGTGTCCATACCGCCTTGTTTGGGGGGCCGTGGACCTCCTACTGGCTTAGCCATGATGATCTGTGTTCCACATAGGTATTAGCATATGAATAAACGACCGTAGTTTTATGCATATGAAGATGACATGAAAGATTGATAATCCTACCTGGTCAACCCGTAGTACAGTACATACAACATCTGCTGAGTATTTTAGAGCGAAGGACCTGATTGAAGGGAAAAAGGTTAAGTGGGACATAACAACCTATGTACGCACTTTAAAATTTTAAATACACAAATTAATATATATTTTGCGGAATAAATACACAAATTAATAAACAGGGCATGAAAGCACGGAAAATATAGATGACAACAGAAATTAATTAACTGGGTATGAAAAAGAACAGATTATGTGCAAGGCACCTTGACGTAGCATTTTCGTGGTATCAAGGACAACAGCATAATCAGATATTGTGAAAGCTTCTAGAAGGATTTCCAAACCTATTGACAAGTAGATGCTGAGTAAGGCTTACTTTGTAATGTAGAGGTCCCATATTTTCATAATTGACGCATCCTTGCAAGCACCTTCCTTCAAGTCAATGCCAACTTTCACATTGCCAGCAGCATGCTCAGCATAGAGGGAAGATATTATCTCCATTGCACCAAGTCCAGCATTTTCAGAAAGTGTTCTTGGAACCATTTCAAAACTTTCACCAAATTTTGCAATGGCATGCTGATCCAACCTGCATAATTGACCAACAACAGATAGTGTAAATTAGGAAAAGATTAATAAGTAACATTCGGTTTCATAAACCAACTACCAAAACTGATTATAGCAGGAACATGGTTCACATATCAAATATGTCTGAGTCCTGCAGAGGAACGGAACTCTAACAAATAATACAAACAAATGCTTTTATTAATAGAAAATTCTAGATACCACTCCATCTATCCTTATATCCCAATTAACCCCAGGACAAGATGCACAATAGGATATTTATATTTATTGCCACTGTACTGGAAATGCATGAGACAATAAAATTTGTGCAGTTGAAGGTGGTTAATCAACAGAACTATCATTTGTAACCTCATGTTTCATATGTGCTCTTTTACATGCATATATGAAATTTATAGTTACCCTGTTTCCTTCAGAGAAAACTGCTTCAATTTCTTTGCTAGTTCTACTTCTGTAGCAGCAGCTCCAGGAATAATCCGACTGTCCCTGCACATACACTGGTATAAACACCAACAGTTATATTACATTTCACAAATCAGACGATAATGGAGCGTGACTAATACAAAAATGCAAGAAGATTGGTTTTCACCTACATCACATACATACCTTGTACGTGTTTACGCCATCATCAACAGCTCTTTCAAGATCATCTAATATACAATCAGTACTGCCTCGCAAGACAACACTAGCCACTGAATTTCCACCTCCTTCATTTTGGACAACAGTCACCTATAGAGCAAAGCAGATATGTTGAGAAAGCACAAAGTGATGTTACTCGAGAAATCATGAAGGCATGAAACATACTCGAGCACCGCCTATTTCTTCCACCGAAACAGAGTCTGCATATCCTAATTCGCCCGCATTTGGCCGGCTAAGCTTCAACTGTTTTTTATAAAGCACATGGCATCAGAATAAAGTTATTACTGCTATTAAATAAAGAGTTTTCGAACCCAGAAATTACAAGTGCTACAGCCCCAGTAGTACGGCACAATCTCCGAAGCTCAAACTTTGAGCTGACTTTCAGAACCATTAGCCTGTAAACCATAATATCTATAATTGTAATCATCACTTGTAAAGAAGGACAAAATCATGGTACAATAAAAATAAACATATATTTGAGATGTCTTTCCACTATTACAACCTCCAATTAATGGTTATCTTAAAATGTAGAAATAAGTTTCACAAGATAAAACTATCCTAAACCAAGATGACAGTTCATATGATAAGCGAAATACCGACTTGTAACGTTCACAAAAATGCAATGCCATATCACCAACTGCTGCTCCACTGACAATGACCTTGGCACCTGAATCAGCCACAGATTTGATAAGCTCCTCCACCTTTGCTTCCTCAGTTTTAGCATAGTTTTCAAGCTGCACAACATCGCAAGCATGTGCGTTATAAGGTTACTACACATGTTTGTAAGACATATGTAAACTACGTATTATAATCCTTTCTGAGTGCAGTGAACCAGCAAAGCATACAAACAAAACATAACAATGAACATACGTGCTCAGCAGAATGTATAAGAACAGTTCCCTTCGTTTCAGTTGCAGAAGTGTCAACACCACCAGCAAATACCGCAACCTAAACGATAGAAAACAAATTAGAAAAATATCAGGAACCCCCAAAAAATATGATAAAATACGAAACATGCATAAAAGGGGTGTTACAGAAAATAAATATTACAATGCATGAACTTTGGTTAACAGAAAAGCATAATAGGACTGCATCATGGTACAATGGTATAACAGTTGGATTCTACAATGAATCGATTCACGAAGACGCAATTGGAATTGGAGATTGTTAGAATTAATGGGCTAGACCCATAGCAATTTCTGAAATCTCAAAGCCCATGTGTAAAATGGCAAGTGGTGGTGCTAAGTTTAGTCCCACCTTGGAAGTTGAAGAAGAGTTGGACCTCTTTATATAGTGGGTTCTCTCCACCACTCTAAGTGGTGTGTGAGAAGAGAAAGGGAAAACCACACGCGCGCGCTCGCTCGCCTCGCCTCGCCGGGCCGTGGCGAGGCGAGGCGTACATGCGCGTGAATGGTCCGCCGAAATCCGGTCCGTCTCCTTGCAGGAGCACAGCTTCCTTTTGCCGTTTTATGTTTTGGCAGACAAGTTTTTGATTTCTTGTCCGGTAAGTATAAGAATTAGAAACCGAGTCGGTTTGGGATTGTGGTCGCGACACAATACCGCCTCTGGTCCTAATATATATACAGCTACCGGCTGCGGCCAGAGACACACCGAAAAACACCTAGGGTTTTGCCTCATCTCACAACTTGCGCCGCCATCGTAGTCTACTCCATCCCAAGCGCCGGCGTGCATCGGCGCGTGGGAGAGCAGGTCTCCGGAACCGTTCGTCTTTGCGATCCTGCACCGGGAGAGGACGAATTAGGTTTTTGGGAAGCGCTGTGCGCGACTGCTCAAATTCGTCATCACGGGTCGTCTTCCGTCCAAGTCGGGCGGTGCTACTCATCGTCGTATTCATCGCCGTCAGCAGCAGATCGTCGCCAACATCGTCATCAACACTGCCGCACCCATAATAGCTAACGATCAGTACGTCCAACATCCTCTGTTCATGTCTGTTTCTACAGCTATTGTTACGTGTTTGCTGCTGTTATGCATGTCTTGCTGTTCTTCTAGTTTGCTAGATTATTGCATGCTAGTATCTCTTCTAGTCATGAATTATTTACTGGAATTAATCATGAACTTGCCTAATATTCCAACAGAGATTTCAAGAATGATTCAATGCTATTTAAGCGTACACTAAACAACAGTCCATGGTCAAAACAGAGCATAAGCCATAATGATTGCCTCTGTATGCCAAAATTTTCATAGAAGCCATCCAGGATGGTTCATAGGGTTGCTATCAGTAAAACTTACTCCCTCCGTCCCATAATGTAAGACGTTTTTTGACACTAGACTAGTGTTAAAACCTATTTACATGGGATTTAGTTTTGAAGATCTCGACGCGGGGAATCCAATGGTGAAAGCGGTTCAAGATTTGGACACACGGTGTAAGAGAGAAAACGTTTTGGATAAACGGATCTACAAAAAAAAGGAAAACTCCCATGTTGCGACAAGTGATGTACATGCAGCGTGCTGAAGAAAATATGCCCCAAAGGCAATAATGAAGTTGTTATTTTATATTTCCTTATTCATGATAAAGGTTTATTATTCATGCTAAAATTATATTGATCGGAAACTTAAATACATGTGTGAATACATAAACAAAGACCATGTCCCTGGTGAGCCTCTACTAAACTAGCTCGTTGATCAAAGACGGTTAAAGTTTTCTAACCATGGACATGTGTTGTCATTTGATAAAGGGATCACATTATTAGGTGAATGATGTGATGGACAAGACCCATCCGTTTGCTTAGCATATTGATCGTTCAGTTTATTGCTATTGATTTCTTCATGTCAAATACATATTCTTTCGACTATGAGATTATGCAACTCCCAGACACCGGAGGAATACCTTGTGTGCTATCAAATGTCACAACATAACTGGGGGATCATAAATATGATCTACAGGTATCTTTTAAGGTGTTTGTTGAGTTGGCATAGATCGAGATTAGGATTTGTCACTCCGAGTATCGGAGAGGTATCTCTGGGCCCTCTCGGTAATACACATCATAATAAGCTTTGCAAGAAAAGTGACTAAGGAGTTAGTTGCGGGATGATGTATTACGGAACGAGTAAAGAGACTTGTCGGTAACGAGATTGAACTAGGTATGAAGATACCGCTGATCGAATCTCGGGCAAGTAACATACTAATGGACAAAGGGAATTACGTGTGTTGTCATAAGGTTCGTCCGATAAAGATCTTCGTAGAATATGTAGGAGCCAATATGGGTATCCAGGTTCCGCTATTGGTTATTGACCAGAGAGGTGTCTCGATCATGTCTACATAGTACTCGAACCCGTAGGGTCCGCACGCTTAACGTTCATTGACGATACAGTGTTATATGAGTTATATGATTTTGTGACCGAACGTTGTTCGGAGTCCCGGATGAGATCACAGGCAAGACAAGGAGTCTCGAAATGGTCGAGAGGTAAAGATTGATATATAGGACGATGGTATTCACACACTGGAATGGTTCCGGAGTGCACCGAGTAGTCATCGGATCACCGGAAGGGGTTTCAGGAGGCCCCCGGAGGCCTATGGGCCTAATGGGCCTAGGAGAGGCACACACCAGCCCACAGAGGGGCTATCGCGCCCTCTCGCTAGCCGCCGGCCCTAGAAGAAGGAAAGGAGTGGGCGCCACCTCCTCCTGCCTCCCCCCCCCCCCCCTTGTGGGAGAAAGGAAATGGGGGCGCCACCTCCCCCTTCCTTCCCCTTGGAGCCAAAAGAAGGAAAGGGGGCCAGCCTAGGGCAGGAGCCCAAGGATTCAGACCTACTTGGGGCACCCCTTGGCCTCTGCCCTCTCCCTCCCACCTATATACATGTGGGAGGGGGGCCTAGCACACCCCAGACAATTGTTTAGCCGTGTGCGGCGCTCCCCTCTACCGTTTACACCCCCAGTCATATATTCGTAGTGCTTAGGCGAAGCCCTGTGGAGATAGCTTCACCCTCACCGTCACCACACTGTTGTGCTGCCGAAACTCATCAACTGCCTCGCCGTCTTGCTGGATCAAGAAGGCGGAGGACATCATCGAGTTGAACGTTTGCAAAACGCGGAGGTGCCGTACGTTCGGTACTCGATCGGTTGGAACGCGAAGAAGTTCGACTACATCAACCCTGTTGTCAAATGCTGACGGTCTATGAGGGTACGTAGACACACTCTCCCCTCTCATTGCTATGCATCTCCATGGATAGATCTTGCGTGTGCGTAGAATTTTTTTTGTTTCCCATGCAACGTTCCCCAACAGTGGCACCAACGTCTTATTTTGATTCGGCGGTGATGATATGCATGAGTAGAACACAAAGAGTTGTGGGCGGTGATAGTCATACTCCTTAGCACCAATGTCTTATTTTGATTATGCGGTATTATGGAATGAAGCGGCCTAGACCAACCTTACATGTCCACGCACACGAGGCCGGTTCCACCGACTGACATGCAACTTGTTTTGCATAAAGGTGGCTAGCGGGTGTCTGTTTCTCCTATTTTAGTTGAATTGAATTTGACTGTGGCCAGCCCTTGAAGAAGATAAAAACAACAAACTTGATAAATCACTTTGTGGTTGTTTTTGCATAGGTAAGAACGGTTCTTGCTAGAAGCCCGTAGAAGCCACGTAAAACTTGCAACAAACAAGGAGAGGACGTCTAACTTGTATCTGCGGGGCATGTTGTGATGTGATATGGTCAAGATATGATGTGATATATGTTGATGTATGAAATGATCATGTTTTGTAATATCGACAACCGGCAGGAGCCTTAGGGTTGTCTCTTTATTGTATGAAGTGCAAGCGCCATGTAATTGCTTTACTTTATCACTATGCGTTAGCGATAGTTGTAGAAGCAATAGTTGGCATGACGACCTCGATGGAACGATGGTATGATGGATATAAAAGGCGTCAATCTGGTGACGATGGAGATCATGATGATGCTTTGGATATGGAGATCAAAAGCACAAGTTGATGATGGCCATATCATGTCACATATTTTGATTGCATGTGATGTTTATCCTTCATGTATCTTATCTTGCTTAGAACGATAGTAGAATTATAAGATGATCCCTTCACTAAAATTCAAGGTAAAAGTGTTCTCCCCGAGTATGCACCGTTGTCAAAGTTCGTCGTTTCGAAGCACGACGTGATGATCGGGTGTGATAGACTCTACGTTCACATACAACGGGTGTAAGACAATTTTACACATGCAGAATACTTGGGTTAAACTTGATGAGCCTAGCATGTACAGACATGGTCTCAGAACACTGGAGACTGAAAGGTCGAACGTGAGTCCTATAGTAGATATGATCAACATAGAGATGTTCACGATTGATGACTACCCCATCTCACGTGATGATCGGACATGGGATTAGTTGATTTGGATCACATATCATTTAGATAACTTGAGGGATGTTTATTTAAGTGGGAGTTCATTAGTAATTTGACTAATTGAACTTAATTTATCATGAACTTTGTCTTATATTTTTGCATATCTAGGTTGTAGATCAATGGCCTGAGCTACTATTCCCCTGAATTTTAATACGTTCCTAGAGAAATCTAAGTTGAAAGATGATGGTAGCAACTACACAGACTATGTCCGTAACTTGAGGATTATCCTCATTGCCGCACAGAAGAATTATGTCCTTGATGGACCGCTAGGTGACAGGCCTGCTTCAGGAGCCGAAGCTAATGTTATGAACATCTGGCAAGCTCGATCTGATGACTACTCGATAGTTGAGTGTGCCATGTTTTACGGCTTAGAATCGGGAATTCAAAGACGTTTTGAACATCATGGAGCATATAAGATGTTCCAAGAGTTGAAGTTAATATTTCAAGCAAATGCTTGGGTTGAGAGATATGAAGTCTCCAACAAGTTCTATAGCTGCAAGATGGAGGAGGATAGTTCTGTCAGTGAACACATACTCAAAAATGTCTGGGTATCAAAACCACTTGACCAGCTGGGAGTTGAACTTCCAGTTGATAGAGTTATTGAGAGAGTTCTTCAATCACTGCCGCCAAGCTACAAAGGGATGAATAAAATGGTTCCTGAGCTCTTCACAATGCTTAAGGCTGCAGAGGTAGAAATCAAGAAGGAGCATGAAGTGTCGATGGTTAACAAGACCACAAGTTTCAAGAAAAAGGGCAAGGGAAAGAAAGGAAACTTCAAAAAGAATGGCAAGAAAATTGCCACTCCCAGGAAGAAGCCCAAAGCTGGTCCCAAGCCTGAAACTGGGTGCTTCTACTACAAAGGGACTGGTCACTGGAAGCGGAATTGCCCCAAATACTTGGCGGATAAGAAGGATGGCAAAGTGAACAAAGGTATATTTGATATATGTGTTATTGATGTGTACCTTACTAATGCTCATAGCAGCGCTTCGGTATTTGATACTGGTCCGGTTGCTCATATTTGTAACTCGAAACAGGAGCTGCAGAATAAACGAAGATTGGCTAAGGACGAGGTGATGATGCGCGTCGGGAATGGTTCCAAGGTCGATGTGATCGCCGTCGGCACGCTACCTCCACATCTACCTTCGGGATTAGTTTTAGAGCTGAATAATTGTTATTTGGTGCCAGCGTTGAGCATGAATATTATATCTCGATCTTGTTTAATGCGAAATGGTTATTCATTTAAATCAGAGAATAACTGTTGTTCTATTTATGCGAGTAATATCTTTATGGTCATGCACCCTTGATGAATGGTCTATTCTTGTTGAATCTCGATCGTAGTGATACACATATTCATAATATTGATGTCAAAAGATGCAAAGTTGATAATGATAGTGCAACATACTTGTGGCACTGCCGTTTAAGTCATATTGGTGTAAAGCGCAAGAAGAAACACCATGTGGATGGACTTTTGGAATCACTTGATACTTGCGAACTATGCCTCATGTGCAAAATGACTAAAACTCCATTCCGAAATAATGGAGCAAGCTAATGACTTATTGGAAATAATACATACCGATGTATGCGGTCCGATAAGTGTTGAGGCACGCGGCAGGTTCACATTGCTGCGGCGGATGGCATGGAGCTTGAGCTCCTGCCGGTGTCCAGCTGCAACCAATCGATGGCAATGTGGAGCATGAGCTCCTTATCTTCTGGTGCGTTGCTGCCGGAGTCCTCCTCCTTCATGAGGCCATCTCAGTCCATGAGAACGTACTTGCTGCTGGACCTGGCCAAGGAGGAAGGAATATGAAAGATTAGGGAGTGGAAGGTGAGGAGACCAAATGGGAGCGTAGAATGCGAGAGGACTAGGAGGAGTGGGTTTTGACTACGGTTCGTCGGACCCGTTGGTTTTTTTGTGGGGATAGTGGTTCGGCAGCATGGGCCATAGTGGGTCGGTCTAACATGGCTGCGGTGTCATGGTGCATCCGGGTCTCCCCAAATCCGCCCCATGTATGGGATGAATATGGGGTTACTGAAGAGCCCGGGCGTTCGGTCAGCTTCCGGCGACCTTGATTGGGTGCTCTTTTTCGGTCCGGGCAGTGACCGGGCGTTAGGGGCGGATATAGGGCGCCCGGTTGTAGATGCTCTTAGTTTTTTCTTCTATATCTGTTCTTTTACATAATTTCTATATCTTTTTTCATTCCTCCCGTCGTGTCGCCAAGAGGACTTGTCATACTACTTTTTTCTCGAATACCCATGAGCATGCGTATCATATATTAATGAAGAAGCGGCAAAGAAGCCGGATACAACACCTTTCAGCCGTTACAACGCCAATCACAAGAATTAGCATCCACATCCACCGAACACACCCACCACGTGTACTACAATACTTTCTTCACCTAAGCCAACCTCATGCCGATGGCGATGGGGCAAGCCACAGAGCAACCAAACCGCGTCAAACTGTCGCCGGAGAACTCTACAACAAGACCAAAACTCGAGCCCAACACAGACCGACGTACCCCACCCATTGCCCCAAGAAGAAGTCGGCAAGTGGACGACAAGTGTTGGAAATTCGCCCTCAGGATCGATCACATCAGATCAAGATGAAGAACACGCACACACGAAACTGATATCCAAAGGCCCTTGTCGTGCCCTCTTTTCCTCTATTGTTTTCTTTGTTTTCTCCTCGTGTTACAATCTCGTGTTACAAAAACACGTAAGGTGCTGTGCATATATATTGCACAGGACACCGACCTCACCTAATTCTACGCGGACATAGCATATTCTAAGCTGGACTCACGCGACTTACGCTTGGAATCCTAACCAAACTCCAATCGTTACACGCCTAAACCTGGACTACTCAAACTCTTGTTTGACTACTATACGTGACGATGTACTCCTTTTTTTTTTTGAGCGTTTGATGATGTACTCCACGGAAACCAACTAACTACAGTTAGACGCTGAAGATACTAATCAGACTTGACAGTAATCTCTACTCCTAACGTCTTAGTTGATGAATAGCATTCACGATTTATTTTCGTCTCATCACTTTCGTCCGTTTTATTTCGCTGGTTTTTTTCGTCCCATCCCCCACCTCTCATCACTCCTACGCTAAAAAAATCGGTACGCCGCCCCTCCTCTCGATCCACCCCCTCTCGCTGCTTTTTGTCTTTCCCTGGTCTCCCACTCCTCAGCCGCCCCATCTCCCGCTCCGCCACTGCCCCTACTGCTCCACCGGACCATCCTCTTCTTCGAGCGCGGCGGCAGGAGCTGCTTCACCTCTCCACTACCCCACGCGAGAACGCCCTCCTAACCCCACCCCCATGCCCGGCCGCCACTAGGGTCTCTTACCCTCACTGCCCCGCGGCCACCTCTCCTCACTTTCCCCCACCGCCGCCCCACTGTGCCCCCTCTCCTGTTTCGATCTGGAAAGCGAGAAGGAGATGATGAGCAGAGCCCTCCTCAGCCGCGCCTCATTGTCGCTTGCCGCTCTGGCATATGATCCCCACATCTCGCAAGCTCGCGGCTGGCCGCCCACCCCCGCGCCCACGTCTTGTCAACCTCTCCGATCCCGCGCGGCTGCAAACTCTGGTCCTCACCGGCGACACGGTTGGAGGCCACGTTGATCCTGCCTATGCATCCAGCGGCACCGGGTTCTTCCAATCTTCCCGTTGCTGCACCACCTCACGGCCGAGGAGACCAGGCACTGGCGCGACTCCACTCCCGCTGCTGTTTTGTCTCCGTCAGATAAGCCATATCAGGTTAGTTCCATGGTGCTTCGCTCGACGGCAGTTATCGTTCTGGTTTGCTCTCTCGTGGGCATTTTGCAAGCAATCGTGGTACATGATCCAGTTTTTTGGGCTGACCTTATTATGCTTTGTTGTCTCAGCCTGACACGAAGGATGAGCGTGTGAGGATTAAGGATGCAGGAGGCAAGGTCATCCGATGTAATGGTTACCGAGTGTCTGAAATACTTGTATGTCTATGTCACCATTATTTGGTGTGCAACTACATTTATCTTGTACCAAATTACTATGCCATTGAGTTCAAAATTGTAGACACGGTAGCTTCAAAGCATGATGCGAAATTACTTTGTGCAGTGTGATACAGACAAATGTCTTGGCGCATTGGTGCTATGTTTTGAAATCCAGGAAATTAGTTGGGATTGAAGAATTAGCTCTTGTAGTCATTAATCGTTACCATTTTAAGATCCCTCGTTTGTGAAAACTGAAGTCCTCATTCCTTTTGGTCATTTAAGAAAGCATATGAAAGTGAAACGACACACTGTCCCACATATATCTTAACTCTTCTAAAATCATGTTTCACTGCTTGGTTTGTGCTACAAATAATGTCGGTACGTTGAACTTACTAAATCAGGTCAAATGTGGCTCGGTGATAGAATTAAACATGAAGGAGGAAGATACCAGCACCAGCCCCAGCAATAAAGACTGCGGCAACGGCGACGGCAGCGTGTCCCGGCGAGCGTGAGCAATGGCAGCATCATCTCTGACTCCGAGTACCTGACCAAGACGCTGCCCAGGTCACACGTCGAGGACTTCCTCCTGGACGATGCCGCCTCCTTGGCTGTTGTTGTCGTCTCCTCAAATAAGTCGTATCAGGTTAGTTCCATTGCGCTGCAAATACTACCACTTCTATTGGGCAAGCAAATACAACTTGAAAGTATAAGTCGTATCAGGTTAGTTCCATTGTACGCCAGTGTCGTCTGGCACGCGAAGTCAATTTCTTGCATCGCCCATTGTTGTTCATCTGCTGCTCTAACCAGTAACCATCCCTTGCTCCCAATAATTTTGAGCTCGCAAATATGACATTGGTTGCTTGATTAGCATTATTTCTTTCAAGGACAAAACTAATTAGCGATTCTTTTTGGCTACAACAGCAGGATTTTGGATGCAGACCTATGTGGTTTCTTCATAGTACTAGGGACACCCCACTATCCACGCCGTTCGCGTCACTTTCACTTCTTTCGGGATCTGGACCACACCCTGTCTCGTCATTGCGTTTTGCAGAGAACACGAACAGTAATCCCAGCGGCTGCATAGGGCATTGTTTATTTGAGACACTCCTGACACCACGGCGTACTCCCTTCATTTCTTTTTACTCCGCATATAAGATTTGGTCAAAGTCAAACTACACAAAGTTTGACTAAATTTATATAAAAAATTATGAATATCTACAATACTAAAGCTATATAGTATGAAAATACGTTTCATGGTGCATTTGATAATATTGATTTCATAGTGTGAATGTTTATATTTTTTAATATAAAGTTAGTCAAACTCTATAAAGCTTGACTTTGATCAAACCTTATATGCGGACTAAAAAAACGGAGGCAGTACATATTGAGCCATCTACGTATATAGTCCGTTACTCCAATGAATAGACAGCAAAGTTGACCGTGACTTCACTTAATACGAACTCACGTGGGCACAGTAGTACCACAAAGACAAACCCCAAAAAATGAACTCACGTGGGCACTGCGCTCTCTCTCTCTCCTCATTTTTTCATTTCTCTCACATTCGCGTGGAAGACACAGACCAGTAATGATGCGGGCTCTCTCTGTTCTCTCCTTTCTCATCTTTCTCTCTTCACGTATGACTAGTTACTGTGACCTGCCGCCTGTCACTCATGTCAGGATTAGCTCCCAGACCCAGCACCTACTGCATGCGTGGATGCGCCACATGCTTCGCCCACGTCTTGTCTTTTCAATAGTAATCAGCCAGTCATACCAACATGCAAGAGGGCCTAGCATCTTTGGCCTACTCTGCCTACCCCTACACCTACTTGTCCCTAGGAGCGCCCCCCATTAGCTTGGGCAAATGGACTAGATAAATAAGCAACTGCTGCTAATGCTTTGCTGTTCGGCACACAAGGGCACAAATCTCATCAAGGGTGAACGGATAGATAAAAGGGGGTCGGGACACCCGGGTGTTACCACACCTTTCCGATAAAAAAACAAGAGAACTCATCACCTATCTTAGCCACCGCAACCTGAACAAGGTTTGCCAACATCTAGCTTAATCCTTCTGAATGGTTGGTAGCAGATCTGTCCTACAAGCAGAAATCATCTACTTTGTGTTTGAATTTTCTAAATTACAGTAAAACATGTGCATACTTCAGTTTGCACAAAGAGCAGACCTAGACAATCTGCTGTAGGGTCTGAGCTACTGAATATACATGTAGTAAAAAATACTTTTCCTTTGGTCCTCTTTCATGTTCAAGTTCCTAACGAAGCTGCCATACAGCGCACTTAGGCTCTGGTCAACAAGTCGACGGACAAAAGTTGAAAATTCAATCAACAATGAAGGAACATAGAAAACTGAACCCGCTGTTTATGATCTTTAAGGAAGAAAACACACAAGATTCGTTATTCAATCTTATCAATGACCATGTGTAATCTTGGGCTATTTTGTTATCAATAGCTAAAAGTTGTTCATAAGCCTTGGTGTGTTTTGATGTTTCTTGCATGTGGAGCTGCAGGTAGAGCTGAGGATTAAGGATTAAGTATAAATGCAATGGAGCCCGTTGTATAACAACGCAGAGCCGAAGGAGATGCGATTTATTGTTGCCTTATCTTTGTCGATGCAGTCGAATATGGGTGTATTCGGGTGCCGTGTCTTCATCGTAGCGTGTGTATGTAACATGGGGGCGGCCGTGAGAATAGATTGTCTAGACTACTTTTTCTGGGCTACTAAAATATATGAAGAGACATCAAGGTCAGAAATCAATTAGGGAGGCACTAACATTATGCCTTGATTCCGATGGTTCCGTCGATTTTTTGCATTTATTATGGATAATTTGTATTAGCTTCTTTTTGGAGTAATTTTGCGAAAAAAAAGTTTCTTTTTGGAGTAAAGAATGGGTTGAAATTGATATAATACAATTTTGGTTACACTTCATTGTAGTTTTATCAACAGTTATGAGGGTTTGCTACCTCATGTTTTTTATTTAAAATGAAGATGTTGGTATTATATGCATTGTCGACTTTGTTGGACATTTATTAAATAAAATTTATATGAAACATGTACATCTAATGTGGTTGATGTCTGCAAACTAGAATTAACAACCCTTTGGTTACTGATCAATATCTACATCTTTATTGTGCCGTGGCAACGCACGGGCATTCACCTAGGATAGCAAGAAATCTATTCTTTTATTCTGCTACAATTGAGTAACCAGCTTCAAAATTCGTAACTGTAATCATGCGTTCCTATTAAAAAGAGAGAGCAATGCATGTCAGCATGTGTGTCTCAGCGTGGCGTGCCGCAGCGGATCACAATACTCTTCTAGGTACGTATGTGTTGCGTGCCTGTGTGTATAAGTTGCACAAGCATCTCTATACCGCTCTTCGCTTATGTCTCCGTTTTCTTGTACTGTAATGTCGCCCGTAATTGGTTGCTCTATTCCTTTCCTCTCTCTAGCGCACTTCTCTTTGGGTTCCATGCTTGAATCAAATCAAGTCGCCTCTGCCCATCTTCGCCCTCCTCGCTGCCGCCCACGCGGGCCGCCGCGCGAAGCCTGTTTAGGCTGGGTGGCGGCGGGGCTTTCTCCTTCCCGTCTGTCTTTGGTGGCGCAGGGTGCGGCGGGTCCAACGGGGGTGCGGCGCTGTGTGCAGGGCATGGCAGCGGGGTTGTAGGTTGTGACGCTGGTAGCATGGGAACTCATCGGTGCCGCAGTGGCTGTGCGGTGGAGGCGGGGCTTCGTCCTTCGGGCGAATCGTGCAGGGCAGTCCCTGTCCGATCTGGTGCCGGCGGCCCATCCGACGGCGAGGGCCGAGGCTAGCAGGGGCCGTGGGCGGCGTCCGTAGACGATGTTTCCTTCTCGCAGGCTCCGCCGCGGTACTCTCACTCCCTTCGTGTTGCTCTGGGTGAAAACTTGATCCACGGGATCAAACAGTGGCGGCTATCCGTGGTCCTGCCCTTCTTGGAGGCACCGTTTTGGAGTCCCCGCACTGGCATTGGCCGTGTCACCTCTCCTCGGTGGATCACTCATGTGGTGGTCCGTCGGCTAGAAGCGGTTCTTCTATGCTCATTCGTAGTATGCTTGGTAGTCGTTGGGATGGTTTGTCGGCACCTTCGTATCTTGCTTTGGGTGTGTGTATCGGTCTTCTAGGATGTATGAGGTGATGGTTGCTTTATAATATAAAGCGGGGGGATGGCTTTTTCGTCATTAGGGGATTGTGTCATGGAGAGATAGAGAGGGCTAGAAAGAAAGAGGGAGCAAGGGTGGGAAAGAGAAGGGTAGGGAGAGAGATGGAGGGTGGTAGACAAAGTGGGGAACGAGAGACAGATATGCAATGTATTTATAGGTGCAATCGATTAAAACAAACTAAAAAGGCCGTGGCAACGCACGGGCATTCTACTAGTCAAGCTAACAGCAGGGCCTGGGCGGACCCAGAGATGACATCATCAAGAGAGTGCCCGCGATGGTGTACATTGCGCCAAGGAGGCCCATGCTCGTAGTAGAAGCCGACACCGAAGTGAGCCGTGCCACCGGAACTCCTCGAGCAACAAGACGACGCCTCCAAGAAGGGAACGACGCCATGGCGCCGCCGCCGCCGCCTGGTCCAAAGAACTAACCAAGGGTTTCCCCTAAGCATGAAGAAGGGTTTAGGATCGGGGCCAAAGCAATGCCTGCAGAGAGGGGACGATGTCCACAGACATCGCCGTTGCAAGCTTCGACATTGCGAAGCAGGGATTTCTCCCAGCCCAAGATCACAAAACCCAAACTTCCAGAGCTGCTCAATCAGGACAACTACCACGACGGAAGACATCACATCACGCATCACACAGCACGTCGCTAGCAGCCTCTACAGTCTCTAGTGCCCTGGGCAATGCCACCCCGGCCAAGGACAACTCCACCACATCCACCACCACCATAGTTAAGCATCCATTCCACCACCGACCATCTCCTCCAACCTCCAGCTACGGCCATGGCAGGACGAGCCAAACCAGACGGGAGGGAAGACCCCCTTGACAGGTGCACACCCAGCCAAAACCGCTGCCGCCACGCCCTACCAGCACATCTGTGCGCCACCATGGAGGCCAGCTACCAGCTGCTCGCGGCCACCTCCTGTTGGGGAACGTAGCATGCAATTTCAAAAAAATTCCTATGATCACGCAAGATCTATCTAGGAGATGCATACCAACGAGAGGGGGAGAGTGTGTCTACGTACCCTCGTAGACCGAAAGCGGAAGCGTTAGCTTAACGCGGTTGATGTAGTCGAACGTCTTCGCAATCCAACCGATCAAGCACCGAATGTACGACACCTCCGCGTTCTGCACGCGTTTTGCAATGGGAGGAGTGCTTAGCTTTGGGTTCAATCTTGCGGTGTCCTTACCCAGTGACAGAAAGGGTTGCAAGGCACGTATTGTATTGTTGCCATCGAGGATAACAAGATGGGGTTTTTATCATATTGCATGAATTTATCCCTCTACATCATGTCATCTTGCTTAAGGCGTTACTCTGTTTGTAACTTAATACTCTAGATGCATGCTGGATAGCGGTCGATAAGTGGAGTAATAGTAGTAGATGCAGAATCGTTTCGATCTACTTGTCTCGGACGTGATGCCTATATACATGATCATTGCCTAGATATACTCATAACTATGCTTAATTCTGTCAATTGCTCAACAGTAATTTGTTCACCCACCGTAGAATATCTATGCTCTTGAGAGAAGCCACTAGTGAAACCTATGGCCCCCGGGTCTATTCTCATCATATCAATCTCTATCAATTTATTTACTTGTTTTGTTTTTACTTTGCCTTTACTTTTTACTTTGCATCTATCTATCAAAAATACCAAAAATATTATTTATCATCTCTATCAGATCTCACCCTCGTAAGTAACCGTGAAGGGATTGACAACCCCTAAGCGTTGGTTGCGAGTAGCTATCGTTTTGTGTAGGTACGAGGGACTTGTGCGTGGTTCTCCTACTGAATTGATACCTTGGTTCTCAAAAACTGAGGGAAATACTTACGCTACTTTGCTGCATCATCCTCTCCTCTTCGGGGAAATCCAACGCAGTGCTCAAGAGGTAGCAGATACCTCTCTGTCATACGGAGTGACAAATCCCAGTCTCGATTCGTGCCAACCCAACAGACACTTTCGGAGATACCCGTAGTGCACCTCCGTAGTGCACCTTTATAGTCACCCAGTTACGTTGTGACGTTTGGCACACCCAAAGCACTCCTACGGTATCCGGGAGTTGCACAATCTCATGGTCTAAGGAAATGATACTTGACATTTGGAAAAGCTCTAGCAAACGAACTACACGATCTTGCGCTATGCTTAGGATTGGGTCTTGTCCATCACATCATTCTCCTAATGATGTGATCCCGTTATTAATGACATCTAATGTCCATAGTCAGGAAACCATGACTATCTGTTGATCAACGAGCTAGTCAACTAGAGGCTCACTAGGGACGTGTTGTGGTCTATGTATTCACACATGTATTACGATTTCCGGATAACACAATTATAGCATGAACAATAGACAATTATCATGAACAAGAAAATATAATAATAACCATTTTATTATTGCCTCTAGGGCATATTTCCAACAGCGGCGGCAAACGGGAGCATGGAGTGGGGGCTTGAGTGGTGGCGGCGCTAGGGTTCCCCTGGCGTTGCCTAGGAGCGGTGCGAGGGGAAAGGGGGGAGCGGGATCAGAACCTTTTCATACTACTTTTTTTTTTGTGAATATGACTTGTCATACTTATTTTTGTGAATGGAACTTTTCATACTTAACAAGACAATCAATCTAAAATACCTCTTTACTTAACAAGCATGTAAGGTTTGTCCCTGACATACATTCCTTTATTCATCCTCCATCCCAACTGACATCGTTTTGTGGCCTATTTTCCTCATCGGGTTTCTTTCAAAACGCCTTCGACTGCCCCACATTTTGATAACTTACCAAATCAAAGCATGCTTTTCTGTGGTAAGCAAATAAATATTAATTTAATTGGCTGCTAAAGTATATTTTCTTAAATAAGCATGAACAACAAAATGAACCATAAAGTGATAAATAAATCATGATAATTGCGTAAAAAATCATGTGTGTGCCCTTTGCAACACACAATATTTATCCAATGTGTGAAGAAACTAGCACACTTACCAGATGTGTTCGTAGCTTATGATGAGGAGACTCGTAACCCATGGATAGGGGAGTGTGGTTGTTTCTCTTTATTTATCTACTTGTAAAGGAAAGATGATGATAGTTTTTATTTCAAAACTGTTCTTTCACATGCATCGACTGATCGTGCATTGTACAATTCTTTGAACAAATTTAAGATTCTACAGATCTGATGGGTGAGAAGGAAGAGCTAGCTATAGCTCAAGCCTTCAAGGAGAGGCTCCTTCGGGTGCCGAAGCCAAGGGGCACTCCTTCTTGCATATCTTCATCGTCGCGTAGCAATATGCATCACCTGCCAAGCAGCAGTAGCACAACGGTATGTCGAGTTTGCAGAATGACCAGTCTTTCTTGTAGGCGCACAGCCCATTGGGCAAATGAACCTTCTCGTCGCCGCCGCCGTCAATGATCCGGCCTGAACGAAAACAAATGATAAAACAAAATTGATACCAGGGCGATCGATCCATGATTAACAAAGAAGCTCACACGAGCAACCGTTGAAAACGTGGATCTTACATTGCGCACTGGTGGCAAGGAGGAGGCATACGGTGAGAAGAAGCGCAGCAACCACGCGGATGCGTGTCATGTGGTTGTTCATCGCGTGTTGTGTATGCTGATGATGGTGTAGTGATCAGATCGATGGATTGGAGCACTGGCTGTAGGCGTACGTATGTGTGTGTTGTACTTGTACTAGGGTGAGATGCTTGCTCCATCGAGTCGAGGGATAAATGATCAACGGGTACCGAGAGAATGGAAGCTAATCTTCTGTGTTATGGTCGAATCAAATGACCAAATCACCCGCGATTGCCTGCCATGTTTACATCTGTATCTATCAACGCCTCATTACAGCGTATAGCTTGCCTTTTCTACCCAACGATTATCTTTAAAATTACAACCATCTCCCTGCGATTATCATACAAGTTACAACCATCCTCTGGTAAAAAAAAAAGCTACAATTATCCTGCATATACAAAACCCGTCTTGCATGCATCTATAGTACGCTGATGAGCGGCAGTGGCAACAACGTGGACTGGACATGGATGGCTGGTATGGTATTATAAATTTTCTACTATACTTAAACGACAAGCAGAATAGAATGGTGCCATATATATACATCAATGTGTATTCAGGTTTTGTATGTGCATTCTAGGCAATCAATGGTTATCGTTTTTCTTAAATGTGCTCATATAATTTCACAAAGTATCCGGATGCTTTAAAAATTATTTGTGTAACTATGTGTTCGCGCCTATTGAAAAATGCTCATGTAATTTTCAGAGTGTTCATTCATTTTAAATTGCTTGTGTAGTTTTGAAAAAGCGTTCCACACATAAAAATAATGTTCAAATAATTTAAAGAATTTCATCCTTTTTAAACATGAAATTCTTTGAAAAAGAGCTCACAATGTAAAAATTATTCATGCTGTTTAAAAAAGTCTGTGATTTGAAAGTGTTCACGTGTTAAAAAAAGGTAAATGTTTGTGTTTGGCGCGCCGGCCGAATCTTTGGCCAGTCGCCCGCGCACCGCTGGATCAGGCGAGAGCTAACCACCCATTATTTACCTGGCTACAGCTGGTTGCCCACTCCAGACCACATAATTCTTAGGGAAACGTTTATACCCGGCGTGCCGGCCGAACATTGGGCCGGTCGCGCGCGGGACGTTCGATCGGGAGGCATCATGTGGCCAGAACAGACCGTGACCCCACCTTATCCCTTCGATATGGTTGCCTTCCTCTTCCGCTTCTCTCGCTCCCCAGCTGCTCCCCTGTCGTCCGAGCGCGCCCCGCGGCTCCCGTCGACTATGCGTCGGCGAGCTAATACCAGAGGTGGCCGGAGATACGAGGCGGAGCGCACGCCGGCGAGATCCACACCTCCTCCCTCCATGCGCCATGCAAACCACAACCGATGAATCTGCAACCACCGAGAGCTTCGAAAGGGGCGTGGTGGAGCTGCAATGACACACGGCCATGGCGCGACGAGCGACGCGTCGCGGGAGCTGAATGACGGACGGCGAGCCAATTAATGTTGCAACCGACCGCACGAAGTGCTGGAACCACAACCAGCATTCGAAAGAGCTACCCACGAGCCGCGGTGGTGCGACGGTGGAGAATGGCGGGGACGCCACGACAATGTTGCAACCGGTGTTACGATTTGCTGGAACCGGCGTCGTGTTTTGCTGGAACAGGAGCCCATGTTTGCTGCAAGATCAATGCAATGCTGCAACCAGCATGGCATTTTGCTGGAACCATTGTCACGTTTTGCTGAAAACGGCTTTTCCCTCCATGAGTGGTGACTATGGTGACCACGGTGACTGCGGTGCATGTTAGTGTGTTTTTGTCATCCTTTTATGTTTTGCTAGAACCAGTGTCTTTTTTTGCTGCAACCAGACACATTTTTGGCTACTATCATCTTTTGATTTGCTGGGCAAGAGCAATTTTTGCTACCACCGTATTTTAATTTTGCTACCACCGGCGAGAAAATTTGCTACATGCGACATGGCGGAGTCGCGACCCGCGATGACAGAGACGACAATGTTTTGCTGCATCTCCGTCGTGCTTTTTTGCTACGACTAACATTTTGTTTTGCTACATCCATGAACGACGCATCGAGGTGCTGCAGGCACAGGAGCTCTTTTTTTGTGAACGAGGCATGGAGCTCGTCGGCGACCAGGGACAACTGGCGGTGAGAGGAGATGAGGAGGCGAGGCGAGGGGGCGGCGTGTGCGGGGGCGGCGCCCTCCTTCGGTCCTCCCTCTCCCTTTCTTCCGTGCGGGAGGTTGAAGATGGGGTGCGGGGGAGGAGGGGGAGAGATCTGACGGCTGCGCGCGTGCAAATCGGACGGATCTGGGCGGACCGGCCGAAAAATTCTATGATGGCATCGTGGTCGCACCTGACAAGCACATCCTCTCCTCTAAACCATCGGTGGCCGATGACTCGCCCTTGCTTCCATGATGACCCCTGCTGCCCCCTGCGCCGCCGGTGCAAAACAAGCGGTAGCAAACAAAAGGAGCGACCGGAAGCAAGACCGATCCTAGCCCAGGTTCCTGCTACTTCACCCTCCACCCCCTCGTATTGTTGCCGGTGGTGCGAAAGAAGCGGCACCAAACAAAAGGAGGCCGGTTACACCGGTGTTGTCTTGGGGCCGGACCACAAGGATGGAGCCTCCTCCTGTACCCCAACATTGCGATGACACCCTTTTTGAGTCCCATAGTAACCCCCTCGCAGAAGTGGGCAATAGTTGGTTGCCGAGCTCGCCAAGGTCGCATGCTCGCGGAGAAAAGTGACTGTGCGCCGCCAGGCCTACGTGACCTCCTTGGGACGAGAAAAGGCTCAGGGACGTGGTTGAAGCTGAGGGATATGGAGCTGGATCCCGAGGGAGGTAGATGAGAGAGAACTAGTGACTGGTGAAGGAGCTCGTCACGATGGTGACAACAAAAGTCATAGCGGTAGCGGCATCTAGTGAGGGAGACGAAAAAATAGGTGCTAATAGCCTACTGGGCAACTGCGTGTATGGTGCTATGTGTGTATAGATGATAATAAAAATTGCATACATGCCACATACCAATCAAATTGAGGCCTCCAAAAGCACATGTGGATGCCCATCCTCACCTCAAGTAATTCGGCGCTTCTCTGTTTGTAACATTCGATACATAGGAAACCAAACACACCATCTGATGTCTTAGAAAAGTTATGTTGAGTAGTGTTTCTAAAACATACAGACATTATCATTAGATATGTTTTTTTCTATATATACTTTTTACCATAACGTAAACTATGTCTGAGGAACCGGCCAACTCTGATTCATGGCAATTGATGTTTCTGAACTGATGTTTCCTCCATAGGAATTGTAGGCGTTGTGCTAGTTTCAAGTACAAGGAGAAAAAAATAGTAAAATAAATGATATGTTATGATAAAATAAAACCTAAATAAAAACGTATCACGGCAACGTCGTCTCGAACATTGTATCTTACTGATCCATTCATCGTCTCCTATGGGATGGAAAAATTTATTTTTCAGCTTAGACACATCTTTCTAGACAGTTGCAAATCCGGATAATTGCTAAAAAAAATCAAATGAAACATTTATTTTATAGCAATTGCACCCATCAGACAGTTCAGTTTGGAAGCTTTCCGCAGGGTAAGATAAAATCACCAATTGCATATCATTCCAT
This sequence comes from Aegilops tauschii subsp. strangulata, assembly GCF_002575655.3. Classification (NCBI taxonomy): domain Eukaryota; kingdom Viridiplantae; phylum Streptophyta; class Magnoliopsida; order Poales; family Poaceae; genus Aegilops; species Aegilops tauschii. Next base: position 3,401,531 of record NC_053040.3, on the reverse strand, counting down.
GGGAATAATTGCAAGATATACGTAAGTTAGAATTAACAGAGCAATAACTCGATAAGGAAGGACACATATAGTGACATGGAGAAGTAACACATTAATATTTCATAAATACTGTGCATAGCCAGTGAGAAGTTTTGGCAAAACGAAACTTAGCTAGAATATCTCTAAGATAAATAGGTAGAAGATAGACAGATGCCACTAAGGCAGAACCTTGCGAACATAGTTGGATCGTCGATCATATTCCTAGATTCAACTAAACCGGTTGGTAGATATATCAGCCATATTACTAGACTTGGATTTCAGAGTTGTCGGTGTCAGAGTCCTCTTCAAACTCCCCATCGTCCGAGTGGTACTCTGAGTAGTATGAGTCGCCTTCCTGCCCAACTTCCTCCACGAACGCAGCCATCTCCTCTTGCCCTTGGTCAAATACTGGTGGCCACCGATAGGTATCAAACTCTCGCAAGAACTGCAGCAATACCCAGAAAGATATTCGAAATATATAAGTACATATACGAGCACCTAATTAGACAACTGGGAATATTAATGCAAGAAATTTGATCAAGCAGGTACCGTTGGTTGCGGATCCATATCTCGCAATCTCCTTAGAAAAGCGATGATTTCTTGGTCGACCTCCTCTTCTGTCTTCTCGCGGCCACGAATCCTCCTAATGTTGTTGTGGCCTTCCGTCTCATCCTGGTTTTCCGAAGAATCCAAGGCGGGATCACCTTCCAAGAACGGTTCACGGATCCGTGGAGGAAGAGCGCCGTATGGAACGGCGCAGGCTTTGAGGAGCTTGGCGCCAAAGCTGTTGGGGTCATTAGAGTCGGTGACTGTCATCCCGCTGACATCCTTCATCGCCTCAGCCCACTCATCCTTGGCTAACGCGTGCAACTCGGCCCTTCTGATATAGTAGTCCTCATCCACCTCCACGTAGCCCCTGGTCCGATACTCCTCCCTCCAGTCCTCCTCTTCACCTTCATCACCATCTTCATCATCATCTACAGAAGACTCTTCCTTCCCTCCATCATCGTTAACATGCCCATCATCATTATCTTCCCCAGAAGGCTCCTCCTCGGTGAGGTCCCCGCTCCCTATCTCCTCGGAGATATGGTTCCGGGCCCGTCGTCGGTGGTCGATACTGCACTTTAGGAGGAGGCTCTGCATGATGTCGTCATAGTCCAGCCGGATCTTGCGGCGCACACGGAGGTGGAGATCGATGAGGTCGTCGGAGGAGAGCTTGGCGGCCCACGCGCGGGAGAGGCAGCGGCACCGGTGGAAGTCCCTTGGCGGCAGCCGCACGAAGATTGCCTCCAGCGCAAGGTCGGGAAGGAGCGACGCCTGATCACCCATGGTCCACTGGATCGACGACGACGATACTTTGATCGACAATTCTTTTCTGCTCAAGATAGATCGATTTTGTGCGCACGTGTCGAGACAGATGAGATCGACCCCTCTGACCTCTCGCTATATGTACGCCCGTATATATCGGAGTAGGACGGAACGGACGTACACGACTCAAACGTGGTCACGGTCACGGTCGGACAAGGAAAACCAATGGACGTACACGACTCAAACGCTTTCCCCTACAACGGTTAGAACCGACTTCATAACCCTGGCAAACGCCCACTGCTACCATATATATTTCCCGTTCAATATATCGTAGAGCTACAATTGTGTTTGATTTCGGTGGGAGTACAATGTCTTGAGTGTCCTATCCTAGAACTAGTACTTGTTTTCTTATTAGGGCACATATACGTATATTAGGGAAACGATTCTACTCCCTCCTTTCTGGTTTATAGGGCTCAATCCAAAAATCTCACCAACCAAGATAGATGGTGAGTGGTGGAATATTTTCTGTAGTTTGCAAAAGCACCTAATTAATGCTCTTGTTTTCCTCAAAAAATTATGTTTATCAATGCATTAGTTGCACTGCATGCATGCATAAAGTACATGCATTGGTCAATTTTCTCTTAATACTTGCATGCAATGATTTAATCCACCTTGAAATCTGAACATGTGACGGGGAACAACTAAATTGAGCCTTATAAAATGGAAAAACTAAAATTTTGAGATAAGCCCTATAAACCGGAAAGGAGGGAGTATATGGCAGCATTCGGCCAGTCGCGCATGCGTTCCATCGCAACAGATCATATGTGTCGACCTGCAGCTGATTACTTGGCGCTGGGGCCCATGCGCCGCACCACGCCTCCCCTGCCTTATCTTTTTTTTAGGGTTAAGCCAAACTTTATTCATCAAACACCATATTGTGTGGGATACTGTTCAGGTCACGGGGTTGGCCAAATCACACATGGCGCCCTGGACCTAGAAAAAGCGATTGTTTGGCTAGACTATATGCTTCCCGATTGGAGGCACGACCTTCGAAAATTAAATTACGTCGAAATAACTCGGACTGAAGTTTTATTTCACTAATAATTGCCCCATAGGTGCCTAAGCTGCCCTTGTTGATTGCTCTCACCACTTCTTGTGCATCCGATGCAATCACAAACTGGTTTATGTGAAGATCTGCCGCTAGTGCCAAGCCTTCACAACAGGCTATTGCTTCAAGAGCCGAATCATCTAATCTATCAATGACCAGTGCAGAGCTTCCCACGTATGCGCCTGTGTTATCCCTGCACACAGCAACCGCAGTTCCCCTTTCACGTCGGGTCCCTGCATCTACGTTGATTTTTGTGTTTCCCGAAGGAGGAGCTCTTGGTCTTCCAGTAACTATATTTCCCCTTGTTCCAGCATGAGACACCCGCTCTTGTTTTCCACTGATAACATTAAGCTCGGCAATGAAACTATTGACAAAGGAATTGATCGTCTACGGGCTTTGAAAAATCCTTTTATGTATCGCTTTTGTCGAGCTGCCCAGAGAGCCCATAGTGTTACCGAAAGCTTTACAAAATCCTCATGTGAGAGAAGTTCCATCAATGTGAAGAGCCATTGCTTTGCACTCGGTTCAGTGACTGTTGCCATTGTTTGGGCCAACTCCTCGTTAACTAGAGTCCATGTGCACCATGACATTGTACACTCCAACAAAGAGTGTCTCCAAGAATCATGGACTCCACACAATCCACATGCACTAGAATCTGTCATATGTCTATGGGCTTGGACATCATTGGTTGGGATTTAGCGTTTTGATAGCCGCCAAAGGAAGGTCCTCACCTTCCCTGGTACTTGTGTTTTGCATAACTTCTTCCAAGCACGTTGGTCCCCCGCCGCACTTGATGTGCCCACTCTATTCTCCAGCCAAGCTTCCCTTCTTGATCTCGTTGCAGCGAGCATTTTGTATGCTAACCTAATGGAGAACAGACAATTCTTCTCGTAAAGCCAACTCCAAAACTCCGGCATATTTCTTGTACAGAGAGGGATGCCCAGAATTACATGAGCATCTATAGGCATGATCACCGCTGATATCCGCTGCACGTCCCAGCGGGCTGCGGTCTGGTCGATGAGTTCGGACACAAAGTCCGGGGGATTCTGACTGACACTCCCGTAGGGCCTCATCATCTCCTCCCTTGGAAGCCAGTTGTCGTCCCATATTTTTGTTGAGGAACCATTCCCAATCCGCTTTATCGAGCCCAGCTTCAAGGTATCTCTCCCTTCGATCATGGCTCGCCAAACTTGGCTGAGATGCCCCCCTAACATCGCTTCTAGGACTGAACAATTTGGATAGTATATACTCTTCAATAGCCGTGCACTCAAAGATTCCGGAGACTGTAGCAATCGCCAGGCTTGCTTAGCTAGCATTGCCGTGTTAAACAGTTCAAAATCCTTAAAACCAAGACCTCCCATACCTTTGGGTTGTGTCATCGCTTTCCACGATACCCAATGTGGTTTGCGTTTTCCTTTTTTGCTTCCCCACCAGAATTTCCGGATTAACATATTTAAGTGCTCACAGAGGCCCGAGGATGTTTGAAACATGACATAGAAAACACTGGGACCGCTTGAGCAACGACCTTTACCAGTACCTCCTTGCCTGCTACAGACATTGTATTTCAATCCATCCCTGCACTTTGCTCCAGAGTCGATCCTTGATGTATTTAAAAGCCACATTCTTCGAACTTCCAATGTCAGAAGGCATTCCCAAATATTTCTCATTGAGTGTTTCATTTGGTACTTGTAACAAAGTCTTTATTTCTAGGGGTGTGCTCTCAGGTACAGCCTTGCTGAAATAGATAGTAGACTTGTTGTAGTTTTTCCGCTGCCCCGTCGCCTAGCAATACAAATCCAGGACTAGGTTCACCTCAGTAGCCCCACACTGTTTGCCTTGAAAAACAGCACGCTGTCATCAGCAAATAATAAGTGATTTACCGGCGGTGCCAAGGGCGCCACTTGCAGACCACTCAGGTTCGATGACCCACTTCTAGACTTTAAAAGGCACAACAGGCCCTCTGCTACTAGCAAAACAAGTATGGAGATATCAGGTCCCCTTGTTTGATCCCACGTGAAGGTGTAAACTCCTCTAATTTCTTCCCATTAAATTGTACCGAGAATCGTACAATTGTCACCAAGTTCATAATAATGCCAACCCATCTTTCCGAAAAACCCAGCTTTAGCATAATAGCCCCTAGATATTGCCATTCGACTCTGTCGTAGGCCTTCCTCATATCAAGTTTTAAGGCACAAGACTGTTTTTTTAGCTTTGTTCCTCTTCATGAAGTGTAAACACTCATAGGCAGTGATAATGTTATCCGTCATTAGTCTCCCAGGCACAAATGCTGATTGTTCTTCGGATATAATATCAGGTAATACCACTTTGAGACGGTTAGATATCACCTTGAAAGCTATCTTGTAGAGCACGGTACAAAGACTGATAGGCGAAACTGTGAAAGAAGGGTGGGATTTTTTACCTTTGGGATCAGGACCATAATTGTCTCATTTAGGCTCTCCGCCGACTCCTTCCCTTCCACTGTATTCAGAATGGCTTTGGTGATGTCATCTCCACAAGCCTCCCAATGGCGCTGAAAAAAAATGAGCTGGGAAACCGTCCGGACCGGGTGACTTTGTTGGGAACATATGAAACAACGCCGTTTTAACCTCCTGAGGAGAGTATGGTGCATTTAGCATGTCATTCATCCCTTGAGTCACTTTGCATGGTACCGTCGAGATGACTTGGTCCATGTTTTGCACCCCCTGTGATGTGTACTAGTTTTGGTAGAACCAGTTTGTCATAGCCTCCATCTCATCTATATTCTCTATCAGCTGACCATCCTGCCTCTATAAAGCTTTTATCTGATTCTTCCTACGTCGCCTACTCGCTCTGAGGTGAAAGAAGTAGGTGTTCTTGTCCCGGGCATCAGCCATTCCAATCTTGCCCCCTGACGCTCAACGAGATTTTCTATAATTTTTAACTCAGTATGTGAGGGCCCAGATCCTCCTCGTACTCTCCGCAGCTCCTGTAGCTGTCTGTAGTTGAGCAATCTGTAGGCGGACATTCACGAACCGGGTGCGATCCCAAGTGGATAGATCACCTGCCATGCACGTCAACTTTTGTCTCACTGTCTCCACTGATGCCACCGGGTTCTGCTGATGTGGTGCTTTCCAGCCTGATCCAATCACGTCTGCATGCCGTGGGTCCCTCTCCCAGCATAGCTCGTATTTAAAGCGCTTCGGGTAGCGAGCGATTTGCATGCAGGTCGCTAAGCTGGGTAGGGGGCAGTTTATTCTAAATGCCCAGAAAAGCCACGAAAAAACTAGCCCATAGGATTCGTAGCTTACGATAAGGAGAGCCCTAGCCCATGGATGGATAGGAGACTGTGCCTCTTTCTTGGAAAACACTGTTCGCCGCTCGCTGCGGCGAACAGACGGGCAATCGCACAGAGCAGCGACGCGAGCGACAAACATGGGTCGGCCCACTTCCAGATATACATAGTGTGTCTAACCAGTTTTGGGAACCCTCTAGAAGGTTCACTGAACTGGGTTTTTCATGTTTGTTTCTTTTCCGGTTCTTCCGGCTTTCTATTGATTTTTCCTTTTCCTTTTTTCCTTTTTTTCATTTTTTCTCTTTCTGTTTTCAAGTTTATTTTATTTTTTCAAAAAGTGTTCAGAAATTTCAAAAATGATTCCCTTTTTTAAAATTTTGTTCAAAATGTCTAAGAATGTTAGGCATTTTAAAATTCGAAAAGATTAGTATTTAAAAAATTGTTCGCACTTCTAAAATATTCTAATTTCCAAAAAAAATTCGTATTTTCAAAGAAACATTCATGTTATCAAAAATTGTTCGGAATGTTATCTTTTGTTCTGAAAATTTGTTCGAAATCTTAACTTTTGTTCTCACTTTTTAAAATTTTGTTCATGTTGTTCGTGTTTTCAAAGGTTTGGAGTTCAAAAATTGTTCGTTTTTTCAAAAATTGTTCGAAATGTTAATTTTTGTTCTCATTGTTTCAAAATTTATGTACAATTTCAAAATATATTCCAATATACAAAGATTGTTCTTCTTTGCAAAAAAAATCATTTCTAAAAAATGTTCACGGATACGAAAGATGTTCGCGTGGAAAAAAAATCTTTGGGGATTAAAACTGTTGATGTTTCCAAATTTTGTTTGGAATTTCAAAAACTGTTTCCGTTTTAATAAATTGTTGACATATTGAAAAAAATCGGGGTTCCAAAATTTGTTCAAATTTGAAAAAAATGCGGAATATAATGGTTTGGAATTCCAAAAAATATTTTCGTTTCGAAAACAATACTCGGCACTAAATTTTTTTCCCCAAATTTTCAAGAAATGTTCGAAAATGTGTAAGGATTATTTTAAATGTGGCATCTAGGTTTTTTTAGGGCTAAATGTGGCGCGTCGGTGAGAACTTAATGCTTTAATGTTTCCATTAAAACGGAAGTAGCCGATGCCTGGAGTGGCTAGTGGCATAGGTTCAGGGCCTGTTGCATTTTCTGCCATCTTTACGTCGCGCTTTCTTTCATTTGCTGATAGTGGGCCGGCCCAGTCGCGGGTTCTCCATGCGTTTGCGTGTTGTTGGACGCAGAGAGTGTCCAATTGGAGCTCCCCTCTTTCTTTTTATTTATCAACTTGTAAGGGAAACATGATGATACATTTTATTTCAAAACTATTCTTTCACACGCATCGACCGATCGTGCATTGTACAATTCTTCGAACAAATTCAGATCCGATAGATGCGATGGGTGAGAAGGAAGAGCTAGCTATAGTTCAAGCCTGCAAGGAGAGGCTGCTCCGGGTGCCAGACCCAAGGGGGCACTCCTTCTTGCAAATATTCATGGTTGCATAGCAATATGCATCACTTGCCAAGCAGCAGTAGCACTGTGGTATGTCGAGTTTGCAGAATGACCAGTTTTTCTTGTAGGCGCACAACCCATTGGGCAAATGAATCTTGTTGTCGCCCCCGCCGTCGATGATCCGGCCTGAATGAAAACAGATGGTAAAATAAAATTTAAACCAGGGTGATCGATCCGTGATTAACAAAGAAACAACACAAGCATGCGTTGAAAATGTGGATCTTACATCGTGCATTGGTGGCAAGGAGGAGGCAGACAGTGAGAAGGAGCGCAACCACGTGGATGCGGGTCATGTGGTTGCTCATGGTGTGTTGTGTATGCTGATGTTAGTGAAGTGATCAGATCGATGGATGGAAGCACGGGCTTATAGGCGTATATATGTATGTACCAATATATAAAGAACCAGGTGGGTAGATCCAACAAATCTCAGTCGTCAAACCATGTCAATCCGACGACCTATATTGCTCCAATGGCGAACGCTCAACATATTTAGCATGTAATTAATATGATACCAAATATTAACACCTACATTAATTATATAATTAATATCCTACCAATATCTACATGCAACTGCATTTTCCCCTAATATCAGGGTGCATTGCACTTGCGCATTTACTAGTCTTAGAAGTTACAATCATCCTTGGGTAAAAAAAAAGCTACAATCATCCTGAATCTAGTACGCTGATGAGCGGCACTGACAACAACCTGGAGTGGACATGGATGGCTTGTATAGGATTATAAATTTTCTACTATCCTTAAATGACAACGAGAATAGAATGGTACCGTATATATACAAGCAGAATAGAATGGTGCCGTATATATACAAGCAGAATAGAATTTCCACCTTTTCAAAGATGAAATTCTAAAATGTTTTCCTGCGTTTGAAAAAGATTCCACAATGTAAAAATTAGTCGGGTGGTTTTAAAAAATTCTGTGATTTAAAAGTATTCACATGTTTTCAACAAAGAATGTTGTTGCATTTAAAAATATATACTCCATCCGTTCCCTATAAGACCTTTTAGTTTTTTCTTGATTTACATGTATCTAGGCACATTTTAGTATGTATGTTCACGCATTTTAGTATATATGTTGTCAATAATTGGAAATAGCTACGAAGGGAGTATAATTTAAAAGTTAGTGGGATTATGACTGTATGAGGTACGGTGTATGGTTGTGTGCAGGGTATGGGCGGCCCTCATGGCCTGCTTGACGAGAGTAGTGTGAAAAGTTTGTAAGTATTTCCTTACGCTAGCAGCATTCAGTGACAAGTGCGGCATGCAGTGACCGAGATTATCACCTTGGGATTGACCAAGTTTGAATGCAATGCGATCAAATGTATGTTGTGGCCATTGTTGGTGAGGCGGGAAGGAGCATAAGTGGGAACAAGGGTGGGGGCTGCGTGTTGAAATAGTGGGCATGGATCAGTGGAAGGTCTTAAACACTGTTTATTGGGTTAAAGGCACGCAATTTTTTCTCCCATTTCTAGACAAGGTGTGTATTGCCATATATGATAGTAAAGTAGCCTCTCCGTCCCAAAATAAGTATCTCAACATTGTATTAACTTTTAAAGTTAGTACAAAGTTAAGACACTTATTTTATGACGGAGGGAGTACAAAGCATTTATGGTTCATGAGCACTCGTTTTTCCATATGTCACCCGTGAACAGAGTTTTGCCAACAAAGTTGCCCATTGATATAATTACTCTCCTCCTCCATGTTCCTGGACCTGCTAAGCGCATCGCGGCGGCCCAAGTACGATGGCACGTTCCTGCAGAAAAACAAGATCAAGGAAGTCACGGGTGAGCTCAACCCGAGCAAGCTTGCGGCGCCTACGTTCGACGCCAATATTCTCGAGCCTCTCATCTTCTCCTCCTCGTTCCAGGATGCCGTGCAAAAAAAAGTTGAAGAGGCCAGACCAGACCTGCAAGATGTCTCCATTGGCCAGCCATCGACGGCCACGCCAACCTACTTCCCGGCTCACTACTTCGATACCTGGGTCAGCGACATGGAGCAGTCAAAATACCACCTCACCGACGGCGGCAAAAACCCCACAATGGCTGCTATATCCAAGATCACCAGGGAGCAACTTCTCAAGAGTCCGGAGTTCCACCCCAACGGCGTGGATTATATGAAATACCTCGTCATCTCTGTAGGCGCAGGGTGTGCAGTGAACGAAAATGTGCCGGCCAAGCGGGGCGCCTTCAACTGGTTTCACAGCAGGCGCAGTAGCCACAGCCCGGTTACCGACACCTTCTCGCACGCTAGCGCCGTGTTGGCCGACTGGCAGGTTCGCATGCTCTTACACAATGGCAACTGCATGCGGAAGCAGAACTACCTCTACATCCAGGCTCTGATACGTACGTACATATGTACAAGTGATCACCAATCGCTTTAAGTAGCTTATTACTATGTCCATATATATGTAGTAGTCCCTACATACAAACTAAAACATGTGTAGCGTAGGCACCATTGTTCGGGGAGGCCATTTTGCCAATGGACAACGCGACCTCGAAGAACATGGCTGACCTGCTCGACATTGGCTACAAGTTGCTGGCCGAGAAGGTGGCTATGGTGAACTTGACCACGGGGAAGTACGAGACGGTCGAGGACGAGAATGCACCCACCAATGATGCAGAGCTCCAGCGCTTCTCCGAGCTTCTAGTCGTCGAGCGTAATCTGCGCCTTAAGGAACAACAACGACAAGGAGAAGGAGAAGAACAGAAAGGGGTTCATTTGCTTAACATTATTGAATAATCAATAATATATGGTTGTCGATCCACCAACTCATGACCCTTATCATGGAATCTAGATCATTGACCCAGCCAACTAAGCAAAAATTTGTTATGACTCGATTAGGAGAAGTAAACTATGATGAGAAGATCACAAGGAAACAGATCCTTATGTCCCAGCGAGGGTACATGGACGAGGGGTGCGCGAGGAGACCCGGCTGCCCTCTCAGCTTCGGTGGCCACCATGGATGTGGAGTGGACGGCGTAGCTAAGGGCGAGGCTCCTCCTCCAGTGGCCAACCTCCCATATCATGCAACCACAAGTATGATTGGGTCTTGCTAATTGATCTTATCATATGATCATTGTGTTCTCCCGTTTGCAAAAAAGCACGAACACATTTGCTAGTAATCAATAATTTGTGGTTGCACGTATCAATCATTGCAAAGACCGAGGGTTGGTTTCGCTCTTACATTAAAAACAGCTTAGCTACTATCATATTTACAATACTAGCTAGTAGCTCATTGCAGACGTCAGTCAAGATGTGTCATTACACACAACAATCATGTTGCGAATGGTACTAAAGTTGACCGGCATGCGATGAGGACGTCCGGCCAGCACTGAGACGAGCCCAATATCCATTTTTTTAAGATTAAGAGTCGGGACGATAGTGCATAACGATGCGAATGGTGCCAAAATAGATAGATGAGGACAATTAATATCTCATTTTTCTTAAGACGGCACATCATTGTCTTATTATAGACCAGGGAGACATAAACAGCGTGAGGGGAGATCTCCCCTTCCTCCTCTCCCGTGGCGCTCGCGACCGGGCAGGAAACCCTAGCCGCCCAGCCGAGCCCCCCACCCCCCACCCCCACCTCTCCCCCCTTCCCTCGCCACCGACGGTGGCGCGTTGGCGGGCGAAGCCTGTCCAACAGTGGCGGCGGCGGGCCTCTCTTCTTCCCCCTCTCGGTGGTGTGCGGTGCGGGCCGTGGTCGTCGGGTGGTGGCACGGCGCTAGGCACGGGGCGCGGTCCTGGGACCTGATGGCAATCCTTGGGTGGCGGTGCGAAGGGTTGTGGGCGGCAGCGGCACGCACCGTGGCTGGACCCCGCCAGCAGATCGGGCGGCGGCGGATCCCTCCTCCCGTCGTCTCTGGCATCTTCCCCCTCGGCTTCTGCCTCGATCCGGTTGGATGGGTGCCAGATCCGGCCTCCCTGGTGGCTGGCGGTGCCACCCGTGGCCCACGATGGGCTGGTTCGTGGGAGCTTGGGGGTCTCCAGCGCAAGATGGGGCCTTTCTGTCCTTCCGGTGTTGGGGGTGATGTTCGAGGGTTGGTGCTTGTTGTCGGCTGGATGCGCGGGTGCGTGCCCGGCGGCTCCGACTCCTGGAGCTCGCGGGGCGGCGTGTGTTGGGTAGTGTCCCGGGGTGGCTGCTACTCTAGCCGTGGGTGGCTCCACGGCGGATTCGCAACTCGGCGGCGGCGGCTAGCATGTACCGGCGTCGGTTCGTCCGTAGGAGGCATGTGTCGGTCCTTGATCTATCTCCTCGTCGTCCAGGTGCTATTCCCGTTGAAGGGATGACCCTCTCACTGCTATGGTTCATCGCTAGTCTCGCGCTCGGGCAGCAGGACCGAGCTAATCTCGCGCCCGGCATCAGGACCGAGCTCGTCTCGCGCACGGTGCTGCAGGACGAATCGATGGAGGCTTGTTTGCCCCGGGATCCGATTATCGCTTCGGTTGGGGTAGCGACGGGTGTTGGGTGAGGTGGTGTCTAGGTCTTGGATGCCGGGGCGGCGACCCTGGTGGTGGTAGCGCGATGCTCATGGGTAGAGCCCGTCGCTCGGTGCTGCCCGGTGGTCATGGCCGTGTGGGTGGCATGGTAGTCGGGGTGTGACGTTTAGTGGTGGTGAGTGTTGGCCAGGGTGAAAACCTGCTCTATCTTCAGACGGACCGGCGGCGGCGTAGCTCGTTCCCTTCTTGAAGGCGTCGTAGCGGCTCTCATTTCCCGTCGTGTGGCTCCAAGGAAAACTCTTATCCTCCGATCGGGCAGTGGGGGCGCTCCGGTGTTGTAACCTTTCTGAAGGCACCGTCTTGGAGCCCACGGTTCGTCGTATGCGGCTTCATATCTTCGTGGTGACGTTTTCACCGATGAAGCGCCTGGTTGCTCTTGTAGTGCTAGGGGCCCTGTTGCTGCGCTCAGCGCCTATGTATCCCGCCCTAAGCGTGTGTGTGTTGTGATGAAGTGCGTTTGTACCGAGATGTTGTTGATCGTTGTTTTATATATAATAAAGCGAGGAGAAAGCCTTTTTCATATTATAGACTAGGTCCTAGAGTGTTCCGACGCGGCACGACAAGTTTCGCCTCTGGCGATTCAGCCGGTGACTCGCGGTGGCCGGCGTGGTCCCCGTTGGACCTAAAGGCGGCGGGCGTGCTCGCATACCACCGTAGGGTGGTGTGCGCCGCGCTTCCGACACGAGACTCCTACTTGTTGACGGGCGAGGATGTGTGGTGGACTCACGGACCGGTTGAGGAGAGCAGCTGGTGCCAGGCGATTCGGTCGCGTTTCCCTACCACGTTGCAGGTCTCGAGGAAGCGGATGGGTCCCTCACGACGAGCACCTTAAAGGCCGCGCATGGTAGACTCGTCGGTCGTGGGGAATTTACTATGTATTATACTTGTAGGCAGTTCTGCGATGTTCTACCACTCCAGTCATGACAGTTGTGCTAAGTAATCACAAGGTGATGATGTGCAATGGAAAATGCATCTTAGAATAATTAGAGCGCTTTTATATTAGTTTACAGAGGGAGTACCATCTAATGTAGGCAAAGTATCAGCCGTACAACACTAGGCATGATTACTACATGGTGATTCACAAGCAAAGAAGTTGATTTACCAATACCATAGAGACGGAATACCGGCCATGGTTTAACTCATGCTCCTTCTGTCTCAAAATAAGTGTCTCAACTTTTTACTAACTTTAGTTCAAAATTATATTAAGGTTGAGGCACTTGTTTTTGGAAGAAGGGAGTGTTAACTAGCAGTAAGCTTCACACGAGATAATCCATGCCAAAACCGGATGGGAAAAGACCAGACTGGGCTGGCCCACAGGCCCATAGGGAGTATGCGCTAGGTCGTCAGACAGAGAACTACACGCCATATAGGAACTGCCTTGCTACACATGCCAACAAAGGATAATCCAGGAAAACATCAGTCCAGCCCACCGCATTGTAACCAGATGCCAGGCTTGAACAAGCCCAAACCCTGTTTGGTGTCTTATTAAGTGCCAACGTAAACTTTTTTTCATTTCCGCAATGGACCGTTGTTGGTGAATGCCTCAACCCATGTAAAGCGGTCGCTGCTTGTTTTTTTCAAATCGTTCTCAGCCTATTTTTTGAAGGTTCTAGAAGCATTTGGATAGTTTTGGGAAGCTTCAGACCATTTTTTTTACTTTCTATTTGTTGGTTATATTTTTTCATGTTCCTTTCCTTATTCATGATTTTCTTTTCAAACGTGTGACTTTTTTCAAATATGAACTTTTTTCAAAATCATGATCTTTTTTAATGCATGATTTTGCACTTTTTTCAAATCCTCTAAACTTTATTTGAACTCACGAAATATTTATAGTTATCAAACTGTTTTCAAAGCCATTAAATTTCTTCAAGTCCTGCGAACTTGTTTGGAACTAGTGATCTTTTTTGAGTTCACGAACTTCTTTTGGACAAGTGAACTCATGAATTTATAACGTAATATGCCTTCTATTATTTTTCTATGTTACTTTGATTTAACTTTAAGTTATGTGCTCCAATATTTACTCCCCCAAAAAAGTGCCAACTGTCATTTCTTCAAACTTACCGCGCAACGTCTTTGTCAGTTTTCTTCTCTCCTACATTATTATAATAAAAATTGAGCTCTTTTTCTTCTCGCACCGTCCACATCATTCCTTAGACTTATGGGACTTTTATTTATTTGATCCAAAATAAGCTTGCTTTCCAGACTTATGAACTTCTTTGTCCCTTCTCTTCTCTCTCCTGTAACACTAGTAAATAGTCTTGTCACTTATAATGCACGATATTCTCATCGGGTGCAGCAACGTCAGGCCTCGGCTCAAATTGTTGTGGTGTCATGGCTAACGTCTATAGTGTTCATAAAATGTGTTGCTTGTGTATTAAAAAAAACTCTAATTGTATTAAACTTTTTTGGCTGTATATTAAAAAACATGTGCACCGGTGGATTAAAAAAATGTTGATATTGTACTTTAGAAAGGTTCATTGTGTATTAAGAAAAGGGCTATCATTTATCCAATAAACAATTTTCATGTATTACTATTTCCCAAAGAGTATCTAATTCTTTTATAGAATATTTCAACAATATTGGTTGTTTTTTCAAAAACAATCATCTATAATTCGGAAAATAAATGTGAATTATTTTCAAAAAATTATTATGACCGTTTTGATATACATGCGACAACTTTTGAAAAGTTTTGAAATATATGATGATTTTTTTAAAATAGACGATGACCATTTTCTATGTTTTGAAATACATGATATACATTTTTTTCAACATGCAAAACTTTTTTTGAAATACAGGACGAATAACAACTCTCAAATACATAATATTTTCTAAATACATCATTTTTTATTAAGAAGTAATAAAAATATTTTTATAAATATATAATTTTATTAAAATTTTAAAAGTTAAGAATAACGGAAGACTATAAAAACAAAAAAAATTAAGGGACATTTGAGCGACATGAGGGACACATTTACGGGCTAGCCTATTTACTAGCGTTGCAGGGGATGTGGCTGCTTCGCTCGCTATAAACGAATTATAGCAGCGCTACCCTATTTACCACTCTCTGCATAAATTCTTGAGCAATCTCATAAGAGCAGTTATTGGGCCGGTCCACCAGGTCATCATGCTCAAGTTGCACCAGCTCCACCCGGGCTAGGTGTGGATGCTCGTCTCCCGCCCGCTCAAGAGGTGACTCGTTGGGCTTCCCGACGCCATTGTCACCGCCGACGCCAAGGTGGTCATCGTCGGGGCCTTGAAGGACGTTCTTGCCCCCAACCACGATGGCCTCTTCACCAACGGCACAACTGCGTTGGCCAGGCAAAGCTTCGGTCACCTTGAGTGGGCGTGCGATGACAAGAGGAGTGGCGCCGCCACAATGATCATGGTGTGGCACCTCGCGACGACACTCTTTGCGACTAGGGGGCGGCAGAAGCACCCACTGGCGCCATACGGGCAGGCCTCCTTGACGCTGTTGAGATACTGGCCTATGAGCCGGGCCTCCTCCCGGATGATGAGGCATGGACAGAGCAGGTGTACAAGGATATCGAGGCGAAGCTCAATAGCTTCTTAAAAAGCAGTTGGACCACCATGCACAGCCATGAGCGCCTGATGAACTTCTGCCCAACGAGGGAGGGGGAGGAAAAGTCAACCATGGCTAAGTGTGTCAAGATGGCGAAGCAACTGGATGATAGAGGCGGCGGCGGCGGTGGCAGCAGCAACAACAACAACAACACCATGCACAAGGACGAGAAGGTGTGGGGAATGCTGCCCGAGTTAAGGGCAGCAGCTACATTATGCCTCCATCCAAATCCTTTGGTGGAGGATGCCGAGGGACTCACGGCTGAGCCTTTTTGTAGGCATGATCTTCTTGATATAAATTGAAATAATATGTAAGATTTGCCTTTTTATAATTGTTTACAATTTTATAGTGGCTTGGTGAAGCCGTGTGTTTCGAACTGGCATTGGGCAGGGCATAAAAAATTCAAAAAAAATCAAAAAATTGCGAAACCTTGGAAACATATCTATTTTTGAGTAAGAGATCATGTGTGCAAATTTTGAGGTGATTTAGAGAAGGTCAAAAAATGACCTCATTTCGGACGGACCGTTTGGTCTCATTTAATCAAGTTTTTGTAGCAAATTCATTTTTCCTACCACCTCCAAATGACCTCAATTTTTTAGGCATGATCACCTTGATATAAATAGCAATAATATGAAAGATTTCCATTTTTATAATTTTTTGCAATTTATAGTGGCTCGGCGAAGCCGCGTGTTTCAAACTGGCACTGGGCAGGCCATAAATAATTCAGAAAAAATAAAAGAATTGGGAAACCTTGGAAACCTATCTATGTTTGAGTATGAGATCATGTGTGCAAATTTTGAGGTGATTTAGAGGAGGTCAAAAAAATGACCTCATTTCAGACGGACCGTTTGGTTCACTTAAGCCAGTTTTTGTAGCAAGGTCATTTTTCCCACCACCTCCAAATGACCTCAATTTTTGTAGACATGATCTCCTTGCTATAAATAGAAAGAATATGAAAGATTTCCATTTTTATAATGTTTTACAATTTATAGTGGCTCGGTGAAGCCACTTGTTTCGAACTGGCATTGGGCTGTGCATAAATATTAAAAAAATCAAAAATTGTGAAACCTTGGATACCTATTTATGTTTGAGTACAAGATCATGTGTGCAAATTTTGAGGTGATTTAGATGAGGTCAAAAAAATGACCTTATTTCGGACGGACCATTTGGTCTCTCACTTAAGCTAGTTTTTGTAGCAAGGTCATTTTTCCCACCACCTCCAAATGACCTCAAATTTTTGTAGGCGTGATCTCCTTTCTATAAACAGAAAGAATATAAAAGATTTCCATTTTTTATAATTTTTTACAATTTATAGTGGCTCGGTGAGGCCGCGTATTTCGAACTGGCATTGGGCAGGGCATAAAAAATTCAAACAAAATGAAAAAATTGTGAGACCTTGGAAACCTTTCTATTTTTGAGTAGGAGATCATGTGTGCAATTTTTTAGGTGATTTAGAGGAGGTCAAAAAAATGACTTTGGGCATCCTCACATGGTGGCAATGTTTGGTCCTAACATTTTTCAAATTTTGTGAAATTTCTGTTTTAATTAAAATAGAAAAATTGAATGATTCAAACTTGTGCGAAAAATTCAAAAAATGTAGAACCTTCAAAGACTAACAAAAAATTGAAGTTCATTTAGAAAGACTAACAAAAAATTGACATGTGACATATGCAAAAATTTAAATAAAAATTAAAAAAAATGCCCGCCTACCAACATCATATTTCAAACCCCACGGCCTGCATATCACTAGAAACCCACTGAGCCAGGATGCAGGCCCACAGGAAATGTATATGTGCTGCCAGTAGGCCCCACGGGGCAGAGAGGCACTGGTTAGGCAATGAGCTGCCTGATTTAGAGAGGAACTTGAGATGGATAGCTCAGTGGGGTATATAAACCGGTGGGGGTTCCTCTCGGTTGGCGAGGTGGGACTAAACTCCCACCACCCCTCGGATGTGCCCGGCTCGGCTCTAGCTTGGGCCTAATTCGGGTGGGTCGTCCCAGGCCGGCCTCACACGCGCGCTTATCATATCCTGGGGAGAGGTAAAATTCCCCATTTCATCTCGCAGAGACGAACCCTAGGTCTTGCTGTCGTTCCCCATTCACTCCCTCCGCTCACATCTCACATCTGGCGACGCCGGCAATGTGGGCCAAAAAGGGAAGGAGGTCGCGGTCGGCAAGTGCATGTTGTCGCGCTGAAGAAAAGTGGGAGGAGGCAGTTGGGAAGTTCTGTAAGGGCGATGTGGAGAAGAGGGCGAATGTGCAGGAGATCTGCAGCTGGTTTCCCAGCTTGCAGATGTTCATCGACCATAATAGGGGTCTCATCAACGTGCTTACGGGCAATGAGAAGAAGTCCTTGTTTGGTGTTGGTCGAGGAGTTGTTCCAGTCCAGCTTTTCCTCTAGGCTATGAACGAAGCGGAGAACTCCCCGGATATGTGTCAGCATGCGAGGTGGTACATGTACCGCTCCCGCCACGTCACGCCTCCTGATCCAGTGCCAGATCTTGTCGGAGTGGTGGTCGCGGTGCCAGCTCCGGAACTCATCGATGTAGTTGTTACGTTTGTGGAGGTAGCGTGTCGGTCTAAGAAGAATATGACAAAAAGGGTTTACTACAATGAACGTGGCAACTCTGTGACTGTAGAACATACGACCGGTAATTGACCATAAATGGCTGGCGGATGATGTAAGTTCTATTAACATGTCCTGTTATTTAAGTGCATAATCTAGGTGTCAGCTTTGAACATAAAATGTTCTATTATTTTATGCAGGTTATCGATGCTTATCAGACACATTTGGCACTCCGCGTTGGTCATGATCGGCACCTCTGTCCAGCTTGGAGGTCCAAATACCTAGTTGATCGTGCTAAGGCATGAGACAACCCTAAACCGTCGATATACAACATGGATAGTGTGCTGAGCAGACCTGGAGAAGTACGTAGGGTTCGGGACGAGTATACCATCCGTGATAAGATACGATATGTTCTTACTAGTTCATTAACACTAATTTTAACAAGCATTATTGCATGTGATTACAAATGTGTTGTCACATTGTAGTCGTTTATCCCGTTGAACGTCGGCAATACACACTGGATCACCGTGGTGATGCACATGCACAAGGAAGAATTCCAAGTTATGGATTCACTCTATCCTCTCGAGATGTCTCTCGCCGCTGTGAAAGCACTGGTACTCTCGCCAACATCGAGCATTCTTCATACAAAATGTTGTATGGTTTCTCACTACTATTTTCTTTGAAGCAGCCACTAGCAATAGCAATTGATATGGAAGAGGCAAACGGTATTACACCTGGCAAATATCCAGACTTCCCTAAGTGGCCAATCACTGAGTTCGACATACCACAACAAGAGGACGGGTGAGTTATGGTTCATCATATTCTACTTACGAAAGACATGTTCGTGTGCATGGTGACTAATGTTTGCATATATATTAGGAACTCTTGTGGCCTTTTTTGTGATTGAAGTTATGGAGCATTGGGACGGGGAACGACGGACCGCCGATTTTACCCAGGTAATTTGTCCTCTCTGTTCGTACACTTATACAATTTTTATATAATACCAACTTCTATTCATTAAACATTCTTCTAAAAATTGCAGGACATGGTTAATGTAAGGAGAAGACGTCTCGTCACCAAGTTGGTTCTCTCACCTACCAACACGCTCAAATGTGTGAAAAACAAAATTCACGACATTGCAAAGGAAAGGAAGGCGTGAAGACGTCATACATGATTCAAGTTTCTAGTTTCAGTGGTTTGTTTTAAATCCGGAAGCACGTTTCCGGGGCATGGACAACTTTCGTTTTCTATCATTCATGTAATAAGCAGGATACCTTGGATTTTGTGTGGATTTTTGGTCGCCTACGCATACATGTGTATGTGTAATGCAGCCAGGCAATACGTTTCATACCAATACATTTTTGCTTCGCTTCACGGTTGTTCTAGCTTAATGTTTTTTGTTGTTGTGTTCATTCTTTTCTACCATGGAAGAGTATTTGTGATGCTGATGTCTTCCTTTTTTCCTACCATGGAATAGTATCTTGGGTAAATGCACATATGCAAATGGTATTTTATTAGTTAATATAATATACTGGCCTTGCCCTAACTCACATAGTTCACTATAATTTTCAGCATTTGCAAGTGATATGAAATTGATCTGCAAGTCATAACAGTGTCCAAGGAATCATAGTCAATACATACTTAGGCCTTACACAGATGCACTACACACAGTGCAGATAGGCCTTGATTATTCAGTTCAACAATAAACCACAATACATACTTAAAATTCATCACAAATCTCCTTCAGCTTCTTGATCTTATCAACGTACCCATGTTTCTGTTTGAGCAAATCTGGAATCATATGCTCAAGTTTTTTCTTCTCTTGCTTACATTGGTCCCTCTCTCTCAGCACTTGGTCTCTCTCTAGCACCACCCGGTCCCGGTCTTTCTCAGCCTTTGCCCTCAGGACCTGATGTAGATTGGCACAACCATGGTCTGCCATCATCTTCTTCTCTAGCTCCTCTTTGAGATCGCTAAGTGACAATCTGGCATTGCCCAACTGTGTGAGAGCATCCTCCTTCGCATCCACCATTTTAGCAAAGTCCATTTTGAAAAATCTCAGCTCTTCCTCCATCCTCCTCTTTTCTCCAATTAACTTGAAATTTTCTTCAGCATTCTTAACATTCTGTCTCAGCTTCTCGTCATACATGCTCCACAGTTCTTGGAGGCAGAACTTTATAGCCACTGACCACTCCGGGTCTACCCATTCCACATAGTTACATTTCACTTCTTCCTACAGAATGAAAAAATATGGTCTCAATCATATATGCACGAATGCACTACAATTACATGCAATGCACTACAAATATGGTCTCAATCATATAAACAAAAAATGTAGCATGCATTAATATACATAGGGCAGAACATATATTAGACCGTAAAAAAGACAACATAAATACAGACTTTGTAAATGCACAAATTAATTGAAATTGTACGCAATTATGGGCAGTACAATGGATTACTGCATAGTAAATCAAGCACGAGCTAATCGAAACATATATTTACAGTACGAAACAACATACCTTCTGACCACAGGCAAGAAAACGTCTACCAGTGTCCAAGGAATCAAAAGCAACTAGCGTGACGCAAGGTTCTCGATGCAGACAACGAGAAGACAAATCGTGAGCAATGCCACTCCATTCATAGCAAGGGATAGTCGTAGGAAGCTAAACAACACAGATAATGCACAAATCAACGCCCTGCGTTAAATACCGCAAATGAAGAACCCTAACCCTAAGCCTAACACTATCTGGAGATTATATAGCAGGAGCGTACCTGCAGGCTAGTCACGGATTCGCCATCCGAAGAAGAGCTCAACTGGTCGCTCCACGAAACCATGGCGTAACGCGACCGGCGGCAAGACGTGGATCGGTGGCGGCGGTGGCGGTCGCAGTGGATAGACACAACGAGCATGGAGAGCACGAGGGAAGAACCGGTCTGCCCCGACCAGGTGACCAGCGCGGCCCATTTAAACGGGCTGTAACCAAAATAAAAATTATTAAACGGGCTCGACAACGGCCGTGTGTCGTGCCGTCTAATGGTGGGTTTTCTTCTTTTTTTGCGGGGAAAATGGTGGGTTTTTCTGTACCAAGTCTATACTCTAGACCCAAGTGTGCTGGTTTTCGGTAAATAAGCTAGAGGAGTGAGAAAAATTAATTATTACCACACATAATTACATCTTCTATATCTAAATAACTAGCCCCCACTAACCTATTTCTCTTGACATGCAATTATGCTACCTCATCATTCAACATGCATGGAGAAAGGTTCACCACAACATGCAATCAATAATAATAAAAATCCACCTCAACATGCAAACATGCATGAGAATTTACATACCATCTTTATATTTATATTATTACAATAACCAAACACCACAAATCATTTTTTTAGTTTTAATTATCATATTATTACTTTACATATACATGTTCCACGTAACCAATTCTCTATGAATATATTGCAAAACATTCCCGCATCAATATGTGGGGTGTCATCTCGTTTTCTAAGATAATACAATTCAAGTGGACAACACAAAAGATGCCATCATTACAAAGGCTAAAACGGTATCCATTTTCCATGATTAAAGTCCCTAGTGACCGCCTCCTGTTTAGTCCATATATGCTACAAGCGCTATCTCAAGGTCCTGGCCTCTTGCCAGAGTATATATCATGTATGTATTAACAGATTGTAAACACCTCAGTACTAGATCACTGGATTCATCCATACATAACTCTAGCAAGTGTTCTACTCTTCTTCTTGCACCACGTTTCTGCATATGATAATACATAGGAAAAGTTCACGAATGACAAGTTAATAATAATTATAACCTACAATGCGTACAAAAACTTACTTCTTATTTAGTTTGCATTTCTTGCTGCGTTTAGTGTGTCCTAGCAATTTGCAAGCGCCGCACCTGATTCTGAGCTCATTGTACGAAAGTAGCCTACCATTTTTCGACATAGGGCTGTTCTCATCTACCTTAGTTGCACCTTTTGTTGATAGTTTAATAGGATCTTGAACTTCAACTATGTTGCCTTCACCATCGTCTACATATTCAGTTGCACACCTACTGAGATCAGCCGTTTTCTTACTCAAAATTTCCTTTAGTTGATCATACTCATGGCTCTTAGCTATCACGCCTTCAAACTCTCCTATAACTGATCCCACAAAGCTGGGTGTTTGCATGCCGCATGCATAGCTTCTGAAGCCAACACACTGACCTGGCTACATTTCATTTTTTCACATGCCCCAGTCCAACAAAATCCCAACAGGTCGCTTGTGCGCCTCGCGGGCAGTCCCAACCTTGCTTCTTTCGTGAACCGAATAAGAACTAAACACTTTGGTATTTCAAATATATTCAAGTACTTCAGTACATGGAATATGTGCTTGTAAGGTAGACCCTTTCGAATCATTCTTCTACAGTTGCACCTTATAGTTTCTCCGGAATTTACTGGTGTATACTCCACCCAAAAATGGCTCTTCCGGTTATTCTTCCAGGCCATGATGTACTGTTGTGATCCATCTCCGAGTTTTATATCTACAATCTCCATGCCGCCAATTTTTCTAAGATCATCTTGCAACATATAGAAGTTCGCTGGAGTGAAGACGTGAGAAGCAGCTATCTCAAGTTCCCTCGAGCTAGTAACTGGCACCGGTAAACTCTGTGAGGCCGTGCAGTCATCTCGCGCCTCGTTCTCGCGGATACGTACAACGACGTTCCATAGTGCAAAATCATATCCACCAGGGTCATTTCACCGTCTAGGTGGAGGTGAAGGCATAAGTTCATACTTTCACTCCTCTGGTTGCTTTTCATGCCAAGCCAAAACCCCTCTGTCAAATAAGCTGCGGCCCACAGTCTCCTCTTCTTATACATCCGTCTCAACCATGTTACTGTTTTTTCCGACGTCCATCATTTGGAAAACGCGTGTCATCTCTCATCAAACATAGTCGTGGACATGCTGTAGCACAGAAGAGTTCGGAACTCCTTCAAGGACTTGTGACTGAGGTGAATCTTCATATTTTTTCTATATGCCACATACATATACGGTGCCACACGTCTGGAAAGACTTGGCGAATTGCCTTGATCATCGCAACGTCAGCGTCCGTGAGTACACTCTACGGCAGCTTTTGACACATGGACCTCAAAAAAGTCTACAGTAGCCACACATATGTCTCTTCGGTCTCGTCGGAAACCGTGGCACAACCAAAAACAGTGGTCTTCCAGTGATTGTTAAGACCAACAAAAGGTATGAATGGCATACCATAGCGGTTCATCTTGTACGTGCTGTCAAATACAAGCACGTCGCCGAAGTCCTCATAGTCATGACGAGACTGGGAGTCACACCAGAACATTCTATTCATATGTCCTTCCTTATCTAACTTGTACTCGAAAAAGAAGCTAGGATCCCTCTCTTTCCTACTGGCCATGATGCCTATGGTTGTGGCAGCATCACCTTTTGAAAGCAGCTTCCTCTTCTCCCTGGAGCAAAGGTTGTATATATCATGCCTGGTAAAACCAACACCGCCATACCATAAATGTTTGCTGAGGAAGGAATCCATAGTGTCGTGAATTCTAATCCCTGCAGCTCCCATGGACAATATCTCAGCTTTCTGGTACTCTTTGATTTTTCTGTGGGACCAAAGAAAAGGTACCTCGTCCGGTCTTGCCATCATATGGCTATACTTGTCCTCAAAACTTTCAACATACCAAACCCCACGCTTTTGGTCAAGCTTGACGGTAAGGTGCGCTTCGCAGTTGCAGCATGTCTCGGGTCTGAGCCTACGGTTGCGTCCTTCCTCGGTTAGCAACTTGCTGTCACGTTTCCCTTCTCTGGAACAAACAAACCGCCTGTAACGCATATGATGTGACTCGGTTTTGCTATAACTGACCTTACCCTTTCTAATGCTGAAGCCATTATCTCTAGCATAATTGTTGTACAAATCGAACACAACATCGTGAGACATAAAAGTCATTTGTATTATTTGTATGAACATATCCCTCTTATCATCTGCACTGGCAATATCTTGGACATTCTTTTTCCCCTCATCTTCTGTCACCTACACAATCAAAACATAGCCATGAAAACAGTTTTCTATGGTTTAACATTACTTCCATACAACAATGATTACATACATACCTCACTCATGATGACCTACGACTGTGACTCCCCAGAATCAGGTGCATCTAATGATTCGTCGTCATGTCCTGTCTCTGCGTTGGATTCACCGTAATAGGCTTACGCATTATGACAATCAGAGATGAGCTGAAAAATACAACACAAATACATAAGTACTTATCATATAATATTCCAGGAAAAATTCAATTTGCATGCCAACAAAAAATTCCACTTCCGCACCTGACTAATGTAATCTTCATTCGGGAACTCCGAGTTGTTTTCCTGACCATCATCATGCTCATCCATCTATAAATTTTCAACACAAAAATATAATGTTGTCGGATGCCACCAAAAAATTACAACATGATAATGTCACTCACATTAAGATCTTCCCATTCGTTCCCATTCTCTGACCAATTTCCACGATCTGAATTTTCATCATCTGACCAATCTTCTATCCAATCTTTAATCAGTTCTCCAAACTCCATGTCTACCATGATATTAGTTAACTCATCGTCCGCCATTTCCTACAACAAATAATATGTATCATCACATGTGCAAACATTATCAATACTGAAATATATAACACATAGCACACGATCACGGATGTTAAGTAAACTACCCCAACTGAGGGCATTCAGATCTTGCAAACCTAGTAAGGAAGATGGCCATGGCACCCGTCGTGATCACTTTGAACCGCGAGGACTAGCACTACCTAACCTAGCTAGATCTGTGATTACCTCTGCCGTCGGATACCTTGGTTAGCCGCCACATCAAATAACGATAATCATCGTGGGCACAGCCGACGGCAACCGACGCTACGTTAACCCTAGACTGAAGAAACCCAGATCACGAGGAGCACCACTACAGGAACAAGATCCACGATCGCCTGCGCCACCAGGTAGCTAGGTTATATTACCCGCCCCGTTAGGTTAACCACTACCACAAAGACAGCGGCGGCGGCAGTTTGTTTGATGTTGCCGCGAGCGAGACTAATGGGAGGACGCGGGATGCGGTACCTGCGAGCGCTGGAGATTCACGACGTTGCCGCGCCCGTTGTCCGATGAGATCGCCGGCGACGAGATGGCCGCCGCTAGAGATCTACTGCGTGAATTACGGAGCTGCGTGAATGCTCGCGTGAACTGCGTGAATGATTGGATTCGGCAGGTCTTACGTGATCGTGGGGTCGTGTGATGTTTTTTTTTGGGAAGGATACTGTACGTATACGGTCTGGGTTATACAGGGTTAGATAGGGCTTGGATGTGGGCTACGGCGGGCCAGGAAAAAAATAAACTCGCGGGGACAAGGATACCCCTCGGAAACTAGGATCAGGGCCGTCTCCAGAAATTTGGGGGCCCGGGACAAAAATCAAAATAGGGCCCTAATTTTTTTAAAACCATATAGTTGAAGAACTAATGTAAGTAAAGCATACTCTCCTTAATTATTTAACTTCAAATATGTCTGCTTTGGTACAATATTTAGGAAATATATGAAATACTCATGGTAAAATAGTAAACATGGTGCTAAAGCAGTAAACTTCTAAACTGACCTCATTTTCTACCAAAAAGCAACATTCTTCTAGTATTTCTTGAAATGAAATCTTCGATCAAATCTTCATAATTAATCTTCTCCAAGATATCATTTTCAAGTGCTATAGTTGCCAATCCATTGAGTCTTTCTTGTGACATAGTAGAACGCAAGTAGGATTTCAACAACTTGAGTTTAGAAAACTCCTTTCTGCGGATGCAACCGTCACAGGAATGGTTAACAAAATTCTGTATGCAATAACAGCATTAGGATAGATTAAGGAACGCTTCTTCAAAAAATTCAGAATATCAAGTGGGCCCATAGATTTCTGAAGTGAGTCTTGGAGAAAAAGTAGCTCGCAACACAACTCAAGTCCATCAATATCTTTATTTTCTCCACTCTTAAGTGCACCTTCAAGATTAACACAAGCAGCCAACAAACTCTTATCATCCAAGGATCGCAGCCTATCTGAAGTAAACAAGAAACCAAATATTTTTTCATACCCTTCATACTGTTGAAATCTCGTGTTAAGTGAAACTATAGCTTGATCAACAATATGCAGAAAATAATTGACCCTAAATGACTCCTCTGCCGATTGTGAAACAATAGATGGATCATCTGCACCCTCACCAAATTGCCTTTTCCTCTTGATTTGACGCTTGGTGCGGAACTCTGGATCAATATCCATCTCCATTGCAATTTTTTTTTTGCATCTTCCAATGCTTTTGAAAAGCCAGATTCTCTGTACTTGGTGAAGAAGGAAATCAAGCCCTTTACAGACTCAATTGCGATATCAATAAGCATATCCTTTGACTGCAACTCTTTGCTGATCAAATTAATAGCTGATAATATTTCATACCATATGATTATTGACACTAAGAATTCAAAGCCACAAAGATCATTTTCTGCCAATGATTGAGCTTCACTACTTGTCGATGGATCTTTATCATTTTCAGCCACTTGTAGTAAAGCCTCCCTTATTTCTGGTAGTTGAATCCTTATAGCCTTAACACTATCAACACGACTCTCCCAACGAGTAGCTGACAATGACTCGAGTGTTACTCCTGTTATATTATTTTTGAGAATTTGCCATCTTTTAGTAGAATTAGCAAATGTTGTGTAGATGCATTGAATAATGCCAAAAAATCAGATGCTTTACGACAAGACTTTGCCATATCACATAATGTCAAATTTAGACTATGGCAACCACAAGCCGAATAAAAAGCTCTCCGGTTTATTTCCAAAACTTTACTTTTTACCCCTTGATGTCTTCCTTTCATATTTGACCCATTATCATATCCCTGCCCTCTCAGATTATCAATATCAAGGTCAAGACTTTTCAATTCATTTTTTAGAACATCAAACAATCCTTGCCCGGTGGTATCATTCACATCCAAAAAACCTAAGAATGATTCCTCAATGCAAAAAGAACCAGAAGATGCATCAACATACCTAATTATCAAAGACATCTGCTCTTGGTGGCTTGCATCGGGAGTACAGTCAAGTAAAACAGAGAAGTACTTTGCTTCTTTTACCTTTCTAATGATTTCAGACCTGATTGCAACAGCGAGCAAATTTATTAGTTCATTCTGGATGGAAGGACCAAGATGATGATCACGGATTTTATCATTTGTTTTGCGGTCAACATGTTCTTTTATAACTGGGTCAAATTCAGCCAACATTTGAACCAATCCTAAGAAATTCCCATTGCTATCTTGGTACACCTTGCTATTACTGCAACGAAATGCTATATTATGTTCCGCAAGAAATTTCACAATCAAAAGAATCCCGAGCAAAACTTTTCTCCAATGCTCCCTTTCTTTTTCAAGTTCTTGCTGAGCAACTTTATCAATTGTTTGATTCTTCTCCAACCTGAATCGCAAGTCATACCAAGTACTCATATTTGTGACATGTTCTCTGCCATTTTCATGCTCTTTGAGTCTACTGATAAGATGATGCCAGTCACTGAAGCCATCATTTGCTAATTGGCCTCTAACATGTCCCTTCCTAAATAATTTGCAGCAAAAACAAAATACTTTGTCAAGATCTTTGCTGTACACAAGCCACTCTCTATCACACTTTTCTCCATTCGAGAGAACTCTAGTGTACGATAATGCAGAAAACCTTCTACCAAATTTGTCTGTACGACCATGCTCAATAGACGGGTCTCTTTTAGGACCACTTTGCGCCAAAATATCAATCATTGTAGGATCAAGTGCATCCCAAGTTCTTGGATCAAATATATCCGGTTGAACAGAATTATTAATGTTATCAGCAACATTACCTTCAGCAACAATATTAGCATCATCACCTTCATCAACATGAATAGAATCATCACCTTCGACTACAGTGTTAGTATCATCATGTTCATCAGATTCTGCAATGTGAGCCTCAACCTCTACTGGATCACAACCATGTGCATCATCAATATTAGCATCAGGAGTTTGGTTTTCAAAATTGCTTTGAGGTTCTTTCACAACAAATTTATCGAGAGCGCCCTTTTGGGTCCGAGCATCTTCTTCTAGCTTTTGTTTCTTCCTACGCTTCGAAGCACCAGAATCATACTTCCTCCCTGGATGCATGAATATTTCTGTTCAATGAAACAAAAAGTAATCTGAGTCAATTCAAACTCTAGAAATTGTAGCACTGTATAGCTAAGAAAATAGATAAAGACTTCACCCAGATGAAATATTAGAAAATATTGTTTAACAAAAAATAGTTTACCGCCTAATGCGGTAATGCCTACGCTGGCAAAATAAAAATAGGGTTTTGTCTACAAGGAATTACGCCGGCGAGGGATGAATGATCCGCCGTGGGGCTTCGGTGGCCGGCGGCCGCGTACGAAAGGCTGAACTGACGTGTTTGCTCTGCCGCCGTTGCCTTGCTCTATTGCGGGTCACCCAGGCGCCCAGCCGCCGTCGCCCCTGTGTGCCTTCTCGTCGTTCACGAGCGCTGATCGATTAGGTCATTGGGATTAGATCGGATGCTAAAACTGCTAAGCGATGGGGGTTAGAGAAACTACGGGCTGGAGGGCTACACTGCATGCGTACGTGTATATGGGCTGCCTGGCTGTATGGGAATGCATTTTTTATTGGGCCTTATATATATATATATATATATATATATATATATATATATATATATACATATTCCTAGACTGGGGCCCCCCAAATTTTGGGGCCCTGTGCGGTCGGCCAATTTGGCCTTGGCCATCGACGGGCCTGACTAGGATAGGGGAGCACTGAAGCAAGGCTCCATTGTAATGGTTCCGAACAAATTCATGCGAAACACCGTGTTATCATGTACTTTGCTTTTGCACATGGTGCTACGTGTCATCAGTTCATGAGACGATAGTTGTGAGAATATCTAAACACCTGGCACAACATGGCCGGCGCAGACACGATCGACAGAGCATCCACCGTTGCCGTGCGCATGTCAAGCTGCACCAGTATAAGCATGAGCGGCAGCGACGTAAGCACGGGCGACGTCAGCATCCTCCTCCAAATGCATGATAGGATATGATGCTCTTCCTTAGCCTTTGCTTGTGGTGCTTACCCATTAGCTGCAGCAGCAGGCCTTTCGTCTTTACATTTGATCCAGGATCCATGTTTGTCGGTCCCCCAATAGTCGTCTTATCTGAAAAGATGACTCCTCCTTTTCGGTTTAGCTCCGATTCTTTGTCTGATTATTAAACAAAACATGAACTAAGTGTCATATGGTTATACCATCAATTGGTATCTCTTATATCTAAATAGGCTCCTAGTTTTTTCATTTTATTTTTTTCCTGGTGAAATCATGCCATGCATGTCGGTTGCGAGTTAAATTCTTTGCACTAGTTTTTGTGTGGTCATGGGCAGTATGTGAGTTAATGCTTCGAGCAAAAATATGTAGGTCATGTTTCACGTTTCTTTGAAGATGATGTCATGTTAACTATAATTTGGATTTTTTTTCCCTTCTTATACTCCTACATGATTTAATCGTAGATTTCATAGGCTTTATTGTTTTTAAAATGTAAACTGACTCTTACATTTGTACCTATTTATGCATTTGTTTTAACACGGTTTTCGCGGCAACACCTGAGGCATCATCTAGTCAAGTTATATAAACTAGTCATCATCCCGTGCATCTGCACGGTCTAGATATTAAGGAGGTGCATAATTACGAACACAATTGTAGTAACATTTAAAATGCAAGAGTATAAATTATGGATATTTTACTGACGGATAAATTATTTGTTATTCAACAATGATAACAAAAAATATACACATGTATTAATAGGCTTCATGATTGGGCAGAGCGTATCCCTTGTCCCTTCATGTTGCGCAAAATACAATTATTGGTCTGAATAGATCCTTCCTCACATTGTGGTAACTATACCTCTTTGTGAATTTTATGCTTGATGTATGGAGGAAGTCTGTATTAATTCGATCGATATGGCCAGATAGATGTATTCCTGGCCTAGAAAATAATATTTACAGATTTGTTCGACATGGTAGCTTATATAACAGAACTCAACAAAAGTTTGGACAAACATGCATACACACGGTAACCGCTCAACATAATTTGAAAAACATGAGAGGCATTTGCGGAATGGGCTAATGTGTATAAAATAAATAAATAAATATTCCATAAACTAAATCATTAGAAGGGGCACCAAATGTTCTTGAATGATTCTTGGGAGCCGTTACAGAGATTTTCTATGTTTGTACTTTATTTAAATTATCATGACTGGTCTTTCTTCCCCTCGCAAGAAAATGGACAGGTCCTTCTGTGCAGTGAAATTGAAATTTCTTGTCCAGATATATGTGTAGGTTCTTTTTTATTAACACATAGCTTTATGATTCTTTATTTGTATGTATCTGTTTTCTTTTTGAACGAAACATGTGCGTCTTTTTCCTTTTTAGGAATCTACGACATGGACCTTTTTTAATGGGGATCAAGCATTTGTGCTTACTTGTGTTTGTTTCGTATCTACTCCCTCCGTTCCCAAATGTAAGTCTTTCTAGAGATTTCAACAGGTGACTACATACGGAGCAAAATTAGTGAATCTACACACTAAAATATGTCTACATGCATCCGTATATTGTATTTCATTTGAAATGTCTATAAAGACTTATATTTAGGAACGGAGGGAGTAGAGAGAAGAACGACCAACTGAAAAAAAGAAGGGACGGTAATTTATTTGTGTGTGCGCTTTTCGGATGTGTATTTTCTTAGACGTGTACGTGGGTGTTGAGGACTTCTCCTCTTGTACGTGTGGGGAGATTTTCTTTGTGTGGGGGCGCTTCTCGGGTGGATTTGTTTAAAAGGTGTGTCGTGAGGGCTGAGGACTTATTTTTCTTGTACGTGTAGGATTAGTCCTCCTCATGTACGCGGTGTTTCTTTTTCTAAAGAAAAGGAGGTAACAACCGTTAATAGATCTTGACCATTTAATTTATAATCTAATGGCTAAATTAATTCTGCTGATGTGGATTAACGTGAAGGCTTTTATGGTGCCTCCAATTAGTAACTATAAGATAAGATACTTACCCCGCAAAAAAAGTTATATAAAATTATAAATGCTTATGACATACTTTTTTTTATGAAAAGGGGAATATATTAATACTACACTCAGCCTCTGCACCAATAAAAAGCCTAAGAACATTCAGGATGTACACAACCAAATAAATAAATAAATAAAAAAGACCCTGCCATGGTGATCATTCACCCGCAGTAGCAACACTCTAACCACCACCAATGACAACACCCTGGCTAGAAAGCAGGTTCTCCAAAGTTTAATATGTCATAGATCATAGATCAAATAGATAGATGATCAAACTTTAATCACATGGGAAAGGGAGTATCTTGTTCAGCATGGTGTAGTACGTTTAGTATAAATTAAACAGTATCTTGTTCAGCAATGGGTCCGGTGCATCAGTAGCACCAATTGTCTTGGTGCACCGCATACGTTCCCTTTGCTTGTCGTGTTTGGCCATTATTAGCAGCTGCTGCCGCAGCAGGCTTTGCACGCGCACACGAGCAGAGCATCGATCCGTGCCGTGCTGTTTACTCTGGCTGACTGAGATTCTGTGTTTCCCATCGTGACACACACGCATGCCCGAAACTACACTATCATAGGCTCTAGTATAAATATAAGTAGTTGCACAACGTATCTAAGTGCAATGCAAACACATGTACTACCAGCCAGTGTCATTCATCAGCATCTCACACAGGGCCAGGGGTGCAGAGGCAGCATGCTGGTGCCGGTGAGCCGGGCCGCCGCGGCCATGTACAACTCCAGCGCCGGCAGCGGCGCCTCGCCAGGGAGGCCATTAAGCATCGCCTTCAACTTTACCGTGGGGTGCGCCACCCCGGGCGTCATGATGGTGGAAAGCTTCACTGTGTCCGCCGACATGCGCACCACCGAGCGGCTCATGGTCACCACCACGGTCCTCATGACACTCCTCGGCACCGCCCTCTTCTTCCTCGGCGTCTTGGGCCGCCTGT
This sequence comes from Aegilops tauschii subsp. strangulata, assembly GCF_002575655.3. Lineage (NCBI taxonomy): Eukaryota > Viridiplantae > Streptophyta > Magnoliopsida > Poales > Poaceae > Aegilops > Aegilops tauschii. The sequence continues at coordinate 3,369,491 of NC_053040.3, read as the reverse complement.
CTGGCCGGGGCCGCGGCCACTCGGCCGCCACCCGCATCTTCTTCCGGGCATCCTTCGCGCTCTTCCTCCCCTTCATGTCCTACATGTTCTCCCAGGCCAAGAGCAAGGGCAACAAGCCACGCGCGCAACTCATCCTCCTCTGGATGCTCATCGTCGAGCTCCTCCGCAAGAAGGTCTATGCCATGGTCGCCCCTGCCGGCCTCGCCTTCACACGTGGTGTCACCCGCTATAGCTCCTTCGACGCCGTAGAGGAGGCCGCGAGCATGGTGTGGATCGGCTACCTCGTCTACGCATACGTCCATGATGGTTTCAAGCCCTTCTTCATCATCCTTTTGATCTTCAGTGTCGCCAAGATGTGCAAGCGTGCTATCTGCATCCACCTTGCCAAGCGCTCCTTCGATCTCGCCAAGAATGCCGCCCTCGTCTCCGGCTACATGGCGCAACTCGTCCGCGCGCGCCGACAATTGTCTAGCGACAGCAACCAACACACTTTGGGAACCAACATCATGCGGAGTTGTAACTACCTAGTCATGGGGGAGAGCCGGCTCAAGAGAGAGCTGACACCCCATGGCTTTGAGATCTGCGACCAAGAAATGAAGAACATTCTCCCCAACGACGACAGTCCAAATGAAGACCAAGCGGCCAGCAAGACCGAGTTGATCCGGGTATGTAACATCTGGGACCTCGCCGACAGTGACCACATATTTCGGTACAATGAGAGCAGGAAGCGCAAGCTGGAGGACATCTGCCTTGCTCTCACACTCTTCAAGCTACTCCGGCGAAAGGTGGAGCACTTCCACATGGCAGAGGCAGAGACCACACAAGCACGAGATCTCGTGCTTCATGGCCTCCTTGCCCTTGAGGACAACCGGGACGAGGCGGCCAACGCCGAGCGAGCATTCGAGGTGGTGGAGCTGGAACTCAGATTCCTTGATGAGTACTACCAAGCCATCATCCCACTAGCATTGCCCAACCCGGGGATATTCATAGCCAACTTCGTATTCTCGATCGTCTTCATCCTCCTATATTGCATCACCGTGCTCCTTGTAACAGGCAACGGGCACATCTTCAAGGTGCTAGGCTCTCTCTTCAAGGGGCTCATCGACCTGTCGATTGACATGGTGGTGCAGTACAAGTGCTTCTCCCACCAGATGAGCTTCCTCTTCAACATGGTCTGCTCCTCCTCTGATCTAATTGTCACCTTCCTGCTCACGCTCACCTGACTCGCCGTCGAGGCATACGAGTTCATGCAATACCTGCTCTCAGACTGGTTCATCGCATCCTTGCTCTGCAACTATGCCCGGAAGCAAAAACCTATCCAGAAGCAGCTCGTCAAGGGCACCTTGTGGGCGAAGCACCGCTCGCGCCCGGTCATCAAGGTCCACCAGGTCACCATGCTCAAGCTCCACCAGCTCCACCCACGCCGAGTGTGGATGCTCGTGTCCCACCTGCTCAAGAGGCGCCTCGTCGGGCTCCCTGACGCCATCGTCACCATCGACGCCAAGATGGCCATCGTCAGGGTCTTGAAGGACGTCCTCACACCCAACCATGGCCGACGCTTCAGCAACGGTATAGCTGCATTGGGCAGGCATGGCTTCACTCACCTTGAGTGGGCGTGTGACGACAAGCTGGGCGGCGCGGGAATGGTGACCATGGTGTGGCACATCGCGACGACGTTGTTTGAGACGAGAGACCGGCAAAAGCACCCACTGCCGCCATATGGCCAGGCCGCCCTAACGCTATCCAGGTATTGTGCGTACCTGGTGGCCTATGAGCCGGGGCTCCTCCCGGACGACGAGGCGTGGACGGAGAAGGTGTACAAGGACATCAAGGGGGAGCTTAACAACTTCTTCAAGAGTTGCTTCACCACCGTGCAACGCCGTAAACGGTTGATGGTGTTGTGTCCCGCCGAAGAGGAGGGGAAGTCATCCATGGCCAAGGGTATCAAGCTCGGGAAGCAGCTAGAGAATGGAGCTAGTGGCGGTGACACCATGCGCGAGGATGAGAAGGTTTGGGGGATGCTGCTCGAGTTCTGGGCGGAGCTGCTTGTGTTTGTGGCGCGTAGGTCGGCAGGAGGGCCGGAGGCACACGCGCATGCGTTGGCCAACGGTGGTGAGTTCATCACCCACATCTGGGCCATGCTCACCCATGCCGGCGTCCAGGTTCCCAAGCACCATCAGGAGGAGGACCCAACCCCATCGCTCCATCCGGTTTGATCACAAGGCTGGCCTGCAAAGCAATGCCCATCTCAACTAGTTTCAATAAACCCATTGCTTGTTTATTCTTGTTTTCTAGGAGAGTGGCTTAGTTCTTGTTGTTTTCCTAAAGATTGTCTTGATAATTGTTCTTCCAGTGTAATACTACTTGTTGCTATTATCCTTTTGTTTTTGGAGAAATTTACTATGATTTATATGAGTAGCCACTAGCCAGTTGTCTTCATACTGCAATGATATGGGTTCAGATAACGTAATTACACTCATGACAGTTCTGCCAAGTAATCACAATGCAGTGGAAAAATGCATGTTGGAAGAACATCTTAGGTAGGCAAAGTGTCGACCATAGAAGCCACACATGATATTCCCTAACTCCTACCATGGAGCGGGAACATACTAGTCATAGCTTTTTGACATGCAACTAACTCATATGAACTAGCAGTAATCATCTTCACAAGAGCAACTAAGGCCCTTCTTCCCTAACTCCTCTTCGTTCCTCCGGTTTCAAACGTAATCCCAGTCCGGCCCATCATAGTGTAGACCAAGACTATTATGCTCCCACGGAACTCTTATTTGCCGAAAAATTTATACCTCACCTAAAAAGTGTTTGTTGTGTATTTTTAAAAGGCTCATGTCGTATTTAATATGTGCCATTGTATTAAAAAATGATGGTCTTGCACCTTATCAAGGATGATTGGGATTAAGAAAATGGCTATCATTTTCTTAGAATAGTTCATCATGTATTAAATATTTTTCCAAGTATATCTAAAAATTGTTTGTCAAGTATTTCAAAAAATATTCATCATTTCTTCAAAAAATATCATTATGTAATTAAAAGAAGTTCTGTGTGTATATTTAAAAAATAGCATGTACCTTTTTTTATACATGCGATTTTCTTGTATTTTTGAAATTTAAAGAAATTAATACACAATGAACATTTCTTAAATAGCAGATCAACATTTTCTATGCTTTTTAACACATGATGTATGCTTTCTAAAACATGCACAAACTTTTTTTCGAAATAGAAGATAAATAATTACATTCAAATACATGACAAACATTTTTTAAATACAAATCAAATGCTTTACTAAAGCAGTAAATAGCAACTGTTTTTATAAAAATATATTTTGAGGATAATTTTTTAAATAAAACGAAAGAAGAAAAAACTAAAACTTGAGGGGCATGAGGGTCGCCTTAATTTCCTTTTTTTCTTTTTCTTGTCTATATTATTTTATTTCTTTCTATTTGTAAAATAATTTGGGATTTGAAAATACTTCCAAATTATATATAATTACGACTTTTTTTTCAAAAGTTTCAAGAAATCATAAAATGTTAGAGAATAAAAAAAACAAATCATCATTTCAAGAAATATTCAAAAATTAAGAAATGCCCACATATAGAAACAATGTTCAAGATTTTAAAAACATATTCTCTAACGAAAACAGAATCAAGATTTTGAAAAAGTTTGAGTACTAAAAAAATATTCATCAATTTGAAAAATGTTTGCATACTAAAAAATGTTCATTAATATTTAAAAATGTTCAAACAATATACAAATATTCCTTAATTTCAGAAATCTTTCCCAAACTAAACAAATTACAGCTTCAAAAATTGCTCGCTTTTATAAAAGATTTTCAGGAAATTGAATTTTTTTCACTCATGTCGTAAAAAGGGTCGCCAAAAAATAAAAAAGACTCGTGAATTCATAAAAAAACAAAATTTCAAGAAATATTCACCAATTCAGAATATGTTCACATGTGTCAAAAAACATTCACAAATTGAAATATTATTTAGGAATTTGTAAAAAATCAAAAATTCTGAATATATTCACAATTGTGTAAAATATGGTAATAAACTTAGAAAATTCTAACATCTTCACGACTTGGAAAAACGTTCGTGGATTCAGAATATGTTGAAAAGTTTGAATGATGTTTGCAAAAATGAAAAGAAAAAAGAAACCAAAATAAAAACTAAAAGAAAAGAAAAGGGAAAAAACCAGAAGAAAAAATAAAGGAATAATAAACCCAGTTCATAGAAGTTCAAGAAACCCAGTACATTTAGAAAACTGATGCGGAAGAAACCCGAAATGGGCTCTTCCAAACCTTTCCGCGCGCAATAAGCAAGTGCAAGTTGTGCACATTTCATCAAATTATTCGGCCTTCGCACAGAATCTAGCTAACAAATTTTATGGGCCGACCCATAAGGATGTCAGTTTGCTGGAACCTTCCGAAGCTTCTGGTTTGGTATTTAATGTATCCTATTTTTTTCTCATTTTTTATATTTTTCAACTATTTCTCATGTAATTTTGCTTTCACTTTTTAATTCTTTTTAATATCAGCTTTTCAAAACTGTTCAAAATTTGAAAGTAGTTTTAATATTTTTATCAAATATCATATTTTCTGAAGGTGCGGTTTTTCATAAGACATTCGTGTTTAAAATATTGAAAAATTGTTCAAAATTTCATAAAATCCGCTTTTTAAATAAAAGTGAAAACAATGTTCCTGTTTTCAGAAATTGCGTAGAATTTTAAAAAAATGTTCTCAATTTGAAACATTTTCTTTTTTTTTTGAAAAATGTTTGAGTTTCAAAATTTGTTCTTAGGTTTCTTCAAAAGAAATATTTTTTTCAAATTGTTCGGTTTTTTTCCAAATAAATGTTTGCGTCAAAAGAACACACTTATAAAACAAATCTCTAATTTTAAAAATAATAAAATTTTCAAAAAATGTTAACTCCTATAAATAATAGTTGTCTCATTTTTCAGAAAACAAATAAAGCAGAAAAAAATATATCAATCGTTATGGTAGCCATGTCACTACAGCGCGCGATGGGTCGGCCGGTCGGTAGGTCCTTATGCATGAGGCCGACTATTCGCCGCAAAGCGCTGCACGTAGGATTTCCGTACTTGCCATTCTCTACAGCAAATAGCCAAACAATCGTTGTTACTTGTCCAGCCAAATTTAACGATGGGGGAAAGGTGTGATTTCTTCAGTTTTTTCGTTTTCTGGAAGATTTTCTCATGATAAAATTTCCTACATTGGAAAGCTTTAAAATCTAGGAAATTCAAATTTTATTGAATTTTAGAAAAAATGCCCACGGGAAATAATTAAAATTTTAGCATTTTCAATAAAATCCTAAATTTTAAAAACTGTTTTCAAATTTTGAAAATAATCATGTTTTTAGAAATTATTCTTGAATAAAAAGAGTGTATTAAAATAATCGTTGGCATTATTTGTAAAACAATTAAAATCTATCTATCTATCTATATCTATCTATCTATCTATCTATCTATCTATTTATTTATATCTATACTAATTAGCGACTCCCTAAAAATTACCATATTAATTAGATATTACTGACCGTTAATCTAATGGGACCGAGTTATAACGGTGCGGATCCACCCGTATAATCCTTGCAATCTAAAAAAACCAACATGGCGCAGCTTTTAAAAAACCAATCTAGGGTGGCTGTAAAAAAAATCTATCGTATTACTCCTACACGGTCAATCCTTTCAAAAGAATCCTCACGCAGAAGCGGCAGAACTAATCTGCAGCAATATTTCCCTCAAAAAAAAAAAAACTTCACGCAATATTAGACCAATCCTCACGCAGAACTAATCTATCGTACTACTACTACACGATGGATTGTTCCCCAAAGAATCCTCACGCAAAACTAATCCTCACATAATATAGGACAGCGGCATCTCGATCCTGACAAAGACCATGGCCTTGCGGAGGCCAGAGGCTGGACTCTGGAGTGATAGATGGGAGAACAGTGCATGCGTTCCTGCTTCTCCCCACTTGAGGAGGGTCAGCGGGGAATATCTATGGCAGAGGATATCGGAGGAGCATGGTATTGTGGAGAGGATTAGGTGAAGATACCGAGATGCCGGCAGGTAAAGTAATTGATGTTATCAAGCAGGTTTGATCTACACAAATACTGGCAGCATCAGCGGCAGGAAGAAATCCATCTGTTACATGTAATGTACGTTACTTACGATGCTAGCGCATCTGCTAGCCGGAATCGATCAACCTCTTTGCGAAAGTCAGCTTTCTTTTTCTCTGTGCAACTCTCATCTCGCTCCTTTCTCTCTTTACTACTTCTGCAAGCTAACTCCGATGATCTTCTCGAGCTTTTTATGATGGATTGTGAGATGGCCCCACTTTGCATATGCCTGCTTATCAACGCTAGCAGTGCTTCAGCGCACAAGGAAACATCTTGTGGCCCCGAAACTATGAGCTGCGTGGTGTTGCTGTGCAGGTCAAGGTGGGATGGTGAGATGCTTCAGATGTGTCCAAGTCAAGTCAGGTTTGAAATTTGATACTATATCATGTCCTATGAATTATGATATGTTAATTCTCTATCATGCAAATTAAAACCCAAACCATAGCAAATTAAAGGAGACCCTGGGTATTACCATAGCGGGATTCAGATTTCATAATACACTAGCGTCTTCCTTAGGGAGCTCCGGAAGAATAACTGAAGTACTCCTTAATTAAGGAGCTCGCGTGATACCTGAGTTGCCCTCCCTTAAATAACAGAATAGATCCAAAGCACGCAGGCGAGCACACATGCAGGCCCGAGCCCAAGGGGGTGCAGCCTGTGCGGGCGCACAGGGCCCCCCGTTTTCAGGGGCCCCAAATTTTGTTTGTACACAGTAGTATTATTACTCCTCTCTATAAATGAATGGGCCTCTTAAGTTTCGATATGGCCCGATATTGCCTGCGCGTGAAGAAGCCTCGATCCAGCGATCGATCGAGACAAGTGAGGGAAGGGCGAAGCAACGAGGCGTCCTTCATCTTTTCGTCTGGCGTTGGCGGTCATCGACGCCGCAGGTTAGGGCTCCTACAGTCCTCCTTCCTTGCCGAATAATCTCTGGACTCTTTGTCGAGCGGCTCCGTTCCGGCGCTAAGGTTCTTTTCAGGAGTCAGGAACAGGAGGGCAGGAACGGCCAAACGGCAGCCGGCAGGGAGAACCTGATTCACCCGAAGGCAAGGAAAGTTCAGGCCATCACCCGATCTTTGATTTTTAAGCGTCATCTCATCAAGAACCAGTGATTTCATGAGCCCTTGACTTTGAGTTTCGACTTCTGCCCGCTTTTTAGTTTTGCTAAATTCCTGTAGTTAATTTCATATTTCATCTATTAAGCATCTAGTATTGCAAGATCCAAGTCATCTTTATTTAGAAAGCATGAATCTGGTTACCAAAAATGTGTGAGAAACAAAAAAAAGAGGATTTAACTCGAAAAGAGAATTGGATAGGTTTGTTATAAAAAAATCACAAGTGTCCTCTTTGGTTCTTGATCAAGAGCACACACATGGTAATAATTAATGTTGACAATGATCCTAGCACCAGAGATGGCCAGAGGATAATGAGATATGGATATTAGAATAGTTATACGTTTAGGTAATATATTTTTTAGTGAGATAAGGCCTATTCTAGAATTTTGCACAGGGCCTCCGATTTTGCCGGCTCGGCCCTGCACACATGGCGGCCGAAGACAAGCCATACTTTTTGGAGGACTGCTGCTAGGGTTGATGTCCTGTTGCTGGAGAAAGAACAGTAGCAACATCTTTTTGTCGAGAGATAATATCATGTGTTTCATACTAGAGAAAGGTACTCGCTGCTTTTTAATAGATGTACAGTTTTATCTCTGTAGCTGTTTATGGATGAAACTGATGACGTATTACATGCATGACTCATTTCTATGTATTTTACACATTGTGTCTTGGACTGCTATTCTTTTTAAAGATGTAACATAGTCATGTCAGATCTTTCTCTTTGTTAGTTTTTTTCAAAGAAAATTGTGTGGTTGATTACTGTCGAGAGTGCAAACATTTTGATCCCAAGCTTCAAATAGGCAATAATTTCCAAAAACAAGTCAAATCACTCTAAAGTGTTGGAAAATCCTGATGTTTCCCTACATGTAAATGTCCATTACGTATATATGTATATGTAGGATCAGAAATATATTTAATTAACCTTTCAGTGTAACATACAAAAAAATTCTAATAAACTTTAAAGTTAGGGAGTACACGTCTAAATGTACAGTTTTATGGAACTGAAAAGAACTTTTTTTGTACTTTTAGCCGAGCTCAAAGGAGAAACTGAGGGTTTATACTTTTTTGCCCAATATCATCATAGATTAATGTGACTGAGTAGTAGACGGTGGAATTGGCAAGCACACGAAATTTTTAATCGCACTATTAATGGAAGAAATAAGATAATATTTTTGTGATGAAAAATACAATTAAGCTTTTCAGAGTAAGCCATGTTACCAAATAAATTAGGGCTGGAGGAGATCCAATTGGTACATATACGGATGAAAAAATTGTTGAATATCGTACTATTGTCGAAGCACGTGTGAGATTTCACGTTTTATCTTTACAGTTGGAGTATAAAGAAATCTTTCAACATGCAGGCACCGAACACTCCAGTCACACATTGCCATCGGTGATCTGTGCAGGCTAAGGCAGCAGCACCAACACCTTAAAGATAACCTTAAATTAGCTCGGTGATCAGTAGGTCTTTAATCTGTACTCTCGATACAAATACATAAGGGCATGTACTACCATCCGTTGATGCATGGAGACCAGGTTAGAATGGCAGCATTAACACGTATGTTCTTATCCATAGATTGATCTACAATATAATTTCCTTTTTCTATTGAGGGTTGATCTATAATTTCCATTTTTCTATTAGTGCGTGTGGCAGAATTGAAGCTCTTCATGTGTCGACTTCACACGCATTGTGTTTTGCTGCAGCACATTCATGGCAAGGACACATGGCTCTTTGATGCCTAGGGGTTGGAACGATGCCCACATGACTACTGGAATAGTAGGTAAGAACGAAGCTAATCAAGTATGTGAAATTACCTATGAGGAAAGCATTTTTAACACAGGAAGTGTACACACACCATGAACTAAGTAGCTATAATCCAAGGGTATCGACGAGGATGACTATCAACACCATCGCGCTCTTTAGCTCAAATGGTTACACGACAGAAAGCATTCCGAGCCTATATAAAGATATAAATGCACATAGAGATTACATTCATCCACAAGCAGTATTTGGCTTTCAGTTACACCTCTGCACATGTTACGCAACTACAACAAATAATTAAAAAAATATCATATGAAATACCCTTTTTGTGTACTAAATAAACTGTGTAGTAACTAGAACAATGATATAATTCATATATAATTCTTGGATATATGTGAAACAACATTTTGCTTAGTATAACTACTTGGCTGACAAGTAGTTGGCATTCTTTCTTACCAATAAGTAGCCCACTTTTCTACAGTAAATCAATGTTCATACCATGAACCCGTTAAAGTGGCCTCTAAAGATTTGTTCTTCTTAGTGGCGACTCACCAAAGTACCAAATGGTTAGATGACATAACACCCAACTCCCAATTCCCAAAAATACAAACCTATTTATATCCTTCTAACTCATTATTACCTTTAGATACAATAAAAGTTAAATGAGTTGACCAAACACGATGAAGAATCTTTTGTTTTCTTTTGCTATTACCAGTTAATCTAACTCTGCCCTAAAAAAGCAACCTTACTTTTACACATGTAATAGCTAAACAATAATTTTGATATAATCTACTCACTGCTAATTAAACATATAAAATGATTAAACTTATCCACTAAATTTAGCTCACAGGCTTATTATATCCTTAGAAATGCATGAATGCAATATGTCATACTTCTATGGTCCAATGGGAAACTGTGTCATGGATCAACCAAATTAGTATGGAGGGATATCGTCCTCATATTTATATTTCTATAAGTAGTTTAGACGAGCCTCAAATTACTGATTTCCCATAAATCTTCTCTTCTTTCGGTCTCTATATTGACTTGCTTAAATTTTCTGTAGTACGTAATGACTTTGACACTGTAAAAAACATAAGCATCGCAAAAATAAATTATAATTATTTTGCACATATCTGATATACAAAGAATCAAGAGGTTAATGAAAAGAAAACAAAATAAAATCCAAAGAGTTCTAAGACATTCTTCTAATCATATTTTGACACTTAAAATTGAAGAAATAAAAAATAAAATTGAGACACCCTACATGTGCTTCATGGTGAATTGGATGGATGGATGTTTCACTTTTTTCCTTTCATGATAGATATTATTTATGCCAAAATAAATGCATAAACCTTATTGACTAGCCCGTGCGAATGCACGGGTTGACGACTAGTTATCTAAATTTTGGGAACACTTTAAAAAACGAGCATTTATGTAAAAGAGAAAACAGTACAAATAGGCTAAGGAAAATAAAAGTAATAAGAAATTATAATGGACCTGTACAAGCCATTATTGAAAAAAATAGAAAAAGTAAAAAAAACTTTGAGAAGCTTCCTAGAATCTTCCTACTAAAAAACCTTGATTGGAAAACCAAGGTAATGCTAATGGACTAGCCCAAGTGAATAGCCCACACGGGGTTAAGGGATACTTTGGCACATATTGCATCAAATAGGATTTGCACTATTTCGAGGCCCAAACTCAATCTTCCCACAAAAAGCCTACAAAAGCCCAGCCCAGCCCGAACTATTGTGTTTTGAGGCCCAAAGTCGGCCTTTATGAGAACCACCATACAAACCTGGTATAACCTTTTTCTTTTCACACACGAAAATATTTTATTTTGAATAACAATGAGGGTCCCAAAGGGCCCACACTGAAGTAACAAAAATCATTACAACAAATCAAGTTAAATTGTCCTCTAAGATAACGAGAATGGCAAACCAGTCCTTAAATATGCACAAACGACCTTGGATAATATAACATAATCACATTAATTTTTATGTGTTCCTGCCGACCACGCCGGAGGTATGGAACCACCATTAGCCTTGCCACCACGAAGCTGATGATCCTCGACATGGATGCCAAGGAGAACTCCATAGGCAACAAGTGGACTTGGACTCCCTTGTTGGGTAACGTAGTAATTTCAAAATTTTCCTACGATCATGCAAGATCTACCTAGGAGATGCATAGCAACGAGAGGGGAGAGTGTGTCCACGTACCCTCGTAAACCGAAAGCAGAAGCGTTTAGTAACGCGGTTGATGTAGTCGAACGTCTTCGCGATCCAACCGATCCAAGTATCGAACGTACGGCACCTCCGCATTCAGCACACGTTCAGGTCGATGACGTCCCTCATGCTCTTGATCCAGTTGAGGACGAGGGTGAGTTCCGTCAGCACGACGGCATCGCAACGATGATGATGATGATGTTACCGGCGCAGGGCTTCGCCTAAGCACTACGGTGATATGATCGAGGTGTGTAACTGTGGAGGGGGTACCGCACACGGCTAAGGCAAAACTTGGTGTGTCTTTGGGGTGCCCCCTGCCCACGTATATAAAGGAGGGAGGGAGAGAGGCCGCCCCCCTAGGGGTGCGCCAAGAGTATGGAGTCCTACTAGGACTTCCTAGGACTTCCAAGTCCTAGTAGGAATCCCTTTCCTTTACGGAGTAGGAGGGAAGGAAAGAGGGAAAGAGAGAGGGAGTAGAAAAGGGCAAAGGGGGGCGCCGCCCCCTTCCCCTAGTCCAATTCGGACCCATGGGGGGGGGGGGGGCGCCACCTCCCCTTGGCTTGCCTCCTCCTTTCCCGTATGGCCCAATAAGGCCCATTACTTCTCCAAGTGAATTCCCGTAACTCCTCGGTACTCCAAAAAATACCCGAATCACTCGGAACCTTTCCGATGTCCGAATATAGCCTTCCAATATATCAATCTTTATGTCTCGACCATTTCGAGACTCCTCGTCACGTTCGTGATCTCATCCGGGACTCATAACAAACTTCGGTCATCAAAACACATAACTTATAATACAAATCATCATCGAACGTTAAGCGTGCGGACCCTACGGGTTCGAGAACTATGTAGACATGATCGAGACACATCTCCGATCAATAACCAATAGCGGAACCTGGATACTCATATTGGCTCCTACATATTCTACGAAGATCTTTATCGGTCAAACCGCATAACAACATATGTTGTTCCCTTTGTCATCGGTATGTTACTTGCCCAAGATTCGATCGTTGGTATCATCATACCTAGTTCAATCTCGTTACAGGCAAGTCTCTTTACTCGTTCCGTAATGCTTCATCCCGCAACTAACTCATTAGTCACATTGCTTGCAAGGCTTATAGTGATGAGCATTACCGAGAGGGTCCAGAGATACCTCTCCGATACACGGAGTGACAATCCTAATCTCGATCTATGCCAACCCAACAAACACCTTTGGATACACCTGTAGAGCATCTTTATAATCACCCAGTTACGTTGTGACGTTTGATAGCACACAAGGTGTTCCTCCGGTATTCGGGAGTTCCATAATCTCATAGTCTGAAGAATGTGTATAAGTCATGAAGAACGCAGTAGCGGTGAAACTGTAACGATCATAATGCTAAGCTAACGAATGGGTCTTGTCCATCACATCATTCTCCTAATGATGTGATCCCGTTCATCAAATGACAACCCATGTGTATGGTTAGGAAACATAACCATCTTTGATTAACGAGCTAGTCAAGTAGAGGCATACTAGGGACACTATGTTTTGTCTATGTATTCACACATGTACTAAGTTTCCGGTTAATACAATTATAGCATGAATAATAAACATTTATCATGATATAAGGAAATATAAATAACAACTTTATTATTGCCTCTAGGGCTTATTTCCTTCAGTCTCCCACTTGCACTAGAGTCAATAATCTAGTTCACATCGCCATGTGATTTAACATCAATAGTTCACATCTGTATGTGATAAACACCCATAGTTCACATCGCCATGTGACCAACAACCAAAGGGTTTACTAGAGTCAATAATCTAGTTCACATTGCTATGTGATTAACACCCAAAGAGTACTAAGGTGTGATCATGTTTTGCTTGTGAGAGAAGTTTAGTCAACGGGTCTGTCACATTCAGAGCCGTATGTATTTTGCAAATATTCTATGTCTACAATGATCTGCATGGAGCTACTTTAGCTAATTGCTCCCACTTTCAATATGTATTCAGATTAAGACTTCATCTAGATCGGTGTAAAAGCTTGCGTCGACGTAACTCTTCACGACGAACTCTTTATCACTTCCATAACCGAGAAATATTTCCTTAGTCCTCACTAAGGATAATTTTGACCGCCGTCCAGTGATCTACTCCAAGGTCACTATTGTACCCCTTTCCAAACTCATGGCAAGGTACACAATAGGTCTGGTACACAGCATAGCATACTTTATAGAACCTATGACTGAGGCATAGGGAATGACTTTCATTCTCTTTCTATCTTCCGCCGTGGTCGGGTTTTGAGTCTTACTCAACTTTACACCTTGTAACACAGGCAAGAACCCTTTCTTTGACTGATCCATTTTGAAATTTTCAAAAAGTTTATCAAGGTATGTGCTTTGTGAAAGTCCAATTAAGCGTATTGATCTATCTCTATAGATCTTGATGCCCAATATGTAAGCAGCTTCACCGAGGTCTTTCATTGGAAAAACTCTTATCCAAGTATCCCTTTATGCTATCCAGAAATTCTATATCATTTCCAATCAACAATATGTCATCCACATATAATATTAGAAATGCTACGGAGCTCCCACTCACTTTCTTGTAAATACAGACTTCTTTAAAAGTCTGTATAAAACCATATGCTTTGATCACACTATCAAAGTGTTTATTCCAACTCCGAGAGGCTTGCACCAGTCCATAAATGGATCGCTTGAGCTTGCACCCTTTGGATTGAAAAAACCTTCTGGTTGCATCATATACAACTCTTCTTCCAGAAATCCATTCAGGAATGCAGTTTTGACATCCATCTGCCAGATTTCATGGCCTCAAGACATTGTGCGGAATTTGGGTTTATCATCGCTTCCTCATAGCTCGTAGGTTCATCATGGTCTAGTAACATGACTTCCAGAATATGATTACCGTACCACTCTGGTGTGGACCGTACTCTGGTTGACCTACGAGGTTCCGTAGTAACTTGATCTGAAGTTTCATGATCATCATCATTAGTTTCCTCACTAATTGGTGTAGGAATCACTGGAACTGATTTCTGTGATGAACTACTTTCCAATTCGGGAGAAGGTACAATTACCTCATCAAGTTCTACTTTCCTCCCACTCACTTCTTTCGAGAGAAACTCCTCTAGAAAGGATCCGTTCTTAGCAACGAATATCTTTCCTTCGGATCTGTGATAGAAGGTGTACCCAACAGTTTCCTTTCGGTATCCTATGAAGAGACACTTCTCTGATTTGGGTTCGAGCTTATCAGGTTGAAGCTTTTTCACATAAGCATCGCAGCCCCCAAACTTTAAGAAACGACAGCTTAGGTTTCTTGCCGAACCATAGTTCATATGGTGGCGTCTCAACGGATTTTGACAGTGCCCTGTTTTAAAGTGAATGCAGCTGTCTCTAATGCATAACCCCAAAACGATAGTGGTAATCGGTAAGAGACGTCATAGATTGCACCATATCCAATAAAGTGCGGTTACGACGTTCGGACACATCATTACGCTGTGGTGTTCCAGGTGGCGTGAGCTGTGAAACTATTCCACATTGTTTTAAATGAAGGCCAAACTCGTAACTCAAATATTCTCCTCCACGACCGGATCATAGAAACTTTTATTTTCTTGTTTCGATGATTCTCCACTTCACTATGAAATTCTTTGAACTTTTCAAATGTTTCAGACATTTGTTTCATTAAGTAGATATACCCATATCTGCTTAAATCATCTGTGAAGGTCAGAAAATAATGATACCCGCCACGAGCATCAACACTCATTGGACCGCATACATCGGTATGTATTATTTCCAATAAGTCACTATCTCGTTCCATTGTTCCGGAGAACGGAGTTTTAGTCATCTTGCCCATAAGGCATGATTCACAAGTATCAAATGATTCATAATCAAGTGATTCCAAAAGTCCATCTTTATGGAGTTTCTTCATGCGCTTTACACCGATATGACCCAAACGACAGTGCCACAAATAATTTGCACTATCATTATCAACTTTGCATCTTTTGGCATAAATATTATGAATATGTGTAATACCACGATCGAGATTCAATAAACCATCAACATTGGGTGTATGACCATAGAAGGTTTTATTCATGTAAACAGAAGAACAATTATTCTCTGTCTTAAATGAATAACCGTATTGCAATAAACATGATCTAATCATATTCATGCTCAATGCAAACACCAAATAACATTTATTTATGTTCAACACTAATCCCGAAAGTATAGGGAGTGTGCGATGATGATCGTATCAATCTTGGAACCACTTCCAACATACATCGTCACTTCATCCTTAACTAGTCTCTAATTCTGTAACTCCTGTTTCGAGTTACTAATCTTAGCAACCAAACAAGTATCGAATGCCCAGGGGTTATTATGAACACTAGTAAGGTACACATCAATAACCTGTATATCAACTATACCTTTGTTCACTTTGCCATCCCTCTTTTTCACCAAATATTTGGGGTAATTCCGCTTCCAGTGACCATTTTCTTTGCAATAGAAGCACTCAGTTTCAGGCTTAGGTCTAGCTTTGGGCTTCTTCACGGGAGTGACAACTTGCTTGTCAGGGCCGAGCCAGCAAAATCGGAGGCCCTGTGCAAAATTCTAGAATAGGCCTTATCTCACTAAAAAATATATTACCTAAACATATAACTATTCTAATATCCATATCTCATTATCATCTGGCCATCTCTGGTGCTAGGATCATTGTCAACATTAATTATTACCATGTGTGTGCTCTTGATCAAGAACCGGAGAGGACACTTGTGATTTTTTTTATAACAAACCTATCCATTTCTCTTCTCGAGTTAAATCCTCTTTTTTTGTTTCTTCACACATTTTTGGTAACCAGATTCATGCTTTCTAAATAAAGATGACTTGGATCTTGCAATACTAGATGCTTAATAGATGAAAAATGAAATTAACTACAGGAATTTAGCAAAACTAAAAAGCGGGCAGAAATCAAAACTCAAAGTCAAGGGCTCATGAAATCACTGGTTCTTGATGAGAGGACGCTTAAAAATCAAAGATCGGGTGATGGCCTGAACTTTCCTTGCCTTCGGGTGAATCAGGTCCTCCTTGCCGGCTGCCGTTTGGCCGTTCCTGCCCTCCTGTTCCTGACTCCTGAAAAGAACCTTAGCGCCGGAACGGAGCCGCTCGACAAAGAGTCCAGAGATTATTCGGCAAGGAAGGAGGGTTGTAGGAGCCCTAACCTGCCGCGTCGATGACCACCAACACCAGACGAAAAGATGGAGGACGCCTCGTTGCTTCGCCCTCCGCTCACTTGTCTCGATCGATCGCTGGATCGAGGCTTCTTGACGCGCAGGCAATATCGGCCCATATCGAAACTTAAGAGGCCCATTCATTTATAGAGAGGAGTAATAATACTACTGTGTACAAACAAAATTTGGGGCCCCTGAAAACGGGGGGCCCTGTGCGCCTGCACAGGCTGCACCCCCTTGGGCTCGGGCCTGTTGCTTGCCATTCTATTTGAAGTTCCCTTTCTTTCCCTTTGACCTTTTCTTGAAACTATGGTCTTGTCAATCATCAACAGTTGATGCTTTTTCTTGATTTCTACCTTCGTCGATTTCAGCATCATGAAGAGCTCGGGAACCGTTTTCGTCATCCCTTGCATACTATAGCTCATCACGAAGTTCCAGTAACTTGGTGATGGTGACTAGAGAACTCTGTCAATCACTATCTTATCTGGAAGATTAACTCGCACTTGATTCAAGCGATTGTAGTACCTAGACATTCTGAGTACATGCTCACTAGCTGAGCAATTCTCCTCTATCTTTTAGGCGAAGTACTTGTCAGAGGTCTCATACCTCTCGACATGGGCATGAGTCTGCAATACCAATTTCAGCTCTTGGAACATCCCACATGCTCTGTGGCATTCAAAACGTTTTTGAAGTCACCGTTCTAAGTCGTAAAGCATGGTGCACTAAACTATCAAATAGTCATCATATTGAGCTAGCCAAACATTCACGTCTGCGTCTGCTCATGCAATAGGTCTGTCACCTAGCGGTGCATCAAGGACATAATTCTTCTGTGCAGCAATGAGGATAAACCTCAGATCACGGACCTAGGCTGCATCATTGCTACTATCATCTTTCAACTTATTTTTCTCTAGGAACATATCAAAAAATAAAGGGAAGCTACAATGCGAGCTATTGATCTACAACATAATATGCAAAATAGTAACAGGACTAAGTTCATGATAAATTAAAGTTCAATTAATCATATTGCTTAAGAACTCCCACTTAGATAGACATCCCTCCAGTCATCTAAATGATCACGTGATCCATAGCAACTAAACCATGTCCGATCATCACGTGAGATGGAGTAGTTTTCAATGGTGAACATCTCTATGTTGATCATATCTACTATATGATTCACGCTCGACCTTTCGGTCTCCAGTGTTTCGAGGCCTTATTAGCATATGCTAGGCTCATCAAGTTTAACCCGAGTATTCTGCGTGTGCAAAACTGGCTTGCACCCGTTGTATGTGAACGTAGAGCTTATCACACCCGAACATCACGTGGTGTCTCGGCACGACGAACTGTCGCAACGGTGCATACTCAGGGAGAACACTTATACCTTGAAATTCAGTAAGGGGTCATCTTATAATGCTACCGTCGTACTAAGCAAAATAAGATGCATAAAAGATAAATATCACATGCAATCAAAATATGTGACATGATATGGCCATCATCATCTTGTGCTCATGATCTCCATCACCGAAGCATTGTCATGATCTCCATCGGCGCGACACCTTGATCTCCATCGTAGCATCGTTGTCGTCTTGCCAACTATTGCTTCTACACTATCACTACCGCTTAGTGATAAAGTAAAGCAATTACATGGCGATTGCATTTCATACAACAAAGCGACAACCATATGGCTCCTGCCAGTTGCCGATAACTCTGTTACAAAACATGATCATCTCATAAACAATTTATATCTCATCATGTCTTGACCACATCACATCACAACAAGCCCTGCAAAAACAAGTTAGACGTCCTCTACATTATTGTTGCAAGTTTTACGTGGCTGCTACGAGCTTCTAGCAAGAACTGTTCTTACCTACGCATCAAAACCACAATGATTTTTCGTCAAGTGTGATGTTTTAGCCTTCAACAAGGACCGGCCGTAGTCAAACTCGATTCAACTGTAGTTGGAGAAACAGACACCCGCCAGCCACCTATGTGCAAAAACACATTGGTAGAACCAGTCTCATGAACGTGGTCATGTAATCTCGGTCCGGGCCGCTTCATCCAACAATACCGCTGAATCAAAGTAAGACATTGGCGGTAAGCAGTATGACTATTATCGCCCACAACTCTTTGTGTTCTACTTGTGCATAAAACATCTATGCATAGACCTGGCTCGGATGCCACTGTTGGGTAACGTAGTAATTTCAAAATTTTCCTATGATCACGCAAGATCTATCTAGGAGATGCATAGCAACGAGAGGGGAGAGTGTTTCCACGTACCCTCGTAGACCGAAAGCGGAAGCGTTTATTAACGCGGTTGATGTAGTCGAACGTCTTCGCGATCCAACCGATCCAAGTACCGAACGTATGGCACCTCCGCGTTTAGCACACGTTCAGCTCGATGACGTCCCTCGTGCTCTTGATCCAGTTGAGGACGAGGGTGAGTTCCGTCAGCACAACATCATGGCAATGGTGATGATGATGTTACCTTCTCCCTAGAGACGGTAACGAGACTGAACTAGGTATGATGATACCGACGATCGAATCTCGGGCAAGTAACATACCGATGACAAGGGGAACAACGTATGTTGTTATGCGGTTTGACCGATAAAGATCTTCGTAGAATATGTGGGAGCCAATATGAGCATCCAGGTTCTGCTATTGGTTATTGACCGGAGATTTGTCTCGGTCATGTCTACATAGTTCTCGAACCCGTAGGGTCCGCACCCTTAACGTTCGATGCCGATATGTATTATGAGTTATGTGTTTTTGATGACCGAAGGTTGTTCGGAGTCCTGGATGAGATCACGGACGTGATGAGGAGTCTCGAAATGGTCGAGGCATAAAGATTGATATATTGGACGACTATATTCGGACACCGGAAGTGTTTCGGAGAAGTTTCGGATAAAACCGGAGTGCAGGAGGGTTACCGGAACCCCCCGGGGGAACTAATGGGCCACATGGGCCTTGGTGGAGAGAGAGAGGGGCGGCCAGGGCAGGCCGCGCGCCCCTCCCCTTGGGTCCTAATTGGACTAGGGAAAGGGGGGCAGCGCCCCCCTTTCCTTCTCCCTCTCCTTCCTTCCCTCACTCTCCCTCTTGGTGGAAACCTACTAGGACTTGGAGTCCTAGTAGGATTCCCCTCTTGGGGGCGCGCCCTAGGAGGGCCGGCCGGCCTCCCCTTTCTCCTTTATATACAGGGCAAGGGGACACCCTAGGACACACAAGTTTCTCTCCCAACCCTGTGCGGTGCCCCATCCACAGTTGCACACCTCGATCATACCATCGTAGTGCTTAGGCGAAGCCCTGCGCCGGTAGCATCATCATCACCGTCGGCACGCCATCGTGCTGACGGAACTCACCCTTGTCCTCAAATGGATCAAGGGCACGAGGGATGTCATCGAGCTGAACGTGTGCTTAGCGCGGAGGTGACATACGTTCGGTACTTGGATCGGTTGGATCGCGAAGACGTTCGACTACATCAACCGCGTTATTGAAACGCTTTCGCTTTCGGTCTACGAGGGTACATGGACACACTCTTCCCTCTCGTTGCTATGCATCACCTAGATAGATCTTGCATGATCGTAGGGATTTTTTTTGAAATTACCGCGTTACCCAACAGCGGCATCCGAGCCAAGTCTATGCGTAGATGTTATATGCACGAGTAGAACACAAAGAGTTGTGGGCAATAATAGTCATACTGCTTACCACCAACGTCTTATTTTGATTCGGCGGTATTGTTGGATGAAGCGGCCCGGACCGACATTACATGACCGCGTTCATGAGACTGGTTCTACCGACGTGCTTTTGGACATAGGTGGCTGGCGGGTGTCTGTTCCTCCAACTTTAGTTGAATCAAGTTTGACTACGGCCGGTCCTTGTTGAAGGTTAAAACATTACACTTGATGAAAAATCGTTGTGGTTTTGATGCGTAGGTAAGAATGGTTCTTGCTAGAAGTCCGTAGCAGCCACGTAAAACTTGCAACAACAAAGTAGAGGACGTCTAACTTGTTTTTGCAGGGCTTGCTGTGATGTGATATGGTCAAGGCATGATGTGATATAAATTGTTGTATGAGATGATCATGTTTTGTAACAAAGTTATCGGCAACTGGCAGGAGCCATATGGTTGTCGCTTTATTGTATGCAATGCAATCTCCATGTAATTGTTTTACTTTATCACTAAGCGGTAGCGATAGTCGTAGTAACAATCGTTGGCGAGACGACAACGATGCTACGATGGAGATCAAGGTGTCGCGCCGATGGAGATCATGACGATGCTTCGGTGATGGAGATCATGAGCACAAGATGATGATGGCCATAAAATGTCACATATTTCGATTGCATGCGATGTTTATCATTTATGCATCTTATTTTGCTTAGTACGACGGTAGCATTATAAGATGATCCCTTACTGAATTTCAAGGTATAAGTGTTCTCCCTGAGTATGCACCGTTGCGACAGTTTGTCGTGCCGAGACACCACGTGATGATCTGGTGTGATAAGCTCTACGTTCACATACAACGGGTGCAAGCCAGTTTTGCACACGCAGAATACTCGGGTTAAACTTGATGAGTCTAGCATATGCTGATATGGCCTCGAAACACTAGAGACCGAAAGGTCGAGCGTGAATCATATAGTAGATATGATCAACATAGAGATGTTCATCATTGAAAACTACTCCATCTCACGTGATGATCGGACATGGTTTAGTTGATATGGATCACGTGATCATTTAGATGACTGGAGGGATGTCTATCTAAGTGGGAGTTCTTAAGTAATATGATTAATTGAACTTTAATTTATCATGAACTTAGTCCTGTTACTATTTTGCAGATTATGTTGTAGATCAATAGCTCGCATTGTAGCTTCCCTTTATTTTTTGATATGTTCCTAGAGAAAAATAAGTTGAAAGATGATAGTAGCATGACTGGAGGGATGTCTATCTAAGTGGGAGTTCTTAAGTAATATGATTAATTGAACTTTAATTTATCATGAACTTAGTCCTCTTACTATTTTGCAGATTATGTTGAAGATCAATAGCTCGCATTGTAGCTTCCCTTTATTTTTTGATATGTTCCTAGAGAAAAATAAGTTGAAAGGTCGAACATGAATCATATAGTAGATATGATCAACATAGTGATGTTCACCATTGAAAACTACTCCATCTCACGTGATGATCGGACATGGTTTAGTTGATATGGATCACGTGATCATTTAGATGACTGGAGGGATGTCTATCTAAGTGGGAGTTCTTAAGTAATATGATTAATTGAACTTTAATTTATCATGAACTTAGTCCTGATAGTTATTTTGCATGTCTATGTTATTGTAGATCAATGGCCCGTGCTACCATTCCTTTGAATTTTAATGTGTTCCTAGAGAAAGCTAAGTTGAAAGATGATGGCAGCAACTACACGGACTGGGTCCATAACTTGAGGATTATCCTCATTGCTGCATAGAAGAATTACGTCTTGGAAGCACCGCTGGGTGCCAGGCCTACTGCAGATGCTACTGATGACGTTAAGAACGTCTGGCAAAGCAAAGCTGATGACTACTCGATAGTTCAGTGTGCCATGCTTTACGGCTTAGAATCGGGACTTCAAAGACGTTTTAAACGTCATGGAGCATATGAGATGTTCCAAGAGTTGAAGTTAATATTTCAAGCAAATGCCCGAGTTGAGAGATAGGAAGTCTCCAACAAGTTCTACAGCTGCAAAATGGAGGAGAATAGTTCTGTCAGTGAACACATACTCAGAATGTCTGGGTACCATAACCACTTGACTCAGCTGGGAGTTAATCTTCGTGATGATAGTGTCATTGACAGAGTTCTTCAATCACTGCCACCAAGCTATAAAGGCTTCGTGATGAACTATAATATTCAAGGGATGAACAAGACTATTCTCGAGCTCTTCGCGATGCTAAAGGCTGCGGAGGTAGAAATCAAGAAGGAGCATCAAGTGTTGATGGTCAACAAGATCACTAGTTTCAAGAAAAAGGGCAAAGGGAAGAAAGGCAACTTCAAGAAGAACCGCAAGAAAGTTGCTGCTCAAGAGAAGAAACCCAAGTCTGGACCTAAGCCTGAAAATGAGTGCTTCTACTTCAAAGGGACTGGTCACTGGAAGCGGAACTACCCCAAGTATTTGGCGGATAAGAAGGATGGCAAAGTGAAAGGTATATTTGATTTACATGTTATTGATGTGTACCTTATTACTAATGCTCGTAGTAGCGCCTGGGTATTTGATACTAGTTCTGTTGCTCATATTTGCAACTCGAAATAGGGGCTATGGATTAAACGAAGATTGGCTAAGGATGAGGTAACGATGCGCGTGGGAAATGGTTCCAAGGTCGATGTGATCGCCGTCGGCACGCTACCTCTACATCTACCTTCAGGAGTTTTAGACCTGAATAATTGTTATTTGGTGCCAGCGTTGAGCATGAACATTATATCTGGATCTTGTTTGATGCGAGACGGTTATTCATTTAAATCAGGGAATAATGGTTGTTCTATTTATATGAGTAATATCTTTTATGGTCATGCACCCTTGCTGAGTGGTCTATTTTTGTTGAATCTCGATCGTGATGATACACATGTTCATAATATTAAAGCCAAAAGATTCAAAGTTGATAATGATAGTGCAACTTATTTGTGGCACTGCCGTTTGGGTCATATCGGTGTAAAGCGCATGAAGAAACTCCATGCTGATGGACTTTTGGAATCACTTGATTACGAATCACTTGGTGCTTGCGAACCGTGCCTTATGGGCAAGATGACTAAAACTCCGTTCTCCGAAATAATGGAATGAGCTACTAACTTATTGGAAATAATACATACCGATGTATGCGGTCCAATGAGTGTTGAGGCTCGTGGCGGGTATCGTTATTTTCTTATCTTCATAGATGATTTGAGCAGATATGGTTATATCTACTTAATGAAGCATAAGTCTGAAACATTTGAAAAGTTCAAAGAATTTCAGAATGAAGTGGAAAATCATCGTAACAAGAAAATAAAGTTTCTACGATCTGATCGTGGAGGTGAATATTTGAGTTACGAGTTTAATCTTCATTTGAAACAATGTGGAATAGTTTCACAACTAACGCCACCTGGAACACCACAACAAAATGGTGTGTCCGAACGTCTTAATCGTACTTTATTGGATATGGTGCGATCTATGATGTCTGTTACTGATTTACCGCTATCGTTTTGGGGTTATGCTTTAGAGACGGCTGCATTCACTTTAAATAGGGCACCATCAAAATCCGTTGAGACGACGCCTTATGAACTGTGGTTTGGCAAGAAACCAAAGTTGTCGTTTCTGAAAGTTTTGGGCTGCGATGCTTATGTGAAAAAGCTTCAACCTGATAAGCTCGAACCCAAATCGGAGAAGTGTGTCTTCATAGGATACCCACAGGAAATTGTTGGGTACACCTTCTATCATAGATCTGAAGGCAAAATATTTGTTGCTAAGAATGGATCCTTTCTAGAGAAGGAGTTTCTCTCGAAAGAAGTGAGTGGGAGGAAAGTAGAACTTGATGAGGTAATTGTACCTTCTCCCTTATTGGAAAGTAGTTCATCGCAGAAATCAGTTCCAGTGATTCCTATACCAATTAGTGAGGAAGCTAATGATGATGATCATGAAACTTCATATCAAGTTACTACCAAACCTCGTAGGTCTTCCAGAGTGTGATCCGCACCAGAGTGGTACGGTAATCCTGTTCTGGAAGTCATGTTACTAGACCATGGTGAACCTACGAACTATGAGGAAGCGATGATGAGCCCAGATTCCGCGACATGGCTGGACGCCATGAAATCTGAGATGGGATCCATGTATGAGAACAAAGTATGGACTTTGGTGGACTTGCCCGATGATCGGCAAGCCATAGAAAATAAATGGATCTTAAGAAGAAGACTGACGCTGACGGTAATGTTACTATCTACAAAGCTCGACTTGTTGCGAAAGGTTTTCGACAAGTTCAAGGAGTTGACTATGATTAGACTTTCTCACCCGTAGTGATGCTTAAGTCTGTCCGAATGTTAGCAATTGCCGCGTTTTATGATTATGAAATTTGGCAGATGGATGTCAAAACTGCATTCCTGAATGGATTTCTGGAAGAAGAGTTGTATATGATCCAACCAGAAGGTTTTGTCGATCCAAAGGGTGCTAACAAAGTCTGCAAGCTCCAGTGATCCATTTATGGACTGGTGCAAGCCTCTCGGAGTTGGAATAAACGCTTTGATAGTGTGATCAAAGCATATGGTTTTATAGAGACTTTTGGAGAAGCCTGTATTTACAAGAAAGTGAGTGGGAGCTCTGTAGCATTTCTAATATTATATGTGGATGACATATTGTTGATTGGAAATGATATAGAATTTCTGGATAGCATAAAGGGATACTTGAATAAGAGTTTTTCGATGACAGACCTCGGTGAAGCTGCTTACATATTGGGCATCAAGATCTATAGAGATAGATCAGGACGCTTAATTGGACTTTCACAAAGCACATACCTTGATAAAGTTTTGAAGAAGTTCAAAATGGATCAGTCAAATAAAGGGTTCTTGCATGTATTACAAGGTGTGAAGTTGAGTCAGACTCAATGCCGGACCACTGCAGAAGATAGTGAGAAAATGAAAGTCATTCCCTATGCTTCAACCATAGGTTCTATCATGTATGAAATGCTATGTACCAGACCTGATGTGTGCCTTGCTATAAGCATGGCAGGGAGGTACCAAAGTAATCCCGGAGTGGAGCACTTGACAACGGTTAAGAACATCCTGAAATACCTGAAAAGGACTAAGGATATGTTTCTCGTTTATGGAGGTGACAAAGAGCTCGTCGTAAACGGTTACGTTGATGCAAGCTTTGACACTGATCCGGATGACTCTAAGTCGCAAACCGGATACATATTTTTATTGAATGGAGGAGCTGTCAGTTGGTGCATTTCCAAGCAGAGCGTCGTGGCGGGATCTACGTGTGAAGCGGAGTACATTTCTACTTCGGAAGCAGCAAATGAAGGAGTCTGGATGAAGGAGTTCATATCCGATCTAGGTGTCATACCTAGTGCATCGGGTCCAATGAAAAATCTTTTGTGACAATGCTGGTGCAATTGCCTTGGCAAAGGAATCCAGATTTCACAAGAGAACCAAGCACATCAAGAGACGCTTCAATTTCTTCCGTCATCAAGTGTCGGAGGGGGACATAGAGATTTGTAAGATACATACAGATCTGAATGTTGCAGACCCGTTGACTAAGCCTCTTCCATGAGCAAAACATGATCAGCACCAAAGCTCCATGGGTGTTAGAATCATTACTATATAATCTAGATTATTGACTCTAGTGCAAGTGGGAGACTGAAGGAAATATGCCCTAGACGCAATAATAAAGTTATTATTTATTTCCTTATTTCATGATAAATGTTTATTATTCATGCTAGAATTGTATTAACCGGAAACTTAGTACATGTGTGAATACATAGACAAAACATATTGTCCCTAGTATGCCTCTACTTGACTAGCTCGTTAATCAAAGATGGTAATGTTTCCTAACCATAGACATGTGTTGTCATTTGATGAACAGGATCACATCATTAGGAGAATGATGTGATGGACATGACCCATCCGTTAGCTTAGCATTATGATCGTTACAGTTTCATTGCTACTGCTTTCTTCATGACTTATACATGTTCCTCAGACTATGAGATTATACAACTCCCGAATACCGGAGGAACACTTTGTGTGCTACCAAACATCACAATGTAAAAGGGTGATTACAAAGGTGCTCTACAGGTGTCTCCGAAGGTGTTTTTTGGGTTGGCATAGATCAAGATTAGGATTTGTCACTCCGTGTTTCGGAGAGGTATCTCTGGGCCCTCTCGGTAATGCTCATCAATATAAGCCTTGCAAGCAATGTGACTAATGAGTTAGTTACAGGATGAAGCATTACAGAACAAGTAAAGAGACTTGCCGGTAATGAGATTGAACTAGGTATGATGATACCGACGATCGAATCTCGGGCAAGTAACATACCGATGACAAAGGGAACAACGTATGTTGTTATGCGGTTTGACCGATAAAGATCTTCGTAGAATATGTGGGAGCCAATATGAGCATCCAGGTTTTGCTATTGGTTATTGACTGGAGATGTGTCTCGATCATGTCTACATAGTTCTGGAACCCATAGGGTCCGCACGCTTAACGTTCGATGACGATATGTATTATGAGTTATGTGTTTTTGATGACCGAAGGTTGTTCGGAGTCCTGTATGGGATCACAGACGTGACGAGGAGTCTCGAAATGGTGGAGACATAAAGATTGATATATTGGACAACTATATTCGGACACCGGAAGTGTTCTGGAGAAGTTCCGGATAAAACCGGCGTGCCGGAGGGTTACCGGAACCCCCCGAGGGAACTAATGGGCCACATGGGC
Organism: Aegilops tauschii subsp. strangulata; assembly: GCF_002575655.3. Taxonomy (NCBI): domain Eukaryota; kingdom Viridiplantae; phylum Streptophyta; class Magnoliopsida; order Poales; family Poaceae; genus Aegilops; species Aegilops tauschii. Next base: position 3,342,613 of record NC_053040.3, on the reverse strand, counting down.
CTTGGTGGAGAGAGAGAGGGGCGGCCAGGGCAGGCCGCGCGCCCCTCCCCCTTGGGTCCGAATTGGACTAGGGAAAGGGGGCGGCGCCCCCCTTTCCTTCTCTCTCTCCCTCTCCTTCCTTCCCCCTCTCTCCCTCTTGGTGGAAACCTACTAGGACTTGGAGTCCTAGTAGGATTCCCCTCTTGGGGCCGCGCCCTAGGAGGGCCGGCCGGCCTCCCCTTGCTCCTTTATATAAGGGGGCAGGGGGCACCCTAGGACACACAAGTTTCTCTCCCAACCGTGTGCGGTGCCCCCCTCCACAGTTACACACCTCGATCATACCATCGTAGTGCTTAGGCGAAGCCCTGCGCCGGTAGCATCATCATCACCGTCGCCACGCCGTCGTGCTGACGGAACTCACCGTCGTCCTCAACTGGATCAAGAGCACGAGGGACGTCATCGAGCTGAACGTGTGCTGAACGCGGAGGTGCCGTATGTTCGGTACTTGGATCGGTTGGATCGCGAAGACGTTCGACTACATCAACCGCGTTATTGAAATGCTCCCGCTTTCGGTTTACGAGGGTACGTGGACACACTCTCCCCTCGTTGCTATGCATCACCTAGATAGATCTTGCGTGATCGTAGGAATTTTTTTGAAATTACCGTGTTACCCAACAAAAGTATGAGCCTCGCTATCCAAAAACCAATATTGTCTTGATGATGAGAACAATGTTTTCATCTGTTGTTTAGCCCTACAATTTTGTTGACATAATGTGTGAAAACCATCCCTTAATGGGTAGAAGCGTCAAGAGAGCATGATTCCACTCAGTTACTCGAGCTTAAATTCTAGTCATCACATCTTCTATATCTAAATAGTTAGCTCCCACTAATCTATTTCTATTAACATGCAAGCATGTCATCTAAGAATTCAGCATGCATGGAAAAAATGTGCACCTCAACATGCAAACATGCATGCGAATTTCCATTTTATTATGATACTTACAATTAATATATTTTTTCATATATACAACAATCAAATACAATATGTCATATGTATTCAGTTTTAATTTTCACACTTTTCCAAATATTCAGGCTTTATACAACCCAATTCCATTGAAACATATTACTCCCTCCGTCCCGGATTAACAATCACTCAAACGAATATATCTAGATGTATTTCAGCCCTAAATACATCCGTTTGAGCGACAATTAATATAGGATGGAGGGAGTACAAAACATTCATGCAAAAACATGAAGGGTATCATCTAGTTTTATACATGAGTTCATCACAATTTTTGTGAGATCAACGGATTACATTTGGCAACTACGTGGAGTTCTCCCATTCTCTTTACAACATCCACAACGTATGAGTGCATGCGACCTAAGCATTCAACATGCATGGAAAATGCCTACCTCAATATGCAACCATGCATAAGAGACAGGACCTCAGAATGCAAATATGCATGTGAATTTCCATATTATTATGGTATTATATTTAATATATATTTTACATATATGCAATAACCAAACATAATATATCATATGTATTTTCAGGTTTAGTTCTCATATTTTTCCAAATATTCATGTTCCATACAACCAAATACCATTGAAATATATTACAAAATATTCCCGGAAAAATGTGTAGGGTATCATATAGTTTCGTACATGATTGTACCAGAAATTAAGTGAGTCTATATATTACATTTGGCAACTACACTGGCTTCTTCCATTCTCTTTAGAACATCCACAACACGCGAAATGCAAAATTGGCCATGAAAGTTATGTCTGGCATCAACGCTACATTTATGATCTTCTGTAGGTGTAGGTGGCGTCAAATTGTCCAACAAGTACGACAGATAGCACATTGAATCTACCCCAAAAATTATGGCGGATGTGAGAAGGAGCAACGCATGCTTCCGGAAGGAGCATCCGCCAAATTTTAGTCGCTCCTGCAGCAAAGCTAGAGTCAAATTTCATATTTGGCAACGCTATTTAGCACACACCACATGAAATGAAAGAATTACATATAAAAAAGGAACCAAACACACCCTTGTTTTAATGAAGTGATGTTGTTGATCTGGCAGTGCCAGTTGTCCTTGTAGTAGATGATGGAACCCCGGTAGATTTTGTTGGTCTTGATCTCCATCATAACCAGCCACCACGTGCCCCGTCGGCTCGTCCAGCAAATTCAGCAGGATCCCCTGGCTCAGGCTCATCTTCTTTCCTTCCTGACCTTCCTCCCTTGCCTGATATGTTTGAAGCCGTCGCGAAAGAGAAGAAGAGAAGACCAGGAAAGGCGGCGGCGAGGAGGTGTGCTATGGTTTTCGGGCCCCTTCGCCCTTAGAGCATCTCTAGCCGCGCCCCCCAACAGGCCCCCCATGCCATTCTTTTAGCGCCGGCGCTGAAAAAACGGCCCAGTCGCGTTTCCAGGAGCCCAATTTTTGCCGGTTAGGGCCAAAACTGGTGCCGGCGGACCCAGGCCGAACCCGGCGCGCTGGGGGCACCCGGGGGTGCCGGGGGAATCGTTTTTGGCGGAAAGAACGGCTGGCCCGCCGAGTCAGCGACCCCCGCGCATCGTCGTCCTCATCGCCTCGGTTTCCCGCGGGGAATCAATGCCAAGGCTGCCGCAGGTCAGCCTTCCATTGATTCCTCATGGGTGGCGCAGTGCGGCGACGCGGCCTCTCCCGCCACACGTTTGCCGCCCCCCGGCCGCTATAAAAGCCGCCCCCTCCCTCCCCGGTGGACGCACTCGCCCCCGCAGCCCCTCTCTCTCGCCGCCGACGCTCTCTCTTCCCCTCTCTTCCCATCTAGCCACTGCGTGCAAGCCCCGCTGATGGGAGAGCGGTTCCACGGCGATGGAGCAGTGGCCAACGGCTTCGGCCGCCGCCACCTGCACGAGTGGGAAGCCAACCTCCTCCACGAGGCGAACTACCCCATACCGCCCGACAGGCGCGTGCCGGGGCGGTGGAGGCTCGGCGCCGGGGGCGTCCCAGTCCCCCCGCATCCCGACGTCGATCACCCCGGCTACTTCCACGCCGAGATCGACCGGGTTCGGGCCTCGCTGACGGAGGAGGAGCGAGACCTCCCGGAGTACGCCCCCGACGACCATGCGCACTGGGTGGCGTACTTCCAGCGCCGGCAGGAGGAGCGGCTCGCCTCCAACAACAACACACAGGTGGTAAGGGGGCGCAGCAACAGCGACGGCCGCCGCATGTGGTGGGGCACCCCGTACGCATGCTCCACGCCGTCCTCGAGTACCTCGAGGGCGGCACTGATCCGCCGCTCCAGTACCCAGCGGCCCCGGCCGTGGCCCCCAGCCGGAGTGGCGGCCCGTGGCTGCCGAGGCGCATGCTGGGAGGTTCGTCCTCCTCCTCCTGCTCTTCCCGTTCCTCCTTCCACTCCTCCGAGTCGCCGGCACTGGTCAGCGTCAAGGCCGAGCCCGTGGAAACGCCGCTCGGCCTGCGCACCTGCGGCGCCGCCCTCGTCATGAACGAGGGCGGCCGTGCCTCCTCCTCGGCTCCTAACTCCCGCGTCGTCAAGCTGAAGACGGAGCCGGGGCTCGCCGCCGTGAAGAGTGAGCATGATGACGCGCTCGACGACGAGGCCTCCATGAAGTGGGCGCAGGAGGATTGGACCTGGCTGGAGATGGAGCGCCAGCGCCACGCCCTGGAGGAGATCGCTGCTCACCGCCGTGGCCGCAATGAGGGAGGCGTCATCGTCCTCGAGGACAGGACGACGATGAGCCGCCGCCGGCCAAACCAGTCCGCCAGGGCGACCCTGGGCAGGGGTCCAGCAGGGACGACCGCGATGTGAAGAAGGAGAAGGAGGACGACGATGACAGCGACTTCGACGCCTTCAGCAAGCTCTTCGGCCTGTAGGCGCGACAACAGTAGTTTTTTTTCTTCCATTTAGTAGATTTATGTTTTTAATATGCAAAAAAACTATGAAACGTCCTAAATATCGCCGAATCTATATCGTGTTTGCCAATTTTTGGCCGATCCTGTCTTTAAAAATATTTACAAAAGAAAGTCTAGGGCGATCTGGGGGCGGCGGCTGGGAATCCGATCGCCCCCACGTCAAAAATATCGCCGGTTCGCCCCCAAGCGGTGCTTTTTTTGGCCCCTGGAGGGCGAACGGCCGGAGATGCTCTTATGGTTTGTTGTAACGGGCTACACTACTACCTGCGCAGACCATGACTATTTTGTCTCCTGGGAGCTCCTCCTATTTGATACTCTCTCGGAGGCAAATTGTCGAGTAATAACAGAGGAGGAGCTATTGACTTTTGCAATCAAGAAAAGGAGGGATTTCCTTCATGCTTTCTAACAAGAAAACCCAGCTATTGTTGAAAGGTTAAACATTTTATCAAATATTCAAAAGTGTATTGAAGCTCATAAAAGTGCTTGTGAAAAATATAAAATGTTCAGACATTTTTTTATGAAAACTACTCATCTATCTTAAAAATAGGTTATCAAATATCAAAAATGATTTTGAAAAACTTAACATTTTAAAATCAATTGAGAATTTTTTGAAGGTTGCTAAACTTTATTTTTTAAAGAAATAAATTTAACATATTTAAATTTCAAGGACATTTTTTAAAATTGTGCATATTTTTAAGATAAAAATTGCAAGAAATACATTGTTGTACTTTGTTTTTTAAATTGACCCTTTTCAAAAGTGTTACCATATTTTAAATCTTGGGATTTTTTAGAAAATTCTGAGTATTTTTCAGGGAAAATAAAAACAAAAATAAAGGAAATAAAATTAATTAAATAATTTATAAAACAATAAAAATATATATAAGAAACAAGATGGGAACTTTCCCACACACACACAAAGGAGACACAAATAATAGAGAAGACAAGGAAAAAGCTTCTTAAAATTAGAAAACAACACCATGTTTGAAAAGACAATGTAATGCTAATGGTGCAGCCCAAATTGTTATCACCTAGGCCATTGAGCTAAACAGAATATGTAAAAATGATTCACCCTGGTCCGGACTCAATTTTGAAAAATATGAAATGTTGAAACATTTTAAAAAATATTTTTATATTTTAAAAATATTCTCCACCATTTAAAAATATTCTGCAAAAATTAAGAGCATTTTTGAAGTTTATTAACCTTTGTTTTTTAAATTAATATTTAAAAAATGTTCCCATATTTTAGTTCCAAAGATATTGGAAATTTTTATGAATATTTTTAGGATAAAACTAAAACTAACAAATTAAAACTAATAATAAATAAAAAGATAGAGAAAACAACAATAGTAAAAGAGATAATCTAGACAAGCCCTATCTAGAAGGTTCTTAAAACAAGTAAACCAAAACATGTTTGAAAACCCAACGTAATGGTAATGGCCCAGCCCAAATCACTCTCTCCTGGGCAATTAGGATTCGCCCTGCTTTGAGGTCCAAACTCAATTTTCCTACTCAAACTCTACAAAATCATGGCCCAACCTTCCAGGACTAGAGTCTGCCACTATTAGAACCAGCATGCAAAAACCTAATATTACCATTTTTGTTTTCACTTGCAGAAATCTTCTTTTATGAATTATCAAAAATTAAAAAACATTATGATATTATGTGGGTCCCAGAAGACCGACACTTATAATTATAAAAAATCATTGCATCAAAGCACGTTAAATGGTCCTCAAAGTCTCTACGACAATGAGAATTACAAATTAACTACTCCTTGAATAATCGAAGTTCATAGTCATTTTATTAAGGAGAAATTTGGTAAGGAAGTACTTCAAGTAGGTCGTGTTAAAACTGGAGATCAACTTGCTGATGTATTAACAAAGTGTATAGTTGTAGCAACTGCATTTTTTTTCTCTAAAAAGGAAACGGGATTCTAGGTTGTGAAGCAAACCTAAGGAGATGCGGGTTAGTGGTGTATCCTTCTTGAAGCTGTGTGACAAGATGGAGCTCTTAGGCAATTTTGCCCCATCTTGAGGTGTGTGTGTGTGTGTGTGGGGGGGGGGAGGGGTGGTGTTAATTGCAAATAGAGGTGTGGACAGTTAAAATGTAAATAATAAACCATATGTGCTTGGGTCTATGTTGGTTTTTCCAGAACTCTCTCGTCTCCCCTTTAGCTTGGTCGCTGGAGAAGCGAGGTCCACCATATTAAACAACCTCGCCAAATCCTCCGGACAAGTAGAACCGATACCACACTAAATATATATTTTTTAGAACAGAGGCGCTTGCCCGGCCTTAGAATGAGGCCCTTACGAGTACAAACGTCCGAGCACAACTAGAAAGCGAAAGCGAAACAAGCAAGCCGAAGCGAAAAAAAAGGATACAAGCCCGTAGGCGGATACATAGCGTCGCAGCGCTAGTCCAGATCAGGGTCCAACGATCGCTCTCAAGGTAGCATGGGCGCCTTGCCGACGTAAGGCAAAGTAGCTCTATGAAGCGCGTCGACGCTCAGTACACTTTCCCCGCACCCTTTTGACGAGATCCTCCATGAGTCCTTTGTCCTGTCGCTTTGCCAGAAGCTTCCATAGCTGCAGGAAAGACACCATTTTATATAGCATATCAGCCGGATGCCTGATAAAAACACCCTCTATTAGCGCTTTATTGCGAGTGGTCCACAGAGACCATGCTAGAGCCCCAAACCCTAGCCACGTCATCCTCTTATCTCTCCCGGAGGTTGCGGCCGCACGCCGGTAAAAATCTGAGAACCCACTTGGGTTCCGTGAGGACCCCGTCGCCGATCTAACTGCACTCCACATAAATCTAGCCATAATACAGCGAAACAGGATATGATCCCGATCTTCGTTATCGCCACACCACACACATCGGCCGTCTCCCGGGCAGTGTCGCTTTTGTATCTGGTCCCCGCTCGCAATTCGATTACGGGCGACTTGCCAGAGGAAGATCTTGATTTTGGATGGCATTCGTGCCCCCCATAGGCCCGACAAGTCGCATGGAGCCGCCGACTTGAAAATCTCCTTGTATAAGGATCCCGTGGAGAATTGTCCAGACGACCCGAGTCGCCACGCGACCTCGTCCTGTCCAAGGCTCACGGAATACCCTCTAAGCTTATCCCGTAACTCTTCCCATTCGGGATTCTCCTCTTGCCCTAAAGGTCGCCGAAACCGCGGGAACCATTGTCCCTGTCGCCAACACTCTGCCACCTTGGCAGTCTGGTTCTCCGCCATTGAGAAAAGGGACGGAAAAACATCCTGGAGGCGTTATCATCACACCAAATGTCCAAACAGAAGCACGTTGGCTTGCCATTGTGCACCGTAAACTTCATTCCGAGCCTGAGAAGTGGCTGGACTTTCTTAACATCTCTCGCGAATTGTGACAATTTAGCATTTCTCCTGAATTCCACCCCACCATCCTCCAGGTACTTGCGTCTGAATATATCTAACCATAAGCCACCACGTCCAGTCAGAATTTTCCATGCCCACTTGGTCATGAGACACCAGTTCATTATTTTGGAGTTGATTACCCCGAGCCCCCCTCTCTCTTTCGGCTCACAAATATTCTCCCAACTAACCATATGATACCTCTGGTTCCCATTCTCTTTTGCCCAGAAAAAGCGGGATCGAACTTTATTGAGTTTCGCATGGATCCCATCTTGGAGAAGATAGAAGCCCATAACAAACATTGGGATCGACTGGTAGAGAATAGGCCTTTAGTCCCGGTTCGCAAAGGCCATTAATCCCGGCTGTGCAACCGGGACTAAATATGCGCGACTAAAGGCCCCCCCTTTAGTCGCGCCTCTTACGAACCGCGACTAAAGGCCTTTAGTCCCGGTTCTCGTGGCTAACCGGGACTAAAGGCCTCCTCCGCAGGTTTAGGGTTTTAGCCCCCCTAAACCTGGTTTTTTTGCGAATTTTTTTAATTTTTTTTTATTTTCAAATTTCTGAATTATTTTAACCTCTAATCTCTAATCACCACCCCTCATCCACGCGACCTCGTCCTGTCCAAGGCTCACGGAATACCCTCTAAGCTTATCCCGTAACTCTTCCCATTCGGGATTCTCCTCTTGCCCTAAAGGTCGCCGAAACCGCGGGAACCATTGTCCCTGTCGCCAACACTCTGCCACCTTGGCAGTCTGGTTCTCCGCCATTGAGAAAAGGGACGGAAAAACATCCTGGAGGCGTTATCATCACACCAAATGTCCAAACAGAAGCACGTTGGCTTGCCATTGTGCACCGTAAACTTCATTCCGAGCCTGAGAAGTGGCTGGACTTTCTTAACATCTCTCGCGAATTGTGACAATTTAGCATTTCTCCTGAATTCCACCCCACCATCCTCCAGGTACTTGCGTCTGAATATATCTAACCATAAGCCACCACGTCCAGTCAGAATTTTCCATGCCCACTTGGTCATGAGACACCAGTTCATTATTTTGGAGTTGATTACCCCGAGCCCCTCTCTCTCTTTCGGCTCACAAATATTCTCCCAACTAACCATATGATACCTCTGGTTCCCATTCTCTTTTGCCCAGAAAAAGCGGGATCGAACTTTATTGAGTTTCGCATGGATCCCATCTTGGAGAAGATAGAAGCCCATAACAAACATTGGGATCGACTGGTAGAGAATAGGCCTTTAGTCCCGGTTCGCAAAGGCCATTAATCCCGGCTGTGCAACCGGGACTAAATATGCGCGACTAAAGGCCCCCCCTTTAGTCGCGCCTCTTACGAACCGCGACTAAAGGCCTTTAGTCCCGGTTCTCGTGGCTAACCGGGACTAAAGGCCTCCTCCGCAGGTTTAGGGTTTTAGCCCCCCTAAACCTGGTTTTTTTGCGAATTTTTTTAATTTTTTTTTATTTTCAAATTTCTGAATTATTTTAACCTCTAATCTCTAATCACCACCCCTCATCCACGCGACCTCGTCCTGTCCAAGGCTCACGGAATACCCTCTAAGCTTATCCCGTAACTCTTCCCATTCGGGATTCTCCTCTTGCCCTAAAGGTCGCCGAAACCGCGGGGACCATTGTCCCTGTCGCCAACACTCTGCCACCTTGGCAGTCTGGTTCTCCGCCATTGAGAAAAGGGACGGAAAAACATCCTGGAGGCGTTATCATCACACCAAATGTCCAAACAGAAGCACGTTGGCTTGCCATTGTGCACCGTAAACTTCATTCCGAGCCTGAGAAGTGGCTGGACTTTCTTAACATCTCTCGCGAATTGTGACAATTTAGCATTTCTCCTGAATTCCACCCCACCATCCTCCAGGTACTTGCGTCTGAATATATCTAACCATAAGCCACCACGTCCAGTCAGAATTTTCCATGCCCACTTGGTCATGAGACACCAGTTCATTATTTTGGAGTTGATTACCCCGAGCCCCCCTCTCTCTTTCGGCTCACAAATATTCTCCCAACTAACCATATGATACCTCTGGTTCCCATTCTCTTTTGCCCAGAAAAAGCGGGATCGAACTTTATTGAGTTTCGCATGGATCCCATCTTGGAGAAGATAGAAGCCCATAACAAACATTGGGATCGACTGGTAGAGAATAGGCCTTTAGTCCCGGTTCGCAAAGGCCATTAATCCCGGCTGTGCAACCGGGACTAAATATGCGCGACTAAAGGCCCCCCCTTTAGTCGCGCCTCTTACGAACCGCGACTAAAGGCCTTTAGTCCCGGTTCTCGTGGCTAACCGGGACTAAAGGCCTCCTCCGCAGGTTTAGGGTTTTAGCCCCCCTAAACCTGGTTTTTTTGCGAATTTTTTTAATTTTTTTAATTTTCAAATTTCTGAATTATTTTAACCTCTAATCTCTAATCACCACCCCTCATCACTGCTCAATTTATCCTCTAATCTCTAATCACCCCTCATCATTCCAAATCATCTAACTTCCCGGACGGTCACCCATCCTCTCACTACTCCAGCCTGAGCACGCTTAACTTCCGGGTTCTATTCTCCCTCGTTTTCAAGTCTGCACTTGTTGTTTTCCTGACAATAGTAGGATGTCAATTCTATTAACCCTCAGGAATTTAGCTTGAGCATGAAGTGACACATTTCACTGTTTGAGTTTGAAACTATTGTTTTAAAGAACAATAATTATTTAGTAACACTAATATTTCTGGAATAATTAGTTTAACCATTGTTTGACCACAGTTTGACCAGATTTGACCAAAATTTAAAAAAAGCTGAAATAATTATTTAGTAACACTAATATTCTAGAATAATTAGTTTGACCATTGTTTGACCATAGTTTGACCACAATTTGAAATTTTTTGAATTTTTTTGCCTCTCCAGATCTTAAAAGCCCCGTATCTTTTTTTCGGTTAGGTTTTTGAGGATTTTAAAAATGTTTAACGGGGTTCCCCTAGTTAAATTTGGATGTAACTTTTCGAGTAGATGATTTTTCATATAAAAAACTTTTTCATCCGAGTTCGTATGCAAAAGTTATGCCCATTTTAAGAAATTCCAGAGAGATTTTGCAAATAAAGTCGAAATTCATATTTGTTAATTTTCGCAACAACTAGACCACGTATCACATGAGAAACTAATTTTATTTTATTTTTTTGACATTTCCATCATTTTCTTTTGTTTTTTCTAAAACTGAAAAGGCGGTCGGGGGGGGGGGGTAGAGTTTGATGGGCCCTTTAGTACCGGTTTAAAAAATGTTCCCATATTTAAAAAATGTTCCCATATTTTAGTTCCAAAGATATTGGAAATTTTTATGAATATTTTTAGGATAAAACTAAAACTAACAAATTAAAACTAATAATAAATAAAAAGATAGAGAAAACAACAATAGTAAAAGAGATAATCTAGACAAGCCCTATCTAGAAGGTTCTTAAAACAAGTAAACCAAAACATGTTTGAAAACCCAACGTAATGGTAATGGCCCAGCCCAAATCACTCTCTCCTGGGCAATTAGGATTCGCCCTGCTTTGAGGTCCAAACTCAATTTTCCTACTCAAACTCTACAAAATCATGGCCCAACCTTCCAGGACTAGAGTCTGCCACTATTAGAACCAGCATGCAAAAACCTAATATTACCATTTTTGTTTTCACTTGCAGAAATCTTCTTTTATGAATTATCAAAAATTAAAAAACATTATGATATTATGTGGGTCCCAGAAGACCGACACTTATAATTATAAAAAATCATTGCATCAAAGCACGTTAAATGGTCCTCAAAGTCTCTACGACAATGAGAATTACAAATTAACTACTCCTTGAATAATCGAAGTTCATAGTCATTTTATTAAGGAGAAATTTGGTAAGGAAGTACTTCAAGTAGGTCGTGTTAAAACTGGAGATCAACTTGCTGATGTATTAACAAAGTGTATAGTTGTAGCAACTGCATTTTTTTTCTCTAAAAAGGAAACGGGATTCTAGGTTGTGAAGCAAACCTAAGGAGATGCGGGTTAGTGGTGTATCCTTCTTGAAGCTGTGTGACAAGATGGAGCTCTTAGGCAATTTTGCCCCATCTTGAGGTGTGTGTGTGTGTGGGGGGGGGGGGGGGGGGGGGGGAGGGGTGGTGTTAATTGCAAATAGAGGTGTGGACAGTTAAAATGTAAATAATAAACCATATGTGCTTGGGTCTATGTTGGTTTTTCCAGAACTCTCTCGTCTCCCCTTTAGCTTGGTCGCTGGAGAAGCGAGGTCCACCATATTAAACAACCTCGCCAAATCCTCCGGACAAGTAGAACCGATACCACACTAAATATATATTTTTTAGAACAGAGGCGCTTGCCCGGCCTTAGAATGAGGCCCTTACGAGTACAAACGTCCGAGCACAACTAGAAAGCGAAAGCGAAACAAGCAAGCCGAAGCGAAAAAAAAGGATACAAGCCCGTAGGCGGATACATAGCGTCGCAGCGCTAGTCCAGATCAGGGTCCAACGATCGCTCTCAAGGTAGCATGGGCGCCTTGCCGACGTAAGGCAAAGTAGCTCTATGAAGCGCGTCGACGCTCAGTACACTTTCCCCGCACCCTTTTGACGAGATCCTCCATGAGTCCTTTGTCCTGTCGCTTTGCCAGAAGCTTCCATAGCTGCAGGAAAGACACCATTTTATATAGCATATCAGCCGGATGCCTGATAAAAACACCCTCTATTAGCGCTTTATTGCGAGTGGTCCACAGAGACCATGCTAGAGCCCCAAACCCTAGCCACGTCATCCTCTTATCTCTCCCGGAGGTTGCGGCCGCACGCCGGTAAAAATCTGAGAACCCACTTGGGTTCCGTGAGGACCCCGTCGCCGATCTAACTGCACTCCACATAAATCTAGCCATAATACAGCGAAACAGGATATGATCCCGATCTTCGTTATCGCCACACCACACACATCGGCCGTCTCCCGGGCAGTGTCGCTTTTGTATCTGGTCCCCGCTCGCAATTCGATTACGGGCGACTTGCCAGAGGAAGATCTTGATTTTGGATGGCATTCGTGCCCCCCATAGGCCCGACAAGTCGCATGGAGCCGCCGACTTGAAAATCTCCTTGTATAAGGATCCCGTGGAGAATTGTCCAGACGACCCGAGTCGCCACGCGACCTCGTCCTGTCCAAGGCTCACGGAATACCCTCTAAGCTTATCCCGTAACTCTTCCCATTCGGGATTCTCCTCTTGCCCTAAAGGTCGCCGAAACCGCGGGAACCATTGTCCCTGTCGCCAACACTCTGCCACCTTGGCAGTCTGGTTCTCCGCCATTGAGAAAAGGGACGGAAAAACATCCTGGAGGCGTTATCATCACACCAAATGTCCAAACAGAAGCACGTTGGCTTGCCATTGTGCACCGTAAACTTCATTCCGAGCCTGAGAAGTGGCTGGACTTTCTTAACATCTCTCGCGAATTGTGACAATTTAGCATTTCTCCTGAATTCCACCCCACCATCCTCCAGGTACTTGCGTCTGAATATATCTAACCATAAGCCACCACGTCCAGTCAGAATTTTCCATGCCCACTTGGTCATGAGACACCAGTTCATTATTTTGGAGTTGATTACCCCGAGCCCCCCTCTCTCTTTCGGCTCACAAATATTCTCCCAACTAACCATATGATACCTCTGGTTCCCATTCTCTTTTGCCCAGAAAAAGCGGGATCGAACTTTATTGAGTTTCGCATGGATCCCATCTTGGAGAAGATAGAAGCCCATAACAAACATTGGGATCGACTGGTAGAGAATAGGCCTTTAGTCCCGGTTCGCAAAGGCCATTAATCCCGGCTGTGCAACCGGGACTAAATATGCGCGACTAAAGGCCCCCCCTTTAGTCGCGCCTCTTACGAACCGCGACTAAAGGCCTTTAGTCCCGGTTCTCGTGGCTAACCGGGACTAAAGGCCTCCTCCGCAGGTTTAGGGTTTTAGCCCCCCTAAACCTGGTTTTTTTGCGAATTTTTTTAATTTTTTTTTATTTTCAAATTTCTGAATTATTTTAACCTCTAATCTCTAATCACCACCCCTCATCCACGCGACCTCGTCCTGTCCAAGGCTCACGGAATACCCTCTAAGCTTATCCCGTAACTCTTCCCATTCGGGATTCTCCTCTTGCCCTAAAGGTCGCCGAAACCGCGGGAACCATTGTCCCTGTCGCCAACACTCTGCCACCTTGGCAGTCTGGTTCTCCGCCATTGAGAAAAGGGACGGAAAAACATCCTGGAGGCGTTATCATCACACCAAATGTCCAAACAGAAGCACGTTGGCTTGCCATTGTGCACCGTAAACTTCATTCCGAGCCTGAGAAGTGGCTGGACTTTCTTAACATCTCTCGCGAATTGTGACAATTTAGCATTTCTCCTGAATTCCACCCCACCATCCTCCAGGTACTTGCGTCTGAATATATCTAACCATAAGCCACCACGTCCAGTCAGAATTTTCCATGCCCACTTGGTCATGAGACACCAGTTCATTATTTTGGAGTTGATTACCCCGAGCCCCTCTCTCTCTTTCGGCTCACAAATATTCTCCCAACTAACCATATGATACCTCTGGTTCCCATTCTCTTTTGCCCAGAAAAAGCGGGATCGAACTTTATTGAGTTTCGCATGGATCCCATCTTGGAGAAGATAGAAGCCCATAACAAACATTGGGATCGACTAGTAGAGAATAGGCCTTTAGTCCCGGTTCGCAAAGGCCATTAATCCCGGCTGTGCAACCGGGACTAAATATGCGCGACTAAAGGCCCCCCCTTTAGTCGCGCCTCTTACGAACCGCGACTAAAGGCCTTTAGTCCCGGTTCTCGTGGCTAACCGGGACTAAAGGCCTCCTCCGCAGGTTTAGGGTTTTAGCCCCCCTAAACCTGGTTTTTTTGCGAATTTTTTTAATTTTTTTTTATTTTCAAATTTCTGAATTATTTTAACCTCTAATCTCTAATCACCACCCCTCATCCACGCGACCTCGTCCTGTCCAAGGCTCACGGAATACCCTCTAAGCTTATCCCGTAACTCTTCCCATTCGGGATTCTCCTCTTGCCCTAAAGGTCGCCGAAACCGCGGGGACCATTGTCCCTGTCGCCAACACTCTGCCACCTTGGCAGTCTGGTTCTCCGCCATTGAGAAAAGGGACGGAAAAACATCCTGGAGGCGTTATCATCACACCAAATGTCCAAACAGAAGCACGTTGGCTTGCCATTGTGCACCGTAAACTTCATTCCGAGCCTGAGAAGTGGCTGGACTTTCTTAACATCTCTCGCGAATTGTGACAATTTAGCATTTCTCCTGAATTCCACCCCACCATCCTCCAGGTACTTGCGTCTGAATATATCTAACCATAAGCCACCACGTCCAGTCAGAATTTTCCATGCCCACTTGGTCATGAGACACCAGTTCATTATTTTGGAGTTGATTACCCCGAGCCCCCCTCTCTCTTTCGGCTCACAAATATTCTCCCAACTAACCATATGATACCTCTGGTTCCCATTCTCTTTTGCCCAGAAAAAGCGGGATCGAACTTTATTGAGTTTCGCATGGATCCCATCTTGGAGAAGATAGAAGCCCATAACAAACATTGGGATCGACTGGTAGAGAATAGGCCTTTAGTCCCGGTTCGCAAAGGCCATTAATCCCGGCTGTGCAACCGGGACTAAATATGCGCGACTAAAGGCCCCCCCTTTAGTCGCGCCTCTTACGAACCGCGACTAAAGGCCTTTAGTCCCGGTTCTCGTGGCTAACCGGGACTAAAGGCCTCCTCCGCAGGTTTAGGGTTTTAGCCCCCCTAAACCTGGTTTTTTTGCGAATTTTTTTAATTTTTTTAATTTTCAAATTTCTGAATTATTTTAACCTCTAATCTCTAATCACCACCCCTCATCACTGCTCAATTTATCCTCTAATCTCTAATCACCCCTCATCATTCCAAATCATCTAACTTCCCGGACGGTCACCCATCCTCTCACTACTCCAGCCTGAGCACGCTTAACTTCCGGGTTCTATTCTCCCTCGTTTTCAAGTCTGCACTTGTTGTTTTCCTGACAATAGTAGGATGTCAATTCTATTAACCCTCAGGAATTTAGCTTGAGCATGAAGTGACACATTTCACTGTTTGAGTTTGAAACTATTGTTTTAAAGAACAATAATTATTTAGTAACACTAATATTTCTGGAATAATTAGTTTAACCATTGTTTGACCACAGTTTGACCAGATTTGACCAAAATTTAAAAAAAGCTGAAATAATTATTTAGTAACACTAATATTCTAGAATAATTAGTTTGACCATTGTTTGACCATAGTTTGACCACAATTTGAAATTTTTTGAATTTTTTTGCCTCTCCAGATCTTAAAAGCCCCGTATCTTTTTTTCGGTTAGGTTTTTGAGGATTTTAAAAATGTTTAACGGGGTTCCCCTAGTTAAATTTGGATGTAACTTTTCGAGTAGATGATTTTTCATATAAAAAACTTTTTCATCCGAGTTCGTATGCAAAAGTTATGCCCATTTTAAGAAATTCCAGAGAGATTTTGCAAATAAAGTCGAAATTCATATTTGTTAATTTTCGCAACAACTAGACCACGTATCACATGAGAAACTAATTTTATTTTATTTTTTTGACATTTCCATCATTTTCTTTTGTTTTTTCTAAAACTGAAAAGGCGGTCGGGGGGGGGGGGGGTAGAGTTTGATGGGCCCTTTACTACCGGTTCGTGCCGTGAACCGGTACTAATGCCTCAAATCCCATTAGTACCGGTTGGTGGCATCAACCGGGACTAAAGGACTAACCTTTAGTCCCGGTTGGTCTGGCCAACCGCGACTAAAGGCCTTCGGGCCAGCCTGAGGACCTTTAGTCCCGGTTGGCCAGGCCAACCGGGACTTAAGCCCCTCCCGTCCGCCAGCTGTCGACCGAGCGCGCTGGACCCAGATAGTTGGTCGCGGGTCTCCTCCCGAACCGCGACTAAAGAACCCTTTTGTCGCGGTTCGATTATTTTAGGGACTAATGGGGGCGTATGGAAGCCTCTTTTTCTACTAGTGATGTTGGTTAGGCAATCATTTATCAGAACCAGGCGCCCACCAGAAGCTAAAAATTTGCCTTGCCAGGGATCCACTCGCACCGCAGTTTTGTCCCCGTAGTTCCCCCATAGTAAGGGCTCTCGCGGATACAGGCATCCCCAAGTACTTCATCGGGATGGATCCCAATTCACAACTCATCATGTGCGCCGCCCGCACCTCATTTTTCTCAAAATTGATTTTTAAGCCTGACATCTCCTCAAAACACATCAAGATAAATTTGAGATTTACTATTTCCCTCTCCGAGTTCTTAATGAAAATTAGCGTGTCATCTGCATATTGCAGATGCGTTATCCCTCCCGGAATATGCAAAAAAAATTCCTAGCATGACGCGCCAAGGAACGAGGCATGCGTCCGAAAGGGGTGTCCGGCAAATTTCCAGTTACTCCTGCATCGACGTTAAATTCGAATTTCACATTCGGCAATGCTATTTGGCACACAAGACGACGAGAGAGAAAAGAAGGGGAATGCATGAGAGGAAGGAAGGAAGGAAGGGAGTATAAAAAAAGAAGCAACCAAGGTCCACTTGTCCCTCCTCTCCTCTCTTCTTGTCGCTCCCCTCCACCGCCACAACCACAACCACAACCCCAACCCCGGCCGCGGCTCTCCCGCCCAGCCACCCCCTCCGTCTCCATCTCCATTCCTCCCTCGTCGAGCTCGCCCGCCCGCATGCGCTCCCACCTCTCCATCCACCCGTTCCACCCCCACGAGCGCGCGGCGGCGGATGGAACCCAGCCCCAGCAGGCCGCAGCAGCAATGAGCCGGCCGACGCCCGCCGCCGACGCCGAGGAGGCGCCGCCGGCGCCCGCCACGCCCGCCCCCACCTCCGACCCGTCATGGAGCCGCGCCGCGCGCTACGTGCGCACCACCATGCTCAGCTCGTCGGCCTCCAGGCGGGAGCCGGCGGCCCCGTCCTCCGCCACGGCCAAGGCCGCCGACCTCACCAAAGCCAACACCTTCGCCACGCCGCGCGACCCGTCCCCCGGCGCTGCGGGCGCGGCGGCGGCGGCGAACGCGAAGGAGATGCAGGCCAAGACGTCCGCCCTGGCCGCCGTCAGGGAGGCCGCCGCCGCGGCCATCCACCACGAGGGCTGGATGGTGCGCTACGGCCGGCGCAAGATCGGCCGGTCCTTCTTCCACACCAGATACTTCGTGCTCGAGTCCAAGCTGCTCGCCTACTACAAGAAGAA
Source organism: Aegilops tauschii subsp. strangulata (assembly GCF_002575655.3). Classification (NCBI taxonomy): domain Eukaryota; kingdom Viridiplantae; phylum Streptophyta; class Magnoliopsida; order Poales; family Poaceae; genus Aegilops; species Aegilops tauschii. The sequence continues at coordinate 3,325,042 of NC_053040.3, read as the reverse complement.
GCCCAAGGACAGCATGGTTCGTACGTACGCCTCATCATCGATCAAAGTTTGAAATCCATCATCAATTTTGTGTTTGTTTCTGGGGGATTTTAGTCTTGTTTGATCCTTAGTTATCTGCATTCATTTATTTCTGATATCCTGATGGGACACTATTTCATCCTGACGACATTCCAAGATTTTATCATGCTTTCTGCTTCCTAGATTCAGATAGCACACAACACCTCTCGTGTGGATAACTGTTATTAAGAAATTTGTGCATATGTGCAGGTGCCGCTAAAGTCGCTGCTAATCGACGGGAATTGCAGGGTGGAGGATAGAGGACTGAAAACACATCATGGGCAGGTGAGTTTAATTATTTCAGTAATGAATAAGTTTTGGATTATTAGATACCCTATGATTCTGACAGTGTGAAATAGCTAAATCACGGTTTTTGAACACCATAATGTTGATTTTATTCAGAAAAAAAACACCTTCATTCATTTCTGCTCTTGTGCATGCAAGATGCAGCAATCACCAAGTAACTTAGCACGCTGACATTTTTCATTGCCTGTATAATTGGGGAAATGATATTTTCTCTTGCTGATTTTTCTTTTCAGATGATTTATGTCCTTTGCGTTTATAACAAGAAAGAAAAGGAGCACCAAATCACGGTTTGTTCTAAGCTGAGAGCCCTTCAACACTGTCACTTGGTCTCTGTTTTATGCTGTAACTAAAACTTAATTCTCAGATGGGTGCGTACGACATTGAAGACGCACTGGCTTGGAAAAAGAAGATAGAGCAGATAATTGATCAGGTTAAGTAGCACAATTTAATAACATATCTAAGAGATGTTCAAATTTTAGGAGGCATTTGTTTCCCATTTATTTTTCATGTTTGATCGTGAAATAATCGTATTATTTGACAATTAAACAGTAGGAAGTATTGATGTGCAGTAAATTGTACTGTTAAGATATGGTACCCGCTAGCTCATTCCAGGAGAGGCACGTTGGATAGCTTTGAGCCTCACCCAACTGTATTGAGAAAAGAGAACTATCTATTAAATGGAACATGCATAAGGCATTGGGTAGCACTCTAGCTGATGTCATTTGGATTTCTTAGTCATTTTCTTTAATAGTAATGGCATATATATGCTCCGTTTGTTTGTATCGATCATCACGTCTCCACATTCTTGCAGCAGCAGGACTCTATGGCAGATAAAAACCGTAAGGCCTTTGCTTCGATGGACTTCGATACGGAGCTTGGAGGGCAGTTTGCATTCTCAGATCATGACAGCGCGTACGTATGCGATGTTCCATGTCTTATGTATTCTCTTATCGCTGAATTAGCCAGAAATTTGATAATTACAGAACAAATGTAGAGCTGAAGAAGAAGAGGAGCGGCCCATTTTGACTCGTAGGACGACTATAGGGAACGGTACGAAGTTACACGCATTGACTACCTGAGTGAAGCAGAGCACTGGTCTGCAAGCTGCATTTCTCAACTTTTTCATGCGTCTTTCCGGTGGTGCCAGGTCCCCCCGAATCGATACACGACTGGACCAATGAGCCTGATATTGGGTCAAATCAGAATGAGCCGAGTCAGTTTTCTTCCAAGAAGAATTGGCGGCTTCTTCGATGCCAAAATGGCAAGTCTAGGTTCTTCCCCCCTTATGTCATGAACCCTTTGTTTGCCGAGGATTAATTTTAACTTGGTGTTGTCATTGGCAGGACTTCGCATCTTTGAAGAACTTCTTGAAGTCGATTACCTTGTATGTCCTGGCAGCAATCTTAACTGCTGGAGAGTTACTACTCAACAGTGCCTGAAATTCTGAATCTGACACCGACTTGTACTTCTATGCGCTGTGCAGGCAAGAAGCTGTAGCCGTGCTATGAGGGCTGTCGGGGTAGTGGAAGCCACATGTGAAGCTATTTTTGGTCTAGTGATGAGCATGGACGTGACGAGATACGAGTAAGAGTTTGGCATTTTAAGTCTCTGCTGTTCGAACTACTGACGTGATGTCGATGTTTGTTCTCCACTATAGGTGGGACTGTAGCTTTCGCTACGGAAGTTTAGTTGAGGAGGTTGATGGCCACACTGCAATAATCTATCACAAGTTGCAGCTGCACTGGTGTCCAATGTAACCTCACTCTCACATGTTAACATGTTTTTACCATCTGGAAAATACTCCCTCCGTAATTTAATTAAGTTGCGCAGGGAGTACATTTTTAGCATGTCGCAAACATATAATACTTTCTTCTATCCCTTATCTGGAAGCATCATTAATACTGGTAGCATTTTGAATTGTCTGTCAGATTCTAGCTTACATTCTTTCCATCCTAAATAACATGCAGGCTAGTCTGGCCCAGGGATCTTTGTTATGTCCGTTACTGGCGGCGGAATGATGATGGAAGCTATGGTACAGTCTTGAAATTTTCCATATAGCTGTCACATTTGCTGCCTGCAGTGCCTTCTCATTGACAGTGTATATTTCTTGTTACACATATGCAGTTGTTCTCTTTCGATCTGTCGAACATCCTAACTGTGGCCGGCAAAGAGGGTATGTGAGGGCTTTCATCGAAAGTAAGTCTCTTTCTGACCATCGGCCATCCTTCATTTCATTTACCTGAGAGGATGAGACTCTTCAAATAAACAAAATTAACTTGGGTTCATTTTTTTTTTCCTTTTCTGAACTTCATACTAGTTCAGGTGGTGGGTTCAAGATTACTCCTCTCAAGTGTCGCAACGGACGGCCCCGTACGCAGGTCCAACACCTTATGCAGATCGATCTGAAAGGATGGTTCCTCAACTACTCCGCTTCCTTTCAGTACCATACATTGCTGCAAATACAGAACTGTGTTGCCGGTACTGCGTGGTTTTTCCCCTTGTTATTCGAGAGCATATATACTTCACCAACTCATTCTGGTGCTTACGGCTTTAATTCACACTTACTGCCAGGCCTGCGCGAGTACTTCTCACAGACAGATGAATGCCATATAGCTCCAAGGATTCCTGTCATGGAGAAAATGTTTGATCCGTCGGCGGATCAGAAAAACCCGCAGCCTCGTGCAATCGACAAGATTAAACCATTAGATAAAGACCAAAAAGATGGTAGAAACATGTCAATCATCGAGGAAGAATCCGATGAAGACGATGACTACCAAGTTCCTGAAGCTAACATAGAGGTTACATATCCTAGACCACACTGATAGTTTTTTTTTTGTTTTCCAATTGAGTATATCTTAAACCACACTATGAACAACAGTTTTAAGTGTTTTCTCACTTCATAATAAACATTTCTGAAAATTAATGTACAGGATGACCCCAACAAATCTGACAACGACGCTAAGCCAGGTTTGATTACCGCTTCCTATCTGCGTGCTTGCATTATCATGTGTGCTGTCAAGTTCCTAGGGCAGATGCTTTTTTTTTTGCTCTAACGGCGATAGCTTTGCCGTGGCAGAAGAACCTCCAGAAAAGATTGATTTATCGTGCTTTTCTAGCGTCCTTCATCGTGATCCGGATGAGAAAACCCGCAACTGTTGGACAGTACCCGATAGCACCCTCTTTAAAGTTCGCAGCAAGAACTTCCCTACTGATAAATCAAAGGTCTAAATCTTACATTTTATTCTTAATTAACTATGAAGAATATTAGATGAAGAACTTCAACACACTCGCATCATAATTACAGATACCTGCAGCAAGTTATCTCATGGAGCTTGCGGCGATCGACTGGTTTAAGGACACCAAGCGTATGGACAATGTTGGCAGGCAGAAAGGTTGTGTTGCTCAGGTAAACATCATAATTTACCAGAAATTTTCTGAGAATACGCCCTCAGTTAAATTTCTCAACAGAACCACTTTTGAGTTCATGCTTGTTTCTCTCTGAAGTATAACAGAACCACTTTTGAATTCATACTTTTGTTTCCACTGCTACCGGTATTGCAGCTTGCTGCTGAGAAAGGGATGCACACATTTGTTGCCAACATACAAGTGAGTGACATTCTTAATAGATTTCTGTGTAACATATTATTCATGTGTTTGTAGACTTCTGTCAAACTTCTTTTCGAAAGGAGGCATTTTTGGTGAAGTCATCAATATCCTATTGCAGATTCCTGGATCGACCCATTACAGCATAGTGATGTATTTCGTCACAAATACCATGAAAAAGGGATCGCTGCTGCAACGTTTCTTCGACGGCGATGATGAATTCCGCAATAGCAGACTGAAGCTTATACCGGCCGTTCCGAAGGTCTGTTTTTTTTTCCCACAAAAATCTTGTAGTCTGCAACTAGTTTGTTGTATTCTTCATCTTCACTCTGTCTCAAAAAACTAACAAAAAATCTTCAGGGCTCTTGGATAGTACGGCAAAGTGTCGGAAGCACCCCTTGTTTGCTGGGAAAGGCCGTCGACTGCAGCTACATACGCACTCCGGGGTACTTGGAAGTAAGTCATTGTTTATCACGTCAAAACCTCCAAATGATGGGCCGCCGATAGCTTTTTCCATGTCATGTTTACAGCATTAGAATGACCAGTAGAGTTTTGGGTTCAGAACATTTTACTACCGACAGAAATTCATCATCATTATTGTTTTTTTCTCATTTTTGGTGAGACAATGCATCTTGACGGATAGGTTGTTTCTGCAGGTGGATGTTGACATCGGTTCTTCTGCGGTAGCTAATGGGGTTCTGGGGCTGGTGTTTGGTGTTGTCACAACATTGGTAGTTGACATGGCCTTCCTAATACAGGTAGGAACCCCAAATGCCAATGTTGAAGCATGTTTATATTGAAGAAAATAAAATCTTGTCTTATCTTATCAATGAATATACAGGCGAACACGTATGAGGAGCTCCCGGAGCAGGTGATCGGCGCGGCTCGGCTGGCTCACGTCGAACCGGCGGCAGCAATAGTTCCTGACCTTGATAATACCAACAGCGACAGCAAAGATAGCAACAACGACGACAACACCACCACCAACAACAGCACCACCAACAACAACACGACTTCCTCGGAGGACGATTCGTCCAAGAAAACCAACTGATTCCGTCGGCGTGCGTGCGTGCAGATTAATTTGTTGATTCTTTTTCGTTTCTTCTTTCCTCTTCCATTAGTCACTCGAGCACTGCACCAACTCGCAGCCCAGTCTTGAGTTCAGAACCTGAGGCAGTGTTGATTTTGTTCATTCTTTTATTCGTTACAATTCATTTTTTCTTTTCAACTTCATTTTCGGTGTCTGGAAGCACTTGGATGTAAATTACGCGCGCGCAGAATCCAGATTGATATACGCGCTCCGCTTCCTTACACTTTTACAAGGTATATATTTGTTAATATATGTATGATCCAATAGGTGACATTCAGGTTAAATTGTTACATACTACAGACTGCAGAGTATATCATATATATGTAAACATTGCCCTGTTTCAAAGCAAAGGAACCATTTTGTTCGTTTTCTCAGCTTAATTAACAATGTAATGTCCATGTCCATTTGCTATGGCTTATAAACCGGACCGGGGAAGCTAATCTCTAGGCTAGACTGTTGAGCCCTATGATACCACTATGAGTCTATCACAAGCATGAATATTACGAGTATGGAGATAGTAAATGTAAATACCTAGGATTTTACTACTTTGACTCAAGGGCTTTAACTAGGATTTTAATGCGCAGGGCATTTGATTCGTGTGGTTTTAGTAGGCCCACGGCTTCTTCGATTTGAAGGAATCGCCTAGGGTTTTAATTCATGCGCCATTTGATTCGTGCAATCTTAGTTTATATAGTTTCCAAATCCAACTGGATTCAAGAGTATATGCAACATTTCCATTCCACGGTTTCTGGCTCTCTTATTTTTTTGAAATCTTATGTCACATTTTTTTTTGAAAACTTATGTCACAAAATTTAATGTTTTGTTTCCGGCTCCCTATCCTGGCAATTTTAGAAAATAGAGCCTTTGATCAATTATCTTGATTTTTGTTCAGACAAGCCTTGATCCATTAAATTTTGTGGTCCGCATGATACAAAATAATAATCATAAGCAAGTGCCTTCAAATATGAATCAAACCAATTAACTTTTATGTCGCATAAATTGCATATTAATACAATGACTCTTGGTACAACCCTTGTCTTAACAAATCAAAACACGTCTATATTATGAGATGAACGGTGCATGTTTAAAGGGGTATTTTTGTTAAGAAACACATTTCTACTCTTTCTTGGCAGAGGAAATCTATCTATTAAGATACTAAGCTCCCTTGTTTGAAGCCTTCTGATGTGTCGAGGGCTATGGGCCGCTATGGGTCCCGCCTATAAGAGTGTTTGTTGCTGGTTGAGAGCAACACACTTACACACACCAGTTTTCTAGGTTTTGAGAAGGTATTCCCTAGTTTTCCTGTGTTTCTCTATCGGGTTTAAAAGCTATTCTTTTGGTTTTTTCTGTGTGTTCTTGTAGGCGTTTTTGTTAGTGTCGCGAGTGTGCTTGATATTTTTCATGCGAAATGGAGTACCAGTGTTTCCTTGGTGGAAAAACAAATTTGGGTGTAACATTTGGGGGTGACATTTGGTGTTGAATTTGTTTTTTTTTTGCAAGCCAAAATGCCTAACCTTTTTACCTGAAATTTTGCAGGCAGCATTTTGATGTGACTACGAACACATAAAAAATTTGCTCGTATTTTTTTGACATTTAAAAAATCATTTTCCAAGCACAGGAGCACGCGCACCTGGGAATCGAATTGGATTTCTGAACTTCTCCTAATCGACTATGAATCATTGCACATAACCTGCTCTACCTACTGCAACTCAAAACTCACATATTAGCTCAGAGGTGAACTTTCAATAAAGTATCAACTAGTTCCACTAAAAAAATCCTCCTCAACGGAGTACTAGGTATATGCAGCCTCTAAGGGAGCGCGACGACCGAGTCTGCGTCGCCTCCACCCGACCAGTGGTGGGCGATACACCTGGTCTCCGACCTCTGCACGCCGGCTATGCGTGTTTACCGGTGAGGCACCCTAGTCCGCCGGACTAGAACACGACGGTTGGTGCTCCTCGACGGCCGGGGCATTCGTGTCCACGATAAGGCGGAGCAAGAAGGTGAGATAGTAGGAGATAGTGTACATATTTTTTCCCCTCTCACGTTGCGTTGGTTGGGCGGTTGTAGGGGTGGTACGACACGTCATAGGTTCGAGGAAGAGAGCCATGGCCGGCGAGGTATTAATGCGGGCTGTGTGATTTGTAGGAGATATGCCCTAGAGGCAATAATAAATGATATTATTTATCTCCGAGTTCATAATTATGTTTATGTTCCATGCTATAACTGCTATGGTTCTTGAGTCTGCAATAACCACGAGGCTCGGAGGAAGACTCATATGCACGTGTGGAATAATAAACGGTAAAATGTATTCCTAGTCTGGCCTCTAAGACTAGCTCAAGTGTTGCATGATGGTTATGTTTTCCTGATCATGGGCATGTCTATGTCAGCAACCTTGAGGGCATAATGTTAAGAGAACATTTGTGTTGAATCGACCCGGCATGATGTTATGCTATGAGATTCATTCGTCACAAGTTTATTGGTACATAACACAGAGATGGTTAACGTTTGCATGATTCCTTAGACCATGAGAGTATCGAGTTTCTTCATGCTTGCTTCATGAACTTTGGGGTTTGTTAAACGTCATCCGTAAATGGGTGGCTATTACGGTGGCTTACGGGTTCATGGAAAAGTGTGTCAAGTAACTTGATAGCTCAAGATTGGGATTTGCTCCTCCGACGATGGAGAGATATCTCTGGGCCCTCTCGGTGTTACGGTATCCATCATCGTCTGGCCAGACACTTTGTGATTTGATCACGGGGATGCCGGAACACGATAACAAGAAAAGAGAACAATACCGGTAACGAGGTAACTAGCATAGTGGACAAGTTGTTGATCCACGGGAATGCCAACATGTCTCACCTCGGGTATTTGTAACATATCGCGAAGCAACAGGAATAGCACACGACAACTGAAGGTTCACTCGAATATTTATTCGTGTGGGTATAGGGGTCAATATGGGTGTCCACGGCTCCGATGTTGATCATTGATTGGAAGGGGTTCCAGGTCATGTCTATACTTCACCGAACCTATAGGGTCACACGCTTAAGGGTCATCTATCTGCTGAATACTAGACAGGGAGTCTGAGAGAAAATCACCGAAAAAGTTTCGGACAGCGGAATCGTACCGCAGAGAGAGGTCATCGGATAAGTTTCGATGATACCGAAAAGTTGTTTCGGGATACACCATTAAGTCAAATTGGTTTCGGCACATGCCTGATAATTCTTGGAGGATGCCAGAATCATTCTGGAAGCTTTTTGGAATTTTCTGAGATAAAAACCGGAAATGTTCCGGAGCTGCCGGAGCCACTTCAGATGCGTTTCGCAGATGAAAATCACTAAAACCGGAATTGTTTCGGAACGCGTTGAAAATCATTTTAGTGGGTACTGGAAATGTTCTTAGCCCACATAAATATTTTCAGTTCGATCAGACGCTGAAAAATGTCGTCGTGAATAGTGAAAATCAGCTTTATGGTTACTTTATGGAAAGCCACCTTTTGGGGCTTTGCTCCAAAAGATCTTGGGGATGACATGGATGGATAGGAGCCATTTTTTGGGCCCCTCATGGGGGTGTGGCCGGCCACATGGGGTATCCCCCCTTGGGGACCCTCTTGTTCCTTGGTTTCACTCCTAGGTCCTTGTGGAAGGACTTCATTCATGTGCATTTTGGGTTTTTTGTGAAACTACCCTACCCCCTTGGGATTTCCTATAAATAGAGGTGGAGGGGCAGCCCTCCACACTCATCCCTTGCTCTCATACACATGCCATGCATTATCTGGCTTCTTCTCTCCCTCCCACGAAAAGAGTTTCGTAGAGCCGTAAGGCTGTCTGGGTTCCGGCAGGAACTAGTTCTGGACGGCGAAGCCCTGCCGGATAGATGACACCGTATGTGTGCAACTCTGTAGAGAGATCGTAGTTTCGGTCTTAGTTCGTGAGTGCCTCCCGAAGGGCTGTCCGTGTGACCGTCCGAGTTTCGAAGGTCCTCCCGAAGGGCTGTCCGAGTGACCGTTCGAGTTTCGAAGGTCCTCCCGAAGGGCTGTCCGCGACACCGTCCGGGGGGGCTGTTCGACCGCCTCCCGGAGGGCTGTCTGAGGAGCAGATGAGGGTATACATCCTCGCGGTTGGGAGGTTGTAAATCCTAGCTGCGGGGATCTGCACCGCCGATCGTCATCGACTCTACTTCCCGCTGCGCTACGAGTCGGTAACGAAAAAGATCAAACCATGTATGCAGTCTCCATAGTGGTCCTGGGCTGGTGCGTAGGTCGGAAAATTTTTGTTTTCTGCTGCGTTACCCTACAGTGGCATCAAGAGCCGTGCTATGCGTAGATGCAGGTCTCGATCTAGAATACATGGAGATGTATGGGTATTGCATAATATAATTAGGTAGTAGATGAGATCTATTGCTGAAAATTATTTATGCGGGTGACAGATGAAATCTGTTACCCGAGGTTCTTATTGCTTCCCTAGAATTTGCGTTTGCTCAATCTCGAGACAGCATGGTGGAATTTGACAAAGTTCTGGCAATCCGTGATCCTGATTGATCATGGAAGTGCTATCAGTTCTTTGGGTTCTGCCGTAGTCAAAAGAAAGATGAAATTCGCAGATGAAAGGGCATTGCAGATATGATCTGCACGGGGGTCATGCGTATGACAAAGTTTAGTATGGGGCTCGAGATTTAATTATCCCGTGTTTCACACACCCCGAGATGTTAATCTAGCAACCTGAATAATCATACTTGATGATAAAACGTTGGTCGCTGCGGTTTAAGTCAAAACCTTAGAAGCCACGTAAAATAAATTTTGCATAAACCGATTAGAGGCGTCTAACTTGGTTTTGCAGGATGTGCATATGATGTGGTATAGCAGTGCTCATACTAATTCGATTATGTATGAGATGACTATATGATGTAATTTGATTAACATGACCTGCGTGTCATGATTCGGCATGATGGTTGGAGCCATATGATTGCACTTTAATGACCTGCGTGTCAACCTTGTTGTAATGCATTATTTTGTTAGCTATAGAGATAGCAATATTATCTGGTGCATCGACAAGGTGGTGGCAATCTTCACGAAGGTGAACACCGACGCGAATGCTGAAGACGAAGAAATGAAAGACTTCTCCGTCAGAAAGGGCTATACCATATCATGCTATTATGAATTGCCTGAGATGTTTATCCCTTATGATGCACCCTTCTTGATTGCGCGGTAGTCGCTTTTATTAGGGTGATCTCTCACTTAAAATACCAAGTAGTTAGTGTTCTCCCAAGTGTAGCACCGTCACGGCACCTATCTTTTCGGGGTGCGCTGTGTCACACGGGTACGAACGATTAGAGAAGTGTGAGGCGGGTGAGTTGAGACCTCGCAGCGAGATCACTTGGTTGTCTTGACGTTCAGGCATGACCGTCATGAGCTCGGAACACACGCATCGAAAGATGAACAAGAGTCACATAGAGATGTGATTGGCAAGTTGGCCTACCGGTTGAGATTTTTCGTCATCAGTGGTGTTACACCAATGGCGAACAATTGAAATGTGGGTCTTGTATCACTCACAATCAATTTTGAGAGATATTGATTTGAGTGGGAGCGCACTGTTGAATTAACATGTTTAATTCTTAGTGCAATTAATTATGAACATTGTCTAAGTGTTATATGCAAAATAGTTGTAGAATAATGGCTCGCGTTTCCACCTTCCCTGTTAAAATTGAATAGCTGTTAAATATTTGGTTAAAACTTTACGATTGGTACCGTAATATGAGGATTGTCCTCAAAAGTGCCGAGAAGGACTTTGTCCTATCGCATGCTTTCCGTATCCTCCCGCTAATGCTATGGATCATGTGACTCTTGTCCTTTGATCCAAAAGCTATAATTCCGTTTCAGTCAAGTGCAATATGTTTGCTTCCATGAAACCCAAACTTCGAAAGTTGGGATAGTTATATGATATTCATGGAACTGAAAATTATTTTCAGATACAAACAAAGCAATGTTTGTTTGCAAGTATTAGTAAAAGTGTTTACTATGCATTTGACTGTTGGGAAAGGGATCCAGAAGAACGCCTGTCATATAATGAAAGGTGAATAAAACAACAACTTAAAGAGAAAGGAAGTGTCCAAAGGGTGTTAGTATGACTTACACGCCTAGGAAGTCCGGGGCTAACGCCACTCTTAAGTTGGGTGCTTCTTTTGCGAGTAGGAGAAATACTAAAAGTTAAACTGTTAGAAGTATAAAGGCAGAAAGAAAGATGACTGGAATATCCAGCTCATGTATGAATGTCATACAAGTTTTTGATGTATAGTAGGCTGTTCAAAGATATAGTTCTTGGGAATTATGGTTAAACATGTTAATCACTAATTCTTGGGTATTGTGAGTTAATCACTAAGATACCCGCTCGATTGCATTCAATTGCGAATCACTGTAAGAGCTACTGTGGCCTAAAAAGACTAGCCAGAAATGAGGTTAAGGTATACACAGGGAACATAGTAAATGTTACTATACCTTCCATCGGTGTATTGCCGTCTGTATTTATTTTCATAATTCATTTAGAGTTTTACAAACTCTAGCCCATTGCATAAGGTATCTTGCAAGAAGGTTGTTCATAAGAGAACCTTTTATGTTCGATGTTATGAATAACACAAGGGCCATACTTTCATTATGAATGAGATGTATGTTATGAATATTGATAATAATACAATACCTCTGGGTTTACTTTCATAATTCATTTTAGAGTTTCATACACTCTAGCCCATTGCACAATGTTTGTTGCAAAAGAGTTGTTCATAAAAACAACAATTGTTGTTAAGTATTATGAATAACATGAAGGGCCATGCTTCCATCCAAGATGGGACGTATGTTATGAATATTGAGGGTAATATGATACATCCATAACACTGACGCTAAATGTCGCAAGACTAAAAGAATACCACACAAGTGTGGCACTACATTTGGTCACATTGGAGAAACCCGCATGGAAAATTCCATTATGATGGATTTTGAAGTCTTTTTGATTTTGAATCATCTGACACTTGCAACTTTCCTCCGAAAAGTGAAGTGACTAAAATACCGTTCACAGGCCATAAGGAACGAACAACAAACTTATTAGTGACCATACATTTGATGTGTGTAGTCCGATAAGTGTTGTTAGTGGTGGATTTATTTATCTTCAGAAATGACTCAAGTAGATATATGGATATTTACTTGATGAGACGTAAGTCTGGATCTTTTGAAATCATTCGAAAGGTTATCAAAAATGAAGTAGAAGTTATTGTAACAAGAAAATTATGTTTCTGCAATTTGATTGCACAAAGGAATATTTGAGTTACATGTTTAGCGAATGTCTGATGAGTTGTGAAAGGGGTTTCATAACTTGCACCTCCCGGAACACCACTGCAAGTGAAAAGTCCGTGGAGATGTAATCTAACCATTTATGACATGGTAAGGTCAAAGATGACATAAATAAATTTGCCATTATCCTTTTTAAAGTGATGCTTTAGAGACTGCGGCTTTTACACTGAAAAGAGCTACATCGGGTCTGTTGAAATGAAGCCATGGTATGGTACGCCCAACCATGTTGTATCTTTTCTTAACATTTGGAATATGGGGCTTGTGTAAAAGGTTACAAACCTATTCCAAATCAGACAAGTGCTACTTTGTAGGTTATCCCAAGTCATTGGGTATTCCTCCCTCACTATACCGAGGCAAATAGGTTTGCCACAAAGAACGGTATGCTTTTAAAGAGAATGGTTCTTTCTAAAAGGTGAGTGGGAGAATAGTGCAACTCGACGAGATAAACAGTATCTTCATCAGATCAAAGGAAAGAGACCTTGGAAGTAGTTCCAGAGTTTCCTACTGCGACTGATACGGAAGTCTCTACAATAAAATGTATGAACTTCGGTCGAACTTGCAGCTGAACCACGTAGGCAAGGCTCGTGCAAACCTCTCAGGTGCGCAAACGAGATATTTTTGTTAGACAACATTATACCTACGATACACAAGGAAGCGTTGATGGGCCCTGACTCCAGAATTGGCTAAATGCCAATACAATCCGAGTTAGTTTCAACATAAGTGATTCAAGATTAAAACCTTGATACACCTTTCGGAAGACTTAGAGTCTAACGAATATTTATGGAACTTAAAACTGATACGGATAAAAATGTTTTATCCATAAAGCTCGACTTGTTGAAATAACAAGTTCAAGAGTTGACTACGATGAGGTTGTTTTCATCGTAGCGATGCTTAAAGTCGGTTCGGGTTGAACTAGCAATTAATACATATTTCAATCATGAGATATGAAACATGGATGATAAAAGGATTTCCATCTGATGGAAATGAAAGCTAGGACTTGTATATGATACAGTCCAAAGTAATTTGTCGATCCAGAGGATGCTAGTAGGTATGCAAACTTCAGAGTTCCAGCAATGGACAGAAGAGAGCAAAATGGAGTTGGAATCTTCGTGTTTTGATGAAATGGTCAAAGGGGTTTTGACTTCATCAATGGGTAACGAAGATGCTTGTAATTCAAGAAAGTAAGTGGGAGCGTAATAATATTTCTAAAAACCTTATGTGCTTGGCACATTGGTAATTGGAAATAAATTTCTTGACACAAATTAGGACTTCATTTGAAAATAGTTTTTCGATGAAGTGCTTAGGCTAAATAGCCTCAATATTAGGCATGATGATCTATGGAGATAGATTTACCTAATGGGGCTAAGCAATGAATACATATTGACAAGATGCTAAAACCTTTTAGCATTTAAAACGCCAAGGAGTGATTCTTGCCAAAGTCACATGGAAAGAGTTTTTGCAAGACTCGGTGTCCCAAAACACTGATGAGTAAAATACATGATGCAGATTCCACACACTTTTGTGTTTGGATTAATCATGTATTCCATGGTATGTAAAACAACCAGATATGTCCGATACTCCCAAGGTGTTGCGAGTATGGATACCAAAGTGATCAAATTACTGATCATGGGACAACAGTGAAAGATGTCACAGAGTACTAGAGTAAGTACTGATGACATGGTTTTCTCGCAAGCAGAGATCATGAAGAGTTCGTTGTAAAATGTTACATCGATACAGTCTTCATCTTTTCTCCATGCGATTTTCGATTTAAATTAAGGGTTTTGTGTAACACACAATGTGGTGGCACAGTTAGTTGGAATTTGTTCAAACTAGTTACTGTGGCGAATTCTATAACAAGGGCTAAGTATGTTGACGCTTTAGAAGCGACAAAGAAGATGTTGAATCATATAGTTCATTCATGAACTTAGTATAGTTCCAAGATGGCTTTTGACAATGGGACACTACTGCAGGTAGTTGCTCCAAAACTCAGTCTGAGGAATCCAGGTTCGACCTGTGATTCACATACATACAAAGCCAAGTCCACACAAAATATGAATTTTGTGAAAACGTGAAAACGCGAGGACATGCAAAGATACACACGGAACTGAAGTCGTCAGATCCGTTGGACATCAGGCTATACCACAAGCGAAGCACATTTACACCGGTGTGCCACAGGTGTAAAGTGCATTAGCATTAACTAGATTATTGACTCTAGTGCAAGTGGGAGTCTGTAGGAGATATGCCCTAGAGGCAATAATAAATGATATTATTTATCTCCGAGTTCATAATTATGTTTATGTTCCATGCTATAACTGCTATGGTTCTCGACTCTGCAATAACCACGAGGCTCGGAGGAAGACTCATATGCACGTGTGGAATAATAAACGGTAAAATGTATTCCTAGTCTGGCCTCTAAGACTAGCTCAAGTGTTGCATGATGGTTATGTTTTCCTGATCATGGGCATGTCTATGTCAGCAACCTTGAGGGCATAATGTTAAGAGAACATTTGTGTTGAATCGACCCGGCATGATGTTATGCTATGAGATTCATTCGTCACAAGTTTATTGGTACATAACACAGAGATGGTTAACGTTTGCATGATTCCTTAGACCATGAGAGTATCGAGTTTCTTCATGCTTGCTTCATGAACTTTGGGGTTTGTTAAACGTCATCCGTAAATGGGTGGCTATTACGGTGGCTTACGGGTTCATGGAAAAGTGTGTCAAGTAACTTGATAGCTCAAGATTGGGATTTGCTCCTCCGACGATGGAGAGATATCTCTGGGCCCTCTCGGTGTTACGGTATCCATCATCGTCTGGCCAGACACTTTGTGATTTGATCACGGGGATGCCGGAACACGATAACAAGAAAAGAGAACAATACCGGTAACGAGGTAACTAGCATAGTGGACAAGTTGTTGATCCACGGGAATGCCAACATGTCTCACCTCGGGTATTTGTAACATATCGCGAAGCAACAGGAATAGCACACGACAACTGAAGGTTCACTCGAATATTTATTCGTGTGGGTATAGGGGTCAATATGGGTGTCCACGGCTCCGATGTTGATCATTGATTGGAAGGGGTTCCAGGTCATGTCTATACTTCACCGAACCTATAGGGTCACACGCTTAAGGGTCATCTATCTGCTGAATACTAGACAGGGAGTCTGAGAGAAAATCACCGAAAAAGTTTCGGACAGCGGAATCGTACCGCAGAGAGAGGTCATCGGATAAGTTTCGATGATACCGAAAAGTTGTTTCGGGATACACCATTAAGTCAAATTGGTTTCGGCACATGCCTGATAATTCTTGGAGGATGCCAGAATCATTCTGGAAGCTTTTTGGAATTTTCTGAGATAAAAACCGGAAATGTTCCGGAGCTGCCGGAGCCACTTCAGATGCGTTTCGCAGATGAAAATCACTAAAACCGGAATTGTTTCGGAACGCGTTGAAAATCATTTTAGTGGGTACTGGAAATGTTCTTAGCCCACATAAATATTTTCAGTTCGATCAGACGCTGAAAAATGTCGTCGTGAATAGTGAAAATCAGCTTTATGGTTACTTAATGGAAAGCCACCTTTTGGGGCTTTGCTCCAAAAGATCTTGGGGATGACATGGATGGATAGGAGCCATTTTTTGGGCCCCTCATGGGGGTGTGGCCGGCCACATGGGGTATCCTCCCTTGGGGACCCTCTTGTTCCTTGGTTTCACTCCTAGGTCCTTGTGGAAGGACTTCATTCATGTGCATTTTGGGTTTTTTGTGAAACTACCCTACCCCCTTGGGATTTCCTATAAATAGAGGTGGAGGGGCAGCCCTCCACACTCATCCCTTGCTCTCATACACATGCCATGCATTATCTGGCTTCTTCTCTCCCTCCCACGAAAAGAGTTTCGTAGAGCCGTAAGGCTGTCTGGGTTCCGGCAGGAACTAGTTCTGGACGGCGAAGCCCTGCCGGATAGATGACACCGTATGTGTGCAACTCTATAGAGAGATCGTAGTTTCGGTCTTAGTTCGTGAGTGCCTCCCGAAGGGCTGTCCGTGTGACCGTCCGAGTTTCGAAGGTCCTCCCGAAGGGCTGTCCGAGTGACCGTTCGAGTTTCGAAGGTCCTCCCGAAGGGCTGTCCGCGACACCGTCCGGGGGGGCTGTTCGACCGCCTCCCGGAGGGCTGTCTGAGGAGCAGATGAGGGTATACATCCTCGCGGTTGGGAGGTTGTAAATCCTAGCTGCGGGGATCCGCACCGCCGATCGTCATCGACTCTACTTCCCGCTGCGCTACGAGTCGGTAACGAAAAAGATCAAACCATGTATGCAGTCTCCATAGTGGTCCTGGGCTGGTGCGTAGGTCGGAAAATTTTTGTTTTCTGCTGCGTTACCCTACATGATTCAGGCTTCAGTTGCCATCCCCTTGCTCCTGATGGCTCGAATTCCCCCTCTCCCTGCCCCAAATTGAGAGCGCTTCTAGGATTCGATAGTGCACCAAAAGCTGCAGCTCGAACCCAGGATGCTCAAGATCGTGAGCAGGACAAGCTAAAGATGGAGCGGATGTAGGAGATCATCTCCTTGTTCGTTTACAGGGAGGACATGCAAGCTCCGGGGGCGAGGGTGTTCCACATGTTTTCCAAGGAGGAGGACCTCCGCCTCTTCACCGACGGGAGGGCGGTAGGTCACTTGTTGAAATTTAGTCCACTTGTTGAAATTTAGTTCTCCTATTCAAATATAGTTCACCCCATTAAAGTCTAGTTCACTAAATTCTAATTTCGTTACTCTCTTTTTGCTATATGATTACTTCACTCAAATTCAAAATTAGTTCACCTTATTAAAATTTTGGTCCCTCAAATTCAAATTTAGATCATTTCTTTTCAAAACTAGCTCACTCCTATTTTCACTCAAATGTAAATCTACTTATTCAATTTTCAGGTCATTTATATTCAATTTTAATTAATTCATATTAAAATTAAATCACCTTATTCAACTTTAGCTCGCTTGTTCAAATTTATTTCACTCTTATGCTAAATTAATTCACCTTGTTCAAATTTAGTTTACTCTCTTTTTAAAAATTCTATCACTCAAATTTAGTTCACTAAATTCAGATTTAATTTAGTGCACTAAATTCAAATGTACTTCACTCAGTTTCAAATTTAGTTCCATTTTCAAAATTCAATTCACTTATTCAATTTAGTTCACTTCTTCAACATAGTTCACTTCTTCGAATTTTAATTCACTCTCTTTTCAAATTTTTTTATTTGCCTTTTTCCAAATTAGTTCATTCAAAGTCAAACTTAGTGCACTCTTTTTTTAGATTTAGTCCAGATATTCAGATTTAACTCACGTATTCAAATTTAGTTCCCTTGTTCAAATTTTAGTTCCTCTATTTTTCAAAATTATTTCACTCAAATTCAAATTTAGTTCACTCTCTTTTTCATATTTAGTTCACCCCCTTTTTCAAAATTAGTTCACTAGGTTTAGTTCACTCTCTTTTCAAATTGTATTCACCTATTTAAATTTCATTCACTTATGGAAATATAATTTGCTTTATTCAAATCTAGTTTATTTGTTCAAATTTAGTTCACTCTCTCTTTCAAAATTAGTTCACTCAAATTAATGTTTAGTTCACTCTCTTTTTCAAGATTAGTTCACCAGATTTAGTTCACTCTCTTTTTCAAGATTAGTTCACCAGATTTAGTTCACTCTCTTTTCAAATTTTGTCCAGTTATTAAAACTAATTCACTTATTGAAATTTAGTTTGCTTTATTCAAATCTAGTTAATTCGTTCAAATTTAGTTCACTTATTCACATTTAGCGCACTCGCTTTTCAGTTTTAGTTTGCTCCCATTCAAATTTAGATCACCTAATTTTCAAATTCAGTTCACCCTCCTTTTCAAATTTAGTCCACTAATCTCAAATATAGTTCACTCTTATTCAATTTTAGTTCGTCTTATTCAAATTTAGTTCACTTAATTACTTTAGTACACTCTCTTTTCAAAAAATTAGTTCACTGAAATTCAAATTTATTTCATTCAGTTTCAAATTTAGTTAGATTTTTAAATTAATTTAGTTACTCAAATTAGTTCATCTTATTCATATATGGTTTCTTCGACTTTAGTTCACTCTCTTTTCCAAAATTAGTTCACTCAAATTCAAATTTAGTTCACTCTCATTTCAAATTTTATTTCACCTATTCTAATTTATTTCGGTTATTCCAATCTTAGTTCACTTTATTCAAATTTAGTTAGTTTTTGTTTTTCAAATTTACTTTACTTATTCACATTATGTTCACCCTCGTTCTAATTTAGTTCACTTTCTTTTTCATATTTAGTTCACTAACTTCAAATATAGTTCACCAAATTTCAAATTTAACTCACTTTTACTCAAATTTAGTTCATTTTATTTCTTATTTAATTTTCTAATTCAAATTTAGTTCAGTAATTCAATTTAGTTCACTCTTTCAAATTTAGTTCACCTTATTCATATTTACTTTATTCTCTTTCCAAAGTTCACTCAAATCCATATTTAGTTTACTATTTCTAAAAGACTACTTCACCTTACTCAAATTTAGTCCACTCACATTCAACGTTCACTCTGATTGTGATCGGAGTAGTACTTTCTCTCGTTCTGTTTAATATATTATTACAACAAGACTTCTGAATGTGCTTTATCCGTTTTCTCATTTCGTCGTTGGCTTCAATATTGAAAAATGTTTCTTCGGATTTTATGACAAACAAGAATTCAACACTACATATTTTTTCTCCTTTTTCTACAAATTATCTCTGAACCAAGTAATACCTGATTATTGTTCTGTTCTTCAATCATTTTTATCTTCTTTTCCCTATCTTTCCTCATGAATTATTTTAAATAAAAATAAAAATTAAAAGATAAGAGAAAAAATAAAGCAGTGCACAACCTCGTTCCAACGGCGAACAAAAGAACAAACAATAAAGCACAACCATTTTCCATAATTCAGGGAATTCGGATCGATGCAATTGAGTTCATTACAACACAAATAGTGAACAAAGCAGAGATCGAACATAACAACAACACCAAACAGTTACACCATCGAATGGGCTTCCTAATGCAGCCCACGAAGAAACCATGTAGGCGCATGAACTCCTACTAGGCGCCAGCCTGCGAGGAATGCAACTATGCAAGCACACGGGCCCTGCTCTCACGGAGGAAGACATGCAAGCATCGTTATTTTTCTCTCTTTTTTCTCTTTCCATTTTTGTTTCTTATTTTCACTTTCGTTTCTTTTATCTACTTTTAAATATCTCTAGAATATTTTGGGGAAAATACTCTTACCTTTTATATTTCATTAATTCTAAGTAAAAAAAGTCGTATAAGATGGAAAACCATTACATAGCATATTTGGAAATCGTCTGCAAATTAAAAATTAATAATGACATTTTAACAAAATATCCATTGTCTATTTGAAAAGTTATAGTGCATATTGAAATCATGTTTATCATGTTTTCTGAAAAAAATGTTTGTCGCATGTCTGAAAATTGTTGATCCCATATTTATTAAGTGTTTAAGTAATGTTCCTCACATATTTAGTAAATACATACCTTGCAGGTATTCTAAACCTGATCATTGAAGTGACATAAATTAATGAAAATGCAAGAAATATCGGCGTTCAAGCTGTAAAGTGAGGATATCAGGTTTAGAATGGTGATTATTTAAGTTAACCACGAAGTGGGGAAGTCTACGGTTCGTATTCGAGATGAGTTATCGACTAGTACTTGTAGTAGACTAGTTTTTTTTCCAGAAAAAAACTAGTCTGCTACATATACTAGCTAAACACTTGTGCGTAGACTAGTTAACTCCTATATTTCTTTACCTGATAACAAAGCACCGACTGCTTTTGGTGGTCCGTCGTCCCACATTTTGCAGAAAAATCCCTGTTCCTGAGAAATTAACCCGCAGTCTTAACTTAAACGTTTCGCTTTTTGTAGAAAACTCCCTGAGGTTTCGGTTAATCAACTGTGGTCCTATATTAAGTGACAATAAAAAACCTTTCACCTTTTTTAGAAACCCCCCTGAGATTTTGGTTAATTAACCTGCCGTACGTCTACAAAATAATGTTTTTATATAGATTTAAATGTTTTTTAAAATATTCATATCTTTTAAACCATAACTCTAGTTTTAACATGTTATATATGAAAATTGATTAGAAAAATGTGTAGAATATGAAAATGATGTCATTTTTATCCGTTAACCATTTTTAAAGGCTGTTTAGAGACAGATTCAAATTCTTTAAAAAATATTCTTATCTTTTAAATCTAACTCCGATTTTTTTTTCGTCGACTGCTCTTCATTCTGCAGAATATCGGCCTGCCCGTCTTGTTCTCGCTTGCTGTCTTCTCTCTGGTGGTCGTCAATGCCAACGGGCGCCGGCAGGTAAGTGTCTACCCCATCCATACATCTCAACTTGTGATCTAGGCAGCGGCAGCATTGAGAGCTCGTCTCCCCCGTCCATGCATCTCAACTTCTGGTCCAGGCAGCGTGTGTATCTGTATCCTTCATCTGATTCTAGTCTAGAAATTTGTTCAAGCAGCAGCAGGCCATATAGATATAGATGCATGGCTTCCGCATAGTGCATTATGCACTCATGAAATTAGCAGTTACGTTGTTGCTGCCGCCGGAGAGCAAAACCAACATGAGACGACCTCCAAGGTTGCCGGGGGCAATGTCGCGGAAGGCTCGTCGACGGCGTACCCTCCAGGACAGCGCTGTCCTCGTCGGCGTCGCGGGCGGCCAAGGACCCCTTCGCGGCCTCCGTGCAGTGCAGTTTGCCATGGCCCGGGCGGGTCGGCGCGCTCGAGGCACGGCGCTGGCGCTGCACGGCAAGCACAAG
Source organism: Aegilops tauschii subsp. strangulata (assembly GCF_002575655.3). Taxonomy (NCBI): domain Eukaryota; kingdom Viridiplantae; phylum Streptophyta; class Magnoliopsida; order Poales; family Poaceae; genus Aegilops; species Aegilops tauschii. The sequence goes on along the minus strand of NC_053040.3, from coordinate 3,303,792 downwards.
GGCGGGAGCGTGACGCCGCCACCACCCGCCGCGCCCGCGCAGTCGACGCCGCCCAAGAGGACCTGTTCCCGTCCTGGGTCTCCGACCACGACACGAAGCTCTTCGAGTCTGCCACGGGCGGCGTGACACCGGACGCCGTGGTGACGCTGTATGGCAGCGGGACGCACCGAACCAACGTCGACGCGATCGACACCCAAGTGGGCTGCTGCGGAATGGCCAGCTCCACATCGCTCACTCGCCGCAACCTAACCCAGCAAAGGGACACGGACATCAACCTAACCCAGCTAGCTCCACATTCCACATCGCACGCACGCAGCAATGGCGCCCGTTGTGGAGCGCGCGTCATCGGCGCCGCACTTTCTCGTGGTGACGTACCCGGCGCAGGGCCACATCAACCCGGCGCGGCACCTCGCGCTGCGCCGGGCGCCCGTGTCACCGTCTCCACCGCCGTCTCCGCCTGCCGCAAGATGTTCTCGGACCACGCGGACGCGGCGGCGGTGGACCATGTCGACGGCGCCGGCGTCCGCTACGTGCCCTTCTCCGACGGCTTCGACGCCGGCTTCGACGGGGACATCACGGACTACATATCGAGCCTCAAGGCTGTGGGTCCCCGCACGCTGGACAGCGTGCTCGCGCGCCTCCGCGACGCCGGCACCCCCGTCACGCAGCTGGTGTACACGCAGGTCGTCTCCTGGGCCGCCGACGTCCCGCGCGCGCACGGCGTGCCCGCGGTGCTCTACTGGATCCAGCAGGCCACCGTGCTCACCGCCTACTTCCACTTCTTGCGCGGCACCGACAGTCTCGACCAGGCCGTCGCCGCGGCGGCGAGCAACCCGTGGGCGGACATTCGCGTCCGAGGGCTCCCGCCGATGCGCGTGCGTGACCTGCCGTCCTCCTTCACCACCACCGGCGACGACCACCACCCCTACGCCTTCATGCTACGCGACATGCGCGAGCTGCTCGACGTGCTGGGCCGCGAGGACACGCCTACCGTGCTCGCCAACACGTTCCACGCCATGGAGCCCGACGCGGTGGCGACGCTGAGCCAGAGCGGCATCCACGTCGTCCCCATCGGCCCCGTGCTCTCCTTCCTGGATGCCTCGGCGGCGTCGGCCAGCAACAACAACAACAACAACGACCTGTTCAAGCTGGACGGCAAGGGGTACCTGGAGTGGCTGGACGCGCAGGCAGCGGGGTCGGTGGTGTACATCTCCTTCGGGAGCTCGTCCGCGATGAGCAAGCGGCAAATCACTGAGGTGGCGCGCGGCATGGCGGAGAGCGGCCGGCTGTTCTTGTGGCTGCTGAGGAAGGACAACCGCAGCGAGGTCGACGGCGACGAGCTGAAGCTGTGCGCCGGCGGTGGCATGGTGGTGGAGTGGTGCGACCAGGCAAAGGTGCTGTCGCACCCGGCGGTGGGGTGCTTCGTGACGCACTGCGGATGGAACTCGACGCTGGAGAGCGTTGCGTGCGGCGTGCCGGTAGTCGGAGTGCCGCAATGGACGGACCAGGGCACCAATGCGTGGCTCGTGGAGCGGCAGCTCGGCACCGGGGTAAGGGCCGCCGTGATCAGCGACAAGGACGGCGTGCTAGAGGCTGGCGAGCTGCGGAGGTGCATCAGCTTCGTCACATCGGATGTTGTGCGCGCCATGGCGGAGCTGTGGAAGGAAAAAGGCACGGGGGGCGGCGGCCGTGGGCGGCTCACCTCAGGGCGTTCGTTGCCGGGGAGGTCGCCCTCGCCGGCAACTAGCCAGCCGGCTGGTAGGCCACCTTGCATGCACGGCATTGTTCTGCAAACATACAGAAGGACGACGTACATACGAGACGAGACGACTTGCTCCGTACCGTACTGTCGACGTTGCATCTGTTAGGACAACTGAAAAAAAATAGCGCCCTATATCCTCGCTAATATCCTCGCTAATAGCACGCTATAGCGTATTAAGAATTGTCTCGCTAAATATATCGATATACAACGTCTCGCTAATAGCACGCCATAGCGCGATATAGCACGCTAATAGCATATTTTGAGCTCCACGCTATTTTGCTGTAGCGTGCTATTTTTTCCCTTGGTTAGGACATCTCTAACAGTAACCCGCAAAAATCTTTCCCGTGTGTGTGGACAGGGGACCAGTTTACAAACACGGATGCGAGAGCAGCCATCCAACGCTAGCCGCATCCGTCCGGCCTTCCTCATTTTTTCTCCAAGTCCGCACGATCAATTAGCCGCATGCAAAGGATACAGACGTTCAAACAGCCACATGCAGCACAAGTTCAAATTAAAAAAGAAAATCAAATATCACATCCTAACATTGTTCTCCCCTTTCATCGCCCATTGATGCTCAATCAGATATTTTTTCAGCTGCTCGTATCGCTTATCGTTAGCGTTTCGGTCGGTTGGGGATTAGAGATTAATAGAAAATCGACCGGTTAATCAATTTTATTGGTTGACTATTAATCGGGCATTTTTCTGTAACTCCCAGGTTTCCTGCACTAAAATATGGTATATTCAACGCAAAAAATATTGAGCAAAAGTGTTACCTTGATTACTTGGCTTTGAATACTATAAAGTGACAAAAAAATAGAACAAGAATACATATTAGGTAACAACGTCCAAAAACACAAATAAACATAGTTTTTACACACATAGTGCTAGAAATAGGCCAGACGGTAGATTCCTGATAAATCGCTTGTTTGAGTGATAAATCGGCCCAAACGATAAATGGTGAGGATATGGCATAATCTTATCGGTCACCCCATGAGTAGTGATAAAGCGGACGATAAAGCGCTGAATCGGAAGATTTCTTGAACAGTGCGAATTTGTTGTTGCATCTGAATAAACTCCTTAAATGTGGCCGGATTCTGGTCCTGAAGGTGGATAGGATCATCCATGTTCTCAAATTCTAGAGCTACGGCAGCATCGTTACCCTCATCCTTGATGATGATGTTATGCATGATGACACAACATGTCATCACCTCGCACAAGGTCTCTGGTTCCCATCGTTTAGGAGGTCCACGAACAACTATGAAACGGGCTTCCAGAACTCCAAATGCTGACGAAAATGGTCAGCGAATAATGCATCGGGGGCAAAGTAGTCGGCGATCAGTGTCAAATGCGTGCCCTATTGCGTTTGAGCACCCGATGACCCTTGATCGAGCCTTTGAAATTGAGAACATGGTCCTCTGCACGCTCCATATCTTTAAGGACCGTGTGCATCATCGTCGTTTCATCGGAGTACTCCTCTCCTGGCTAGCTATCCGACGACTCAACATACTGCTTGTATATGTACTCCAAATCGGAATCCATTGCTAGAAAGAAGAAGGGACAACTGTTTTTAGCTCTTGTGATTGATCGAACAGTTGACGGGCATGGTGAGAGAATAGCGGTAGCAGATGGTACCTGGCAGGGCTGCCCGAGGACAGGGGTTGAACGGAGACGGAGGAGAAGCCGGGTGGAGTCCTGCTGGAGCGCTGGAGGTGCGGTGATGCAGAGTTCCGGCAGGGGTGTGGCGTTGCGGCCGGTGTGGTGGAGCAGCGGCGAAGACAAGAGAGAAAGAAGGAAGGAGAGAAAATGGGGAGGATGGAGTCACGAGGTCCGCAAAGGGTTTTGAGTGAACGCACTTTCTCCCGCACACCTGGGACAAACGTGAAGGCTTTGCGGGCGCCCGGACCGCTACCACACCCGCGTGTGCCCTCCCTGGACCACACAAAGCCCTTCCCCCGCCCGCACGTATGCTTCCTGCCCGAAACGGTAAGTGCCATTCCAGAGCGTTAGTGTCCGCATTCATGCCCATCCAGAGAGGACACTACCTCTCACTGGTGTTGGCATTGAAGCGGCGCGCTGGCCAAGAGAGCGCCGCCCGCGCCGCTTCCTGATGCATGCAGATGCTCCACGTTCAAAAAAAATTGCGGTCATCCGTCCGTCCGTCTGTCGCCCACATTAATGACACACGGTTGCCGAGGAACCTACTCCGACGCCACCCATTCGCCCCTCTGCCGCCCATTGCCGTCTCGCCCGCTATATAAACTGCATCCCCAGCCATTGTTGCATTAATCCTCCTCTGGCCCCTTTCTCCTCTCCTGCACAACTCCCACCATGGCATCCTCTCACTCCAAAGCTCACTGGGACGCACTTTAGCCAGAGCAGAAGAAGGAGATGGCTGCCATTGCTGTCGGCTGGCAGGCCGGAGGCTAACGACATCTCAATGGAGGATGCAGTTGAGAACGAGCCGGCGCCACCCTCGTCGGTGCATCGCACCATGACCATCGGCAAGGCCCATGCCCATTACATGGACATGGTGCTGGAGGAGCATTTTGGGAGGCGTAGGCCGATACCGCCTACAACCTCCAGCTCCTCCAGGAGCACCAGCAGGCTGAGGAGCAGCTCAACGTCCATAGGAAGATCGCGCCAGACGCGGACGTGGTGTAGCAAGCGGCTTTGCTTGAGCCCTACACCTCCACCCGTGAGATCCGCCTCGCCGCTGGTGGTACTGCCTGCATCAGGTGGAACTGGAGGCCGCCTACAAGGAGTTGGATGAGGTGGGAGACGAGGTGTGGCAAGACCGACGATGAGGACGACATCACCGGCTGCGCCGAGGCCACGCCCCGCTTGCACGACCATGAGCCAACACGTCAGCGGGCGCAGCCGGCAGCATGGTAGGTCGCCGCAGCTTGGGTCCCAGGAAGTCCACTGCTCCTCCCCTCCCATCGACACCAAGCTTCATGGGCTGCCCATTGTAGGTCAATTAGCCGCTTGGCGGCGATGTGGACGCGGACAACTTCACTTTCCGGGGCTTCGTAGGCAAAGGTTACGGAGGCGGAGCTGGGGAGCGCCGATGCGAAATTGGAGAAGGCTAAGCTTCAGTTCTCGTGGCTCACCGCCAGACATGGGGAACGGGCGCCAATGATCTTTTAGTTTAGGTATTATACCTCTATTGTCGTGTCGGATGAGCACCGCTTTTAGTTGAAATATGTCCAAGATGTTTGCATGAAAAAAATTTGAACATGTTTGCATGAATTTCGTCGGGTTGTTCGGATAATAGTTAAAATTTATACGGGCAGCTTCGGATGGCCACCTCCCGTTTCCATGTCCGCGGACTGGTCCTCCCCTGTACACGGACAGACGCCCTAAGGCACTCCTTTGGCCGTTCTGTAATTTCGTTAATGTAGCATTGTTCCAATCATCTAAAGGTATTGCCACGTTGCTCTGCAATACCAAAGGAATTTTGCATTTGCACGTTACCAGTGGCTTGTGAGGAAGGCACGCGTTTTTCTCCATCTTAAAAAAAAAACAATCTCTTCTCCATCTCAATTTTCCTAAAAAAATACCGGGATATCTACCTGAGGTTAGAGATGTTCGCTAGGAGAAATCAAAGACTGGGAACCTGGCCTGACAAATAGCATGCATATGTGTATGTCTTTTACCGACTTAAAAAATTACCACTAATTATCACTAGGAAAGTATTTACTGATACATAAACTATTTACTGATGATTTACAAAAGAAGTCGTGCTCTAAATTACAAAGGAAGTCACCAGGCTATACTCCTAAAACTTATGTAGGTCAAGGCAAGTGTGTAAAAAGAGTACTTGTATCAAGGATACATATACAAACATGGCAAAAGTTTATTGCCCATATGGCAAATGATGTATGTCCAGCAAAAACATTTAAAATTAGTGGAAAAATACAGAGGTAGATCATGATAAAATGTGGATAAAAAAGAAAAGTACTTGTAAATTTCCAAGAGCATGGCAAAAGCGCGTATTATATAAGAAAATGACTTATGGGAATCTGCAAATATATTTTGACAAAAATTCCGTGCTCTTTGTTATAACATACAGGTCACATGCATCGAAAAATGAACTTGCCAATGTAGAAATAATATAATTGTCTTGTAATATTGCAAAACTTGTCGCATGGTGTTTTGGTTTCCGGGTGCATTTGCTCCCACATGAACAGTAAAATAAAAACAAATTGTATTTTTCAAGAAAATCTGAATTTTTTTAGATGTTTCTGTTAGTGTCGCTAGCGTGCTTGACAATTTTCATGCGAAATGGAGTAGCACTGTTTTGTCTGTGAAAAAACAAATCTGGGTGTAACATTTGGGGCAAACATTTGGTGTTCAATATTTTTTTGTGCAAGCCAAAATGCTTAACCTTTTTACCTACAATTTTGCAGGTAGCATTTTGATGTGACTATGAACACATAAAAATTTTGCTTGTATTTTTTTTGACATTTTAAAAATTATTTTCGGCTCAGAGGAGCACGAGCACGATTGAGCCCAATTGGATTTCTGAACTTATCATAACCGACTATGAATCATTGCGCATAACCTGATCTATACCCACTGCAACTCAAAACCCACAAGTAAGTAAAATATTTCTTCTCCACCCATAATTAAGGCCGTTGTCTCCATCATCACCTAACCGGTTGTTGGTTGGCCCCTGTCATGCGTGTATGTAGTACAACAAACAAGTGGCATTTAACGTCCCTAAAAAAGTGGCATTTAACGAATACAATCTTGTCGTGGTATGTTTGTCATTAGTCCTTCACTGTATATTGATTCTAGCAACTGCTACAATATTCATTTCATTTCGCACCCACGCTGATAAGTTAGTATATGTATTCATATTTGGTCATGACATAAGGCTAGTCATAGTGACGAGTAACTTAGACTAGGGTCATGCATATGACACTAGTCTATATTACCTTCGTAGTGCAAAGTATCATAGAGGTATTATGACAGATTATTGCATTTATTAGATTGTACTCATTTTTTTCTTGAGAAAGGCTATGTGATGGTAGCATAGTATGTTAGAGCATCTACAACCATAATTGTCTAATATGAGGCCCTATACGGCCGCGGACGTGTCCAGACGCGCCCGCTGGCAGTGACAGGCAGTCCCCATTTCTCTCTGTCTACAACCATAGTCCTCATATGCCCGCATCCACACCCATACATTGCAAGCAACAACGTAAGCAACATAGAAAACGTAGATCAAAATCAGAATATATCAAACGAGAAATACAGATACATTTTGCGTCGGGCATAGTGCATCGGACACCCTTCATCGGACCCAAAAGACATAGTTCGCTGGATTATACTAGATATAAAATAGACATAGAGCTAGACGATGCGGAGATCACCATTTCTTGGCTAGTCCTTTGCCCTTGTGGTCACTGGTGGGGCGGTCCATCTCCGTGTAGGCGTCCGTGGCAGGTGGATCATCGCTGCCGTCCGTGCTAGTGGTGCCACTCTCCAACGATGACGAGATGTAGCTGGAGAGGCAGCACACGGTGCAGGACTGCTTCTTCGCATGGCGTGGCGCATTGGCCTTGGCGTTCTATTTCTCCTTCACGAAGCGCTTCGAAGCTTCAAATCCTGATCCGGAGCGCCTTTGCATTTTTCATCGGGGGTGTCTACCGTCCGTCTCCGCCGGGGTTAGCGAACGGCACATGACCTCGCGGAGGAGCTATTCCTCCGGGTCGACAGGGATAGAACGTGCACATTGGCGGGAAGAGCCGGACTCTGCCTCAGCCCACTGCCGCTCGTGCAGGGCGGCCTTGGCCTCCGACTCTGGCATCTGCATCCTCACGGGAGCCGCGTGCAGAAGGACCTAGAATTGCCCGGGAGGAGCTGCCACCGAGGGCGAGAGGATTGGGCTGTCCTACTCCGGATCTGGAGGTGTGCAGAGCGGGACGGGTGAGCCTACTGGAGCACTTATATATTGTAATTCCTATATTGGGCCACGATGATAGAGACCTCAAAATAAATGCGCATGCCAACAAATTAAAAAGAAGACATTAAGCTTGTTGTGTTCCATCATGTAACCGTTTTAAATGTTTGTAGCAGGTGGGAACCCAGCTGGAAGAACCTGCTTACGTAGTTATCTTTTGGAGCATCAAAGTGATAATTGTTGTGACTAGCTTAAATAAGAGGCAATATCACTGGATGGTAAATTTTTAGGCTTTTTACACGTCCGGCGAGTGGTAGCAACGTTTGCCTGCGTCTATACGGATGGTAAACCGGCCCAATTAACAGCAGCAACATGTGTATGCGGACGAAAAACCCAGAACCAAGGCCCAATACGCCCTCAAGGGCAAAAACAAATCATTATATGTTCAATATACGTGGAAGGACGAAATTATATGTGAAGGGACTAAAAATAATTCAGAGAACCTATAAGGAGGACAAAACCAAGAATATCACCTTGCTTTATTAGTAGGGGTAGGTATAGATATAGATTTGATGTGCGTTGCATGCATGGCAACTCAAAAAGGTATTACTTTGTAGGCTAGTTCTGTACGATTAGGAAGTGATCGGCCTTGCCGGTGATTAGTTTAGGGAAGTGTCCTGGCTTTGTAAAGCCACGTGACAGTCAAAATAGAAGTGCTAGTCGTGCTGTGTTAGGAAAGCTACTTTTGTATTGGAGAAATACTAGTTCGTGTTAGCTGTTGAGCCCTAGTCCATGATTAGGGGTGGATTAACGAGTTGCTCGGCTTGTTAAGCTCGCGCTCGTTAAAGCTCGGGTCCGTTGATTTTGCGCATATTAGAGGATACGAGACGTACCCTTGGCTAAAGTTTTTGTTCGTGTGCGTTCGTGTGTTTCGATGTGATCGACCCTTTGGGAGAGTTCCAACAATCTAGTTTCAATCAATTAAGAACACGAGAACACTCGCCGGAGAGTAGGGAGCGCATGGCGTAACGGGAAGGTGCACACATTGGAATTGAAAGTGTTGGTTCTTCATCCATCAGAACAACACTGAAGTGAAGACGTAAAGAGAAGACAAAACACCCTACTAACCTTAATCGGCTACACAACTACTGTGCCGATGATTTCACATGGATTTCTGCGTATTCCGCATAAATTATATATGGGCTCATCAAAGCATGTGCTCCACCCGTTTCCTTTTGCTCAGCATATAAAAGTTGGTCAAAGTCAAACTACACAAAGTTTGACCAAATTGATATCAAAACGTATGAACATTTACAATACTACTAAATCTGTATAGTATGAGTATACATTTCACGGTTCATCTGATAATATTGATTTTATGTTGTGAATGTTGATGTTTTTATTAATATAAAGTTAGTCAAACTTTACAAAGCTTGACTTTGACCAAACTTTATCTGCAGACTAAAAAGAAACGGAGGGAGCAAATAGGAGAGGTCAAAAGGGTTGAATCAACTTTGTGCAAAACAATATTACATAAAGTTTCCGCATTACAGTTTTTCTTACAGTATACTCCCATCTAGTGAGTTCTGACGAAGGTTGAGTTCCTCGAGTTGAGTACAACTTCCTATACTTGCAGGTATCCTTCCACTAATGTTGTTCTCATCCAGTTTCAAAGAAATTAGCTTAACCAGATTACCAATGGTATCTGGGATTTGCCCTGACAGTTTGTTGTGTGCAAAGGATAGATGGACCAAGCGGTACAAATTACCAATAGTTGGTGGTATATTTCCAGTGATAAGATTGTAATCCATGTAAACCCTAGTGAGGCTCTTAAGATTGCCAATCTCCGGTGGTATAGGCCCAGAAATTTGGTTTTCCCTTAGCCAAAGCCAATCGAGACTATTAGAAAGATTGCCTATCGAACTTGGCATTTTGCCTTGAAGATTGTTCCCAACCAACAGCAGCTTAGTCAACCTGGTACAATTTGCGAGTGAAGACATAAATCCCCATTTTCATGTTTCTAGCCTGTTGTATGACAAATCAAGTTCCTCCAAATTTGGCAATGACCCAAAGAAGGGTATGAACTCAGTTAGTGTGTTGTTATACAAGTAAAGACGACGAAGGTTGTAAGCTTTGGGAAGAGAAGCTGGGATTGGGCCATCAAACTTGTTTGTTGAGAGCACTAATGTCTGAATATTCGGGAGTGTGTAGCTAATATTGGGGGGTAACCTTCCAACAAGCGAGTTGTTTCCTAGGCTAAGAAATGTCAGAGATGACATATTGAAGAGAGATGGTGGAACTGTCCCAGACAAGTTGTTGGCGGTCAATGTCAGTATCTGCAGAGGTGAGATATAACCTAAGCTCTCTGGTATGCTCCCGACTAAATTGTTCCCTGTAAGACGAAGATCCACAAGGGAGGAAAGGTTCCCTAGTGAGGAAGGTAGTTTTCCTGAAATATGATTATCGCTTAAATCGAGGTATTCAATAGGGGGAGAAGTGGTAGTAACAACAGGTATGGAACCAACAAGGTTGTTCTGTTGGAGGGAAATGTCAACAAGAGATGATGTGTTGAAGAGAGCCTTTGGCAGTTTTCCACCAAGACTATTGCTATTGAGCCAAAGTATTCGGAGGGATGAACTATATGCCAGGGACTCCGGGATGACCCCTGTTAGAGCATTCACCCCAAGATTGACATATGTGCACTAGTACAAAACAGGGCTTTCGTCACAGGGCAATATTCACATTAGTCCCGGTTCAGTCACGAACCGGGACTAATGTGAACATTGGTCCCGGTTCGTGCGGCTAAGGCATTAGTCCCGGTTCACCTGGGCCCTTTAGTCCCGGTTGGTGCCACGAACCGGGACTAAAGGGTGCGATGCCCATTAGTACCGGTTGGTGGCACCAACCGGGACTAATGGTTAGACCTTTAGTCCCGGTTGGTGCCACCAACCGGTACTAATGGGCTTTGAGGCATTAGTACCGGTTCATGGCACGAACCGGTACTAAAGGGCCCATTTTCAAACTCTACCCCCCCCCCCCCTGTGGACCGCCTTTTCAGTTTTAGAAAAAACAAAAGAAAATGATGGAAATGTCAAAAAAATAAAATAAAATAAGTTTCCCATGTGATATGTGGTCTAGTTGTTGGGAAAATTAACAAATATGAATTTCGACTTTATTTGCAAAATCTCTCTGGAATTTCTTAAAATGGGCATAACTTTTGCATACGAACTCGGATGAAAAAGTTTTTTATATGAAAAATCATCTAGTCGAAAAGTTTAAACATTTTCAAAATCCTCAAAAACCTAACAGAAAAAAAGTTACGGGGCTTTTAAGATCTGGAGAGGCAAAAAAATTCAAAAAATTTCAAACTGTGGTCAAACAATGGTCAAACTAATTATTCTAGAATATTAGTGTTATTAAATAATTATTTCAGTTTTTTTGAATTTTGGTCAAATCTGGTCAAACTGTGGTTAAACAATGGTCAAACTAATTATTCCAGAAATATTAGTGTTACTAAACAATTATTATTTTTTAAAACAATAGTTTCAAACTCAAACAGTGAAATGTGTCACTTCATGCTCAAGCTAAATTCCTGAGGGTTAATAGAATTGACATCTTACTATTGTCAGGAAAACAACAAGTGCAGACTTGGAAACGAGGGAGAATAGAACCCGGAAGTTAAGCGTGCTCAGGCTGGAGTAGTGAGAGGATGGGTGATCGTCCGGGAAGTTAGATGATTTGGAATGATGAGGGGTGATTAGAGATTAGAGGATAAATTGAGCAGTGATGAGGGGTGGTGATTAGAGATTAGAGGTTAAAATAATTCAGAAATTTGAAAATAAAAAAAAAGTTAAAAAAATTCGCAAATTTTTTTTTCAAAAAAAAAGCATAAAATTTCCTTTAGTCCACGTGGCCGCGGCCTTTAGTCCCGGTTCGTGTAAGAACCGGGACTAAAGGGGGAGGCATTAGTAACGACCCTTTAGTCTCAAAAACCGGGACTAAAGGCCCTTACCAACCGGGACAAAAGCTCCCTTTTCTACTAGTGGTGAGAGAAGAGCTGCTGCCCAAAGATGGCGGTATGTTACCTTCTAAATTGTTCCTGCTGAGGTCGAGATCACGGAGACGGCGCAGGAGGCCAATCTCCGATGGTATGCCACCACTGAAGTTGTTGTTTGACAGCTGCAGCCTTGTAATAGAAGTCAGGTTAGCAACGCAAGGTGATATGGAGCCTGATATGCCTTCCGACTCGAGGTCCAGCGCAATCACACGGCGAGGATACGGTTTGCTGCAGGTGATCCCATGCCACTCGCAAACATCAAATGACTTATTGCTCCATGAAGCTAAAACTCCTGCTGGGCCTGAGAGTCTGGACTTGAAGCAAAGGAGGGCATGTCTATCATTTTCAGCTTCCTTGCAGATGGCTAGTGGCAGGCTGCAAAGGAAGCAAAAGAGGTAGAGAAACCAAACAAAGCTTGGAAACAAGACAGCGGAAGATGCCATGGCTGCTGTAGTTTACAGCTATGGAGTGTAGAAATCAAAGTTCTCATGTGCAGGAGGATGTCTAAGTACTCAGCTGTGGAGTGCGACGGCATGAATATATATTCACGGCTCAGCCATCAATATGGTGTGGTGTGAACGGGGATGATGCAAGCAACACGACTTGCTTTTGAATCGATATCGGATTTGGCGTCCATCGGATCTACTGTTTGCCGACTGAATTAGTTTTGACTTGGAGGTGGTTGTTCAAAGCCCAAACTTGCGAAATGAAATACTAGCTCCAACGCCAACTACTCCCTCCGTTCTTTTTTATAAGACGTTTTGGACAGCTGACATTGAACTGTCTTGTGCTCTATCTAAATTGTCTAAACGTCTTATATAAGATAACAGAGGGAGTAGTTGGTGTTGTGAGCATGCATTTGGACGCTAAGAGATTTGACCCTCTGCTTACACTGCATTGAACCAAACACCCTCCAACAGCACGAGGAATACATGTAGTTGCCTGAGGTGCAGTGTGAATGCACGCTTCATCTTGAAGAATAATGAGCTAAAAGTGGAGAAAAGTGGAGAAAACTAAATATATTTACTAACATCTTGGACACATCTGGGTTGGTGGATAGCATATACTAGTCATGTTTTTCCAATGCAGTGACGTTGGCGATGAGGCAGGCCGCTCAGATTTTTCCTATATGTAGGGGATCAATCCTTCACTTGACTCTCAACCCACCTTCCGAATACTACTAACCTAGTACCAAGTTGTACCTTGAACTCCCCTGCAAAAAAGAAAAAGTTGTACCTTGAACTGAGACCAAGGTAATTTAGCCAGCTATGGCGTCTGCTGAAACAGGAGGCGACAAGTACCGGTCGTTCATGGACGGCGAGGGCGAGAAGAACACCGTGTGGAGGCATGGAGTCCCTCCCAACTTCGACGTGGTGAACAAGCTCTTCGAGGAAGAGAGGACTAAGGTACCCACAATATGTTGTTCCACGAGTACACACGCCCCATGTGCTTCTTCTATGTGTGTTGGAACGAATTGTACTTATTTTCAAACATAATTTGTTGTTGATCACGTGTACATGACTAACGCCGCATGCATGCGCCACAGGAATGGGCGGAGGGGAGTGTGGAAGAGAAGGTGCAGCGGTTGCTCAAGACATGGGAGATGGAGATGTTCCACAAGTTGCGGCCCGAGGACCAGAAGAGCGTGCACTCCCAGGGATTCACCAGCAGCACCAACGGTGAGACCTCACTCCGTCAGTCCGTCCATCGATCTTTCTGGCCACATAAGGCACCAACGCTTTTCACCAGGGATGAAGCCTCTGACCCGAAAGGAGTGGACCGCCATCGGTGGCTACAACGCGTTCCTGGCAACCAAGCTGCCGCTGGAGCACCGCATCTACGACCCGGACACAGAGACGTTCGACTCCGGCATGGAGACGTTCCTCACGGCGTTCCCCCGGGGCTTCGCCATCGAGGTGCTCGACGTCTACTGCACCGGCCCGCCCAGGGTGGCCTTCAAGTTCCGGCACTGGGGGTACATGGAGGGGCCGTTCAAGGGCCACCCTCCTCACGGCCAGCGCGTGGAGTTGTTTGGCATCTGCATTTTCCATGTAAGTTTGGCATGCAGCTTGGTATATACTCCCTCCGTCTCATAATATAAGACGCTTTTGCAAATTATGTTAGGTTGCAAAAATGTCATATATTGTGGGACAGAGGGAGTACCAAATTTCGCGTTGCACAGTCAATTTTGTTCAGAGTTGGAACTTCACTTATATGATGCGCTGCTGCAACAATGTAATGATAGGTTGATGAGGAGATGAAAGTGGAGAAGGCAGAGTACTTCTACGAGCGCGGCAACTTCCTCGCGAGCTTCTTGAGCACGCCTGCTGCTGCTGCATCAGCTTCAGGTTGCCCTGTGATGAGAGGAAACTAACTGAAGCACCAAAGAAATTGAAGCATATATGTTGCTAATCAATGCCCTGGATGATCACCTTCATATTTCAATTTGGGCTTATATTCCATTTCGTGACATTACAAATTTACAATATACAATGTTAAAATAAAGCAGTTTATTTGTTCGGTACAAACACCACTTCAGGTGTGCAAGTGTAAGAACTAAGAACCCCCACTTGGTTTGGAGGACATAACTATCGGAAGAGCTACATGCATGAAAATGACTCAAAGCATGCATGGCTACGCAAAATTGGACGAATGAGTATTTCTCTCGAAATTGGCTTTCGCTCCACTTTCTAAATAAAGCAACCAGCACGTTTATGCAACAAGTCCATGAGCCGCACCGAAAATAAAATAGTCTACTGGAGCAACGGCACAACTCCGCCCAAAAAAGCATAAAAGAAATAGGATAAATGGCCCCCAGTAGCCGGGAGCTCAGTTGATCTGCGGTGACACAAGACGGCACACGGCAGCTGTCATCGCGTCCACCATGTGTCCATGACGGTCGTGATTCTGCTGTATAGATAGCGGGTGCAAGTGTTGCAAAAATGAAAGGAATTTAAAAATAGAGCCAGAGGCCCGCCTAAGAAAGATCCGCTCGATCACTATCATGTTACGCGTTGTCCATAGGGTCCAAGCTAGCGCCGCGAACACAAGCTGGAAGAGCCATCTCCTCCTCCATGTCTAGTTGGCACGGGTTTGGAGGAACCTAGCAGGTCCGAGGCCTCTCAGTTAGGCCCAGTGCCTCACTTTCAAAGCTCCACAGGAATCCTGCCGTCGTGCAAGAGAAAAAAATGTGTGTCCCTCTCTCCAGCGCATCACAAAAGGGGGCACAACTTGTCGCCAGGTTCGTGCCGCTTGAATACCTCCGTTCCATATGGGAGGCGATCCTGCAACATTTGCCAAACAAAAATCTTAATCTTCATAGGCATGTGCGCTTTCCAAAGCCAAAATGTCTAGGAGAGAGATGGCTACTGGCATAAGGCACGGTAAGCTCAGCCAATCGAGAAGATCCCCGAGGGGGAAAGCTGCCAAGACACTGTGTCCGGATGTCCGCGAGAACCAGCGGGAGGGTAGCCCGCAAGTTGACCCAATCTACGGTCTCCACAGGACTAAATGTCCGTCGGAACAAGATGATCCATTAGCCATTGTGCGTCACTGTGAAAACCAACGTCGTCGGATCCGAGCAGAGAGAAAACACATCAGGGAACTCCTTACACAGAGGAGATCCGCCTATCCATGGGTCATGCCAAAAATTGGTCCGCTGAATAGATTTTCAGAACGTATATATCCAATAATAATAACCCAGGAGGCATGAGGTAATAGCCCAACGCGCATACAAGAACAACACATATATCCAATAGTAATATGCGTATATAAATAGGGCCTAATACACGTATGAGTTGCATGTCTGCATGCTGCTAAGAGACAGACTGAAACAATGATAACAATGACATTTGAGGTTCATCCCTCTTATGCATGTCCACAACCATAGACATATGATGAGCCATATATGACACCATCTATGTAACAACCCTTGCGGATTGAACATGAGGGGATTGGTAGGTGAGAGAGAAGAGGATGAGATCGAGAGCAAGAAGATGGGGAGCAGGTGAGATGCAGAGAAACGAGATGAGGGAGTTCTGATATTCCACCTAATGTGAACAACACATCACCCATGAATACATTAAAGCCTAGCTGGCTGACCTATGGCCCACTTGTCACACACACACACCTAACGACGACTATCCGTCCTCAGCTTCCAATGGCCTTCTTCTTGTTCCTCTTTTCCACTTCAGGATTGGTCATGTCTGAACAAGAGTGTGTGACATTTGCCCCTCCTTGAGTTGGAGCCACGTCTTCAGCACAATTCATGCTGGGAAACCATTGATGCAGAAAGTGATAGTCCTCCCAGGCCGCACTTGCAGGTGACAAAGTGGTCCAATGCACAAGTACCTGAGGAATCGTGAGGTGGCACTCCGGGATTGCTTAAGGAATGAGAACCCCAATCGTGAGGTTTAGTGATGTTAGTAATTGGTTCAAGACTGGTGTATGATCCATCGTGAAATGGCTTGAGTTGCGAAACATGAAAGGAGGGTGAATCTTGTTCTCTTGCGGCAAGTCGAGCTTGGATGCAAGGGAGCTATATGGTTGAGGATCTTGTACAGCCCAAAGAACTTGTAGGCAAGCTTGGGACTTGGCATGCTAACGACAGAGGACTAGACGTATGACCACCGCCGACAAACTAGTGCTCTGTAAGTTTGCGATCCGCTTGGTGCTTCATGTTGTCTTGCGCATGTATGAGGTGTGCTTTGAGAATTTCTGTGAACTGCTAGTGCTCCACCGTGAGCTCGTGCAGAGACTCTGATGTCTTGGTGTGGAAGAGATTCGACAGGGCACTAAAATTTGGGTGCACACCATAGAAATCTTTTAACAGAGTACCGCCAATGGTGTTGTGTTGGCTGGAGTTGTACTAGAACTACGCCATGGGCAGCCAGCACTTCCAGTAGCACGGCATGTCATGGAGGGCACAACGTAGGCATTGGTGCCCACCAGCGCGAAGAGGTCCCACTATAGAAAGAACATGTAAAGATCTTGTCGCGGTCCAAGACGATGGTGAGATGCAACGCGAAGGTGGTGGTGCTAAGCGCAGGAACAAAACAAATCGTGGGAGATAAGGAGAGATGGCCTAGAAGGATCGTATCGCACCAGGAGCGGCGAAACGGGGGTGAGGAATACGGCTCAACTCTAGTGCTACTAGGTGAGGCGACATCATTCCTTTGGGAAGGATTGACGGCATGGTGGGGGGGGGGGGGGGGTCGCGGCCTGATGGATGTTCTTTCATTGTGATGTTGTAGACTGCAACGTTACCTGATAGCTGTTCCTGCGTTAGCCTTTTGCTCCTTTTTGTTATTGTAGTGGCAGTTCCCTTGCTATCTTTGGATAGTCCTAGGATGAGCTTTCCCTTTAAAGCTAGTTGTTACACATTCTCTGTAAAATCACTAACAAATGCAAAGAACGAGAATATTGGTGCTTCAGTGTCCTAAAGATTAATGACAAATGAAATATGTTAATTGATTGACGCGCAATGCTAGAAATTGTTGCTATGTACTCCCTCCGTCCTAAAATAATTGTCTCAAGATTGTACTAAATTAATTTGAGACACTTATTTTGGGATGGAGGAAGTATCTTTCTCTTTCTAGTTTTGTAAACCAAAATTTAGAAAGAAAAAAGGTAAACCCCGAAGTTTCGGTTTCTACCGAACGCCCAGGCCTACTTTGCATTTCCACATTTCATATGGTTTGGTAACATAGCACGAGCATCTTGGGATGCCGCCATGGAGCCGCACTAGGTTGTCATCGAAGGATGCATTTGGTTAGGGCCCCCTGCTTAGAAGGTTGTCGCTCGTCTGATTATAAGGATGGGCAGGATAAGGATATCCATTATTCCTATAAAATCTCTAAATGAGAGTTGGTAGGTTCGCCTCCTCTCCTTTCTTGATTTTTTTTCTCCCACACCCCCCTCTCCTTTCGTTTCCCATTGATATTTTTTTTGTTAATCTCAATCGATACCACACAAAATAAAAACCAATGTTAATAGAGAAACTTGGAATAATCTAAACCAGTCGGTACTTTCTCAAAAGCATTTTCTACACTTACTCAACCAAATCAAATTTACCAAAACCTCAACTAAAGCAAAATTTTCCTTACCTTTCTCTACCCATACTCAAATCAAATCATGTTAAATTTTATAAAAATCTCAGTTAATCAAAATTTTCTTGCCTTTCCCTACCCACACTCAAATCAAATGAAATCTACCGAAATATAGAATATAATGGGTGAAGGTATATGTCCGACATGATTGCTCCAAAACAGAGGGTATGCGGAGCCAGCAAAATCTGGCAAACGAAGCCAACCACCCCCTTAGTCTCACCCCAAACCGTTTATCTCTTGCTCTCACCACTTCCTCGAACTAGAAAACACCGGAGTCACTATCCTCTCTCTCTCTCTCTCTCTCTCTCTCTCTCTCTCTCTCTCTCTCTCTCTCTCCTCCCTCGTTTCTCTCATAGGCGACGGCCATACAAGAGTAGAGGTGGTTGGCATCGTCGCGTATGGACCCAGGTACATGGCAGTCCTGTTGCGATGCCGGCAAAGTGAGGGCGCGAGAGGGGCCGTTCCAGGAGTGCGGCCGATGATCGGGCAACACATCAAGGTCGACAAAGGCATGCGGTAGACGGCCAAAGGAGTAGTGTGCCGTGGGTGCCGGCCATGGCGGGCGATGGTAGGCCTACCAGGACGCGCGGCGACAGCGCCACCACGCCACCCATGGGTCTGCATCTATCACGACCGACGTATTTCCGGAGTGTCAGACGTCAAGTTGTGCTGCTCCGGCGGGCACTGAAGGTTAATCCCCCCCTCCCCTTTATGTGGCACTTCAACCGGTTTGAATGGCAGCCCATTAATAGGATAGGTGTCTAGTCATCTAATCCTGTTTTTATGCCGGTTGTGGCCTTTTTCTTCAGACTTTGTTTTTTTCACTCCGTTTACAGGCTGGACTATTTTCAGACTTTGTACTCCGCTGGAATGTTTTAATAATATATGGCCGTATGCATCTGTCGGATGCAGAGGTCGGGGGTGATCCTCCTTCTCAAAAGAAATGTGGCGCTTCATTTTTCTTGTTCATATTTAATCTAGAATATTGCTTACCAGATAATTGATTAATTACATCTAGATCGCACGCGCGTGATTCCATCATCATGGGGATCATACCGAAGCTATTTCTGCCTTGGTCCCTTGTACGTTACAGAGGTAACTTCAATTCGTCATGTATAAACCCAATTGCATTCTGTATCTTCAGTTTTTTTTTTTTTTTTGAGGGAAGCGGACTGCCGAGCTAGGTAGCTAGGGTTTATTGCCGATGGGAGAAGAGGTTGGTCAAGATCCGGATCCGGTTGGATCTCCGCTCTAGTTCCAGGTCCGGTTGTAGATGCTCTACTAGTTTCTTCTCTGGCTTTAATTTGTGAATAGGTATTGTGTAGTAATACATGTTGTTTCTTGTATGGGATTGGCTTCATCGTGGAAACTTAGAATTTTGGAACCAAAGCAATTATTTATCTGCTAAAAGGTCCTTCGAATTTATCAATGGTAACAAAATTTTGATGGTAATCTCACCATCTCAATAAGAAAAGGTCACCTCTCGACTCGTATTCACCGTTCATCCCTCCAACCAAACACATCATGCCTATCTCCAACCACTTTGACATGCTACCCATCCAACAAAAAAGTGACTATACCTAGCTGGGAAGTTGCAGGCCTTAACTCTTGCATCGAGGTTTTCACTTACTTGCTGAGTCAATATTTATTTATTCATGGAAATAAGCGGGCATTCAACTAGTCACAATTGAATGCAATGTTTTTTTAAGCTAGAATGCAATGTTATCTAAAATTCATTAAAAATACACTAAAGGCCTCTTTGATACAAAAGGGGTTTTATGGGATTTTTTAAGAATTAGTATCCTTGAAAAAATTTCGTACGTTGGTCGTTTGATTCGTAGGATTGAATCCTATAGAAATTTTTTATAAGGATTAATGTACTACATTTCATAGGAGTTCTAGCATCCACCCCAACCTCTTAGATGAATTCCTTTGTTTTTTTCTGTGATACGATAAAATCCTATAAGAATCCAATGAGCATGTCATTCCAATCCTACGTTTTCTTGTTCCCGCGTTTTTTGCTATCCCGCAAATCAAAGAGCTCATGCATGTTGCATGGTAAAGAATTCTCATGCATAGATCGGATGGTTGCGAGTGGATCAAGCTAGTAAAATTAACGGTTATAACAATTCTGATGATATGGAAGCACACACACTGAAATAATTAATAGTAGCGAGGATGATGCCCCGTTCTTTTGGCCGATTCTCCCTGAATTTTGAGAATCGAACCTCCACCCAACTTCTCTCAGTACCTATATTTTTTGACAATCCTACTCCCTCCGTCCGGTGAAGAGTGTATGTTTGGCTTTAAAATTTGTCCATCAAAGAGTGTGCTTCTACCTTTCCATGCACTTTAAAGTAGAAAGAAAATGATTCACTCTCATCACACGGTAATCAAGACCAATAATATTCTACACATGATCTCCTTAATTTCTACATGCACTTAGCTCATTGGGGGTTGGGTAATTAAAGAGGAGAGAGGTGGTGGCTTGCACCTTCCCAATGCATTTTTTACTCCACTTCATAATTTGTCCAAAATTTTCTATATGTACACTTTTCACCGGAGTAGTCGTTTACATTCTAACTAGCTATTGGGATTGTCAAAAAAATATGGGTTCAAGATTCTGGGGGGAGGTTCGATTCTCAAGATTGTGGCAGAATCGACCAAAAGAATTAGGTCTAAGAGTCTATTAGGTATATACCGGATGAGCGGCAACTAGGAAATACCCTTTGAACCAGACGGACGAAAAACAAATCTATACTATACTTTTGTCTAACTTTTTTTAACTATAAAATAGACTGATCCTTTGCTCGAGCTGGTTGACAAAGGCTGGACGAGCATAATTTTTTTGGACCCCGCTAGCTGGCGACAGTTCGTCCGAAAGGATGACATTCACAAACGTTTTCCGAGACAATTTTTTGGCATAGAAGACATTTAGAAAAAACCATCATTCACATGGTTTGAATCGAGCCGCTGTGCGGGCCATTGCTGGGACCTTTCTCGCAGCGAACGTTCTGCCGTTTTTTTTTTTTGCCATTGACCAAAGCATTGACCGTCAAAATTCCGGTGGAACACGAAGCGGTGGACGTCCTCGTGAACTGGCGACGCATTCAATCCCCCCGGCCGCCGGACGGTTGCGCTTCTCAGCTTCCGAGGCGACGAACAAACACCCTCCCTCCACCTTCTCCTTCCCCTATTTGTGTCGTCCACCTACTCCGGCGCCGTCTCAGCTCCCGCACGCCCCACTTCTCCTCCCGATGTACTGTTCCTAGAAAAACCTCCGGCGAATGTGAGGCCGCTGTGCCTGTGCGCATGCACAGCGTAGTCATCTATCTTCTCCACCTCCTGGCTGCAATCTCTGCTCTTCTCAGTTCTCACCGTGTTTCTTTCCAAAGATCCCATCCATCATGGGCGGCGGCGGTGGCTGTGCAGACGGGGACGGGGACTGGGCGGTCCTTCCCTCCCCTCCGCTCTCTGACGTCACCGTCGCCCTCGTCGGGAAGATCAGCATCGGGAAGAACGCCATCGCCAACTGCATCCTCGGCACCCACGCCTTTGCGCCCGAGTTCGCCTACGTGAGCGTCACCGAGACCTGCCAGAAGAGCAGCGCCACCTTCCACGACGGCTGCGGCGCCACACGCACCGTCAACGTCATTGACACCCCAGGTAACAACGGAGTCCCTGCCTAATTACTCAAGCATGTCCGACAATCTGTTTCTAGTACTGGTCATGCATTCAAGATGGCGCACCTTGCCTTTGCCAAATAAACTTAATCTTTTTTTTGTGAGAAAAAGAACCTTATTCTTAGAGGGGATCACATGTTCGTTCCTAGTAGAATCTGGACATTTATCCAACATTTGTCAAAATTTGTGATTTTTAATGAAAATCCAATTATATTAACACCCTTTAACTAGTATGCAGTTCAATCAAATTGAGCCATGTTTTGTCTTTCTAGCAATTAATCCATCTTTTTTTTTTCGGATGGAAGCTATTCTTCTAGAGCTGCAACTATCTTCCTATATGGGCTATGCATGATCGATATCATGTTTCTTTGTCTGCATACTCAACGGCAAGGCACATAAACAATGCTACCATATACCTTTTGTTCCTCTCCACTCTGTCACCGTCTCATCACATATTATTTGTTTCATTTTTTGTAAAAAATAACATTTATTTCATGATATGAGGGCAAGTGCTCCTCAATGTCACATCAACACTGTTATCCCATTTAGTGATGCACATTTAAATTTTGTATGTTTGTTTTTGGTGGCCTTTATTTTGTTCCGAGTGCTGCATATGAAAAACTAAACATGCATCAATCACTTCATTGAAAGCTAAATTACTATGGCCTCACTACATTTTCTTGATAGGCTTATTATTTGACATGGAGATCTCAACTGAAGATTCCCGTAAAGAAATCATCAAATGTATTGAGATGATTAAAGATGGCATACATGCCATGATTATGGTGTTCTCGGCCACATCACTGTTTTCTTGTGAAGAGCAGAATATAGTTGAGTCGATTAAATTGTCTTTCGGTGACAAAATCTTTGACCACATTATATTAGTATTCACACATGGGGATGCAATGGGCAACGAAGTTGCTTGGAAGAAAATGCTAGCCGTGAGGTCCCCGGTTTATCTCCAGGTCTATTCTCTATCTTCTTTTTTATAATGAGAAAAAGGTCTATTCAATATCTTAGTTCTTAACACTAACAATAAATTGTTTCAAACTGCATTTTATTTGATTGTATTGTTAGAACGGTCTATTCTATGTCTTATTTTTAAAATTGAGAAAAAGGTCTATTCTATATCTTAATTCTTAGCACCAACAATAAATTGTTTCAAACTGCATTTTATCTGATTGTATTGTGAGAATGGTTCTTGTGTGTTGCTTGTATCCACCAGTCGCAATCTTCTTGCCTATATAGCTTATATTTCCATCCTCTTTTTTTACAGGAAATGATAAAGCTATGCCAAGATAGGGTTGTTCTCTTTGACAACATGACCGATAATATTGAGTGCCGTGAGATGCAACGCAGGAAATTGCTTGCTGCAGTTGACTTTGTTATATCAAGCAATGGTGGCAAAGCATTTTTCTACCAGATGCTCCCTCACATTCAGGTGGTTGATTGGGCTTTTACTCGTAGTAATATTACAATTGTATGGATTGACCTGTCTGTTCTCTCACCTTTTTATTCCCTTGTCCCAGGAAGCAAAAGACGGACAACATGAGATTAGTGTTCATGGATGTTCAGCAGAACGGATTTATGAACAACCGACAAGCATAACAAAGAAGGTAAAACATTTTTGGAGGCTCGTCAACCTCTGTTTTTTTCGAGGGTACGCCAATGGCGTACCTTAGCTTTATAGAAGAGAGAAATTATGTACAAGAGATTACAGATTTGTTGATTAGGTGTCAGAAGCCGACCCTAACCAAGCCTCCACCCCACTCCCTCACGCTACTCGACTACTCGGGTGCTAGTTGTCGTCCAAAAGCTCTTGCCGTGGCCCATGTCCTCAAGTCGTCGAAGATCATGTCCACTATATCACCCTCGTTCTTGATCTGGCCTTATCCGAACACCCTCGCGTTCCTTTGTTTCCAAAGTGTCCAGCAGATTAGCATCACAAACGTGTCAAACCCTTTTCGAGTTTTCTTGTGAATTTGTTTCCTCACCTCCGACCACCATTGCACCAACCTAGAGTCATTTGCAGGGCAAAGCTCGATCCTCAAACCCATTCTATCGATGCAACGAAACCACACTTGCCGCCAGAACACACATTGCTGCAAAATGTGGTCGACCAAGTCCTCCTCCTAGTCGCAAAAGGGGCATTTCGAAGTTCGGTCTTGCAAACCATGTCTCATCCTTCTATATGACGTCCACAATCGGTATTGAACTGCCAACCACATGAAGATCTTGCACGCCAGTGGAGCCCAACATTTCCAGATGGCTCAGAATGAGTGGAATCTCACTCCTCCCTCGCAAAGCATCTTGTAAGCTGACGACGCCGAGTAAACTCCTGACTCGTTCCACGCCAAGATGGGTCGGTCCTCTGACTGAACATCCAATTGAACCTCCGAAATGATCTCCCGCAACCCGATGAACTGAGTCAAACCTTCCGTGCATAAGTTCCCCACTACGTCGTTCATCCAAGAATGCATGCCTAGAGCCTCTCCCAATGGTGTCCAGTTCCCCACCTCAACACTACACCAGAGTATGTGCAACCATTGATGACGGATGAGGCGGGCAATCAGTGGTAGTCATGTCAATCAAGAGGCTAGATAAAGGGGGTCTTTGCTCAGGTTAGATAAAGGGGGTCTTCACTGAACCATGCTGGACTTCACGTGTACAGGATCTGTTTTCAGACAACTATCATCTTACGTAGCAACTTCTGTAAATTTGACACATCTATCAACTAAATGCCACACACTGTCCATATTATTTGTGAAAAAAAGATAAAATCTGAACGAAACAGTGGTGGAACAAACTGAAAAAAATATCAACATATATCCCTTGCAATGGGTCAGAACAAACAATGGAGTTGTTGATTAATCAATCATAAAAAATCTGAACTATTTCCCTGAAAAAGAAGTAACATAAAAATCAGAAATATATCGGAAAGAAAAATCAAAGCGTGTCTATGCCTCTCAATGGATCATAGGAAACAATGTAGTTGTTGTCTTGCTGCAGGAATTCATGAATTCATCAAGTTCCAAACTGGGCCGCATGGTAGGAATAGACCTTTTGGTATTCCACATGCCGTTCAGATCATGCAGGTTAGTGGTATTCTTGTTGCAGTTTTGCCCCTTGTATTTTGTCTGTCTCTCGTTAAAAATTTCACCTAATGATGCATGTCTCTATGATTCAATTCTATTGACATGTAAATTGCACGGTGCCAACACAAGGAATATCACATTTATTTTCAACTGAAGACATTAAGAATACCTACATCTATAAAGTGTTAGGCTATGTCCTTCCATGTGCCAAATAAAGAAAGTTAAGAATTGAGAAACTACCAGGCATGTCCTATTATATTAAGATGACTTAGCTAGGTTTTCTTGCTTATGCATCACTCAGGAAAAATAGCATGTCACATAAAGTTCAACGTGTACTTTTCATCTTTTGCAATTCGACTAGCTTATCTCATGCCATGCTAGACGCTATGTCTTGGAGAGGATGGGTTTTGAAGACCATGAAAGTTTCGAAACAAAGAAAATTCACCTAAGGACCCATCATGGTTACAAAAAATGGGAAGCACTTTGCAAGATGTATGGTTTTGATGAGGGTATGGTTGTCACCATGGATCTTGGTGATCCTGACATCGAGCAAGACAATATGGACATTTGGGTCCTTGTTGATACGCCTCCAATTTTACCGTTATGTGAATTTCTCAAACATAGTTATTAACTAATTTATATTGTTTATTTCAAAATAGTTGACAGCTTATTTCCATTGACAGCTTATTTTGATTGTTCAAACAATGTGCGAAACTTGGTAGACAGAACCTACTACACCGATGGCTCTGAGTTAACTTATAAGGAGAAAAATCATCTGGTCGGATTTTGTATTGATCTTGAGAATTACAATATCTATTGTAAAACTCCTTCACATTATGGTCAATACGTGCCACTAGTGCACGTGTTGAACTATGGTAACTACTATGGAGATACCATGGTAAGATTTTTTACTATTACGACATTCGTACATCTTTTGCATACTTCTAAAATTAGTACATCATTTCTAACTATGAAGTTATTACTATGTTTTTCAACAGATAATCCCAAAGGATTGTGTGCCTCATTTGATGTATCAGAGCGGTCGCCTTAATGTTTTGAACATACGTCCAGGTCATCCTACGAATCTCAACTGTCCATACCGGATTTCTAAAAGAAGTGGAGACATGCAAATCAAGGAATGGAAAAATGTATGGACAGTCGTAAGGAGGTTCTTGGAAGCAAAAGGAAGCGAAGCGCAAGAATTAGAGATAGGATGATCTCCATTCTCCATAATGGAGAGTCAGGGTCTATATTGTTTTATGCTATTTTACCTTAAAGAGGGTATTTAGGTCCTACCTAATACTGATGATCATGTGCTAAAAACAATTAAGTAGGGTTGGTTCGATGACTATGAGGATGATGATCGTATGACTTGTTATTAAAAACAAGTAGAAGTTGTATGATGATTAGTGGGACTTGTTATTATATATGATGATGCATGATGCGAGCATGAAGAGTTATTATCAATGAAAAAAATAGCGTGCTAAAACAAAATAGCGCCGACCTCAAAATATGCTATTAGCGAGACGTTGTACACTGATATATTTAGCGAGACAATTCTCAATATGCTATAGCGTGCTATTTTTTTCAGTGGTTATTATACATCAGCGGGTGAAATGAACATGGATTGGACTGAAGTGAAGACAACATTCATGTGGTGCATGTCGAAAGTAGTACAATCCAAACTTGATCAAGTTAGGATTAGTATTACTTTCGACATGCACCACATGTTGCCTTCACTTCAATCTAAACCATGTTTAGGCATAGCAGTAGCATTGCTAAACCAAGCACGGAGATATAAGAGAGGACACTTCTCTCTATTAGCTACCTAATAACAACCTAAATTAACCCCCAAAACCCCTAAACCAGCCCCTTTAAAAAAAAAACCTCAGCTCCAGCCAGATGCTGACGCGTGGATGCCTATTGGCCCCGGTTGGTGTCACCAACCGGGACCAAAGGCCCCCCTGTCTAGGCCGGCCGCAGCGGCCACGTGGAGGACCATCTGTCCCGGTTCATGTAAGAACCGGAACTAAAGGCCAAGGGCATTAGTAACGACCTTTTAGTCTCGGTTCATAAACCGGGACAGAAGGCCCTCACGAACCGGGACAATAGACCCTTTTTCTACTAGTGTAATATTACATGAGGGAAGAAACTGTGGGCTAGTTGAATGGGTTGATCCATTTTGGCCAGCCTCAATGGAGAATGCATTGACCAAGTTGTGGGATAAGTATGAAGAGTGCAGGAGGAGTAAGATTGAGGAGAATCTGGAAAGCTCATTTGCTGTTCAATCTGACACAACAGAAGATCAAGCTGCAGACAAGTTATGAGAGGTTGGTTGAAGATGTCAACGGCCTCTTGGATGCCTAGGAGCAGAGGGCTCAGATGCAGAACAAACCTGATGAGAGCAAGCTGCAAGAGAAGTATGACATGCTCAAGAACCTAACAGTTGCGCAAGCCAACGTCATTAGGAACATGAAGTTGAAGCTTGCTGAAGAGAAGATTAAGTTGCAGGCCCACATTAATGAGCTTGAGAAGGTTGTGGAGCAGACCAAGCTGAAGCTCAATGGGATCAAGGCCATCTTAGATGAATGAGCAGTATAATTTAATATGTTGATTATTAGTACCATCAGCATGGTTATGGGATGATGAGTACTATAATTATGGTTATGTAATGACTACTATTAGATGAATGATCTACTAATATCTAAATTATGGTTATGTAATGTACCTATTTAGCATTAAGCACTATCATGTAATATGGTACTTATTAGTTATGGTTATGTATGGAGCCAGGAGAGCCATCCCAATCATCCGCCTCCGTGTGTGTGCTTCTACTCGCTTTTTTCATAGGGCAAATAATTAGCACTCGTGACCACTTTAATAGTTTTAACTTGGTGGCCGTGTAATTTTTGACACATGAAAACCCCTTGCCTGGTTTGGCTTCTTCAACTGAACAGCAGAACCCAGCCAACCGCATGGATCTTAATGAACAATGTTATGTCCATGTATAATTGTAATGGTTTATAACCGAACCGGGATAACATCACTAAATAGGCGGATTTTCTAGGTCTAGACTTGACTATGACCGTTGGCCATGATTGGGCTTCAAAATTAGTATCATAAACATGAATTTCACACTGTATGGATGTAGAAAATAATTTTAAAGTTTGTAATAGTCGTGAGGCTTCTTCGATTCAAAGGAATTTGCTAGGATTCTTTTAAAGGATTTGCATTTGATTTGTGTGATTGAAATCCTTCTATTCATGTGCTTTTCTGGTTCTTGTGTTCTGTTTTCAAATCATAACGATCAATGCGGGCAAATGCCTTCTGGAGTAAAAGATGTATTCCCTCCGATCCATATTAGTTGACGCTGAAACATACACATTTAAGTGGTAGATACATCCGTTTGAGCGACAACTACATGGATCAGAGGATACATTTTCACAACTTTTCTTTTCGCATCAAAATCCAGGCATATTTTGATTTAAAAAAAAAGACAAGAAAGACCTCTGGAAAGCATGATTTAGGTAATCCAAAACTATAAATCCCAAAGCCAGTGCTTGGAAATACAAACCTAATGAGCTGTTGTTTATGTCAGGTGAATTCCGTACCAACTCGACAACTGCTGCCTTAACCGAATGAAAGCACGTTTGATATATCGATTCTCCCCTTGATCAATAAATACAATATTTTGGAGCGAATTATCAAATGCACGCCCACTACTACTCTTTTTAGGGGTACTAATGCTTTTTTTGTTAGACAACCTCGCCAAGCCTTATTAAACCGTCACCATGTTTATAGGAACGGACAAAAAGATCACCGGGTTGGCCTAACCAGATATGGCGGCCAACCCCTAGATGTAAATTCGAGGACCTGAAGTCATGGACAAAGTCACACAAATTAAAAACAGCAGAGTACTTTTGACAATCCCTCCTCCTCCTCCTTTTTTTTTGGTTTTGTTTTTGAGGATCGAGAAAACCAAACTGCCGCGGGGCTTCAGTTGGCCGGGAAAAAGCCCGTGTGATCCTGAGCCCACACACATGCGAGAGCAAGAAGCCCATCTAAGCTTAAACCCCCCGTAGGTCTCCGTCCCGGCTCCATCCCGAATTCCCCATTCCCCATCTCCCTCCCTCACCATGGCCGCCGCCGCCGCCGCCGCCGCCATGGCCCGCAGGCTGCTCTCCCCCACCACCACCTCCCACTCGACCACCGCCCGCCTCCTCGTCTCCCGCCGCCTCGCCTCCGCCCCGTGCTTCCCGCGCGCCCCGGCGGCGGCGGCGAAGGAGATGCTGCGCCCGGCGGCCGTCGCCTCCTCGTCGGCCTTCTTCCTCCGCGGCGCCGGGGGCGCCAGGGGCATGGCGAGGCGGCCGGGGGGCGGCGACGGGTACGCCCCCGCGCGGGGCGGGGGCGGCGGCGGGGACCGCGCGCCGACGGAGATGGCGCCGCTGTTCCCCGGGTGCGACTACGAGCACTGGCTGATCGTCATGGACAAGCCCGGCGGCGAGGGCGCCTCCAAGCACCAGATGATCGACTGCTACATCCACACCCTCGCCAAGGTCCTCGGCAGGTACCCGTCCAGCCTCTATCCCGTTGTCTGAGAGCGGCTCAGCCTGTCTCGCTCGCTGCTAGGAAACGAGTGGCAAAGACTCCAAATTTGAGTCTTGTTTGGGTTGGGAGACTAGTTCCGCGCTAGTTTCTGTCAAGTATCGTTCGTGTAAGCCTGATGAACTAATATTGTTCTATCTTCGGATGTTGTGGCAGCGAGGAGGAGGCCAAGAGGAAGATTTACAACGTCTCGTGCGAGCGCTACTTCGGGTTCGGGTGCGAGATCGACGAGGAGACATCCAACAAGCTTGAAGGTTTACCTGTTATCCACATCTAAATTTACGAGGGCTGACCTGTCCTGCTTCTCCTTTCGGTAGATGACAGCTTGTCTAAATACATCCGTTGGTTGTGCTGCAGGGATTCCTGGTGTTCTGTTTGTACTCCCCGATTCCTATGTTGACCCTGAACACAAGGACTATGGAGGTAATTCTGGACATATTATACATATCCTGCAACCTTCTTCTGCTTCTTTTTGAATGATTGTTTGAAAAATGCCATCTATGGAAGGGAGTTAGACTACTGTGTTCTCTGGGATTACGGCTGCTTAAATCGACAACCATTTTACATACTTGTAGTACTGCAGTATATCTATTGTCTTGTGCCAACCAGCAAGATATCTATGTCTAGTACTAGAAGCATTTAAATGATTCCATCTATGTTGTACAGTGCAGCCTTATCGCAATATATTTGATTCCTGCTAATGAACTTTTAGATGGTTATGCACGTCGGTAGAAAAAATTGATCATGAAACATACCCTCTCTTTAATTACAAACCCTTGGTGCTCTAATCTGTCTCTGCTGAGCAATGAAGCCTAACACACACTATCAAGTGCTCTAAGCATTATGTATAATACATTATTAATGCACCTTATAAAGTGGTAGGAGCAATGTGTATCATTGTGTATTTATGACTATTGTCAATTTTCAACATTCGTTCTGTATTCCATGTTGTTGACGTCGAGAGAGTGATTCTTGCTATGGGCATGTAAGTATGTAACAAGTACCTGCATATTCCCTGAAGGTTATTTATTCCCCAAGTATTACAAAATATTTGTACAGGTTCGAGGTACAATAAATTATCATGAGACATATTCCCTCTTTAGTTACAACCTACAACCATTGCTGCTCTAATCTATCTAGGGTGGGCAGTGATACCTAACACCTAACACACGCAATCAAGTGCTATGAGCATTGTTTGTATATACTCCCTCCGTAAAGAAATGTAAGAGCGGATCACTACTTTAGTGATCTAAACACTCTTATATTTCTTTACAGAGGGAGTATATAACAGTAACAGTGCACGGTATCAAGTGCTATGAGAATTTGTATGTAACTACCGAAATTTGCTATACAGTCCATGTGGCTGAAGCAATGAGGTGCAGTGTGTGATTCTTGCTTTTAGTGCTAATGGGATCCTAACAAGTCCCTGTATATTCTCTAATGGTATTTGTACTGACAGAACATGGCTAAGTATCTGTAGAGATAAGAGAGGTGCCTCTAGTATTGATTATATCTAAGAGAAATGCTCTGCCTTGCTAATTTTACCATGAAATTTGGGGTAATCACCTAGTTCTGGTCAAAGCAAGTGATTTTCCTGAGCTATGCCTTGGTTTGCGGACTACTCCCTCTGGTCACAAATATAAGATGTTGTATTTTATTTTGTGTGAATCGGATGCATATATAAATGTTTTAGTGTGTTTGTTCACTCATTTTAGTCCGTATGTAGTCCATATTGAAATATCCAAAACATCTTATATTTGTGAATCAAGGGAGAAGCACACTATTAATTTGTCCCTTCGCCTTGATGTAGTGTGCAAGTTTCTGTTTATGAAACGTTGACACAAAAGAGATGCTTCATTCACTATGTCTTGCTTACATGTTTGGTTGTGATAATCTTATTCTGACGTTTGGTTGTGATGTGCAGCCGAGCTGTTTGTGAATGGGGAGATTGTGCAGAGATCACCCGAGAGGCAGAGGAGGGTGGAGCCCGTGCCGCAGAGAGCGTCGGACAGGCCGAGGTACAACGACAGGACCCGGTACGCGCGGCGGAGGGAGAACCAGCAGCAGCAGCGATGATCCATCACACGACCGAGGCGGAGGCCAGAGCCAGAGGCAGCCTGCTGTGCCTGTTTCACCCCCTCGACATAGCGAGTAGTTGTTATTGCTTGGTTTTAGTAATCCGTTTCGTGTTGCCACTTTGTTATCTGTATGTATTTGACTACTTCGAACTTGAAACTAAGAATCTTGATAGCATAAACGAATTTTAGAGCTGTGAGTCGTGTACTTGTGCTATCTTGTCGTGTGGAAACTTGAACGGTATAAATGATCCGAGCTGAGATTTTTGATTGAGGGTTGAGGCGTGGCAGAGCGTCTCCACCTGAATATATTGCTCAAAATGTGTGCAATGTTACGGGAAGGCGCCTCAACTCAACCTGAATCAGCAGGTAGATGGAGCCTCGGCCTACAAATCTTTTGCTTCTTTCACAGGGGACGAGAGTATGCCCATAAAGCTTCAACCTCGCTCCACCACCATGGAGTGGTGGAGATCCAGTATGTGCTTGGAAGCGGTGGAGAGTGCCTGTAGCAAGGTCTTAAGGTTGTCCTCTTGTTTCACAAAGCTGCCGCCCGTTGTGTATTGTCACTAGAACATATAGGCGCGCGTTGCTGCGCCTGCCCATGTTGAAGAAAAAAAAATGCGGAATCTGAAGAATATCAATATGCTCTTGACCTTGCATCCTCACGGATAGAAGAAGAAGAAGAAGATGTATTCAATGCAATCGTATTGATATGTGAAGGATACGGCCGTCCAACAGTATCATACGGTGACGGTGCCGTCTAGACAAACAGCACGATGGAGTCGGCTCTAGGCCATGTTGTGAAATAGACATTGAGCTATTATTCTTTTATCTAAAATACATATGGATGTTCTGAAATCTGCCATGTTGTGGGTGTGAAAAAAAAAGGACATAGTTTTGAAAATATATGTCTTCAATGGTTCTTCCTGTGGAGCATAATCAAGCCACTGTCAAAATTGACTCCGGAATTTCAACATGCTCTTAATTTGCTGTATCTGAAATGAGGACGCCACGACAAGAGCAGAAACTGGATATACACCCACCTACGAAGAAGATACTAGGACATTTTCATGACAAATGCTCAAACATGTGTATATAAATTGATTTCCGCAAAAAAAGTTTACTACTCCCTCCACTTAAATGAATAAGGCGCACACACATTTCAAAATCTAACTTTGACCATCAATTTAACAGCCGGGGGTATTCCTCCTTTTCGTAAAAAAATCAATTTAACAAACCAAATGTGGGTTATACCTAATAAAAGTTATACCGTTGAGCTCATTTTTGAGAAAAAATTAGTACTGCCTTCGTGCGGAAATACTTATCGCTAAAATTGATGTATCTAAACATATTTCAGTTCTAGATACATCCGTTCGAGTGACAAGAATTTCCGGACGGAGGGAGTAGTATAATTTTCAAGTCACATAAGTTGCACTTTGAGAAAGGATAAAATAAGTAGGGAGTAGTATAATCTCTCCCTACTCCACGTTAAAGAATTCTGATTCAGCCGATTCCCTTGCTGAATGCTTGTGTTTCGTACTTTCATTTAAGTTGCCTCTTTCTAGATAAAAATAAGTGTACTGTCTTTTGTGTTCCACATATCACATTTGATTTGATCTCTCTGGGGCAGAATAAATACTGTATGTTTTACATGTGGGTTGATGCACAGAAGTCATTTGCTGCACGTCCTTATTCCTACAAGCTTTACTATTATATCTTGATAGCATGTGGAATTTTGGATAATTGCAGCGCCTCACCCCGCTCCACTCCATGCCAGCCCCACAGTCATGTTATTGAACATTGGAGAGAAACCGAGCACCACTTTTCACTTGAATTAGAAACACCAAAGGTTTGGGATTATGCTCGTGACGACTATGTCCATCATGTATTGTGTCCAAAGCAGATGGTATGTGTTCATATGTAATGGTGGTGCAGTAATGGATGAAGCTCCACTAGTAGAAAACGGAGCTTTAATACCGGTTCATAAGGGCCTTTAGTGCCGGTTCTGCAACCGGCACTAAAGAGTGGAGACTAAAGGCCCCCTCCTTTAGTACCGGTTCGGCACGAACCGCCGGTACTAAAGGTTTTTTTTTTGAAAATTTTGGAAAAAAAATTTGATTTTTTTTATTTTCAATTTTCTGAATTATTTGATGATTTAGTGTCTAATCACCCCTCTTAACTGCTCAAGTGTGGATCACTCATTCCAAATCGTCTAACTTCCCGGCCGGTCACCCATCCTCTCACTCCCCCAGTCTGAGCACGCTTAACTTCGGAGTTCTATTCCCCCTACTTTCCAAGTCTGCACTTGTTGTTTTCCTGACAAATGTTCACTAGTACAAAACAGGGCTTTCGTCACAGGGCAATATTCACATTAGTCCCGGTTCAATCACGAACCGGGACTAATGTGAGCATTGGTCCCAGTTCGTGCGGCTAAGGCATTAGTCCCGGTTCACCTGGGCCCTTTAGTCCCGGTTGGTGCCACGAACCGGGACTAAAGGGTGCGATGCCCATTAGTACCGGTTGGTGGCACCAACCGGGACTAAAGGTTAGACCTTTAGTCCCGGTTGGTGCCACCAACCGGTACTAATGGGCTTTGAGGCATTAGTACCGGTTCATGGCACGAACCGGTACTAAATGTCTCATTTTCAAACCCCCCCCCCTGTGGACCGCCTTTTCAGTTTTAGAAAAAACAAAAGAAAATGATGGAAATGTCAAAAAATAAAATAAAATAAGTTTCCCATGTGATATGTGGTCTAGTTGTTGGGAAAATTTACAAATATGAATTTCGACTTTATTTGCAAAATCTCTCTGGAATTTGTAAAATGGGCATAACTTTTGCATACGAACTCGGATTAAAAAGTTTTTTATATGAAAAATCATCTACTCGGAAAGTTACATCTGATTTTAACTGGGGGACCCCGTTAAACATTTTCAAAATCCTCAAAAACCTAACAGAAAAAAAGTTACGGGGCTTTTAAGATCTATAGAGGCAAAAAATTCAAAAAAATTCAAATTGTGGTCAAACAATGGTCAAACTAATTATTCTAGAATATTAGTGTTACTAAATAATTATTTTAGTTTTTTTGAATTTTGGTCAAATCTGGTCAAACTGTGGTCAAACAAGTGGTCAAACAATGGTCAAACTAATTATTCCAGAAATATTAGTGTTACTAAATAATTATTGTTTTTTAAAACAATAGTTTCAAACTCAAACAGTGAAATGTGTCACTTCATGCTCAAGCTAAATTCCTGAGGGTTAATAGGATTGACATCTTACTATTGTCAGGAAAACAACAAGTGCAGACTTGGAAACGAGGGAGAATAGAACCCGGAAGTTAAGCATGCTCAGGCTGGAGTAGTAAGAGGATGGGTGACCGTCCGGGAAGTTAGATGATTTGGAATGATGAGGGGTGATTAGAGATTAGAGTATAAATTGAGCAGTGATGAGGGGTGGTGATTAGAGATTAGAGGTTAAAAAAATTCAAAAATTTGAAAATAAAAAAAAATTCAAAAAATAATTCGCAAAAAAAAAATTCAAAAAAAATCATAAAATTTCCTTTAGTCCCGGTTGGTAACACCAACCGGGACTAAAGGTGGAGCTCCACGTGGCCGCGGCCTTTAGTCCCGGTGACTAAAGGGGGGAGGCATTAGTAACGACCCTTTAGTCCCGGTTCAAAAACCGGGACTAAAGGCCCTTACCAACCGGGACAAAAGCCCCCTTTTCTACTAGTGGTAAGCTGTCAATCCTATTAACCCTCAGCAGTTTAGCTTGAGCATTAGGTCACACGTTTCACCGTTTGAGTTTGAAACTATTATTCTAAAAAACAGTAATTATTTAGTAACACTAATATTTCTTGAATAAGTTTGATCATAGTTTGACCACACTTTGACCATAGTTTGACCAGGTTTGACCAAAATTCAAAAAAATGAAATAATTATTTAGTAACACTAATATTCTTGAATAATTATGTAGTAACATTAATAGTTTGACCAGATTTAACCAAAATAAAAAAACTGAAACTTGAGCATATCTTTTTTTCCTTTTGGAATTTGAGGATTCTAAAAAATTGCAAACAGGCCGTAGGCTGTCAAAACCGGATGCGGATTTTCGTGCTGAATTTTTTGATATATTATACAATTTTTCTGACATCGTATGCAAAAGTTATAGCCGTTTTACGTTTCCCTACACTTTTAGCAAAACATGTCCAAATTTAAGTTTTCAAATTTTCCTAACTAGTAGATGTAGTAATATAACTACCTCTCGAAGGA
This sequence comes from Aegilops tauschii subsp. strangulata, assembly GCF_002575655.3. Classification (NCBI taxonomy): domain Eukaryota; kingdom Viridiplantae; phylum Streptophyta; class Magnoliopsida; order Poales; family Poaceae; genus Aegilops; species Aegilops tauschii. The sequence continues at coordinate 3,268,231 of NC_053040.3, read as the reverse complement.
TTTTATTTTTTGAAGTTTTTATCATTTTCTTTTGATTTTTTCAAAACTGAAATGGCGGTAAGGGGGGGGGGGTAGAGTTTGAAAATTGCCCTATAGCCCCGGTTTGTGTCTGCAGCCGAGACTATAGGTCAGACCCCTTTAGTACCGGTTCGTGGCACAAACCGGTACTAAAGGGTACTAAAGGTTAGCCCTTTAGTACCGGTTTGTGACACGAACCGGTACTAAAGGTGATCGTGGGGCCCCGGCCTGACGCCAGCCTGCCGTCACCCCTTTAGTACCGGTTCGTGGCACGAATCGGTACTAAAGGTTCAACACGAACCGGCATTAATAAATAGCCGTTCGAACCGGCATTAATGGTACCATTAGTACCGGGCTAAAATCAAACCGGGACTAATGTGTGTCACATTAGGTCCTTTTTCTACTAGTGCTCTATTGAACAGGAAAGTTAAGCTGTAATCTATGGTATGTTTCTGTGTATTTTCTTTTACAAATGTGCTACTTCTCTTCTTTTAGATTGTTGGATAGTACAATGATCTGGTCAACGTTTATTACCAGCTTATAAGTTCATTGTGACTCTGGTTTTGTGCTAATGTAGTACCGATATAAGTCACTTCTGCTAGAAATCAAAGAGAATTAAATATAAGTTTCTGCTACTGCATGATACCTGCAAACGTTACACACAAAGCTTGATAAGTGCACTGAAGAGAAACATTTTCTTGATGAAGTTGTTCCGGGTTGTAACTTTTGTAGGCATAAACAAAATCTGGACACTTTGGTTTAGCGGTGAAGTTGTTTCATGCCATTGTAATTTATAGTGGTTTTGAAAAAACAAAGTTGCATGTGCTGGCTAATTCTGCATGTGTGTATTTTCTTGTAACTTCCATGCCTTTCTTTTTGCTCTTTTAGGAAAACCATACGATGATTTTGATGATGCTTTTATAAGTAAAAAACAGATTATATCCTTCAATTCCATTCATTTTATGTGGTGTCTTTGTGTGGGTTTCGAAGGCAAAGAGTTGTGTGGTACACATGATGAGACTGAATGCTGCCATATGTTTTTAATTGAAGTCCCTAAAGCTTCTTAGGGTCTCTTTGATTCACATGATTATCTGATTATCAAAATACGGGATTAAGAAAAACCTAGGTACCATTAATTGCGTTTTACCCATCCCTTGTTAAGCCTAAAAAATTGGATAGTCTCTCTTCAGTTCTCTCACCCCCTCATTTTAGGCATATGTAACAATTTTAACAGATGAAATCATAACTAGAGGTTTGAGAGGATGGATTTTTTTTCCTCCAATATAGAGTACAAAGAATACTTCAGGAAAAGATCCTCGGGCTTCATATCCATAGAAAATCCTATGGAACTCTTGAGAACCGAAGGATCCCTGTATATATCTAACTATGTAGTAATTCATATATCGTTCTTTTGAGAGACATTCCAAAATGGAGTACAAAGAATCCTTTGGGAAAATATCAAACCATCTCCATAGGGAAAAGATCCTTAAGATTCGTATCCTCGAAAAATCGAATGAATCGAAGGAACCCTACCTAACTTTGTTTATCAGTTGTTCTTATAAGAGACATCATACATATGTAGGTCATTAGATTGTTTATTAGCACATTGCTAGAGAATCTTAAAATGGGGTTCTCATATTGTTAGATATGCTAAAGAAGTGAATAATTGTGTATCAGCACATTGCCAAAATCTTGATTCTTTTGCTTTTTAGTTTTATGCACTCATGGTACGGGGAAGAACTAAATCAACCAATTTGCAGGGTCTATTCATTGTTTCATGATTTTACATTCTACTAAGCGAAAATTCCCAGGATAATGACTTTTATTCTCATTCACGATGTTTGCCAGCTAAGGAATCAATTTGCGGTGCACCATACTTAGCTTCATCGACAATGAAGTTGCACACAAAATTTCTGTTGTTGTACGAGAATTAATTACATGTATTAAGAAATAATGAGATATTTATGTTTTTTTGGCTTTGTGCATAGCTTATTGCCATGTTAAAGTGTTTTGTTGATTTTTAGTACTTTTTAATGCAATCAAAATACCTTTGTATGCATGTTAATTCTGACATATCTTTGTAATATTAGTCGAGACGTGCATTTGCACGTACAAGCTTACTAGTAAATAGATAGATACCCCCTTACATGTCACCAAGATGAAACTTACAAACACAGTTGCATCTTCGATGATACAATTAAATCCCTTATAGTAGTATAGATAGCCATATCCTATATAATTCCGTCGGCGGCGGTGGGGTCAGAGTGGTAAAAGTCGTCTTCATGCCCATTCTCCTTGAAAGCAGCCATCTCTTCTTACTCTTGGCGAGGTTCGTATGGCCGCCCCCCATAGGTATTAAGCTCCTTCAAAAACTGCAGCAGCAAGCAGATAGATGTTCAAAATATGTACAGACACAGGAGTAGATCATTAATTAACCAGCTAGGTAGAGCAAGAAATTCAACTAGATATGTACCGTTGACTTTGGGTTAGTATCGCGCAATCTCCTCAGAATAGCGATGATTTCTTGGTCGACTGCCTCTTCCGTCTTCACACGACCATGATTTGGCATGATTTGTGCTTCTTTTTGCATGAGGGGTTCCCGAATCCGGGGATGGAGAGCGCCGGACGGAACGGCTTTGAGGCCCTCGTCGTCCGAGTCAACCAAGGTGATCCCGCTAAAGTCCTCCGTTGCCCACAATTCCTGCATCTCAGCCAATTGGATGTAGTAGTCCTCGTCGACCTCGACGTAACCCCTGGTTCGATACTCCTCCCTCCACTTCCTCTCTTCACCATCAACATGGCTAGCACCATCATCATCTTGCCCAGAAGGCTCCTCCTCGGTAATGTTGCACAAATCGGCGATGTCACTGTTGGGCTCTCCGACTTTGATGCAGCAGCCGCACATGGCTAGTCGCTTGCTATTGGCATGCTCGCTGTACCAGTGCCGTCCCAAGAGGCAGCACACGTCGCCGCACGCGGTCGCAACATCCGGTGGCGGCCGTGGCAGCACCTGCTTGTCGCCGTCGTAGGTTGTGGCCATCAGAGAAATCGATCCAGCCATCCTCACCGTCATATATAGCAGGCGTGATATTGCGCAAAGCACGTTGCAATGTTGGGAGATGATGGCTGGCACGATGCAAATTACTGCGGACGGTGCACGATAGGGCTACAACCGACACACCGCGGTACTGCAACCGGGCGTGTGGGGAGCTACTAGGGACACACGGGAAAATATAGGAACTCGGGCTTCGTGTATTCCTACAAAAGCCATTCGGCTTCCAAGAAAATACACGGCTTATCTAAGTAAGCCGTGTGGCCGTAAAAAATGTACTAGGCTTAAAACCATTCATCGGCAAAAGCTGCTACCACGTGTACGCCGTCGGCGCTTAACGGCTAGCTTGACGACCGTTCGTGTAAGCCGAGTATGCTTCCCTGAACACTCGGCTTATATTCCCATGTCCTTTTTAAAAATCGGAAACTATTGGGCTCCCCTGACACTTGGTTTATGTCAGGTTTATAAACAGAGTGGCCAGCCCTTCGAGCTTCAATCTCCTCTGCCACATCGCCGGCCGCCACTGCCGTCCCGACAACAAGCACTTCATCGGTCTTCGTCGCCGGATCAGAACAACCGAGGTTAGCACATCAGTCACTCGATCTAAATCATACATATTGTTTGATCGCTTCATGTCCATATACTTTGTTCTCTTCGTGTTTGACGGGGGAAGTGAATATGAACACGAAGGGAGTGAATATGTGGCTTCATCAGTTCGTAATCATATCTGTGATGGACCAAATATGAACACAAAAGAAGCTTGGTGAAGGGACGTGCTCATATTCACTCCCTCCGTTTCCATGAACTCCTTTGGGAGGTGTTACGAACAGTGCGTCTCGTTGTCCACATCGATCACTATCTTATCTGATGCCTGGCGCTACTCTGGCGGTTCAGTAAATACATACAACTTGGCATTGATGAGCACCGGTGGCAGGAATTTACATTTGTATCTCGCACGGTATGGGAGTAGGTACGGGTTCCGGCGCCACCAATTGTGACCGTTAGAGATATATTTGCGATACATGTATTTGGTAGTCCAGAATTTATAATCTGTCTATTACCTTATCTCCAGGAGAGGCGTCATGCCCGGTGTTGGCAACACTGATGCGTGCCTTCAGCCCCGACGTGTTCCCGGGCCTGGCAAGCCTGGTCGGCGCTTCGTCAACTTCGTCTTCGTCTGTCTACGCATGCTCGGTGCTGGCAATCCCGATGCGTGCCTTCGCCCACGATGTGTCCCCAGGCTTGGCAAACCCGGCACGACGCCTCATCAACACCGTCTTTTTCCTGGCGCACCACTACCTCGACACCACTGCGCCCATGACTAACTCGGCGCCTCCTTGCGCCCGCAGCTCCACGACGACTCCCTCGACACCAGCTACCCCGACTCGAGATCGACCACGACACTCTTCGCACGGCTACACCACCCTACGCTCTCGGCTACCTCGACAATGGCACAAAGGGTTATCATCCGCTTGAGCAACTCGTCGGCTTCCTCTACAGTCAGCGCGTCCGCGACGTGACACCGTCCACGACGCTCCCGCTACGACTACGGGGGGATGTCAGCCTGTCGGCTGCTATTCTCTCCAGTCTGACCGTCTGCGACGCTCCTGTTGTTCGTAACGCTACCGCTATGACTGCGGGGGATGTTAGAGGTATATTTGGTAGTTTAGGATTTGTAACATGTCTACTACCTTATCTCCAGGAGAGACGTCTTGCCCTCCAAGTCTTGTACTCAATGTATACTCGCCCTCGAGGCTCAATAATACATCCATCATATTCCGCTAATCTCCTATCTCTCCCTTCTAACAGTGACCTCCTAAAGTGTACATGTTCAGGCAGTGGCCAGCTTCCTCCCGGTGGTAGAAGGAGAGGCGAAGCAGCTTGTACTGGTGGGCAGACGCGCTGAACCACATGGCATACATGCGCAAGTCGGCATTCTTGATGACAATGTTCGTTGTCAGGTTCCTTGTCGTAGCCCCTAGCACAGCATATGTTGCGAACAAGTATACTACACATCATGTGCCAAATCTATGAGCTTAGCCAGTCCAGATACTCGGAAGAGTTTGCATATCTCGTTTTTTCTCTAAATCGCTAATTTTTCAGCGATGCACTAACGGGAAGGGATTTAGGATGGTGCCAAGTCGCATGGGAAACGTGTGGCTGAGCAGACTAGGACGGGCTGACAAGATTGAAACACTTACATATAGAACACACTAGCAGAAAACTAATAAAATATATCTTAATTCGAATGCAATGAGAATAATACATAAATTATTGGTATAGAAACTAGTACGGGAGGGTATAACATTTGGCCACAAAACGATAAATAATTATGAAACTAGAAGATAATTTATTACATAGATAATAAATGTTCCATCTTGAGAAATCTTGCATTGTCACAATGCCTTATGCTCTAGGATAAGATTTCTCCAATATTTATCTTGTTGATTGATTACTGTTTTGGCTCGCAAATCCTTTTGGCAACACGCTCGTCACCGGTGCAATCGGGCAGGCCAACATTTGTAGGGAATGGTTTCTTCGAGTTCAATGTTTTCTTGCGTCGCAGAGCGTGCACCAACGCCTTTTCGAAGAGTTCTTGTTCATCCATGTGACCCGGTGATGTCATGGGGGAGGCGAATGCGAGACGAGGCGAGACGAGGCTGGGACAGTAGCCACTGTAGACGTTCCATCGTTGCTTCTCTTGCGGTGGAACCTCTGGCAACTGTATATCGTGGTCCCATTGCATGGAACCATCGACCTCCTCCTTCTTGTTGGTGGTGTCGAATTGGTAGAGATGGTCATGTAGCCTGTAACACAACATCCTGTCACCGTCATCAAACCAGGCGCCCCTTGATATGTCCTGCCTGCCATCATCGTCGACACTCATGTCGAAGGTGTAGCGCAGTTCCCAGCTGCCAAACAGGCTCATTCCCAGCAGCGGTGGCATGACCCAGAAGCGTAGTCGCTGCTGGCCAGCAAGGCGAATAGCGATGCATAGCTGCCCGCTCAGGTTGAAGGCGTGCATCGCTGCAATGACCGCCCCGGTAAACTCCTCCGGGAGGTGATGTATGCAGTGCGTCTCGCTGTCCACATCGATCACTATTATCTTATCTGACGCCTGGCCATACTCTGCCGGTTCAGCTAAGACGTACAACTTGCCATCGATGAGCACCGGTGGCGGGAATGCACAGTTGTAGCTCGCGCGACATGGGAGTAGATGTGGGTTCCGGCGCCACCCGTCGTGGCCGCCTAAAGTGTACGCGTCCAGGTAGTGGCCGGAGCCGTCACGATGGTGGAAGGAGAGTCGGAACAGCTTGTACTGGTGGGTTAACGCGCTGAACCCCATGGCATACATGCGCGAGCGGACGCCCTTGTTCTCTGGCGGCGGCGCGATCTTGATCTTATCTCCGGTGACAGGGTTGCAGACGCACACATGCCAGTCCTCGGCGTTGGCTGCGAAGCACAGGAAACCGTTGCAGGCGTTGGTGGGGACGTACCCACCGGCCAGGTCGGTGATGCGGCACATTGTCTTTTCGGACGCGACGTTGAGGACCACCGCCTCTAGGCGTATGCGCATCCCACGGATCTCCGTGACGGCCAGTGTCTCCGGTGGGCCGGAGACGACGTGGGTGGCGCTGGCGTGGAGCCTGCGGAAGGAGGGTTCGCCGACGACGGTGCGCCATTGCCGGGAGACGCAGGCGGACCGGGCGAGGTCCCTGGTCGGCAGCTTCACCAGGATCGCACGCAAAAGCTCCTCCCCGAAAGATTGCATTGTCGAATCAATCTGTGGTATGAGATCAAGCCGATGACCTCGCGCAAAAGTCTGGGCTATATATGTTGGCGTGAGATCCGATCTAATAGGAGGCTAGCGCTAAAGTTATCTCTCAAAGCCGTGAACCGATCTACTCCTGATTTGCTCTTAACAGACCCCAAACTTCACGTGAGAATAGAATTAAAATTCTACTATTATTTTTGTTGGAAAACGTTTGGGCTTTTTTTGTTGCTGCAACGAGAGAGCAGATTTGACTATGACCGACGTGCGGAGGAGCTGCAATCGGCAGTTCCAAATGCTACAACCGGCATCCTAAAATTCTACATCCAGTATCTTAAAAAGCTTCAACACTAGACAAGGAAGCTAGGGGCAGCCATGGCGCAACCGCAAAAAAAAAAGCTGCAACCAACAGATGAAAATGCTTCATCTAGCACCTGAAAAAACTTCAAACGGCACCTGAAAAAAAGCGGGATTTAGGACAGAAGAGGGGCTTCAACTGACATGCGTCGGAGCTGCAACCAATACTGAAAATTGCTATGACCGGCAACAAAGAAAGCTACAACCAGCTTTGAAAAAGATTCAACTGGATACGGGGTAGCTGGAGGTCGGCCACCGCGCAGCTGCAAAAAGCTGCAAACGGCATTGAGAAAAGCTACAAACCGCTTCTATAAAAGCTTCAAACAAAGAATGGCTAGATAACAATGGCGAACGACGACGACGGAGCTGTGTGGCAGTGTTGCGATGGGCGTGCGGCAAGCTATGACGGCGGCCGGTGATGGTGCTGGAACCCTCACCCGGCGGTGCTGCAACCAAGGGGGTGGGAGAGACGACGAGACGCAAAGGCATGAGGTGCTAGGGACAACTTTCTTTCGACCGCCCCAGTGGAGCTGCATCCGACGAGCTGCGGCGACGAGGGTGCGGAATGGCAACGAGGACGACCATCGGAGGGGACTGGAGCTACGGCAGCGAGGCCCCCGAGCGGGAGTTGTAGATCTAACCTGACCAAGAAGAAGTTGGAGGGTGAATCGTTTTTTTTTTTTGCCCGGATCCAATGGTCAGGCGGCTCATATCCGACGGCTGGGGCACGACCGGCCGAAAGTTTTGGCCGTTCATATAAGGACTGAATTAGTTTTCACTCCATCTGAATGTGTACCGAACTACAGAGGCATCAAAATAAGTGCAAACTCGCAATCCTGTTGTTGATTCAACGCAGGCCGGGTGTCCACATTGTCCTCGGCTTGGTCGACGGCATGGGAGAGGCGGAAGTGCCTTGATGGCACCTTCCAACAGAGGCGACGACACGTGCGGGAGGGGGGGAGCACCGACGACGGCGTGCTGGCGTCAAGGAGGGTGTGGCAGCCGAACTTACGGCGTACATGGACCAGTCGGCCAACCCTAATATGTACGAAAGGGGGCGCAATATGCCAAAGGTACATATTGCCATTTCTATGTTTTTAGTGGGCAGGTGGTTGTACCGAAGCGGATCCCAATTAATTATATTGCTTGTGGCGGAACCAATCCATCGGACCAGATCATGTTTAAGCCCTAGACTTTCCTTTTTTGTATTTATTGAAGACTTTTCTGTAATGTGTCGTTCAACTGGAACAACGAGGTTTTTGTCAACTAGGAGACGTTTATGGTGATCTCGTCAACTTCAAAAATTTACAGCTCTCTTTATTATTTTCTAGGTAGGCTCTGTGTTTCAAAGATGCAGCTACGGATGACAGTTTTGCCCATGGGTATGGGTACCCTGCCTGAAAACAATAGGTTTGGCCAAAATTTGGCGAGACTTTGTTCCCTCCGACAATAGGTATCCATAACAGCAAAATATATGGGTAAAGCATTGGTATGAATTTGCACTCATGGGTAACCCAATGGGTACATAGAAAAATAATAATAATGAAAGTAACTCTTACGACTTGTGGGGCCAACATCCAACTACTATCCAACCCTAGCCAATTATTCTCCCTGGCCATAGTTCATAGGTCAGCAACCACAACCTCTTCACTGCTCTACGTTCTATATGACTTATCAAAATGTTGAAATCGTGAATCGCCGCCACGGCGTCACCGGACTCTTGTCCAACTCTCAATCCAGCGATCCCTAGTTCCAACCACAACCTCCCACTATGTTGGCCTTCCACTAACCATTGCTCAACTCTCTTGCTGCCTCCAGGAGACCACCCATCGAAGGAGGCCACATCAGTGCTAGACTACTCGCCCATCATCACTTGAATTTTAGACCCATTTCTCTATTTTTTTAATATAAATGATATATATTGTACCCACTGTATACCTATTGAGTATAGAATACCCGTTGGGTATGGACATGTGTTTCATTTTCGCCCATGAGTATTAAAAGAAGAACATTTTTTGAAAACCGTGAACACTTTTCGAATTTATGAAAAAATTTAAAACGACCGTTTTTTAAATTTTCAACATTTTTGAAAGGCAAGAACATTTTCAAAATTTAAGAACAACTTTCGGACATGAACTTAGTTTAAAAAAGATAAAATAACCTTGAAAAGGAAAAAAGAAATAAGTAACAGAAAACGAAAAAAATAAAAGAAAAGAAAAAGAGGAAAAAGAAACAGAAACAAAAAAACAGAAAAACCAGTAAAAAAATAAAAAAACCGATTCGGGGAACCTTTTAGAAGGTTCCCAAAACGGGCTGGCTGTTGCGATTGTACGCTCAACTGGGCCGCCCATCGCGTCACTGGTCGGTCGCTCGCGTATGCGAAGCGCCGGCAGTTTGACGCAAAGAGCGTCAAATAGGATTTCCCGTCATCAACACCCTCTCGCTTGTGTCCATGCTTCTTAACATAAAGACATCTACTGTACTGTATGGGCCGATGGACAATGGCCTGGGTCTCCTGGGCATGGATAACAGGCCCTTCAAAATTTCCGGACCTACTATTTAGTTGTGAGAGCAATGTCTCGCTTATTACGAAACGTACTATAGCTGCCTCTACATGTGTATTCTTTTTATCTATCTATTTCTCTTTTTCAGTTCTCACTGTTTGAATCAGTTTTTATTTTTATTTTTATTCTGGTTCCATTGTTTTTCTTTGTTTCTTTCTTCAGTTTTCATCAGGGCATTTTTTACTTTGGGACTTTTCTCCTTTCTTATTTTTTTCAATACGTGTCTACTTTTTCCATACATATTTTATAATGTTTTATACATAAATGATTTTTTATATATTGTTTAACCTTTTTCAAATACATGACTAACATTTTTTCACATATATGTTTTGATGTCTACTTTTTTCAAACACATTGTATACATTTGTCAAATAAAAATAAACAATTTTTTATGCATGTTTAACATTTTAAAATTCACGATTAACAATTCCAAATACATGATTTCTGACATTTTTTCGAATACATTTCAGAAATTTTCAAATAATTATTCGAATATATTTTTTGAATTATATGAAATATTTATTTAAATATGAAAATATTTTTACATTGTAAAAATATTTAAAAATCCAGAAACAAAGTTTTAAAACATATGAACTTATTTTGAAATGCAACTTAGATTTTTTTTAATTTGCATGAAATATTTTTGTAATTACATGAACATTATTTACATTGTGAAACATTTTCCCAAAATTTCACGTAATTGTTTTGGATCACGTGAATATTTTTTAAATGTCATGGACATTTTCTTATGCTATCACTATTTTTTAAATACACTAACAAAATTTAGACTACATTAACATTTTTCTAATTCTTGTTGAATATTTTTTTATAAAAATTAAGTACATTTGGTTTTTGGAATATATGTATACATAATATTTTTGAAAATAAAAAACATGGGCAAGAACTGGTTTACAAGACCTCCAAGATTATTAGCCGGCCCATTTAGGGCGTGCTTCCGAAAATTGTTCATGATATGAATTTTAAAATGGTCATGAGATTGATAAAGGTTATTTGTAAACGGTCATGAGACTGAAAATTGTTTATGAATTCTAAAATGGTCATGAGATTGGAAACATTTTGAAGTGTCTGCCACAGCTTGGGGGTGAGGACGTCCTTCAACGCCTTGACGATGGCCTCCTTGGCATGACTAGTGATGATGGCATCGGGGAGCCCGACGAGGTGCCTCTTGAAATGGTGGGAGACGAGCCTCCACACCCGACGCGGGTGGAGCTTGAGGATGGTGACCTGGTGGACCAAAAACATGCAGAAAACAACAACTGGCACTAGGCACTGGGTTAACATGTTAGTTCTAAAAAATGATATAAAATGACATATAAAGTATACAGGTTTGATAATATAATACCATGAAACAATAAACAATTATAGATATTGGAGACGTATCACCAACATCCATAAGCAGTTGCTGGCTAGCTCAGAATTCGGGCGTTGTCCCCGGCGAGGCGTGCGGAGCAGAGAGTTGAGGGAGTCAGTGTCGGAGGTGCCAGACGAGCAGACTGTCGAGGCGGCTGCCGCGACGTCCCCAGCTGCTCGTAGTCCCCGCCTCTTCTTGAATCACGATCGGAGCTAGCGCTGATCCAAACGCAAGGGGGGCGAGGACCACCTCATGAATTCTGAGCACTGTCACCCGCACCGCAGGGGTCGGGGGTGGGGGGTGTCGAACGAAATGTACGCCGCCCACCACTGCGTCGTCGCCCTCACCGGTGAATCAGCCTGATCCATCGCCCACAGAAGCACCTCCAGAGAGTGCTTGCACCTTGCTCGCCCAAACAACGCCTCCTCCTCCGCCTTCGTCAAGATGTCGTGAATCGCCTGCACTTCCGCGCTCATCTCCGCCCTGGTGCTGAACCAGGGTGCATCTCCGCGCATCGCCGCCCGCGAACCTCCTCAGCTACTACTCCTCGATCAGCACCATCGCCGCACTTGGTCGCATTGGCCAAGGTGGGGGGGGGGGGGGAGTTGAAGATGGAGCGCAAGCGAATTAACTCACCCCACCAACCACCCAAAGTAAATCCCCGATGCCCGACGAGTCCACCATGCGCGGCCTTCAAGGTGCTTGTCATGGCGAACCCATCCGCTTCCTCGAGACATGCAACGTGGCAGGGAAACGTGACCGAAGCACCTGAACCAGCTGCTCCCCTCAACCGGCCCATGTGTCCACCACACATCTCGCGTCGGAAGCGGGGGCACCACCATCCCACGGTGGTATGAAAGCTCGCCCGCCGCCTTTAGGTCCGGCACGTACCATGCCGGCCACCGTGAGTCGCCGCCTGAATCGCCAGAGGCAAAACGTGTCATGCCGTGTCGAAACACTCTAGGACCTCGACTATAATAAGACAATGTTGTACCGTCTTAAGAAAAGTGAGATATTAATTGTCCTCATCAATCTATTTTGGTACCATTCGCATCATTGTTCACTATCATCCCGACTCTTAATCTTACAAAAAAAGGATATTGACCCCGTGTCAGTGCTGGCCGGACGTCCTCGTCGCATGCCGGTCAATGATACATCTTGACTGACGTCTGCAATGAGCTAGCTAGTATTGTAAATAGGATAGTAGCTAAGCTGCTTGTTAATGTAAGAGGGAAACCAACCCTCGGTCTTTGCAATGATCGATACGTGCAACTATAAATTATTGATAACTAGCAAATGTGTCCGTGCGTTGCAAACGAGCGAACACAATGATCATATGATAAGATCAATTAGCAACACCCAATCATACTTGTGGTTGCATGATATGGGAGGTTGGCCACCGGAGGAGGAGCGGCGCCCTTAGCTGCGCCGTCCACTCCACATCCACGGTGGCCACCGAAGCTGAGAGGGCAATAGGGTCTCCTCACGCACCCCTCGTCCATGTCCCCTTGTTGGGACAAAAAAATATGTTTCCTTCTGATCTTCTCATCCTAGTTTACTTCTCCTAATCGAGTCATAACAAACTGTTGCTTGGTTCGTTGGGTCAACGGTCTAGATTTCATGATAAGGGTCATGAATCGGTGGATCGACGCCAATGTAAGAGGGAAATCAACGCTCAGTCGTTGCAATGATTGATACATACACCCATATATTATTGATTATTCAATAATGTTAAGCAAATGAACCCCGTTTTGTTCTTCTTCTTGTCGTTGTCGTTGTTGTTCCTTAAGGCGCAGATGGCGCTCGACGACTAGAAGCTCAGAGAAGCGCTGGAGCTCTGCATCATTGGTGGGTGCATTCTCGTCCTCGACGGTCTCGTACTTCCCCGTGGTCAAGTCCACCATAGCCACCTTCTCGGCCAGCAACTTGTAGCCAATGTCGAGCAGGTCAGCCATGTTCTTCGACGTCGCATTGTCCATTGGCAAAATGGCCTCCCCGAGCAATGGTGCCTACATACATACACATGTTTTAGTTTGTAGGGACTACAACATATATATATGGACATAAGAAGCTACTTAAACGCCATGGAGGAGAAGGTGTGGTTGATCACTTGTACATATGTATGTGCGTACCAGAGCCTGGATGTAGAGGTAGTTCTGGTTCCGCACGCAGTTGCCATTGTGTAAGAGCATGCGAACCTGCCAGTCGGCCAACACGGCGCTGGTGTGAGAGAAGGTGTCGGTGACCGGGCTGTGGCTATTGCGCCTGCTGTGAAACCAGTTGAAGGCGCCCCGCTTGGCCGGCACATTTTCGTGCACTGCACACCCTGCGCCTACAGAGATAACGAGGTATTTCATATAATCCACGCCGCTGGGGTGGAACTCCGGATTCATGAGAAGCTGCTCCCTCGTGATCTTGGATATGGCAGCCATTGTGGGGTTGTTGCCGCCGTCGATGAGGTGGTATTTCGACTGCTCCATGTCACTGACCCAGATATCAAAGTAGTGCGCCGGGAAGTAGGTTGGCGTGGCCGTCGACGGCGGGCCAATGCAGACATCCGGCAGGTCTGGTCCGGCCTCTTCAACTAGGTTTTGCACGGCATCCTGGAACGAGGAGAAGATGAGAGGCTCGAGAATATTGGCGTCGAACGTAGGCGCCGCGAGCTTGCTCAGGGTGTGCTCACCCGTGACTTCCTTGGTCTTCTTTTTCTGCAGGAACGTGCCGTCGTACTTGGGCCCCCACGACGCGCTTAGCAGGTCCAGCGGCCACCGCCACCACCTGTGAATGTGAAACAAACAGTGAGAATTAATTACACATTGTCTACCGACGAAGATGACAACTTAGTTTCTCGAATACCTACCTCTTGGAAGGGAACATATTAGGTCCGTTCTTGACATAGAAATCCTGGATTTCCTGAGGGGTGTACTTTGTCCGGTTGTTCGTGTTTGGCGCCGCCAACATTGTCGCGATGATGGCGCCCGCGCTCATGCCCGCGATCACGTCGAAGTAGTCCGCTATCCGGGCATCTTCCCCGTCAATTGCCTAATCACATCAACAGAGATGGATCGGCTTACTTCGTCGAACAACATAACATAACATTTCAAGAGAGCCGTGGTTGACTTACCTGGAGCTTTTCCTCAAGGCATTTGAGGACGACCGTGGGGATGAGCCCGTGTATCCCACCGCCGTCGATGCTCAACACCGTGATGAGCTCCCCAAACTTGGGTGGCGGGAGCCGTGGACGTGGTGTCGGCTCCGGTGATCCTTGGCCCAGCAACGGGGCCGTTGGACCTTCCTCCTCCTCCGGCATGAGAAGTGGTGTCTCGAGCTCGGCATCCTTGTTGCTCGCCATGCCTTAATTAGCCTGCGTGGCAAGGTTGGGAGAAAGAACAAGGGCACTCGACGGATCAAACAATGAAACAGACGAGAGGGAAGGAAGGAGGAAGAGATCGGGCTAGCGAGAGACGGACAACCTCACTTGACTTGGCTGCCTAGCTTGGAGGAGATCGGGCTAAGGAAGGCAAGCCTCCCTCGCATATTGTGTTGAATCAATCAAGGGTTTAATTATATATTACCCGCAAAAAAGGGGTTTAATTATATATAAAGAAAAGGGAAGAAAGGCAAGAGTCGGACTAAGGTTGCGAGAGAGCGACCGACCACCAGCAACCAACCTTGCTTTTGCTTGGAAGAAGGCAAATGGCATCTTATCAAATAAATAAGAGAGCGCCTGCAACCCCCAGCTGATTGAGAAATAACTATTTCTTGACCAGCTGATGGCATGCCGTTTGTTTCATTCGATTTTTCTTTGCCGATGCTTTTTTCTATATATTTTTTTGTTTTTATTAAACACCTACTCCCTGCGTCCCATAATATAAGAGCGTTATCAAAAACACTTTTATATTATGGGACGGAGGGAGTATAACTTGACTAATAATCACAACCATCATTGCTACATTGCTTTAGATCCAAGATGCAAGATAATACAAAGTAACTCACACAACTAAGAATTACAGTAAAATCTTTTGAAGACATCTTCTCCATGGTATCGATCTTTGCAAAATGAAATATCACCAACACTTCAGTAAAGAGAGTGCAATTGTGTTGGAGTAGTGCTACTGCTACTCATTCACCTCCATAAAAATTGATAAATAATAAATGTTTCTGAAAGCTCCCTGAGTCGCCCATCCAAAAAAATGAAAAGCCGTGGCGATGAACGTGCTTGGGCTAGGGACGATACCCTAGAAGTGCATGTCGCCAAAACACAAAAAGTTCACTATAATATCGTGGAAACGTTCCAACTCCACAGAAAATTAAACCAACAAAAGCAATGAATGCCAATTGGGTTTCGGAGTGACGCGGTTGTTGTCCATTCTTCTGATTAATTGAGCCTTTCCTACAATCACAGTAGCTGCTAGCACCTCAAAAATACCTAGGGACATGCCTCTTTTATACATACTAGCACAAATATCCGTATGTTGCAACGAGAGAAAATAAATACCACACATACCTAACTCAGTAAGCTAGTCCACACCAGATCATCTTTTCTCTTTCTTTTCCCTCTCTCCATCCCATCAATCACATGCAATTGACCGGACAATTCGAAAACAAAGTAAGAAACATGATTGCATGCATGCACAAATGAAGACTCAAAACAGACGTGTCCACAAATGTTTGAGATCGAAATTAGACAATCGTGTAGATGCTCTAGAGCTAACCACGATAAAGAAAAGAATTTAAAAATATATGCCCACTCGTTGGGGTCCAGTTGACGCCACGTACAGTCACGTGTAGTTCAAGCGAGCAGCCGCGTTCTATTTATCTATCGCCATGTCAAGCGGCTGCCACTTCAAAGCTTATCCACTCGTCGCCAGCCTCGGCGCGGCTAGGTGCGTACCTGGGAGCCCGAGCTCGCGCGCCCGAGCGCACCCAACCCCGCCACCAGCTCATCTCGCTGGAGGAGCAACACCAGCGCCGCCGCCCTGGTGCCTTCCCTCCCTCCCCGCATGGCCCGCCGCCTCCTATTCCTTCGTCAGGGAAGGACGTGCTCGCGCCCAAGCGCTGTCGTCAGTGTAGAAATTGTAGGATGACTAATATTGTTGTTATATTGATCTGATCCTCGTAGGGGTATATATATAGAGAGTACATCGTGAGGGGAGAGACTTGGAGTACAAGACAAGACATAATATGTTTAAACTAATTCTATGTTTATTTTTCCTTATCTCTAACTACACGTATGTATTTCTAACATTCCCCCTCAGTCGTAGCGGGAGTTAAGCGGACGATTTCGACTGAAATTTAAAGTCTTGTGCTCATGTCGTCTTGTCCATTGCACCATCATCAACTGTGTCCCTGATCGGTCGGCACCTAGAGCGGTGACTGCATCCCCTTCTGGTGCCTCCCTTGCCTCTCCTCAATTCTTTAGCTCCTGCAGTCACAGCAGGAATGGCGTTGACGACGGTGTGACGCGGACGCTGGTGACTGAAGTTGTTGCCGATATGTTGTTATAGACGTAGTCATGTGGTGGATGTCAAGGTTGCCGATGGTGATGTAGCCGTGGTCGAAGTAGTCATGGACGGTGTAGAATTCGTCGTAGTTGGTGTAGCCGCAATCGCCGGAGGTGCAAAAAATTGCGCTATGTTGTTGATGACGAAGCTACCGTCGTGGACGATGCACCTTGCAGATGTCAGAGGGTGTCCTCCGCGATGAGTCCACTGGTTTTGCTAGGACCGGGGAAAACCCATCGAGCACACATCGGTTTTGCCAGAACCGTGTGGCCGTGTAGGGGTCGTCGCTATAGTGACGCGGCGTCGATGCAGTCGTGCCATCATGGATGACGCGGTCGTTGCCGTCGTCATGACGCGGTCATTGTCGTCGTCGAGATCACGTCTTGCAGAAAAGTCTGTCAGAGGAAGCTAGATGTCCATCTTGTGGACGAGGTGGCGGTGGTACGTTGACGATGATGGTGATGAAGACCACGTTGATGAAGACATTGACAATGAAGTGTCGGCGATGGCGTCGCAGCGGCGCGTCGACGACAATGTGTCGCTTGAAGGCATCCCTCGCGGCAACCAAGTGTCGATTCCGTGTCGCATTGGAGAAGTCAGTGAAGAATTGCATCGCTTTCCACACCGGCCTGCGTTGCTCCCGCGCGGCGTCCGTGCAGGACGCGTAGATGATGCTCCGGTCTCCTATTTGCCGTCTCGAGCGGACATGGTGATGGAGGGTTGTCGAGGAAGGGAGTCCGAACGTGAACGTAGCGAACTGCTTGGAATTGCTGGTCCGGCGGGTGGATGGTCGATCGATGCAGAGCCCGTGCGTGTGTGTCGTCGTACCGGCCGTATCGGTCGTGTGTAGCGTCATGGAGTTGCTTGAGTCGGAGCAGATTGATCTGCCGCGTCGCGGAGTTGCCGGGATCTGGTCGTGTGCTCGTGGTCTTTTGGAGCCGGTCGTGTGCGCGCGTGAACCTGGCTAAAATCCATCAGACCACATGCATCATGTGCATGGATTAACACATGGACGCGGGATGCTCTTGGCTTGCTGATGTTGCGTGTGCACCGGGAGGAGCCTGCTCGTCTCGCCGAAGTCCATCGCGTCGCCGGAGGGAGCACCGGCGCCGCCGCCCTCTGTGCCTTCCTTTCCTCTCCCACCCCCCGCATGGCCCGCCGCCTCGTGTTCTCCGTCAGGGAACGCGGTCGCGCCCAAGCGCCTAGCCGCCAGCGAGTCCGGTGCGTCGCCGCCCATGTGTGCCTTCCTTTCCTCTCCCACCCACCGCATGCGGCCCGCCGCGGTTGAGTAAGCACGTTAGCCCGTCGACGTGTAGTCAGTTGCTCCTTTCGATTCTCGGTAAATCTGGGCTTCTTCGTTTCCCTTGCGCTGGGTTAATTCTTCTTTGCTTCCTTCTCTTCGGTACCCTTGTTGATCCTCTAAACAGCTTACATATATGAACTGCTTGGATTATATCTAAAGGAGCGAGGTGGGACATGAGAGGAGGTCGTGAGTTCGATCCAAACAGCTAGTGTACACTTTTTTAGGGAGCTCGTGTACATCTGATTATGAGAAGCCCACTCACGTGGTCACGAGAAATACTCGTTGGGTGTGTGAATGTACTAAATCTCAAAATCACTATTTAAGGAGTACCCCTGCAAAAGTCACTCCCACCTTCCCAGGTTATGACAAGTGGCACATTGGATGTGCGCCACTTGTTGCAACCTGGAAGTTTACTGTTTTTTTGTACGTTTATTCAAAATATTTTATCTCTTAAATCGTGCGTCCAAATCATGAACCTCGTCGTTGGATTTGTCGCGTCGAGATCTTCTAAGCTAGATCTCATGTTAATAGGTTTCGACGAAAAGAATTTCACAAAAAAAAAGAAAGAAAAACCGATCCAAAACACTTTTTTCCTCACTTTTCCCCCTGTACGAGAGGCTTTGCCATGCCTCTCGCAGAAAAAAAATATGTGCCTCTACGAGAAACAAATATGTGCCTCCATAAGAAGCAAAGTATGTGCATCTCGCGAGGAAAAAAGTGTTTTCCCCTTTTCGAGAGGCACTCTCAAACATGTGCCCCGCGGGAATCAAATATGTGCCTCTCGTGGGAGAAAAAGAAACATTTCCGTGCATTTGTGCCTCTCACGACAGAAAAAATAATATTTTTTTCCTTTTCTGAGAGACACAGCTGTGCCTCTCGCGGAAGCGAACCTGTGCCCCCACGAGAAGTAAATCTGTGTGTCTCGTGGAAGAAAAATAACTTATTTTTCGTGCAATTTTTTCTTTTTTCTTTCGAAACCTAAGAAAACTGAGCAAAAACAGAAAAGCCAAAAAACCCTGAAAAAACCATCTAAACTCTGAGAACGCATACGGATAAATAAATAAAAAAAATTCAAGGGAGCATCTAACATGCGACACATGACAGCAACTGAGAGTGCACTAAGTGATACATTCTCAGCGCACCAAAAGTGACTCTTACATACGGCACTCCCTCAAAGAGTACCCAGCTGTGCGCAATAGGTTTACCGAGAAATCCCACCACCAACATTTCCGCAGCCGTCTTGTGTCGCCCCATTCAGGCCTCTGGGGGTCCCCCGTACACGGTAGAGTTAGAGTCCACGGAGACAGAGCAGGTGGTGCAGACGGCCGGCCGGCCGGCCACCGAGACCTCATCTACCACCACGACGGACTCCGATTGGGCATTGCGCGGCACGGTCGCCCTTGGCATGACTCAGCCTTCCACGCACATCAAAGCTCGTCTTCATCCCCGCGGGAGGACACCTGACCTGAGCGCACAACACGTGTTGGACGGAAGATGAGCCCATGTTCTCCATGTCACCTTCATCCCTATGGCTATGGAATGAGCGAAATGTGTGCATGCATTGCAGAGAGCTACTCGTGTGTCAAGGCCTCCGTGGAGTTGCAACCATGGCGTGATGAGGTGCGCTAGCTGCATGGCCGTTGCCTCCAAGATGGTTGATCGTTGTTGCCCTAACGTCTAGCTAGCACGCCAAGTGCAACCCTTGACGACGATTAATTCCTCGATCGAGTCCGGCAACCCTTGAACCGGGTCTTCGTGAAGGTATTCATTGCCTTCATAACCACTTGTTTGGCCGCCCTTGGGCTGTTGGGCAGAAAGAATGTTGGCATAACTGAAACACAAGCGCACTGATCACTATATTAGCCAGTGATTATTGAACCACAGGAGCAATGGACGGCTGCTATGATCGTAACCACCTTTACATATGACCGTGACTTGAAAGCAATGCCCCGCTCGCACCCAAACCGTGATTTGAAAATCGTCCATCCTTTACATATGACCTGCTACATCAAGATTAAGAGCCTGTTTGGTTCCTCCCCGCTCCCTCGACTGCGCTCCCGGAGCGGACCAGGCTGCAGCTCATTTTCACAGAGCGGCTAAAACCGAGCTCCACAGCTTCGTGGAGTCAGAAATATTGGAGCGGAGTGGAGAGATTCCGGACAGGACCTAAATGAATATCTTTGCTTGCTGGGTGAGTAGATGATAACCCAGCCTAGTGAGGTAGTACCAGGGCTGGGTAGTACCTCAGCCTAGTGTTGTACGGTTGATACCTTGCCCAGATCTCAGTTTTCGGATATGTTCCAAGATGCATTGTGATTACACATAGAGTAGCTCTGTGATTTCATCAGATTAAAATCACTATGTCTCCATCAAGATCAAATATTTTGGATATATGATACAAACATCTGCAAGCACAACTATGCCATCTCAACTCGTCTTGTGCTAAAACATTACATGATTATATGCCAACTGACTCATTACAGTATTATTACGCCAACCAGCTAATACTTGTATAAATCAGAGAAAAATGACTCAAAAAACATAAATAAATAACAGTTGCACGATCGTGAGCCTGTGATCAAACTGGATTGCAGTTGCACGATGGAACCTGATCATCCTGGTGGTTCTTGGGGACATGCACGCCGGCGTGGGTGAGCATGGCCCAGATGTGGGTGATGAACTCGCCACCGTTGCTCAGCGCCAGGGCGTGCGCCTCCGGGCCCGCCGATGGCCTGCGCGCCACGAACACGAGAAGTTCCGCCCAGAACTCGAGTAGCATCCCCCACACTCTCTCGTCCTCAAGCAAGTCACCACCGCTACTGGTAGTGATCTCCAATTGCTTCCCTAGCTTGACACCCTTCACCATGGCCGACTTCTCCTCGTCCTCTTCTCCTTGATCGAACTTCACCAGACGCTCACGGCGGTCACCAGTATTGCAACAGCTCTGGAAGAAACTGTTGAGCTCCCCCTTGATGTCCTTGTACACCTTCTCCGTCCATGCCTCATCGTCCGGGAGGAGCCCCGGCTCGTAGGCCACCAAGTATGCGCAGTACCTCGACAACGTCAGGGCGGCCTGGCCGTGTGGTGGGAGAGGGTGCTTCTGTTTGTCCCTCGTCTCAAACAGGGCTGTCGCGATGTGCCACACCACTATCATCGTTGATGTGCTCATCTTGGGGTCGCACGCCCACTTGAGGTTGAGGAAGCATTGCCTTTCCAACGTAGCCATGCCGTTGCTGAAGTGCCTGCCACAGCTTGGGGTGAGGACGTCCTTCAACGCCTTGACGATGGCCACCTTGGTGTCACCGGTGACGATGGCATCGGGGAGCCCGACGAGGCGCCTCTTGAGAAGGCGGGAGACGAGCATCCACACCCAGCGCGGGTGGAGATGGTGGAGCTTGAGCATGGTGACCTGGTAGACCTTGATGACGGCATGGGAGCGGTGCTTTGCCCACAGGGTGCCCTTGGCGACCCGCCCGGGATGCCCCTGCCGTCGGAGCATGGGCATTTGGGCATACTTGTACATCACGGACACGATGAACCAGTCGGAGATCACGTACTGCAAGAATTCATATGTCTCGACGGCGAGAAGGGTGAGCGTGAGGAGGAAGGTGACGATGAGGTCGGAGGAGGAGCAAACCATGCCGAAGAGGAAGTTCACTTGGTGGACGAAGCACTTGTACTGCACCACCATGTCGATGGACAGGCCGATGAGCCCCCGAAAGAGGGAGCCTAGCACCTTGAAGATGTGGCCATTGCCTGTGACGAGGAGCACGGTGATGCAGTATAAAAAGATGAAGACGATGGAGATGATAAAGTTGGCTATGAATAGCCCTGGCTTGGACAATGCCAACGGGATGATGGCCTGGTAGTACTCGTCCAGAAACCTCAGCTCCAATTCCACCACCTCGAAAGCCCTCTCAGCATTGGCAACCTCGTCCTCGTGCCCCTCGAGGGCGAGGAGGCCCCGGAGGACGAGATCGCGTGCTTGTCGGGTGTCTGCCTCTGCCATGTGGAAGTGCTCCATCTTTCGTCGGAGCAGCTTGAAGAGTGCGACGGCAAGGCAAATGTTCTCCAACTTGTGCTTCCTGCTCAAGTTGTACCTGAAGATGGGGTCACTATTGGCGAGGTCCCATATGTTACATACCCGGACCAGCTCGGACTTTTTGGCCTCTTCCTTCCCATTTGGACTTCCATCTCCAAGGAGAATTTTGTTCATTTCTTCTTCTTGGATCTTGAAGCCATGGGGCGTCACCTCCCTCTTGAGCCGTCTCTCTCCCATGACCGCGTAGTTGCAAACCCTCATGATATCGGCGCCAACTGCTTGTTCGTCGTCGCGGAGCAATTGCCGATGCTCATTGACGAGCTGCACCATGTAGCCGGAGATGAGGGCGGCGTTCTTCGCGAGGTCGAAGGAGCGCTTAGCAAGGTAGATGCACATGGAGCGCTTGCACATCTTGACGACGCTGAAGATCCAGAGGATGATGAAGAAGGACTTGACGCCAAAGCCATGCACGTAGGTGTAGATGAGGTACCCAATCCACGCCATGCGTGCAGCCTCCTCGACGGCATCAAAGAAGCTGTAGCGGCCGACGCCGCGCGCGAAGGCATCGGTGGCGGGGGCAACCATGGCGTAGACCTTCTTGCGGAGGAGCTCGACGAGGATCATCCAGAGGAGAATGAGCTGCGCGCGGGGCTGGTTGCCGGTGTCGGGTGGCTTGCTCTTGGCCTATGAACAAGGTTTAAAATTTCAACAAAATTTCCAACAGTTCAATAATTCATACTAGTACCAAAATATATGCAACCTCAAAATTCCGTCCTAGATTCAAACAAGTTTAAACCAAATACAAATTCGGTCAAAATCCATTAAAATTGAGTGAACATCGATAGATCAAAACCCAAAAGAATTCTCAAAAAATGTATATTTCACTAAGGTTTGGTAATTCTTTTTCCTTCAACAAAATTTTAAACCATACCTGGGAGAACATGTAGGACATGAAGGGGAGGAAGAGAGCGAAGGAGGCGCGGAAGAAGATGCGGGTGGCAGTAGAGTGGCCGCGGCCCCGGCCCGAGAGGCGTCCCGAAACTCCAAGGAGGAAGAGGGCGGTGCCGAGCAAGGTCATGAGGACCGTGGTGGTGACCATGAGCCGCTCGGTGGTCCGCATGTCGGCGGACACCGTGAAGCTGGCCACCAGCGTGGCCGCCGGGGTGGCGCACACCGTGACATTGTTGATGATGATGTCGCGCCGGGCGCTGGAGTTGTACATTGCCCCGGCAGCCCGGCTCACCGGCGACAGCAGCACCATAGCCCCGCCCCCTCCTCAGGAAGACGCTGGTGGTTGGCACATGTGTTTGCATTATGATGATATGTTCGTGGTATTTATACTGCTAGTTCTGGCATGCGTGTGCCACAATGTGGGACAGAATTTCAGTCAGGGCAAGAGGCAAGGCACGGATCGATGCTCCCTGTGTGCAGTGTGCACAAAGCCTTGGGCAGCACCTGCTGGATTCCTAGGCATTTCTCAAATGGGCCCGAGTCTTTAATTATTCTCAGAATTGGACGATTGACAAGCAAAGCGGCTAGGTAGAGTATGTTGGAAAACAAGTTAGAAAATGCTGCTCTGAAAATGTGTGATGTCAAAACAAGTGTTTGGTGCTAGGCCTTTCCCCTTGGGGTTTATAGGGCTTCGCCGCGTTCCCTTAAAATAACATGACTTCTCGTACATGTCGCCCCTCTTTTCGTCCATATGAATAGGTGCATGCAGGTTTTCGGCACGACACGATGGCAAAGATCTAAGGTTTCGGTTGAGAAGAACATCATTCAATGATGCCAACATGCAAAACCACATACTTCATGGAAGACAAAGGGACATTGCATGTCCAGCGTAATGTGAAGGTTCATCATCATACAGTTTACTACGTTAGAACTATATCATGATTGAGAACAAACACAACCACATGACCACAAAGATCATTAGAATCACCTGGGAATAAACCATGGGCTTTTTCTCTGGTTCGAGGGTGTGCATACATCATCCGCCCGTACCGTACGGTGCATGAAAGAATCCTGCTGCTGCGTCACTGCCACGACCAAGAACGATGCAGGTCTTTATATATTCTCAGAACTGCGTGATGGGCAAAGAACAGATGCATTTGTCAGTGGCTAGGACGACAAAGCAAAAGGCCAGGCAGAAGAACATGTCACACAAAAGGATAACCGGGAAGAGCACGCTTCTTTACCTTTCGCTAAGGTTAAGTTAGCTTCTAGCATACTTGGGCCTCGTTTGCTTGGGCTGCGGTTACGACAGAAGTGGCTGTAATTTGCTTGTTCCAAGTATTTGAAAATTTTATTTCATCGTACTATTTGAAAATGCTAGCTCAAGTATGAATAAACCAATGACGTTTATATCTCCCTCCCTGCATAGAACAAAGGTGCAAAGAGAATCCGCTAGTCCATATACTAATTATTAAGTGTTCATACAACCGAAAAGATGTACCAAAAGAGGGCAAAACAATTCAGTGTAAATATGTATTACCTCTGTTTATAAATGTAAATTGAACTGGCCAAACATCTTATATTTAGGAACAGAGGGTGTAGATGTTAGTACGGACAACAATCTATCTAGCTTGTCATGCCATAGATAAAGAGATCTTGATCCTATCACACGTGGCATTCATGTAGCCATCATCAGATGTAGTCAGAATGTCGTTGACACGCTCAGGGCGGCTTGCAGCATGAGCTTGTCAGCGGAGGACAAGTAGAGGCCAGGAAGAACATGTTTTACAACAGGAGAACGAAGGACAGAATTCTTGTTCAGACTTCCACATGCTAATTAAGCTTTCATCACACTCCTTCCTTTCATCTATATACGGCCATTTAGTTAATCCCTACGTCCATCTATTTTACACTTGATCAACCTGAAGAACAATATCAACTTATATGTTGCATAGGGCATAAAAAACATCGTACATTTTGTTATAGAGGATGTAATACCCAATAAACTTTGATGAGGGCAAAGAATAGATGCATTAGTTAGTACAAGCAAAGGCCAGCAAGAACATGTTTCACAAAAGGAGGACTCATCCATTAGGAAGAGTAGCTTTCAGCTTAGGCTAAGGCTTTAGCCAAGGCAGCTCATCCATAGGTGATGTTTATTTGTGCCCATCACCAAATCCTCAAAAGGACAGACCCAGTGCATATAAGCTCCCACACAAGGTAGGGTCTAGGAACCAAGTTTTACCCCTGTGAAGTGGTGAAATGCAATGCACAAAGTCCGGTTCGAACACACGAGAAAAACTAGACGGGGTAGCATCTCCCTTCCCCTCCTTTGTGGTTGCCCCGCCAACCACGCACGAGCTTCCCTCCCTTAATGTTAAGAAAAGTGATCCTTTGTGGCCATCCACATATATGTATCGTTGTGGACATACATACTATAAACTCCATAAATTATGCAAAACTTTCTCTCGAGCACTTAATGCCAAGTGTGAGTAAGTTTGTCAACGGAGACGCAAACTTGGAGGTGAACCTCCCACTACTACAGGTAATACGAACTCATTATTTCATATGACATTTTTGTTAATTGATCACTTACATATAAGTTTCATTCTCTTGCAGACTTGGTTCTACGAGAAATTCCGAGTCGACCACATTGATCGTATTTCCTGTCTTCAACGTGACAAACCGCTTATCCAATACTGAAACGAAGCAAAAGCAGGCAAAGTCGACAAAATAATCTCATATAACTACATAGGAGTCAGAGAGGTATATGCTTAGTGTTACTTGTTGTAATCTGCTCCATTTTTACAAAAATGATTCATAACAAATATTTTTGTAGAAGGATGAGGACCTCATGTGACCTTTGCAGGCATTGCCCAAGGTTTCTCATCAACCTTCAAAGTCAACTATGGAGGTACATGTTATATAACTTGTAGAATGATGCTAGTCAATAATGTTTTTTAGGCTGAAACTAATTCTTTCTAAATATTTAAAAAAAATAACAGTTATAACTCATCCTCATTTGTAGAAAGCAATTATGTCTCGGAAACATTCGTTGACGACACAACTGGACGGAATAGTCCGACGCTATAAGGAAACCATCATGCGCTTGAAAGACCTAATTTCTCAATTCAACGTACGCATTTGTTTTTTTTTTTGTAATTCATCCTTCAAAATAAGGGCATGAGTAACACCATTTTATTAAAAAGATCATCGATTTGGCGTACGACACAATGACTTCGATGCGGGAAAGAGAGTTGACAAAGAAATTAACATAATCATGTCATAAAATTTATAACTTTCCTGTTCTTGTCACAAAATGTATGCTGACCATTTATCTTTTGAACGTGCAAACTAGAAAACCTCAAAAATTATAGCCACTTCTACAAATGAAGTTTCAAAGTGTGTCTAAACTTTGCAACTAAATTTGAGGTATGAAGTTCCATATTGCTAGCACGTTCATTTTTCAACCATACAACTAACTTGTGTCCTTCACAGAAGGCAAATGAAACATCTATGGAACCCAGAAAGGAAAAACGGACAGACACGACGTTGTGGAATAAATTGGGAAGCGTTTCACGTGTGATCACAACAACAACTTACCACGGTTCCCAATTAATTACACAACATCCTCGGTCAATTTTTCCCTTTGGTGGTCCACAGATATTTATTTTATGAAGTTAGTGGTTGGGAAAGAAAACATAGAAATATGGGACTTCATACCATTCTAGCTAGGGAAGCGGCTACATTTTTTTGAGGTTTTCTAATTTGTACATTCAAAAGATAAATGGTTAGCATACGTTTTGTGACATGACGAGAAAAGTTACAAATTTTGTGACATAACTATCCTGATTTCTTTGTCAACTCTTTGCCGCATCAAAGTTGTTGTGTCATAAGCAAAATCGATGGTCCTTTTAATAAAAAGATATTAGTCATGCACTTATTTGGAAGAATGAATTATAATAAAAACAAATGCGTACATTGAATTGAGAAATTAGATGGTCTCCTTCTGACAACATACTATTCCATCCTAGTTGTGAAGACATCTCCAAATGTTGGGAAGATATAATCACTTTCATCTCTATCATCTGGGCCACTAGGCAGCCTAGTGTCCCATCAAGCTACAAGTTAAGAAAAATTAGAACCAGTTTAAAAAAAAGGTATTTAGAAAGAATTAGTTTCAACCTTAAAAAGCATTACTGACTAGTATCATTATACAGTTGACTTTGAAGGCTAATGAGAAACCTTGGGCAATGCCTTTCAAGATCGCATGAGGTCCTCAACTATTTGCAAAAATATTATTATGAATCATTTTCGTAAAAGCCAAGCAGATTACAACAAGTAAACTAAGCATATACCTCTCAATCCCATACGTAGTTCTCTGAGATTATTTTGTCTGACCTTGCCCACTTTTGCTTCATTACAATCTAGGTTAAGCGGTTTGTCATGTCGAAAATAGGAAATGTTACGATCAATGTGGAATTTCTCGTAAAACCAAGTCTGCAAGAAAATAAAACTTATATGTAAGTGATCAATTAACAAAAATGTCATAGGAAATAATGAGTTTGTATTACCTGTAGTGGTTGGAGGTGCCCCTTCAAGTTCGCGGCTCCGTTGACAAACTTCCTCAAATTTGACATTAAGTGGTCAAGAGAAAGTTAACAAAATTTATGGAGTTTATAGTGTGTGTGTGCACAACGATACATACTAGGGATGACCACAAACGATCACTTTCTTGTTAGTATAGTATGTATATGTCCACAACGATACATATTTAATTGATCGTTGCTTAACTTTACCCCAGCGTAGATATCTATCTTGAACTCTGCCAGTTTTCTGCAACAACAATGAAACTTCTTGGCTGCATACAATGGGTTGAGCATGTGCATATCAAGATATGAAATCAGAGAATTGCCACACAGTAGGCCAGTTTAGAGAAACTTAGGCCGAAAAGACAAAATCAAGTTTCCAAATAAACACAACAATAGCTTCAGACAAAAAAAACATGTGTTCCAAACAAACCAATCAGATGTACAATACTTGTACGGCAAACAAAGCAAAGGTTCGACAACGTATGTTTACAAAGGATGTTCCTTGATAGAGACGGATATTCCAATCTGAGGTCACTGCAGCCTGGTCACCGATGTACCAGAATATACCAGGTAAACTACAGGGCAGCTCAGCAGCAACTCCAGGACCTCGTGACGGCACCGTGTTTATTCTTGTATACACATACAATACCAGCATCAGCCTGCTTTCACTTGGACGTAGCTCCTCGCAGGCTCGGCACATAAGCTAGGTAGGGTGGATTTCATAATTAAAAACAAGCACTCATAACCCAAAGATCAGCAGAATCCCCTGCGGATAGATAACTTTTCACTAGTTGGACGAGCTGAAGGAAGCTTCGCCGCCCGAGTCACTCTCGTCCTGCATGCGCTTCATCTCATACGCCCACTCCAGCCCAGAGCAGTAGTGGAGGGGTGGGTTGAACCTGTGGTCGTTCAGGTCAGGGGGCAGGAATGCGCCGTTCTCGACAAGGAACCTGACCACCCTCTTGTTTCTTTCCTTGGCAGCAATGTGCAGGGGAGTCCCTGGATTAAGACAAAATTAAGTTTAGGAGTCCACAGGTCAAGTAGGTTCCATCGAGTAGATAGTAGTAATAAACGCATTTTAGTAACCTAGCTAAGCTAGGTAGCAGGAAAACAGCACTGCAGGAGGTTCAACCCAAATACTAATACATGAAGCCACGCACAACGTTCACATACTTTAAAAACAGGGCAAGATTACACTATACACATCAGCTACAAGTAAACCACACATACATACCTAGTAATTAAACATGTAGATCTCGTGTAATGGAAACAAGCTATGTTTGGATGTCAATTAAGCAGATGCATCGCTATTAACACCAGCAACCCAAAACAATATATATAACCTAGATATAAGCTACATAGCAGAAAACTGTACTGCACAGCGTTCAGTCCACATAATACTACATGAAGCAAGATTAGATCTGCAGGTCCACTATAAGTAAACATCATCTACATACCTAGTCATGTAACATAGAAAAGGAATGGAAACAAATTATGCTGGATGTACTAACTTCCAGAGCTTGGCCATATATGTATAGACAATTAAGAGCGGCATCCCAAGACAATACATATAGAATAACAAAACTAATTAAAAACAATAACATTTAGAAAGGTAGAACTGATGGAAGAACAATCAACAATAAAAATAATGACACGGGCAATACAGGCAATGACTAAAAAAAACAAGTGAACTTACAGCCACAAGCTCCTTTTGTTCGGGCATCAATATTTGCACCGCGCTCCAGTAGTTCATCCATGATTTTCACATGCCCGCCCTGAGCAGCAAGGTGCAGCGGAGTAGCGCCAGGAGACTTTGGTCCCCATGCGGGTGCATTGACATCCATCCCTTCATTCAGGAGACGTCTCACCTAAGGAGAATCAGAAAAAACGACGGTTTTAGATTTTCACGAGGATGATTACTAACTAAATAAGATAACAATCTCTAGTTAAGAAGTTGTATGGGATTAATAATTCACCAAGCCAATGGGTTAAGAATAAACAAAACTACATTTTTGCTATACAGCAGAATCTAGCCTAAAACATGCATTCATTCTTGCAGATTTGGTTTAAGGTGATCCCATGAATAACAGGCCACTGAAAAGAATTGATGTGACACAGAATATAACTTAGAATGATTGGTACTTATAACCAGTCGATGAAGACATAGAAAAGAACATCGGAGACCTGCAAATGAGAATCAGGGTAATCAGCACATCTAACTAGTTACTAGCCTCAGATATATGTTGCAAATCCCAGGACATTTGTCCAAAGCCGGATGCAATTTTTAAACATATACAAGCCCTGAAGAACATCAGAGAGTGTTTCTTTATTTGGCTTAATCAGCTAATTGGGCAGAGCACTTGCCAAACAAACTTGCTTCAATTGGCTATGCA
Organism: Aegilops tauschii subsp. strangulata; assembly: GCF_002575655.3. Classification (NCBI taxonomy): domain Eukaryota; kingdom Viridiplantae; phylum Streptophyta; class Magnoliopsida; order Poales; family Poaceae; genus Aegilops; species Aegilops tauschii. The sequence continues at coordinate 3,238,311 of NC_053040.3, read as the reverse complement.
AAAAGCAACAACATAGTACAAGAGTTTGGTTGTTTCTCCTAATTGGTCACATGCACAAGAGTTGAAACAATCGGCATATCTATCTAGTTTACTACCCTGACATACATGTTCCAAATTCCAGGACATTTTGGCAGGACTGGATGCAAAGTTTGAACATCGACATGACCTGAAGGACATCAAAGTGGGTCTCTTTATTTGTCTTAATCGGCTAAATTGGACAGGGCAGATGCCAAACAATCCTGTCCACACAAGGTGACAGCATAATAACACAGTTTTGGTCGTTTCTCCTAAATGGTCAGGTGTGTAAAACATATGCGTACTCGAGTTGCAATCTGTTTCAAAGGATGCCAAAGTAGGTACTTATAACTGAACTGGTCAGGGCACATGCCAAACAATCTTGCTTCGATTATCCACTCAAGGTGACACAACATGGTAGCACACTTTTGGGTGTCTTGTCCCTCCTAATCGGTCACATGTGCAACACATTTGGGTGCACCCAAGTTGCAGTCTGTCCTAACTCCTAAAAGGGCGACAAATCCATTCGTGCGCTTGATTGACAGAACATACCCTTACCTAAACACTCATAGTTGACTAGTTTTGTGGCAGCTGGAACCTAAGAGCTAACCTTATTTGGATTTCCCAACTAAAACCGGTATGGCAGATGCAAAACAATATTTGCTTCAGTTATCTAATATCTACAGGATGCCAAAGTAGGCACTTATAACTGAAGTGGACAGGGCAGATGCCAAACAATCTTCTTCAATTATCCACTCGAGGTGACACACCATGGTACCACACTGTTGGTCTCTTGTCCCTCCCGATCGGTCACATGTGCAACACGGTTGTGGTACCCCAAGTTGCGGTCCGCCTCAAAAGGGCTACAGCCCACTCGCGCGCTCGTGTGACAGAACACATCCTCGCCTAAACTGAGTCTAGATTAAACAATCAATAATTCATCCATTCGTCCAGATTTGGTTTATTGTGATTTGACACAAAAAGAGTGGTTCTTCATTTGGCTCAATCATCTAAATTGGGCAGCGCACTTGCCAAACAAACTTGCTCCAATTGGCTACACACAAGGCGACAACATAGTACCGAAGTTTTGGTCTCTTGTCCCTCCTAATCGGTCGCATGTGCAACGCGTTTGTGGTACAACTCAAGTTGCAGTCTGTCCCAAAAGGGCGACAAGTCCATTCGTGCGCTTGTGTGACAGAACATACCCTTGCCTAAACGTTCCTAGCTGACTAAGTAGTTTTGTGGCAGCAAGAAAATTTATTGTGAGGGGGAAAAATAAGGAGATAGAGGGAGCAGCGTATACCTCCTTGAGGTTGCCCTTGCGGGCGGCGACGTGGAGCTGGTTCCAGCCGCGGTCGTCGGCGTCGTCCGAGTCGCCGCGGGCGCGCGCCCGGGTCATGCTGAGCGAGCTGCGGAGCTGCACCATGGCCCCTTGGCTAACCTTGCAAGCAGATCCAAAACAAACCAAGCAAGCAGAGAGAAGAGCAATCCAATCAAATCAAGAACGAGAAGGGGGGAAGAAGCAAATCGGATCCGGGGAGAAAAGCAAATCAGAGCAGAGGAGAGGGGAGGGGAGGGGGGATTAGCGGGAGTAGTTGCCCATGCCGAAGGGGGCAAACGGATTGAGGCCGGGGCCGAGCGCGCGGAGGTTCTTGTGGAGCATCGGCGACGAGGAGGAGGCGGAGGAGGAAGACGGGCGGCGGCGCACCATAGTATGTGGAATCTGGATGTGGGATTTCCTGGGGGGACAGATCAGAGGAAGGTGTCGAAGGAGTTGGGGATCATATCTTATGGAAATCGATGGAAAATCACAAATTTGATCGGAGGTGGGGAAGACGACGGACGGCGACGAGGAGGGGATGGGGATGGGGATGAGGATGAGCAAACCCTAGAAATCCAAATCGAATCCGATCTTCTCTCTCGCTCTATCCGCCCCCACCGCAACCTCCTGCGTTATATATTTTCGCCAGCCCCCGGAGACCAGATGAATCGAGCTCGCAGCGGCCGGCCCGTTGTTGCGTGGGCCGAGTCCATGGGCCCCGTTAAAAGTTCATATCCTAGTTTTTATTTTCACAAAAGAGTGGTTAATTTGCCTAAAAAAAGAGTGGTTAATACCACTCAAAAAATGGGGGCCGTGTGGCCCCTTCGATCGAAAAAAAATACCAATCAAAAAAAAGTGCCTCCTATGCTTACCATTTGGTCAACCCCCCCCCCCCCCCCCCCCATCTCTTAGAGGATCTACAATCGGACCCCTACTTCTCCCCCTAAACGTCCAAACCACGTACAGCTCGAACAATGTTCGGATTGAAAAGAAATGCCATTCAACTAGGCCCTCAAAGTCAGGCCAAACGTTCAAGTTGTCCGACACCTCTTAAACTCGGCCCATGTGTGCGGCGGATATGAGGAACCCAAATTCCTCCGCAGGTCAGATCCAAGAGCGGGGACTCTTGAAAAACAAACCCTATAAATGCAAACCGAATCCAATCCACGCTTTCTCTCGTGGCTTCGCTTCTCTCTCCTCCCCACCATAAATGTGTGTATGCCTCGTGAGAGGCCAATCCAAATCCACTAAAGGTGTAGGAGGCGAGTCGCAACCCCTTCGTTGCGAGCACTAAGCTCTAACCATCAGGCCATCACCCCCGTTGGTGTATAGATAGTTCGTTTTTTTCTTTTATATCCTTGTTCAGTTCGGTTTATCCTTTTTTTCTCTTTTCTCATCCTTTTTTTTCTTTAATGCACGGTTTAAAAAAAATTCATGAACCTTTTTTGTAAATTGATGAACTTTATAAAATTAGATGAATATTTTTCCAAATTCAATGAACTTTTTTAAAATTCATGAACTTTTTTTCAAAATCTGTATACTTTTTTGGACTCATAAACCTTTTAAAAAATATAGAAAGAAATTTTCAATTTCGTGAACTATTTTTGTATTCACATTTTTTATTTTTCAGTTTTTTTATAGAAAAAGTCAATGGTCGACTGGTCAACAGGGAAGTACTTAGCACATGTCTTTTTAAAGCCTAAATTTGCTTCATGTTCATTATTTTTTATGTTTGGTTGTACATAAAATGAAGAAAAAAATCACACACACAATGTATATGATAAATCCGTTTTCCTTTTAATATATGACGGGATCATTCAACATAATTAAGTTATACTCCCTTCGCCCCATAATATAAAAGCATTTTTACACTAGTACTACTGAGCTGCCAAGCTAAAATCAAGCAAGTTAGTGTTGGTTCAAAACCAGTTCATTTTTTGACCGAGCTATGGTTTTCTTTTTGAATCGATATCCAAGTCATGCAAAAAATAAATAAATGAAACGATCTCGAACGGCTCAGAAGGCTCAAGTTTTTCTTGCAGCCCCAATGAAAATCAAAGTGCGGAACACCACCAGATGATGCATCGTACCAGGATCGGACGAGGAAAACGCCGTGCAGTAATTTCGCTAGAATAGAAGAAGAGTGAATTCCACATTTTACCCGCTAGATATGCATCTATAACACTAATTAACCCATTGAGAGGCAATTCGTCTAGAACACCACTTTTGGAACCTGCATTTTTTATGCGTGCCCATTAGGCAAGGTGTAAGGTGACGCCCAGGGTCAAAAATACCTAGACGACCAGGAATAGAACAGATGGACTAGATATGTGCATGGGCAGCCCGACCCGAAGGCCCGCCATCCAGGCTCTATTTCCCGCCCGAAAGGCCAAAAAAGGCCCGAAATGGCAATAAATGTATATTTTATTTGAAATATAGGCATATTATATTATTTTAATATCCTGAATATAATCATTTTAATTGAAAAATGGCACTAGTCATGTGCTTCGGGCCGGGCCGGGGTTTGAACAGGTGTAAGATGGACAAAAGAAGTCTGGACATGATCTTCAATGATGCCATCCGTTATTAACGCATTTTTTTACGAATCATTGACACAAAATACCAATCCTATCTAATATAAACAAGTACTCCCTCCGTAAACTAATATAAGAGTGCTTAGATAACTAAAATAGTGATCTAAACACTCTTATATTAGTTTACAGAGGGAGTAAAATGCAAAACCAAGGTAAAACCGTGTTAAAAGTCTTCAAAATCTGATATTTCATAAATGTGGAATTCACTCCTACGAGAATGGTCGTTGACTCACAAACCGTGTTACAGCCAGGTCAAGCTCTGCAAGCAAGAGAAAAAGAGGCGTCGCTCCCTTCAGATCCAGGCATTCACCCAAGTCGCCGCCCGCCGCCACGACTGCCGGCCCTGCATCGGGCTCGAGGTAACTGGTGGTAAGTTTGATTGTAGAAAATACTACTCTTTCAGACTTTCAGTGCTACCCCAGTGTTCCGTCTTCAGACAGGGCTAGTCTGCAGTTGCAGTCTTAAGAACAAATCTTTGCTTGCTTCTTGTTTAATGTGCTAAAATCGCTTCGAGCAGTTCCAGATCCAGTTTTTGCTTCGTATATTGCATACATACAGGGCGAAATTTCCTTGGTACATTTGCTACGTATTTCTGCAAGGCTGTCTGTCCCAAGCAAACTAATTTTTTCCATGCTCTAGTTCTGAATAGCAGCGTGTGCCTAGAATGAGGGACCTAAGTGTGCTGGAGCGGATACTTAAGGGAGACAGGCAACCGCGGCATCTGCCATTTCCGCTGTTACGAAGCATCACCAATGATTTCTCTCAAGAGAGAAAAATTGGTTTCTTGGCTTCTTGGCTTCTCTTCTCATACATACCGTACATCCATAAAAGAGGCTGGGTCAGCAGAAATTTCCTTTGTCAACATAAGAGAAAGATTGCTCTGTTACGAGTACATCAGTAATGGAAGCCTCGATAAGCATATTACAGGTACGATTCTCTTGCAGTTGATGCAGCTCTTCTCTTCACTTCTTTACCTTAGTGCCTTGACAAGTGCTCAATTTTCATGTCAGGATCGACAGTTAGTGACAGACTTGAATTGAAAAGTATCCAATCATTGCTTCATATTGTAACTTAATATATCTCCTTACCCTTTTATGTATTTATTCTTCTACAGATGAATTAAGGGGACTTGAGTGGGAAACACGTTATGCGATCATCACTGGAATTTGTAAGGGTCTGTGTTATCTCCACAACATAAAAAATATTGTTCATATGGACCTTAAACCGTCCAATATATTACTAGATGACCATATGGTCCCCAAAATTACGGACTTTGGTTTGTATACTATGGGTCATTGTTTTGGAACACGGTAAGCTATGCATTACAAGAACCACCAGTTAATTGACATTTTTTCTATCATACATCCCTACATTTATTTTGTGTTGTATTTTTTGCAGAGGATATCTCGCGCCGGAATACGAGAACAGTGCTAAAACTTCAGTCAAGTCTGACATATATAGTTTGGGTGCCATAATTCTTCAAATAGTGACGGGGTGTATGTGAGTTATTTACCCAAAACCACCACACTTGGGGCTAGGGTAACAGTTCAGTACCACATTTGAGCCATGTCACAAAAAACCACCAACTCTGGGACTAATTGGTAACGCGGAGCACTGACGGGCCGTTTTAGCCGCGGAAACAGCAAATCCGACAAGTCGGGTCGACGTGGCGCGGGCTGACGGACGACGTTAGACGGGGGTTGACGGCCGTTTCCGCGCACGTGTATTAGGCGCCGCCCCGCCGTTTCGTCCTCCAATCCCCGATTCAGTTTCCCTCCCGCGCGTTCCTCCCGCTCTGCTCATGGCGACCAGCTCTGGCGGCGGCGATGGCGGAGAAGGTCTCGACGGCTCCGGCGGCGGTGGTCGTTCTTCCGGTGGCCGCCGCCCGCAATGCGACTCCGTTGGGCAAGTATGGCTCCAACCCCGATGGCGATTCGCACTCGACGACGGATTGGGGAAAAGTTGTCCTGCCGCCGCCGTCGCAGTATGCGGAGGAGGCAGAGAAGGCTGCTGCGGACGCAGAGAAGGTGTCGGCGGCGGCTGATTCGTTGGGGGAGGAAGTACCCCCCCGGGCATCCATCTCCACCCAGGTAAATCTCAGTGCAAAAAACCTAGGGTTAGGGTTCTAGCAATACTGCTTAGTTAGAGTACTCGCTTAGTTAGGATACCTAGGGTTACTTGTAGCAATACTGCTTCGTTCGGGGAGGAAGCTCCTATGCCTAGATGAAAATGAAGTTTTTTCTTTGTTTTTTTTTTGAATTACTAAATGTATCATAGTTTATTCTGCATTTGTTGGCTCTTGTGGCATAGATCTTATTGCTGTTACTTTGTTTTATATGTGAATATGTCATAGTTTTTATCGTGGCACTCAAAATGTCATGGTCCTGATTTGATTTGTGTTCTGTAGGCCTGAAAATGTTACTGCAAATGTCATGGTCATTAATATGTTTTAATATGTTTTGTGTTCTGTAGGCCTGAGGAGCCATGGTCATTATATTTTCAGTTTCCTTCTAAAGATGCTGCCAAAAAATATGCCCTTGTGAAGATGTATGAGAGAGACATCACTTATGGCAGTTTGCTTAATGTGATGGTCAGAAATGGATATGGAAGTGATGATAGTATTTGCTACTTGAGGAAGGATGGCACAGGGCTGCAAGGGATTACTTTCATCAGAAACAACACTGAAGTGGATGAGATGATAAAGCATTTTAAAAGCAGTCAGACACTGTGTTTGTATGTTAAAGAGGGGAAATTAGATATAAAGCAAGCACCAGTTTACAAAAGTGCAGAAGATGAAGAAGTGGACCCAGATGAAACAATTGAAGATTTAACAGTGGACCCACCAGTTGTATTTGCTGTTAATGAGTCAGGTGTTGTGCATAAAACAACACATGATTATGTTGGTACACAAGAAAGTGTGAACTATATGCCAATAAAATCAGTTCCTCCACCATGCCAGTTACTGCTTGGGACACAAGATCACCCAATTGAGCCAGAGATGCTAGATGCAGATGAGGAAAATAATGCATTGCAGCAGGTTAACACTCAAGTTAGTGTAAATTATGCAGATTTCCAGTTTGATACAGATGAGGAGGAGCATGCAGGAAATGAGGACACATCCGATGAAGATGATGACTCAGTATTTGATGAAGACTTTGTAGCTCATGAAGACCTTCCAGATGCAGATTCAGATTCAGATTCCATGGACTATGAAGAAGAAGATATTGTAGCTAGAGAAGAAGAACAGAGGAGGAAAGTGGACAGTGATCTGAAAGACACAATTGCTGACATTAAGAGGAAGAGAGCTCAATACATGAGCAGTACACACTGTGAAGGGGACACAGACCATGAAGATTTGTATGACATAGAAATGGAGGAAGAGGATGATGAGTGTCAAGAGATACCTGTTCCTGAGCCTGTTGAGAAGAAGATAAAGAGGGGGCCTACTAGTAGGTCCCACTCTAGTGCTAACAGAAGCATGACTGAGGACTGGTATCCATCTTCAGAAGAGGATGATACAGGCTTTGAAGCTGATGATGATGGCAATGAACCAATGTCCTTCATAATCCCCTCTGGAAGAATGAGCAGAGCTAAGAAAAGACCACCCAGGGTCTGGTACGATGAGAACAGGCTGCATCCAGAGCAGCAATTCCAGCTCAGGCTCTGTTTCAGAGATGTGTACCAATTTAGAGAGGCTCTTGTAAATTTGCATGTGAAACAACTTAGAAGATACAAATATCACAGAAACTGCAGTGACAGGGTGATAGTGTGCTGTGATGGAGAGGGTTGTCAGTTCCACATGGTTGCAGCAAAGATCAGTAATGAGCCCACTTTCTACATTAAGAAGATGTTATTGGAGCACACATGTCCCACCCAATCTGAGAAGACAAGGATCAGCTCAAAGTGGCTTGGCAACAAAATGCTTGAAACTATCAGATCAGACCCCAACACTACTGTACCTGCTATAGTTGACAAGGTAAAGAGGCAGTTTGGTGTTGAGGTGCCCAAGATGATGGCATGGAGAGCAAAGAGGAAAGCAAAGGAGATTGTGCTTGGAGATCACAAGAAGCAATACAAGAGGCTGAGAGATTATTTGGAGACTATGAAAGCCACAAATCCTGGATCAAGATGCATTGTTGCTACTGTGAGTGGAAAAACAAGAGAAAATCCTACTGCAGGACCAAGGTTTCATGGTCTTTTTTTCTGTTTGAATGCATGTGTTGAGGGATTTCTGAATGGATGCATGCCATTCATAGGCCTAGATGGTTGTTTCATTAAGTTGACTAGTGGGGCACAAATACTAGCTGCTACTGGAAGGGATGCAAACAACAATATGTACCCCATAGCATTTGGAGTGGTTGGAGTTGAAGACACACCAAACTGGTCTTGGTTTTTGACTCAACTGAAGTATGCCCTAGGAGGGACTGAAGAGGGAAAATTTGGGAAGTATACATTCATGTCTGATAGACAGAAGGTGAGTTTATTTTGCACTTAGTTATCTTAGTTCATTATTTTGTTGTGCATTTAGTTATCTTATTTCATTATTTTGTTGTGCATTTAGTTAATTTAGTTCATTATTTTGTTGTGCATTAAGTTAATTTAGTTCATTATTTTGTGTTGCACTAAGTTAATTGAAATTCCTTTGCAGGGTCTGTTGAATGCAGTCACAGCAGTCTTTCCAAGCTGCCCTCATAGGTACTGCTTGAGGCACATTTATGCCAACTTTCAGAGAGCAGGATTCAGAGGAGAAGACTTGAAGAAATGCATGGATGAAGCTGCATATGCTTACACTGAACATGACTTTCAGTTGGCAATGGAGAGCATGAAGGCTGAGTGCAAGGAAGCTTGGGAGTGGATGTCAAGGATTCCTGCAAAAGCTTGGTCAAGACATGCAATGGATACTAACTGCAAAACTGATCTGGTGGTCAATAACTTAAGTGAAGTTTTTAATAAGTACATACTTGATGTAAGGAACAAGCCAATTGTCACCATGATCAATGGGATCAAGGACAAACTTCTGGTAAGGTATCAACAAAAGAGAGAGGGTGGACTAGTTGCAAGATGGAAAATTGCACCAACTTATGTTGAGAAATTAGAGATGAACAAGAGATTTGCAAGGGACTGCAAATCATTGATAGCTGGACCAGGTCTTTTCCAAGTGAGTAGTGGGGACAAGACCTACTCTGTTGACACTAACCTGAAAACATGTGGCTGTAAGAAGTGGGACATCTCTGGAATTCCTTGCAACCATGGTTGTTCTGCCATCTACAGGTCCAAACAACTACCAGAGGACCATGTAAATGTGTTCTTCAAAAAGGCTATGTACTTGGAGTCATACAAGCCTATAATTTACCCAGTTCCTGGTCCTGATTGTTGGGTGAAAACTGCAACTCCTGACATTGACCCACCTCAGTTCAAAGAAGACAAGAAGGGACCAGCAGAAGAAAAAAGGAAGAAAGGCAGGTTTGAGCCTCCTCAAGCAAAGCAGACATCAAGGATGGCTACAATAACTTGTAGTAACTGCAAGTTGCAGGGCCACAAATACACAAGCTGTGCAAAGCCATTGAGGCCAGATCTGCAAATCAGGAAGAACAAACACATGGTATGTTCTTTTTGACTTCCTTCTCTGTCTCATCATTCATTAAGTATCACTGAAATTTATCCAACAAAAATAATTGCAGGAAAACAGGACAGCCCCTGCATGGCAGCAAGGTGGAAGCTCAACATCTGGTACAACAACTCCTAGGGGTGCAAGCTATGCATCTGCTTCAAGGGGTTCTTCTGCTGCTGCTTCAAGGGGCAAATCTGGTAGAGCTGCTGCTACATCTGCTAGAGCTGCTGCTACAGGCACTAGAGCTGCTGGTTCATCTGCTAGAGCTGCAAATTCTTCTCCTTCTGGTGTTGGTACTGCTGCTGCAAGGAGAGGTGAAAAAACAGGTGCAAGAAGCTTCAATCCTCCAAGAACTACTGCAGAAGCTTCAACTAGCCAGCCAACAGGAAATAGGTCCAAAAGGACAAGATACATGAGCAAAAGGATGGAGGGGTACTTCTATGCCAGTGGGAACTACTGAGAGTTCTTGTTTGACTATGTATCCAAGTGCATTTGTGCTCCATCAGGCACTAGAGCACTTTATCTATGCCAAGACTAAATTTGAACTTATGTAATGCTATGTTGAACCTATGTGTGGCACTAAGAACTACTGCTGTGTAATGCTATGTTGAACCTATGTTGAACCTATGTGTGGCACTTTATCTATAATTCTGTGCTTGCACTGCTATATTTACTTTGTCCTGCTATGTTGATTGCACTCCCTGATCATCACATTCTGTGCATAATAATAATGCCATAAGTTCCTGGTATACTCATGCCATAAGTTACTAGTATTTTAAATTTTTCTGTGCACAAAAATTTGACTATCACACCAGTTTCACCTGGAGTGAGGTAAATATAATAGAGTACTGCAAATTAAGTTCGAATTCATGCCATAAGTTCAAATTCTAGACTTTCATATAAACTGCATAATTCAGTACAAATTTAACCATTACAATACCACATTACAAACTTGTAGTTAGGTCTGACTATTCAGTGCAACAGAGCACAACTACACCAGTACAATACCACATTACATAATTAAAATTCATCACAGATCTCCTTCAACTTCTTGATCTTGTCCTTGTAGCCATGCTTCTGTTTCAGCAAATCAGAGATGATGTACTCCAGCTTTTTCTTCTCTTCCTTTAGTTGGTCTCTCTCAGTCAGCACTTGGTCTCTCTCTACCACAAGCTTGTCCCTCTCCTTCTCTGCCTTTGCCCTGAGTAACTGATGTAGGTTTGTGCAACCATGGTCTGCCAGCTTCTTCTTCTCCATATCCTCTTTCAGATCATTGAGAGCCAACCTAGTATTGCCCAGCTCAGTAATAGCATCCTCCTTGTCAGCCACCATTTTTGCAAAATCAAGTTTGAAAAATCTCAGCTCTTCTTCCATCTTCCTCTTTTCTCCAACTACTTTGTAATTGTGTTCAGCAAGCTGAACATTGTCTCTCAGCCTGTCCTTGTTTTCTTTGTCATACATGCTCCACAATTCAGTTAGGCAGAACTGCAAAGCCAGTGACCACTCAGGGTCTACCCACTCCAGATAGTTGCACTTTAGTTCAGCCTATAATTCAGAAAAAATATTGTCAATCATACTACACAAGAAATTGTGTTCATTGAAATCCACAAACAATTAAGAAAGCCTATGAAATTAATATGTGTTGTCAATAAGAATTTTTTTGGAGCAAATTACTACTGTCACTAACAATTTCCACCAAATTATTTAATATACCATAATTTCCTACTGGCACTAACAATGTTGTACACTACTAAATTATTTTGAACAAATTACACTGTCAGAGCATAATTATATCCAACTGTGGGCAGTGACAATTCTTCACACTAATAAGCAGAGCAAAATTTCCTTCTGGCATTTGAATGGAGCAAAAACTAACAAAGATTAACTAAAGACAGTACTAACCAACATACCTTCTCCTCAGCACAAGCAAGAAAGCGTCGGCCAGTGTCCGTAGAGTCAAATGCTACTAGCCTGAGGCAAAGCTCGCGATGCAGACAGCGAGAGGAGAGCTCATGAGCAATGCCACTCCATTCGTAGCATGGGATGGTCCTAGGAAGCTTAAAACCAAGGAGATTGAACAAATCAGCGAGTTGGTAAGAAATCCCCAACTCAAGAACCCTAACCCTAACACTAAATGCTGGAATCCCCAAATGAACGTACCTGGCTAGTCACTGACTCGTCGTCCGAAGAAGAAGAGCTTGACCCCTCGCTCCAGGAAACCATGGCGGATCGGCGGACGGCGGCGAGACGACGGTGGCGGCGGCGGCGGCGGTCGTCGAGGTCGAGACAGAGTGGTCGTATGTGGATGAGTGCTCTGGTGCGGTCTGGTCGGACCAGCGACCCGCGCGACGCTTAATACACGTGCGCGGAAACGGCCGTCAACCCCCGTCTAACGTCGTCCGTCAGCCCGCGCCACGTCGACCCGACAGGTGGGCCCGACCTGTCGGATTCGCTGTTTCCGCGGCTAAAACGGTCCGTCAGTGCTCCGCGTTACCAATTAGTCCCAGAGTTGGTGGTTTCTTGTGACATGGCTCAAATGTGGTACTCACCTGTTACCCTAGCCCCAAGTGTGGTGGTTTTGGGTAAATAACTCGGTGTATGTCCGTCTCTGATAAGAATAATGTAAGGGCGATTTCTCTCACTTTTTAGAATGATGATGATGTTTTGCACAATAGTTTCACACTTTAATATGCATACTACCCTGCTGACTGACACATCTAATTTAAGCACATGTTTCTGGATATATATCACACATGGGTCTATGTTTTTATTTTCCTAGTGTTGACGTGAACTTGATGCGCTACTGTGGATACACACACCATGACATGGACATAGAGTTTGCGCTGTAAGATTATGGGGTTATCACAAATAATTAACATTTGTTGAATGTAGGTATTTCGAAGGTGGAGACACAGATGGAAGAAACCACCAACGTTACTACAATACCAGCAAGTAACTAGATGCCTTGAAATAGCACTACGCTGCAGGCAACAAGAACCGGAACATAGACCATCCATATCGGAAATAGTCAGAAATCTAAGCCAGGTAAGCTAGCTAGTTCAAGATACATTGTAATCAAAATGTGGAAAGAGATGCATCGATCATCTGAAGTCAAAAGAGAGAATAGTATTATTGAGACCAGAGAGCTAATGAAGTGTGAAACAGTCAGTTATTCAACTGTAAAGCTGTGTTAATTTGGTTCTAGTTTAAAATACATAGGTTAGCTAATCTTAACCCTGCTAGGTTAGCATAGTCCCAAATATTTGTTTGACAACTATTCTAGTTGGCCTGAATTACTGGCTAGTTCGGCAAACAGTAGAAAAAAGCCCAAATTTGGGACACTTGGTGTGTTCGGCCGAACTTTATTTTAGTTTAAATACATGTAGAACTTTTTGCATTCGTACAAATGCAACTTATAAAATGCAGAGAGTATACATCATCATCTAAACACATATAGCCCTTTCCTCGCGGATAAGCCCTTGTTTCGATGAAGATGACATGCTTCTTATTAATCCGCTCGAACTATGTCTTCCTTCTGTGCTTAAGAAGGAGATATCATGCTCCATTGAGCTAACCAATAATACACATAATTGCATTGCCTTCAACATCTGACTACCAAGCATACAATACATCGCACAACCAGACAAAGGCATTGTGCAACCAGAATCCAAGTATCACGTGCAGATAAAAGTGCAAGCACGAGATGTTCGTGAGCATGACCATGCCAACAAGTTCATCGTGCAGAGCATGAAACTGAGTGAGGGTCTTAGAGATGAGGTTATCACAGAAAACATGTTCCATCAAGAGGATGGTGAAGTTGTTGATGAGATGAATTTGATGGTTGTATACGGGCCTAAGAATCCCCCAAAATATTGCAGGAGCAGAGAAGACACCAACATGCCAGCTGAGGAAGTCCCGGAGGTGATCAATTGTGAACCGTCTTAATTTGTTTTATGTGTCTTCTGTCTCTTTGTCCTGGACTATTTATTGATAAATTGATTTCTATGCTCCAAGGCGGAAAAGAGAAAGAGTGTCGAGTCTGCTTCTGGAAAGGACAAATCTGGTAGCAGCAAAAAAGCAGGTCGATGATCTTCCTTTTCCCTATGTACTTTGGTCTAGATCTCAAATATTTTTCATCCTCTTGTGGTCACATCGTTGAACACCTGCACCACGTTCCCCACCCAAGGCACACACACTGCTTACGCCATATTTATGGAGACTGCATGTACAAAGAAGCACAGTCATTCAGCTGGTAGAACAGAAATATCAAAATATTATACATCACTATCAGCATTTTAATCCGGTTATTTGGAACACCCAGGTTTATTATAGAGTGCAAACCGCTGTCATTCTTCTCTTCTAAAAAGGAGATCATCCTTAATCAGTATTCAACAAGCATTTTCTAGCATTTTTTAATTTCAAAAAAAGGTAAGCACATTTTTAAAAAGGGCCAAATAAGAAATTCTCTCTAATCTCTGCTAGGGAAAATTTTGCTGGTGCCAGGACAAGCATCTTTGTTCTGGAAAATAGCATCTCGAACTTATTTATTTTATCTGTCTAAAAAAGATTACTAGATTTGTTTTGCTTATGTGTCGTTTTTGTGTAATCAGGTGTGGAGAGACCTTATTATGAATTAGAGAAGAAGCTACAGGATTCAGATGGAACACCAATGTCTTTTCCACTAGGCCTTTTGAACGCCATCACATGTAATTTTTCTACTGAGTCAATCCTTGGTGAAGGTGGGTTTGGAGCAGTATACAAGGTACGACTATTTCTTTTAGCTCCATGTTTCAAATGTGAACACTAAATAAATAGTAATTAATTCAAGATACATGTACATACTATGAAGAGAGTTTTAATTTATAACACAGGGAGTTCTTTCAAGTGGGAAAATTATTGCTGTAAAGAAGCTTTTTGAAATACATCTAAAAGAGAATGCATTCCAGAATGAAGTATGTTATCTTATGGGGATTAAGCACCCAAATGTAGTACAGTTACTAGGTCACTGTGCAGAATCAAATTGGGAAACGATGGAGTTCCCAAGTGGTAGTGGGAACTATATCCTCGCTGAAAGACAGAAAAGGTTGATCTGCTTCGAGTATGTATGCAACAAAAGCCTCGACAAACATATTTCTGGTATGGTTCTGACATACTATACTTTTGTTTCCGAAAATAGCATGGTGAACGTGGGTGCACATGTACCTGAAATGCAAAATAATAATAATTAAAAATAGTAAAAAAATGCTTCTGGAACTTGTTTGCAACAAACATTGTCTAATGTATTACTCACGTGTAAAGTTTCATGACAAAATGACTTCCATATAACAGAATTGATACTATATAAAGGTTATTATTCACATTTTTCATAGTAACAATTTTGTCTTATTTGCCAACAAGTCCACATAAGTCATTATGTTGTGAAACTTTATGCATGAATAATACACTAGACAGTGTTTGTTGCAAAAAGAGTTTCAGAAATATTTCAAATTTTACTAGTCCCTCCGTTCACTTTTAGAAGACCTTTAGACGTTTAAGACAGCACCAAAAACAGTTCAATTTTAGCTGTCCTAAACGACTTACAAAAGTGGACAGAGGGAGTATTATTTATTTATTTGCTTAATCGCTGCGCGTGCACCTAGGTTCCAAAAATCTGCACCGCTTTGTTTCTCTCTATATGTATTTCCATATAACAGAGCTCAAAACTATGTAGCGTCACTAGCGTAAGGAGGTGATCGGTCTCTTCCTTGCACTGGCTTAAGATAGTGGTATAATATTTTCTGTTAATCAATTTCGGCAGATGAATCTTCGGGCCTTGAGTGGAATACGAGATACGAGATAATCAAGGGGATTTGCAACGGGCTGCATTTCCTTCATGAAGAATGTTGTATGGTTCATCTGGATCTTAAGCCAGAAAATATATTGATGGACTCTACTATGATGCCGAAAATAGCCGATTTTGGTTTGTCAAGGATCTTTGGCGAGCAGCAATCACGAATTATCACTAATAATAAAGAGGGAACACTGTATGCTACACCTTTTGTGCCTCTTTCGTTTTATATTTTCCACTGCTACTTTGCATCTCTTTGATTATGACAGTAGTGATTCTTACTTCTATATTATGTTTGCAGTGGATATATGGCGCCGGAGTACTTAGTCCGAGGTATAGTATCGAACAAGGCAGATATCTTCAGTCTGGGGGTCATAGTCATAGAGATAATCACAGGTGGTAGGAACTACCCATGGGACTATTCATATTTCCAGCAAGATAGTCCCCACCATACTGATCCATCTTTCCAGCAGTTCATGGAGAAAGTAAGATGAATTAATCTAGAGTTTGTCAATATACAACTATTCAAGCTCACCGTTGCAACTTTACAGGTGCTTGGAAGTTGGAAGAACAAATTTTCAACCACACCAAACTATAAACCAGTGGAAAAATACACCCAACAAGTAAAACAATGTGTCACCATAGCCCTAAAATGTGTGGACCCTAGTATGGAGAAAAGACCTAATGCAAAGGATATAATTGAGGAGCTTAAGGCACTAGACCAGGTATGTGAGCATTATATGATGTCCTAGCATAATACTCTCACCGATCCCAAAATAAGGCACATAAGTGTTGCCTTAAGTCAATCTTTTCTAAGTTTGATAATGTTTAGATTACAATATTGATATCTACAATCTCAAGTAAATACATTATGGAAATATAATTCAAGATGAATCCATTGTCATTTATGTGGTATTGTAGATGTAGATCATATTTTGTATTCCCTCCGTCCCATAATATAAGAGCGTTTTTTATACTAGTGTAGTGTAAAAAACGCTCTTATATTATGGGACAGAGGGAGTACAAAATTGGCCTAATTTAGAAACTTTGACTTGGAACGAAAATGTATGCCTTTTATTTTGGAGATGGGAGTACATGAATGACTAACACCATAGCAGTATTAGTATATGTACATCAGACTGTCTCATGCATGTTCCTTTTCTTTTACCTTTTAAAAATCAACAGGAGGAAACTCACTTAACTTTATTTTACCTATTTGAGATTCTTTGATTTGTGGGCATATGTTTGGTATACTGACATGGATGGCATTTCGGTGCAGGTTGGTAACACACATTTTGAGACTCCTACATGTTATTCGAGGGATAAACTTGTCTAGCTACGTGAGATTACTGATGCAGCCAAAGAAATGTTAAGGGTTAAGCCAGAAATTGATGCAAATCTTCACGGTGAAGATCAGAAGGGTTCGTAGTGATTCAGATGTGCAAATAGACACACAAGGACAAGCACAGAACCAGTACACTGAGACGGTAGCCATGAGGTCCATGACTGCATAGCACGCACGGTGCTACCTCCAGGACCAGCAGTTGAAGACGAAATGGATTGGGAATCTCCTGGTTTTCTTCGAAATCTCAGATTGGTGCCTCTCCGATGTGAGAAGATACCCAAATTTCGTCAGATGTATGCCCAACTTTGTTCTGAATTCCATGACAACCTTTCGTCATTCCCTCCCGAAGAACCAGCGGGTGGTGAAGAGATCAACGTTCAGTAAAAGCGTGTGCTGTCAAACAAATGTCATCAAGCTTTTGAAGGTGCCAACTGGCCCTGACCAGGAGACTGAGAGAAGTGAGAAAGGAAGAATTTTCAAACCAGGAAATATTCTTCTAACTGGTGAGCTACTCGAGCAAGAGATGGTACCTGAGAAGACTAGGGCTGAGGCTTGACCTGGGTCTAAGATGTGGAGCAGAGAGGTTTGGGCAGACTTGTTGTCGTGCCATACTTGTTGTAGCTGGTTGGTCATCTGTTTGTGTTTGAGTCGATCATGTTGGCTCTGCTGGCCGCATGGAGACCGGCGAGGGAAGAAGACCATAAGGAGGAGCCACCGGTTGTGACCTGGTACCGTAATTTCTGAAGCGATCCATTCGACACCCAGTGCCAACAGTGATCACAGAGTAGGTCAGGTGGTATTTTGCCGTCTCTTTGTCAACATAACTGTTTGTTGGGTGGTCGTTTTTGGTTCTGTCAGCAGAGTCTATCTGCTGCTGTATGCAAGCAATTACATCATTGCAGACGACAGTTGTCAATGCCTTTCTTCCTCTTAACAATGTTCATGCACAACAACATGAGGGTCTGCAGCTTTTCACTGCCCTTGTCTAGGTATTTTACTAACCGGTAGCTCATTTGTACTTTTTCTTGCGGCATTGACACTGACATTTAGATTAACCCCTTGCCTGTTCGCTAGCTAAAGATCCTACTTCTGACACTCTATTGCAAATTGACCTGGCAAGGATTATTAAAGGCAGCAGCAGCAAAAGATTCTGTAAGTTCAGACAAGTTAATTAGTCGATGTTGGCCATCACAACAGACTATATAGTTCTTAATACCCCTCCGTATCTTTTTAGTTTGCATATAAGATTCGGCCAAAATGAAACTTTGTAAAGTTTGGCTAGCTTTGTAGGAAAAGATATCAACATTCACACTAGCTATGAAACCAATATTATTAGATGCATGATGAAATTAATTTTCATAACATATAACTTTAGTATTGTATATATTGATATTTTTTCCTATAAAGTTAGTCAAACTTTACAAAGTTTGACTTTGACCAAATCTTGTATGCAGACTAAAAAGAAACGGAGGGAGTAGAAAATATGTGATGTTTGCCAACATGTGCAAGATGCATTACTTTGTGGACCAAGTTGACATGAAAGAAAGAGGAGATCAACCAAAGAAGGTGATATTCAGTCAAGGTGATATTCAGTCGAAAAGGTCGACTAGTGAAAAACTCACATCTGAAGAGGTGGTTCTCCAAGCTCCTGTTTTTATGTTTTGACAGACTCATGCTGCCATCATCCTGCAGCAAACCGGCCACAGCCAGCATGTCCACTGTCGTCAACACCGACTGACCCCACCGACTGACTACAAAACAAAGATGACACGGCATCCACCATCTCTGCTGCTGGTATTCCATTTCTTTTATCTTCTTTTGTAGACAGAACAAGATAAACTACGACAAATGTACGTACATTACAAGTCACTGACACAATGGCCTACGAGCTCATCATATGTAAAGGCTCTATGGGCTGCATATCCCAGACTAGGACCAGCACCCATTCTCTGGGTGCCTGCATGTTAATATATGTGAGACAAGCCTGTAAAGCTCAACTCAAGCAAAACGCACTGGTTTAACGGTGTGTCGAGCAGTTTTAATATGCTCCCTCTTAGCCCCTCTTTTCACATGAGATGTAGGAGTATATAATAGATCTGAGCCGTTGATCTCGTTAATTAGCGTTCTGATTAACTCTTACCTTCTTACCTCACATGTAAAACGAGAGGGTGAGAGGGAGCATGTTAGGAATAAGTCAGTATGTTGTCCACAATTATGAGACAACTGAATGAAAAAGGTCACGGGATAGCATGATGGCAATGTACAGTCTGATAATAGACGATGCCATACACATGGATTTGTTCAAAATTTCAGAAAATGTTTGCTTTTTAAATAAATCGAAAACTTGAAAATATTAGTATTATAACAATAAGGACAGTTTTTTAAAAAAAATTGTGTCTTCCAAAATTCCTCAGAATGTCAAAATATGAACACTTTTAAAAAGAGCAAACAAAATTTTGCACAGGAACATTTTTTTAAATTTCAAATATTTATAAAAAAATAATAATTTGGAATTTCGAAATATCAGAAAAATAATATATATATATATATATATATATATATTTAAAAAATCCCCTAACAGTTTTTTATGTGTAGATTGTTTTGAAAATAGGAACAATTTCTGAAAGCGCGAACATTATTTGAAACATACCAAAAAAAATTGAGTTTTTGAACAAGTTTGAAAAAAGGAAACATTTTTTCAGTTTGTGTACACATATTGAAAATAGGTAAATTTTTTGAATTTGTGAACGAATTTTTCAAGTAGGAACATTATCTGAATCGTTGAACTTTTCCAAATCCGTGAGCGCTACGCCCGGGCTAACAGGCGCCTGACCAAAGCGATGCCGTCACCTAGTTGGGCCAAATCCTAACCATTTTTTCTTTCTATTTTCCCTTTTCTTCTCTTTTTTGTTAAGTAATTTTCCTAGTTTTCGAAAAAAAATCTTTTTGAAACTTGTTCAAAAAATCAAAATGTTTTTTCAAATACCAAAATAAAGTTTTAAGTAACTGTCCAATTTTGTGATTTTAATTTTTTTCCTTCAAATGTTTAATAAATTCTTTTAGAAAAGCATTTACTGTTTTCAATTCTTTTGTATTTATTAGTTATGTTAAAAATTAACATAATAATTTTAAGTACCTTTTTAAATTATGTACTTAGATACTTTTGTTCTTCATACCTGACATGGATGTCTACCATGGGCATATCCACCTACTCACCAAAGTTGAGGTCAATTCAAGAGCGTCCAAAAAATAACTCCAAGTTAAACGCAGGATGTCCGGGTGAATACTTAAAAATATTACCACACAACCGTATCACAATGGCAAGCATCCTTGGCAAAAAATATTAAAATCTGACATTTTATACAATTTTTGGGGGTTTTCTGGTGAAAAAACCCTAAAATACTAACAGGTCATGACGCAATGTTCGGTGTCTGAATTCGTTCAAATTTTGCGTGGGGGACTACCATGGGCATGCCCACCTACTGGCTAAATTTGGTGTCATTTCATGTATGGAAAGAAATACACCATGTATGACCTGAAGCGTTCGGGTAAGTCGGTAGGGTAAGTCTCGAATTGAACTGCTTAAACCTTGAATTCATATATATGGTACGAAGGGAGTATTAAAAAAATGTTAATCTTGATTAAATAATGTTTGACGGCTATTAAAAATGTATTAGATATATACCAAAAATGTGTATAGAAAATAATGAAAACCGATGGAAAACAAAAAACCATTGAAGAACGAGAAAGAACCAAAGAAAGCTGAAAAAGAAACGAAAAAACTCTGGTGAAAACCTAGAAAGAAACAAAGAAAACCGTAGAGCAACAAATAAAAGAGAAATAAAAAAACGCCAGTGAAAATAGAAAAAACGAGCGCAGGAAAAAAACAAAAAACAAAAACAGAAAAAGTACGGAAAACTAGCTGATAACCGGTTCTTTTGCCTCAAGTTGGCGGCGCCCTTCTTGTCTAGGTTGGAGGTTTAACTCTGCAACTAGCAGACCTATGTTCGATTCCTGTCTTCACCCATTTTCTCTTGAATTTTATTTTATATTAATTGTTAGCTGATGGGCCGGCCCATTACTGTGGATATGTCTCGTATCTGCGACTAAAAAAAAGGATGCGGGTGACGTATTTTGAATAAAGATCATCCTACGCTTTATTATAAAGGGGTATAGATATATCTTCTCCGTTGATGTATTTAGGGGAGTGTATCGAAGTAGAAGTGTACAAGTATTTCGTACTTGCAGAAACAACACTAGAAATAAAAGGTATCCATTCTTCCTTTGCTTGGTGAACTGGAAACATGCATATATAACAAGCTTTTTCTATTTTTACAAAGTTGCCACGTGCACCTTGAGAAAACAAGCACCGGGGAATTGGACGACATAATACACTGAAACCAGGGAGCTTTCAGCATTCAGACAGTGTTAGTTCGGACCCCTACAAAATAACACAATGGGAACAAAAGGAAAATATGGAAGTCCTTTTTAACATCATTCCTAGACTAGGCCTGATTCCTTCCAGCATTATTACTCGCCAAAATGAAGATATACAGATTATCTCAAGCTTGATTTTCCAACAATCGCTAGCAATTTCGACCGCCACGTCCGCCGACCAGGCCTCTTCGCTTCCAACAAATGCGGCTGAGGTAAAGGCACATAAGCTGGAAGCTTTGAGTAGCACCCCACATAGTGGTAGAACTTTTGGTAGACATGCTCATGATCTTGTTCAATTTCATCGAGTTCAGGAAGTTCCCCTTGCTGATGGCATATGAACGGAGCTTGTTCGCCTAATAGTCAAAGAGGAAGATAACTTCTCTCTCCAAGTCAAGAGCGGCAATCTCATACACATAGTTGCAACACTGTTGAGTGGAGTCATAGTGAGCAAGGTCATCCCTTCCAAATGCATCGCTCATACTAAGACGATACTTCACAGTCCACTTGTAAGGCGCCGAAACATCAAGACTCCAGATCCGAATTATAGGTGGCCAAACGGGCCGGGCTAACCAGGCCAGCCCGCACGCACGCCGGCACGGGCTAAACGGGCCGTGCACGGCACACGGTCAGAAGAAAACACCTCAAGTCAACTCAAGGATGAACATAAAGGATTCCATTTAAAGTTGAAGGCTTGAAGCCAAAGAACTCCGGGGAACATGATGGGTTGAAAGGCAATAGAGCTTCACAAACATAGTGTTCTTGGTAAGGACGAGTATCAGGTAGCCTCATCCACTCTCGTGTTGCCGGGTTGCACACAATGAAGTGGCAAGTAATTGTACATATGCTCCAATTCATGCTCCTGCATGCAGAGCACTAGGCCATTGCAGCAATCCATAAGCTCCAGTTGCGGATTTTGTGGCAAGAAACAAAGTGCTCCATCAATTTGCTCAACGTTTCGGGTCTGACCAAGAAGCTTGGTAGCCTTCTTATTGAAGTCTTGGTACTGGCAGAAAAGACCTGTGGGGATTTTGGGCAGCTTCTTGCGGTCGTTTGGATCAGAGGAGAAGGCAAGCCAGGGTTTGCAGACACATTTGAAGCGGCAAAAAGACTTGAGCGGCAGCCGGGAGAGGATTTACACAATCAGATCACCAGGTAGCATACTGGCATTTATATAATCCATCTCTCTATTATGGCAGTAGCAGTTCACTGGAAGTGTCCGAAGTGGTAATATAAGAAGCAAGTTTCTTTGAACTTGGAAAGAAAGAAACCTAGGAAATCCGACAATTTGATCAAACAAAACAAATTTGTAAGAGAAGAAAAAGATAAATAGACATTTGCCCAGCGCACATACAACTTAGGAGGAAAGACACAGATTCAAGCCACCGGATTCAGAGCTGCCATGACCCCGGCAAGTCGATGAAGCTGGAATGGACGAAGCTACCAGATTGCCAGGGTAAGAGCCATGCTAACAAATACGCCGACAAACTATGGATGCTAGAGGACACAGGTCCAAGGTTGCCGGGAGCAGGAGCGGCACCGGCAAAAGGCCTGTTGGAAGGTGCAAAAGTTAGTCGTCGCTGGGAAATGACAAAAGTGGCCTCAATAGGCTGCCATGCCAGAGCCGTTGCCACAACTCAAAAGGAGATGCCGACGAGGGACAAGGAGACCCTCCAAAGAGACAAACCCGTAGGCCCCAACTAGCATGACGACAATCGCGCCTAAGCCCCTGGCCACTAGCTAGCAGCACACACAACAAGGGGAGTTGGGTTGCGCCGACGTGGGAGCCGCCGTGTCCAGGCCGCGCTGCAGCACCACCAGACTGGCAGAAGGAGCAACCGATGGAGGGAGATCAACCGAGCCACGCAGATAACAAAACTCGAGGGAGGGGTGGAGTTGGGATGCGCAGCGCCATACGAGAAACAGATCCGCCATGCCACCACCATCCCCTGACTAAGCACGGCTTCACCGGGCCACCTTCGTACATCAGCGATATGCATGGGGAAGCGGGGGTGAGGCTTGCTGGAGGCGGTGGCTAGGGTTTTACCCATGTCGCCTGCGCGGGGCGACGCGGCGGATGGGACGGGGCTCGCTTTGTGTGGGTCTAACTGTCGTGAAGTGCCCCTAAAAAAACTTTCATGAAGTTCCCTCTAGCCAATTATTCTATATGCCGATCCCATAGAGAAGATCCCAAATTTCTCCTGGCTCCCGAGCCCAAAAATCGCTTAAGTCGTTAGTTATAGGTTCGACGGTATGTAGCGCACACCCTCGATGCGAACGGGCCGGCCCATGTAAGCAAGGTAGTGAGGAAGTTCGTCCTGGTTTTCTCCCAGCCTGGTTTTGTGAAGCTTTTGGAGGCTTCTAATCAGCTTTTTTCTTTTATTTTCTTTGAATTTGTGAATTTTTAAAAAATCCAAAAAAAAATTCATAAAATTTTGATCAACTTCATGAACTTTTTTTTTCAAATTTCATAGACTTTTTCCAAATCCATGAACTTTTTCAGTTTTGCTACTATAACTTTTTATTGAACTTTTTTCCAATCCGCGATCTTTTTCAGTTTTTGCTAACCTTTTTTATGTTTTTTTTCAAAATTATGATCATTTTTTTAAATGAAACCTTTTCAAATTCGTGAACTTTTTCTGAGAAAAAATTCAGGTTCATGTTGTTTTTCGAATTTGCGAACTTTTTCCATTTGCATGAAATTTTCCCAAATTCTTGAATAATTTCTTAGATTCATTTGATTTTTGAAATTTATGATGTTTTTTCAAATTCGTGATCAAATTACAAATGAGCGGACTATTTTCGAACTGCTATAGTGGTGCTCTATGCGCGAGGAGGAAAACTGGCGCTACAAACGCAGATTAGGAGCTCTCAGTTCCGAGCGAGGGGAACGATCGATGCAGCGATCCAATTGGGCCTTGGTCCAAGTAGAGGAGCATCAATTGGACCCAACAAAAAATTAGGTCCAAAGCCTTTTGGCCTCGGGAGCTCTTAACGGGCGCCTTCAGCGCCGTTACCAGTTATGCGTCCCGTAAACTAGGCCGGCCCATGTTGGCTCGTTCGCTAGTCCCACATCGCCTCATCCGCTCGATTGCCTCATTCGCCTGATCGTGGTTGACCGGTCGGCTGTTGGTCTGTTGACCAGTCAACTGTTAACTTTTGACAAAAAAAATCGAAAAATGGTGAATTTAGAAATGTTCATGAAATTTGAAAGAAAGTCCACAAACTTCAAAAAGTTCATGAATTTGGAAAAAAGTTCATCAATTTTGAAAAGAGTTCATCGGTTTTGAAAAACAAGTTCATCGATTTGAAAAGTTCATCAAATTTGAAAAAAAAAATCACAAAATTTAAAAAGTTCATCCATTTTTTTAAAAAATACATCAATTTTGAGGAAAAAGTTCATCGATTTTGGAAAAAAAGTTAATCGATTTTGAAGAAAAACTAGCTAGCTTGAAGAAAAGAAGAAGAAAGCAGAAAAAAAGGAGGAAAGAACAAAAGAGGGAAGAAGATGTACGTGATCACAGAAGGTGAAGTGGCTGGGTTTATCGAGTGTTACACTAAACTCTCATGGTGTAGGTTCGAATCCCACCTTAGCTCGTGTTTTGTGCAGCAGTTTAGCAAAAGGAAAAAATGAGAATGGGCTGGCCCACCGTGAAGGGGGTATGCACCCTGTACCGTTAACCCTATAAAGGGTGCTTAGACCTCTTCCAAGGGAGCTCTTAGTTGGCATCATGCGCCAGCTCCCATGGGTTGGCCCGGGAAAGGAGGCAATCGCTAGTTCGGGGCAGTTGTCTAGGGCAGTTGTTTGTTTCCCTCAAAAAATGTATTTCGTTTCCTGTGTCGTGGGATCGCTCGTTCAGGCCTTGAGGGCGGTTGTTCGTTTCCTGTCTCGTGGTCAATGGTTGACCGGGCCAGTTGACTATTTGATAAATTCTTTTTTAAGAAAAAATCGCAAAAATAAATAAAATATCACCAAATTCGTAGAAAGTTCAGAAAATTGAAAAAGGTTCATCAATTTTGAAGAAAAGTCCATCGAATTTGAAAAAAGTTCATCAATTTTGAAAAATAGTTCATCTAATTTAAAAAGTAATCGATTTTGAAAAAAAGTTCACCAAAATTGAAAACAAATTCATCGGGTTGGAAAAAAGTTCACCGATTTGGAAAAAAAATTCATCGAATTTGAAAAAAGTTCACCGATTTAAAAATAAGTTCATCGAATTTGAAAGAAAATTCATTAATTTGGAAAAAAGTTTGCAAACTTGAAAAAAATTCATCGGATTTGCAAACAATTCAACGAACCAGGATTTAAAAAACAGAAAAAAGGAAAAAAAGAAAAAATAAAAAGGGAAAACCGAAAAGAAAGATAAAATATGTAGAAAGTTTATTTTTAACAGATCCCTCTGTGGTTGCGGGGTGGTTGCACCAGCATAGCTTTGGACGGGCGGGGGTCGTGTGTTTGAATCAGCCCCAACACACTTTGTTTTTGTTTTTTGTTTTTTCTTAAACACAGAAAAGAAACCCTATATGGTTAGATGATGTGCTAAGTGTATTAAAAGACTTATCAATCAAAATCTCCAATGTGTTGGTTTTGGTTACCAAGCTCCCTTCATTTAATTAGGTATAGACTCATATTTGTGTTCTCACCTAGGTACACGTGCTTAGCATCGTTTCTTCTTGAGATCATCTTACTACTTTTCCTTTTTTTTCATTAACATGCCACATCAGATTTTTTTGCTTAGTTGATAATCTTAGCAGAGGGTCCTTAGAGCGTCATTTGTCCGTGGGACACCAGGGAATTAGTTTGAAGAATACAGGATCTATGGGACCAGTTATTAGTCAGTCCAGGACTCCTGTTGTAATCACATGGAGTGAACCTGACAATTGCATTTCAGGAATAAATTCAATGGGTGGCACAGTGAATCAATTGATTGCGGTAGGGGGGTGGGGGCTGTGTGTTCAAATCAGCCCCGACGCACTTTGTTTTTCTTTTTGTTTTTTCTTAAACACACAAAAGAAACCCTATATGGGCCGGCCCATCGCCGGAGCGCTGCAGACGCCTGTTTGCAAAAAGGGTTTGCCCTCTTTCAATGTGTGGGTGCTTAGATGATGTGCTAAGTGTATTAAAAGACTTATCAATCAAAATCTCCAATGTGTTGGTTTTGGTTACCAAGCTCCCTTCATTTAATTAGGTATAGACTCATATTTGTGTTCTCACCTAGGTACACGTGCTTAGCATCGTTTCTTCTTGAGATCATCTTACTACTTTTCCTTTTTTTTCATTAACATGCCACATCAGATTTTTTTGCTTAGTTGATAATCTTAGCAGAGGGTCCTTAGAGCGTCATTTGTCCGTGGGACACCAGGGAATTAGTTTGAAGAATACAGGATCTATGGGACCAGTTATTAGTCAGTCCAGGACTCCTGTTGTAATCACATGGAGTGAACCTGACAATTGCATTTCAGGAATAAATTCAATGGGTGGCACAGTGAATCAATTGATTGCGGTAGGGGGGTGGGGGCTGTGTGTTCAAATCAGCCCCGACGCACTTTGTTTTTCTTTTTGTTTTTTCTTAAACACACAAAAGAAACCCTATATGGGCCGGCCCATCGCCGGAGCGCTGCAGACGCCTGTTTGCAAAAAGGGTTTGCCCTCTTTCAATGTGTGGGTGCTTAGATGATGTGCTAAGTGTATTAAAAGACTTATCAATCAAAATCTCCAATGTGTTGGTTTTGGTTACCAAGCTCCCTTCATTTAATTAGGTATAGACTCATATTTGTGTTCTCACCTAGGTACACGTGCTTAGCATCGTTTCTTCTTGAGATCATCTTACTACTTTTCCTTTTTTTTCATTAACATGCCACATCAGATTTTTTTGCTTAGTTGATAATCTTAGCAGAGGGTCCTTAGAGCGTCATTTGTCCGTGGGACACCAGGGAATTAGTTTGAAGAATACAGGATCTATGGGACCAGTTATTAGTCAGTCCAGGACTCCTGTTGTAATCACATGGAGTGAACCTGACAATTGCATTTCAGCAATAAATTCAATGGGTGGCACAGTGAATCAATTGATTGCGGTAGGGGGGTGGGGGCTGTGTGTTCAAATCAGCCCCGACGCACTTTGTTTTTCTTTTTGTTTTTTCTTAAACACACAAAAGAAACCCTATATGGGCCGGCCCATCGCCGGAGCGCTGCAGACGCCTGTTTGCAAAAAGGGTTTGCCCTCTTTCAATGTGTGGGTGCTTAGATGATGTGCTAAGTGTATTAAAAGACTTATCAATCAAAATCTCCAATGTGTTGGTTTTGGTTACCAAGCTCCCTTCATTTAATTAGGTATAGACTCATATTTGTGTTCTCACCTAGGTACACGTGCTTAGCATCGTTTCTTCTTGAGATCATCTTACTACTTTTCCTTTTTTTTCATTAACATGCCACATCAGATTTTTTTGCTTAGTTGATAATCTTAGCAGAGGGTCCTTAGAGCGTCATTTGTCCGTGGGACACCAGGGAATTAGTTTGAAGAATACAGGATCTATGGGACCAGTTATTAGTCAGTCCAGGACTCCTGTTGTAATCACATGGAGTGAACCTGACAATTGCATTTCAGGAATAAATTCAATGGGTGGCACAGTGAATCAATTGATTGCGGTAGGGGGGTGGGGGCTGTGTGTTCAAATCAGCCCCGACGCACTTTGTTTTTCTTTTTGTTTTTTCTTAAACACACAAAAGAAACCCTATATGGGCCGGCCCATCGCCGGAGCGCTGCAGACGCCTGTTTGCAAAAAGGGTTTGCCCTCTTTCAATGTGTGGGTGCTTAGATGATGTGCTAAGTGTATTAAAAGACTTATCAATCAAAATCTCCAATGTGTTGGTTTTGGTTACCAAGCTCCCTTCATTTAATTAGGTATAGACTCATATTTGTGTTCTCACCTAGGTACACGTGCTTAGCATCGTTTCTTCTTGAGATCATCTTACTACTTTTCCTTTTTTTTCATTAACATGCCACATCAGATTTTTTTGCTTAGTTGATAATCTTAGCAGAGGGTCCTTAGAGCGTCATTTGTCCGTGGGACACCAGGGAATTAGTTTGAAGAATACAGGATCTATGGGACCAGTTATTAGTCAGTCCAGGACTCCTGTTGTAATCACATGGAGTGAACCTGACAATTGCATTTCAGCAATAAATTCAATGGGTGGCACAGTGAATCAATTGATTGCGGTAGGGGGGTGGGGGCTGTGTGTTCAAATCAGCCCCGACGCACTTTGTTTTTCTTTTTGTTTTTTCTTAAACACACAAAAGAAACCCTATATGGGCCGGCCCATCGCCGGAGCGCTGCAGACGCCTGTTTGCAAAAAGGGTTTGCCCTCTTTCAATGTGTGGGTGCTTAGATGATGTGCTAAGTGTATTAAAAGACTTATCAATCAAAATCTCCAATGTGTTGGTTTTGGTTACCAAGCTCCCTTCATTTAATTAGGTATAGACTCATATTTGTGTTCTCACCTAGGTACACGTGCTTAGCATCGTTTCTTCTTGAGATCATCTTACTACTTTTCCTTTTTTTTCATTAACATGCCACATCAGATTTTTTTGCTTAGTTGATAATCTTAGCAGAGGGTCCTTAGAGCGTCATTTGTCCGTGGGACACCAGGGAATTAGTTTGAAGAATACAGGATCTATGGGACCAGTTATTAGTCAGTCCAGGACTCCTGTTGTAATCACATGGAGTGAACCTGACAATTGCATTTCAGGAATAAATTCAATGGGTGGCACAGTGAATCAATTGATTGCGGTAGGGGGGTGGGGGCTGTGTGTTCAAATCAGCCCCGACGCACTTTGTTTTTCTTTTTGTTTTTTCTTAAACACACAAAAGAAACCCTATATGGGCCGGCCCATCGCCGGAGCGCTGCAGACGCCTGTTTGCAAAAAGGGTTTGCCCTCTTTCAATGTGTGGGTGCTTAGATGATGTGCTAAGTGTATTAAAAGACTTATCAATCAAAATCTCCAATGTGTTGGTTTTGGTTACCAAGCTCCCTTCATTTAATTAGGTATAGACTCATATTTGTGTTCTCACCTAGGTACACGTGCTTAGCATCGTTTCTTCTTGAGATCATCTTACTACTTTTCCTTTTTTTTCATTAACATGCCACATCAGATTTTTTTGCTTAGTTGATAATCTTAGCAGAGGGTCCTTAGAGCGTCATTTGTCCGTGGGACACCAGGGAATTAGTTTGAAGAATACAGGATCTATGGGACCAGTTATTAGTCAGTCCAGGACTCCTGTTGTAATCACATGGAGTGAACCTGACAATTGCATTTCAGGAATAAATTCAATGGGTGGCACAGTGAATCAATTGATTGCGGTAGGGGGGTGGGGGCTGTGTGTTCAAATCAGCCCCGACGCACTTTGTTTTTCTTTTTGTTTTTTCTTAAACACACAAAAGAAACCCTATATGGGCCGGCCCATCGCCGGAGCGCTGCAGACGCCTGTTTGCAAAAAGGGTTTGCCCTCTTTCAATGTGTGGGTGCTTAGATGATGTGCTAAGTGTATTAAAAGACTTATCAATCAAAATCTCCAATGTGTTGGTTTTGGTTACCAAGCTCCCTTCATTTAATTAGGTATAGACTCATATTTGTGTTCTCACCTAGGTACACGTGCTTAGCATCGTTTCTTCTTGAGATCATCTTACTACTTTTCCTTTTTTTTTCATTAACATGCCACATCAGATTTTTTTGCTTAGTTGATAATCTTAGCAGAGGGTCCTTAGAGCGTCATTTGTCCGTGGGACACCAGGGAATTAGTTTGAAGAATACAGGATCTATGGGACCAGTTATTAGTCAGTCCAGGACTCCTGTTGTAATCACATGGAGTGAACCTGACAATTGCATTTCAGGAATAAATTCAATGGGTGGCACAGTGAATCAATTGATTGCGGTAGGGGGGTGGGGGCTGTGTGTTCAAATCAGCCCCGACGCACTTTGTTTTTCTTTTTGTTTTTTCTTAAACACACAAAAGAAACCCTATATGGGCCGGCCCATCGCCGGAGCGCTGCAGACGCCTGTTTGCAAAAAGGGTTTGCCCTCTTTCAATGTGTGGGTGCTTAGATGATGTGCTAAGTGTATTAAAAGACTTATCAATCAAAATCTCCAATGTGTTGGTTTTGGTTACCAAGCTCCCTTCATTTAATTAGGTATAGACTCATATTTGTGTTCTCACCTAGGTACACGTGCTTAGCATCGTTTCTTCTTGAGATCATCTTACTACTTTTCCTTTTTTTTTTCATTAACATGCCACATCAGATTTTTTTGCTTAGTTGATAATCTTAGCAGAGGGTCCTTAGAGCGTCATTTGTCCGTGGGACACCAGGGAATTAGTTTGAAGAATACAGGATCTATGGGACCAGTTATTAGTCAGTCCAGGACTCCTGTTGTAATCACATGGAGTGAACCTGACAATTGCATTTCAGCAATAAATTCAATGGGTGGCACAGTGAATCAATTGATTGCGGTAGGGGGGTGGGGGCTGTGTGTTCAAATCAGCCCCGACGCACTTTGTTTTTCTTTTTGTTTTTTCTTAAACACACAAAAGAAACCCTATATGGGCCGGCCCATCGCCGGAGCGCTGCAGACGCCTGTTTGCAAAAAGGGTTTGCCCTCTTTCAATGTGTGGGTGCTTAGATGATGTGCTAAGTGTATTAAAAGACTTATCAATCAAAATCTCCAATGTGTTGGTTTTGGTTACCAAGCTCCCTTCATTTAATTAGGTATAGACTCATATTTGTGTTCTCACCTAGGTACACGTGCTTAGCATCGTTTCTTCTTGAGATCATCTTACTACTTTTCCTTTTTTTTTTCATTAACATGCCACATCAGATTTTTTTGCTTAGTTGATAATCTTAGCAGAGGGTCCTTAGAGCGTCATTTGTCCGTGGGACACCAGGGAATTAGTTTGAAGAATACAGGATCTATGGGACCAGTTATTAGTCAGTCCAGGACTCCTGTTGTAATCACATGGAGTGAACCTGACAATTGCATTTCAGCAATAAATTCAATGGGTGGCACAGTGAATCAATTGATTGCGGTAGGGGGGTGGGGGCTGTGTGTTCAAATCAGCCCCGACGCACTTTGTTTTTCTTTTTGTTTTTTCTTAAACACACAAAAGAAACCCTATATGGGCCGGCCCATCGCCGGAGCGCTGCAGACGCCTGTTTGCAAAAAGGGTTTGCCCTCTTTCAATGTGTGGGTGCTTAGATGATGTGCTAAGTGTATTAAAAGACTTATCAATCAAAATCTCCAATGTGTTGGTTTTGGTTACCAAGCTCCCTTCATTTAATTAGGTATAGACTCATATTTGTGTTCTCACCTAGGTACACGTGCTTAGCATCGTTTCTTCTTGAGATCATCTTACTACTTTTCCTTTTTTTTTTCATTAACATGCCACATCAGATTTTTTTGCTTAGTTGATAATCTTAGCAGAGGGTCCTTAGAGCGTCATTTGTCCGTGGGACACCAGGGAATTAGTTTGAAGAATACAGGATCTATGGGACCAGTTATTAGTCAGTCCAGGACTCCTGTTGTAATCACATGGAGTGAACCTGACAATTGCATTTCAGCAATAAATTCAATGGGTGGCACAGTGAATCAATTGATTGCGGTAGGGGGGTGGGGGCTGTGTGTTCAAATCAGCCCCGACGCACTTTGTTTTTCTTTTTGTTTTTTCTTAAACACACAAAAGAAACCCTATATGGGCCGGCCCATCGCCGGAGCGCTGCAGACGCCTGTTTGCAAAAAGGGTTTGCCCTCTTTCAATGTGTGGGTGCTTAGATGATGTGCTAAGTGTATTAAAAGACTTATCAATCAAAATCTCCAATGTGTTGGTTTTGGTTACCAAGCTCCCTTCATTTAATTAGGTATAGACTCATATTTGTGTTCTCACCTAGGTACACGTGCTTAGCATCGTTTCTTCTTGAGATCATCTTACTACTTTTCCTTTTTTTTTTCATTAACATGCCACATCAGATTTTTTTGCTTAGTTGATAATCTTAGCAGAGGGTCCTTAGAGCGTCATTTGTCCGTGGGACACCAGGGAATTAGTTTGAAGAATACAGGATCTATGGGACCAGTTATTAGTCAGTCCAGGACTCCTGTTGTAATCACATGGAGTGAACCTGACAATTGCATTTCAGCAATAAATTCAATGGGTGGCACAGTGAATCAATTGATTGCGGTAGGGGGGTGGGGGCTGTGTGTTCAAATCAGCCCCGACGCACTTTGTTTTTCTTTTTGTTTTTTCTTAAACACACAAAAGAAACCCTATATGGGCCGGCCCATCGCCGGAGCGCTGCAGACGCCTGTTTGCAAAAAGGGTTTGCCCTCTTTCAATGTGTGGGTGCTTAGATGATGTGCTAAGTGTATTAAAAGACTTATCAATCAAAATCTCCAATGTGTTGGTTTTGGTTACCAAGCTCCCTTCATTTAATTAGGTATAGACTCATATTTGTGTTCTCACCTAGGTACACGTGCTTAGCATCGTTTCTTCTTGAGATCATCTTACTACTTTTCCTTTTTTTTTCATTAACATGCCACATCAGATTTTTTTGCTTAGTTGATAATCTTAGCAGAGGGTCCTTAGAGCGTCATTTGTCCGTGGGACACCAGGGAATTAGTTTGAAGAATACAGGATCTATGGGACCAGTTATTAGTCAGTCCAGGACTCCTGTTGTAATCACATGGAGTGAACCTGACAATTGCATTTCAGCAATAAATTCAATGGGTGGCACAGTGAATCAATTGATTGCGGTAGGGGGGTGGGGGCTGTGTGTTCAAATCAGCCCCGACGCACTTTGTTTTTCTTTTTGTTTTTTCTTAAACACACAAAAGAAACCCTATATGGGCCGGCCCATCGCCGGAGCGCTGCAGACGCCTGTTTGCAAAAAGGGTTTGCCCTCTTTCAATGTGTGGGTGCTTAGATGATGTGCTAAGTGTATTAAAAGACTTATCAATCAAAATCTCCAATGTGTTGGTTTTGGTTACCAAGCTCCCTTCATTTAATTAGGTATAGACTCATATTTGTGTTCTCACCTAGGTACACGTGCTTAGCATCGTTTCTTCTTGAGATCATCTTACTACTTTTCCTTTTTTTTCATTAACATGCCACATCAGATTTTTTTGCTTAGTTGATAATCTTAGCAGAGGGTCCTTAGAGCGTCATTTGTCCGTGGGACACCAGGGAATTAGTTTGAAGAA
This sequence comes from Aegilops tauschii subsp. strangulata, assembly GCF_002575655.3. Lineage (NCBI taxonomy): Eukaryota > Viridiplantae > Streptophyta > Magnoliopsida > Poales > Poaceae > Aegilops > Aegilops tauschii. Next base: position 3,204,922 of record NC_053040.3, on the reverse strand, counting down.
TACAGGATCTATGGGACCAGTTATTAGTCAGTCCAGGACTCCTGTTGTAATCACATGGAGTGAACCTGACAATTGCATTTCAGCAATAAATTCAATGGGTGGCACAGTGAATCAATTGATTGCGGTAGGGGGGTGGGGGCTGTGTGTTCAAATCAGCCCCGACGCACTTTGTTTTTCTTTTTGTTTTTTCTTAAACACACAAAAGAAACCCTATATGGGCCGGCCCATCGCCGGAGCGCTGCAGACGCCTGTTTGCAAAAAGGGTTTGCCCTCTTTCAATGTGTGGGTGCTTAGATGATGTGCTAAGTGTATTAAAAGACTTATCAATCAAAATCTCCAATGTGTTGGTTTTGGTTACCAAGCTCCCTTCATTTAATTAGGTATAGACTCATATTTGTGTTCTCACCTAGGTACACGTGCTTAGCATCGTTTCTTCTTGAGATCATCTTACTACTTTTCCTTTTTTTTCATTAACATGCCACATCAGATTTTTTTGCTTAGTTGATAATCTTAGCAGAGGGTCCTTAGAGCGTCATTTGTCCGTGGGACACCAGGGAATTAGTTTGAAGAATACAGGATCTATGGGACCAGTTATTAGTCAGTCCAGGACTCCTGTTGTAATCACATGGAGTGAACCTGACAATTGCATTTCAGCAATAAATTCAATGGGTGGCACAGTGAATCAATTGATTGCGGTAGGGGGGTGGGGGCTGTGTGTTCAAATCAGCCCCGACGCACTTTGTTTTTCTTTTTGTTTTTTCTTAAACACACAAAAGAAACCCTATATGGGCCGGCCCATCGCCGGAGCGCTGCAGACGCCTGTTTGCAAAAAGGGTTTGCCCTCTTTCAATGTGTGGGTGCTTAGATGATGTGCTAAGTGTATTAAAAGACTTATCAATCAAAATCTCCAATGTGTTGGTTTTGGTTACCAAGCTCCCTTCATTTAATTAGGTATAGACTCATATTTGTGTTCTCACCTAGGTACACGTGCTTAGCATCGTTTCTTCTTGAGATCATCTTACTACTTTTCCTTTTTTTTTCATTAACATGCCACATCAGATTTTTTTGCTTAGTTGATAATCTTAGCAGAGGGTCCTTAGAGCGTCATTTGTCCGTGGGACACCAGGGAATTAGTTTGAAGAATACAGGATCTATGGGACCAGTTATTAGTCAGTCCAGGACTCCTGTTGTAATCACATGGAGTGAACCTGACAATTGCATTTCAGGAATAAATTCAATGGGTGGCACAGTGAATCAATTGATTGCGGTAGGGGGGTGGGGGCTGTGTGTTCAAATCAGCCCCGACGCACTTTGTTTTTCTTTTTGTTTTTTCTTAAACACACAAAAGAAACCCTATATGGGCCGGCCCATCGCCGGAGCGCTGCAGACGCCTGTTTGCAAAAAGGGTTTGCCCTCTTTCAATGTGTGGGTGCTTAGATGATGTGCTAAGTGTATTAAAAGACTTATCAATCAAAATCTCCAATGTGTTGGTTTTGGTTACCAAGCTCCCTTCATTTAATTAGGTATAGACTCATATTTGTGTTCTCACCTAGGTACACGTGCTTAGCATCGTTTCTTCTTGAGATCATCTTACTACTTTTCCTTTTTTTTCATTAACATGCCACATCAGATTTTTTTGCTTAGTTGATAATCTTAGCAGAGGGTCCTTAGAGCGTCATTTGTCCGTGGGACACCAGGGAATTAGTTTGAAGAATACAGGATCTATGGGACCAGTTATTAGTCAGTCCAGGACTCCTGTTGTAATCACATGGAGTGAACCTGACAATTGCATTTCAGCAATAAATTCAATGGGTGGCACAGTGAATCAATTGATTGCGGTAGGGGGGTGGGGGCTGTGTGTTCAAATCAGCCCCGACGCACTTTGTTTTTCTTTTTGTTTTTTCTTAAACACACAAAAGAAACCCTATATGGGCCGGCCCATCGCCGGAGCGCTGCAGACGCCTGTTTGCAAAAAGGGTTTGCCCTCTTTCAATGTGTGGGTGCTTAGATGATGTGCTAAGTGTATTAAAAGACTTATCAATCAAAATCTCCAATGTGTTGGTTTTGGTTACCAAGCTCCCTTCATTTAATTAGGTATAGACTCATATTTGTGTTCTCACCTAGGTACACGTGCTTAGCATCGTTTCTTCTTGAGATCATCTTACTACTTTTCCTTTTTTTTCATTAACATGCCACATCAGATTTTTTTGCTTAGTTGATAATCTTAGCAGAGGGTCCTTAGAGCGTCATTTGTCCGTGGGACACCAGGGAATTAGTTTGAAGAATACAGGATCTATGGGACCAGTTATTAGTCAGTCCAGGACTCCTGTTGTAATCACATGGAGTGAACCTGACAATTGCATTTCAGCAATAAATTCAATGGGTGGCACAGTGAATCAATTGATTGCGGTAGGGGGGTGGGGGCTGTGTGTTCAAATCAGCCCCGACGCACTTTGTTTTTCTTTTTGTTTTTTCTTAAACACACAAAAGAAACCCTATATGGGCCGGCCCATCGCCGGAGCGCTGCAGACGCCTGTTTGCAAAAAGGGTTTGCCCTCTTTCAATGTGTGGGTGCTTAGATGATGTGCTAAGTGTATTAAAAGACTTATCAATCAAAATCTCCAATGTGTTGGTTTTGGTTACCAAGCTCCCTTCATTTAATTAGGTATAGACTCATATTTGTGTTCTCACCTAGGTACACGTGCTTAGCATCGTTTCTTCTTGAGATCATCTTACTACTTTTCCTTTTTTTTCATTAACATGCCACATCAGATTTTTTTGCTTAGTTGATAATCTTAGCAGAGGGTCCTTAGAGCGTCATTTGTCCGTGGGACACCAGGGAATTAGTTTGAAGAATACAGGATCTATGGGACCAGTTATTAGTCAGTCCAGGACTCCTGTTGTAATCACATGGAGTGAACCTGACAATTGCATTTCAGGAATAAATTCAATGGGTGGCACAGTGAATCAATTGATTGCGGTAGGGGGGTGGGGGCTGTGTGTTCAAATCAGCCCCGACGCACTTTGTTTTTCTTTTTGTTTTTTCTTAAACACACAAAAGAAACCCTATATGGGCCGGCCCATCGCCGGAGCGCTGCAGACGCCTGTTTGCAAAAAGGGTTTGCCCTCTTTCAATGTGTGGGTGCTTAGATGATGTGCTAAGTGTATTAAAAGACTTATCAATCAAAATCTCCAATGTGTTGGTTTTGGTTACCAAGCTCCCTTCATTTAATTAGGTATAGACTCATATTTGTGTTCTCACCTAGGTACACGTGCTTAGCATCGTTTCTTCTTGAGATCATCTTACTACTTTTCCTTTTTTTTCATTAACATGCCACATCAGATTTTTTTGCTTAGTTGATAATCTTAGCAGAGGGTCCTTAGAGCGTCATTTGTCCGTGGGACACCAGGGAATTAGTTTGAAGAATACAGGATCTATGGGACCAGTTATTAGTCAGTCCAGGACTCCTGTTTAATCACATGGAGTGAACCTGACAATTGCATTTCAGCAATAAATTCAATGGGTGGCACAGTGAATCAATTGATTGCGGTAGGGGGGTGGGGGCTGTGTGTTCAAATCAGCCCCGACGCACTTTGTTTTTCTTTTTGTTTTTTCTTAAACACACAAAAGAAACCCTATATGGGCCGGCCCATCGCCGGAGCGCTGCAGACGCCTGTTTGCAAAAAGGGTTTGCCCTCTTTCAATGTGTGGGTGCTTAGATGATGTGCTAAGTGTATTAAAAGACTTATCAATCAAAATCTCCAATGTGTTGGTTTTGGTTACCAAGCTCCCTTCATTTAATTAGGTATAGACTCATATTTGTGTTCTCACCTAGGTACACGTGCTTAGCATCGTTTCTTCTTGAGATCATCTTACTACTTTTCCTTTTTTTTTCATTAACATGCCACATCAGATTTTTTTGCTTAGTTGATAATCTTAGCAGAGGGTCCTTAGAGCGTCATTTGTCCGTGGGACACCAGGGAATTAGTTTGAAGAATACAGGATCTATGGGACCAGTTATTAGTCAGTCCAGGACTCCTGTTGTAATCACATGGAGTGAACCTGACAATTGCATTTCAGCAATAAATTCAATGGGTGGCACAGTGAATCAATTGATTGCGGTAGGGGGGTGGGGGCTGTGTGTTCAAATCAGCCCCGACGCACTTTGTTTTTCTTTTTGTTTTTTCTTAAACACACAAAAGAAACCCTATATGGGCCGGCCCATCGCCGGAGCGCTGCAGACGCCTGTTTGCAAAAAGGGTTTGCCCTCTTTCAATGTGTGGGTGCTTAGATGATGTGCTAAGTGTATTAAAAGACTTATCAATCAAAATCTCCAATGTGTTGGTTTTGGTTACCAAGCTCCCTTCATTTAATTAGGTATAGACTCATATTTGTGTTCTCACCTAGGTACACGTGCTTAGCATCGTTTCTTCTTGAGATCATCTTACTACTTTTCCTTTTTTTTTCATTAACATGCCACATCAGATTTTTTTGCTTAGTTGATAATCTTAGCAGAGGGTCCTTAGAGCGTCATTTGTCCGTGGGACACCAGGGAATTAGTTTCAAGAATACAGGATCTATGGGACCAGTTATTAGTCAGTCCAGGACTCCTGTTGTAATCACATGGAGTGAACCTGACAATTGCATTTCAGCAATAAATTCAATGGGTGGCACAGTGAATCAATTGATTGCGGTAGGGGGGTGGGGGCTGTGTGTTCAAATCAGCCCCGACGCACTTTGTTTTTCTTTTTGTTTTTTCTTAAACACACAAAAGAAACCCTATATGGGCCGGCCCATCGCCGGAGCGCTGCAGACGCCTGTTTGCAAAAAGGGTTTGCCCTCTTTCAATGTGTGGGTGCTTAGATGATGTGCTAAGTGTATTAAAAGACTTATCAATCAAAATCTCCAATGTGTTGGTTTTGGTTACCAAGCTCCCTTCATTTAATTAGGTATAGACTCATATTTGTGTTCTCACCTAGGTACACGTGCTTAGCATCGTTTCTTCTTGAGATCATCTTACTACTTTTCCTTTTTTTTTCATTAACATGCCACATCAGATTTTTTTGCTTAGTTGATAATCTTAGCAGAGGGTCCTTAGAGCGTCATTTGTCCGTGGGAGACCAGGGAATTAGTTTCAAGAATACAGGATCTATGGGACCAGTTATTAGTCAGTCCAGGACTCCTGTTGTAATCACATGGAGTGAACCTGACAATTGCATTTCAGCAATAAATTCAATGGGTGGCACAGTGAATCAATTGATTGCGGTAGGGGGGTGGGGGCTGTGTGTTCAAATCAGCCCCGACGCACTTTGTTTTTCTTTTTGTTTTTTCTTAAACACACAAAAGAAACCCTATATGGGCCGGCCCATCGCCGGAGCGCTGCAGACGCCTGTTTGCAAAAAGGGTTTGCCCTCTTTCAATGTGTGGGTGCTTAGATGATGTGCTAAGTGTATTAAAAGACTTATCAATCAAAATCTCCAATGTGTTGGTTTTGGTTACCAAGCTCCCTTCATTTAATTAGGTATAGACTCATATTTGTGTTCTCACCTAGGTACACGTGCTTAGCATCGTTTCTTCTTGAGATCATCTTACTACTTTTCCTTTTTTTTCATTAACATGCCACATCAGATTTTTTTGCTTAGTTGATAATATTAGCAGAGGGTCCTTAGAGCGTCATTTGCCTGTGGGACACCAGGGAATTAGTTTCAAGAATACAGGATCTACGGGACCATTTATTAATCAGTCCAGAACTCCTGTTGTAATCATATGGAGTGAACCTGACAATTGCATTTCAGCAATAAATTTAATGGGTGGCACAGTGAATCAATTGATTGCAGTAGGTTGGTGGGGGAGGGGGGGGGGTCGTGTGTTCAAATCAGACCCAACGCACTTTGTTCTTGTTTTTGTTTTTTCTTAAACACAGAAAAGAAACCCTATATGGTCCAGCCCATTGCGGGAGCGCTGCGGACGCCCGTCTGCAAAAAGGGTTTGCCCTCTTTCAGTGTGTGGGTGCTTAGATGAGGTGCTAAGTGTATTAAAAGACTTATCAATTAAAATCTTCAATGCATTGGTTTTGGTTGCCAAGCTCCCTTCATTTAATTAGGTATAGACTCATATTTGTGTTTTCACCTAGGTACACGTGCTTAGCATCATTTCTTCCTAAGATCATCATACTACTTTTCCTCATTTTTTTCATTAACATGCCACATCAGAATTTTGTTCTTAGTTGATAATCTTAGCAGAGGGTCCTTAGAGCGTCATTTGCCCGTGGGACACCAGGGAATTAGTTTCAGGAATACAGAATCTACGGGACCAATTATTAATCAGTCGATGACTCCTGTTGTAATCACATGGAGTGAACCCGACAATTGCATTTCAGGAATAAATTCAATGGGTGGCACAGTGAATCCATTGATTGCAGCAATAAACATGAGTTGGGTGGGTTGGCCTTCGTGCTGTACCCCAATAGTATACTCGCAGGTGACAGGATGTCACAAAATCATTACTCCAGCAGAGTACTCCGACTATATAACGCAGCTTATGTCGGGAGTTGTAGGCAGTGACACTGGATCCAGATCGCCAACCAGCAGAGCAGAGCAGCATGTGGAGGCTGAAGGTGGGGGAGGGGGGAAGCGCTCTGCTGCGGACGAGGAACAACTTCCTCGGCAGGGAGGTGTGGGAGTTCGACCCCGACGCGGGCACGCCGGAGGAGCGCGCCCAAGTGGAGAGGCTGCGCAGCGAGTTTACCGAGCATCGCTTCCACAGGCCCAGGGAGTCCGACGACCTCCTCATGCGCATGCAGGAACGTACTAGTACTACTGGTTTTATACAGTATATTATGGTTTTATACATTCATATCTAGACAAATTTAAGACAAGTACAATACTAAATATCTTCCTGCTAACGAGCAAAATCAAATGAATAATTACTATACTATACAACTACTTATTTTTCGAGTATGAACATGATGTAGAAAGAATAGTGTGCATGATTTAGATTAAATCTATCTACTGTGTGTACAACTGTAAATCACTAAGATTTAGTTTTGAAAATATTCTCAAAAAGGTAGGAATAAACGATCATTTTGAAATATAGCCCATCATGAAATAATAAACTTTGAAAGAAAATCAATGCTGAATTATTTAAAAGGTTCACCGTGTATCTATCTTTTACCCGCAATATACTCCGCCGTGTGCACCTCTCGTTATAATTGCATGCATGGCTTTAATTGCAAGGGCTGCATGTACTGGCTCAATATTAGTGATCTGGAGGAAACCATATTTTGAACTAAGCCTAGTGTACCGGAATGGAGGGAGTACATGTTTCGAAAGGTTCCTAGTCCATAGTATTCGTACCCCAGCTGGCACCTTCTCCACTTTCTTCGTGACTTTGTTATGTAGAGGTCATGTGCAATGATACTATCCTAAAAGTGTCATGTATGATAAATTATAAACAAAGGACAGAGATATATGAGTGGAAAAAAATATGTGCCTTCTGGTAAGTAAGAGATGATCTTTTGTCAACAATATCTCTCACCACATATTTGTGCATATCTGGTTACTGGAGATAAAACTAAGAGATAAGAGCATCTACAGCCGGACGCCTCAAACCCGCCTCATACGTCCGGGTGGGTCGCCTGACCACTGATTGGTCACGTCTTTTCGACCCAGATGGACGCCTCAAACGCCCGGGCTGACCGGTACCCCTCATATTCAACCCAAATACGAGGCGGATATGGGCGCGCCAGGGCACGCCCGCCACGTCAGACTGACAAAGGGGTCCCAGCCGGAAACGCCCTCAAACCCGGCGGTCCGAAACTCGTCTCCTCCATCGGACCGGTGGCGCCGCGTGATGCAGCTCCGACGGCCGCTTAGTGCCTTGCCCGGCTATTTAAGTTGACCAGCGGCACCGAAGTCCTACCATCCATCCACATTTTCCTCCTCCTGTCCATCGCCGCCGCCACTTTCCACTTCACCCGTCCGCCTAGTAGCCATGCCTCCACGCCGCCGGGTGAGGAGCGAGCCATTTCTAACGCGGGAGCGCCAGCTGGAGCTCCTTTAGAAGATCTAGGCTAGGCGCGAAGTCCGGGTCGCCAAGGGGCTACCTTCGGATGCAGTGGATCAAAAGAAGGAGTTGGAGGAGGAGGAGGAGGAGGAGGAGGAGGATGACTTTGAGGAGGAGGGGAATGAGCCAGAGGAGGAGGATGTGGGGGACGCTGGTGACGGGGATCTGCAGGCGGAGCAGCAGGCCATCCTCAATTCCCTCCGGTCGAAGTCGGCTGCAGAGGCAAGACACCGTCGCCGGCAGGAGATGGAGGCGCAGCAGGCCGCGGAGGAGGCGGAGATGCTCGCCTACATGGATGAGGTCGAGCAGGGGGAGGATGAGCCGAAGCGCTCCTCCCCGCACGTCCATCCGGCGCCGGGCACCGTCGTCATGAACATCTCCGACGATGAAGACTAGCTAGGGCAGTGCTTAGTATGTAGTATGTAGGATTTTTTTGCATGCTTTGTATGGATCTAAGGGACGAAATATGAGAAAGGCGAATGCAGAGTGGCTAATTTAAGGGGCCGAATTTGCCAAGTCTGACTGTAGATGCTCTAACCCATTGTATATCACATTTTTTGCTATCTCTATATTTCGCGGTAGGCTTATAAAGTTATAATAGGACTGTTCTATCAACCACCATGCATGCCCTAACACAGATCATCAATGTCTTATGAATGTCAAAGTGAATCTTCGCCCGTGAAAACATCCACGCACCTTATGCTCGCTCTCCTGCATCTACATCCAACACCTCCTCCCCCAGCTCCTAGCCCAACATATGTCTCGTCCTCATGTTCATCATTCCTATAGGCAGCACAAAGACCCACGCTCATATGGGTGTAGTGATGAACTCCACCTCCTCCAGTGCCTTCGCTTCATCAAAATCCACCACGATAAAGATCTCCTTCTTGAACATTCATGGTATGTCTTTTAAATCTCTATGTTGGGATTCGCTCACGGATCGATTACACGACGGGGAAGTAGTGGCTAAACCCCAATTTGATGCACCCACGCTACACCCTCGCAAGAAAACATAGTAAAATATTTAAAAAAACTGAAACTTTGTGAGAATGATTATGAACAAATGCTATAACTGCTTGTAAAGTTTGATGGTCAAATGACACCCGAGGAGCTCTATACAAAAAATAAACAAAATTACAAATTCTTCTCAAATAGTGCACATAAATTTTGAGTATTTTTTTACAGAGCTCCTCGGATGTCACTTGACCATCAAACTTTGCAAGCATCTAAAATATTTGCTCATAAACATTCCCACATAATTTTAATCTTTTTTTAAATGGTTTGCTATATTTTCTTGCGGGGTATAGCAGGGGTGCACCGAGCTGGGGTGTAAAAAAACCACTCTTTTTTAAGAATCGAAGCCAACCACCTGCTACTTCATGAGTACGGCCTGGTCCTCGGCAACAAAGGCGACACCTGCGGGCCTCGACGGAGGAGCTGACGGAGGCACGCCAGGGGCCTCGGGCCGACTGTGAAGAGCCCGTGGCGGTCCAGGCGCTGCGCCATGGCGGCATTGATAGAACCAAGGGAAGGTATGAGTGCATCTTTGGAATGAAAAAGTTGGTCGGATTCTCGTCGAAATTTGGCGGTTGGTGATCGACGAGGCTACCGGGTGTCGGCTGGTGTGCTAGCTGCATGACGGAGACAAGAAACACCGGGGGCGGCCTGAAAGGAGATGGTCATGCGGAACCTAAGGAATCTTGTGGAAATCTTTTGCTGGTACTTGGGTTGGATTGCTCAAATATGAGAATCGGGCGATTTTTTTCCTCCAAACTTTTAGTGGTTAAACATTTTGAGAGTTCGGCTAGGTGCATCTTAAATCTAAAAATGAATCTTTTGATAGGTCAAGTAAAACGTCTAGGCCAAAGCCATCATTTCACTACCTATTCCTGGCCATTACCCCTAGGATCTAGACTAGCCCCACACATTAACACTAGTCTTTTCTACGCACTTTATCCTCACTTGTATACACCCGGGATTAGCTTCCGGATCAGTCACCCATCCTCAAATTGCTCGAACCCGAACACACTTAACTTTGAGGTTCCTTTTGGATGGGCTCCCAGAAAAGAAGGTACACATTGTTGATATGAGCAGTATATCATTTCTATTAAGCCGGGATGTCACATAACCCCCCCCCCCCCCCCCCCCCCCTCCTAAAGGAACTAACGTCCTCGTCGGCCCATCAACAATGTTTTCTCTTGGCACACATCTGTGTGCGCCAATGCAGTATCCACACATGCCCCATGTATGCATCACTGATCTGCACACGCTCGTGTAACCATAAGGTCGGGTCTGATACCAATTGTAACGTCCTGGCCAAACCCACCAGTTCTTAACCGTTGCACTTGGGATCTATACTGGCCTCACACACAAACACTAGTCTTTTTGGCGCACTTTGACCTCACTCGTGCGCGTCCGGGATCAACTTCCTAGTTGGTCATCCATCCTCAAATTGCTCCAAGCCAAGCACACTTAACTTTGAGGTTCCTTCTGGATGGGCTCCCTGGAAAAAAGATGCACCTTATTAATATGAGCAGTCTATCATTTCTATTAAGACCGGATGTCTCATTAAGCCCTTTTACGATTTTGATTAGAGATGCCCTTATCCCTCTATTTAGATCTATGAGTGGTGGCTACTATTTTCTTTAGCCAACGGATATGTAGAGGCAAATATTATAAAATTGACGTTGGAATTGTCATACTCTAAGGCAAACATTGCCACGCTGTAGAGTAATCGCCATGCATCCGGTCAGGGTCTAGCGGTCCTAAGGGTGTTCGCTGGGATTGTTAAAATTCTGAAGTTCGCTGGTTATCAAAGTCCTATATGGAATATTAAAAGCCTGATTTATTGGCACTAGAAGGGAACAATTGGTGGTTTTCATTTTTTTAACTTGCATATGTTCAGAACATTCGCAAGCTCTAGAAGTTCAGATATCGTCATATATCAAGATTCTTAAAAAATAAACTTTACACGCTTATATTCATATATTGCAGATGGAAAACCGAATAAACTTGTTCATTTGAGTTGGTGCTGCAAATGTTAGACAAAAATTGCGAATATGGATCGCTGCAAGCACATCTTCTTTTATTTGAAATCATTGTTTGAGGAAACAAAGCACGTTATAGGTATTAATTCTGGGCAATCATTCTAACACTTTTTTTTCTAGAATCATGGGTGGTAATCTCACCATATATGGAGAATGGCGATCACAACTAGTGTTGCCATCCAACAAAACAAAGCTGGCGCATTCCAGTCAAACATCATTTTTATAGTCGAATAAAAAATTAGCTGAACCCATTCAACCAATCGCACCTGAACAATCAAAATATGGATGTCCATAACCTATCCAACCTTGACGCACAACCAAACTCGGGTGACAGGAATGTAGTTGTTGGAATAAGCTACGGCGTGTGGTGTGGTCGGGCTCGTCGGGTGCACGCGGGACGTGCGGGACGCACTGGTGTCGTCGGGCCTGTCGGTGGCGCGCGGAACGGGTGGGACGTGCGTGACGCAGCAGCGTGGCGTGTGTGTGTATGTGGCGTGCGTGTGTGCGTTTGTGTCTAGGTCTAGTTTAGATGGAGTCCAAGTCGAGCCGGTGCGTAGCCGGGCTGACGGTCGTATGGCGATCGTGGGCTGTTGCAGCGGGCACTAGCATGAAGACCGGATCGCCAGGGCATGCACGCGTACGTGCGCGCGATGCGCCGGGTGAGCGGATCGCTAGGGAGAGTCCGTGGGTGCTACGTCTGTGGCTAGCTACAAAAGGGCAATGCGTTGAGTTTGTTGGTGGGAGTCCAGGTTTGTAGCCCGCAGTGGTTTGTGCAGCGAAAGAAAAAATCAGCGGTTCGGCGTCCACGTCGCCAACAAAACCTGAGTCCCCTTGCCTGTGGCAACAACAATTGTAGGATACAATGTATTTTTGCAAGTTGATCTTTTGTTGAGAGAATAAAGTAATTATTGGGAGCCTAACCTGGGTAATATGAAAAAACACCCACCTTCACCAAGTGTATTTTAAATAGTAAAATAAAGATTATTGGATGGCTAAGTGTGACCAAATTAGAAGTAACAACATTGTTTAATATTGTCGGCAAAACAAATCTAATGAAAGTAATACATTTAGTACTTACTTTTGATATAATCATAGAGGGACATATATGAAGAAGACGCAAAGTAAACATTTGAAGCTAAACTATTTGTATGTAGAAACAAACCCACCAATCACAAATATTCTAACAATGTATGATCCCTACAGTACGTGAAGCAAAATCGTCCTGAAGCAATTCTTCCAGTTACAAAGCTTAAAAACTATGGAGAAGTAACAGAAGACATTATTTTAGATGCACTAAGACGAGTTCTTATTACATACTCCACTTTGCAAGCACATGATGGACATTGGCCTGGCGGTTTCAGTGGGATTCTTTTCATCATGCCTCTCATGGTATGTATATTTACTCTTTTGAAATTTGACATATTTTGAAATATACAATATTATAATTGAAACTTGATATGAAAATTAAGAACCATATAAAAGAAAGAAAGTAAAATCTAGCTATATATGATACTTCAGCATGATTTTCTTTCATTATAACCCAACTATCATAAACTTAAATGAAATTTGTAACAGGTCATGAATCGATTTTGATCTCCAAAAATTTATGTGTTCCTATAATTTCATATGTCAATTAAGAGAAATGGTAATTACGAGGTCTTAGGAAAAAAATATTCATTTAGATGGTTTTATAGAGATTGACACTTGATATTTCCTAAGATACTTACCGTTTTCATTGAAAAATAAGGTGAATTAGTTCATTTCAATATCTGATCACTTTATAGGATTGTTCTAGAATCATATACTCGTAGTTACTCCTAATCATAACCGTGTACACATTATTGATTTGCAGTATTAAGATTTCTTGTTACTTTACAATAACTTATCAAAGATGTATGTATTCTAGATATTTTCTTTATATGTCACCGGATCACTCGATATGGTCATATCACGAGAGCATATACGTGAGATATGTCGTTACATTTACAACATCCAGGTATGGCATACAATAACAGTTTCATTATAATAATTAAAACTTAAGATACAGTAAACTACAACAAATTTTGCGTAAATACATGTAGAATGAAGATGGTGGGTGGAGCACACATATTTTGGGTCCAAGCTCCATGTTTGGCTCTTGTGTAAACTATGTAACATTAAGGATCCTTGGCGAGGAGCTTGATGGCAATGAGGCATTATACAAAGGGCGTGCATGGATTTTATCTCATGGTAGTGCAACTGCATCACCACAATGGGCAAAGATATGGCTCTCGGTATGTATGTATGTATGTATGTATGTACGTACATATGTATGTATGTATTCAAAGCTATCATGATTCCAAATGTGCAAGGACCTTTGGATAGATCAAGAGTATTTATTTTTCAGGTGTTACCCACTCTAATTACTCACCTACACTTTCATGGAGGAATTAATATTTAATCCATCATAATAGTTCTACGATATGATCTTCCTAGTTTCACATGTGCTCACCCGTTCTTTTTATAGGTGAAGTTCTACTACCTGTGTAGTCAAACTTCCTAAAATGAGCATTTGTACAAAAACTATGTACATTGACTATATTATAATGTAATTTATCGTCGTAATATCATTCTCTTTCCAAATCTACCATAAATTACAAAGGGCCTGCCAAAATCCCATTAAGCTCCTCATTAATTCAAGATTGAAGTGCGGTTAGAGAATTACTTACCTTTTTCTAGTTGGAGTTACCCATCTATTTTTTACAGGTAATTGGAGTGTATGATTGGTCTGGGAATAATCCAGTTATTCCAGAACTATGGTCGGTTCCACACCTTCTTCCAATTCATCCAGGTATTTGTATTGTATTCGAATCATAATAGTTATAGGTGTGCAATTGGGATTTTAGCATAGAGAATATATCTAATACTTTTCATTCTTGCATTTCCATGTAATTTGTCGTCCATAGTATCAACAACTTTTTCAAAAAAATAAATAGATTGTATTGTTCGTAGGAAAATTTTGGTGCTTTTGTCGGATGGTTTATATGCCAATGGCTTATATTTATGGGAAAAAATTTGTTGGCCCCATTACTCCAACGATACTAGCACTAAGAGATGAGCTCTATAATAAACCATACAGTGAGATCAATTGGAACATGGCTCGTAGTTCGTGTGCCAAGGTTTGTTATTTCTATCCTTGAAAACTCTAAACTCTTATAATTATTTGTTATCCACTCTTTGGAATTTGAGCTTTCAATTCAAGTTTTGACAAATTAATATTCTAACAATACATCTTTTTGAATTTGTGTACAAAACCAAATATGCATGATTTTAATTTTGTAAATAGTGGGAAAATATTGGTAAGGAATTTATAGTAAGAACAAAAACTTCGACAATGAATATATGCCTTATATATTCGCCGCGCATATGCAATATAAGCCTTTTAAATTTCAAGTGAAGGTACACACTTACAATGGAAACTATTATGTGTACCACGCGCAACAAAGTGTTCTCATTCTGAATGTAAAATTATGCTTTTGTTATTTATTGTCTAGAAAATAAAATAATGTAGTCAAGATGATACAGGCATACATGTTGAAGGATTATGCCATAATAATGAGAAACAAAACTTAGTTGTAAGTTTTGTCTTATACTTCATATGAACAGTTAGCTTATTGGACATCAATTTATTGGTTTGAAAAATATGAACTGGTAGTGCCATTTTGTTGCAAGAAATTGAGATGAAGTGTGCACATCATATGTATAGTTAGCTTATTGGACATTAAAAATACATTTGGTTTTCTTTGTTGTAAATATTGTAAGGTTATGTAGCTTAAGTGCCATAATTCTATATTAAAGTATATTTGATGACCAGTTTTTCATTAGTGCATCCCCATTCCTTGAACCATAATTACACTTTGCTTTTTCTATATAGGAAGACCTTGTCTACCCACCTTCACGGATGCAAAATATTGTGTTGGCTTGTTTACACAAATTTGTGGAACCAATGTTAAGTTGGTGGCCATTTAACAAGCTACGAAAAAGTGCTTTGAGTAGCCTCATGGATCATATCCATTATGAAGATGAAAATAGCAACTATGTCGGTTTATGTCCTATTAACAAGGTAATATCCAAAAAAAATTGTGTCATTTGGTTAGGAATTTTTTAGGTGTTTTTTTAACATCAAGAATAGAGATCATACCTCACATCTTATAACTATTTATTCTATATCTTCTGAATGAAAAGGCTCCTGTCACATTCTTGGAGAAAAGACTAGATGAGGTCGAGCTCTATTTCATTTATTGAGGGCAAAAGGCTGTCTCAAGCTTGTTGTTTTTGGATTAAGAAATTGTATGTGTTTATCCTAACCGTGCAAGCATAGCTAGTGTGGTTCTTGGTAGGGTATTTATAGCCAGCTCTAGATGTCAAACTAATTTGTGCAAAACTTGTGTTCAAAATTAGCTACAAAAAATGTGTCCCTTTCCAAAAAAATAAGTATGAAGGGAGTACTCTCTAGTTACATCAGATTAAGGGCAATTCACTTGTTGCATCAATATTTACATATACGCCTTCTATTATTTTGCTAGTCTCAACAAAAATTTAAATTTCTCTACTGGTGATTCTACTAATAGAAAATGGCCTAACAACAAATATGTAAAATACATGAACTGGACAAGATTATCAAAGACTATGGAATATACCAAACACAAGAAGATGTAACAAAATATCACTTTTCACCTTAATTATGAATAATATTGCTAATTTGTAACTAATTAATTTATCATACTATTCCATGATTAGGTATTAAATATGATTTGTTGTTGGATAGAGGACCCCAATTCCTATGCATTCAAACGACATCTTCCAAGAATTCATGATTTCTTATGGATTTCAGAAGATGGAATGAAGGCAAAGGTATAATTTTTTTATGTTTTATCATATTTGGATTTTGTATTACGTGTTATCACATTGTGGTGATATAAATAGTATTTGCATTAAGCAACTATTTTTTCCAAGTCCTTAATAAATTCACGGTACGTGCACTTCCAAGAATATGACACAACTTGATGCTAGAAATTATAACACGATACATTTATTTACACTTTTTTCCGAAGCAACTGATTATAAATATATGATGTACCTTGTGGTACAAGTAACTGGCACCGGGTGCATAACTTATTAAGTATATGTGACATTGAAAACTTATAGGATGTGACATATTCTGAATATTCTAGGGACATTGTGTGAGGCATTTCATACATGTCCTTTTTCAAATGTATTTTGTTCACACCGATATGAACCACTCCATTTTTGGGGTTGTACAAAATATTGAAGAGCATGCAGCACATTATGGAAATCTGAGCATTGTCGCAAGCACATTGGAATCTCAAAGCCATAGTTAGTGACTTCGAGGTTTGAGGTATAAAATAATTGAATGAAGAAAATGAAGAGGCGTACAACCTGTAATTAGCTAGAAATGGCCGTGAGATTATTACTCGACTCTTGCAAAATCAATGCCGTTTTTGCATCAAGATGAGCTTTGTTGGTAGTTTAGTATTTAAATTTTATGGTATGATATGTATGTCTATTTTTATGGTAGAAAAGCCGAGAATTAAATGTTCTGTTAGCTTTAAATTAGTTAACCCTCTTGCATGTGACCCAAACTTCCATAAACTACAAAAGTTATTGTTGATTTGAGTGAATAAGAGTTAAACATATACTCATACCTACTAGATAACAATCTAGGTGAAACCATGTAATCTTCATCATAGTATCCATAAATGATAAACTTCATAGCCCGAAGCCACTTGTGCAAATATGTTCCACTCAAAAAATGCTTAAAGCATTTGCACGTTCTATCCGAAGGTGCATTCATTTTAGTTTCTTTGCTGTGAGATAATGGGGCAAGCTCATTTGTGTCATTTTATCTACCCTAGGTGTATGTTGGCTGCCAGAGCTGGGAGACATCACTTATAGCTCAAGCCTTTTGCTCAACCAAACTTGCCAAAGAATTTGCTCCAGTTCTTCGAAAAGCCCATGGGTTTCTAAAAGCAGCACAGGTATATGACCAATGGTGGTTCTTTACTAGTAAAAGTGATATCAACGCAAAGAACTAACATTCATCAATTCTTATCTTGAAGGTTACTCAGAATTTTCCTACTTACAACAGTTATTACCGTGAAAGGTCAAAAGGAGCATGGACTCTCTCAAATGGAGAGAATGGTTGGCCTATCGCTGACACTACTGCGGAAGCGATTAAGGTTGCTACAACTTTTTCTGAATCGTTTAATATTTGCACACTTGTGACCAATAATAAAGATAGAATAAGACTCACGGACACTAATAGGATTCTTGATTTAGTTACCACATTGCAGAATAAAATCTATTATGACACTACAACGGATTTTTATACTCTTTGTATTATGTTATCCAGGCATTACTATTACTATCAAAATATTCTCCAAGCCTTGTTGGAGACCCAATTGAAGAACAAAGATTGTATGACGCTGTTGATTGCCTTCTTTCTTATGTGGTAAGACTAGAACTTGAATTATATAACATCTCTCAAGAATTATGTAGCTATAATAAAATGTACACAAAATATTCGAATCTGAGATAAAATTTGTTGCTTAGTCACTGTCGATTATCGCTGAGAGCTCAAATATTATGATGGCCTTAGCATGATAGCCATTAAAAAAGAAATATTCCTATTTTCAAATAGCAAAATAGGAAACATGAAATTCATACTTTTTCATATATCAAAAGGATGTTGATTGACTCCTTTCTTATGTAAGAGTGAGACTAGAACATGAATTATATACCATGTCTCAAGAATTATGTAGCTATAATTAAATTGCACACAATATCTGAATTTTGAAAGGTAAATTTTACTACTTAGTTACTGTGAATTACTATCACCGAGAGCTCGAAACTTATATGGCCTTAGAGTGATAGCCATTGAAAGAGAAAGCTTATTACTTTCATATAGCAAAATGGGAAACCTTAAAGTCAGACTTTTACTGCCAAGATCATCCAGAAATTTGAGATATTACTTTAGACAGGGGTAATGGCAGGTATCCATTTTTTTTTTCTCAATCTCAAAATTTCTAGTTAGATGTTGAAGGCATACATAATATAGTCCAGAAAAGTTACAACTAACATGTCTTGTCACACATGATGTTGTTAGCTCTCTCCTTTTTCTTTCTCCGGGAATTAGCTCTCTGCTTGTTAATAATGTTTTGCATCTATTTACTAATTTCACATTGTCTTCAACATTTTCTATTTGACTTGTGGGGCAATGACCTTTGGATTGACATAATATTTTTTCTCTACTCTTGAAGAACAAAGATGGAACGCTTTCTTCGGCAGAATGTAAAAGAACGACTCCATGGGTAGAGGTGAGCACATGATTCGAGCCTGGGACAATGGTTACCGACAGTTCTTAAAAATCACAGAACAAGGCATACAGATTAAACATAAAAGAGTTTTTGCGGGAATCTTAAAACTTTAACCCCAGCCCTTAAATACATCGATTATTCAAGGAGTCAAAACAAAGACACGCTTCAATTTAACACCAAAAAGTGTGGAAAAATTCATGCTTCCTCCGTCCCGAGTTACTTGTCACAGAAATGGATGTAGCTAGACGTATGTTTAGTTCTAGATAGGTCCATTTCTATTCATTTCTATGAAAAGTAATTCCGCACAAATGGAGTGCTAGTTTAGTATGAGAGAAGTTGGACACTGTTGATGTCAAACTGAATATGCCCTACACAATTATTCATGTGTCCACCCACCACCGCCCAAGGCAAACCATCACCTAGCATTGTAGCTATGTCGCCACAACCAGGTTTCCACTCACCCGACCTTTGGAAGACGCATGCTACACTTGCCACGCCAAGCAAACAGCCTAATAGGATTCAGAGGAGGAGGTGAATGGGAGAGCAGAATTTGAGACGGATGTGGCCTTTGTTCACATCTTATCCACCGCCCTAGCGGTATCTACCGTTCAAAATTTCTTGAAATTCTAGCTTTGTCCCAAGACAAAGCTCTTAAAGTTCCAAGTTTATCCAAAATCAAATGTCTCCTCATTGGAGCAAAATCAATGTAGTTTACTTGTTTGCTAATTTCTATTTAGGAGGTCATCTTTTGTAAGTATTACCCCATGATGTAAGTACCATGGAAAATTCTTTATCTTTAGTGATAGTTGGAGCCTCCATAGGCTGTATCCTGAAGACCAAGATGAATCAGCACTGGAAAAATATGTCTTAGAAAATATTTTGTTTCTTCTATTAATAGAACAAATTTGTATGAGCATCTTCTATAGAATACGCTAGATTGGAAATCAGCTGCCTAAGTTGTTTTCATACTTTGGTTCAATTTTGTAACAGATAGGAATGAATAAAAACAAGTTAGCATGACTAAACTCTAAACCTTCCAGTACTATATTACATTAGAATGCATGTTAAATAGATTCATATGCAAATGGATGTTATGGATTCCAATACCAGTCTATCATGCCAACGTTGGTGAATGACTTGACCTCATAATTAATTACTTGTGTGCAGCTTGATTTAACTGACTGCTAATAGTTGATAGCTACCATATCAAACAAATCTTTAATAGTAAGACATGATACTTCTTTAATTAAATCTATAGCTATTCCAGAGAACATCTTCTCTATCTTCATTTATGTTCATATTCCCCTATATCTAATAAAATATGAGAGTCCCCATGCATTATCCATGTCTCCAATAAAACAAGTGTCCCTCCATGCATGTTTGCTCGCCTACTATATGCATATAGTGCTACCGATTCTTAATTTCATGGGAATCTATCATTTAATCCTAACCTAAAACAGAGATATAATTGTCTAAATAATTTGCGTGGTGTCCGTTGTTGGTTTACGTGGGCGGCTTACATGGTTAGTATATATAAAAGATATTGTTCGTTGTCTTGGAGCACTACTAGGGAAAACCCTAGTAGTAGCGTGGGTTGAAAGCCTATCGGTAGCGCTGGGCTCAACGCTACTGGTAGGGGGCTACAGCTATTGGGTAGTAGTAGCGTTGGTCCGGCCAGCGCTACTTCTAACCTACCTAGTAGTAGTGTGGGCACAACCTCCGCTACCGCTACCCTTCCTAGCAGTAGCATTGGTATAACCAACGCTACTGCTAAAATCTGTATTTTATTTTCTTCCGCGTATTTGCGTTGTATTTGTATAGGTTTTATAAAGTAGTCTCATCATATGATTTTATGGTCATGACGATTTATTATATCATTGGGTGAAAGAAAGGCGGATTAGATTCAAGTGGATGGATCCAAAGTATGTGCAATCACTAATCCGCGATATTTTTAAATCAAACCTTGACACACTAGTCACCTCATTATGTTTGATCATTGAATTGACACTATGATTCTTTTGAATTATACTAGATACTTACTTAGAACATGATTGCTGGCCAGATTCTGAATCCTTCAGAGAGTTTTCGAAACATCATCGTTGACTACCCGTAAGATGTTGACATATTTGTTCACTTGTAAAATTTGACTAGTTCATTTGAACTGTATCATTATGGAATGAACTCATGGTATGAAACCATATGCAGCTATGTTGAATGCACCTCATCCTTAGTTCAAGCTCTAATATTGTTCAGAAACTCGTACCCTGAGTACCGTTGTGAAGAGATAGAAGAATGCATCAAGAAAGGGACATTATTCATCGAGAAACAACAACGAACCGATGGCTCATGGTATGATTTAAAAAAATCATTAAGTGTGTGACATCATATACATTGACTTTCAATCCTGTAGCTAATAGCCTTATGTTATACAAATTAATTTAACAGGTATGGTACTTGGGGTGTGTGCTTCACTTATGCATCCTTCTTTGCCACAAAAGGACTAGTTGCTGCTGGAAGAACATACGAGAATAGTGTTACCATTAGGAAGGCATGCAGCTTCTTGCTGGCAAAGCAGCTCAGTTCAGGTGGATGGGGGGAGAACTATCTTGGTTGCGAGACTGAGGTAATTCTTTTCTCCAATATTCTATTGTCCTTTATAGTTTAGCCGAAGATGTTTAGCTGAGTTTGGGTGTGTTGAGTGCTTTTGAGGTAAGATTCTTCCATGCAAACCATTTAGGTGGGTACTATTTGGTTAGGCATCTAAGAACCAAACACCACGAGTTTGGAAGAAAGTTGGTTAACTAGGAAAAATGCGTTTGGCCTCCTAAACCAACATAGGGATGGACCAATGATGCCCTATCTTTTGGCTATGTTCAGATAAATTTATGGATTTCGTTTCCGTGTTTGACTACAGTCTACCTCATTATATGTTCCTTATGAATACCTCATGTAAGTTACATGGGATCACCGGATCGGTACAATGTTGTAAATCTTGATATATAGCGAAGATCAGTATGATTAATGCTTATCATGTTTTGTAATATCCACTTTGAAATCTAACAGGATTATGTTGATAGTGGGAGTCCTCACGTAGTGAATAGTGCTTGGGCAATGCTAGCTTTACTTTATGCTGGACAGGTTTGGTTTCTTCAGTTGTCCCTTTGAGTATGACCAAATTTGATTATATTCTTAAAGTCCCGTGGTATGTTTAAAATACTTGATATTCATTTATAATTGATCACAATGCCTAGGTTGAAAGAGATCCCACACCAATGTATCATGCTGCAAAAGAATTGATAAACTTGCAAACTGAGACAGGAGAATTTCCCCAGCAAGTAAGTACTGGATTTTTCTCGTAGAAGGGAACAATATTTGTGTTCACTTATGCAGATAATAAAGCGGTATATTCAATATACTCCCTTTTTCCCTAAATAGATGGCATATAAACTGAGTCAAAAAGTCGATACTTTCTATGTTTGACCAAGCATATATAAAAAAAGTATGAAGATTAATAATACCAAATCAATATCAATATATCCATGATTAGATATATTTTCATAATGTATTAATCAATGTTGGGGATATCGCTTATCGGGAACTTATCGGTCGAACCATGATAAGGGGTAAATCGGCCAGCTTATCGGCATATCGGCCGATTTATCGTCATATCGGCTGATTTATCTTATCGGTCAGCCAACGGTAAGCGATAAATCGGCCGATTTATCGGAATATCGGAAGATATCTTGAACAATGGTATTTATTCTGTATTGAAGTTGTTGATGGTTTCTTATATAGGTTTTGTCAAACGTTGAAATAATTGACCTTTTAGTTGAATTTATATGCCATTTATTTGGGGATGGAAGAAATAATACATTGAAGGCAGCAATGGTAATGTAACAGAAAGGTAGTCTCTGGATAATATAAGCTAATGATAAAACCACTAGATAGTGTAAAACCTGGCAAATTATGAGAGAAGTGTCACTTGTTCGTTTGCTCGCACTTCCAAATAGAGGGATCTCTTATTGGGATCATGTCTCGATTGCAGTTGGTTGTAGGGTATTCCACAAGGGATAACATGTTTTTATTTGTATATTAACTCCAGGAAACTGTTGGAAACTTCAATTCGTCTCTTTATTTCAACTATAGCAACTACCGCAACTTGTTTCCTATTTGGGCTCTTGGAGAGTTTCACCGCCGACTTGTGGGCAACAAGAACTGAAGCTGACTTGCATACCTTCATTGTTGTAATAATAATATGTACCATATTGTGGGGAGTATCAGAATAAAGATATTGATGCCGTGGAGAGGGATGTGAACGGCTTTTTTGTTGTAATAATTATATCTACTAGTGTTAAAAAATGATACCTACTGTATTGTGGAGGGGAGGATTTAGGGCATGCAAGTGCGGGGGCACGTACTTTGTAGGCCTTGATCTGCGCTAAGATTTACACATATGTTTGTGTATATGGTCTTTTGTGTTGTATAAGACTTCGTATATGTCTGTAATGTTATGTATATCTAATCGTACATTTGTTTTTTTGTGTGGCCAGATAACTGTTCGTGTGGGGTATGTACTGTAAGTAAATCTGCACATATACAAGTCCAAAGGAAAATGATTCTTTTGATGCACACGTAGTCTCGCAATAAACAAGATCCAGATATAATGTTGATGCTCAACGCTGGCACGAAATAACAATTATTGAGGTCTAAAACTAATCCCGAAGGTAGATGTAGAGGTAGCGTGCCGACGGTGATCACATCGACCTTGGAACCATTCCCGACGCGCATCGTCATCTCGTCCTTAACCAATCTTCGTTTCTTCCGTAGTAAGGTACACATCAATATGAGCAACCAAACCAGTATCAAATACCAGGCGCTACTACGAGCATTAGTAAGGTACACATCAATAACATGTATATCAAATATACCTTTGTTCACTTTGCCATCCTTCTTATCCGCCAAGTATTTGGGGCAGTTCTGCTTCGAGTGACCATTTCCTTTGCAATAGAAGCACTCAGTTTCAGGATTTGGTCCAGCTTTGGGCTTCTTCATGGGAGCGGCAACTTGCTTTCCATTCTTTTTTAAGTTCCCTTTCTTTCCGTTGCCCTTTTTTTTGAAACTAGTGGTCTTGTTAACCATCAACACTTGATGCTTCTTCTTGATTTCTACCTCCGCGGCCTTTAGCATTGTGAAGAGTTTGGGAGTCGTATTCGTCATCCCTTGCATATTATAGTTCATCACGAAGCCTTTGTAGCTTGGTGGCAGTGACCGAAGAACTTTGTCAATAACACTCTCAATTGGAAGATCAATCCGCAGCTGATTCAAGTGATTATGATACCCAGACATTTTGAGTATGTATTCACTGACAGAACTATTCTCCTCCATCTTACAGCTATAGAACTTTTTACAGACTTCATATCTCTCAACCTGGGCATTAGCTTGAAATATCAACTTCAGCTCTTGGAACATCTCATATGCTCCGTGACGTTTAAAACGTCTTTGAAGTCACGGTTCTAGGCCGCAAAGCATGGCACACTGAACCATCGAGTAGTCATCAGATCGAGTCTGCCAGACGTTCATAACATCTGTAGTAGCTCCTGCAGCAGGTCTGTCACGTAGCAGTGCATCAAGGACATAATTCTTCTATGCAAAAATGAGGATAATCCTCAAGTTATGGACCCAGTCCGTGTAGTTGCTACCATCATCTTTCAACTTAGCCTTCTCTAGGAACGCATTAAAATTTAGGGGAACGGTAGCACGACCAATGATCTACAACATAGATATGCAAAAACTATTAAGACTAAGTTCATGATAAATTAAGTTCAATTAATCAAATTACTAATGAACTCCCACTTAAATAAACATCCCTCAAGTTACCTAAGTGATACGTGATCCAAGTCAACTAATCCATGTCCGAGCATCACGTGAGATGGGGTAGTCATCAATGGTGAACATCTCTATGTTGATCATATCTACTATATGACTCATGTTTGACCTTTCGGTCTCCAGTGTTCCGAGAGCATGTCTGTACATGCTAGGCTCGTCAAGTTTAACCCAAGTATTCTGCATGTCCAAAACTTCCTTACACCCGTTGTATGTGAACGTAGAGTCTATCACACCCGATCATCACGAGGTGCTTCGAAACGACGAATTTTGGCAACGGTGCATACTCGGGGAGAACACTTTTCTCTTGATATTTATTGAAGGTATCATCTTATAATGCTACTGCATTCTAAGCAAAATAAGATGCATAAAGGATAAACATCACATGCAATCAAAATATGTGACATGATATGGCCATTATCATATTGTGCTTTTGATCTCCATCTCCAAAGCATCGTCATGATCTCCATTGTCACCGGCTCAACACCTTGATCTCCATCGTTGCGTCGGGGTCTGATGTCTACTACGCAACCTTCTTCTTGTAGACGTTGTTGGGCCTCCAAGTGCAGAGGTTTGTAGGCCAGTAGCAAATTTCCCTCAAGTGGATGACCTAAGGTTTATCAATCCGTGGGAGGCGTAGGATGAAGATGGTCTCTCTCAAACAACCCTACAACCAAATAACAAAGAGTCTCTTGTGTCCCCAACACACCCAATACAATGGTAAATTGTATAGGTGCACTAGTTCGGCGAAGAGATGGTGATACAAGTGCAAGATGGATGGTAGATATAGGTTTTTGTAAACTGAAAATATAAAAACAGCAAGGTAACTAATGATAAAAGTGAGCAGAAACGATATTGCAATGCGTTGAAACAAGGCCTAGGGTTCATACTTTCACTAGTGCAAGTTCTCTCAACAATAATAACATAATTGGATCATATAACTATCCCTCAACATGCAACAAAGAGTCACTCCAAAGTCACTAATAGCGGAGAACAATCGAAGAGATTATTGTAGGGTACGAAACCACCTCAAAGTTATTCTTTTGGATCGATCTATTCAAGAGTCCGTAGTAAAATAACACGAAGCTATTCTTTCCGTTCAATCTATCATAGAGTTCGTACTGGAATAACACCTTAAGACACAAATCAACCAAAACCCTAATGTCACCTAGATACTCCAATGTCACCTCAAGTATCCGTGGGTATGATTATACGAGATGCATCACACAATCTTAGATTCATCTATTCAACCAACACAAAGTACTTCAAAGAGTGCCCCAAAGTTTCTACTGGAGAGTCAAGACGAAAATGTGTGCCAACCCCTATGCATAAGTTCACAAGGTCACTGAACTCGCAAGTTGATCACCAAAACATACATCAAGTGGATCACGTGATATCCCATTGTCACCACAAATACGCACATGCAAGACATACATCAAGTGTTCTCAAATCCTTAAAGACTCAATCTGATAAGATAACTTCAAAGGGAAAACTCAATCCATTACAAGAGAGTAGAGGGGGAGAAACATCATAAGATCCAACTATAATAGCAAAGCTCGCGATACATCAAGATCGTACCACCTCAAGAACACGAGAGAGAGAGATCAGACACATAGCTACTGGTACATACCCTCGGCCCCGAGGGTGAACTACTCCCTCCTCGTCATGGAGAGCGCTGGGATGATGAAGATGGCCACCGGTGAGGGATCCCCCCTCTGGCAGGGTGCCGGAAGAGGGTCCCGATTGGTTTTTGGTGGCTATAGAGGTTTGCGGCGGCGGAACTCCCGATCTATTCTGTTCCCCGATGTTTTTAGGGTATATGGACATATATAGGCGAAAGAAGTCGATAAGGGGAGCCACGAGGGGCCCACGAGGGTGGAGGGCGTGCCCAGGGGGTGGGCGCGCCCCCCTGCCTCATGCCTTCCTCGTTGCTTCCCTTACGTACACTCCAACTCTTCTGGATTGCTTCCGTTCCAAAAATAACTCTCCCGAAGGTTTCATTCCGTTTGGACTCCGTTTGATATTCCTTTTCTGCGAAACACTGAAACAAGGGAAAATACAGAAACTGGCACTGGGCTCTGGGTTAATAGGTTAGTCCCAAAAATCATATAAAAGTGCTTAGTAAAGCCCACTAAACATCCAAAAGAGATAATATAATAGCATGGAACAATCAAAAATTATAGATACGTTGGAGACGTATCAGGGTCATCTCGCCAACTATTGCTAACGCATAGCGATAAAGTAAAGAAATTACATGGCGCTTGCATTTCATACAATAATTAAGAGACCACCCTAAGGCTCCTGCCGGTTGTCGATATCACAAAACATGACCATCTCATACAACAAGGTATATCACATCACGTCTTGACCATATCACATAACAACATGCCCTGCAAAAACAAGTTAGACATCCTCTACTTTGTTGTCGCAAGTTTTACGTTGCTGCTACGGGCTTCTAGCAAGAACCGTTCTTTAACTACGCAAAAACCACAATGGTCATTATCTTCAAGGACGGGCTGTAGTCAAATTGGATTCAACTAAAGTAGGAGAAACAGACACCCGCCGGCCACCTTTATGCAAAACAAGTTCCATGTCAGTCGGTGGAACCGGTCTCATGTGCGTGGACATGTAAGGTTGGTCCAGGCCACTTCATCCCACAATGCCGCCGAATCAAAATAAGATGTTGGTGGTAAGCAGTATGACTATCACCGCCCACAACTCCTTTGTGTTCTACTCATGCATATCATCTACGCATAGCCTGGCTCGGATGCCACTGTTGGGGAACGTTGCATGGAAAAAAATCTACCCACACGCAAGATCTATCCATGGAGATGCATAGCAATGAGAGAGGAGAGTATATCTACGTACCCTCGTAGACCGTAAAGCAGAAGCGTTTATTAACGTGATTGATGTAGTCGAACTACTTCGCGATCCAACCGATCAAGCACCAAACATACGACACCTCCGCGTTCAGCACACGTTCAGCTCGAGGACATCCTCGCCTTCTTGATCCAGCAAGATGAGCGAGGTAGTAGATGAGTTCCAGCAGCACGACGGCGTGGTGTCCATGATGGTGAACTCGTTCCCGCAGGGCTTCGCCGGGCACTGCGGAAAACTAGACAGAGGACTAAACTGTGGAGAGGGGCACCACACACGGCTAAGAGATTGTCGTGCTTATGTTTGGCGCCCCCTCCCTCATATATATAGGTGGGGTAGGGGAGGCAGCCAGGGGCGCGCCAAGGGTGGCCGCCGGCCCCCTTGGGCTCCTGCCCTATGGTGCCCCCCTTACCTTGTTTGCACAAAGGGGGAAGGAAGGGGGAAGCTGACTCCCCCCTTTCCTTCTCTCCCCAAGGGATGCAGCCTTAGGACTGGCGCGCCTGCCCCTTGTGGGCTAGTCTGTCCCCCCTTTGGCCCATATGGCACATTAACCTCACGGGGGTTCCCGGAACCCCTTCCGATGATCCGATGGCTACCCGATGCAACCCGAAACCTTTCTAGTGACCAAATAGCATCGTCCTATATATCACTCTTTACCTCCGGACTATTCCGAAGCTCCTTGTCATGTCCATGATCTCATCCGGGACTCCAAACAACATCCGCTCACCAAATCACATAACTCATATAATACTATATCATCAACGAACGTTAAGCATGCCGAACCTACGGGTTCGAGAACTATGTAGACATGACCGATACACCTCTCCGGTCAATAACCAATAGAGGAACCTGGATGCCCATATTGGTTACTACATATTCTACAAAAATCTTTATCGGTCGAACCTTATCACAACCTACGTAATTCCCTATGTCTATCGGTATGTCACTGATACGTCCATTTTGTATCATGTTTACCTACTATTATTTATAATGTTTTTATGCATAGTAATTATTTTTGGAGTAATTCTAATGCCTTTTATCTCATAATATGCAAGGTACACACAAAGAGGGAGAATTCCGGCAGCTAGAAATCTAGACCTGGAAAAGCTACGTCAGGCCACCTATTCTGCACAACTCCAAATGAGCTGAAACTTCACGAGGATTTTTTATGGAATAAATAAGAAATACTGGAGCAAATAACCACAGGAGGAGGGCCACGTGGTGAGCACAAGACACCAGGGCGCGCCTGGCCCCCCAGGCGCGCCCTGGTGGGTTGTGCTCAGCCCAGCCCACCTCCGGTGCCCATCTTCTGGTATATAAGTCATTTTGACCTAAAAAATAAGGAGAGGACTTTTGGGACGGAGCGCCGCCGTCTCGAGGCGGAACTTGGGCAGGAGCACTTTTGCCCTCCGGCGGAGCGATTTCGCCGGGGGAACTTCGAATTCCCTCCTGGATGGGGAAATCATCGTCATCATCATCCCCAACAACCCTGCCATCTTGGGGAGGGCAATCTCCATAAACATCTTCAACAACACCATCTCCTCTCAAACCCTAGTTCATTTCTTGTGTTCAATCTGTGTACCAGAACTATAGATTGGTGCTTGTGGGTGACTAGTAGTGTTGGTTACATCTTGTAGTTGATTACTATATGGTTTATATGGTGGAAGTTTATATGTTCAGATCCAATATGCTATTTAATACCCCTCTGATCTTGAGCATGATTATCATTTGTGAGTAGTTAATTTTGTTCTTGAGATCACGAGAGAAATCATGTTGCAAGTAATCATGCGAACTTGATATCTGTTTGATATTTTTATAGTATGTATGTTGTGATTCCTTTAGTGGTGTCATGTGAACGTCGACTACATGACACATCACCATATTTGGGCCTAAGGTAATGCATTGTGGAGTAGTTATTAGAAGATGGGTTGCGAGAGTGACAGAACCCGGCGCCCCCGAATGCCCCCCAGCGTGCCGGGTTCGGCCTGGGTCCGCCGGCGCTAATTTCGGCCCAGGCCGGCGAAAATCGGGCTCCTGGGGGCGCGACTGGGCCGATTTTTCGGCGCCGGCGCGAAAAAATCGCCTGGGGAGGCCTTTCTGGGGGCGCGGCTAGAGATGCTCTTAACGTATCCAAACCTTATCTGGGAAAATATCTTGTTTGATTAGAGTTTGGGAAATACTAACAATTATAGTTAGCTCGTTCAATTTTTTGGTTCAAAATTCACGTACTTAGAAAAATGCAGAAAAAATGAGTAAATCTTACATTTACTTCATACTAATCGCAGAAAGTTTCTACTCATTGAACCAATGTTTGGGACATATTAAATGTTTTAGTTGGTCGGCTGATGTGCCCTACCATACGTGTACTTCCATGCGGGACCCACCTATCATAAATCATATGAACGTACCTAAACCGTAGATTAGATATAGATTCAATGGATAACCCAATATGTGGTATTCCGTGGAACAAACCAGTGGAGCAGGTGTTCAGAGCAGAATCAACACATAAAATTAGTGGTTTGTGCAGTCTCCAATCGTGATTTGTATTAGTAGAGCGAGAATTTATCACACCAATAGTTCTTTTGAAGTGAGAGAGTGGTAGGAGAGGAAGAACAATATTGGGAATAACTAGGGTTCAGCGTTACTCATCTCTTGGTCGACAATGAGTGTATACGTGAGTGGTAAATAGGATGACCACTCCCAATTGACATGAAGGTGGTTACTTATTCTAAATGAGCTTCACCATTTCTGCATGCACAAGCTTCTCCATAGCCGTGGTGGCACATGGGCCTTTGAAGAAGATAAGCATGTTGTTGGTCTTGTAGTGCACATAATTGCTTGTCTTGTAGTATACATAGTTGCTAGCATGACATTTCATCATAACCGTGGGCGTGACACAATATATACCCATTGCAGACAGTTATCCTAGCCTTCAGCACCGCCTCTTGATTAGTGATCATTTTTATAATCATTTATAACTTATTTTCTACAAAATAACATTTTAGCCAATATATTGTAGTAAACTAGGTGAGTTACATTTTTTGTAGATTACAGTTGGCTCTAGGGATCTAAAAACTTATTTACATTAGTATTAGTATTTTTATTTACTATGTCTTAAACAAATATTTTTTGGAATCCACTAAACCGTGAGAAAACAAGAAAATTGGAAATACCATGCCTTCTAGGGTTAATTTGTCTCATTTTCATTATCTTAGTTAATATACACGTGAGAGTGTGTCCATGTGTATCTTGGTGGAGATCTCTAAAATTAAAAATACAAATAATATCATGACAATGCTTCCTAGTTTATGATTATTTATACAGAAGAAGATAATTCTAGAGTATATAAGGTGTTTTCAAGGAGCCTGTCGTTGATCATTTACATTTTCTATTACTATTTTATTAGTCAAATATGTCCTGCATATTTACTTCGTGTTCAGTGTGCGTGATCTATACTTTATTCAGAAGATACATTATTTATTTTGCAAAACACACAACTCATTTGGACCAATGGTTTGGTTGATATGAAGTTTTACTTGTTTCATTCAAATATTTGTTCAAAATCAA
This sequence comes from Aegilops tauschii subsp. strangulata, assembly GCF_002575655.3. Lineage (NCBI taxonomy): Eukaryota > Viridiplantae > Streptophyta > Magnoliopsida > Poales > Poaceae > Aegilops > Aegilops tauschii. The sequence continues at coordinate 3,174,107 of NC_053040.3, read as the reverse complement.
AATTTTTGAAAAAAATGTTAAAGCCATCTAGTAAATAATGAATGTATCCAACCGTTATCTGGAAAAATCTCTCATCTATAATACCTAAATAGTTGATCCCCACTACCTGATTTCTCTGCCAAATCGTGCGTCCACGTCATCTTAATTTTTCTCAGCCGTTTGATTCACAATATGTGGCCAAGATCTGCGGCGAAGAGTTGCCCCCGTGTTCGTTGGACGTCCCTCCCATTCGCTCCTCCTTCCACGACCCCACAGAAACGGAAGCGAAGCTTTTCTCCAACCAAAACGTTAGCGACGGAATCCCTCCTCATAATCTGGTGGCCCTGACTTACACCCCCATCCCTTTCTCCACAAACAACACAAATCCCATGGGGCGATGGAAGCAACCGAGCCCAGCCTCCTCTATGGTTTGCGTTCTCCATGGGGATGAGAACTGGCGGCTATGGCGGCTACAGCAAACGTTAGCGATGGCGGGGCAACGGCTGCCTCCAACCAATCTACATTCTATGATGACCGACTACTGCTGGATTATTAGGTATTTATCATGTTTTAATTGGTTTGCTGCTTCAGACACTAGTAGAAAACATGGCTTTGGTTCAGGCCTGGCCAACCCATTAGTCCTGGTTCAGTCACGAACCGGGACCCATGGGGGCATACATCCCGGTTCGTGCGCCCAGGGGGCCTGCCGGGCCTCTAGAGTGACAATATTTCCCAATATTTGAAAGAAACATGATGCACCTTGACAGTTGAGGTATTCGAGGAGCTCTTCTCTACGGTAAAAAAATTGCTTCCCTTACATTACATAATTTGTAGAAAATGATACAGCTTTCCCTTTGGCCAGAAATTGCTTATTTTGTATTACATATTTTTTGCTGAAATCTTGGTGTTGTATTTACTTAGTTGCCTTTCAATGTGAACAATTTTCTCCTGCTGGCCCCCCCTCAAAGCATATTCGTATATCTGTTCAAGAATGAACTTATTCAACATTTTAAATATAAATACTAGTATTCTGTTGTAACTTCAATTGATGCCATATTTCATTTTCATTTATCCAGGTGTACTTTTTCTTTAAAGCCACATATAAAAGGCAGAAAGTCCCGCAGCAACGCGCAGGGTATCATCTACTTTGATTAGAGTTTGGGAGATACTACCTCTCCACCACGCGTCGCCTGGTGTAGACAAGATTTGGGGCGGCGCCTGGCCACCGCGCGCCTCCGCCGGGCCCTGCCACCTCAGCCTCCTCCCGGTGGTGCTCCTCCGCCGACGGAGCGCCCCGGATCCGGTGACGAGCTCGTGGCCCACACACCGCTGCAGGGTACCTCCTCCCACTGACGCCCGACACCTTGTTGCCCATCGCATTATTCTTCCCCCCGTGGCCGCATCTGGTCTTCTTGAGTCACATGCCAGCTCCTACACTATTGCTGACCCATTGAAGTTTTTGTGTTGCTGCAGCACGGCGGAGAGGGTTCACCGCCTCCCCGTGCCTCTCTCTCCCCTCAACTCATTCCCCTGTCCTCAAGAGAGGCGCAACGATAGAGGGATCGGTGTTGAACAAATCCTGCTGTATGCCAAGTTCAACCAGAGCGACTACTGCAGTTCGCCCTACTTAACAAGGGCGTTTAAAAGCAGATGATGCCCTATAGTAAATGATTTCTTTGTTGTTATACTCCATCGGTACTAGCTTGAATCTCAACAATTTCATACAAATGGTCATTTTGCAAGTTACTGAGCATGTCGTTCTCTTCTTGTGCCCATGATGCAACCCCTGTATTTTTTTGGATGAGTTTGGTGATGTAGCTGGCTTTGGATGCAGCAACACTGCCTATGGGTACAGTTGGTGATGCAGCTATGGATATTGTGCATGATGCTGCTACTATGTGCAACAGGGGATTTGCTTTGATTTTAAAAAATGTATTTGGATGATTCCCCCCCCCCCCAAAAAAAGAAGAGTTCCCACAAAAAAGAATGTTTGGCAGGTCAGATACAAAAACGACTGAAGTTCAAAATGATAGTAGAGTGTGATACATAAAAAGGAGAACTTTGTAATAAAAATATTAGTTGAACCAGAAAAGAAGATAGCAGTGAAAGTATGTGTGTGATGCAAGCAGAGTACTAGTTGTACATGAAGTTAAAAGAAAATCCCCTGTGTGCTCCCCACGGCACTCCCAGGGACACGCCACAACAACCAATAGAGCTCCATTGTGACCCTCACTACAGAACTTGTGTTACACCTGAAGTTCAACACAAGAAGTATGTGTGCCTCATAAGTTTAACAATTTCTATAAAAAATCCTTGAAGTTCAAATTTAAATAATAGGGTGGTCCAATGTATCTTACAAACGTGTGATTTTCCGCGTTACTATAGAATGAACCAAGAAGTTCAAAAATTAAAAATGGAGCGGTTCGAAAAGTTTATAAAAAATGGCGTTTCTACATTTTACTAAACAATTGGAGAAGTCCAAATTTAAATAACATAGAGGTTCAAAATGTTTATTCCAAAACCAAGAAGGTCAAATTAAAAAATCAAGTGGTTTAAAAAGTTTGTAAACATGGATTTGCCCCAATTTTTTTAAGATCTGGAAGTTCAAATTTAAAGAAGTGAGTGATTCGATGTTTATTACATAACTAGGACTTTTCCCTTTACTAATGAATAACACCAAGAAGTACTAATTAAAAAAAATAAAGTTGTTTGATGTTTATAAAAATCTTAGATTTCCCCCGATACTAAAGATTAAAATAAGAAGTTCAATTTTAAAAAACAGAGTAGTTCAACACATATTAAAAACTCAGGGTTTTTTCATTACTGAAGAATAAAACCAAGAAATTCAATTTTAAAAAGTGGAGCAGTTTGATATTTATTTGAAAACTCGGTTTTTTCAGGTTACTAACGAATAAGACCAATAAGATTTATTCAAAATAACAAAGAAGTTGATGTTTCTAACAAAGCTCTAATTTTCACATTTCTAAAGAAACACACAAACAATTTCAAATAATAAAGTTAGAGCGGTTCGATGTCTATAAAAAACTCAGATTTTTTTCGTTACTAAAGTGAAATAGAGAGAAGTTCAAATTGACAACAAAGGGAAGTTCACGTACTGCATGGGTGTGTGTTTCGTATGAGAAAATAGGAGTAAAAAGGCGAAATCCAATATTATTGTTGCTAGAAGTTCAAGTGCACAGACCGAGAAAATTCAAAAATTTCCTCTTGTTCAACAAGTTTCCACAACGGAAGCTCAAATTAAAATAACAAATAAAAGTTTAGAAAATTGAATTAGTAAATGGATTTTCCCGTTTCTAAAAGAAACCTAAAAGTTCAAATTACACTAATGGAGCGATTCAATGTTTATTGAAAACTCGAATTCTAACCGCTAATAGAAAATAAAACCAACGTGAGGTTTGAATTAAAATAACATGGAAGTTTGGAGTTTATTAAAACTGAAGATTTACATGTTCGAAAAACAAAAACAAAAACCAATGCCATTTTGGCATTTTTAAAACCAACTCACAAAATGAAAAATATTTCTTGCTAGAAGTTCAAGTACTCGACGAGGGACAGTTGGAAATTGTGACCCACTTTATGCACACATAATTCTCTATCCCGTTTGTGTCTATGTTTTTACAAATAAATCCAAATTTAAACAAGGTGGAGGAGGTCCAATATTTATGACAAAAATAAGATATGTTAATGCTAAAAGAAAATAAACCAAGAAGTCCAAATTACAAAATAGAGAAGTTCGATATTTATTAAAAAAAATCAGATTTTCCTTGTTACAAAAGAATAAAAATGATGAACTTCAAATTAAAATAGAGCAGTAGTTCGATGTATACGGGAAACTCAAATTATAACTGTTTCTAAGAAAAATAAAACTATGAAGTTCAATTTACAAAAAATGTTTGATGCTTATTTAAAAACATATTTCCTTTATAAGAATATGACTAAGAAGTTGAAATCAAAATAACAGAGAAGTTCGAAGCCTATAAAAACTCAGATTTGTTGCAAGAAGTTCACGTGCACCTCCGTGCAAGGTTCAGAATTTATATTGTTGTACGTCCGACCTCCAATTACATGTTTTAAAATGGCAAAAAATGACGTCCAACCTTCAATTGCGTGTAATTCAACGTATACACACAAAAATGACAGAAGTTCATAATGTAAACAACGAGAAGTTCAAGTACTGCAAGGAAAGCATTTCAGGTGAGTGTAAAAGTATAAAAAAAATAAAAGCTTAAAAGGTTTATTAAAAGAAGTTCAAGTGCTCTGTCCAGGGAAGTTCAAAAATTCTTGCGAGAGAGGTTCACCTTGTATTTCCCATGTTCAAAAACACAAAAATAAGAAAAAAATTGTGTTTTAAAATAATTCTCTTAATCCACAAAGACGTTCGGTTATTATTTGGGAGCAATTTGATTTCAAAAAGAAAATAAAAAATTCAAATTATCAAAACGGAAAAAGTTCATGTACTACATGGTGTGTGTTTAATATGAGAAAAATGAATAAAAAGGCAAGGGTTTCCTCGTTATTAAAGAATGGAAACAAGAAGATCAAAAATTAAATAACAAAGAAGTTCAACTTTTAATAATAGAGCGCTTCAAAATTTCATAAAAAGATTAAGAAATAAAACCAGGAAATCCATATTAAAAAGATGGAGAAGTTCGATGATTATAGGAAACTCAGTTTTGCCTCGTTATTAAAGAATGAAAACAAGAAGTTCAAAAATTAAATAACAAGAAGTTCAACTTTTAATAATAAAGCGCTTCAAAATTTCGTAAAAATGATTAAGAACTAAAACCAGGAAGTCCATATTAAAAAGATGGAGAAGTTCGATGATTATAGAAAACTCAGATTTTCCTCGTTATTAAAGAATGGAAAAAAGAAGTTCAAAAATTAAATAACAAGAAGTTCAACCTTTAATAATAGAGCGCTTCAAAATTTCATAAAAAAGGATTAAGAAATTTAGATTAATATTCATAAAAAACTAAGATATTTTCATGTAACCGAGAGAAAGTTGAGATTAATAAGTGCCAGAAGTTCACGTACTAGACGGTGTGCATTCTCTATTAAAAAAAGAATAAAAAAATCAAAGACTAAAAGTTTTATTGTTATAAGTTCAAGTCCTCTGTTGGAGAAAGTTAAAAATTTTATTATGAAAGTGGTTTGTACAAAAGGAATATCATTTGTGTAACACTAACGAATGGATGAGAAAATACGTCACAGAAGTTCAACGTGAAAACAGCAGGAAGTTCAACTACTACAGTGAATGAATTTTAGATGAAAAACTTTTAAAATTGTCGTGAGTATGAAAAAATGATCAACACGGGGAAGTTGCGTGTTTACAGAAGCTTTCCACCTGTATATCAGTTGCTCAATTCCGGTGAGTGTTCCGATGAGTGGATGGAGAGTTACGAGCAAAAAAGCACGTGAAAAACAGAGTGAAGTTCAAGTAAACGAGTCGAGAAGTTCAAGTTCTTCACACGGTGCACTTTTGAAGAATCTGTTTCGCGATAAAGGCAGAACGAATGATCTTACCGTTTTCGAAATTACTTGAAAACGGCTAGGAATCAGAGAAAACCATCAACATGAAAATGTTTTGCATTTTTCGTAGCTTTTCAACGGTATATTATTTGCTCCATTCCGATAAAAGTTGTAAAAATTACAGCGAAAATATGTTTTTAGCCATTTTTCAAAATTGACATAAAACCATAATGAATTGGGAGAAATAATATATACCAAAAAGTTTCGCATTTCCTCAAGCTTTTAAACGCCATATCATTTGCTTCATTCGGACGTAAGGTTAAAAAATTAGCTCGAAAGTACGAACTTCGTGGAACTTGTACCGTTTTATAAATTACTGTTAAACCGTTCAAAATTAGAAAAACTTTCAACAAGAGAAGGTAGCGCATTTTCATAAGCTTTCCAAGGCCATATAATTTACCTCAATTGGAATAGCCGTTTAGAAATAACATCGAAAATACGAACTCGGCTGTTCGGTTTGCGAAATTTTATGATTTTCGAAATTACTCTTTAATCATAAGAATTAGAGAAAACTTTCAACATGTGGAAGGAGCGATTTTACAGCAGCTTTCCAACGCCATATTATTTGCCTCATTCCGATAAACGGTTTAGAAATGCGATCGAAAATACGATTCACGTTTTTTGTATGAAGAAAAAACGGTTTTCAAAACTGCTCTTAAACCGCTTACATTTTGCCAAAAATTCAACTTGGGTAATGATACTGGTGTCCATAGCTTTCCAACGGTATATCGCAAGGCCCATTTGGACAATGTTGGCGGAAGTTCAACCTAGCACTGGGAGAAGTTCAGGTTGAACAACTCAGGCAGTAAAATTGCAAAAAAAGCAATTTCATCACAACCCGAGAGCAAAATCCGCCAACGAGCGAGATTCTTATTGAAAATGGGTATTTAGTTGTAAAAAATGTTTCCAGATTAACTAACCAGAATAATTCGCGCGGGGAGACACGGTTGCGAAGATAGCCCGAAGATCAGGTTCGTACAGAGGGAAGTTCAGGCGCGTTACTCAGGCAGTTCAGGTTGTGATCAGAATATTATTCTGATCCCGTGATCAGAATATATATATATATATATATATATATATATATATATATATATATATATATATATATATATATGCATCTGCTCATCTTGTAATCAATGAGAACAGAAGGTGTAGTGACTATATCTATTGAAATAGTACATATGCTTCAGAATTTGAATAATATTTTTGCTCTGTGGCCCGCCCAACTTTGATTTTGTAGCTCCAAACTGCACCCATCCATAAAAATAGAATCGAATACACAGAGAGAGAGAGAGAGAGGAGATGGACAAGAGAGGTACCTTCCATCCATGGCGCCAGGATCGGAGCGGCACCTTGCAGCTTCTCCATGCCCCCTTCCTTCAACTGCCTGCACACAACCACGCGAACACACACACACACGCATCAGATCCAGGGAAGAAGAAGAAGAGCCAGAAGAAGAAGAAGATGCTACTTTTGGAGGGGATCCCGTGATGCTGCACCTCTGCCGAATTCGGGCTAGGGTTTTAGGTGGAGAAGGAGGGGGCTCCTGCCCGCGGTGGACCTCTGGTGGTTGCCGCAGCCCGGCCACAGTAGCGCGAAAGGCGGCTCCTCCAAACAACCGGTGAGAAGACGAGTTGGGGGGGGCACGGGTGAGGGCGCCGACGTCCCTATCGCTGTCGTTTGGGGGCGGAGGAGGCATCAACGGCGGGATTGGGAGGAGCAGTGGCGTGAGAGATATTGGGTGGGGTGTGGGAGGGAGAGCCCGATCGGTCTTAGGGGAGAGAACACATTGCGGTGCGGTGCGGTGCGACCAAGTGGTAGCGCAGGGCACGGATGTCGCGCTGCTACTAACTCAGGCACACCAGCTCACCCGGTCTATCCATAGTAATAGCACGGCGCGGCGTACACACGCTACTACTATCAATTTAGTCGTAGCATGGCTTTTATACCCGACGCTACTACTATTGCATGTTCCGGGGGCATGATGAGGACCACTTACTAGTAGCGGGGGACTAGTAGGCCCACGCTACTACTATTTGTTAGTAGTAGCGCATTTTTTTACCCATGCTACTACTAAGTAGTAGTAGTGCGGGCCATATAACCCACGCTAGTAGTAAGCAGCTGTCTACAAGGGTTTTCCTAGTAGTGAATGCTAGCAATTTGGAGAGTAAAGAATTAAAACCACGATGATTCAGATGTTCTTTCTCTACATCCCATTTTTAGCGTGCTCTCTGCTGTCCATGATACTTTGGAGTGATTGATTTGGGATTTTGGAATTTGGTCGACTATTTGATTGGTGCTACTTTTTTTACTATTCATAAACGGAGGAAATTATCATCAATTGGCATGACAATTTTACAATATTTTTATAGACTCCATTTTTTGTTTAGTAAATACCTGTCATGACAAAATTGTTTTGAATTGTCATTTACCATGGCAAATTACTATTCATTTTGTATAGATTGTTTTAACATGCAACGCACTATATTATCTAAATTTGCCATATTATAGATCTCTAATTAGACTTCTTTAAATTTAACATGACAAACATCTATAATTCATACCATTGTTTTACATTTCTCATTAATCAGATATATATCGTTTAATTTTAAATACAATGGCAAATTACTATGAATTAGAGATCATTTGCCATGGCAAATTATCATCATTCGACATGACAAATTTGCAATATTCTATGTTGGTCATTGTACAGTCTTTGTTGACGGTGGCCAAACACATGTCAATGAAACCATTTTCTTCAGATTCAACAACCCATTATCACATTCATACTAAACTATTTTACTAATTTATACTTCAGTTGTACCAGTTCTGTTCTTTTTTCAATACATTGCATCATATTTTTACAAGATCCCTTAAATGTTATAAAATAAGATGGAAAATAGCATACATTGTTGGATTAATTTGTGACTCTTGCATTCATATAGTATATATGTATGTGCATATATCATTAAATATCTTGGTACAGGTGACTAGAGGTATATATTGGTATAAAAATATCTTTCTAGTGGTTTCTAGTTTATGGTTAGGTATACACAAATAGATAGCTCCAGATTATCTAAGGTGTTTACAAAGAGCTTGTCGTCAAACAATTGTCATGTTGAATTATATTCTTATTGTTAAATGTAAACTAGAGAATCCATCATGCTGCTTTGCAGATCCATGTTTTCGGTTCTAAATCCAGCATATCTCGTAGTAGGGGTTCTAACCTAGGCATCTTGGAGCAACGGTAACATCGACACAGGATTTTACCCAGGATCGGCCTCTCTCAAGGAGATAATAAAGAAGGTCGTACATGAATTTTAGAAAACGATTGCGGATTTAAAAATATTCCTTGGAATTTTGAAATGTTAGCAAATGAGAAAAATATTCCTTATTTAAAAAAATTACTTCGTGATTAAAAAATGCTGATAAACTACAAATTATGTTTATGATTTAAAAAAAAATCATGAACTGAAAAAATGTACCTGATTTTGAGAAAATCTTCATGATATTGAAAAATGTTTGTGACATCTAAAAGTTGTTCCTGAAATTTAAAAGTGAAAAATCTATGGATAAGAACCGGCTCTGGGAGGAGAGGTGGCACGACAGAGCAATGAAAAGCCGGGATCTTTCGTTCATGAATTCCGAAAGTTGTACGCGAATTCGAAGAATGTTCACGAATTAAAAAAAGGTCACAATTTCATAAAATGTTCACGAACTTGAAAAATGTACACACATTAAAAAAATGGTCATAATTTCGGAATTTCATGAATTCAAAAGGTTGTTCATGAACTAAAAAAAATCAAGGATTTAGAAACGTTTGGCGCACTCAAAAAATTGACGGTGAATTGAAAAACAATTGATATTTTGAAAATGTTCTAAAATTGAAACAAAGCTCATGTATTCAAAATATTTTTGTGATTTTAAAAAATATTCATGAATTCAATAGGTTGTTCGCAAATTCCATAAAACTTTGCAAATTCATGAAAAGTTCATAAATTCAAAATATGTTGGAGAACTGATTTTTTTATTTCGAAAAATGTTAACAAATTTGAAAAATGCTCATGAATACGGAAAAAGAACTTCTATTAATATATAATTTTAAATTAAAAAATGGTAAAGAATTCAAAATATGTTTGCAAATTCATAGATAAATCATGAATTAAATAAAATGTCGACCTAAAAAATGCGATGCAAATGCAAAATATCTTCATGAATTCGAAAACATTTTCCATTAAAAAAATTCTCAAGAATTGAAAAAAATGTCTTCATGAAATTGGATAATACGGAGTGCAATTAAAAAGGAAAAAAAATAATTAACGAAAACAAAAAACAGAGAAAACTGACAAAAAAAGTTTTGAAATAAAACAAAGTAGCATAAAAGTAAACCGGTTTTGGTGTTGTTTCAGAAACATTCCAAAACAATTTGTCGCCATTTGAGGGGTACGTAACAATAGGAAAAATACAGAAACAGTGGAGTGGGCCGGCCAGTACCGCGCTTGAGGGGTACGTGTTTATGAGCTATTTGTCAACCAACGCGACAAATATGATTCTTCTGCCTAGCAGGTTTCTCACGACACCATTCAATAGGCATGGCTACATTTGGCTTTAGGGGAGACATTGGCTCACGTTTACAGGGAGCCATTAGTTGGCCAGCTCAGTACCCACGTAGGTTCTTCACATGGATGTTATGCAGGTGTCATATTTTTTATTTTTTAGAAATAAAAGTATTTTAATAATAAAGTATTTTATGTGTTCATCACACATTTAGAAATGTTCAAGCAATGTGAAAATATGATCGTCCAATTTTTAGAAAATATTTATACCATTTAAATATGTATCTTACATTTAAAAATGTTTACTCATTTAAAAAAAGTGAATATTACATTGTTAAAAATTAATTTATGAGAAATGCATGTAATTCAAAAAAATGTTTCAAACTTTAACAAGTCCCATTTTCGTTCAATCATTCGTTTGAAAGAAAAACAAATCCAGGTACAATGGCATTACTTAGAAGCTATTATCTCTTGTCTTGGCAAAATTTCATCTTATTGTGTATGGAAAATATTTAACACAAATTCAAAAATATGTTAAAGACATGTATTTGAAAGAAAAAGAGTTAATCAAGTATTTGAAAAATGAACACGTATTAAAAAAATTAAAAACATGTATTTGTAAAAATGTTAATCATGTATTTGGAAAATGTTAAACGTGTATAAAAATGTTCCTTGTATATACCAAATATGTGTAATGTGTATGGAAAAGTTAGACATGTGTTGAGAGAAAGAAGGAAACAAAGAAAACCCCTAAAATTGAGAAAAGAAAACCGGATAAAAGAAGAAAAAAATAAAACCAAGGAAAACATAAAGAAATCCAATGCAAAACAATGGGATCCATGATAAAGAAAAACAACAGGATAAAACTCATGCGATAGCCTAGTATTGGGCTAGCCTAGTAACTTCGTGCCAGAGACGAGACCTACTTACGTCTCGCAACATGGGAGAAATAGCTCGTGCGCTATCTGTTCTTAGTAAATCCTTTGTTGCTAATAGGCGGCCCATCCGTCTGATCACACAGAAGCTCCAACTAGTTTTGTGATACTTTTTGAAGTTTTCGACAAGTTTTTGCTACTTGTTAGCGTTGGTCAATTCAATCATAAGTACTTGTAGTCAATGCATTTTGCTATTTGTTAGCGTTGGCCTCTCCCACATAATTTTTTTGGATAGATGATTATCACTATCGTTTCGTAACGAATTGCCTAGGGACAATCCTTTTCTTTATTTTTTTAAATCCTTTACTTTATTGTTCTTTTGCAAATCAGCAACTAACTTTTATTTTTGCGTTGTTTATTATCTTGCAAAGCTATCTATTTTTTCCCTAGAGTAGATTTATTTCTTGTTTCTAGGTAAAGCAAACGTTCGGCCCACTATAATTCTTCCATCTCCAACAAGCGCTCAAGCTCTACATCTAACCCTTCTGCCTCTGAACTTTCTACTGCAAGGATAATGTATCCCTCGCAACACTCTCTAGTTCTCTCTAAACCAATTTAATTTTCTTCGAAGGTTTCTTCAGAATTGTTCTGTCCCGTTTATACAACTGCTTGTGCACAACAGCGAGTCATTCTGCAAGATTTACCTTTAGCTGCTACAGAGCACTACCAAGCTTGCTTGACAACCTCCCGAAATTTGTCCTCCCTTAGCTAGCGGGCTTCGAATCGAAGGACCAATTGTCTCATTCTGGATGCTGTTGCAAGGGAAGCTCACCAAGAAGTACCCTGCTGCATTCATGGTCGTGTTCAGCTCACTACAGGCAGGGCACTGGTACTCGCCACCTCTCATTTTGGCTGCTCCGAGGAAGTATACAGATTGCAACTATTCTTTTCGCGATACGTAAGATTTCTCAGATAACCACCAACCGATAAAGAATCAGTAAAAACGTCCGTTAGCTATAAAAAGACCATCAACCAATCTTTTCGTTTCTTGATTACAGCTATTTGACCCTACTTGTCTGGACATAAACTAGAATTATTTAACACCGGTTCAGGTTCAGCTTAATGTACACTGAAACTTTGCACTATTGTTGTACACAGGGAGTGGGAATATCGGGGATAGGACATGTACTAATGACCCGGTGCACTGAGCATAGAGAGGGCCGGTGTTCACTGCAGGCTTCTTGCCTCTCATTCGGATCATTGCTGGAGCCCTTGATCTCCTCGTCCTTCATGAACAGCTTTACGTGGGAAGGTATTGGATATACTACTAAAAGTTCAGGAGCAAGTCTATGACAGAGAAATATGAAAAGTAAGAATAAACTCTTTAGTTTTCCGGTAGCACATCATGTGAAATGTCATGCTTATTAAATTAGCCGTTTACTTTTCTCAAAGTCTAGTACAGATCATATGTCCTAAATGGATAGGAGAAAAATTCTAATCCAGATATCGTTGTATACTTGCATTATGACATACTCTACCTATAAGGACAAAGAATTGACATGCTTCTTAAATGTTGCAAGTGTAAATACCTATCAAAATCGACTATCACCAATGGACATATGATGCTATCAACTACCAGCCAGAAGACAACTTTGCTTTAAGACATAGAACTTCGGCAAAACAATGGAGAAGTCACACTTGTGTTTCCCTTTTTGTCTTGGAGGTGTGGTAGGTGCTGCTCTTGTCAATTAGGGAAAATCATGTATTTGAAAAATGTTAAACTTGTATAAAAAGTATTCCTAATATATATGTAAAATGTACAAATGTGTATGAAAAATTTAGACATGTGTTGATGAAAAAAGAAAAAAGCGGTGACAACCAAAGAAACGGAGGAAATAAAAACCTCAGAAAAGACAAAAAATAAAAAACCTGAAGAAAACCATGAAAACCCATGAGAAAATAAAGAAAAATCAAAAAAATCAAAACAAAACCGAAGAAGAACAAAAAAACCTAGAAAAGAAACCAAAGAAAATAAATAAAGAAAGTAGAATATAATAAAAAACCAATAAAAACGGAGAAAGGTATCAAAGAAAAACCAAAAAGAAAAGAAAGAAAAGGAAGGACAATAAAACCAGAATAAAACAAAGAAAACGATGAAAAAAATGGAAAAACAGAAAAACCGAAGAAGCCCATGAAGAAAAAAAATAAAAAAATCACGAGCAAATCGCAGCAAACACTGAGATAGAGCGAGCCAGCGAGCGCTAAGAAATGGGCCGACCTTCAGGCGAGACAGAAGCTAGTCTCCCTGTAAGTGGATATGGCTCTCGCGCTGAAGAAACCCTTGGTCGCTTCTTTATTTGCAAGCAAGCACAGACACCAATAACTTGGTATGGCAAAAAAAATCTAATCTTGCTGGAGATATTTCAAAACTCAGAGTGTTTGATTAGACCCTTACAAATTAACCGAACGGAAATAAAATGAAGATACAAAAAGGTCTTCTTAACATCATCCACTAGACTAGGCCGGCTTCCTTCCTTGCGTACAGAAATAGTATTACTTGCCGAAGTGAAGACACACAAATCATCTCCAGCATGGTTTGCCAACAATTGCTAGCAGCTTCAACTGCTATGTTTCCGACCAAGTCTCTTCGTTTTCGACAAAAATAGCTAAGGAAAGCACGGATGCTGGAAGCTTCAAGTAGCATGCAATATAATAAAAGAACTTGTTATAGCTATGCTCATGATCTTGTTCAATGTCATTTAGCTCATGAAGTTTCCCAGTGCTGATGGCGTACGAACGAAGCTGGTTTTCCTGGTCAAGGAGGAATATGACGTCACTCTCCAAGTCGAGAGCGACAATCTTGTAAGCACAATTCCGACACTGTTGTGTGAAGTCATAGTGAGCAAGGTCATCTCTTCCAAACGCATCTCTCATACTAAGACGATGCTTCATACTCCACTTGTAAGGCCCGGAAACATCAAGACTCCAGATCCGGATCGCACTCCCATCCCATCCACCTCTGGCAATGCAAAGTGCAAGGCCCCTAGAGAGTGTCCAAAGAAACCTCGAGTGTACATACCAACGGAAAAGCCATTCGGAGACTCAACAGAAGGGTCGTTTGGCAACTTGATAGTCCGACGATTAGGCGGTATGTGCGAACTCATTGCCTCAAATCCATCCAACACCAAGATCCTCCTTGAATTCCTCCGCAGACTAAACAGATAAAGTGAACCATCTATGAACAAGTGTCGGTATCCAATAACAGCGGACATCCCAGAACTCCACCATGCATCATACACAAGCCATGTGGAAAGGTTGGATGAAAACACCTCGAGCCCGCTCAAGAACGAAGTTAAAGGATCACGTTTAAAGTTGAGGACATAGAACTGTCGGGAACATGATGGGTTGAAGACCAATATAGCTTCACAAATACCATGTTCTTGGTAAGGACGGCTATCAGGCAGCTTTGTCCACTCTCGTGTTGCGGGGTTGCACACAATGAAGTGGCAGATAATTGTACGTCTGCTCCAATCCATGCTCCTACGCATGCATGCAGAGGACTAGGCCATTGCAGCAATCCATAAGCTCCAGTTGTGGGTAGGTACTGTGGCAAGAAACTAAGTGCTCCATCAATTTGCTCCACGTTTCGGGGCTGGCCAATAAGCTTGGTAGCCTTCTTATCCTGGTCTTGGTATTGGCAGAAAAGGCCGGTGGGGACTTTCGGCAGGTTCTCATGGTAGTTTGGATTAGATGAGAAGGCGAGCCAGGGCTTGCAGACACATTTGAAGCGGCAAAAAGACTTGAATGGCAGCCGGGAGAGGATTTCAACCACCAGACCATCAGGTAGCGTACCGGCAACCATAGGTTCCATCCTCCTATTATGGTAGTAGTAATTCACTTGAAGTCCAAACTAATAATATCAGCAACAACCTTCTCTGAACTTGGAAAGAAAGAAACCTGCAGTGGAATCCAATCATTTGATCAAACAAATAGAATACAAACCGAATTTGCAGGTGAGAAAAGGTAGACATACGGTGACGCCGCTGGTAGAGGCTAATTTTAGGAAACAAAACCGCGCTGCAGTAAGTAAGATCCATCCAATCTGCTTGACCAACCAAAATGGTGCAAGGATGAACAAAATTACATACCTTAACTGCAGACCCAAATCGATGCAGCAGGAGCAGGTGGCCACTCAGTCACTAGGGTAGTCAGACCAGAGGGTACTCAAGTGCAGGTAAAGAGGCAGGGCTGTGTAGAATAGAAGGAGAACCTTGGGGGAGAGAGGAGTGGCTGCACTGGTTGGTGAGCTAGGCGTAGTAGGCAAGACATATTTAAGAACTTCTTGGACGGTGGTGCTACGCGTAGTAAGAAGAGATTTAAAAACTTCTTGGACGGTGGTGCTACGCATAGTAAGAACAGATTTAAAAACTTGGACGGTGGTGGTACGCGTAGTAAGAACAGATTTAAAAACTTCTTGGACGGTGGTGGTACGCGTAGTAAGAACAGATTTAAAAACTTCTTGGACGGTGGTGGTACGCGCAGTAGTAGGAAGAATAAATTAAGAACTTCTAGGAAGGTGGTGGTGCGCGTAGCTCTCGTAGGAAAAACGGATTGAAGGACTTCTTGGAAGGTGGTGTGCTGCTAGGTTTAAGGCAAAGGCAAAGGCAGAGGGAAATGAAAAGGGAAAGCACAGCAGGGAACCAAACTGCAGATTATGACCGCGACGAACTTTGCTTTTTGTCAGTTATTATAATGCCAATGTTACGGCAGTTTGTTCAGTTGGTTCCTACTGTATCTCGTTTGTACTTTTACTAACAATGTCACTGCCCTTGTCTATGTATTTTACTAACTAAGTAGCTCGTTTGTACTTATTCTTGCGGCATTGACACTGACATTTAGATTAACCCCTTCCCCTTGCCTATTCGCTAGCTGAAGAGCCTTCGTCTGACACTCTATTGCAAATTGACCTGGCAAGAATAATTAACAAACAAGTTAAGCACTAGAGAGTACGGTTCTTAAATAAGTTAAGCATGTGCTAGTGTCGTAAGTTGTACATCAGTACATCACTACAAACTATGGTTCTTAACATTAAATATGTGATGTTCGCCAACATCTGCAAGATGCACTACTTTGCGGACCAAGTCGACCAAAAAAGGTGATATTCAGTAGAAAAGGTCGACTACTGAAAAACTCACTTCTGATGAGGTGGTTCTCCAAGCTCCCCTTTTTATGTTTTGACAGACTTATGTTGTCATCATCCTGCAGCAAACTGGCCACAGTCAGCACTCAGCACGTCCACTGTCGTCAACACTGACATTAAGAAACTATTAGTAGATGGCATCGGACATTCTGACAACATCATACAAGTATTTCGCACTTGCAGAAACGACACTAAAAAAAATAAAATGTATCCACTCTTCTTTTGCACCAAGGACGAACACCCATAGCTTGGTGAACTGGAAACATGCATAACATGCTTGTTCTACTTTTACAACGTTATCACGTGAACCTAGGAACAGAGCACCGGGGAATTTGGCGACACATTATTACACTGAAATTAGGGAGTTTTCAGCATTCCGACGGTGTTAGTTTACCCTTACAAAATAACATAATGGAAGAAAAAGGAAGATATAGAAGGCCTTCTTAACATCATTTGCTAGACTGGTTTCACAAACTGAAGTTACACAGATCATCTCCAGCTTGATTTCGCAACAATTGCTAGTAGCTTCGACCGCCACGTCCGCCGACCAGGCCTCTTTGCTTCCAACAAACATGGCTGAGGTATAGGCACATAGGTTGGAAGCTTTGAGTAGCATGCCACGTAGTGGTAGAACTTGTCATAGACATGCTCATGATCTTGTTCAATGTCATCGAGTTCCTGAAGTTCCCCTGTGCTGATGATGTATGAACGAAGGTTGCTCGCATGGCAGTCAAAGAGGAACATGACGTCCCTCTCCAAGTCAATAGCAGCAATTTCATACGTGCAATTCCAGCACTGTTGAGCAGCGTCATAGTAAGCAAGGTCGTTCCTTCCAACTGCATCGCTCATACTAAGACGATACTTCTCAGTCCACTTGTAAGGCCCGGAAACATCAAGACTCCAGATCCGAACTGCAAGCCCATCCGCCGCTGTCAATGCATAGTGCATGGTCCCTGGAGATTTGCCAAAGTAACCTCTGGTGTACAAACCGACCGGAAGGCCATTTGCAGGCTCAACAGAAGGGTCATGGGGCAACTTAATAGTTCGACGATTAGGCGGTATGCGAGAACTCATTGCCTCAAAGCCGTTCAACACCAAGATCCTCTTCACTGAGTTCCGCCGCATACTAAACAGATACAGTGAACCATCTATGAATAAGTGTGGGTATCCAATAACGGTTTGTATCCCGGAATTCCACCATGCATCATATACGAGCCATGTGGAAAGGTCAGACGAAAATACCTGAAGCCCACTCAAGAATGAAAAAGGATTCCGTTTAAAGTTGAAGACGTAGAACTGTGGTGAACATGATGGGTTGAAAGCCAACATAGCTTCAAAAACATCATGTTCTTGGTAAGGACGAGTATCAGGAAGCCTCGTCCACTCTTGTGTTGCCGGGTTGCACACAATGAAGTGGCAAGTAATTGTACGTCTGCTCCAATCCATGCTCCTACGCATGCAGAGGACTAGGCCATTGCAGCAATCCATAAGCTCCAGTTGCGGATGGTGTGGCAAGAAACTAAGTGCTCCATCAATTGGCTCAATGTTTCGGGGCTGGCTAAGAAGCTTGGTAGCCTTCTTATCGAAGTCTTGGTACTGGCAGAAAAGACCTGTGGGGATTTTCGGCAGCTTCTTGCAGTAGTTTGGATCAGAGGAGAAGGCAAGCCAGGGTTTGCAAACACATTTGAAGCGGCAAAAAGACTTCAGCGGCAGCCGGGAGAGGATTTCCACAATCAGGTCATCAGGTAGCACACTGACTTCCATATGGTCCATTTCTATTATATTATCAGAAACAACTTTCTTTGAAATTGGAAAGAAAGAGGCCTGTAATGGAATCAGGTAATTTGATCAAACAAATCAAATTTATAGGGGGGAGAAAAAGATAAATAGACATTTGACAAGCACACATGCAACTTAGGAAGAAAGACAATGCATTTGATGTTGCTGGTTGAGGTTAATTTTAGTAAGTGATTCTATGCTGTAGTAAGTAAGATCCTCCATCCGCTTGACTAAGCAAGGGGTGCAAGGAACGAAATTACGTACCTTAAATAATCGATGCAGCACCAGCAGCTGGGCACTCAGTTCACTAGGGAAGTTGAACCAAGGCGTACCCAAGTGCAGGTAAGCGGTATGGATGGGTAGGCGAGGAGTGACTGGTGTGCTCCTCGATGAGGGAGCACCTGAAGCAGAAGGTGAAGGGAAAGAGTAGCGGCTTTCCTGATAGGGGGAGGTGCGCATAGTAGGAGCCACAGATTTAATGGTGGTGGTATGCTTAGTAGGAAGAACAGACTTAAGAACTTCTTGGGAGATGGTACGTACGCGTAGTAGGAAGAACAGACTTAAGAACTTCTTGGGAGATGGTGGTACGCGTATGAAAAGCAGATTTAAGAACTTCTTGGAAGGTGGTTGTACGCGTAGTTGGAAGAAGAGATTTAAGAATTTGTTCAAAGGTGGCGGTGTACGCGTAGTAGGAACAGATTTAAGAACTTGCAACGTGGTGGTAGGCTGGCACGGGGCAAAGGCAAATGAAAAGGGAAAGCATGGAAAGGCAAAGGAAAAGCAGGGCATAGCTAACCAAACTGCAGATAATGACCATTAGCGAGGAACTTTCACCGAGGGTTCCCTTTTTATCAGTTAACTAGCTAGTGTGTGCAGATTAATCTATTGATACACACCCGCCCATGTATGAGATGGTTCCCTTTTTGACATGATAACTTATGGCAAATGGAGCACAGGTTGGATCCTTCAGGTGAAGGTGTCAGGTCTGGTTCCTACTCAGCCACTCGGGCATTATTGTAGTTTGTTCAATTGGTTTGTACTATATCCTATCCTGTTAATGTCTTTTTTTCCGCTTAATAACATTCATGCAGAACATTATATGAGGGTCTGCAGCTTTTCGTTGCCCGTGTCTATGAATTTTACTGACCAGTAGCTTTTTTGTATATATTTTTTTCTCGCAACACTGACATTGGCATTTGGATGGAGTCCAGAACAACGTCTTTCTCGCAAATGGACTCCAGACTTTTTTTTTACTAACCAGCGCTACCAACAATTCAAAGGCTTGTCTACATGCATGCAAGCAGGACGTAAGTGCAAATCAAATCAGAGGAGCTCGTTAATTCTCTCGGGAGAAATTCATGTTGGATGGATGACGCACCTGGTCGTCTCCTGGGGAGGAGGCGCCATGACACCCTTGCTGGAGGTGTTTCCTGGGTGCGTGTCTGCGTGCTGCTTCGGGAGAACCAGATCACAACCTGCACCTTTTATGCACACTGGTCGATGGATGGATCACTACTTCACCCACTACTAGCAGTTAGCAGTTGGACACACACGCCTGCACACACTTGAGAACGCTACAAGAACACAAGAGAAAAAAAGGCATGCATGCACTAACGCTGCTACTGCGAAACAAAGCTTGTTTGCATGTAAAAGTGGTTGCCCACCACAACGTGTAAAGTGCACCGCTCTGATAGATCGACGGCCACAGAAGATCGTCGGCCAGAACAATGCTAATAGCTACATATGTATGCAAGTGAATGGAATGATATATCATGCATTGCTTCACTCTGGCAGGATTGATTTTCCTTGAAGGTATCGACAACTGATGGATGATGGGGTGAGATGGGCTAGATCGAGTATACGAGCGATAGATGCCTGATTGCCTCAATTGTGGCTTCTACATCTAGAGTGATGATTAATGCTTCCAAGGAAACAACACCTTGACTAGAGTATGGGTCCTAGCTTTAAAACAAGTATAACATGGCAACTGTGGTCAACAAACGTCATTGATATGGGGGAGCTTCAAGGTAAGTGGTTAATTCCTCTATTTAATTAGATGATACCACAAACATTGTTCTGAGAATGCGTTGCAGTATATTTCAATGAGATTTGATTGTGTGAAACGTAAATATTTTTACTAAAAATAAGAGAACATAAACTTAAAGTGCATATTATTTATTGTGTTTGATTGTTATATAGTTGTAGAAATTTCTAGTTCAAATATGTGTTTCATAAACGAGATTTTGGTTTTAAAGATATGTACCATCTAAATTGCCAAAAGAAAATGAAAAGTGATGAAGTTAATTAGAGGAGAGAGGTAAGATATTGTAGGCATGTATATGTTGACTTAAGACATGCATGTGCCAGTCTGGAGAGAGAGAGAGAGAGAGAGAGAGAGAGAGAGAGAGAGAGAGAGAGAGAGAGAGAGAGAAGAAGAAGAAGAAGAAGAAGAAGAAGAAGAACAATGCACATGCAAAGG
This sequence comes from Aegilops tauschii subsp. strangulata, assembly GCF_002575655.3. Lineage (NCBI taxonomy): Eukaryota > Viridiplantae > Streptophyta > Magnoliopsida > Poales > Poaceae > Aegilops > Aegilops tauschii. The sequence goes on along the minus strand of NC_053040.3, from coordinate 3,153,689 downwards.
GCTCGCATCCACATGGACCAGCGAAAGAAGCAATTCGGGATTCACCATATTCACTCACTCCTCAAACATGACTCAATTGGCCACTGGCCTGCGAAGGTAACTTCGCCGAGTTCTCTTTCAGAAGGTGGGCTGGCATGCCTTGCCACGCTACCTACTGTAGCACAAAAGCCTGAGACTACAAAAAGATATATCCTGTAATAGGCCTCTCAGTACTGTTTATCTAGCCTACCAACTGCTATGTCTTGCTTATGGTGAGCACTATTAACAGTGACCACCGAGCGGCCCAGCACAGTAAGGCTTTGGGATCGTGTTCCTGTGATCGATTTTGGAAGGTTCTAGGAGCTTCCCATCTAGTTTTGGGAAGTTTTCAGGCTGTGTTTTTCTCCTGGTGTTTTTGGGAATCTCAAATAGCTATTATCAAAATCAAAATTTTAGAAAACCAACTTGAATATGTCCATATATCCAAATTATCATTTGACAGATTCTGGTTTAACTAGAAGAAGACAAGTTGATGAATCACGTTGAGGAAAAATCCACACAATTCTAGGACCAAAGTTCCAATTGTTAGTGAAGAAGAAAAGATGCATAAACCAAATGATAGCCTTTTCTATATTAGATAACTAAGTTCATTACTATTCTATTATTTTGATATGACTACCAATATTCAACAAAGAAGTAGGTAAAATTAGGATACAGTGAGACAGTTGAGAATGCACCATATCTTTTTCTTCATACTTGAAACACACACACAAAAAACTAGTTTGTACTTGTACAAAACTAGCATGTTATGAAGAAACATATAAACTAGACAAGTTATTGTCATCGATGACGCCACTAATCTTAATATGCACACTTTATTATAAATAACAACCATTCCGTACAAATAACATCGCCATTGAATTCTGGTGTTACCTCATTATGCAGTCTAGAGCACTCCAAGAACAGTTAATCCACATATCTAGCTAGATACTAAAACATGTTATTTTCCTGGTTCAAGCCTCACATATTCAATAATTTTTTTAACGAGAAACAACTTTACAAAATCATAAAGTTTAATTGAGAGGCAAGGCAGAACGTTCTTCTCAAAGTAGACAAGCTCGAAGGCGATTCTAGTGTGGTCTCCCACTCCCACGATAGCGACCACCAGTATTAGGTTTTAACGTTGTCAAATTTATACTAAACATTTATACTTATTTATATCAAATAACCATTTTAGTTAAAATAATGTGATAAGTTATAAATACACATTACATTATTCGCGCAATATCTTTTCGATACATTGTGCGCTAAGATATATTTGTACAAAATCACTTAGTTCTGAGTAACTAATTAGGGAAAGAAAAGATGTCGCATGGCTTCTCGGCTTAGTTTATTAAATTTACATGAATATAACATATGTGTATCCTTAAGAATCTTGGTAGATATCTCTAACGTGAATGACATATAAAATATCTTGACATCGTTTCAAGGTTATTGTTACTCATGCACAAAAAGAGACGACTCCAGAGTATACAAGGTGTTTACGAAGTGGTCCTCGCCGTCGCTCTCTTGAAATAGGCTTTTGCCCCGCTTTATAATTTTTCTTCGATAAATGGTGGATTTTATTGGCTCAAATGAAGCATCAAGAAGATACAATACGAGCACACACCCGGCCTGTACATAATCAGGATGTACACAGCCAACCCAACACACACATGCAAAAACATGCCAACAAATAGCAAGGTCACAAGACCAAAAGCTATCCACAGGCGTGGAAAAAAGAAAAGGAAAAAGAAAAAAGCTCCAAAGCGATCATATCATCAATCGACAAACTACAACTGAGACCATATCCTCACCAACCATTGACATCACATGGAGGTCGATGATCTTCAGCAGCAACGCCTTCAGGAAGGAAGTGACACTCAAGTGCCGCAATCACCGGATCCAACCACAAAGGCCATAATCAAAGTCGCCCCCCCCCCCCCCCCCCCCGAAAAATAGTCTGAACATATCCGAGCAATGCCTCCAACATGGTAACGACATCGAAAACATCGCCATTGCCAGGTATGACCACTCAGGTCTGACCTAGGTTTTCGTCCCGAAGCTCAAGACTAGGTGCTCATAGCACCACCATCAAAGCCACGCATATGTTGTCGCCACCACTTTTCCGCAATACCAGCAACTACAATTTGACCGCCGCCACTCCACAAAACATTCCTGTGCGTCAAGTCGTTGTCCATAATTTGTAACACAACACAGAAAGTCATCCACCAGATCAAGAGATAAAACCTTCGGAAGTCTTTTCGATAACCTCGCTGCCGTGGATCCGTAGGAAGTTACTTCAGAACAGTCAGCAGTCACCACCGTCCAGCCAATATGATCTAAATCACCACCATCAACCGAGGATCGCAATGTCGGCGGCCCGCACCGCACACGCAGAAGGCCACCTCATCGCCGCAGCCCCACATGTCCGGAGACCGCCGTGGCCGGAGCATTGTCGTTAAAGATGCACGGCCAAAAGTAGCCACCGTAGGGGAACGATCAACTTTGCCACAACAACCACGACGACGGAGCCGCCACCACTGATCGAGGAGGTGGGGCAGAGAATGAAGAGGTGTCGACAGAGAACCACCGCGAAGCTTCAACCCTCTGCCAAAGGAATGCCGTGACACACACGGCGGAGGCGTCACCGCGATTCGGAGGAGGCACCACCGTGGATTGATGGTGGTCGGCACCGAAATTGGACCAAGCCCCGGTCAGCCCAACCATTAACCCAAGGGCCTCACGCACCCCAAAAGAAGCAGGAAAGCTACGTCCAAGGTGGAAGAGGCCGACACGGAGGATCATTACAGGTGTGGGCGCTTCCACAAAAGTCAAGTTCAACACATTTCTTAACCGAACAAAAAATTAAATGACATAATAAAACTAGATAAGGCCCGTCGCCGTCTTTAGTTGCCGCCGTCGTACTGGTCATCTTCCTCGGTGAGGTCGACATATAGCGGTGGCTGCCAAAGGTGGGCTGGTTGTCCTTGCCAGGCCGGAGGCTCCTGCTGTGGCGAATGCGGTGGCGCCTGCACAACCTCTTCCCATGGCGGGGACAGCGATCATGGATCGGCGTCCACCCACCCGGACTCAGGTGTGCACGACAAGGACTGCCTGACCAAGGTCGGGTTTCATCCCGCCGGCTCCTCCTCCCTCGGCGCCTCAAAACAGACGTCCTCCATGGCCTCCTTCCTGACGTAGGCGTCCAACTCCGGGGAGGCGACGTCGCCGGCCGCTGACAGAGCCATCATCTCCCCGAGGCCATGCCGTTGGCGCTCGTCGTGGGTGTGGACTGAGTCGTCCATCACCCGCTTCATGAGCTCCTTCTCCTCCTCGTCTGTCAACAGAGTGGGTGGTGGCGGGGACCGCGAGAGACCCTCCTCCTAGCTATAGCATATAGCTAGGTCCATGCATTTTGGTTTTTAGAGCAGGTACAATAGGATGACATAAGTGGGCTATAAGACTTTAAATATTATATTTTTGATTAGTTGGCGGAGAGAGAAGAGAAGCGGGCTACTCGCTAACAGCCGTCTGTAGCACGTGGTCCTAAACACTCTGTGAGAGAGGAAGGTGGGACATGTACCAACAAAGTAGTACAAATTTATATGCATCTATTGTACGTGCCAGCTATAAGACTAACTATAGATGACGTGGCAAGATCATATAGCCAGCAGTTGGCTATACTATTAACCATGCTCTCACGAGAGATCTACTGCATCACCTCCATCTATTTATTAAATACTATGTGATGTAGTGAGTGGAGAATTAATGAGGTGATCGACGAGTGTACTAAGGGCATGTACAATGCATAGCCTCAAGGTGATGCCTCGCATGTCATGTAGGATCGGATATGACGTAAAGTAGGTTCGGATAGGGAAGTGGGATCCTCTTCAGGAGGCGGGTGCTTGAAGAGAAAAAGTATGGTCCGGTGACAAAAGTTGAAAAGGTTGAGTAAAATTAGAGATGCATGTGTACTAGAATTTTTATTTTCTATTTCTTAATGAGGCCCACTAGTGATAGCTTGCATTGGAGAAAACATTTAATGTAGGTGCCTCAAATTACATTTTGTCATGAGGCATATGGATATCATTGTACATGCCCGAAGTCAAAATATGTTGGTCCATTCTGCCTAACCAGCCAACCACGTGAGTTGGCATGGATCGATGACGTGGAGGGAGGCGACCTCATTTGCTCCTTTCCCTTTTTTACGGGCAATTTAGAGAGCTTTATTTTTTTTGCCTTGATGGACAAATTAAGCCCAGCAATACTTCCTTTCAATTGGCAACCAGATTGTAGAAGGCATCAAAGGTACAACAAACTTGTAAATAAGGACAGCAAAACAATTAGGAGTGGTTATTTAAATAGCTTGGCAAGATATATGCATCAATCGATGTGTTTACATGAACCATGAACTCTTTAAATAGATATTTGGAAGCAGATGAAAAATTAAGTCTGAACTAGCACTTCTAGGACAATCAGCCAGAAAGCTTGGAGTATTTTTAAGCCAGCATTTGGTCACATTCAAAGTGCAAGCACGTTTAGCACAAAGATGAGCCGGAATGTTTGCTAACGTGATTACATGATGAATATCAAACAGGATAAAATCCCTAGCTAGCTCTCCAATTTCATCTAAATTGGCATGGATCGATGACATGGAGGGAGGCTACCTCGTTTGCTCCTTTCCTTGGACTAGATGGATCGAGAGGGAGGCCGTCTAATGATTCCGACGTAGTACTACTAGTACGTACTTCCTTCGTCCTGGCAGCAACTGCAACTGTACTGTGACTACCAGTCCAGTAAACATCAGATGTATTTTCTTGAATTTTTTACGTATTTGGGCTGGATATGAGAAGTGCCGGTTAGCCCGAACATCTAAGGCCCGTTTGAGGCATTCGTCTGGATCGAAATTTTGTAACCGGTCATTGATAGGGCGGCTTGCCCGGGCGTTTGAGGAAGGCTTGGGGTGCCCGGATGTAGATGCTCTAATATGGCCACATGCACGGATCGATGGAGAGAATAGATAGACACATGTGCCAAGTGTGTGCTGCGTTTTCTATTGTTGGATAATAGCGACATGGTCATCATAGGAATTAGGATTACAAATCAATGTATGCTTGAAGGAGAAATAAAAAAGTGATTTTCATGTGTTTAAGTTGGCCGTAGTACAACTAAGTTTTCTACGGTTATGTAGTTTTATTTTTGATGTTTTTTGTTTTTCCAAAACCATGTTCCTTCTTTTCATTTCATGATGATGACTGAATAGATGCCCTAACAAGATGGTATACATTTCAAAACCGCCGCAGGTCCCTCTGCAAGCGATGTGGTATTAATTTCACCGGCTGGTTAAAGCTTCTACCTTTTTCTTTATTTGGGAGTTAAACTACGAGTCAACGAAAAATAAGATTTGTTGGCCCATCCATTTAACCAGATGATGCTGGCCGCGTACGGCGATCCTGGGTGGTACGAACCAGCTGAAACCGGCCGACCCGATTGAACCGAGTCTAACTCTCACTCGAAAGCGCGATGCATTGATTAGGATGGACGACACGGTCCGGTCCGGCGGTCCGGCTTGTGGCCCGCTCGGCTCGGGCCGGCTCGATCCTGGCCCGCTAGTTTAAATGGCCGGTCCGGTCCCTGCAAACAGGCCCGAGAAAATCTCGGTCCGGTCCGGTCTTTGACCGAGCCGACCGAGCGGACCGAAGGTGGCAGTCGGCGGCATGGCTGGGGAGTTCTTCAGATCGTTCACATTTTATAGAAAAATAAACATTTGCCTAGACTTCAATAGAAAAAACCCTATCCTGTCAACCAAAACTATTTTCCTATTCCTATTCATAGGATTTTGAGATACATGACATCTCACTTCCTACAAGTTGCAAAAGAATACTGTCCATGACTCGTTTGTATCCCAATGATTTTGTTAGTGAATGCAAACTAGAAGAACTTAGTTGAAAACTTGATACATTCATTGCAAACATCTGCGATGACTCCATATTTTCAGATTTCAGAGGTGTTTGTGAACTTTGCCAGAAGATAGTCGAAACAAAGAAGCACACAACTTTTCATCTGGTTGGTCTATTGCCGAAGCATATTTTAAAGTTTGTCCCAATAAAGTTTGAGGCGTAGCGCCTACACCAAAAAGTGCAATTGGGGAGTACCATATATGTCATTCAAGCATTTCATCAAGGCTACACATGTACTCCCTTGGTAATACCAGAAAGAGTTATTCTCCTGCTGAAAAAATAGAACGAGACCCGAGTGGAAGATCAATGACGGGTGAACCACTCAGCTGGTCCGTGGCCGCAATCGTTTGCGCGGCCATGGTAGCCCCATGCCCACGCGGGACAGCCGCTATGAGCATGTCAAACGATGTCTCTGCAATGCACTACATTAAACGCACATTGGGCAGCCGGAGGTCTTTGATGGTGCATCTCTTTTTCCTCTTTATAATACAAAATGGCATGCTCTTTAAAATAAAAGTACCATGATTGTAAAAACCAAAAATGACATGCTCTATAGAAAATACCATGCTTTTAAAAATAAAAAATGCCATGCTCTATAAAAAACTGGCGTGCTATTCTTTATAATAAAAATGCCATGATCTACAAAAAATGCACACATACACACACGCGCGCGCGCACACACAAACACACAAGAAATAATTCTAGATTTATCTATTTGTGTATACCTAATCATAAAGTTGATAGCACTTGGAAAATATTTTTCATACCATTCGCTTTAGATATCTCTAGCAATATACCTAAGGATATACACAGATACATAAATAAATACTTGAAGAGTGACGTGCACGTGCTTACATTGGGCGATAGCAATGCGTGGCGCCAGCACCCGCATGTCATCCCGTACCACGTGGGGGACAGCCTCCACTCATCGCCGCCGGTGCTCGTGGATGGCAAGTTGTACGTGGTGGCGACCAAGCGTAATCTGATTCTAGCGATTGATGTGGCCACCGAGGCGCACTGCACATACTGCCTCTGTGGACTACGCTGACCGGAAGTGACGAGCATGCATGGCTGCAGGGAACGGAAACCAAAGAATTCTTTTATTTTATCTGTGACTAAGCTATAATAAGTGTGAAACCATTGCCATGTTTTTTTCCCTCAGAAACTTCTCTTCAACGCCATGCCAAATACTGGAATTCTCACACATCTTTGTTTGTTTTAGTGGCATTATAATATTACTAGTCGTCTTGGACATACAATTGCCATGTTATTTATTTAATTTTTGAGAAACTACCTTCTACCATCTTTCTGGCTTCCATCTACATCCATCTTCACATATGTCTATGCACACTTTTTTTCCCATGCTCCTCCCAAACATGGAAGCCGGGTTCCATTATTATTCATAATGGAATAGAGTTTTACAAAGCAAAAAAAAATACATGGCATAAACCCAGAAGGACAAAATAGCAATAGGGCTAAGAGCCAGAGTGCAGCATCATTGGTGCGCACACATGCACGGCACGTTACTCTACAACCAGCATAGAAGACCTTAGAATGCCCTTTGTTCACACGCAGTTCAAAAGATTTCACTCACAGTTCGCACATAAAAAATGGGAGTAACATGCAAGTTGTCAGAGAGAGGGAGGGAGAGAGAGAGAGAGAGAGTACATAAGACTAGCCATAGTGGAGAGAGAGTAACTTCAAGAGTAACATACACATTATTCTAGCCTATGTTACTACCTTCATACTGGGTAATAACATAAGTTTGGTGTGATGCAAACCTTTGTTTATTAGGTCATAGACTCATATAGTATTGGGATATGTGATGTTACAGTAACTAGCTAAGTTACTCAATTTGCCTCTCTCCTTATCAACTCAATATCATATAGGCAATTTTGCTGAGTTGGAGCCTTTGTTACTCTTGAAGTTACTCCCACTATGGCCAGTCTAAACTGTGCAATCAAGTTGTTTTGCCTAGCCGCCAGCTAACAATACTTTTTCTCGACGCGTAAGGTATTAGTTACTTCTACCTAGATTCTTCATGTTTTCGTCGTGTCTTACACTTAATGAAGTCTTCACGAGTTCATTTGGTCAGTGGAGCTAGTTACAAGTCAATGGTCTGAAGAGATTAAGATGGACTAACTTATTAGCATGTAGGAGCATCCTAGATTCACTTGAACAAACTGTTTCATGACAACTTGGCTCACAATAGTTAGATCAAGGATGGTTCATACATGCAATCTCGCTTTTGAATTGATGATCAATGAAATTTCTTTTCAGCTAACCCAACGCATAAGAATGTACAACAAAACAAGATTTTTTTTAAAATAAAGTAGGTATTTTTTTGGAAGCAGTCAGCTAAAAATTGACTGTGATATAGATTCTTTGTAATAAAGAAGTGTCATGAAACCTGGTGTGTCATGGCACATGCGTTATAAATGTGTTCATGTTGTGAATTTGTGATGTAGAATGCAGATATTCAGTGAATACCTTGGCAATCATTAATGCAGTGATCTTAGATTTTTTTAATTGCATTTTCATATTGTGAACTGTAAATTTGATAAAATATTTTGAGGTACTTGATAGTGGGTGCAGCTCTAATCCAAATACCCGTGAAAGTGGCAATGTTACTAACTTATGGCACAAAAGCGCACAATAAAATCAAGTATATTCTTTGGAAGGAGCTCCGATCCATTAAATCTCCAATAACGATATGTTTTTGGATTTTTCTTGTATTAAAAAATGTTTGCATTTCAATTATTTTTTCAACTATAATATATAAGTAGTAGTGTGAATTGTTAGTGTGTATGTACTATATCCGTTTTGCATAAAAATAATTATTCTTCAGAATCCAGCACACCTAAAAAATTGTTCATCCCGCCTCACTAATCTTCAACGATGGCCATCAATATTAGCGCTCTTCTTCACCTTATGTACACATACGTAATATATTCATGCATGTTACATAAAACGCCACATGCACGTACCACGAGCATGCGCATTATAAAATTGACTTGCGGCGGAGTAACAACTAGAAACCTACCAACTTATCTTACCCGGGATCCATTTTTCACATACATATGTTTAGTTAAAATCTTTTTATCAATATATTTTTAGCCATTCGCGAACCCAACATTAATAATTTATGTCATAAACTTAACCCATCGAATTAGGTATTTCATTTTACTTTCCAGATAGTGACTAGGCTCTTGGGGGTAATACTATTCACTAATAATGTAGTGCTTAATATTTACCCGGAAAAAATGTAGTGCTTAATATAAGTATTATTTTTCGATTGGTTAATATAATATAATTAGCTAGTGCATATATATGTTTGCCCAACCTATATGTAAGGATGTCAATGAACCATGGGTTCGACGACCTACTTGAGCTCGCAACCCTCGCCAAACAATTAGTTGTAGTTTTTGATAACTTGGACTTCGAACATACAATACAGATGGGTGCACGTTTGATAGGAGAGTATTGCATACGAAGCGGAGCATAGCACATTACTGGTGGCTGAAGAATTGATTCCTGCTAGTAGTAGTTGCATTCGATCAGGTTGCAGGCTTGCAGCAGATTCAGGTGGTCGTGACAAGTCAGCAGATTCAGGCTTGCAGCAGATTCATAAGACAAGTCAACAGTAACAATTTGATTTGACAAGCCTGTCACTTACTGCAGCTAGGAGATCTAGACATCCTAGCTCATATACCTCTTGCCGCTCTGGCACCCCTATTGGACTGATATACATGATATGCACACACATAGACATGGTACATGAGAGAATGGATGGGGATTCAGACAAGATTGATACATGTGCCAAGTACGTGTGTAAGATGACGTACGGCGAATATGTGTTGGTCCTTGGTGAAGAGTGCACCTACCGGGTCCCTGCTGAAATACAGAGACATAGATTAGTTGACTTAATTGGCTAATACATGCATGATTACACATGTTTGATGTTAGAGTTAAACAGGACTTAGTTTCCATATGTGTACGTGGAATAGGTTACTTGTACGTGTGTGTCCGAGTAAACCAGTACAGGAGACCGGGTAGGTTTGCTTGATGCTAGGCTAGATAGCTCCTATATATATACACGTACAAGCCCCCCCTGTAAACAACCAGATTGTACCATGAGTTGATCAATCAAAGCAATAAAGTAATCACCGGGCACGAGATGTGCTCGTGGCAATCCAATCGATTCCTAAGTATACGTGTGTGCGTTGTGAGTTTTAGGATAAGTTGTATAGGGAGAGGAAAGTAGTTTAAATTGTACTCTGTCTTCTATCCCTTCTTCTGTTCAAACTCCTCGATCGTTTCTTGTAAGCCACGGCAATGTTTCTATATAATGCAATGCGGCCCAGACGAAGGGTTCTACGCTTCCCATAATATCTCAAATGGTAATCAGAGCTACTTCCTCTCGTACATCTAGCCACAACAATTAGATCGATCTAGTTGAATCGAGAAGAAAGAAAAAGAGGGTCGAGAGAAAGCTATGGCAGGCACCGCCGCTAGCACCATTGCTTCCATCGAAAACTCCTTGACCACATCCAACATGAGTACCCTATCCACCCAATCGGCCGGAGTCGCCTATGGGTCCTCTTCCACCTCCAGCAGCCCTACTTCTCTCGGTTCACCTCCATCGGAGAAGCTCACGAGGACAAACTTCCTCCTCTAGAAGGCCATCGTGCTACCCCAGATCAAGGGAGCACAGATGGAACACTTCTTGGACGCTGCAACGCCGGCGCCCCCTCCTACGCTCACCATCAGCAAGGATGGGAAAGAAGAACAGATCTTCAACTACGCCCGCACAATCTGGTACGCTCAACAGTAACAATTGCAAGGTTATCTAATGGCATCTCTGTCCCGGGAGGTTCTTGCCCAGGTGGTGACTCTCCAGACGCCGGCCGAAGTGTGGGCGGCGATCCATGCCACCTTTGCTGCTCACACCCAGGCGCAAGAAATCAACAACCGCATCGAGCTCGCCAATCTTCACAAGGGGAACCCCACTATGGCAGAGTATCTCGCCAAAATCAAGGCGCTGGCGAATGAGATCGCCACCATCAGCGCCCCTCAAACAGATCGGGAGATGACCTCCTACGTTCTGAAGGGACTTGACCTGGAGTACAACTCCGTGGTGTCAGCCCTGCAAGCCCGCGTCGAGCCCATCACCACGCCAGAACTCTACAGCCAGCTTCTTAGCTTCGAGGCGCGCGTCAATCTTCTGCAAGGTACACATCACCGCCAGTCTTCTGTTAACAGTGCTTCTCGTGGGCGCGACAACAGTGGTCGCGGCCGTGGTCACCAAGGTCGTGGCCGTGGCGGCGGTCATGGCGGGCGTGGCAACAATCCCCGTTCTGGTGGTGGTGACCGCGGTGGTGGCTACAACAACAACAACAACTATGGTGCCTCCTCCAACTCTCGCCGCACTAGGTGTCAACTATGCAAGAAATGGGGCCACGAAGTCATGGACTGCTGGCACCGGTTTGACGAAGACTTTGTACCTGATGCACGTCATGCAGCCGCTGCCATCCGGGAGCGAGGAGGAGGTGATGGTGATACGGTCTGGTATGCGGACTCCGGCGCTACGGACCATGTCACAAACGAGCTAGAAAAGCTTGCTCTTCGCGAGAGATATCATGGCGATGATCAGATTCACACCGCAAGCGGTGGAGGTATGGAAATTCAACACATTGGTCAAGCTTCTATTAATTCACCTAATCTTAAACGTGATCTAGTTCTCAAAGATGTCCTTCATGTTCCTGAAGCTGACAAAAATCTAGCATCTATGTCTCGTTTAACTCACGACAATAATGTTTTCTTTGAGACTCATCCCACCTATTTTTTCATAAAGGATCGGGCAACGAGGGAGCTCATTCATCACGGTAGATGCATTGGAGGGCTTTACCCCATCACATCAAGAGTCTTTAGTCACAATCATCGTCGTCGAGTCTACTCCGTCACCAAACCCTCCTTGGCAAGGTGGCATCAAAGATTAGGACATCCTTCTTCAATCGTAGTCAAACAAGTAGTCAATAAAGGCAATTTGTCATTGTCAAATAGTTCCAATAATGAGTCTGTGTGTGAAGCTTGTCAATGTGCCAAGAGTCACCAACTTCCCTATCCTGTGTCCAGTAGTGTGTCTCATGCTCCTTTAGAGCTTATTTTCAGTGATGTATGAGGTCATGCAAGAGATTCTTTTGGAAGGAAGAAATATTATGTTAGTTTCATTGATGATTATAGCAAGTTCACCTGGATATATTTGCTTAAGTATAAATCAGAAGTATACTCTGTTTTCCAAGAGTTTCAGAAACTTGTTGAGAGATACTTTGACAAGAAAATTCTTGCAGTCCAAAGTGACTGGGGAGGAGAGTATGAGAAACTCAATGCTTTCTTTCGTGACATAGGTATTATTCACCATGTATCTTGCCCCCATGCTCATCAACAGAACGGCTCGGCTGAGAGAAAACACCGTCACATTGTTGAAGTTGGTCTCTCTTTATTAGCTCATGCTTCCATGCCACTTAAATATTGGGATGAAGCTTTCATCACAGCTACTTATCTCATTAATCGTCTCCCTAGTAGAGTTATTGGCAATACAACTCCCTTGGAACGTCTGTTTCATCAAAAACCAGACTACAACTCTCTAAAAAAAATTGGGTGTGCTTGCTACCCAAATTTGCATCCTTATAATCGCCACAAACTTGAGTTTCGTTCTACTCAGTGTGTCTAGAAGTTACTACAGATCGCATCTATATTTCTCGAGATGTTGTTTTCGATGAAACATTATTTCGTTTTGCCAAACTTCATCCAAATGCCGGAGCCTTGCTTCGTTCTGAAATTTCCCTTCTTTCAGACTCTTCATCTAATTCTGATCACGAGGGTGAATTAATTAGAACTGATCGTGTGGTAAAATCCATGGAAAATCTGGAGAATTTTGATAATTGTGCAACAGCAGGACGTGATTTTATGTGTGCAGAAAATGCCAAAACTGGCGCTGGATCCCAGGAGGATTTTCCTGCAGGCGCGGGATCTGAGGCGCGGCGATCCAAGGCAGATTTTCCTGCAGGCGCGCGATCCCAGGAGGGAATCGGCGGCGCTGGCGCTGCGCCTGACGCTGCATGCACACCCAGCGCGGGGCCGTGCTGGGTGTGCATGCAGCGTCAGGCGCAGCGCCAGCGCCGCCGACTTCTGTGGGGCGGGTGGCCGACAACTGCCCAGGAGCGGACCCCACCAGCGACAGCGAGGCGGGTGGCCGCACGAGTTCTCCTGCGCCAGCAGGCACTGACTCCGGGGCGGATTCTGCCGGGCCCAGCTCTGGCGCTGACTCCGGGGCGGATTCAGCTGCAGGCGCGCGATCCCAGGAGGGAATCGGCGGCGCTGGTGCTGCGCCTGACTTGATTGATTCGGCTGCATCGGCGGATTCGGCTGCAGGCGCGCGATCCGAGGAGGGAATCGGCGGCGCTGGTGTTGCGCCTGACTTGATTGATTCGGCTGCATCTCCCGGATCTTCTGTGGCAGGGTCTACAGCCGTGCACCAAACAGTACTACCGCGCCGCCATACAAGATCTCAGTCTGGAATTACAAAAGAGAAGGTTTATACTGATGGTACAATCAGGTATGGTAAAACCAAGCAAGCTTTTCTTATTAGTACCAGTGAGCCCACACATTTGCATGATGCTCTTGCTCACAAAGATTGGATGAAGGCTATGGATGATGAATATGATGCACTCATGAAAAATAAGACTTGGCATTTAGTACCATCAAAAAAGGACAGTAATATGATTGATTGTAAGTGGGTATACAAGATCAAAAGAAAAGCTGATGGGAGTATAGACAGATACAAGGCTAGGTTGGTTGCAAAGGGTTTCAAACAAAGATTTGGCATTGACTATGAGGATACTTTTAGTCCCGTTATTAAAGCAACTACTATTCGACTTGTATTGTCCATTGCTATTTCCAGAGGATGGAGTCTACGACAGCTAGATATTCAGAACGCGTTTCTTCATGGTGTTCTTGAGGAAGAAGTGTTCATGCGGCAGCCACCAGGATATGAGAATAAAAACACACCACACTATGTTTGTAAGTTGGATAAAGCATTGTATGGGTTGAAGCAGGCCCCAAGAGCTTGGTATTCAAGGTTGAGCACACAGTTACAACGACTTGGGTTTACACCATCAAAGGCAGATAACTCATTATTCTTTTACAGTAAGAACAGTATTACCATGTTTATTCTTGTCTATGTTGATGATATAATTGTTGCAAGTTCAAATTCAGAGGCAACTACCTGTCTCCTTAAGGATTTGAAACTAGAGTTTGCTCTCAAGGACTTGGGAGATCTTCACTATTTTCTTGGAATTGAGGTCAAGAAGGTAAAAGATGGTATACTCCTTACACAGGAAAAATATGCTGCTGACATTCTAAAACGGGTACATATAAAAAAGTGTAAGCCTGTGAGTACAGCTATATCCACGTCCGAAAAGCTTACTATTGAAGTTGAAGAAGCACTTGGAGCAGAGGATGCAACAAACTATAGGAGTGTTGTAGGTGCGCTTCAGTATCTGACTCTTACACGTCCTGATATTTCTTATTCTGTGAACAAAGTTTGTCAGTATTTGCATTCTCCTACTACAGCTCATTGGACTGCAGTAAAAAGGATCTTGAGGTATCTTAGATATACAGAGGGACTTGGCCTTCAGATTGTCAAGTCCTCATCTCTTCTTGTGTCTGCCTATTCTGATGCAGATTGGGCAGGGTGTGCTGATGACAGAAGGTCTACAGGTGGCTTTGCTGTGTTTCTGGGAACAAATCTTGTGTCATGGAGTGCAAGAAAACAAGCTACTGTCTCAAGGTCGAGTACTGAGGCTGAGTATAAAGCTTTAGCAAATGCTACAGTTGAAGTCATGTGGATTCAGACATTGCTTCATGAACTTGGAAATTAAATTCCTCGAGCTGCAAGGTTATGGTGTGACAACATTGGTGCAACCTATCTTTCAGCTAATCCTGTTTTTCATGCACGTACAAAGCACATTGAAGTTGACTTTCATTTTGTGAGAGAACGAGTGGCTCGAAAGCTACTTGACAACAGGTTTATACCAACAGGGGATCAACTTGCTGATGGCTTCACAAAACCGCTTACTATGAAGAGACTGGATGAGTTTAAGTACAATCTTAACCTTGGCAAGATTACTTGAGGTTTAGATTGAGGGGGAGTGTTAGGATAAGTTGTATAGGCCCAGACGAAGGGTTCTACGCTTCCCACAATATCTCATAGTGAGCTAGCAAGCTTGTAGATCGTATTGATCGGCTGTAGCTATTGTGCACTACGTATGTGTTCGAGATATTGGAGGCTAGCTTTGTACTACGGTGCAACTCGGCGTAAAGCACTTCGTCGAGTTCGTCAACGAGTTTCGTTCTTTGTCGTCGTTCGTCGTCAGTCATCGCCGTCTGGAAAGTACTCGGCGTCGGATGTCGGATCTGAGCCAACAATTGGTATCAGAACAAGGTTGATTTTCTAGTAACGGAAGATCATGTCGGACGATGAGAAGAACAAGACCAAGCAGCTGGCAGACTACTCCGGTGTGGCTAAAGTAATTACTGCTCCGATGAGATCGGAGTACCCATCGACTGAGAGCGGCCATGATGGAGTGAGCGCTCGAGGACAATGAGATTTGGAAGCCGTCGACCCCGGCGGTGACGAGTACCTGAAGGATGGTCCCTTTTATCGGAAGGATTGTCGGGCTATCACGGCCATCTTCTTGGTGATGCCGGTGGACGTGCATCAGCATCTAATCTTGAAGAAATCAGCAAAGGAAGCATGGAACACGCTCAAGACATTGCATCTAGGGCACTCACATGTGCGTGAGGCGAACTTGCAAACTTTGTTGAGAAGTTACGAGAATCTGAAAATAGGAGAAGATGAGACGGTGGATGCCTTCGCCGCGAGAGTCGCAACGATGGTAAACGGGATTCGCAGTCTCGGAGAGAAGTTGGAGGACATCTCCGTGGTCAGGTGTTTCCTACGTGCGGCTCCACCGCGCTACATGCCGATTGTGTCAGCGATCGAGCAATGTGTTGATCTCAAGACTCTCACTTTAGATGATCTGGTTGGTCGCTTCAAGTCCCATGACGAGAGGATGAAGCTGAGTTGTGGTCATGCAAAACAAGATGAGTACCTGATGCTAACGTGTGCTCAGTGGAAGGCAATGGTTTCCAAGAGAAAAATTTCGACATGGCGTCTGGTAGTGGCGGAAAGTACCGTCCCGCAAAGGACACCGGCGAACAACCAGAGAAGCCAAAGAAAGAAAACGTTCGACAAGAGGAAGATCTGCTGCCACAACTGTAATCTGCTCGGGCACTTTAAGTCGGAGTGCAAGAATCCCCTGAAGGAGAAAGCGTGCACGGCCCAGTTAGGAGATGAAGGTGACATGATATTGATGTGTGAACTCAGGGATGAGAAGGATCCAGTTCTTCAAGCGCCGGCTCAACAAATTGTCGCGCACCATGAAGAAAAAATTCCCTCTCAAGATCGTGGTTTGGGAACTCCTATCGATGCTATGGACGCGGGGAGTGATTCTGAAACTTACGTCAATTCTACGGGCATAAGTGCTAATTTCGCTGTAGCGGAAGCAGCGGTTGCCGCGTGTGGTCGATCATGGAGAAGCGGTCTTTGTGCGATGTGTCCACTAGATCAAACGGCGTACGTGGCGCCTGAAGTTCACGAATCACAGTATGCTGATGCTAGAGCGGATGCATGTGCGTGCAAAGAATACCACGGCAAGGCAAGGATGTCGCGGTCGCGTGAGAAAGTAGCCGAGGCACCCTCCAAACAGGATCCTTCTGTCTCCCAGCGAGAGAAGATGGGAGAGCTATGCCTGGTAGGCTACGCGCGCGCAGTCCGAAAGCTCGAGGCTGGCCAGGAAGCAGCCTGAAAGAAATGGCTAGGCCACCAATAGGCCAGGAAGAGGGCAACTCACGTTGGCCCAAACCAGCAGGTAGCTCGTGGACCATGTACAGCAGCAGCAGTGTGGAGGCCTAAAGGCTTTTGTAGCAGCGATCCATCAGGAAGCATTGGAACAGCTTGTGACCTAATATGGGACAAAGCGGGAGAAGACCTAGACGTTAGTTTAGTGAGCAGCAAATTAGGTGGCAGCCTAACAGCAGAAGCAAACGCGTCTAGAAGTCCTCTATTGTCCGTGTCACTTGAAATTTTAAATGCGAGAGAAGGCCAAGTACCGCCTCCGGTACCCGCGGATTAAATGCTAGCTTTGCCAATAGCAACGTGTGAAGCAAATGGTGACGCATCGCTCCTGAAGGTACCAGGAACCGTGCAAGCAACGTCGCCTCCGACAGTAATGTAGGAAAGGACACAACCATCTACACCCGTACTTTTACAGCCGGTGTTACACCTATATCTGAAGAAAACTCTTCGGACGCTTAACCCGGTAAAAGAGAAAAGGAATGGGCGATAGTGTCTATCAAGCACCGAGGACCGGCGGAATTTATGGATGCAAATACGAAGGAGTGTTGGCGTCAAGCTATGATGGAGGAGTTGGGGTCGATCAACGACAATTATGCATGGGAGCTCGTCGATCTTCCCAGCAACCATAAAGCAATAGAGCGCAAGTGGGTATTTAAGGTCAAGAAAGATGCCCAAGGGAATTGTGTGAAGCATAAAGCAAGGCTAGTAGTCAAAGAGTACGTGCAAGAGAAAGGTGAGGATTACTCATCGGTCTTGCTGTTCAGGTAAAGCACTTCGTCGAGTTTGTCAGCGAGTTTCGTTCTTCGTCGTCGTTCGTCGTCGGTTATCGCCGTCGCCGGAAAGTGCTCGGCGTCGGATCTGGGCCAACATTTGACATACATGCATGATTTGTATACAGACGGACATTGATTGATGGTGGCTAGAGTGCTAAGAACCAATACGAGAGAGGAAGTGGATTTACAATTTGGCATGCCTTGTGGTGTGATAAAGAAGTTGGGGACGTTGAGCGGGTTGTACAGATGGTCCTTGCCTATCTCTTGCTCCCTCTCGTCCAGGTACCATGAGCACAGTGCAAAATAAAATCAGCCAACTGGAATGTCCACTATGCCTTTATGAGCGTCACTAAATTTTATTTTTTATATATAGTACTTTCAGAAAATATTTGATATTCTTTAGATATGGGTGCCACCAAATTGTCTTGGACGTTAGAGTAACGAATTAAGAAGTTCATCAATGCGACTTGGGGAGACAGAAATGCCATAGTGATCCCATTGCTGAGCAGTATAAATTATTAGGTGTCCATTCCTCTAAGCAAAGTTGAACGGAGAAACACCCAAATCTGTTCTCAAACTCCTCGAAATCCCTAACTCATGGATTGGATTTGTTGCCACATGGCGCCTGCGCTGCTCTTCACCTATCCGCACCTCCTGGGACGCCCATTCCTCTCCGTGTGAGAGCAACACCGTGTGGATGCACTCTTGGATTCTAGCATCCCATTTGAGGAGATCCATCTCATGTTAATTTTGTGATACCGTGACTGACCAGTTGTGGTCGACATGGTGTGTGAAACTATGACTTTGGGGAATGCAGAGGCTTCCATGGATATGATGGCTAACATAGGTGAGCTTGACTGAGATGTGAGGAGGTGCAAAAGGCAATGTATGAATGTTGTTGATCACATCTCAATTTCTTAAAACTCTATCCTTCCAAAAAATAATCCTTTCTGTGATTTCTCCCGGGCCCCCTGAGCTCTTGCTCACTCTTCCTCACAGCCTTGCGCGGCGGCTCCGCCTCACCCGTGCACTTTTGCTTCACTTAGGAAGGAATCTGCAGATGGTTCATGGCAGGGAACTGGGATAGATGAGATTTGGTGAGGAAAAACATAAGGTTCTGAAAGGATGAGGAGACGATGATGGTGAGGACAATCAGGAGTCAACTTGCTCGGCGGCTCCGCCTCACCCGTGCACTTTTGCGTCCGTCTATTCAATGTAGAATCAGGAGAATTTGTGTAAATATATGAACATGAAGTTGAGTTTACATATTGATCAAAGCTCTACGTATAGGACAAAAATATATCAACTCTCTCAATATAACAAATTACAGTGCCTCCATCTCCATATCACGCAGCGTATATTTGTTTAAATCTCTTGGTATAGGATAAAAAATGAACATGATAGAGTGACACCATCCAAATCATCCAGTGGAGCAAAGGGAGTAATTCCTTCAACTTCAAATCATCCGAAGCGTGAGGACACGGACGGAGCAGGAGTAGTCTCCGGCTCGAAGGAAGAGAAGGACACTGGTGGTGGGGTCAGCCCTGCGTTTTTGGAGGAGGAGGCCATCAGGGCGGGGCGTTTACTTAGGCTGATATTCCCTCTTTGATAAAACACTATACATTTTAACTGATGGTTATCTCAGACGCGCGCGCTTGCACACACACGCCCGCACGCAAGCACGCGCGCGCACACACACACACAAGAGATTCCTAGAATTATCTATTTGTGTCTATCTAGTCATAAACTAGATAGCACTTGGAAGATATTTTTCATACAATTTGCTTCTGATATCTCTAGAAATACACCAAAAGATATACACCAATGCATAGATAAATACATGTGTGCAATACTTAAAGAAATTCTATAATTTAATATGAGAAGACATGCCAATTATGCTTACCTTAGTTTTTCAAGTTTAAGGGATCTTGTAGGAATTTTTGTTCAAAGCAATATACTAGGAACAAAAAAACAAATGTAACTTGCATTTTTACATTTTAATTTTATCATAAAATATTAAATAAATTTACAAATTGATACGTATGAGTTATAAATAAGCATAAAAGTTTGGTATAAATACGCAAATGGGTTGATGTGGCCGAGAAAACCACTGTCCCTAAAATCACAAAACCCGCACATAAAGTTTTCTTAATGATTGAAGTTAGACCTTAGGAAATTATTGTGTATCTTTTGTCTCCTTGATATTTGATTAATATTTTGTTCGGATACTAAAAAATGGATACAATTTTGTATAGAGTAAAACTTTTCAGCTATTTGATCTTGGTTAGAATTTTATGTACTATATGAATTTTAAGCAGGAACACTATCTAGACACATATATATTTTATTACTATTATATATGAATGTGTGTTAATTAGGTTATAATAGTATGGTATGATTCAGTAACTCTATTGTTTTTCATCATTGTTTTTTTTTTGTTGCGAAAATACTTACATGAAACACCCCACGCGCCGGAAAACTCGGACGGTCGGTTAGGTATAAACTTTTCCCACTACAAAGTCGGTTAACTAATACAACTGGACGCCTCAAACTTCTTTTATATGCCCGGGCAGACAATTGGTAAAAAATAAGTCGATCCAAATGGATGCCTCAAACCGGACTCAAACGCCCGGGCTGACCGACACCACTCATATCTCGCTCATATGTAGGGCACATATGGGGAGGCCCTGGAACGTCTGACACGCCGGATCCAGACAATGCTAACCCACCCTGACCCACATATATTTGTCCCAATCCGCTCCTCCGACCAAATCCTAGTCACTCCACTTCACTTCGCCCCCAAGCTCCATTCCGGCGATCTCCGGCCCTCTGTGTCATGGCAGGCAGCTGATTTGACTCCGATCACTTCAGATCAAGCGACTGGTTTTCATTTCATTCATGATGGAGGAGGTCATGGTTGTCTGCATTGCCCTCTGCCTCCCCCAGAGTGCGTTCGACCGACATCGGGATCTGTCCTGTGCGAATTCATTGTGTCGATGCAACGGCCTCTTGGATCCGCCGGGTCTGGAGCATCATGGTCGGACAACACCAACGATGAGCAAATACGGTTTGATCCATTTTGCACTTTCGAGTCTTACTTTCATAAGAAAGACAGGTCCGCGGATGAATGCGGTGTTTGGTTTGGGCCGGCATTGGAGATGTTGTTAGCTTATAAATCTGAGTGTACCCCAGCCTTAGCTTGCACCGTGATCCAGATCGAAAGCAAATAAAAAACCTAGGACCCTATTGCCATCAACTCGCGTGCTTTTTTTTGCGAGAAAACTTCCGATCTATTTATCTTCAATCACACAAGAAGTAATAAAAATTACATCCAGATTTATAGACCATCTAACAACGACTACAAACACTGAAGCAAGCCGAAGGCACGCCGCCGTTATCATTCCTCCATCGCGTGTTGTGTGCCTCGTGATCTTGCGTGTGTTATCTGGCGACTTCGTAGCTACTTGTGTACGTCCGGCCGGCCGATCAATCAAGTCAGCTGGCTACGTGCCACCACAAAAAAAGGCGGCTTGCTACGTTGCTACGTGTGTGCTTCCTCCCGTATAGAATACATCAAGCTACACGACCATCTCGACGGAATAGCAGAGTAGGGAGAGAAAGGGAGCTGCAAGGATGAGGCGGCAGATTTGCTCGAGGCGGCTGAGCAAACGTCGAAAAGATGTGGGTAGAAATACACACATAATTAGTTAGTTAAATTGTCGACCTAAACTACAGGCATGCTCTATACACCTGGATAGAGGACTGTTTTTTTAGAAATGGAGGAATACCATCGGCCTTTGCATCAATCGATGCATGCAGCCATATTATTAAATAAGAACGTAATAAGGTCATGAGGAACAAAGATACTCATAAACTGAGCAGTAGTGGAAAGTAAATAAATCTGGAAAGCGCCACACCCGACGATATAAGACTGAAAAAGTGCCACATCCGGCGATGTATAAATAAGCTACGATGCCTACACACCTAGCCTATTATTAACTCGCCATCCAAATCGGCTGAAGATAGCCCGTGCTATCATCTTCCAGCGGTTGCACCCAATAATCAAAGGCTCGCTAAAATCCACATGAATGAGTAAGGACCAGATATGCCTTGGGCTTAGCGATGTTTTGACTAGTTAATTTGCGGGCCGGTTGAGATTATTGTTCGACTTTAACCAGTCAAAGTCAAGGTCATAATTGAAGATTAAGATCTCAGCAACATCGTTGTGTCATTCAAAGCTAGGCTAGGCTCGACCTCTTATCATCGATGGATTGTAGAAAGAATATAATTCTGTGTCAAATTTTAGAAATTTCAGTAAAAATGTTGCACGAAAACCAAATATTTTTTTCCTGTGACTAGGCTATAAATAGTGTGAAAACCATTGCCATGTTTTCCCTTCAGAAACTCTCTTCAAGGCCATGCCAAATACAGGGGATTCTCACACATCTTTGTTTGTTTTAGTGGCAATAATATTACCAGTCGTCTTGGAAATATAATTGCCATGTTATTTATTTAGTTTTTGAGAAACTCCCTTAGACAATGTTTGTGGTTTCCGTCTACATCCATCTTCACATCCGTCTATGCACACATTTTTCCCATGTGCCTCCCAAACATGGAAGCCTGGTTCCATTATTATTCATAATGGACTAGTGTTTTACATAGCAAAAGAACTGTTCATGACATAAACCCAAAAGGAAAAACACCAATAGGGCTAAGAGCCAAAATGAAGCATCATTCGTGCACACACATGCACGACAGGTTACGCTGTAACCAGCATAGAAGACCTTTGAATGCCCTGTAGTTTCATACGCAGTTCGCACTTCAAAAATGGGATTAACATGCAAGTTGTCATAGAGAGAGAACAGCAAACAGTGCAATCAAGTTGTTCCGCCAAGCCGCCAGGAAACAGTAATTTTTCTCGCCGCGTAAGGTATTAATTAGTTCTACCTAGATTCTTCCTGTTGGCCTATAGGAAACAATAAGTTTTGTCGTGTCTTACACTTAATGAAGTCTTGACGAGTTCATTTGGCCACTGGAGCTAGTTGCAAGTCAATGGTCTGAACTTTGATGAGATTAAGATGGACTAACTTATCAATGAATTTTCTTTTCATTTAAACCAACGCATAAAAAAGTACAACAAAACAGGATTTTTTTTCAAATAAAGTAGATAATGTTTTTGGAAGTCAGCTAAAAATTGAATGTGATATAGGTTCTTCGTAATAAAGAAGTCTCATGAAACCTAATGCGTCATGGCAACTGCGTTTTAAGTGTGTTCATGTTGTGAATTTGTGACATAGAATGCAGACATTTAGTGAATAGCCTGACAATCATTAATGCAATGATCTTAAACTTTTAGTTGCTTTTTCATATTGTGAACGTAAATGCGACATAATATTTTGTGGTACTTGATTGTGGGTGTAGCTCTGATCCAAATACCCGTGAAAGTGGCAATGTTACTGACCTACGGAACAAATACGCACAATAAAATCAAGTGAATTCTTTGGAGGGAGCTCCGATCTATTAAATGTCCAATACCGATATGTTTTTTGATTTTTCTTGTATCAAAATATATTTGCATTTCAATTGTATTTATTTATATCGTCAAGTATAATATATAAGTAGCAGTGTGAATTGTGTGTGTGTGCGTGTGTGTGTGTGTGTGTGTGTGTGTGTGTGTGTGTGTTATTTCAATTTTGCATAAAACGAATTATTCTTCATAATCCAGCACACCTAAAAAAATCCATCCTGCATCACTGATCTTCGCCGATGGCCGTGCATGTGCATGCATATTACCACTCATCTTCGCCTTATGTACACATATGTAATAAATTTATGCATGTTACAAAAAATGCCACATGCGCGCACTACGTGCCTGCATGTTACAAAAATTGACTTGGGGCGGAGTAACAAACTAGAAACCTACCAACTTATCTTGACTGGGAAACATACATATGTTTCGTTATAATATATACCAATATGATTAGCCACTCACGAACAAATCTATAATTGGATAGTTAGTAGTACAGCGGTATTCTCAGTCCATCAAGATTCAAGTCATTAACGTGACACTAGTGCTCGCATTTTCCTGGTTTTAACAGGCCTTTCGATGATGTGCGTTCAGGGAAAGGAGGTGTTTCCGTCGACTACGAAGACATCTATGGCATGCGTTCAGAAGGATGAGTATATGTGTGCATGTATGAGTGTCTGCGTGATGTGTTCCAAAAAAAATGTTTAGCCACTCTACATGGATGAAGAGAGGAAAGGAGTGGAGGAATTTTGTCTAGTCTTTACAGGCTGGTGTACTATATGACTAATTCTCGGCCCGGTTGGCGCATGGGACAAACTGAAAGTAGTGTGTCAATGTCTTGGCCTTACCGATGTTTTGACTAGTTAATTTGTGGGCCAGTGTTGATTATTTTTTGACTTTAACTAGTCAAGGTCAGAATTAAAGAATGAGATCTCGGAAAGATCACGGTGGCGCTTAGAGCATCCACATCCGCGTACCTCTAATTTGACCATTCAAACTTCCACGGACACAGTCAGTGACCGGGCGTGTTCGCTTTGAGCCATATTTGTTCATTCACATAGCCACACTTTTCATTTTCTTCCTCATATGCTCGGTCACTTGTACGTGATTGGTGGAGACGAAGAAAGAGAAAGAAAAGAATGCATAAAGAAAGAGAAAAGATGGTCCAGGGTGGGGCCGTGTCCTACGTGACGTACTGACCGAATGCGTCAGCGTACCCTCATATCCTCCCTACATTTGTCCTCAATATGAGGGTTTGTGGACAGCCCGAGAGTATAGGGATGATATGAGGGGTCCGGTTTGGTCACATTTTTCCTTCTCTCTGCTATCTGGTCACTGACTGGGCGTGTCCGTGGGTGTATGAGAGAGGGTTTGAGGCACCCGGCTCTAGATGCTCTTACAATTAGGATAGGCTCGACCTCTCACCATGTATGGATTCTAGAATGAAGGTAATTCTTTGTCGAATTTTAGAAATTTAAGAAAAAATGCAACACGGAAACCAAAGATTTTTTTTTTTCATGTGACTAGAAGTGTGAACACATTGCCATGTGTTTTTCTTTTTCAAAACTCTCGGCCATGCCAAGTACTGGGCATTCTCACACATATTTGTTTTTTTAGTGGCAAGCAGTTATAATATTACTAGTCGTCCTGGACATATAATTGCGATGTTATTTCTTTCGTTTTTTCAGAAACACTCTCTTCGACCACCTTTGTCGTTTCTATATACATTCATTTTGACATATATATTGCTATGCACACATTTCTTTTCCATACACCTCCCAAACTTCGGAGCCGGGTTCCATTATTATTCATAATGGAATAGAGTATACAAAGTATAGAAACAGTTCATGGAATAAACCCAAAAGGGAAAACAGCAATATGGCTAAAAGCCAAACTGAGGCATCATCCGTGCGTGGACATGCACGATGGGTTATACGGCAACCAGCATAAACGAAGATATTACGATGGAGTAACTAATTAATATGATAATAACTCAATATGCTAAAATATATTGTGTTGGTCATATAAGAGATTAAGTAGGTATTTAATGTTTAATGATTGGCAACTAAATTTATACTCCCTCCGTCTAGGTGTATAAGTCATCTTAGGTTGTGCACTGCGACCAAGGCGGAGGGAAAAACGAGAGAACTTAATGTATTTTTGCTAATTAATAGTATTGCATGCAATGAACTAACCACTGCATGTCGGGTTTTGTAGTCTTAAGTCATTGAAAGCATGCACGGCGCCTAAGTTTTTTGGGATTATTTGGTTTTCGTAAGATGACTTATACACCTAGACTGAGGGAGTAAGTAAAACTGTATTTAGAAATCTTTATCTTTACCTAATAATAAAGGACGGAAGCTTTTATAGTTTTCCATCCGTCATCTCTTTATATCCGTTGGTTTTGTGTTAACCATAAAGATCTATAGAAATTTTATTTCAGATTTGTACTACTGTTGTCACGTATACTTCACGTAGAAGGAGATGTGCGTTATGGAGCCAGCCCACGGAAAACTTCCAAGCCTCTCGTGTCCCTCTCCACCTCTCTTTTTGAACAATGGTTTATACACGTAAAAGAACAGCTCGGAGGAAGAGACCTACGTACGCTGCACATACTAGCCAAAACCTATACGTAGTAGAGTCAGATTTTGGACGGAATCATGGCCCGGCCCACTAAATATGTCTCCTGCTCTCGATCCACACGCACGAGCCCTGCGGGTTGAGGAAAGCGGGAGGGAAAGCCCCGGCAGGAAGTGTGGGAGGAGGTGGTTGCCTCGATATGTGCCCCGAGCGACGAGGAAGTGCAGATCATGGGCTCCCTGGACGTCCATAAGTCTGGGAGGTGGGGGTTCAAGGGGTGCTTGGTGAACTGAGGCTCTTCCATCTATCCTTCTCTCATTGAGGGCCAGAGAAAGATCAAGGTCGTCGAGGACATTGAGCAAGATCCTTTTTATCCGGCCGGAAACCCAAACAGGGAATCGGTGAAACTCACCCAATGTTATTGTGCTGACGACATCAAATACTTCTTTGCACCATGGCTTATTCAATCACTTAAATAGACAATGTGCATGCTCATGTGTAGCCAAGGAGCCATGTGTAGCCAAGGAGCGGCCCCATGGCTTATTCAATCACTTAAATAGACAATGTGCATGCTCATGTGTAGCCAAGGAGCGGCCCCTGTCTAAATTTTGCATGAGGAGTTTTGCTGCTGAAAGGGATTTTTCAGAAGTCAGGCCCGTCGATGGGGGTGCAAGGTCGGCGTTGGCAAAGGCCCCCAAATTCGTAGGGGGGTCACCGTGAGGAAAATCAGTGAAGGCCGCCCTGGTTTTTAATCTGCAGGCTGGCTGGTTCGCTGCTATGCATGCGCTCAAGTCTGACCTGCGGGGCTTACTAGACGGGCTGGCATCTGTAGTGGATGGGCCTCAAAGTGATAACGGTTGGATGCCCTGTTGTTGATCACGGTGTTGAGGGATTGCACGCATGATGCGGTGATTAACTCATGTCCCGCCGCCGGCCGGAGCAGTTGATCTACCATTGCCGTGCTCGAGGAGATGCAAAAGTCCATCCACCACATGAACGGCCACTATCAAGCAGACGGTCATCTAGCTCTACTTCTTCAACGTTCAAGGTACGCCACGTATGAGGCATCCATGTATATCAATTAAGCACGGCTTAACAATCAGTCATGTGTATGCAAAAGGTAACCACGGGATTGAATTGGGGCTTGTAATATTAGGTCATCGGTGAGAGCCTGTAAAATTCACGACGGATGACATCATCGGCATCGTCCATCAGACCCTCAGCTTCATTAACGTCAATTACAGTACATGTTATGGTCTATCCCTTTACTCTACATTGAGCTTTTGTTTGATGATCTCGAATTGATTAATTTCAAATTGTATATGTTCATCCAATCATCCACCACACAGGAGAAGTATGTACGCATGCAGAGAAAAATTATATTAGTTATATTTTATGTATATAGTTCTACCACTGCATCCATGAATTTGTTTATGGATCATTTACATTTGGCAAGTTCTTATTGATATTGCAATTTTGGCCATGACTATGAATGCTTAGGAAGACACAACATACATAATTCACTTTTGTTATTGTTCAATTCTATTTTATGACACTTTCCTACAGAAAATGCTTTGCCATTAATTTGTCTCCCTGTTGATTTCTTTCCCCGTTGGCATCCATCAACCATCACTGCCCCGTGACCTGACATGCCTTCCGAAATGAACAAGCAAACATCTGCCATGAATGCACCGCAAATTTATGTTCCATGCAATGCCACCAGATTATCTTCTTACAGTATGTGAGCAACAAACTATAATTTTATTCCTTGGAATCAGATGAAGGGTTGTTTGAAGTGGTTAGTGTCGAATAAATTTTTTCCTAAGAAATGTAGTGCAAAAGAATTTGCAGATTGTTTCTCTATTGGATTGATTCACTCATACAAATAAGAGCATCCACATAGAAGAAGATCATATGGAATATAAGAGATTATATTTGGATTGCCCACATAGAAGAAAATCATATGGAATCAAAGAGAAAATATTTCGGATCAAAGAGACCCGAAAGTGGAATAAAAAGACCATTATGGCCACAATGATTAGTGAAACTGATTGATGTTTGTTATTAGCTATTCGACATCAAGGAGTAATAGAAAAGTGGCAGAATATTTACTAGACTTGGAGGGGGTGGGGTGCAAATGGTTGAGTTGCTTAGTTTTTTTTTTCACCCGTTGCAACGCACGGGCCTATTTCCTAGTATAACTAAATATTTAAGGTGTTGCCCGCTTTTAGTGTGGTGATATAGATACTCCTCCATAAGTCAACTTTTGAATCATTAATGCATGGTGCAAGTTGCACATTAAGAAGTACTACGTGGTACTCGTAATCCTCGACGACTTGAAACGCGCATGTGCGTGTCTTTAAGATGGATGATCAAGTGGTAAACTTGCTATGGGGTGTTCTTGACTATAAGTATGGTTAGCTCTATCTCATATCGGCAGCAGTCCGTACGCTAGCTCAGATCATCCTTATATCTTGTCTTCTTGTCTTTTTCTCTTCTAATGGCTTCATCAGGTGCAGCCGTTGTCGCCGTGCTGGTCGTCGTGCTGCTGGGAATGGGATGGCCGGCGCCGGCGTGGGCGGAGGCGAAAAGAACGGCATGCAAGGACTGCAACTCGACGTGTGCCGACACCATCAACTCGTCCTGGTCGGAATGCGGCGGCGTCTGTGGAGCCCCGACGCAGGAGTGCGTGGAGAAATGCATCTGGCAGTGCAGTCATGGGTGCACCCCCGACCCGGGGAGGCCGGACTCCTGCTACCGCGCCTGCAGCGGGCTCAGTACCGTGCTTATATGCAGGAGTCAGTGCTGCCCTTCGCCTCAGCAGTGCCAAGAAATCACCGAAAGCGCCATGCAGCAGTGCGTCGCCCAGTGCGGCGCCTCCTGCAAAAAAGGTTGTGGCCACGCCTGATGGATCCACCGATCTAGTAGTAGTTTTCTTTTTTGTCAAAATAAATCAAGGAGTCCATATGTGAGGTATGCATGTGCGGATCGTTCTCCACTATGTACTTTGCTTCCTTGTATTTTGCCTCATCTTGTATTTTCATTGTACTGCTAATAAACGGCGTTGGAATATACTATGGCCTACTTCTCTGTTAGTATGCAGTTTTAAATGAACTGGCTGGTGCATGCATTTCATTATGGTATCCAATCTATGAGGTCTCAACTTCATGAACCAGCCAATGCTGTATTAAATAAAAATATCTGTGGCTGACGCCGACCACAAATCTGAGGCATGGGGCGAGCAACCTAGACGTTCGATGAACTGTTGAAATATATTGCCCACTCTTATTTGGTTTGGACTTTTTGATGAATTGACCCGTGCATGAATTCAATTGATTAATTCATTCATTTTTTGCTCATTGAATGGGTGCCAAGTGGTTTAACATACTAGTGTGTGATCACAAATTTCAGAGATGGTACACTGGTTGTTTTGTTAGTACACCATGAGCTCGCTCACCAGGCTTAACTTAATTGTGACCGGATCAACAAACATCAACACAACACCATCATATAGAGAAATCTAAAGTGATGATTCGTATAGTAAGCTATATTGAGTTGTCATGGAATGACATGGCAGAGATAGGGACTGATTTACCAACAAGTTGGCACGGATGGGCCAATATGCACTCTCGTCGCTGGGGAATGGGTCGATGTGCCCCTGCGCCGCCCGGGTTCGGGCAGATCTGCCACCAAGCCACCACAAATGGCCTGATATGTTGTCTTGCCGGTCGGGAATGGGTTGATGTGCCCCTGCACCGTCCGGGTTCGAACGGATCTTCCACCAAGAAGGTAGAAGTGTCGGCGTGCTCGACGTCAGTGCTTGGATTTGCCCATGGATAAGGGAAGGGTGGGAAAATGGACGAAACTGACTATGAGATGCCTGATAAGCCATAGAAAAAGAAGGCAAAGGCTGCACCCCAGAGGTGCTCGCCAAAAACTAGCAGTTACTTGTTTCCACCCGCCTACACACGTGTTTACAATTGGAGGCCGTTGCAAATTTCAAACCGCCTCCAATGTTCCTATAGGTGCTTTCATATTTCTAACCGCCTTTGGATCTGCATATAGGAAAAATAACCGCCTCTTGTAAGCTTATCATAGGCAGCTTTGTTCTGTTTGGTCACAACCACTTCGGGGGGGGGGGGGGGGGGGGGGGCGCTTCTAATGCTTGATTTTCTACTGGTGTCAACCTTCACTATAGAGAACCAACAATCTTCATCGATGACGAGGTTCACGTTCCCTCGGACCACTGGGCCCCTCTCGAAACCACATGCTTCCTGCTTGTCCCATTGAAATAGGTTTCCACTCTCTACCAAATTACGTTGTAGGCCCTTCATCAACACTACATGAATTCTTTTATCAAATTCCCACTCCACCTTCAACATAATTTCATGGTGGTTGTATGTGTCTCCTTGCACCTGTCGATATCAAGCTCTCATGTCTATACACTAGTGCAGAACCGGGCTATAGCACCGGTTCGTAAGGGCTTTAGTGCCGGTTCTGCAACCGGTACTAAAGGATGGGGACTAAAGGTCCCCCCCCTTTAGTATCGGTTCTGCACGAACCGCCACTAAAGGGCCACCACGTGGCACGAGCCAGCGCCCGGGGCGGGGAGCCCTTTAGTACCGGTTGGTAACACCACCCGGTACTAAAATGTTTGGGAGGTTTTGGTTTCATGATTTTTTTCCTTTAATTTTGTGTTTTCCATTTAATTCTTTTTCGTTTGCTGGTATTTTACGATACTACATATTGTACACCTTATGCATATATAAAAATAATACATATATATATATATATATATATATATATATATATATATATATATATATACACACACACACGGTGGCGCTAAACTAAGCGGGAGCGTAAAACTAGTAATCCTACGCGCCGGTCGCACTAATCAACCCCACCTCCGCACGGTTTAGCAATTGATGGTAAAATCGCTTGCAGAAAATAGTAATGGATTTAATTCAGTTACTACTGCCAACGCCCCACCTCCGTCCCGCGGGGTTCTATTTGCTAATGACAGTAAAAAGGATAGAAACATGGTAACGGCTTTACAAGATTGCATGCATCCGCACTACATCCCACGACTTGTATCATTATCCATGGTAAAAACAACTAGCACATATGGTAACGGATCTAAATCCATTACGAGCTGTACCGCATTGCTCGTCACTTCTCTAACATAAAATAGTAGCGGGTAGTGAACCTTTGTGCAGCCAGTAACCAAATTAATGATGTTACTATGTTTTATGTGGTTAATTACTATGTGTGATTGGAGCACACAAATGATAAATTAAAAGCGTGGCCAGGTGATCAACCATCGCATGCATACGGTAACAAAATTTGTATTTTACTACATTTCACATGGGTGATTACCATATGATCAGAAGGAGACATGTAATAAAAAAATTGACGGATCGGTGATCCATTGCTGCAGTCAGTAACCGAATTAATTCAGTCACTATACCTAGCATGGCTGATTACTACTAGGTGGAACAAAAGTTGAAGGCTAAGGCACTAGCCACGTACATGTTAGTTAGTTGGTTGCGCGCTGTTTGGTCGGAGCGTAGAATAAAAACATTGCGCTCAGGCTCACTTTAGCGCACCTATATATATCATCGAATGTCTCACAACCACCATTATTCACACATACACATGTGTGTATATATATATATATATATATATATATATATATATATATATATATATATATATATATATATATATATATATAATTAGGTATATATATAATTTCTCCTACATGTTGCATTGGTGCCTTCGGAGCACAATGACAATTGAGAGTGGTTAATGGGGGCGGTAGCGGGTAATAGTATTCTCCTTTGGGATCTATGACCTGGTCGAGCAAAAATTTCGCTATTTTCTCTTGAAGTGCTCGTATGCGCTCTGTTGGTAGGAGCTGGTCCCGCACGTCTTTGAACTGTTAAGAAGGAGATCAATATGCATGTGTATTAGTTGTGTGACTAGATATCGATAATCATGTAAAATTTGTGAATAGTGTTCTGGCAAACGTATCCATTGCTGTCTATCAGATTTGCTCTTTTCGGATGCCATCATGCGAATGGTCTCGCAAACGTAGTATGCACACACTTCAGTCCCCGACGCTTGATTCAGGGCCTTTACGATAATAGAATTTAATCAGATAATAATTAATCAAGCATGATAATTAATTAATGGTATTGAAATAAGAATTAAAGAGATGGTAGCTAGCTAGTACTACTTAATTACTTACCTTGGGTCGATACCAAAACAGCTTTTGTCGCCATTTGCCTGGAGTCACCTTGATGAACTTTGCCCAAGCCCTGCCCGCCGGCAAAGAAAATTAATAAAGGGGTTATTAAATAGTTGATATCAGGAAATGACGAACTAAATAGGCTGAGATATAGTTAATAATGATTGAAATTACCTGTCGACTATCCCCTTCACGATGGTGAAGTCGCTTTCTTTTTTAAGTAGTGAGTCCAGTACTTCAACTTTTTCTTCTTCAACTCTAATGACTAACAAGATCCAGTGGTAACTGCATGCGCACACGTTTGCATGTCTTAATTAAGCGGACATGTGCATAACACTAATCAACTACCCTAAACCCTATACACTTAATTATTAACATCTAGCTAGCTAGTAAGCAAAAACAGAATTTGTAGTACAAGACAGTGTGACTCACACGAAGTTGTAAGGAAGTAGTATATCTTCATTGGTATTGAGGCACTTCAAGAACTCTAGCATTTTATTCTCTACATCTTGTTTATACCATTCCAATTGCCATGTGTGTTCATTAATCGTATTTGGGTCAATGAACCCAATGCCATAGCGTCCAGCTTTTTTCATTTCATACATCTTCATCCTGCATAATACCACAGAAAAGAATATAGTGAGGATAATTACAGGTAATTATCGATCAATGAGCACTAATTAAAGCTAGCTTGAGACTTAAATTACAGAAAGAAATCACTTACAGACAATAGCAACTGACGAGAGATTTGTCGAGTGCATCTTGATTGAATAACTGAAATAGTTTTGAATACTCAACGGACAGAGCTAGCTTTTGGAAGTAATGCTCTTTCTTGATTTTCACCATGAGCGACTCTCGATTGGATATCTTGGTAATTTTCATGTACCAATCATGCAATTCATACATTCTCGTTGGGAGGTTCTTGACCTCATCGCGCTCGACCAAAGGTTGGCCGCAGACATATTTTCTTTTTATTTCCTCCTCTCTAAGCGGAGACATGGGCTCGATTTCGAGGAGTTGTCCAACAGTGATACCGAGCATTTCAGCCTGCCTTATATGCTCCTCGGTTATTACCAGATTGCCCAGCTGGGGAACGGTTTGCCCACATATATATAGGGCGCCGGTACTCTCATGTGTTGGCACAATAAGTAGGGGGATCGATTGCGCCGCCTGTTCTCCCAGCTGGGGAACGGTTTTCCCGCATTAATTGCCAGCTTCTTGGCTCGAGCTCGAGCTCGACTCCTTCTGTAGTCGTGCTTGATGTGCCTTCCTGATTTGGCGCTCATAGTCTGAGTCGACAGGCTTGGGAGCTGGTGGTCTAGCCATACGAATAAAGTGGTCAATCTTTTCCTCAGGCACTTTCTCCCTTGGCGGCGGTGCCGGTTTCGGTCCAAAATGGGCTTTGGGAGCCGGTGGTCTAGCCATACGAATAAAGTGGTCAATCTTTTCCTTAGGCACTTTCTCCCTTGGCGGCGGTGCCGGTTTCGGTCCAAAATGGGCGTCCACTTGGGCCTGCACTATGGCTGCGTTTTGCTCCTCGGTCATGTCGTAAGGCCTCTGAGGAAGAGGAGTGAGGCTTGGACCATATTTATATCGCTTGCCTCCGCCTGTACCTCCTGTACTACCTCGACTCGTACCGCTACGCACCATAGCTGTAGCGGCTCTCTTCTGCGATTGCTGAGGCGGCGGAGACGGCTGACATGGCTGAGTTGGAGTAGGAGGAGTGGCCTGACGCTGTGCCGGACTTGGAGGAGGAGGAGTTGCCTAACGCGTTGGTGGACTTGGAGGAGCGGGAGTTTGCTGACGCGGTGGCGGACTTCGATGAGGAGTCTGCTGACGCTGTGCCGGACTTGAAGCAGGAGGAGTGGCCTGACGCTGTGCCGGACTTGGAGGAGGAGGAGTGGCCTGATGCGTTGGTGGACTTGGAGGAGTGGGAGTCTGCTGACGCGGTGGCGGACTTTGAGGAGGAGTCGGCTGACGCGGTGTCGGTGGCCTTCGAAAGATGATGCAATCCTTTCTCCATAGGATGATACGATGTTTGGCCTCTCCCAGTGTGTGCTCCTCGTCACCTCCAGGAATATCAAGCTCTAGCCCCGAATATTGCTCCACTACCTCATCAACCACGACACGAGCATAGCCGGCTGGAATCGGGTTGCAATGGAAGGTTGCATCGGGGGAATTTGTATAAGCAATGGCGTCCGCCACCTTCATGGATATGTTCTTCATTTTGAAGTGTAGCTCACAGTTAGTGCTCTCCATGATGTCATCCACAGGGTATCTATCCAGCAGTGCGTCGCCCGGGGTGGAACCAACGCTGCTTCTCGGCATGGATGGGACGGTGCTATCCAATGCTGGATCATTCGCTAGCTGCTGCCGCTGCTGAGACCCCCTTTCCTGGCTAAGTGAGTCGATCTGCTGCTGCTGCTGCCGCTGGAATTTAGTGCCAAGTCCGCGTGCGCTGATTCTAGGCCTTGAAGGCGTTCTGCTTCCTGCTTCCTCTACTCCTCCTCCAGCTTCCTCTTCTTCTCCTCCTCCATCTTCCTTCTTGCACGGCTTCTATAGTCGGCGTTCCAGTGCGAAAAGCCCTCATACCACGGAATAACGCCCTTGCCTCGTGTTCTTCCCGGGTGTTCAGGATTTCCCAGGGCGCGCATAAGCTCGTCGTTCTCTCTGTTGGGCGTGAACACCCCCTTTCGAGCATCTTCTATTGCTTGAAGTAACTTATCTTTGGCTCCTTTTAGACTTGCCTTCTTCGAAACCAGGCCTGTCGTCGGGTCCAACGCCCCCCCATGCGCATAGAACCAAGTTCTTCACCTGGGGGGCCAGCTCCTAGTAACTGGAGTGACCTCTGCATCCAGCATCTCTTGCTCAGACTTATCCCACTTAGGCATTGCCACCGCGTAGCCACCTGGCCCCAGCCTATGGAACTGCTTCTTTTTTGCGGCATTAGCCTTGTTTTTTCTCTACCGTTCCTTAGATAATTCTGATTCCTTGAATTTCACGAAAGCGGGCCAGTGTTCTCTTTGCTTCTCCAGTGTTCCCTTGAATTCTGGAGTCTTCTTTCCTCCTTTGACGTAGTTGGCCCATACAGTTTTCTTTTGGGTGTTGAATGCAATTGCCATCTTCCTAAGAGCAGTGTCCTTGACTTTCTGCACATCTGCATCCGTGAAATGATCTGGTAGGGTGAAATATTCCATGAGTTCTTCCCAAAGCAGAGATTTTGCTCTGTCGTCGACAAAAGTAAGATCTAGACGTTTCTTTGCTGGCTCTTTCCATTCTTGAATGGAGATCGGGAGTTGGTCCTTCACAAGAACTCCGCACTGAAAAATGAACTTGTTCGCAATGTTCTTAGGCATGCTTGGTTCGCCATTAGCTTTGATGTCATCGATGTCGTACTTTACACCCTCCTTCAACTTTTTACCCGGGCCTCGCTTTGTCCTGCTGCCTGTAGAAGAAGATTTGCTCGACCCGGAGGGCTGAATGAAGAAAGATCGATTCGTTAATATATCTTCAAATAAAAAAACATGTGATGATCACCAGATTCCTGCTTATATAAATATACCTCGCCAGTCTCTGTTATTTCAAGATCAACATTGTCGGCATCATCATAATCTTAATCATAGTTCACGACTTCATCAATTCGTTCGTCGAGATCGAATATCATATCATCACCCTCCCCGGTATTGTTCAAATATTGGGAGCCGTCATCTTCTTCATTCTGATCATCTGTCCCGCAAGGGGTGCGTATGATCTCGAATAGGGCCTCTTCTCCCTCTCTGCCGGTATTGTCCGACATAGCTTTTATTTAACTAATCCATAAGAAATATAAAACAATTTAGTATTCAAATTACAATGCATGGATGCAATCAATAAGGAAAAACTGAATCATAGCACATAATATGCATCGTCTCGAATAATATATAATCTTGAATACATCGTCTCGAAAATATATAATCTCGAATACATCGTCTCTAATAAAATATATAATCTCGAATACATCGTCTTGAATATTATATATCGAATACATCACTAGCTAGCTAGCTAATAAAGATCGAATACTACAGAAGAATATAGGCCACTCGCGGTTCCTGAGGCGCGGGCGGTGGACACCCAAAGAGAAGGAACCATCACAGGATCATATCTCCGGTCATCTTCCCAAAGAACCTGCCAGGTATTGGAGAACCTAACGTCCATAGCAGCCATGTAGCGACGGACGTGCTCGTCCTCCTCCCTGACATGGCGACGCACCACCTCCGGCGGGGCCGGCTCCCTCTGCACCGAATGTGGCCCACGCGAACGCCACCAAAGGAGAAACGGGTCGATGACGGGACCCGGGGCCGGGTTCCTCACCAAGCGGCGCCCCCCTGAAGGTATTACCTCCCAGTGCCAGCCCGACAGAGCCTAGTCCCGGACATGGGTCCTCTGAAGCAGGACGTCGTCGCGAACGGGTCGACGGCGAGGATGCGGGCCGGGCATCATCGAAAACAAATACTATATGCAAATATAACATTTTTTAAATTATTGGATTGTGATTCTAAATTTCTATAACTAAAATTGTAAGAAACTAAAAAAACATCGATCATCGTCTAACAATTTGAAATTAATCTAATTCATCTAGCTAAAACTAACATTTCTAAAAATTTCTAACATTTCTATATACTAAAATTTATAACATTTGTATAAAAAACAGAAAAAACAGGAAAAAAAACCTTTGAAATTATATTATAACTAACATTTCTATATTCTATTTGACATTAATCTAATCTAATTAATTAATTCATCTAAAACTTTGTATAAAAACAGAAAAAACAGAAAAAACTAAAAACTAAAAACTAAAAACAGAAAAATTGTGTGTGTGTGTGTGTGTGTGCGCGTGTAGTGTGTGTGTGTGCGCATGTAGTGTGTGTGTGCGTGCGCGCGGCCGGCGGCGGCGCAGTGGATTGGAGGGATGAGAGGCCGGGGGAGGAGCTCACAGCGCGCGCGGGCGAGGTCGAGGCGATGGCGACAGCGAGCTCCAGGCGACGGCGACGGTGAGGCGAGGTCGATCCAAGGTGATGGCGACGGTGAGGCGAGGGGACGGCGACGGGGACGGCGGCGGCGCGGGACAGGGCGGCGGCGCGACGGGGACGGCGACGACGGGGACGGCGCGACGGGGCGGCGACGGCGTGCGGGACGGGGGCAGCGACGACGCGGGACGGGGCGGCGGCAGAGAAAAGTGGGAGATTAAGAACGGATATTTTTCGAAGTGTTTCTTATATAGGATTGACCTTTAGTACCGGTTGGAGTCACCAACCCGTACTAAAGGCCTGTTTTGGCCAGGCCAAGCGGCGGGAAGGGTAGGCCTTTAGTCCCGGGTGGTGGCTCCAACCGGTACTAAAGACCCCCCCTTTAGTACCGGTTGGAGCCATGACCCGATACTAAATGGGGTGTGCTGCCAGGCGAGGGGCGCAAAGTTTAGTCCCACCTCGCCTAGCGAAGGGTAGCCGCACTGGTTTATAAACCCAGCCGCGGCTGCTCCTTCGAGCTCCTCTTCAAGGCAGGCCTTGTGGGCCTACCTGTGCTGTGCTGCCCTGTGGGCCTACTGGGCCTTGCGGGCCTGCATCCTGGCCCAACAACAGGTTGGGTTTCTAGTCGTATGCAGGCCGCTGTGGCCCAGTGGGTGGGCTTTTTTTTTTGCTTTATTTATTTTATTTATTTATTTCTGAGTTGATTTTTGCTGTATTAAGAGTTTCATTGTGAATATTTTTTCTTTAGGTACAAAAAATTACAAACTTCCTATTAGTGCCGGTAGTTTTCAAATTTGAATAGTTTAAATTTTGAAATATTTGAAATTTGTGTGGATCACTAGTTTGTGAATAACTTAACTTTAAAAATAGATTTTTCAGTGATTCTTTTTTATTATGTTTAATATTAGTGTGTTTTATCATTATATTCAATTTGGTAATGCTTAGGTTATTTAAAAAATGAAATGTCTTTGTAACACATGAGTTTTCGTCCGAAACCCTGATACTTCGAAAGAGATTGTCCATTTTGTACACGAAATACATCCAGTTTTTGCCGTAACCCTCTCTAATTTATTGCACATGCTATGTGTGTGAAATTATGATACCATGCCAACTTTCAACCTTTTCGAAGTTCATTTGAAGTGTTTTTCAATTTCAGGGTCATTTAGCTGAAAAATCAGTAAATGCATGAAAGAATTTGTTTGCACATAAAATTTCTTCGCGTTTCAAATGCCAAAACACATAACTACCCTAACTATTACAGAGATTCCCTCCTGGGTGTGAAACACAGAAGAAAGTGATGATAGTGAAGCCGATCACATCCCAGATCTTTGGGTGTGAAACGTTTTCTTCGCGTGTGTCCCTTTGCGCCGTAACCATGGAAAATCTTCATCATTTAACTGGATGCTCGGGTCAATATTCAGTGTGAATGGAGCAATTTCATCAAACTTTTCATAATCTTTTGACATGTCCGTCTTGTCATCCACTCCGTCATCCACTCCCACGATGTTTCTCTTCCCAAAAAGAACTATGTGGCGCTTTGGCTCAACGTATGATGCATTCGCTTCCTTATCTTTTCTTTTTCTCGGCTTGGTAGACATGTCCTTTACATAAAAAACCTGTGCCACATCATTGGCTAGGACGAATGGTTCGTCTGCATACGCAATATTGTTGAGATCCACTGTTGTCATTCCGTACTGCGGGTCTTCCGTTACCCCGCCTCATGTCATATTGACCCATTTGCACCAAAACAAAGGGACCTTCAAACCACGTCCATAGTCAAGTTCCCATATGTCCTCTATGTAACCATAATATGTTTCCTATCCCGTCTTGGTTGCTGCATCAAAGCGGACACCACTGTTTTGGTTGGTGCTCTTCTTATCTTGGGCGATCGTGTAAAATGTATTCTCATTTATCTCGTATCCTTTGAAAGTCATTATATTCGAAGATGGTAACTGGGACAGCAAGTACAGGTCATCTTCAATAGCGGCGTCATGCATGGCACGTGCCTGCAACCAGCCGGCGAAAGTCCCCGTTTGTTCACGTGTAATCCAGTCATCAGATAGCTTCGGGTGTTTGGAGCGTAGAAAATTCTTGTGTTCGTCCATATACGGAGCCACCAAGGCGGAATTCTGTAGAACTGTGTAGTGTGCTTGAGTGAGAGAATGTCTTTCCATACATATTATTTGATCCCCTCCTAGCGTGCCTTTTCCATGCAGTCTGCCCTTATGCCATGATTCAGGAACACCAATCGGTTTAAGGTCAGGAATAAAGTCAATACAAAACTCAATGACCTCCTCATTTTCATGGCCCTTGGAGATGCTTCCTTCTGGCCTAGCACGGTTATGAACATATTTCTTTAAGACTCCCATGAACCTCTCAAAGGGGGACATATTGTGTAGAAATACAGGACCCAAAACGTTAATCTCTTCGCATAGGTGAACTAGGACATGCGTCATGATGTTGAAGAAGGATGGTGGAAACACCAACTCGAAACTGACAAGACATTGCACCAAATCATTCTCTAACCGTGGTATGATTTCTGGATCGATTACCTTCTGAGAGATTGCATTGAGGAATGCACATAGCTTCACAATGGCTAATCAAATGTTTTCCGGTAGAAGCCCCCTCAATGCAACCGGAAGTAGTTGCGTCATAAT
Organism: Aegilops tauschii subsp. strangulata; assembly: GCF_002575655.3. Classification (NCBI taxonomy): domain Eukaryota; kingdom Viridiplantae; phylum Streptophyta; class Magnoliopsida; order Poales; family Poaceae; genus Aegilops; species Aegilops tauschii. The sequence continues at coordinate 3,113,931 of NC_053040.3, read as the reverse complement.
CACGTGGCAGTCTTGAGATTTAGGTTCTGGAACTTTTTCTCTACCATATTTATTATTCTCTTTATATTCGACGAGAAGTCAGACGGTACCATAATACTGAGCAGGCATTCAAAGAAGATTTCCTTCTCTTCTTTGGTAAGAGCGTAGCTGGCATGATCCTGATGTATGCCGTCTTTTCCGTGCATACGTTGCTGGTCCTCCCGTGCCTCCGGTGTATCTTTTGTCTTCCCATACACACCCAAGAAGCCAAGCAGGGTCATGCAAAGATTCTTCGTCACGTGCATCACGTCGATTGCGGAGCAGACCTCTAGGTCTTTCCAATAGGGCAGGTCCCAAAATATAGATTTCTTCATCCACATGGGTGCGCGTCCGTCAGCGTCATTCAGAACAGGTTGTCCGCCAGGACCCTTTCCAAAGACTACCTTCAAATCCTTGACCATATCATGTACATCGGCACCAGTACGGTCGCGAGGCTTCGTCCGGTGATCCGCCTCACCTTTGAAATGGTTGCCTTTCTTTCTTACGGGATGCCTGCTCGGAAGAAATCGATGATGTCCCAGGTACACATTCTTCTTACAATTATCCAAATATATACTGTCGGTATCATCCAAACAGTGCGTGCATGCGCGGTATCCCTTGTTTGTCTGTCCTGAAAGGTTACTGAGAGTAGGCCAATCATTGATGGTCACGAACAGCAACGCCTTTGGGTCAAATTCTTCCTGTCCGTGCTCATCCCACGCACGTACACATGTTCCATTCCACAGCTGTAAGAGTTCTTCAACTAATGGCCTTAGGTACACATCAATGTCGTTGCCGGGTTGCTTAGGGCCTTGGATGAGCACTGGCATCATAATGAACTTCCGCTTCATGCACAACCAAGGAGGAAGCTTATACATAGAAAGAGTCACATGCCATGTGCTATGGTTGCTGCTCTGCTCCCAGAAAGGATTAATGCCATCTGCGCTTAGACCAAACCATATGTTCCTTGCGTCACCTGTAAACTCCTCCCTGTACTTTCTCTCGATTTTTCTCCACTGCGACCCGTCAGCGGGTACTCTCAACTTTTCGTCTTTCTTACGGTCTTCTTTGTGCCATCGCATCTCCTTGGCATGCTCTTTGTTTTGGAAGAAACGTTTCAACCGTGGTATTATAGGAGCATACCACATCACCTTGGCAGGAATCATTTTCCTGGGGCGCTCGCCCTCGACATCACCAGGGTCATCTCAGCTGATCTTATAGCGCAATGCACCGCATACCGGGCACGCGTTCAAATCCTTGTACTCACCGCGGTAGAGGATGCAGTCATTAGGGCATGCATGTATCTTCTGCACCTCTAACCCTAGAGGGCAGACAACCTTCTTTGCTTCATATGTACTCTCGGGCAATTCGTTTTCCTTTGGAAGCATATTATTTATCATTAGCAGCAACTTTCCAAATCCATTGTCAGATACACCATTCTCTGCCTTCCATTGCAGCAATTCCAGTGTGGTGCCCAACTTTTTCTTGTCAGCTTCGCAATTCGGGTACAACAATTTCTTGTGATCCTCTAACATGCGCTGCAACTTCTTCTTCTCCAAATCACTTGCGCAGTTTCTCTTTGCATCGGCAATGGCCCGACCTAGATCATCAGCGGGCTCATCTGATGCCTCTTCTTCAGCTTCTTCCCGCATTGTCGGCTCAGCTTCTTCCCCCATTGTTGTATCATCGTATTCAGGGAACCCATGGCCAGGATAGCTGTCGTCGTCCTCTTCTTCTTCATTGTCTTCCATCATAACCCCTCTTTCTCCGTTCTTGGTCCAAACATTATAGTGGGGCATGAAACCGGACTCAAACAGGTGGACGTGAATGGTTCTTAACTTAGAGTAATTGTGACCATTCTTACAGCCAGCATATGGACAAGGCATAAAACCATCCACCCGCTTGTTTGCCTCAGCCGCAAGCAGAAAAGTTTGCACGCCATTAATGAACTCAGGAGAGCATCGGTCATCGTACATCCATTGTCGGCTCATCTTCACTACACAACACCGAAAAGACCAAATTAATACAAGTTCATACATAAAGTTCATACAACACTTAACTGCAACAAACAAATAACTCTCTAGGTAAAGCATTTAAATGCAACAACAAATGCGATCAAGATCGCAACTAAGGTAACAATTGATCCAACAGCATAATGCTACCAAGCCTCACTATCAATGGCATATTTTCTAATCTTTCTAATCTTCAAGCGCATTTTCTCCATCTTGATCTTGTGATCATCGATGACATCGGCAACATGCAACTCCAATTCCATCTTCTCCCCCTCAATTCTTTTCAATTTTTCTTTCAAATACTCGTTTTCTCTTTCAACTAAATTTAACCTCTCGACAATAGGGTCGGTTGGAATTTCCGGTTCACATACCTCCTAGATAAAAATATCTATGTCAACTTGATGGACATAATTTGTCACGAAATGTAACAAATAGTTTTAAAAGAGAATATACCACATCCGAATCATAACAAGGACGAGGGCGAACGGGGACGGATATCAAAACCATGGCACTATGTATAACAAACAACGTACGGGTAAGATAATTATACGAGTAACTATATATCCAAATCACACAAACATCAATTTTTTATATAAAAAGTCATGAACAAGAGGCTCACCACAAGGTGGTGCCTGTGACGGGACGGTGCGGGCGATCGACGGTGGTTACGAAGGAGATTTAGAAGGCACTAAGTAAACCACACCTACATATGCAAACTAAGTGTTATTTTGACCTCAAATTGCATATAAATCATATACTACCACATATAATTCCTCCCAAATTACTAAAACCCACAAATTAATCACTATATAAATGATTGCAAGAGCTAATCTAGCAATGAGAGATGAAAGGACAAAGTTGTTAACCTTTGTGATCATTTGAATGGATGGGGGCCTTCAAATCTTGACAAAATTTGGGCAAATTTTGTGATGAGCTCGAGAGGAAGGGAAGAACAGAGGAGAGGGGAAAGGGGGAAGAAGCGAGCTCGGGTGGACAAAGGGTTTATATAGGACGACCTTTTGTACCGGTTCGTACCACGAACCGGTACTAAAGGTGCTGGAGGGGCCCTAGACTGACAACATCCTGCCACCACTCTCTTTAGTACCGGTTCGTTGCACGAACCGGTGCTAAAAGTTTGGCAAGAACCGGTACTAATGAGAGCGGCCTGCCTAGCCGTTGGAACCGGCACTAATGGACACATTAGTGCCAGTTTTGTTACAAACCGGTACTAATGTGCTTCACATTAGGCTGTTTTTCTACTAGTGATACCATCTTCAAATCTACCCTGCGCCATTGCCATGTTAAATTGCACAACCCCTCACTTATGATGCCTTTCCCAGAAGTTGGTCACCATCATCATCATGCCCATATGTCTTTGTCATCTTACCATCGTCAGCTATTTGGATTGGCCTCACATCAACCCGGCAGGCTTTCATATCTGCCAGTAACCATGTCCCCTCCCCCCCCCCCCCCCCCCCCCACCCAGGTCATATCAGCCCAACATAGCACCGTGCATTGCTCGATGGCCTATAGATAAATGATATTGCAAGATATGTTTTAAGCTCCCCAATCATATTTTGAGAATTATAATTCATCAAAGGATACTTCAATCCTGAATGCTTGAATTCCCGCGACGACTTCAAGAATTCCTAATGTGCCAAAAAAATCACCCTGCCCGCCATAGTAGGAAGTTTTTAGTCTTGTCAAACTTCTTTACTTCAGAAGTGGTACCCATATTGGCACCATGGTATGATCTTTTTATTTTGTACGGCTGAGGTGTGAAAAATTCAAAGTTGAAGCACTCCACATACACTTGGCATAAACGAACCTAGAGAAATTCCTTTTTATCTCCATGTTTTAACTCCTTGGTAGGTATCGCTATGCTTTGTTGTTTTAAGCGCCAAAGCCCTAAGAGCATGGTTAATAGTACACCCAACTGATGTCTATATGATGTTGCCACATCATACATAGTCAAGCTTATAGCCGGTACGCACAGTAGTTAGATATAAATAAGAATTGTTTTATTGATACATGGCCCACCTTTCTCTCTCACAAAGTCTTTAGGAGCAGGTCCTACAATCGGCTATTAGTTTGTAGCCCTCTTCTTCTCAATCTGCCAACTGAGTAAAAATATACTATTTAAAATCTTACAGCCAGCCTACATCACTTTATTGTAATTACTCTAAGTCTCTCGATGGATAAGTCCTGATTTTTGTAACAGGCTGCATTGACTGCCATGCATATAGTATGATCGTACCTCGCACCTACCAACCTCGCCCATCCCGGATAGGTGTGTCTATAAGTCTCGCTTCCAATGAGATAGAAGGACGCATAGGCAAGCCCGAAATGGGTCCTAGTAAAATGTAGCTCTGATTTTTTTTCTTAGGTTTGATCACTTATATACAATAATTTATATTGTTGATTTCTTTTTCTTGTTTTATTGCAAGTTTTTCATTGTTAGTTTCTGTAGCGTTCATTATATGTTATGATTATCATTCATATATTTAAAGAAATTCATTCCATTTGAAAAAGTTTAAACATTAAAAAATGTTATATTTTTAAAATTTGTTATAATTTTTTTGAAAAAATATAACATTCGTAAAAATCAAGACATTTTAAAAATATTCACACATTTCAAATAAAACATTATCAAAAAATTCAAAATGATCATCAAAAATAATTTTTAACTTCGTGGAATTTTTGTAAAAAAAATCTTGACATATAAAATTTGATCAGCATATAAAAATATTCACTATGTATTTAAGAAATCTTAACATGTATTGAAGACTGCGTTAACATATAGAAATGTACACCATATATTTCAAAAATTATTCACAGTGTATTATAAAAACGTTCACCATGTATTTAAAAAAATTGTTCAATCGGTCATTGCTGCCATGCTGTTTTTTCTTCTTGTCGATGTTGGTGCGTTCACACGTTGCTTGAATTTTCCTTTTTTATCGTGTGTTTTTTTGTCATTTTCCATTGTTTTTTTCTTACAGGTCTCTTTATATCTTCAGGGGATTTTTTAGGGTGTTCTATTTTTCTTTGTTTTATATCATTTTTTTGTTTCTTTGTCATATTTCACTGCTTTGTTTTTCTTCCATTTTATTTCTTGGATTCACTTGTTTTTTTTCTTTTTTTTTTCTTTTTTCTCCGTTATTCTTCAATTTAGTTTCTTGCTTTCTCATTTTCATCGGTTTTTTCTTTCTTTCTTAGTATTTGTAGTTTTCATTCTTTTGCATTGGTTTTCTTCGAGTTTTTCTTTTCTTGGTCGGTTTTCACTCTTTTAACGTTGGTTTCTTCTGTTTTTAGTAATTTTTATCTTTCCTTTGTTTTCTTTGTTTCTTCCTCGGTTTTCTCTGTTTTGAAAAATGTTGATTAACATTTTTGAATACTTGATTAAAAAATTCAAATGCTTGATTAGATTTCATAAAATACATAATAAACATTTTTCATACACCTGTTTTTTGTATCCATTATTCATATAAATGAGAAACATTGTTTCAAGACACTTTTCTTCCAAATGCTTGATTAAATTTTTTCGAATACTTGATTAACATTTTTCAATTTCTTGATTACCATTTTTCAAATATATGATCAACTATTTTTATACACATTGTATATTTTGCGTATATAGTTTTTTGTATACATGAGAAACATATTCTATACATATTTAACATTTTTTAAATGCTTTCTTAACATTTGCAAATACTATTATAAAAACGTTCACCATGTATTTAAAAAACTATTCACAGTGTATTATAAAAACGTTCACCATGTATTTAAAAATGTTTGACATGCATTTTGTAATATTAGATTGAAAATTGTTCACAACGTATATATTCAAACATGTATTTGGCAGATGTTCAACGTGTGTTTGAAAAACAATGTGTGTCTGAAAGATATATGACGTGTATTAGAAAATATTCGGTGTACATTTTAGAAATTGTTATTTTGCATTCACGAAAACAAAAAAATAGTAAAATAATAAATAAACAACAAGAACAGAAATTATATAACCAATAAACATAAAAGATAAACCGGATTGAACCTTCCCATAACTGGGCAGAACGTTCCAAAACTGGCACAAAAAGTTCCCAATACCATTAAGTGTTACATTGCGCTACTGGGCTTCAGAGCCCCCCCCCCCCCACGTCGCCTAACCCTAGGCGGCACGAGCGGCGTCCCTCGCAGCGCCGCCGCCGGCCCCCACCTCCCCCCAACCCTCGCGTATATCCCCTCGCCGCCGCCGGAGGCCATCACCAGGCAAAGCTGGGTCGTGGCGACGGGGGGGGGGGGGGGGGGGGGGGGGGGGGAGGGGGTCTCTCCCCCAGGGCGTGGCGCCCTCTCCCACCCTGACGCGCGATCTGGTGGCGTACCCCTACAGGCGGCGGCGGCAGTCCCCACCACCTGCGGCTCCTCCGGCGGCCGGCGCCCCCCCCCCCCCCCCCCGTGCTGCGGCTCCGCCTCTCCATCAACCCCTCCCCCCCCCCCCCCCCCCCCGCGCGTGAGCTTCGGGTCAACCACCTCCCACCCACCCCAGCGCGATCTGGTGAAGCTCCTCGACCGGCAGCGACTTCCCCGGCCCCCTGTGGCTCCTCCGGCGGCGGGGCTTCCCACATGTGATGCGGCTCCCTCCACCACCAACACCCCCTCCGCACCTCGGGCAGTGGCCTTGGAGGCTGCTGGTGCTGCCCGGCAGGGGCGTCTCCTACCCGGTGGCCATGTGGACCCGCGCCCCCTCCTGAACCCACGACCGGCCAGGGGGCTCCGTACTCGGCATACCCGGGAGCTGCACCCTTTCCGGCTCCTTCGGCTCGCCGAAGCCTCGGTGCCCCCGCACCCCCACCCTGCTGTGTCCTTGGTGGCTGTCCATACCGACCCCATCTTTGATTCGGTACACTCGGGGAGTTGCGTCCCCCCTTTCCAGCTCCTTGGGTCGTCGGCATCCTTGTTGCTCCGGTCCCGATGACCCAGATCTGCGCTACCCTCTAGATCTTGGTCCATGCGGGCCTCCGGCCATCATCACCCAGCCGCCCACCTCCGTGCCTCATCTGTCCATCCATTCACTGCTTCGTTGCTCGCGCGTCCAGCGGTGCCTGTTGCCTCTCTGTTGGCGAGCGTGGCTCCCCTTCCTGTGGTCGTGGTTTCGTCCTATGCCCAACTCCTCTTCTCGGACCCATGCTCTGATGGCTTGGGATTGCTCGGACTCTGGCCAGGAGAAATCCCTGCATTCTATGCTGTGCAGCGGCGACACCCACGGGTACCGTCCCCTTCTTGGAGGCGTTGCCATTTCCGTTATCTGGGATTCTGGGTCCCTCTTCGAGCATCAGGGGAAACCTAGGTCCGGTTTTCTGGATTGGACGGCGACAGCGTCTCGGCACCGTACTCCTTCATGAAGGCGTTGTCTGGTTGCTCGTGGCGTCCTTGGGTCTGGATCTGGAGATATTGGTCGTTGTGCTGTTGGTCTGAGCTACTTCTTAGGATGGCGAGTTTAGCTTTGTTTTTTTTCTTGTTTGGGCCGAGCATCCCATGTCTCTCTGCTCCTCGCACCATGTTCATGAAGGAAATATGCCCTAGAGGCAATAATAAAGTTGTTATTAATATTTCATTATATCATGATAAATGTTTATTATTCATGGTAGAATTGTATTAACCGGAAACTTAGTACATGTGTGAATACATAGACAAAACTGAGTGTCCCTCTACTTGACTAGCTCGTTAATCGAAGATGGTTAAGTTTCCAGACCATAGACATGTGTTGTCATTTGATGAATGGGATCACATCATTAGAGAATGATGTGATGGCCAAGTGTGAAGGGCAAGACCCATCCGTTAGCTTAGCATAAATGATCGTTTAGTTTTATTGCTATTGCTTTCTTCATGACTTATACATGTTCCTCTGACTATGAGATTATGCAACTCCCGAATACCGGAGGAACACCTTGTGTGCTATCAAACGTCACAACGTAACTGGGTGATTATAAAGATGCTCTACAGGTGTCTCCGATGGTGTTTGTTGAGTTGGCATAGATCGAGATTAGGATTTGTCACTCCGTGTATCGAAGAGGTATCTTTGGCCCTCTCGGTAATGCACATCACTATGAGCCTTGCAAGCAATGTGACTAATGAGTTAGTTACAAGATGATGCGGAACGAGTAAAGAGACTTGCCGGTAACGAGATTGAACTAGGTATGAGGATACCGACGATTGAATCTCGGGCAAGTAACATACCGATGACAAAGGGAATGATGTATGTTGTTATGCGGTTTGACCGATAAAGATCTTCGTAGAATATGTAGGAGCCAATATGATCATCCAGGTTCCGCTATTGGTTATTGACCAGAGATGTGTCTCGGTCATGTCTACAGAGTTCTCCAACCCGTAGGGTCCGCACGCTTAACGTTCGATGACGATTTGTATTATGAGTTATGATATTTGATGACCGGAGATTGTTCGGAGTCCCGGATTAGATCACGGACATGATGAGGAGTCTCGAAATGGTCGAGAGGTAAAGATTCATATATTGGAAGGTTATATTCAGACATCGGAATGGTTCCGAGTTATCCGGGTATTTTTCCGAAGTACCGAGGGGTTACCGGAACCCCTGGGGTGGTTAATGGGCCTTAGTGGGCTTTACTGGAGAGAGGGAAGAAGGGCCACGAGGTGGCACACGCTGCTTCCTCTTGAGCACGGCGTTGGTTTTCCCTTGAAGTGGACAGGGTGATGCAGCAAAGTAGCGTAAGTTTTTTTCCCTCAGTTTTTGAGAACCAAGGTATCAATCCAGTAGCAGGCTACATGCAAGTCGCCTTGTACCTACACAAATAAATAAGAACCTTGCAACCAACGCGATAAAGGGGTTGTCAATCCCTTCACGGCCACTTGCAAAAGTGAGATCTGAAAGAGATAATAAGATAAATATTTTTGGTTTTTTTATGATATAGATTGTAAGTAAAGATTGCAAAGTAAAATAGATTGGAAACTTATATGATGGAAAATAGACCCGGGGGCCATAGGTTTCACTAGTGGCTTCTCTCAAGATAGCATCTACGGTGGGTGAACAAATTACTGTTGAGCAATTGATAGAAAAGCGCATAGTTATGAGAATATCTAGGCATGATCATGTATATAGGCATCACGTCCGTGGCAAGTAGACCGAAACGATTCTGCATCTAATACTATTACTCCACACATCGAACGCTATCCAGCATGCATCTAGAGTATTAAGTTCATAAGAACAGAGTAACGCATTAGGCAAGATGATATGATGTAGAGGGATAAACTCGCAATATGATATAAACCCCACCTTTTTATCCTCGATGGCAACAATACAATACGTGCCTTGCTGCGCCTGCTGTCACTGGGAAAGGACACCGCAAGATTGAACCCAAAGCTAAGCACTTCTCCCATTGCAAGAAAGAATAATCTAGTAGGCCAAACCAAACTGATAATTCGAAGAGACTTGCAAAGATATCAAGTCATACATAAAAGAATTCAGAGGAGATTCAAATATTGTTCATAGATAATCTTGATCATAGACCCACAATTCATCGGATCTCGACAAACACACCTCAAAAAGAATTACATCGAATCGATCTCCAAGAGAATCAAGGAGAACTTTGTATTGATATCCAAAGAGAGAGAAGAAGCCATCTAGCTAATAACTATGGACCCGAAGGTCTGTGGTAAACTACTCACACATCATCGGAGAGGCTATGGTGTTGATGTAGAAGCCCTCCGTGATCGATTCCCCCTCCGGCGGAGCGCCGAAAAAGTCCCAAAGATGGGAACTCATGGGTACAGAAGGTTGCGGCGGTGGAAATAGGGTTTCGTGGTGCTCTCGGATGTTTTCGGGGTATATGAGTATATATAGGCGAAAGAAGTCGGTTGGGGGAGCCACGAGGGGCCCACGAGGGTGGGGGGCGTGCCCACCCCCCTGGGGCGCCTCCCTGCCTCGTGGCTTCCTCGCTGCTTCCTTGACTTCCACTCCAAGTCTCCTGGATTGCATTTGTTCCAATAATCACTCTCCCGAAGATTTCATTCCGTTTGGATTCCGTTTGATATTCCTTTTCTGCGAAACATTGAAATAGGCAAAAAAAACAGCAATTTGCACTGGGCCTTTGGTTAGTAGGTTAGTCCGAAAAATAATATAAAAGTGTATAATAAAGCCCATTAAACATCCAAAACAGATAAGATAATAGCATGGAACAATAAAAAATTATAGATACGTTGGAGACGTATCAAGCATCCCCGAGCTTAATTCCTGCTCGTGATCGAGTAGGTAAATGATAAAAACAGAATTTTTGATGTGGAATGCTACCTAGCATATTTTTCAATGTAATTTTCTTTATTGTGGCATGAATGCTCAGATCCAAAAGATTCAAGATAAAAGTTTAATATTGACATAAAAATAATAATACTTCAAGCATACTAACTAAGCAATCATGTCTTCTCAAAATAACATGGCCAAATAAAGTTCATCCCTACAAAATCATATAGTTTGGTCATGCTCCATTTTCGTCACACAAGAATGCTCTCATCATGCACAACCCCGATGACAAGCCAAGCAATTGTTTCATACTTTAGTAATCTCAAACTTTTTCAACCTTCACGCAATACATGAGCGTGAGCCATGGATATAGCACTATGGGTGGAATAGAATATAATGATGGGGGTTATGTGGAGAAGACAAAAAAGGAGAAAGTCTCACATTGACGCGGCTAATCAACGGGCTAGGGAGATGCCCACCAATTGATGTCAATGCAAGGAGTAGGGATTGCCATGCAACGGATGCACTAGAGCTATAAATGTATGAAAGCTCAACAAAAGAAACTAAGTGGGTGTGCATCCAACTTGCTTGCTCACGAAGACCTAGGGCATTGGAGGAAGCCCATTGTTGGAATATACAAGCCAAGTTCTATAATGAAAAATTCCCACTAGTATATGAAAGTGACAAAATAAGAGACTCTCTATCATAAAAATCATGGTGCTACTTTGAAGCACAAGTGTGGAAAAGGATAGTAACATTGTCCCCTTTTTTTTCTTTTTTTCTTCTTTTTTTTGGGACTTTCCTTTTTTTATTTGGCCTTTTTTTATTGGGACAATGCTCTAATAATGATGATCATCACACATCTATTCAATTACAACTCAATGATTACAACTCGATACTTAGAACAAAATATGACTCTACATGGATGCCTCCGGCGGTGTACCGGGATGGGCAATGAATCAAGAGTGACATGTATGATGAATTATGAATGTTGGCTTTGCCACAAATACGATGTCAACTACATGATCATGCAAGGCAATATGACAATGATGAAGCGTGTCATAATAAATGAAACGGTGAAAAGTTGCATGGCAATATATCTCGGAATGGCTATGGAAATGCCATAATAGGTAGGTATGGTGGCTGTTTTGAGGAAGATATAACGAGGTTTATGTGTGATAGAGCGTATCATATCACGGGGTTTGGATGCACCGGCGAAGTTTGCACCAACTCTCAAGGTGAGAAAGGGCAATGCACGGTACCGAAGAGGCTAGCAATGATGGAAAGGTGAGAGTGCGTATAATCCATGGACTCAACATTAGTCATAAAGAACTCACATACTTATTGCAAAAATCTACAAGTCATCAAAAACCAAGCATTACGCGCATGCTCCTAGGGGGATAGATTGGCAGGAAAAGACCATCGCTCGTCCCCGACCGCCAGTCATAAGGATGACAATCAAAGAACACCTCATGTTTCAAATTTGTCACACAACGTTTACCATATGTGCATGCTACGGGGCTTGCAAACTTCAACACAGGTATTTCTCAAATTCACAATTACTAAACTAGCACAACTCTAATATTACCATCTTCATATCTCAAAATGATCATCAAGTATCAAACTTCTCATAGTATTCAATGCACTTTTTATGAAAGTTTTTGTTATACCAATCTTGGATGCCTATCATATTAGAACTAATTTTATAGCCAAAGAAAATTACCATGCTGTTCTAAAGGACTCTCAAAATAATATAAGTGAAGCATGAGAGATCAATAATTTCTATAAAATAAAACCACCACCGTGCTCTAAAAGATATAAGTGAAGCACTAGAGCAAAACTATGTAGCTCAAAAGATATAAGTGAAGCGCATAGAGTATTCTAATAAATTCCGATTCATGTGTGTCTCTCCAAAAGGTGTGTACAGAAAATATGATTGTGGTAAACTAAAAAGAAAAGACTCAAAGCATACAAGACACTCCAAGCAAAACACATATCATGTGGTGAATAAAAATATAGCATCAAGTAAAGTTACTGATGGACGAAGACGTAAGAGGGGATGCCTTCCGGGGCATCCCCAAGCTTAGGCTTTTGGTTGTCCATGAATTTTACCTTGGGGTGCCTTGAGCATCCCCAAGCTTAGGCTCTTGCCACGCCTTATTCCATAATCCATCAAATCTTTACCCAAAAACTTGAAAACTTCACAACACAAAACTCAACAGAAAATCTCATGAGCTCCGTTAGCGAAATAAAACAAACCACCACTATAAGGTACTGTAATGAACTCATTCTTTATTTATATTGGTGTTAAAACTACTGTATTCCAACTTCTCTATGGTTCATACCCCCCCGATACTAGCCATAGATTCATCAAAATAAGCAAACAACACACGAAGAATAGAATCTGTCAAAAACAGAACAGTCTGTAGTAATATGTATCTAACGCAAACTTCTGTAACTCAGAAACATCTACCAAAATAGGACGACCTATATAATTTGTTTTTTGATCTACTGCAATTGGAATAATTATTTTATCACTTTCTGGTGATTATTAACAATTATTTTCGTGAGCAGAAACTTTCTGACTTTTTCAGCAAGATCAAATAATTATCTATCAAGAAGATCCTATAGGTTTAACTTGGCACAAACACTAATTAAAACATAAAACCAAATCGAACCAGAGGCTAGATGAATTATTTACTTTTAAACAGAACCAAAAAGCAAGAAACAAAAATAAAATTGGGTTGCCTCCCAACAAGCGCTATCATTTAACGCCCCTAGCTAGGCATAAAGGCAAGAATAGATCTAGGTATTATCATCTTTGGTATGCAATCCATAAGTGGCTCTCATAATAGATTCATAAGGTAATTTAATTTTCTTTCTAGGAAAGTGTTCCATGCCTTTCCTTAACGGAAATTGGAATCTAATATTTCCTTCTTTCATATCAATAATTGCACCAATCATTCTAAGGAAAGGTCTACCAAGAATAATAGGACATGTCGGATTGCAATCTATGTCAAGAACAATGAAATCTACGGGCACATAATTCCTATTTGCAACAATAAGAACATCATTAATCCTTCCCATAGGTTTCTTAACGGTGGAATCCGCAAGATGCAAGCTTAAAGAACAATGATCTAATTCACGGAAACCTAACACATCACACAAAGTTTTTGGAATCGTGGAAACACTAGCACCCAAATCACACAAAGCATAGCATTCATGATCTTTAATTTTAATTTTAATAGTAGGTTCCCATTCATCATAAAGTTTTCTAGGGATAGAAACTTCTAATTCAAGTTTTTCTTCATAAGATTGCATTAAAGCATCAACGATATGTTGGGTAAAAGCTTTATTTTGACTATAAGCATGAGGAGGATTTAACACGGATTGCAACAAAGGAAATACAATCTATCAAAGAGCAATTATCATAATTAAATTCCTTGAAATCCAAAATAGTGGGTTCATTGCTACGTAAAGTTTTGACCTCTTCAATCCCACTTTTACCAATTTTTGCATCAAGACCTAAAAACTCCGAATCATTGGGACGCCTTCTAACAAAAGTTGACTCATCTCCAGTCCCATCATTATCAAGATTCATATTGGAAAACAAAGATTTAATAGGAAACATGTCAATAACTTTTAGATCCTCATCCTTATTGTCATGAAAACTAGAAGAACGCACTTTCATAAAGCAATCCTTTTTAGCACGCATCCTAGCGGTTCTTTCTTTGCACTCATCAATGGAAATTCTCATAGCTTTGAGAGACTCATTGATATCATGCTTAGGTGGAATAGATCTAAGGTTCAAAGAATCAACATCAAGAGAAATTCTATCCACGTTCCTGGCCAATTCATCAATCTTAGGCAATTTTTCTTCAAGCAAAGCATTGTAATTCTTTTGAGAAATCATAAATTCTTTAAACTAGTCTCAAAATTAGAGGGCAACTTATTAAAATTTCCATAAGAATTGTTGTAGGAATTACCATAATTATTAGAGGAATTAGTAGGAAAGTTTCCTCTATACGCGTTGTTACCAAAATTGTTCCTACCAACAAAATCACATCCATAGATTCATTATTATTCTCTATCAAACTGGACAAAGGCATTTCATTAGGATCGGAAGAAACACTCTTATTAGCAAACAATTTCATAAGTTCATCCATCATTCCACTCAAAACATTAATCTCTTCTATCGCACGAACCTTTTTACTAGCAGATCTTTCGGTGTGCCATTGAGAATAATTAACCATAATATTATCTAGGAGTTTAGTTGCTTCTCCTAAAGTGATTTCCATAAAAGTGCCTCCCGCGGCCGAATCTAAAAAATTTCTAGAAGCAAAATTCAATCCAGCATAATTTTTTTGTATAATCATCCATAAATTCAAACCATGTGTAGGACAATTACGTATCATTAATTTCATCCTCTCCCAAGCTTGTGCAACATGCTCATGATCAAGTTGCTTAAAATTCATAATATCGTTTCTAAGAGAGATGATCTTAGCGGGAGGAAAATACTTAGAGATAAAAGCATCTTTGCACTTATTCCATGCATCAATACTATTTTTAGGCAAAGATGAAAACCAAGTTTTAGCACGATCTCTAAGAGAAAACGGCAATAGCTTAAATTTAACAATATCATTATCCACGTCTTTCTTCTTTTGCATATCACACAAATCAACAAAGTTGTTTAGATGGGTAGCGACACCTTCACTAGGAAGGCCAGAGAATTGATCTTTATGACAAGATTCAACAAACCATCATTAATTTCACAAGATTCAGCATCGGTAATGGGAGCAATCGGAGTGCTAAGAAAATCATTGTTGCTGGTATTGGAAAAGTCACACAATTTAGTATTGTCTTGAGCCATCGTGACAAACAATCCAACACACAAGCAAACAAGAAGCAAAAGAAAAGAGGCGAACGAAAAAGAGGGCGAATAAAACGGCAAAGGTGAAGTGGGGGAGAGGAAAACGAGAGGAAAATGGCAAATAATGTAATGCGAGGGATAAGAGTTTGTGATGGGTACTTGGTGTGTCTTGACTTGGCGTAGATCTCCCCGCCAACGACGCTAGAAATCGCACGTTGGCGGGAGATCAAATCTTGACTTGACTTGGCGTAAACCTCCCCGGCAACGGCGCCAGAAATCCTTCTTGCTACCTCTTGAGCACTGCGTTGGTTTTCCCTTGAAGAGGAAAGGGTGATGCAGCAAAGTACCATAAGTATTTCCCTCAGTTTTTGAGAACCAAGGTATCAATCCAGTAGGAGGCTACATGCAAGTCGCCTTGTACCTACACAAACAAATAAGAACCTTGCAACCAACGCGATAAAGGGGTTGTCAATCCCTTCACGGCCACTTGCAAAAGTGAGATCTGAAAGAGATAATAAGATAAATATTTTTGGTATTTTTATGATATAGATTGAAAGTAAAGATTGCAAAGTAAAATAGATTTTAAACTTATATGATGCAAAATAGACCCGGGGGCCATAGGTTTCACTAGTGGCTTCTCTCAAGATAGCATCTACGGTGGGTGAACAACTATCGAGCAATTGATAAAAAAGCGCATAGTGATGAGAATATCTAGGCATGATCATGTATATAGGCATCACGTCCGTGACAAGTAGACCGAAA
The DNA here is from genome assembly GCF_002575655.3 of Aegilops tauschii subsp. strangulata. Classification (NCBI taxonomy): domain Eukaryota; kingdom Viridiplantae; phylum Streptophyta; class Magnoliopsida; order Poales; family Poaceae; genus Aegilops; species Aegilops tauschii. Next base: position 3,097,997 of record NC_053040.3, on the reverse strand, counting down.
TGATTCTGCATCTACTACTGTTACTCCACACATCGACCGCTATCCAGCATGCATCTAGAGTATTAAGTTCATAAGAACAGAGTATTGCATTAGGCAAGATGACATGATGTAGAGGGATAAACTCAAGCAATATGATATAAACCCTATCTTTTTATCCTCGATGGCAACAATACAATACGTGCCTTGCTGCCCCTGCTGTCACTGGGAAAGGACACCACAAGATTGAACCCAAAGCTAAGCACTTCTCCCATTGCAAGAAAGATCAATCTAGTAGGCCAAACCAAACTGATAATTCGAAGAGACTTGCAAAGATATCAAATCATACATAAAAGAATTCAGAGGAGATTCAAATATTGTTCATAGATACTCTTGATCATAAACCCACAATTCATCAGATCTCGACAAACACACCGCAAAAAGAATTACATCGAATAGATCTCCAAGAGAATCAAGGAGAACTTTGTATTTAGATCCAAAGAGAGAGAACAAGCCATCTAGCTAATAACTATGGACCCAAAGGTCTGTGGTAAACTACTCACACATCATCGGAGAGGCTATGGTGTTGATGTAGAAGCCCTCCGTGATTGATTCCCCCTCCGGCGGAGCGCCGAAAAAGGCCCAAAGATGGGATCTCATGGGTACAGAAGGTTGCGGCGGTGGAAATAGGGTTTCGTGGTGCTCTCGGATGTTTTCGGGGTATATGAGTATATATAGGCGAAAGAAGTCGGTTGGGAGAGCCACGAGGGGCCCACGAGGGTGGGGGGCGTGCCCACCCCCCTGGGGCGCCTCCCTGCCTCGTGGCTTCCTCGCTGCTTCCTTGACTTCCACTCCAAGTCTCCTGGATTGCGTTTGTTCCAAAAATCACTCTCCCGAAGGTTTCATTCCATTGGGATTCCGTTTGATATTCCTTTTCTGTGAAACACTGAAATATTCAAAAAACAACAATTTGCACTGGGCCGTTGGTTAGTAGGTTAGTCCCAAAAATAATATAAAAGTGTATAATAAAGCCCATTAAACATCCAAAACAGATAAGATAATAGCATGGAACAATAAAAAAATTATAGATACATTGGAGATGTATCACGCGCCTCCCCCCTGCCCAAACCGAATTGGACAAGAGGTGGGGGCGCGGCCCCCTCCTTCTCCTTCTTCCCTCCTTCCTTTCCCTCGGGTGGAAGAAAGGAAAAGGGGGGCCGAATCCTACTTGTTGGACTGGGAGTCCAAGTAGGACTCCCCCCTTGGCGCGCCCCTCCTGGCCACCGGCCTCTCTCCCTCACTCCTTTATATACGTGGCTAGGAGGCACCCCAAAGCACAACAGACAATCTCTTAGCCGTGTGCGGTGCCCCCCTCCACAGTTTAACACCTCGGTGATATCATCGTAGTGCTTAGGCGAAGCCCTGCGTCGGTAACTTCATCATCACCGTCGCCACGCCGTCGTGCTGACGGAACTCTCCCTCTTCCTCAACTGGATGAAGAGCTCGAGGGACGTCATCGTGCTGAACGTGTGCTGAACACGGAGGTGCCGTACGGTCGGTACTTGGATCGGTTGGATCATGAAGATGTTCGACTACATCAACCGCGTTACTAAATGCTTCCGCTTTCGGTCTACCAGGGTACGTGGACACACTCTCCCGTCTCGTTGCTATGCTTCTCCTAGATAGATCTTGCGTGATCGTAGGAAATATTTTGAATTACTATGTTCCCCAATAGTGGCATCCGAGCCAGGTCTATGCGTAGATGTTATATGCACGAGTAGAACACAATGAGTTGTGGGCGATAATAGTCATACTGCTTACCACCAACGTCTTACTTTGATGCGGCGGTATTGTTGGATGAAGCAGCAAGGACCGACATAACATGACTGCGTTCATGAGACTGGTTCTACCGACGTGCTTCGCACATAGGTGGCTAGCGGGTGTCTGTTTCTCCAACTTTAGTTGAATCGAGTTAGACTACGGCCGGTCCTTGTTGAAGGTTAAAACAGCACACTTGACAAAAAATCGTTGTGGTTTTGATGCGTAGGTAAGAACGGTTCCTGCTAGAAGCCCGTAGCAGCCACCACTAGTAGAAAAAGGGTCAAATGTCAAGCACATTAGTGCCGGTTTGCTTTTGAGCCGGCACTAATGTGTGCATTAGTGCCGGTTCCAACGGCTAGCCAGCCGCTTTCATTAGAACCGGTTCGTGGCCGACCTTTAGCACCGGTTCGTGCCACGGACCGGTACTAAAGTGAGTGGTGGCAGGATGTTGTCAGTCCGGGGCCCCTCCAGCACCTTTAGTACCGGTTCATGGCACGAACCGGTGCTAAAGGTCGTCCTACATAAGCCCTTCGTCCACTCGAGCTCGCTCTGTTCTTCCTCTTTCCCCTCTCCTCTCTGTTCTTCCCCTCTTCCTCTCGAGCTCATCACACATTTTGCCCAAAATTTGTCAAGATTTGAAGGCCCCCATCCATTCAAATGATCACAAAGGTTAGCAACTTTGTCCTTTCATCTCTCATTGCTATATTACCTCTTGCAATGCTTTGTATAGTGATTAATTTATGATCTTAGTAATTTGGTAGAAAATATATGTGCTAGTATTTGATTTATATGCAATTTGTGGTCAAAACTAACACTTAGTTTGCATATGTAGGTGTGGTTTACTTAGTGCCTTCTAAATCTCTGTCGTAACCACAGTCGATCGCCCGCACCGTTCCGTCGCCGGCACCACCTTGTGGTGAGCCTCTTGTTCATGAATGTTTTACATTACCAAATTGATGTTTGTGTGATTTGGATATATAGTTACTCGTATAATTATCTTACCCGTACGTTGTTTGTTATACATAGTGCCATGGTTTTGATATCCGTCCCCGTCGGCCCTCGTCCTTGTTATGATTCGGATGTGGTATATTCTCTTTTAAAACTAGTTGTTGCATTTCGTGTTTATGACAAATTATGCCCATCAAGTTGACATAGATATTTTTGTCTAGGAGGTTTGTGAACCGGAAATTCCAACCGACCCTATTGTCGAGAGGTTAAATCTAGTTGAAAGAGAAAACGAGTATTTGAAAGAAACATTGAAAAGAATTGAGGGGTAGAAGATGGAATTGGAGTTGCATGTTGCCGATGTCGTCGATGATCACAAGATCAAGATGGAGAAAATGCGCTTGAAGATTAGAAAGATTAGAAAATATGCCATTGATAGTGAGGCTTGGTATCATTATGCTGTTGGATCAATTGTTACCTTAGTTGCGATCTTGATCGCATTTGTTGTTGCATTTAAATTCTTTAGTTAGAGAGTTATTTGTTTGTTGCATTTAAGTCTTGTATGAACTTTATGTGTGAACTTTATGTATGAACTTGTATTAATTTGGTCTATTCGGTGTTGTGTAATGAAGATGAGCCGAAAATGGATGTACGATGACCGATGCTCTCCTGAGTTCATTAATGGCGTGCAAACTTTTCTGCTTGCGGCTGAGGCAAACAAGCGGGCGGATGGTTTTATGCCTTGTCCATGTTTAGTCTGTAAGAATGATCACAATTACTCTACGTCAAGAACGATTCACGTCCACCTGTTTAAGTCCGGTTTCATACCCCACTATAATGTTTGGACCAAGCACGGAGAAAGAGGGGTTATGATGGAAGACAATGAAGAAGAAGAGGACGGCGACAGCTATCCTGGCCATGGGTTCCCTGAATACGATGATACAACAATGGGGGAAGAAGCTGAGCCGGCAATGCGGGAAGAAGCTGAAGAAGAGGCATCAGATGAGCCCGCTGATGATCTAGGTCGGGCCATTGCCGATGCAAAGAGAAACTGTGCAAGTGATTTGGAGAAGAAGAAGTTGCAGCGCATGTTAGAGGATCACAAGAAATTGTTGTACCCGAATTGCGAAGCTGACAAGAAAAAGTTGGGCACCACACTGGAATTGCTGCAATGGAAGGCAGAGAATGGTGTATCTGACAAGGGATTTGGAAAGTTGTTGGTAATGATAAAGAATATGCTTCCAAAGGACAACGAATTGCCCGAGAGTACGTACTAAGCAAAGAAGGTTGTTTGCCCTCTAGGGTTAGAGGTGCAGAAGATACATGCATGCCCTAATGACTGAATCCTCTACCGTGGTGAGTACGAGGATTTGAACGCTTGCCCGGTATGCGGTGCATTGCGCTATAAGATCAGGCGCGATGACCCTGGTGATGTCGAGGGCGAGCACCTCAGGAAGAAGATTCCTGCCAACGTGATGGGGTATGCTCCTATAATACCACGGTTGAAATGTTTGTTCCAAAACAAAGAGCATGCCAAGGCGATGCGATGGCACAGAGAAGACCGTAAGAAAGACGGAAAGTTGAGAGTACCCGCTGACGGGTCGGAGTGGAGAAAAATTGAGAGAAAGTACGGGAAGGAGTTTGCAGATGACGCAAGGAACGTATGGTTTGGTCTAAGCGCAGATGGCATTAATCCTTTTGGGGAGCAGAGCAGCAACCATAGCACCTGGCCTGTGACTCTATGTTTGTATAACGTTCCTCCTTGGTTGTGCATGAAGCGGAAGTTCATTATGATGCCAGTGCTCATCCAAGGCCCTAAGAAACCCGGCAACGACATTGATGTGTACCTAAGGCCATTAGTTGAAGAACTCTTACAGCTGTGGAATGGAACAGGTGTACGTGCGTGGGATGAGCACATGGGGGAAGAATTTGACGTAAAGGCCTTGCTGTTCGTGACCATCAATGATTGGCCTGCTCTCAGTAACCTTTCAGGACAGACAAACAAGGGATACCGCGCATGCACGCACTGTTTGATGATACCGACAGTTTATATTTGGACAATTGTAAGAAGAATGTGTACCTGGGACATCGTCGATTTCTTCCGAGCAGGCATCCCGTAAGAAAGAAAGGCAAGCATTTCAAAGGTGAGGCGGATCACCGGACGAAGCCTTGCCACCGTACTGGTGCTGATGTACATGATATGGTCAAGGATTTGAAGGTAGTCTTTGGAAAGGGTCCTGGCGGACAACCTGTTCCGAATGACGCTGACGGACGCGCACCCATGTGGAAGAAGAAATCTATATTTTGGGACCTGCCCTATTGGAAAGATCTAGAGGTCCGCTCTGCAATCGACGTGATGCACGTGACGAAGAATCTTTGCGAGACCCTGCTTGGCTTCTTGGGCGTGTATGGGAAGACAAAAGATACACCTGAGGCACGGGAGGACCAGCAACGTATGCATGGAAAAGACGGCATACATCAGGGTCATGCCAGCTACGCTCTTACCAAACAAGAGAAGGAAATCTTCTTTGAATGCCTGCTCAGTATTAAGGTACCGTCTGGCTTCTCGTCGAATATAAAGGGAATAATAAACATGGCACAGAAAAAGTTCCAGAACCTAAAGTCTCATGACTGCCACGTGATTATGACGCAACTGCTTCCGGTTGCATTGAGGGGGCTTCTACCGGATAACGTTCGATTAGCCATTGTGAAGCTATGTGCATTCCTCAATGCAATCTCTCAGAAGGTAATCGATCCAGAAATCATACCAAGGTTAGAGAATGATTTGGTGCAATGTCTTGTCAGTTTCGAGTTGGTGTTCCCACCATCCTTCTTCAACATCATGACGCACGTCCTAGTTCACCTATCCGAAGAGATTAACGTTTTGGGTCCTGTATTTCTACACAATATGTTCCCCTTTGAGAGGTTCAGGGGAGTCTTAAAGAAATATGTTCATAACCGTGCTAGGCCAGAAGGAAGCATCTCCAAGGGCCATGAAAATGAGGAGGTCATTGAGTTTTGTATTGACTTTATTCCTGACCTTAAGCCGATTGGTGTTCCTGGATCGCGGCATAAGGGCGGACTGGATGGGAAAGGCACGCTAGGAGGGAATCAAAAAATATGTATGGACGGACATTCTCTCACTGAAGCACACTACACAGTTATACAGAATTCTGCCTTGGTGGCTCCGTATATGGACGAACGACACAAGAATTTTCTACGCTCCAAACACCTGGAGCGGTCTGATGACTGGATTACACGTGAACAAACCAGGAGTTTTGCCGGCTGGTTGCAGATACGTACCATGCATGACGCCTCTATTGAAGATGACCTGTACTCACTGTCCCAGTTACCATCTTCGAATATAATGACTTTCAAAGGGTACGAGATAAATGGTAATACATTTTACACGATCGCCCAAGATAAGAAGAGCACCAACCAAAACAGTGGTGTCCGCTTTGATGCAACAACCAAGACGGGAAAGGAAACATATTATGGTTACATAGAGGAGATATGGGAACTTGACTATGGACGTGGTTTGAAGTTCCCTTTGTTTCGGTGCAAATGGGTCAATATGACACGATATGGGGTAACGGAAGACCCGAAGTATGGAATGACAACAGTGGATCTCAACAATCTTGCATATGTAGACGACCCATTCGTCCTAGCTAATGATGTGGCATAGGTTTTCTATGTGAAGGATATGTCTACCAAGCCGAGAAAAAGAAAAGATAAGGGAGCGAATGCATCATACGATGAGCCAAAGCGCCACATAGTTCTTTCTGGGAAGAGAAACATCGTGGGAGTGGATGACAAGACAGACATGTCAAAAGATTATGAAAAGTTTGATGAAATTGCTCCATTCACAGTGAATATTGACCCGAGCATCCAGTTAAATGATGAAGATTTTCCATGGCTACGGCGCAAAGGGACACACGCAAAGAAAAAGTTTCACACCCAAAGATCTGGGAAGTGATCGGCTTCACTATCATCACTTTCTTCTGTGTTTCACACCCAGGAGGGAATCTCTGTAATAGTTAGGGTAGTTATGTGTTTTGGCATTTGAAACGCGAAGAAATTTTATGTGCAAACAAATTCTTTCATGCATTTACTGATTTTTGAGCTAAATGACCCTGAAATTGAAAAGCATTTCAAATGAACTCAGAAAAGGTTGAAAGTTGGCATGGTATCATAATTTCACCCACATAGCATGTGCAAAAAAGTAGAGAGGGTTACCGCAAAAACTGGATGCACTTCCTGTACAAAATGGACATTCTCTTTCGAAGTATCAGGGTTTCGGACGAAAACTCATCGGTTACAAAGGCATTTCATTTTTAAATAACCTAAGCATTACCAAATTGAATATAATGATAAAACACACTAATATTAAACATAAGATAAAAGAATCACTGAAAAATCTATTTTCAAAGTTAAGTTATTCACAAACTAGTGATTCACACAAATTTCAAGTAATTCAAAATGTAAACTATTCAAATTTGTAAACTACCGGCACTAATAGAAAGTTTGTACTTTTTTGTACCTAAAGCAAAAATATTCACAAAGAAACTCTAAATACAGCAAAAAAAAAACTCAAAAATAAATAAAACAAAAATAAATAAAGCAAAAAAAAAAGAAAATAAAAAAGCCCGCCTACTGCGCCACAGCGGCCTGCATACGACTAGAAACCCAACCTGTTGTTGGGCCAGGATGCGGGCCCGCAAAGGCCCAGTAGGCCCACAGGGCAGCACAGAACATTTAGGCCCAGTAGGCCTGCTTTGGAGAGGAGCTCGAGAGAGCTACCGCACTGGGGCTTATAAACTAGTGCGGGCGCCCCTCAGCTAGCGAGGTGGGACTAAACTTGCCGCACCGCACCTGCGCCAGTGCACCCCTTTAGTACTGGGTGGTGGCTCCAACCGGTACTAAAGGGGGGGCCTTTAGTACCGGTTGCAGCCACCACCCGGTACTAAAGGGGTGCGCTTCCCGCCGCTTGGCCTGGCCAAAATCGACCTTTAGTACCGGTTGGTGGCTCCAACCGGTAGTAAAGGCCCCTCCTATATAAACAACACTTACAAAAATTTCGTCAGTGTCCTCCCACTTCTGTCTGCTTCATCGCCGCCGCCCCGTCCCGCGCCGTCGCCGCCGCCGTCGCGCCGTCCCCGTCGACTCCGCGCCTCCCCCGTCCTCGTTGCGCCGTCCGCGTCGCCGGCCCGTCCCCATCCCCGCAATAGCCCGCGTCCCCGTCCCCGCACCGGCCCGCGTCGCCGTCGCCGTCGTCGTCGCCTCGACCTCGCCTGCGCTGTGAGCCTCTGTCCCCCCTCTCCTCTCCCTCCAATCGAAGCCGCCGCGCGCGCCGCCGGCGCCGTCGCCTAGACTTGCCGTCGCCGTCGCCTGCACACACAACACATACACACACACACACCATACACACACACAATTTTTGTTCTGTTTTTAGTTTTTAGTTTTTCTGTTTTTAGTTTTTAGTTTTTCTGTTATTAGTTATTAGTTTTTTAGTTTTTTTAGTTTTTTCTGTATTAATGTTATAGAAATGTTAGTTTTTTCTGTATTAATGTTATAGAAATGTTTGTTATATAGAAATTGTAGGAGATATGCCCTAGAGGCAATAATAAATGATATTATTTATCTCCGAGTTCATAATTATGTTTCTGTTCCATGCTATAACTGCTATGGTTCTCGAGTCTGCAATAACCACGAGGCTCGGAGGAAGACTCATATGCACGTGTGGAATAATAAACGGTAAAATGTATTCCTAGTCTGGCCTCTAAGACTAGCTCAAGTGTTGCATGATGGTTATGTTTTCCTGATCATGGGCATGTCTATGTCAGCAACCTTGAGGGCATAATGTTAAGAGAACATTTGTGTTGAATCGACCCGACATGATGTTATGCTATGAGATTCATTCGTCACAAGTTTATTGGTACATAACACAGAGATGGTTAACGTTTGCATGATTCCTTAGACCATGAGAGTATCGAGTTTCTTCATGCTTGCTTCATGAACTTTGGGGTTTGTTAAACGTCATCCGTAAATGGGTGGCTATTACGGCGGCTTACGGGTTCATGGAAAAGTGTGTCAAGTAACTTGATAGCTCAAGATTGGGATTTGCTCCTCCGACGATGGAGAGATATCTCTGGGCCCTCTCGGTGTTACGGTATCCATCATCGTCTGGCCAGACACTTTGTGATTTGATCACGGGGATGCCGGAACACGATAACGAGAAAAGAGAACAATACCGGTAACGAGGTAACTAGCATAGTGGACAAGTTGTTGATCCACGGGAATGCCAACATGTCTCACCTCGGGTATTTGTAACATATCGCGAAGCAACAGGAATAGCACACGGCAACTAGAGGTTCACTCGAATATTTATTCGTGTGGGTATAGGGGTCAATATGGGTGTCCACGGCTCCGATGTTGATCATTGATCGGAAGGGGTTCCGGGTCATGTCTATACTTCACCGAACCTATAGGGTCACACGCTTAAGGGTCATCTATCTGCTGAATACTAGACAGGGAGTCTGAGAGAAAATCACCGAAAAAGTTTCGGACACCGAAAAGTTTCGGACAGCGGAATCGTACCGCAGAGAGAGGTCATCGGATAAGTTTCGATGATACCGAAAAGTTGTTTCGGGATACACCATTAAGTCAAATTGGTTTCGGCACATGCCTGATAATTCTTGGAGGATGCCAGAATCATTCTGGAAGCTTTTTGGAATTTTCTGAGATAAAAACCGAAAATGTTCCGGAGCTGCCGGAGCCACTTCAGATGCGTTTCGCAGATGAAAATCACTACAACCGGAATTGTTTCGGAACGCGTTGAAAATCATTTTAGTGGGTACTGGAAATGTTCTTAGCCCACATAAATATTTTCAGTTCGATCAGACGCTGAAAAATGTCGTCGTGAATAGTGAAAATCAGCTTTATGGTTACTTTATGGAAAGCCACCTTTTGGGGCTTTGCTCCAAAAGATCTTGGGGATGACATGGATGGATAGGAGCCATTTTTTGGGCCCCTCATGGGTGTGTGGCCGCCACATGGGGTATCCCCCCTTGGGGACCCTCTTGTTCCTTGGTTTCACTCCTAGGCCCTTGTGGAAGGACTTCATTCATGTGCATTTTGGGTTTTTTGTGAAACTACCCTACCCCCTTGGGATTTCCTATAAATAGAGGTGGAGGGGCAGCCCTCCACACTCATCCCTTGCTCTCATACACATGCCATGCATTATCTGGCTTCTTCTCTCCCTCCCACGAAAAGAGTTTCGTAGAGCCGTAAGGCTGTCTGGGTTCCGGCAGGAACTAGTTCTGGACGGCGAAGCCCTGCCGGATAGATGACACCGTATGTGTGCAACTCTGTAGAGAGATCGTAGTTTTGGTCTTAGTTCGTGAGTGCCTCCCGAAGGGCTGTCCGTGTGACCGTCCGAGTTTCGAAGGTCCTCCCGAAGGGCTGTCCGAGTGACCGTTCGAGTTTCGAAGGTCCTCCCGAAGGGCTGTCCGCGACACCGTCCGGGGGGCTGTTCGACCGCCTCCTGGAGGGCTGTCTGAGGAGCAGATGAGGGTATACATCCTCGCGGTTGGGAGGTTGTAAATCCTAGCTGCGGGGATCTGCACCGCCGATCGTCATCGACTCTACTTCCCGCTGCACTACGAGTCGGTAACGAAAAAGATCAAACCATGTATGCAGTCTCCATAGTGGTCCTGGGCTGGTGCGTAGGTCGGAAAATTTTTGTTTTCTGCTGCGTTCCCCTACAGTGGCATCAAGAGCCGTGCTATGCGTCGATGCAGGTTTCGATCTAGAATACATGGAGATGTATGGGTATTGCATAATATAATTAGGTAGTAGATGAGATCTATTGCTGAAAATTATTTATGCGAGTGACAGATGAAATCTGTTACCCGAGGTTCTTGTTGCTTCCCTAGAATTTGCGTTTGCTCAATCTCGAGACAGCATGGTGGAATTTGACAAAGTTCTGGCAATCCGTGATCCTGATTGATCATGGAAGTGCTATCAGTTCTTTGGGTTCTGCCGTAGTCAAAAGAAAGATGAAATTCGCAGATGAAAGGGCATTGCAGATATGATCTGCACGGGGGTCATGCGTATGACGAAGTTTAGTATGGGGCTCGAGATTTAATTATCCCGTGTTTCATACACCCCGAGATGTTAATCTAGCAACCTGAATAATCATACTTGATGATTAAACGTTGGTAGCTGCGGTTTAAGTCAAAACCTTAGAAGCCACGTAAAATAAAATTTTGCATAAACCTATTAGAGGCGTCTAACTTGGTTTTGCAGGATGTGCATGTGATGTGGTATAGCAGTGCTCATACTAATTCGATTATGTATGAGATGACTATATGATGTAATTTGATTAACATGACCTGCGTGTCATGATTCGGCATGATGGCTGGAGCCATATGATTGCATTTTAATGACCTGCGTGTCAACCTTGTTGTAATGCATTATTTTGTTAGCTATAGAGATAGCAATATTATCTGGTGCATCGATATGGTGGTGGCAATCTTCGTGAAGGTGACCACCGACGCGAATGCCGAAGACGAAGAAATGAAATACTTCTCCGTCAGAAAGGGCTATACCATATCATGCTATTATGAATTGCCTGAGATGTTTATCCCTTATGATGCACCCTTCTTGATTGCGCAGTAGTCGCTTTTATTAGGGTGATCTCTCACTTAAAATATCAAGTAGTTAGTGTTCTCCCAAGTGTAGCACCGTCACGGCACCTATCTTTTCGGGGTGCGCCATGGATGCATGGGTACGAACGATTAGAGAAGTGTGAGGCGGGTGAGGTCAGACCTCGCAGCAAGATCACTTGGTTGTCTTGACGTTCATGGCAGGATCGTCCTGAGCTCGGAACACACGCATCGAAAGATGAGCAAGAGTCACATAGAGATGTGATCGGCAAGTTGGCCTACCGATTAAAATTCCCGTTATGAGATGATGATTCTATGGCGATGAATTGAAGTCTGGATCTTGTATCACTCAAAATTAATTGTGAGAGATATTGATTTGAGTGGGAGCGCACTGGTGAATTAACATGTTTAATTCTCAGTGCAATTAATTATGAACACTGTCTAAGTGTTTCTTGCAAAATAGTTGTAGAATAATGGTTCGCGTTTCCACCTTCCCTATTAAAATTGAATAACTGTTAAATATCTGGTTAAAACTTTACGATTGGTAACGTAATATGAGGATTGTCCTCAAAAGTGCCGAGAAGGACTTTGTCCTATCGCATGCTTTCCGTATCCTCCTGCTAAAGCTATGGATCATGTGACTCTCGTCCTTTGATCCAAAAGCTATAATTCCGTTTCAGTCAAGTGCAATATGTTTGCTTCCATGAAACCCAAACTTCGAAAGTTGGGATAGTTATATGATATTCATGGAACTGAAAATTATTTTCAGATACAAACAAAGCAATGTTTGTTTGCAAGTATTAGTAAAAGTGTTTACTATGCATTTGACTGTTGGGAAAGGGATCCAGAAGAATGCCTGTCATATAATGAAAGGTGAATAAAACAACAACTTAAAGAGAAAGGAAGTGTCCAAAGGGTGTTAGTATGACTTACACGCCTAGGAAGTCCGGGGCTAATGCCACTCTTAAGTTGGGTGCTTCTTCTGAGAGTAGGAGAAATACTAAAAGTTAAACTGCTAGAAGTATAAAGGCAAAAGGAAAGAAGACTGGAATATCCAGCTCATGTATGAATGTCATACAAGTTTTTGATGTATAGAAGGCTGGTCAAAGATATAGTTCTTGCGAATTATGGTTAAACATGTTAATCACTAATTCTTGGGTATTGTGAGTTCATCACAAAAATGCCCGCTCGATTGCATTCTGTTGCAACTCGATGTAAGAACTACTATGGCATGAAAGACTAGCTAGAAATGAGGTTAAGGTATACACATGGAACATAGTAAATGTTACTATACCTTCCATCGGTGTATTGCCGTCTGTATTTATTTTCATAATTCATTTAGAGTTTTACAAACTCTATCCCATTGCATAAGGCATCTTGCAAGAAGGTTGTTCATAAGAGAACTTTTTATGTTCGATGTTATGAATAACACAAGGGCCATACTTTCATTATGAATGAGATGTATGTTATGAATATTGATAATAATACAATACCTCTGGGTTTACTTTTCATAATTCATTTTAGAGTTTCATACACTCTAGCCCATTGCACAATGTTTGTTGCAAAAGAGTTGTTCATAAAAACAACAATTGTTGTTAAGTATTATGAATAACATAAGGGCCATACTTCCATCATCGATGGGACGTATGTTATGAATATTGAGGGTAATATGATACATCCATAACACTGACGCTAAATGTCGCAAGACTAAAAGAATACCACACAAGTGTGGCACTACATTTGGTCACATTGGAGAAACCCGCATGGAAAATTCCATTATGATGGATTTTGAAGTCTTTTTGATTTTGAATCATCTGACACTTGCAACTTTCCTCTGAAAAGTGAAGTGACTAAAATACCGTTCACAGGCCATAAGGAACGAACAACAAACTTATTAGTGATCATACATTTGATGTGTGTAGTCCGATAAGTGTTGTTAGTGGTGGATTTATTTATCTTCAGAAATGACTCAAGTAGATATATGGATATTTACTTGATGAGACGTAAGTCTGGATCTTTTGAAATCATTCGAAAGGTTCTCAAAAATGAAGTAGAAATTATTGTAACAAGAAAATTATGTTTCTGCAATTTGATTGCACAAAGGAATATTTGAGTTACATGTTTAGCGAATGTCTGATGAGTTGTGAAAGGGGTTTCATAACTTGCACCTCCCGGAACACCACTGCAAGTGGAAAGTCCGTGGAGATGTAATCAAACCATTTATGACATGGTAAGGTCAAAGATGACATAAATAAATTTGCCATTATCCCTTTTAAAGTGATGCTTTAGAGACTGCGGCTTTTACACTGAAAAGAGTTACATCGGGTCTGTTGAAATGAAGCCATGGTATGGTACGCCCAACCATGTTATATCTTTTCTTAACATTTGGAATATGGGGCTTGTGTAAAAGGTTACAAACCTATTCCAAATCAGACAAGTGCTACTTTGTAGGTTATACCAAAATGTTGGGTATTCCTCCCTCACTATACCGAGGCAAATAGTTTTGCCGCGAAACGGTGTGCTTTTAAAGAGAATGGTTCTTTCAAAAAGGTGAGTGGGAGAATAGTGCAACTCGACGAGATAAACAGTATCTAAGTCATCAGATCAAAGGAAAGAGACCTTGGATGTAATTCCAGAGTTTCCTACTGCGACTGATACGGAAGTCTCTACAATAAAATGTATGAACTTCGGTCGAACTTGCAGCTGAACCACGTAGGCAAGGCTCGTGCAAACCTCTCAGGTGCGCAAACGAGATATTGTTGTTAGACAACATTATACCTACGATACACAAGGAAGCGTTGATGGGCCCTGACTCCGGAATTGGCTAAATACCAATACAACCCAAGTTAGTTTCCATATAAGTGATTCAAGATTAAAACCTTGATACACCTTTCGGAAGACTTAGAGTCTAAAGAATATTTATGGAACTTAAAACTGATATGGATAAAAAAAATTTATCCATAAAGCTCGACTTGTTGAAATAACAAGTTCAAGAGTTGACTACGATGAGGTTGTTTTCATCGTAGCGATGCTTAAAGTCGGTTCGGGTTGAACTAGCAATTAATACATATTTCAATCATGAGATATGAAACATGGATGATAAAAGGATTTCCATCTGATGGAAATGAAAGCTAGGACTTGTATATGATACAGTCCAAAGTAATTTGTCGATCCAGAGGATGCTAGTAGGTATGCAAACTTCAGAGTTCCAGCAATGGACAGAAGAGAGCATAATGGAGTTGGAATCTTCGTGTTTTGATGAAATGGTCAAAGGGGTTTTGACTTCATCAATGGGTAACGAAGATGCTTGTAATTCAAGAAAGTAAGTGGGAGCGTAATAATATTTCTAAAAACCTTATGTGCTTGGCACATTGGTAATTGGAAATAAATTTCTTGACACGAATTAGGACTTCATTTGAAAATAGTTTTTCGATGAAGTGCTTAGGCTAAATAGCCTCAATATTAGGCATGATGATCTATGGAGATAGATTTACCTAATGGGGCTAAGCAATGAATACATATTGACAAGATGCTAAAACCTTTTAGCATTTAAAACGCCAAGGAGTGATTCTTGCCAAAGTCACATGGAAGGAGTTTTTGCAAGACTCGGTGTCCCAAAACACTGATGAGTAAAATACATGATGCAGATTCCACACACTTTTGTGGTTGGATTAATCATGTATTCCATGGTATGTAAAACAACCAGATATGTCCGATACTCCCAAGGTGTTGCGAGTATGGATACTAAAGTGATCAAAGTACTGATCGTGGGACAACAGTGAAAGATGTCATTGAGTACTAGAGTAAGTACTGATGATATGTTTTCTTGCAAGCGGAGATCATGAAGAGTTCGTTGTAAAATGTTACATCGATAGTCTTCATCTTTTCACCGTGCGATTTTCGATTTAAGTTAAGGGTTTTGTGTAACACACAATGTGGTGGCACAGTTAGTTGGAATTTGTTCAAACTAGTTACTGTGGCGAATTCTATAACAAGGGCTAAGTATGTTGACGCTTTAGAAGCGACAAAGAAGATGTTGAATCATATAGTTCATTCATGAACTTAGTATAGTTCCAAGATGGCTTTGACAATGGGACACTACTGCAGGTAGTTGCTCCATAACTCAGTCTGAGGAATCCAGGTTCGACCTGTGATTCACATACATACAAAGCCAAGTCCACACAAAATATGAATTTTGTGAAAACGTGAAAACGCGAGGACATGCAAAGATACACACGGAACTGAAGTCGTCGGATCCGTTGGACATCAGGCTATACCACAAGCGAAGCATATTTACACCGGTGTGCCACAGGTGTAAAGTGCATTAGCATTAACTAGATTATTGACTCTAGTGCAAGTGGGAGTCTGTAGGAGATATGCCCTAGAGGCAATAATAAATGATATTATTTATCTCCGAGTTCATAATTATGTTTCTGTTCCATGCTATAACTGCTATGGTTCTCGAGTCTGCAATAACCACGAGGCTCGGAGGAAGACTCATATGCACGTGTGGAATAATAAACGGTAAAATGTATTCCTAGTCTGGCCTCTAAGACTAGCTCAAGTGTTGCATGATGGTTATGTTTTCCTGATCATGGGCATGTCTATGTCAGCAACCTTGAGGGCATAATGTTAAGAGAACATTTGTGTTGAATCGACCCGACATGATGTTATGCTATGAGATTCATTCGTCACAAGTTTATTGGTACATAACACAGAGATGGTTAACGTTTGCATGATTCCTTAGACCATGAGAGTATCGAGTTTCTTCATGCTTGCTTCATGAACTTTGGGGTTTGTTAAACGTCATCCGTAAATGGGTGGCTATTACGGCGGCTTACGGGTTCATGGAAAAGTGTGTCAAGTAACTTGATAGCTCAAGATTGGGATTTGCTCCTCCGACGATGGAGAGATATCTCTGGGCCCTCTCGGTGTTACGGTATCCATCATCGTCTGGCCAGACACTTTGTGATTTGATCACGGGGATGCCGGAACACGATAACGAGAAAAGAGAACAATACCGGTAACGAGGTAACTAGCATAGTGGACAAGTTGTTGATCCACGGGAATGCCAACATGTCTTACCTCGGGTATTTGTAACATATCGCGAAGCAACAGGAATAGCACACGGCAACTGGAGGTTCACTCGAATATTTATTCGTGTGGGTATAGGGGTCAATATGGGTGTCCACGGCTCCGATGTTGATCATTGATCGGAAGGGGTTCCGGGTCATGTCTATACTTCACCGAACCTATAGGGTCACACGCTTAAGGGTCATCTATCTGCTGAATACTAGACAGGGAGTCTGAGAGAAAATCACCGAAAAAGTTTCGGACACCGAAAAGTTTCGGACAGCGGAATCGTACCGCAGAGAGAGGTCATCGGATAAGTTTCGATGATACCGAAAAGTTGTTTCGGGATACACCATTAAGTCAAATTGGTTTCGGCACATGCCTGATAATTCTTGGAGGATGCCAGAATCATTCTGGAAGCTTTTTGGAATTTTCTGAGATAAAAACCGGAAATGTTCCGGAGCTGCCGGAGCCACTTCAGATGCGTTTCGCAGATGAAAATCACTAAAACCGGAATTGTTTCGGAACGCGTTGAAAATCATTTTAGTGGGTACTGGAAATGTTCTTAGCCCACATAAATATTTTCAGTTCGATCAGACGCTGAAAAATGTCGTCGTGAATAGTGAAAATCAGCTTTATGGTTACTTTATGGAAAGCCACCTTTTGGGGCTTTGCTCCAAAAGATCTTGGGGATGACATGGATGGACAGGAGCCATTTTTTGGGCCCCTCATGGGGGTGTGGCCGCCACATGGGGTATCCCCCCTTGGGGACCCTCTTGTTCCTTGGTTTCACTCCTAGGCCCTTGTGGAAGGACTTCATTCATGTGCATTTTGGGTTTTTTGTGAAACTACCCTACCCCCTTGGGATTTCCTATAAATAGAGGTGGAGGGGCAGCCCTCCACACTCATCCCTTGCTCTCATACACATGCCATGCATTATCTGGCTTCTTCTCTCCCTCCCACGAAAAGAGTTTCGTAGAGCCGTAAGGCTGTCTGGGTTCCGGCAGGAACTAGTTCTGGACGGCGAAGCCCTGCCGGATAGATGACACCGTATGTGTGCAACTCTGTAGAGAGATCGTAGTTTCGGTCTTAGTTCGTGAGTGCCTCCCGAAGGGCTGTCCGTGTGACCGTCCGAGTTTCGAAGGTCCTCCCGAAGGGCTGTCCGAGTGACCGTTCGAGTTTCGAAGGTCCTCCCGAAGGGCTGTCCGCGACACCGTCCGGGGGGCTGTTCGACCGCCTCCTGGAGGGCTGTCTGAGGAGCAGATGAGGGTATACATCCTCGCGGTTGGGAGGTTGTAAATCCTAGCTGCGGGGATCTGCACCGCCGATCGTCATCGACTCTACTTCCCGCTGCACTACGAGTCGGTAACGAAAAAGATCAAACCATGTATGCAGTCTCCATAGTGGTCCTGGGCTGGTGCGTAGGTCGGAAAATTTTTGTTTTCTGCTGCGTTCCCCTACAGAAATGTTAAAGAAAAATTAGTTATACAATTTTAGTTATAGAAATGTTAGTTTTAGATATGGTCGATGTTTTTTTAGTTTATTATATTTTTAGTTATAAAATTTACAATTTGCATATAAGAAATCACAATCCAATCATTTAAAAAATGTTACTTTACTTTTGCGGCATATAGTATTTGTTGTCGATGATGCCCGGACCGCATCCTCGTCGTCGACCCGTTCGCGACGACGTCCTTCTTCAGAGGACCCATGTCCGGGATTGGGCTCCGCCGGGCTGGCACTGGGAGGTGCTACCTGGAGGGGCGCGACGCTTGGTGAGGAACCCGGCCTCGGGTCCCGTCGTCGACCCCGATCTCCTTTGGTGGCGTTCGCGTGGATCACATTCGGTGCAGAGGGAGCAGGCCCCGCCGGAGGTGGTGCGTCGTCGTGTCAGGGAGGAGGACGAGCACGTCCATCGCTACATGGCTGCTATGGACGTCAGGTTCTCCAATACCTGGCAGGTTCTTTGGGCAGATGACTGGAGATATGATCCTGTGATGGTTCCTTGTCTTTGGGTGTCCACCGCCCGCGCCCCAGGAACCGCGAGCGGCCTAGATTCTTCTATAGTATTCGATCTTTATTAGCTACCTAGCCAGTGATGTATTCGAGATTATATATTATTCGAGACGATGTATTCGAGATTATATATTATTCGAGACGATGTATTCGAGATTATATATTATTTGAGACGATGCATATTATGTACTATATGATTTAGTTTTTCCTTATTGATTGCATCCATGCATTGTAATTTGAATACTCAATTGTTTTATATTTCTTCGATATTAGTTAAATAAAAGCTATGGCGGACAATACCGGCAGAGAGGGAGAAGAGGCCCTGTTCGAGATCATACGCAGCCCTAGCAGGCCAGATGATCTGAATGAAGCAAATGACGGCTCCCAATATCTGAACAATACCGGGGAGGGTGATGATAAGATATTCGATCTCGACGACCGAGCTGATGAAGTCATGAACTATGATTATGATTATGATGACACAGACAATGATTATGATGACGAATACAATGCTGATCTTGAAATAACAAAGACTACCGACGAGGTATATTTATATAAGCAGGCATCTAGCAAAAAGTTGAAGGAGGGTGTAAAGTACAACATTGATTCCATCAAAGCTAGTGGCGAACCCCTCACGCCTAAGAACATTGCGAACAAGTTCGTTTGTCAGTGTGGAGTTCTTGTGAAGGACCAACTCCCGATCTCCATTCAAGAATGGAAAGAGCCAAAAACTAAACGCCCAGATGTTACTTGGGTCGACGACAGAGCAAAACAAAAGCTTTGGGAATCTCTGATGAAACATTTCACCCTACCAGATTATTTCACTGATGCAGATGTGCAGAAAGTCAAGGACGCTACTCTTAAGAAGATGGCAATTGCATTCAACACCCACAAGAAAACTGTATGGGCCAACTACCTCGCTGCAGAAAGGAAGACTCCAGAATTCAAGGGAACACTGGAGAAGCAAAGAGAACACTGGCCCGCTTTTGCGAAATTCAAGGAATCAGAATTATCTAAGGAACGGTCGAGAAAAAACAAGGCCTATGCCGCAAAAAAGACGCAGTTCCATAGGTTGGGTCCAGGTGGCTACGCGGTGGCAATGCCTAAGTGGGATAAGTCTGAGCAAGAGATGGACGATGCAGGGGTCATTCCGGTTACTAGGAGCTGGCCCCCCAGGTGCAGAACTTGGTTCTATGCGCATGGGGGGCGTTGGAGCCGAATACAGGCCTGGTTTCGAAGAAGGCAGGTCTAAAAGGAGCAGAACAAAAGTTACTTGACGCAATAGAAGATGCTCGGAAGGGGGTGTTCACGCCCAACAGAGAGAACGACGAGCTTACGCGCGCCCTGGGAAATCCTGAACACCCGGGAAGAACACGAGGCAAGGGCGTTATTCCCTGGTATGAGGGCTTTTCGGAATGGAACGATGACTACAGGACCCGTGTAAGAAAGAAGATGGAGGAGGAGAAGAAGAGGAAGTTGGAGGAGGAGCAGAGGAAGCAGGACGCAGAACGCCTTCAAGGCCTAGAAGAAAGGCACGCGGACTTGCCACTCAAATTCCAGCAGCAGTAGCAGCAGATCGACTCACTTAGCCAGGAAAGGGGGTCTCAGCAGCAGCAGCAACAAGCAGATGATCATCCAGCATTGGATAGTACCATCCCATCCATGCCGAGAAGCAGCGTTGGTTCTGCCCCGGGCGACGCACTGCTGGATACATACCCTGTGGATGACATCATAGAGGACACTAACTGTGAGCTACACTTCAAAATGAAGAACATATCCATGAAGGTGGCGGACGCCGTTGCTTTTACAATTACCCCCGAAGCAACCTTCCATTGCGCCCCGATTCCAGAGGGCTATGCTCGTGTCTTCGTTGATGAGGTGGTGGACCCATATTCGGGGCTAGATCTTGACATTCCTGGAGGTGACGACGAGCACACACTGGGAGAGGCCATACATCGTATCATCCTATGGAGAAAGGATTGCATCATCTTTCGAAGTCCACCGACACCGCGTCTGCCGACTCCTCCTCGAAGTCCGCCACCGTGTCAGCAGACTCCCGCTCCTCCAAGTCCACGAACGCGTGAGCGGACTCCTGCTTCAAGTTCGGCATAGCGTCAGGCCACTCCTCCTGTTTCAAGTGTGACACCGTGTCAGGCCACACCTCCTGCTTCAAGTCCGGCACAGCGTCAGGCCACACCTCCTGCTTCAAGTCCGACACCGTGTCAGGCCACACCTCCTGCTTCAAATCCGGCACAGCGTCAGGCCACTCCTCCTGCTCCAACTAAGCCACGTCAGCCGTCTCCGCCGCCTAAGCAATCGCAGAAGAGACACGCCGCAACTATGGTGCGTAGCGGTATGAGTCAAGGTAGTACAGAAAGTACAGGCGGAGACAAGCGATATAAATATGGTCCAAGCAGCCTCGCTCCTCTTCCTCAGAGGCCTTACGACATGACCGAGGAGCAAAACGATGCAATAGTGCGGGCCGAAGTGGACGCTCATTTTCGACCGAAATCGGCAACGCCGCCAAGGGAGAAAGTGCCTGAGGAAAAGATTGACCACTTCATTCGTATGGCTAGACCACCAGCTCCCAAGCCTGTTGACTCAGACTATGAGCGCCAAATCAGGAAGGCACATCGAGCACGACTACAGAAAGAAGCGAGCTCGAGCTCGAGCCAACAAGCAGCTATCAAAAAATGCGGGAAAACCGTTCCCCAGCTGGGAGAACAGGCGGCGCAATCGCCCCCCCCCCCCCCCCGCTTGTTGTGCCAACAACACATGAGAGTACGCGCGCCCAATATTATTGTGGGCAAACCGTTTACGTTCCCGAGCTGGGCGATGTGGTAATAACCGAGGAGCATATAATGCAGGCTGAAATGCTCAAGATCACTGTTGGACAACTCCTCGAGATCGAGCCCATGTCTCCGCTTAGAGTGGAGGAAATAAAACAGAAATATGTCCGGGGCCAACCTTTGGTCGAGCCAGACGAGGTCAAGAACCTCCCAACAAGAATGTATGAATTGCATCAGTGGTACATGAACATTACCAAGATTTCCAATCGAGGGTCCGTCATGGTGAATGTCAAGGAGGAGCATTACTTCCATGAGAAAGCTGTGTCCGTTGAGTATTCAGAACTATTTCAGTTATTCAATCAAGATGCACTCGACAAATCTATCGTCAGTTGCTATTGTCTGTAAGTGATTTCTTTCTGTAATTTAAGTCTCAAGCTAGCTCTAGTGCTCATTGATTGATCATTAATTACCTGTAATTATATATCCTCACTATATATTCTTTTCTGTGATATTATGCAGGATGAAGATGTATGAAATGAAAAAAGCTGGACGCTATGGCATTGGGTTCATTGACCCAAATACCGTTAATGAATACACATGGAAATTGGAATGGTGTAGACAAGATGTAGAGAAATGCATGCTAGAGTTCTTGAAGGGCCTCAATAGCAATGAAGATATACTACTTCCTTACAACTTTGAGTGAGTCACACTGTCTTGTACTACAAATTCTGTTTTTGCTTACTAGCTAGATGTTAATAAGTGTATAGGGTTTAGGGTTATAGTTGATTGGTGTTATGCACATGCCCGCTTAATTTATACATGCAAACGTATGCGCATGCAGCTTCCACTGGATCTTGTTAGACATTAAAGTTGACGAAGGAAAAGTTGAAGTACTGGACTCACTACTTAAAAAAGATAGTGACTACAGCATCGTGAAGGGGATAGTCGACAGGTTATTTCAATCATTATTAACTATATATCGGCCTATTTAGTTCGTCATTTCTTGATATGAACTATTTTTAATAACCCCTTTATTAATTTTCTTTGCCGGCGGGCAGGGCTTGGGCAAAGTACATCAAGGTGACTCCAGGAAAATGGCGACAAAAGCTATGTTGGTATCGACCCAAGGTAAGTAATTAAGTAGTACTAGCTAGCTAGCTACCATCTCTTTAATTCTTGATTCAATACCATTAATTAATTAACATGCTTGATTAATAATTATCTGATTAAATTCTATTCTCGTAAAGGCCCTGAAGCAGGCGCCGGGGACTAAAGTGTGTGCATACTACGTTTGCGAGAACATTCGCATGATGGCGTCCGAAAGGAGCAGATCTGATAGACAGGACTGGGTACGTTTGCCAGAACACTATTCACAAATCTTACATGATTGTCGATATCTAGTCACACAACTAATACACATGCATATTGATCTCCTTCTTAACAGTTCAAAGAGGTGCGAAACCAGCTCCTATCAACAGAGCGCATACGAGCACTTCAAGAGGAAATAGCGGGATTTTTGCTCGACCAGGTCATAGATCCCAAAGGAGAATACTATTACCCGCTACCGCCCCCATGAACCACTTGTCATCGTGCTCCGAAGGCACCAAGGCAACATGTAGGAGAAATTGTATATATATACATGTGTATGTGTGAATAATTAATGATGGTTGTGAGACATTCGATTATATATATATATGATCGGTTCTACGAGAAAATCTATTTATATATATGCATAACGTGTACAATATGTAGTATCGTAAAATACCAGCAAACAAAAAAGAATTAAATGGAAAACACAAAATTAATGGAAAAATAAAAATTAAAACCAAAACCCCCCCAAACATTTAGTACCGGTTGGTGCTACCAACCGGTAATAATGGTCTACCAGCACCCGGGACTGGCTCGTGCCACGTGGTGGCCTTTTAGCGCCGGTTCGTGCCAAACCGGTAGTAAAGGGGGGGCTTTAGTCTCCACTCTTTAGTGCCGGTTGCAGAACCGACACTAAAGGCCCTTACGAACCGGCGCTAAACCCGGTTTTGCACTAGTGCATGTAAAACTTGCAACAACAATGTAGAGGACGTCTAACTTTTTTTTGCAGGGCATGTTGTGATGTGATATGGTCAAGACGTGATGAGATATAAATTGTTGTATGAGATGATCATGTTTCGTAAAAGTTATCGGCAACTGGCAGGAGCCTTATGGTTGTCGCTTTATTGTATGAAATGCAATCGCCATGTAATTGCTTTATTTTATCACTAAGCGGAAGCGATAGTCATAGAAGCAACAGTTGGCGAGACGACGACGATGCTATGATGGAGATCAAGGTGTCAAACCGGTGACGATGGAGATCATGACGGTGCTTTGGAGATGGAGATCAAAGGCACAAGATGATGATGGCCATATCAAGTCACATATTTTGATTGCATGTGATGTTTATTATTTATGCATCTTATTTTGCTTAGTACGGCGGTAGCATTATAAGATGATCTCTCACTAAATTTCAAGGTATAAGTGTTCTCCCTGAGTATGCACCGTTGCTACAGTTCGTCGTGCCGAGACACCACGTGATGATCGGGTGTGATAAGCTCTACGTTCACATAGAACGGGTGCAAGCCAGTTTTGCACACGCAGAATACTCGGGTTAAACTTGACGAGCCTAGCATATGCAGATATGGCCTCGGAACACTGAGACCAAAAGGTCTAACGTGAATCATATAGTAGATATGATCAACATAGTGATGTTCACCATTGAAAACTACTGCATCTCACGTGATGATCGGACATGGTTTAGTTGATATGGATCACGTGATCATTTAGATGACTAGAGGGATGTCTATCTAAGTGGGAGTTCTTAAGTAATATGATTAACTGAACTTTAATTTATCATGAACTTAGTACCTCATAGTTTTTGCATGTCTATGTTGTTGTAGATCAATGGCCCGTGCTACCGTTCCCTTGAATTTTAATGCGTTCCTAGAGAAAGCTAAGTTGAAAAATGATGGTAGCAACTACATGGACTGGGTGTGTAACTTGAGGATTATCCTCATTGCTGCACAAAAGAATTACGTCCTGGAAGCACCGCTAGGTGTACCACCTGCGCCAGCAACTGCAGACATTGTGAATGCCTGGCAGTCACGTGTTGATGACAACTCGATAGTTCAATGTGCCATGCTTTACGGCTTAGAATCGGGACTTCAAAGACGTTTTGAACGTCATTTCAAGCAAATGCCCGAATTGAGAGATATGAAGTCTCCAATAAGTTCTATAGCTGCAAGATGGAGGAGAATAGTTCTGTCAGTGAACATATACTCAAAATGTCTGGGTACCACAACCTCTTGACTCAACTGGGAATCTTCCTGACGATAGTGTCATTGACAGAGTTCTTCAATCACTGCCACCAAGCTATAAAAGCTTCATGATGAACTATAATATGCAAGGGATGGATAAGACAATTCCCGAGCTCTTCGCGATGCTAAAGGCTGCGGAGGTAGAAATCAAGAAGGAGCATGAAGTGTTGATGGTTAGCAAGACCACTAGTTTCAAGAAAAAGGGCAAAGGGAAGAAGGGGAACTTCAAGCGGCAAGCAAGTTGCTGCTCAAGTGAAGAAGCCCAAGTCTGGACCTAAGCCTGAGACTGAGTGCTTCTACTGCAAAGGGACTGGTCACTGGAAGCAGAACTGCCCCAAGTATTTGGCGGATAAGAAGGATGGCAAAGAGAAAGGTATATTTGATATACATGTTATTGATGTGTACCTTACTAATGCTCGTAGTAGCGTCTGGGTATTTGATACTAGTTCTGTTGCTCATATTTGTAACTCGAAATAGGGGCTACGGATTAAACGAAGATTGGCTAAGGATGAGGTGACAATGCGCGTGGGAAATGGTTCCATAGTCGATGTGATCGCCGTCGGCACGCTACCTTTACATCTACCTTCGGGATTAATTTTAGACCTGAATAATTGTTATTTGGTGCCAGCGTTAAGCATGAACATTATATCTGGATCTTGTTTGATGCGAGGCGGTTACTCATTTAAATAAGAGAATAATGGTTGTTCTATTTATATGAGTAATATCTTTTATGGTCATGCACCCTTGATGAGTGGTCTATTTTTGTTGAATCTCGATTGTAGTGATACACATATTCATAATATTGAAGCCAAAAGATACAAGGTTAATAATGATAGAGCAACTTATTTGTGGCACTGCCGTTTAGGTCATTGGTGTAAAGCGCATGAAGAAACTCCATGCTGATGGGCTTTTGGAATCACTTGATTATGAATTAGTTGATGCTTGCGAACCATGCCTCATGGGAAAGATGACTAAGAGTTCGTTCTCCGGAACAATGGAGCGAGCAACTGACTTGATGGAAATAATAGATACTGATGTATGCGGTCCAATGAGTGTTGAGGCTCGCGGCGTGTATTGTTATTTTCTGACCTTCACAGATGATTTGAGAAGATATGGGTATATCTACTTGATGAAACATAAGTCTGAAACATTTGAAAAGTTCAAAGAATTTCATAGTGAAGTAGAAAATCATCGTAATAAGAAAATAAAGTTTCTACAATCTGATCATGGAGGTGAATATTTGAGTTATGAGTTTGGTCTTCATTTGAAACAATGTGGAATAGTTTCGCAACTCACGCCACCTGGAACACCACAGCGTAATGGTGTGTCCGAACGTCGTAACTGTACTTTATTAGATATGGTGCGATCTATGATGTCTCTTACTAATTTACCGCTATCGTTTTGGGGTTATGCTTTAGAGACGGCTGCATTCACGTTAAATAGGGCACCATCTAAATCCATTGAGACGACACCATATGAACTGTGGCTGTCGTTTCTTAAAGTTTGGGGCTGCGATGCTTATGTGAAAAAGCTTCAACCTGATAAGCTCGAAACCAAATCGGAGAAATGTGTCTTCATAGGGTACCCAAAGCAGACTGTTGGGTACACCTTCTATCACAGATCCGAAGGCAAGATATTCGTTGCTAAGAATGGAACCTTTCTAGAGAAGGAGTTTCTCTCGAAAGAAGTGAGTGGGAGGAAAGAAGAACTTGATGAGGTAATTGTACCTTCTCCCGAATTGGAAAGTAGTTCATCACAGAAATCAGTTCCAGTTATTCCTACACCAATTAGTGAGGAAGCTAATGATGATGATCATCAAACTTCAGATCAAGTTACTACTCAACCTCCTAGGTCAACCAGAGTACGGTCTGCACCAGAGTGGTACGGTAATCGTGTTTATGGAGGTCATGTTACTTGACCATGACGAACCTACGAACTATGAGGAAGCGATGATGAGCCCAGATTCCGTGAAATGGCTTGAGGGTATGAAATCTGAGATGGGATCCATGTATGAGAACAAAGTAAGGACTTTGGTTGACTTGCCCGATGATCGACAAGCCATAGAGAATAAATGGTTCTTCAAGAAGAAGACTGACGCTGGCAGTAATGTTACTGTCTACAAAGCTCAACTTGTTGAGAAACGTTTTCGACAAGTTCAAGGAGTTGAATACGATGAGACCTTCTCACCTGTAGCGATGCTTAAGTCTGTCCGAATCATGTTAGCAATTGCCGCATTTTATGATTATGAAATTTGGCAAATGGATGTCAAAGCTGCATTCCTTAATGGATATCTAAAAGAAGTGTTGTATATGATGCAACTAGAAGGTTTTGTCGATCCTAAAGGTGCTAACAAAGTGTGGAAGCTCCAGCGATCCATTTATGGACTGGTGCAAGCCTCTCGGAGTAGGAATATACGCTTTGATAGTGTGATCAAAGCATGTGGTTTTATACAGACTTTTAGAAGCCTGTATTTGCAAGAAAGTGAGTGGGAGCTTTGTAGCATTTCTAATATTATATGTGGATGAAATATTGTTGATTGGAAATAATACAGAATTTCTGGATTGCATAAAAGGATACTTGAATAAGAATTTTTGAATAAAAGACCTCGGTGAAGTTGCTTATATACTGGGCATCAAGATCTGTAGAGATAGATCAAGACACTTAGCTGGACTTTCACAAAGCACATACCTTGATAATGTTTTGAAGAAGTTCAAAATGGATTAGTCAAAGAAAGGGTTCTTGCCTGTGTTACAAGGTGTGAAGTTGAGTCAGACTCAATGCCCGACCACTGCAGAAGATAGAGAGAAAATGAAAGTCATTCCCTATGCCTCAGCCATAGGTTCTATCATGTATGCAATGCTATGTACCAGACCTGATCTGTGCCTTGCTATTAGTTTAGCAGGGAGGTACCAAAGTAATCCAGGAGTGGATCACTCGACAGCGGTCAAGAACATCCTGAAATACCTGAAAAGGACTACGGATATGTTTCTCGTTTATGGAGGTGACAAAGAGCTCGTCGTAAATGGTTACGTTGATGCAAGCTTTGACACTGATCCAGATGACTCTAAGTCACAAACCGGATACATATTTATATTGAATAGTGGAGCTGTCAGTTGGTGCAGTTCCAAACAGAGCGTCGTGGCGGGATCTACGTATGAAGCGGAGTACATAGCTGCTTCAGAAGCAGCAAATGAAGGAGTCTGGATGAAGGAATTCATATCCGATCTAGGTGTAATACCTAGTGCATCGGGTCTGTAACCTCTCGAGCATGCGTTGGTTTTCCCTTGAAGGGTGATGCAGAAAAGTAGCGTAAGTATTTCCCTCAGTTTTTGAGAACCAAGGTATCAATCCAGTAGGAGATAACACGCAAGTCACCTAGTACCTGCACAAACAATTCAAGAACCTTGCAACCAACGCGATAAAGGGGTTGTCAATCCCTTCACGGCCAATCGCAAAAGTGAGATCTGATAAAGATAATAAAATAAATATTTTTGGTATTTTTGTTGTATAGATTGGAAAATAAAGATTGTAAAATAGTAAACAAGAATTGTAGATCGGAAACTTATATGATGGTAATAGACCCGTGGGCCATAGGTTTCACTAGTGCCTTCTCTCATGATAGCATATATTACGGTGGGTGAACAAATTACTGCCGAGCAATTGATAGAAAAGCGCATAATTATGAGAATATCTAGGCATGATCATGAATATAGGCATCACGTCCGTGTCAAGTAGACCGAAACGATTCTGCATCTACTACTATTACTCCACACATCGACCGCTATCCAGCATGCATCTACAGTATTAAGTTCATAAGAACAGAGTAACGCATTAGGCAAGATGACATGATGTAGAGGGATAAACTCAAGCAATATGATATAAACCCCATCTTTTTATCCTCGATGGCACAATACAATACGTGCCTTGCTGCCCCTGCTATCACTGGGAAAGGACACCGCAAGATTGAACACAAAGCTAAGCACTTCTCCCATTGCAAGAAAGATCAATCTAGTAGGCCAAACTAAACCGATTATTCGAAGAGACTTGCAACGATAACAAATCATGCATATAACAATTCAGAGAAGAACCAAATATTATTCGTAGATAAACTTGATCATAAATCCACAATTCATCGGATCTAGGCAAACACACCGCATGTCGGTGTACAAAAGTAGGGGCTCTCCTTTTTAACCATTTACTTGTGCACGGGCAGTCAGAGCCGCGCCCGCGGCCACACTAAGTAGGGCAGAGGAGGGAAGCCAAAGGCACAAGACGGGCAAAGCAACGCCAAGACCAGAGACACAAAGAGCAAGAGGGTGAGGTGGACTCCCCCGGCAAAACCCTTGCCGGGGCGGCCTCCGCAGCCCCGGCAAGAGCCTTGCCGGGGCAACTTGCACAACGCCAGCAGAGCGCGCCACCCTTGAACCCAAGGGTTCCAACAGCATCAACCACATTGGAACCAAGGCTCGGGGGGCACTTCCATGGTGGCATGCAGATCTTTGTGAAGATCATAAGCACACAAGATCAGATGAGGACCAGAAGACGACGATACTTGGCAAGATCCTTGCCGAGGAAATCCACGAGACCCCCGGCAAGATCCTTGCCAGGGACGACCGCGATGCCACGGCAAGACTCTTGCCAGGGCTCTGGCAAGACCCTTGCCGAGGACACCTGCGGGGCCACAGCCAGACCCACATCTGCCAAGACTCCATCGCCGTTCCCATACAGCTGGCCCAACCAGCTGGGCAGGCACCTGCGTGGCAACGTGCGGCCTCCAGGCCAACTCAGCAAGCACCTACGTGGTGGCATGCAGATCTTCGTGAAGACCATACCACCACGCCATCTCAGCAGCCAGCCAGCCTATGTGGCGTTGCATGCCTCGTTGGCCTGGATGCGTGTCGGAGCAAGGCGGAGCGGCGACGGACGGGACGGGCCTCGTTGCCGTCCCCAATAAAGCAACGGGACACCTAAGGAGCGCATTTAATGCGCCTTGTCCCGTAATAACAGGCGATAAGCTTGTACACTGTATACCTTTCCACCTCCTGTGTGCCAAAGTGGTGACCCCTTTTGACTATAAAAGGAGGCCCGAGGCGTACTGGAGAAGGATTCGGATCTTTTGGACTACGCACGCACCACGGCTAGTTCGAGAGCTCAAGAACACTCAAATATACACCAAAGCAGGACTGGGGTATTACGCGTCCTTGCGGCCCGAACCTGGGTAAACGATCTTTGTGCTGACTACCAGACCCGCTCTTTGCACAACCCCGTGCCCGCCAACCGTAGAAGGGATCCCAGTGATTCCATAGGTGTCGTTTCCACCGACTTCTTTGGCGCGCCAAGTAGGGGGGGTAGTGGCGCACTTGTGGAAATCTGGTCTGGTTGGAGCAGCGGCTTCATCATGGTCGTCATTCCAAGGAAGAAGACGACCAAACGGGCGGCGTCATCTGCAGATGCGGTGAACGTCCGTGCAACGACAGAAAAGCTAAGTCATGCAAAGCTTTGAGCAATTCTGTTTTATATATAAGGTTATCGTCCTCGAAGATCTTGCCCTGTGTATGGAAAACCTGCACGCAATGGGGCCCTTCCATTATTGGCAACGCCCTTGCTCTGTCTCGAGTCCGCTCAGTTTGAGCGGCTGCTTCAAGAACGGCATGGTGACCTTCTGCAATTGGCAACGCTCTCGTTCTGTCTCGAGTCCGCTCGACAGTTCGAGCGGCCGCGTCAAGAGCGGTAAGGTGGTTTTCCTGGCAGCAAGCACACGCGGCAGGCTATTGGGGATCCATCCTCAAGGCGCCGCGGCCTGGGTTTACGCGCCGGCAAGCCTACCCGATTGACATAGGGTGGACATACAAAGGGAGATCAAACAGGAAAATAACATGCATCATTTGAAAGTACTACAGAGTTATATTACATCAATTGTTGTCGCGGTTCTAACTAAAGATAAAAATTGTCTTGGTCGTGAACCTGCAGCAGCGATGAGAAACGGGGTGCCTAGTCCCGGCGCTGGCCTTCTATCCTCCAAACTCTGTCGACGTGGCTGATGATGGGCTTGATACGCTCCTTGAGCGCCGCAAGGTCCACATCTTCCGGCAAGCTCTCCAGCGCGGCGTCGAAGTCGAGGTCGGGGTTCCAGTATGCCACCTTGGTGAGGACCTTGGTCATGGCACCCCGGCAAAGCTTCCGGGCCTCATCGGCCAGACAGGCCGCCCTGTTGGAGCGAAACTGCTCCAGGGCCCCGAGAACACCCTCAAAGAACAGGGCCAGCTTGGCGTTGGGACTCACGTTCGGCTCCGGGGCGTACCTCACGTTTGGCATCCCCATGGCGGCCAGCTTCGTGGTGATCCTGCCGGCGACGTCTGCGAGGCGGCTGATCCAGAGGTTTTCGCCCTTCACGTAATCCTCGTGGTTGGCGGTGACATTCCTCCGCAGCTGCCTCTCCTCCTCCAGGCCCTTGGTCAGGGTCTCCTCCCAGGCCCTGACCTCCGAAAGCGTCCCCTCAAGACCCTCCAGCTTCAGCTTCAGGTCCTTGATGGAGTCGTTGGCCTTGGAGAGTAGCTCGGCCTTGCCGAGGATTGCGGCCCGCGCGTCAGCCAAAGCGCCTTTGGCCGCGTCCCTCTCCTCCGTCAGCTCCAGGACCTGCTTCTTCAGCCCGTCCCGCTCCACCTCCAGCTCATCCACCTTGCCGGCCTGGACTTGGGCTTGAGCATTGAGTGCCTCCTCATGCCTCTGCTCCAGCTCCTGGGTCCACTGCATGACAAGCTTCTCGACCTCCTCATCCTTGCCGCGGAGTGTCGCGGCGAGCTTCTCCTCGCGAGCGGCAAGGTCCTCCTCCTAGGAGTTCAGCACGGCCTGGTGCTGGTGCCGAGCGGCCTCGTCCTTGGCGGCCTATTCCCTCGCCTCCTCCTGGGCCTTCTCGATGTCGGCCTGCTTCATGACAAGCTCCAGCTTGCGCTCGGCTAGCAGGTCCTGGGCAACCTTCAGCTCCTCGTGGGCTTGGCGAAACCAAGCCTGCGTCTCGGCAACGCGCTCCGCGAGATCCACCTCCGCCTTGTCCACCGCCGCCATCCTGGATTTCACCTTGTCCAGGTGGGCGCGGTGAAGCGCCTGGTGAGGGAGTCCTGGATTAGGGGGTCCTCGGACAGCCGGACTATATACTTTGGCCGGACTATTGGACTATGAAGGTACAAGATTGAAGACTTCGTCTCGTGTCCGGGTGGGACTCTCCTTTGCGTGGAAGGCAAGCTTGGCAATTCGGATATGTAGATCTCCTCCCTTGTAACCGACTCTGTGTAACCCTGGCCCCCTTCGGTGTCTATATAAACCGGAGGGTTTAGTCCGTAGGACAACAACAATCATAATCATAGGCTAGCTTCCAGGGTTTAGCCTCTACGATCTCGTGGTAGATCAACTCTTTTAATACTCATATCATCAAGATCAATCAAGCAGGAAGTAGGGTATTACCTCCCTCGAGAGGGCCCGAACCTGGGTAAACATTGTGTCCCCCGCCTCCTGTTACCATCCGCCTTAGACGCACAGTTCGGGACCCCCTACCCGAGATCTGCCGGTTTTGACACCGACATTGGTGCTTTCATTGAGAGTTCCACTATGCCGTCACCATAAGGCTTGATGGCTCCTTCGATCATCGGCAACGATGCGATCCAGGGTGAGGTTTTTCTCCCAGGACAGACCTTCGTATTCGGTGGCTTCGCACTGCGGGCCAACTCGCTTGGCCATCTGGAGCAGATCGAAAGCTACGCCCCTGGCCGCCAGGTCAGGTTTGGAAGCTTAAACTATACTGCCGACATCCGCGGAGACTTGATCTTTGACGGATTCAAGCCCATGTCAGGTGCGCCGCACAGTCATGACGAGCATGACTTAGCTCTGCCGTCGGACGGTGTACGGGAGATCACACCTGTGGCTACTTCGGCCCTCAATCCGGAGCAGATTGCGCCGTCCGAGGATGGGTGGATGGACCCCGCCACGGAGGCCGCACACTCAGTGGCGATAGAGCCGAATACTGACTTCACCTCCTATGAGACCTCTGTCGCCGGACTCTTGGATTCGTCCCCGACAACGGGCTCTGAACCGCCTGCGTCAGTGCCTATCGAATCTGATTGGGCACCGATCATGGAGTTTTCCTCCGCGAATATCTTTCAGCACTCGCCCCTGGGCGATGTGCTAAATTCATTAAAGTCTCTCTCCTTGTCAGGAGGTCCTTGGCCGAACGGTGTCCGGCTTGAGTGGGAAGCGGACGACGAAGAAATTCGTTCCCCACCCACCACCCACTTAATAGCCATTGTCGACGACTTAACCGATATGCTTGATTTCGGCTCCGAAGACATCGACTGTATGGACGACGATGTAGGAGAAGAACAGGAACCACCGCCCACAGGGCGCTGGACTGCCACCTCATCATATGATATATACATGGTGGACACCCCCAAAGAGAGCGATGGCAATAAGGCAACGGAGGATAATCCCCTCGAGAAGCAATCTAAGCACCGGCGTCATCGGCGCCACTCTAAGCCCCGCCATAGCAAAAGCAGCGGTACCGGCCCAAGAAACAATAACGCTGCGGATAGTGACGAAGACGAAGACAATCCCCTCCAGCCAAGCTTCGAGCAGGAGGATGGGCAAGCTTGCCCTAAGAAACAGGCGATAGACGGAGAATCAGAAGATGACACTTACATGTCCCTCTCCGAAGACTAGGCGAGCCTCGGCGACGAAGAATTTATCGTGCCTGAGGATCCCGTCGAGCAGGAGAGCTTCAAGTGCCGACTTATAGCCACAGCAAATAGTCTGAACAAAAAGCAACAGCAGCTTCAAGCTGACCAAGATCTGCTAGCGGATAGATGGACTGAGGTCCTGGCGGCCGAGGAATACGAACTCGAGCGCCCAAAGAAAAGTTACCCAAAGTGCAGGTTGCTACCCTAACTCGAGGAGGAAGCATTAAAGCCTACGCTTCCAGCGTATGATGCGGCTGACCGGCCACCTCGTGGCCGAGACAAAGCGGCATATCAGGCCGAAGTCCAGCCCGCACCCCGTCGCCAGTTAAACAAAAATACTAAGGCCCGGGGTAATACGAAGGACCTGCGAGACGTATTGGAAAACAAAGCAGGACATGCAAGATCGATCTACGGATCACGGGGGCGCGCCTCAACGCGTGACGACAGCCGTCATGCCGGATATACTAAAAGCAGACCCGGCCGGGCCAAACACAGCAGACAAGACTCGTATGAACTGCATCGTGATATAGTCCGGCACAGAGGCACCGCACACCCCCTATGCTTCACTGATGAAGTAATGGATCATGAATTCCCAGAGGGGTTTCAACCCGTAAACATTGAATCATATGACGGCACTACAGACCCCGCAGTATGGATAGAGGATTTCTTCCTCCACATTCACATGGCCCGCGGGGATGATCTACACGCCATCAAGTATCTCCCTCTAAAACTCAAAGGACTGGCTCGGCATTGGCTAAATAGCTTGCCGGCAAACTCCATCGGAAGTTGGGAGAACCTGGCAGACGCATTACATGCGGCCACTGGATGCCGACGATTTAAGTCACATAACACAATAGCCCGGAGAGTCAGCCAGGAAATTCTGGACTCGGTTCCTAACTAAAAAGAACCAAATTGTCGACTGTCCGGATGCCGAAGCCCTAGCGGCCTTCAAACATAACATCCGCGATGAGTGGCTCGCCCGACATCTTGGCCAAGAGAAGCCAAAATCCATGGCAGCCCTCACGACACTCATGACCCGCTTTTGCGCTGGCGAAGATAGCTGGTTGGCCCGTAGCAACAACACAGCAAGCAACCCTGGCACATCAGAGGCCAGAGATAGCAACGGCAAACCCCGACGCAACAAACACAAGCGCCGCAAACATGGTGAAAACGCCGAAGATACGGCAGTCAATGCCGGATTTAGTGGCTCTAAGTCCAGTCAGCGGAAGGGGCCACTCAAGAATGACAATTCGAGTCCGTCAAGTCTGGACCGCATGCTCGACCACCCATGCCAAATTCATGGCACCCCTGGAACACCAGCCAATCGTACCAACAGAGAATGTTGTGTCTTCAAGCAAGCCGTCAGGTCAGGCGCCAAAAACAAAGATAAGGGGTCTCAAAGCGATGATGGCGACGAGGAGCCCAGACCACCAAGTACATGAGGGCACAAGAAATTTCCCCCGCAAATCCAAACGGTGAACATGGTAAACGGCACCCACACTCCCAACCCGGACCGGATGCGCACCCTTAGGGATATCGACTTAACGGAACCAGTCGTCCCACAATATAAACTCAGGCCGATCATCTTCAACCGCACGGATCGTCCGGTTAACACCAATCAGGGCAATCCAGCAGCACTAGTCCTCGACCCAATAATTGACGGGTTCCACCTCACAAGAGTCCTTATGGATGGAGGCAGCAGTCTAAACCTGGTTTACCAGGACACAGTGCGCAAGATGGGCATCGATCATTCGGTGATCAAACCCACTAAAACCACCTTCAGAGGTATTATACCAGGTGTGGAGGCCAGCTGTACAGGCTCCATTGCCCTTAAGGTAGTCTTCGGATCAACAGACAATTACCGTGCCGAAGAGTTAATCCTCGACATCGTCCCCTTTCGCAGTGATTATCAGGCACTGCTCGGACGAACCGCGTTTGCTCGATTCAACGCGGTGCCACATTATGCCTACCATAAGCTCAAGATGCCCGGTCCACGCGGCGTCATCACGGTTAATGGCAAGGCCGAATTTTTCCTCGGTACCAAAGAGTATACCGCTGCTTTAACAGCAGAAGCAACGAGTGGCACCTTTCAATCAAACCTCGAGTCGACGGCCTGGCTCCCGGACACCGCCAAAGGACTCCGAACTACTTCGCGGCAGAATAAAAAGGCTCGTCCAGAGCTCAATTAAGAACACCCCGGCGAAGGCCAGGACAGGCCACATACCGCAGCTCAACCGCTCTGCGGCACGCAAGCATTTCTTACATTTTCCTTGCAGGTTCAACTTTGCGCAGACCAGGACTGGCGATATGGAAGCAGCTCGAACGCGCAAGGAAATCCTTAGATATTCCCCGCGATGACCATCCGACTGTACTCCGGATCCGCACACAGCTTCTTCCCCCTGGTCTCAGCAGGTTCCATAGTCATATTTTGTTTTTATCACATTACCTGTACTCATACGCATCGACGTACTATTCAAATACAATATGTGGATTTATACGACGCTATCTGCTGATATTTCTTATTGAAATTCTTTTGTCAAGTGGCATCCGTACACCGCGATATGCCTTAAATGTGCCAGTGGCTTTGTTTTACCCATAAATACGGCAATAAAGTCCGAACACCTTCATGGATGTTCGGCACCCCGAACTTATAGCATTATATGCATCAGCTCTGAATCATGTCTTGGGTCAAATGTTGGGTTTGCCTGGCTCCCATGTTTTGATGCCTTACGTTCCGCTATATTGGCTAAGGCAGCACAGGGAGAACTACTGCGATTGTGTCCCGGTTCTTCCGGACGAGCACCTGAGTAGAGAAAGCCGAAAACTGACTGTCATGATACGGCGAGAGCTGGTCAGCTGTTCGAGAGGTTGTAAAATCTTTAAGGATTTCTCGCGCATAATGCCATAACCAATGCAGCGTGCGATGGATCGGTTTTTCTTCCGATCAGGTGCTTATAAGAGCCCCTCGTGAGGTCTTCCGAACACCAGGGGCTGCACCTACCTTCCTTTCCTAAAGCTCCTATGGCTAAGTGAGAGTGATAAAGCCCTATAGTCCGATTGCCATGTTCGTTGTGCTGAACACCTCCTTTGAAGGACCCAAAACTGGGATAAAGAGTGATCAGGTTTATCCCGAACACCCCCGTACTTCCTACGTGGGGGTAGAAGCCGACGACTGGCCAACTCTCAGGATTAATATATAAAACGGCCGCACAGTAGGATACACTTTTATATAACAGGCAATAAATAATAGAAATGACCTTTTTCAACATTACAAAGGACAACATGTTTGTATTCATGGAAATATAATGTCCTTGGTGCATTGCTCCGCTGCAAGGCAGGATCCTTTCAAGACACTTTCATAATATAATTCGGGCTTGCGGTGTTCCTTCCCCTCTGGCGGTCCCTCGGTCATCAGCTTTTCAGCATCCATCTTCCCCCAGTGCACCTTTGCGCGGGAGAAGGCCATTCGCGCACCCTCTATACAGACCGACCGCTTGATGACGTTAAGTCGAGGGCAGGCACTCACAAGCCGCTTCAAGAGCCCGAAGTAGCTGCTTGGGATCGGCTCGGTGGGCCATAGCCGGATAATCAAATCCTTCATGGCTAGTTCGGCCGCCCTATGCAGTTCGATCAGCTGTTTCAGTTGGTCGACGAAAGGCACCGGATAATTCGGTGCCAGATACTGCAACTAGAAGAGCTTATCCGTAGTGTTCCTTTCTTCGGCTCGGTAGAATTGGGCGGCATCTGATATGTTGCGGGGCAGTTCCGTAAACACCCCTGGAGAAATCCGAACTCAAAATTAGAAACATGATTTTCTCCTCAAATACTTGATTTACATGGAAAAGAGCCTTACCCGCTGCGATCTTCCTCGCCTCTTGGATCTCCTGCAGGGCGCCTTGGGTTTCCCCCTAGGCATCGCGCGCGGCCTGATGAGCCCTGGTGAGTTCGGATTCTTTCTCCGTTAAACTCTGCTCCAAGGTCTCGCATTTATTAACGGCCTCTTGAAGCTTCTGCTCAGCTTCAATAACCCTGGCCTCGTGCTTCTCATGAAGAGCCTGCTCTGCGGCCGCCTTTTCCTCGGCCTCGGCCACAGCCTTCTTAAGAGCCTCGACTTCGGTCATCGTCCCTAGAGAAAATCATGGAACATATTTTATCATACTGGAAATTCGTTCGCACTGAACGCGAACAAGGCTTGCGCATACCTTGCTTATCTTCCAACTGCCTTTTCAACTGGTCAAGTTCTTCTTTGGTCCACTCCAGACTTTGATTTAGTCCAGAGAGCTCCGCGGTATGAGAGGCAGCAGCTGCTGCAGACGCCTGCTTATAAAAGAGAGATAGATGTCACCAAATGACTCTTCCTGCGAACATAAAATTTGATCCTCTGTCCGGTTCTTTCTTTCACCGAACAGTGTATCAGGGGCTACTATCCATACTATGACATTCTTCGAAACCTCATAAAACATACCTCAAAGCCTCTTATAAGGCTGATGCAGGCTTCATTCAGTCCACTCTCAGCAGACTGAATCTTCTCAATCACCGCACCCATAAGGGCACGGTGTTCATCAACGATGGAGGCGCTCTTCAGCGCCGCCAACAAAGCATCCGGCACCTCTGGCTGGACAGAGATTGCCGGTGGAACAGGCACGCCCCCTCCAGCTGAGGGAGGCCGCCTGCTTGATTCCGGAGCCGTATTGGTCTCCGGAATTGCGTCCGGCTGGGAGCCGAATTCAAGATGGCTCCCGCCGACGACTCCCATGGGAATCTTCCCCCCATGTTTCCAGCCCCTGAAGTTTGACCTCCAGGCGCCGCTTTCACGATCTCTTCCTCCCCGCCTTGGTCGGGGTCCTTCTGGGACGAAGCCTCGGTGTTATCCCCATGTTTCGGGGAAGGGGCCTTCGGGGGCGTCCCGCTCTCCATAGCATCCGAGCTCAGCAAATCCTCTGATGAGGATTGTTTTGTGCGGGACCTTGCCGGACTACAAAAAATATGGCTCAGGTCAAAATATTACGCCATGATGACACTGGACGCATAAATGTGTTCGGATTTTATACTCACGAGTTCACTAGGGGCTGGGCCCTGGGATCCCACGTCGGGCTGTTGTCGGCGGCGGCAGTGGACTCTTCCGGAAGAGGAGCTTTTCCCCTTTTAGGCGACTCGGCCTCCAAGTGTATGGAGGCCGCCCTCTTCTTTCTTCCCCCCCGCTGGGGATTCATCTTCCTCCTCCTCCTCGTCCTCTTCGGAGGCAGAACGGGCGTTGGAACCTTCGGATATTGTGTCTGAAGTACCGCAGCGACGAAGGCCACCCCGTGTCTTTTTGGCCTCTTTCTCGGCCTTCTTCTTCAGCGCCTTGTACGGCGCCGGGACCAGCATCGTCGTCAGAAGTTGGTCGGCCGGTCCTTCGGGCAGCGGGGCCAGACAGTGGATCCGCTCCGCCTTCTTCGTCCAGCCCTAGGGGAGTTGAGGAAAACACACTAAGAATTTCCCTTGGGTTATGCGGATAAAATGTATAATAACTTACCGAGCTTGCAGGGCGGGACGGTTGGTACCCACGGTCCTCGGCCGAGTCTGGCCATGATTTGCCGGACTTGAAAAGCACCTTCCAGATGTCTTTGTGCGAGGAGCCAAAGAGCTCTCGCAGGGTCTGGTGCTTGGCCGGATCGAATTCCCATAGATTGCAAGTCCGGTGTTGACAAGGCAGGATCCGGCGAACTAACATCACCTGGACTACATTGACAAGTTCGATGTTCTTGTCTTCCATATCCTTAACGCGCATCTGGAGCACCGACAGTTCGTCGGACAAAGACCAGTTCAGGCCCTTCTTAGGCCAGGACGTAAGGCGCAGAGGGGTTCCAGATCGGAACTCGGGAGCAGCGGTCCATTCCGTGCCGCATGGCTCAGTGATGTAAAACCACTGCTGTTGCCACTCTTTGACGGAATCACTAAAAGTACCTGTCGGCCATGTGACATTGGGATCCTCCTCACCATGGCGCCCCCGCACTCGGCATGCTCGCCGCTCACTACCTTGGGCTTCACATTAAAGATCTTCAGCCATAAGCCGAAGTGTGGCGAGATGCGGAGAAAAGCCTCGCACACGACGATGAATGTTGAGATGTTGAGGAAGGAATTGGGGGATAGATCATGAAAATCGATCCCGTAATAATACATGATGCCGCGAACGAATGGGTGGAGGGGAAACCCTAGCCCGCGGACAAAATGAGGGAGGAATACAACCCTCTCGTAGGGTTCCGGAGTACGGACAATCTGTCCCGCCGTCGGGAGACGGTGGCTGATTTTCTTGGCTAGGTACCCGGCCTCCCGAAGCTTTTTGATATCATTCTCCCGGACGGTAGAGGCCATCCACTTGCCTCCTGCTCCGGATCCAGACATTTTCGGAAGGCCTTTGTGAGCGGAGAAGATGAATGCTCGGGCGCTGGAGCTCGAGCGAAGGGGAATGGATCAGGAAGAAGAAAGCGTGGGTGCGAAAGGGAGTCCTTATCCTCTTATAAAGGCAGCTGTGCCTCCCTACTTGCCTGGTAAACTCGCTTATTCCCCAAGCGCCGTGATTAATGGCGCGGATGGGTTACCCACACCCGTACTGATGAGAATCCCATGATAAGGGGACACGATCTCTGCTTCGACAAGACGTGTCAAGAAAACCGCCTCGCAATATGTGCAGTAGCTGGTTGAGAAAAACGGTTCGAATAATGACCAGGCCATGGCGTGATGTCACGTTATGAAAGGTTGTCAGCAGATCAGATTTGTGGAAATATGGTACTCTCTAAGGTGGTATGTGGAATTTGTTTTGCAGAGCCGGACACAATCCTTGTGTTCAAAATCTTCTATGGAGTATTCGGAGGAAGAACCCGCCTTGCAATGCCGAAGACAATCTGCGCGCCGGACTCATCGTCATTGAAGCCTGGTTCAGGGGCTACTGAGGGAGTCCTGGATTAGGGGGTCCTCGGACAACCGGACTATATACTTTGGCCGGACTGTTGGACTATGAAGGTACAAGATTGAAGACTTCGTCCCATGTCCGGGTGGGACTCTCGTTTGCGTGGAAGGCAAGCTTGGCAATTCGGATATGTAGATCTCCTCCCTTGTAACCGACTCTGTGTAACCCTAGCCCCCTCCGGTGTCTATATAAACTGGAGGATTTAGTCCGTAGGACAACAACAATCATAATCATAGGCTAGCTTCTAGGGTTTAGCCTCTACGATCTCGTGGTAGATCAACTCTTGTAATACTCATATCATCAAGATCAATCAAGCAGGAAGTAGGGTATTACCTCCATCGAGAGGGCCCGAACCTGGGTAAACATTGTGTCCCCCGCCTCCTATTACCATCCGCCTTAGACGCATAGTTCAGGACCCCCTACCCGAGATCCGCCGGTTTTCACACCAACACCTGGAGCTTCAGGAAATTGGCGCCCATGGCCTGCAGCAGCTGCTCCTCTTGGGAATCGCCGCCACCGGCACACGGCTCGTCAATGACCTCAAGCCCGGCGGCGGCGAGCACCTCGTCATCAAACACCTCCCCCCTCGGTGGGCGCCCTGGCGCTCGCCATCCCTGGGAGGTGGACGAATAGATCATCACTCACCTTCAGGTACTTGCCCGAGCCAGAGGAAGCGGAGCAGGAAGGTTGGTCGTCAACCGCCCCCTCCTCGGCAGCGGCCTTGCCGGCCACCCCGGCAGGCCCCTTGCCGGCCTCCTCGGCAGCGGCCTTGCCGGTCTCCCTGGCCGGCCCCTTGGCGGCATCCTCAGCAGCACCCTTGGCGGCCTCCTCGGCGGCAATCTAGGCGGCCTCGGCCTCGGCGTCCCTGGCAACCTCCTCAATGACGGTGTCAATATCCTCCCGGTCCGGCGGGGAAGGGTCTGGATACCGAGGAGGAGAATGAGGCGAAGCCAAGGCCAAGGTTCGAAAAGAAGAAGCAAGAACAAGGACAGGAGGCGAATAACTCACCCGTGCCGGGCTGGGAAGAAGTGGCCCCCTCCTCGCCAACATTCGGTGCCTAGACGGAGCCACCGGCGCCCAGGTTCGCCTTCTCCTCCTCCTCCGTGCGCATGGGCTCAGTGCTTGGCGTCCTTGCCGGGGACGCCCCTCGAGGCGGAGTGGTCGATGGGGGCGGCATGCTGGGGGTGCCCCTCAGTGGCTCCTGCTGCTGCCGTCCTCCTCCTACAACCACGGCAAGGTCAGCGCCAAGGGATCGTACCCCAACACACGTTGATGGGGAGCGAGTGGTGAACGCACGCTGGGGGCTGCGCCGGCGGCTGCTATCCGGGCTGCTCTCCACCACCAGTGGCGTACTCGAGGTGCCTGCCGGGGGCTGGCCGCCCGTCGAGGCCCTGGCCCTCTTCGCCACCCTCTGGGCCAGCGTCTCCACATCCCTGCAAAGATGAAAACAAGTCAAGACAAGCGGCGCGGTCTGGGGGGACGGAGATGACAAAAGACAAGATACTTACTCATCCTCCGCCTCCTCTTCCGCTACCTTACTCTTCCTCCTTGGGCTGAGGGACCCAAAGTCGAAGACGACCTCCGTGTCATCATCTACGGGAGGAGGAGAAGCGGGTGGAGTCCGAGGACGCTTGGACGAAGAAGAGGCGGTCGCTTTCCTCTTCGCCACCGCGGCCTTCACCACCTTCTTTGCTGCCGCGGCCCTCGTCAGGCGCACGGACTCCCCTGGATCTCTTGCCACTGCTCGGTCCTGCCAGGCCGGACCGGCTCGCCAGAGATGGCTCGCCGCAGGACACGCCTTTTTCCCGAGGCCGGAGGGTCGTCAGCCTCGGCCTCTTCTTCGGTCGACTCGTCGACCACATCTTCGATGAGAGGGGCCCCGGTGTCGGCGCTGCTGGCCTCCCCAGCAGACTCCGCCCACTGGGCGAGCTCCCTCTCCTCCACGGCCGCCTCGGCCTCGTCCTCCACGTCGCCAGTGCTGCCGGCCTCCTTGGCGAGCTCCACCTCCGCTGCCCTGGCTGTGATGTAGTCCAGCTCCGCTTAGGTGGTGTCCTGGATGAGCAGCGGCTCGTTGCGGACGTACTTCTCCGACAGGTTGTCGAAGAACTCCTGCACCTGATCTGCCCCTGGCACGGCCCAATTCGGGTCAAGGCCGTGCGCGTTGAAGTCCGGCATCATGGCGATGATGTCGGTTTGGCGAGAGTTGTTGCTCAGCGGGACCACCCCCACCGGCAACCCAAACAAGGGCCCCTTGGCGACCTTGCCGGCCTTCGTGGCCTTATCGGTCCTCTCAGCCCTGCCGTCGCGGTTCATGCCGAGTTGAAAAAGCTTCTGGCAAAAGTGGGCATGCCCCATCACCGTGAAGTTGTGGTCCAAGCCAGGGCGAAGCCTCATGATGTCGGCCGTGTTCCTGAAAAGCCAGGCCAGCCTCCCCTTGTTGTGCAGTGGAGCGATTTGGCGACGGATGATATCAGCCCCAATAATCTCAAGGGTGAGCCCGGCCACAGTGAGGCGATGGATCCTGGTGGTGGCGACCATAAGCTTCTCATCTTTGGCATCGACATCGTCCAAATCATCTCTGCGAACCGGCGGCGTCGGGCGAACCCGGCAAAATTCCTGCGGGTCCTCCTCCTCTATCTAGTACCACCGGCTCCGCCACTCCTCCCACCTCTCCTTCTGAGCACCCTCCAGATATGTCCCCTTCTCCTGGCTCCTTGGGATCCAGGCGACACAACCGGAGATGGCGCCTCCCTTTTGGATACGAGGATAGAAATAGTGGCGGAAGGGCGTCATG
The DNA here is from genome assembly GCF_002575655.3 of Aegilops tauschii subsp. strangulata. NCBI lineage: Eukaryota > Viridiplantae > Streptophyta > Magnoliopsida > Poales > Poaceae > Aegilops > Aegilops tauschii. The sequence continues at coordinate 3,054,892 of NC_053040.3, read as the reverse complement.
CTGGGATGCACTCCGGCGAAGCCCTCGCAGAGATGGGCAAAAAGGGCCATGCACGCCACGACATTTGGAGTGAAATCCAGAAGGTGGAAGCCATAGGTGTGCGTGACGTCATTGAAGAAATCGGAGAAAGGGGGCAGAGCCCACAGGAAAAATAATCAACGAAGAATGGGTACCGATTCGGGCCGGCCTCAGCGAAACCGGCGGGGATGATGCGCGTGGCAGGGTGCCCCTTCGTCTTGCATCCCCACAGGGGCTTGAAGTAGTCCCGGAGGTGGACCGCGTCGACCGTCGAAGGAAAGTAGGCGAGCTGTGTCCGCCGCGCTGCCAACTCGCTCTCCGGTGCCTCCTTCCCCCCGGCGTCCTTGGCCACTCCCTTGCCTTTGCTGTTTTTGGGTGCCATGGTGGCTGAGGGAGACGAGGGATGAGGGACAGCAAAGACGTGGCGGCGGGGAGCGAAAGCAAGAGCTTGAGAAGGAAGAAGGGAGGGACGGAGGTTCCGAGATTGGAGAAGGCACAAAGGGTAAATGGGCGTCGCGCCTGCAGTTTCTCCTTTTTTATGGGGAAGGCGGGGGCCCCTTCGTTACCATTTACCGCGATGTGACCCGTGAGGGCAGCAACCGCCCCACGCACGACCCCCACGTCACGCATTCAACGCGGGTCATGGGGAAGCGCGACGGGCGAGGGAATTACCGCAGTAAAACTCCGCCCGCGTGCCCGCGCACCATTCTGGGCCCGGCCCAACAACACGTTGTGCTTATGTGTAGCCCAGGTCCGGGGGCTCCTGTCAGTGTACAAAAGTAGGGGCTCTCCTTTTTACCCCTTTACTTGTGCACGGGCAGTCAGAGTCGCGCCCGCGGCCACACTAAGTAGGGCAGAGGAGGGAAGCCAAAGGCACAAGACGAGCAAAGCAACGCCAAGACCAGAGACACAAAGAGCAAGAGGGCGAGGTGGACTCCCCCGGCAAAACCCTTGCCGGGGCGGCCTCCGCAGCCCCGGCAAGAGCCTTGCCGAGGCAACTTGCCCAACGCCAGCAGAGCGCACCACCCTTTAGCCCAAGGGTTCCAACACCATCAAACACATTGGAACCAAGGCTCGGGGGGCACTTCCATGGTGGCATGCAGATCTTTGTGAAGATCATAAGCACACAAGATCGGATGAGGACTAGAAGACGACGATCCTCGGCAAGATCCTTGCCGAGGAAATCCACGAGACCCCCGGCAAGATCCTTGCCGGGGATGACCACGATGCCACGGCAAGACCCTTGTCGGGGCTCCGGCAAGACCCTTTCCGAGGACACCTGCGGGGCCACAGCCAGACCCACGTCTGCCAAGACTCCACCACCGTTCCCATACAGCTGCCAGCCCAACCAGCTGGGCAGGCACATGCGTGGCAACGTGCGGCCTCCAGGCCAACTCAGCAAGCACCTACGTGGTGGCATGTAGGTCTTCGTGAAGACCCTACCACCACGCCATCTCAGCAGCCAGCCAGCCTACGTTGCGCTGCATGCCTCGTTGGCCTGGACGCGTGTCGGAGCAAGGCGGAGCGGTGACGGACGGGTCGGGCCTCGTTGCCGTCCCCAATAAAGCAACATGACACCTAAGGAGCGCATTTAATGCGCCTTGTCCCGTAATGACAGGCGATAAGCTTGTACACTGTATACCTTTCCACCTCATGTGTGCCACTGTGGCGACCCCTTTTGACTATAAAAGGAGGCCCGAGGCGTACTGGAGAAGGATTCGGATCTTTTGGACTACGCACGCACCACAGCTAGTTCGAGAGCTCAAGAACACTCAAATATACACCAAAGCAGGACTAGGGTAAACGATCTTTGTGCTGACTACCAGACCCGCTCTTTGCACAACCCTGCGCCCTCCAACCGTATAAGGGATCCCATTGATTCCATAGGTGTCGTTTCCACCGACACCGCAAAAGAGTATTACACCGAATAGATCTCCAAGAACATCGAGGAGAACTCTGTATTGAGAACCAAAAAGAGAGAAGAAGCCATCTAGCTAATAACTATGGACCCGAAGGTCTGTGGTAAACTACTCACACATCATCGGAGAGGCTATGGTGTTGATGTAGAAGCCCTTCGTGATCGATTCTTGGCGGAGCGCCGGAAAAGGCCCCAAGATGGGATCTCACGGGTACAGAAGGTTGCGGCGTTGGAAAATTGCTTTCGTGGCTCCCCTGGATGTTTTTAGGGTATAAGAGTATATATAGGCGAAAGAAGTATGTTGGTGGAGCAACGAGGGGCCCACGAGGGTGGGGCGTGCCTACCCCGCTGGGCACGCCCTCCTGCCTCGTGGCCGCCTCGTTGCGTTTCTGACTTCCACTCCAAGTCTCCTGGGTTGCGTTTGTTCCAAGAAAGATCCTCGCGAAGGTTTTGTTCCGTTTGATATTCGTTTTCTACGAAACACTGAAATAGGCAAAAAAAGAAACTGGCACTGGGCCTCCGGTTAATAGGTTAGTCCCAAAAATAATATAAAAGTGCATATTAAAGCCCATTAAACATCCAAAACAGATAATATAATAGCATGGAACAATCAAAAATTATAGATATGCTGGAGACGTATCAAGCATCCCCAAGCTTAATTCCTGCTCGTCCTCCAGTAGGTAAATGATAAAAACAGAATTTTTGTTGTGGAATGCTACCTAACATAATTTTTCCAATGTAATTTCTCTTATTGTGGCATGAATGTTCAGATCCAAAAGATTCAAGAAAAAAGTTTAGTATTGACATAAAAATAATAATACTTCAAGCATACTAGCCAAGCAATTATGTCTTCTCAAAATAACATAGCCAAAGAAAGCTCATCCCTACAAAATCATATAGTTTGGCTATGCTTCATCTCCGTCACACAAAATGCTCCCATCATGCACAACCCCGATGACAAGCCAAGCAATTGTTTCATACTTTAGTATTCTCAAACTTTTTCAACTTTCACGCTATATATGAGCGCGAGCCATGGACATAGCACTATACGTGGAATAGAATGGTGGTTTTGGAGAAGACAAAAAGGAGGAAGATGGTCTCACATCAACTAGGCATATCAATGGGCTATGGAGATGCCCATCAATAGATATCAATGTGAGTGAGTAGGGATTGCCATGCAACGGATGCACTAGAGCTATAAGTGTATGAAAGCTCAACAAAAGAAACTAAGTGGGTGTGCATCCAACTCGCTTGCTCACGAAGACCTACGGCATTTGAGGGAGCCCATCATTGGAATATACAAACCAAGTTCTATAATGAAAAATTCCCACTAGTATATGAAAGTGACAACATAAGAGACTCTCTATCATGAAGATCATGGTGCTACTTTGAAGCGCAAGTGTGGAAAAAGGATAGTAACATTGTCCCTTCTCTCTTTTTCTCTCATTTTTTTGGTGGGCTTCTTTGGCCTCTTCTTTTTTATTTGGGCTTCTTTGGCCTCTTTTATTATTTTTTCTGTCCGGAGTCTCATCCCGACTTGTGGGGGAATCATAGTCTCCATCATCCTTTCCTCACATGGGACAATGCTCTAATAATGAAGATCATCACACTTTTATTTACTTACAACTCAAGAATTACAACTCGATACTTAGAACAAAATATGACTCTATGTGAATGCCTCCGGTGGTGTATCGGGATATGCAATGAATCAAGAGTGACATGTATGAAAGAATTATGATGGTGGCCTTGCCACAAATACGATGTCAACTACATGATCATGCAAAGCAATATGACAATGATGGAGCGTGTCATGATAAACGAAACAGTGGAAAGTTGCATGGCAATATATCTCGGAATGGCTATGGAAATGCCATAATAGGTAGGTATGGTGGCTATTTTGAGGAAGGTAAGTGATGGGTTCATGGTACCGGCGAAAGTTGTGCGGCACAAGAGAGGCTAGCAATGGTGGAAGGGTGAGAGTGCGTATAATCCATGGACTCAACATTAGTCATAAAGAACTCACATACTTATTGCAAAAATCTACAAGTCATCAAACCCAAAGCACTACGCGCATGCTCCTAGGGGGATAGATTGGTAGGAAAAGACCATCGCTCGTCCCCGACCGCCACTCATAAGGAAAGCAATCAAAGAAACACCTCATGCTTCAAATTTGTCATACAACGGTTACCATACGTGCATGCTACGGGACTTGCAAACCCCAACACAAGTATTTCTCAATTTCACAATTACTAAACTAGCACGACTCTAATATCACTATCTTCATATCTCAAAAACAATTATCAAGTATCAAACTTCTCATAGTATTTAATGCACTCTATATGAAAGTTTTTATCATACCCATATTGGATGCCCATCATATTAGGACTAATTTTATAACCAAAGCAAATTACCATGATGTTCTAAAAGACTCTCAAAATAATATAAGTGAATCATGAGAGATCAATAATTTCTATAAAATAAAACCACCACCGTGCTCTAAAAAGATATAAGCGAAGCACTAGAGCAAAATTATCTAGCTCAAAAGATATAAGTGAAGCACATAGAATATTCTAATAAATTCCGATTCATGTGTGTCTGTCCCAAAAGATGTGTACAACAAGGATGATTGTGGTAAACTAAAAAGCAAAGACTCAAATTATACAAGACGCTCCAAGCAAAACACATATCATGTGGTGAATAAAAATATAGCGTCAAGCAAAGTTACCGATAGACGAAGACGAAAGAGGGGATGCCTTCCGGGGCATCCCCAAGATTAGGCTTTTGGTTGTCCTTGAATTTTACCTTGGGGTGCCTTGGGCATCCCCAAGCTTAGGCTCTTGCCACTCCTTATTCCAAAATCCATAAAATCTTTACCCAAAAAATTGAAAACTTCACAACACAAAACTTAAATAGAAAATCTCATGAGCTCCGTTAGTATAAGAAAACAAACCACCACTTTAAGGTACAGTAATGAACTCATTCTTTATTTATATTGGTGTTAAACCTACTATATTCCAACTTCTCTATGGTTCACATCCCCCTATACTGTAGGGTAACGCAGCAGAAAACAAAAATTTCCGACCTACGCACCAGCCCAGGACCACTATGGAGACTGCATACATGGTTTGATCTTTTTCGTTACCGACACGTAGCGCAGCGGAAGTAGAGTCGATGACGAACGGCGGTGCAGACCCCCGCAGCTAGGATTAACAACTTCCCAACCACGAGGATGTATACCCTCATCTGCCCCTCGGACAGCCCTCCGGGAGGTGGTCGGACAGTCCCCCGGACGGTGTCGCGGACAGCCCTTCGAGAGGACCTTCGAAACTCGGACGGTCACTCGGACAGCCTTCGGGAGGACCTTTGAAACTCGGACGATCACACGGACCGCCCTTCGGGAGGCACTCTCGAACTAAGACCAAAACTATGATCTCTCTACAGAGTTGCACACATACGGTGTCATCTATCCGGCAGGGCTTCACTGTCCAGAACTAGTTCCCACCGGAACCCAGACAGCCTTTCGGCTCTACTAAACTATTTCGCAGGGAGGGAGAGAGAAGCCAGATCATTGCAATGGCACTTGTATGTGAGAAAGAGTGAGTGTGGAGAGTGCCTCTCCACCTCTATTTATAGGAAAACCCAAGGGGTAGGGGGAAACATGAAAAACCCAAAATTCCCATACTTTATGTCACACATAAAAGGGCATAAAGGGCATAAAGGGATGACAAGTGGAGCTCCATGGAGGAGCTGCACCCTACAACGTCCCACCTTCATGGGGGCCCCCAAAGGGGGTTCCTTGATCCCCAAGTCCTTCTAGAAGCCTTTTGGGAAAAGCACCAAAAGGTGGCTTTCCATAAATATCCCAAAAAGCACTTTCACTATTCACGACGACATTTTTCAGCGTCCGTTCGAACTGAAAATATTTATGTGAGCTTAGAACATTTCTAGTACCCACTAAAATAATTTTCAACGCGTTTCGAAACAATCCCAGATTAGTGATTTTCATCTGCGAAAACCATCTGAAGTGGTTCTGGCAGCTCCGGAGCAATTCCAGCTTTTATCCCGGAAAATTGCAGAAAGTTTCCAGAATGACTCTGGCACCCTCCAAGAATTATCAGGCATGTGCCGAAACCAATTTGACTTAATAGTATATCCCGAAACAACTTTCGGTTTCACCGAAACTCATCCGATGAACTCTCTCCGCGGAACTTTTCTACTGTCCGAAACTTTTCGGTGACCGAAACTTTTTCGGTGATTTTCTCTCAGACTCCCTGTCTAGTATTCAGCAGATAGATGACCCTTAAGCGTGTGTCCCTATAGGTTCGGTGAAGTATAGACATGACCCGGAACCCCTTTCGATCAATGATAAACATCGGAGCTGTGGACACCCATATTGACCCCTATACCCACACAAATGAATATTCGAGTGAACCTCCAGTTGTAGTGAGCTATTCCTGTTGCTTCGCGATATGTCACAAACACCCGAGGTGAGATTTATTGCATCCCGTGGACGAACAATTTGTCCACCATGCAAGTTACCTCGTTACCGGTTTCTTTTCTCGTTTCCGTGTTCCGGCATCCCAGTGATCAAATCACAAGGTGTCTGGCCAGACGATTATGGATACCATAACACCGAGAGGGCCCGAGAATATCTCTCCATCGTCGGAGGAGCAAATCCCAATCTTGAGCTATCATGTTACTTGACATACTTTTCCATGAATCCGTAAGCCGCCGTAATAGCCACCCATTTACGGATGACGTTTAACAAACCCCAAAGTTCATGAAGCAAGCATGAAGAAACTCGATAGTCTCATGGTCTAAGGAATCATGCAAACGTTAACCATCTTTGTCTTATGTATCATTAAACTTGTGACGAATGTACCTCATAGCATAACATCAATTTGAGTCGATTCAACACAAATGTTCTTCTAACATTGTGCCCTCAAAATTGTTGGCATAGACATACCCATGATTGGGAAAACATAATCATCATGCAATACTTGAGCTAGTCTTAGAGGCATGACTAGGAATACATTTTATCGTTTATTATTCCACACGTGCACATGGGTTTTCCCCAGAGCCTTTATGGATATACAGGCTCGGGAACCACAGCAGTTATAGCATGGAACATCTATATCTATCTATATCTATATCTATACTTCTATATACTTACTTATACTAATTAGTGACTCTCTAAAAATTCCCACGTTAATCAGAAATTAAGAGCCGTTATCTAGTGGGACCGAGTTATTACGGTGTAGATTAGCCTATATAGCTGTATCGTGTCTCATGTCTCGGTTGTAAAAGTTGCAGCCATCTATAGATTCATCTATAACCATTTACCTCAAAAAATGATCTATCTATAACCATTGGATCAAGTAGGGGATCACGTATATAGATAATCCAAAGAATCCTCTCCTTCTCTAGCGATCCTCTCCTCCTCCTTCACGTAAATTGTTTTTGAGGGGTCCTGCTCCTTCACGTATATAGGGTCACGGATCACGATTCCCTAAAAATATATATCTCACGATTCCCTGGCAGATGTAATTGTAACGTCCTCTCCTTCTATCCTTCTCTCCAAGTCACGATTTCCTCCATAGATTATGCGAAGCCCATCTCCCTGGCCGCCTCCTCTTGAGTCCTATAGGCGACGAGTTTTGCCATCCCGTTCCCTAAGCCTTCAATTGGTCGGTGTTTCTTCAGCTCAAGGAGGGCGGTGGTGACCTCTGCGTACCCATGGCCTCTCCTCATCGCTGGGTTTGTATGTCTCCGGCGATGTTGTAGCGATGGAAGATCAAACTGAGGCTGGGAGCCCAGCCCAGAATTACATCCACGATACCGACCAATCAAACACACACGGACGTGTCAGACAGGCCATTGTGACATAGACGAAGCCTTTGATAAGGCTGGTATTATGCGAGTATAACATGTATGTCGCTCCTTTACAGAAGCAGAATGTCTCCATGAGAGGATTATGCATCATTGGTTGAGAGCAGAGCATGTTATGGGACTTACGGAAGCAAACTTGCAGATTAGCAGACCGAAGTCTATACTTTTTTGGTTCTGCACATCAGGGATCGATGGACAGGAGCAGCCCCATGATTCAGTTCCAAAAACAACTGCACGTAGCCTATGCTATTATGTCATTGAAGGAAGAAACTACTTTGAATATTGAGAGTGCTCAAGATGGCGAGAGATGTTTCACTTCTTATGTTGTTATTATCTTATTTCTGAGTTTTCTTAAAACTAATTAGTGCAGTATTCTGTTTCTTTGTTTTTAACAGAAATAGTAAATACACTATATAACAAGCATCGGAGGCCTAGCACACGCCATATGGCATGGAGACATCAAACAATATGGGACTGTTCAAGGCAGCACTGCCGTCCGAATTATTCGGCAAGCTGCCTACTTCCGTCCAGTTCAATGGACCTGGGAAATCAGGAGCTTCATACCTACATGTTCAGGTATACAATCATCTCTTATACACAAATGATAGCAATTTTGACTGTCAATAGCGGCTCATCTGCAGGCATATATATAAGCATGAACCAAAGTATTTGCCGGGTGCTACAGGGAGGGTACACTATATAAGTATATAGTATATACAGCAGGTATCTTTGTAAAAGTATTATACAATTTATATATTACATGCATTATCACTATCTTCCCTTTAGATGTATAAACTTTGTTCTCCACCACGGTAGTAGTAATTATCCCCCGTCTATTGTCTTATCTCAATATCTCATGCCTTCAGGCTCTATTTGTTGTGGCAGGGTTTTTTTATCTGCTGTGGTGGTTGATGCGATGTGTAGCGGCCAATAAGCAGCTTCAATTGCAGATAATGGGCTCACATCCAGTCCATAGCATAAACACCATGCTCGTCATTGATGCATGCATATATGTGTACATCCGTGAAACGTAAACAGCAGGCTAGGACCCACCGGTTAGTGTCCATTAGTGCAATCATATATTGCTACTGATCTATACATGTTCCATTTTGGCATTTATCTTCCACCACATGGAATTGGAATCCATGTTAAATGCGCGTGGTGATGATGATACTGAACTGAGTCGTGTAGGAGAGGATTTCTGGCAACACATATGCATAATAAAAAATCTAACAAAGGAGAAAAAACTGAATATCAAAAGTCGTATAAGCACATGATATGCTCTCCTTCAGCACTTCGTCTTATTTTCAGGTATTTGATCTACAGGAGCTTATTTCTTCTTCTCAGGTTCATTCTTCTCATGTCGATGATTTGAACCTGCTATAATTCTTATGTAGTTTTCTTCTACGGTTGTTAACCTATACAATTGGTTTTCCACCATGATCTTAACCTGACCTTCTTTTACCTTGGCGTGTGTGGAGACAAAGGTATATGAGATGACGTACAAGTGGTTGTTTCGACCATCCCGGTATGCACCTCCATTGTATTCATGGAATGCATCGAGTCATCGTTCAGAGTCCAGCAGTTGTTTCAACCATCCCGGTCTGCACTTCTATTGTACTCATGGTATCCATCGAGTCATGCATGGTTCAGAGCCCAGATGGAGCCTATCCAATTTCCTACAATAGGTTCGATTGCGGGATCGTTATATCTTGACAAATATTTGTCCTAGCGTTTATTAAACCAGCTTGATAGAAGATACCAATGAAACAGAAGGAAAAAGAAACAAAAACTGGACAAGTTTAGGCCATTAATCCAAAAATCAAGGCAGTAGGCAGACATGTTTGCGAATATTTAGATTTTTATTGGCAACTACTTTCATTATTGGCAAGTGAAAGCATAATAATCTTTCTCAGGACCAAAGTTTCAGACAAGCATGATGGTAATTTTCAACATGATTTTCAACTTCAGTAATATATTAACATAGATTCAGTTATAATAAGGCATCGTTGTATTAGCTACCTATGCAGGTCATGGAATATACAAGATTTGAGATATTAGGTTGTGAATTGGGTGTCCTAAAACACAACTGGTGGCCATAACTTATAGTTGCAAACAACTTTTAATGTGACCATATGAAGCCAAGATATATGGCCGGAGAAGATTAGACTAACAAACTGGCCGGTGAAGATTTATCACACAGTTTGTTACATGAACACTAATTGTCAACGACGGGAAAATCTACTATGTATATTTATCTATTATAACATGAAATATTAAGTTTGGTGGTAATGATGGGTTTGGATATCCTTGGAACGGTGGAAATCTAAAAAAGGTATTAGGACTTCCTTAAAATTACTGTCATCTTTTTTATTCGGCTGCATATACAAATACTGATGGATATATACTAACAAGAGAGAAGAGATGTGCGGAAACAACTGGCATAGTGTTGGATAAGCAAAAAATATTTGATAATTGAAAATATTCTAGAAAGGTAAATTGCATTGTGTTGGTGATTTAGATTTAAGAATTTCTTCCAACAATGTGGTCTCATATTCAATAAATATGGCATTTTTATGTTCAATTTTTCAATGCTAATTTGTTTGTAGAATTTTCATTATTACCAGCCAATTATATTTGTGTAGCATTGTGAGCATGGTATATCTAAGTAAGTATAAAATAATGAAGAACCGTGGCCTGAGTAGGCCAGCTGATGAATTTTAAAAAGACGAGGACATAAAATTCTAATTAGCACTCATTTAAGCTAGCCCGTGCGAATGCACGGGCTGACGACTAGTAAACATAATCATGAACTTCGAGATAAATAATATCATTTATTATTGTCTCTAGGGCATATCTCCTACAGACTCCACTTGCACTAGAGTCAATAATCTAGTTAATGCTAATGCACTTTACACCTATGGCACACCGGTGTAAAAAATGCTTCGCATGTGGTATAGCCTGATGTCCATCGGATCTGACAATTTCAGCTCCGTGTGTATCTCTGCATATCCTCGCGTTTTCACGCTTTCACAAAATTCATATTTTGTGTGGACTTGAATTTGTATAAATGTGAATCATTGGTCGAAACCTGATTCCTCAGACTGAGTTATGGAGCAACTATCTGCAATAGTGTCCCATTGATCAAAGCCTTCTTGGAACCATACTAAGTTCATGAATGAACTATATGATTCAACATCTTTGTCTTTGTTGCTTCTAAAGCGGCAACATACTTCGCCTCTGTTATAGAATTCGCCACCGTAACTTGTTTGGAACAATTTCCAACTAACTGCACCACCATATTGTGTGTTACACAAAGCCCTCAATTTAAATTGAAAATCGCATGGAGAAATGATGAAGATTGTATCGATGTAACCTTTTACAACGAACTCTTCATGATCTCCACTTGCGAGAAAACATGTCATCAGTGCTACTTTAGTACTCAATGATCCTCTTTTCACTGTTGTCCCATGATCAGTACTTTTGATCACTTTGGTATCTATACTCGCAACAGCTTGGGAGTATTGGACATATCTGGTTGTTTTACATACCATGGAATACATGATTAATCCAAAACCAGGAGTGTGTGGAATCTCCATCATGTATTTTGCTCATCAGTGTTTTGGGACACCGATTCTTGCAAAAACTCCATCCATGTGACTTCGGCAAGAATCACTCCTTGTCGTTCTTAGTGCTAAACGGTTTTAGCATCTTGTCAATATGTATTTTTGCTCAGCCCTATTAGGTAAATCTATCTTCATAGGTCATTATGCCTAATATCAAGGCTATTTAGCTCAAGCACTTCATCGAAAAACTATTTTCAAATGAAGTCCTAATTCGTGTCAAGAAATTTATTTCCAATTAACAATGTGTCAAGCACACAAGGTTTTCAGAAATATTATTATGCTCCCACTTACTTTCTTGAAACCACAAGCATCTTCGTTACCCATTGATGAAGTCAAACCCCTTTGACCATTCCATCAAAAACGAAGATTCCAACTCCATTTTCCTCTCTTTTGTCCATTGCTGGAACTCTGAAGTTTGCATACTTACTAGCATACTCTGGACTGACAAAATACTTTGGATTGTATCACATACAAGTCCTAGGTTGTATTTCCATTTCACGGAAATTCTTTTGTCATCCATGTTTCATATCTCATGTTTGAAATATGTATTAATTGCTAGTTTAACCCGAACCAAATTTAAGTATTGCTACGGTGAGACAATCTCATTGTAGACAACTCCTTGAACTTGTTCTTGCAACAAGTCGAGCTTAGTGGATAAAACATTTTTATCCGTATTAGTTTTTAGTCCCATTACAATCCGTTAGACTCCAAGTCTTTCGGAGGGTTTATCACGATTTAAATCTTGAATCATTTATGGAAACTATCTCGGGCTATATTGGCATTTAGCCAATTCCGGAGTCAGGGCCCATCAACGCTTCCTTGTGTATCATAGGTATACTGTTGTCTAACAACAATATCTCGTTTGCGCACCTGAGAGGTTTGCACGAGCTTTGCCTACGTTGTTCAGCTGCAAGTTCGACCGAAGTCCATACATCTCATATAGAGGCATCCGTATCAGTCGCAGTAGGAAACTCTGGAATCACTTCCAAGGTTCCTTTCCTTTGACCTAATGACGAAGATACTTGTTATCTCGTCGATTTGCACTGTCCTCCCACTTACCCTTTTGCAAGAACTATTCTCTTTAAAAGCATACCGTTTTGTGGCAAAAATCCTTTGCCTCGGTATAGTGGTCGGGGAATACCCAATGACTTGGGATAACTTACAAAGTAGCACTTGTCTGATTTGGAATAGGTTTGTAACCTTTTACACAAGCCCCATATTCCAAATGTTAAGAAAGGATATAACATGGTTGGGCGTACCATACCATGCCGTCATTTCAACAGACCTGATGGAGCTTTTTTCAGTGTAAAAGCCGCAGTCTCTAAAGCATTACTCTTTAAAAGTGATAATGGAAAATTTATTTATGTCATCTTTGATCTTACCATGTCATAAATGGTTTGATTACATCTTCACAAACATTCCACTCATAGTGGTGTTCCGGGAGGTGTAAGTTATGAAACTCTTTTCACAACTCATCAGACATTCGCTAAACTTGTAACTCAGATATTCCTTTCTGCAATCAAATTGTAGAAACATAATTTCCTTGTTACAACAACTTCTACTTCATTTTTGAAAACCTTACGAATGATTTCAAAAGATCCAGACTTACATCTTATCAAGCAAATATCCATATATCTACTTGATTCATTTCTGAAGATAGATTAATCCACTACTTGCAACAACATTTATTGAACTATACACATCAAAATGTATGATCACCAATAAGTTTGTTGCTCGTTCCTTATGGCCTGTGAACGGTATTTCAGTCACTTCACTTTTCGGAGGAAAGTTGCAAGTGTCAGATGATTCAAAATCAAACAACTTCAAAATCCATCATAATGGAATTTTTCCGTGCAGGTTTCTCCAATGTGACCAAATGTAGTGCCACATATGTGTGGTATTCTCATAGTCTTGCGACATTTAGCGTCAGTGTTATGGATGTATCATTTTACCATCAATATTCATAACATACATCCCATCTTGGATGGAAGCATGGCCCTTCATGTTATTCAGAATACGGAACAACAATTGTTCTTTTATGAACAACTCTTTTGCAATAAACGTTGTGCAATGGGCTAGAGTGTATGAAACTCTAAAATGAATTATGAAAGTAAACACAGTGGTAATATATTAATATCATTATTCATAACATACATCTCATTCATAATGAAAGTATGGCCCTTATGTTTATTCATAATACTGAACATCAAAAGTTCTCTTATGAACAACCTTCTTGCAAGATACCTTATGCAAAGGGCTAGCGTGTGAGAAACTCTAAAATGAATTATGAATGAGAATACATAGGTAATGCACCGATGGAAGGTATAGTAACTTTTACTATGTTCCCAGCACGTATTAAAACCTCATTCTTGGCTAGTCTTTTTAGACCATAGTAGCTCTTACATTGATTCGCAACAGAATGCAATCAAGCCGGTATCTTTGTGATTAACTCACAATACCCAAGAATTAGTGATTAACATGTTTAACCATAATTCCCAAGAACTATATCTTTGACCAGCCTTCTATACATCAAAAACTTGTATGACATTCATACATGAGATGGGAATTCCAGTCATCTTTCTTTCTGCCTTTATACTTCTAATAGTTTAACTTTTAGTATTTCTCCTACTCTCAGACGAAGCACCCAACTTAAGAGTAGCTTTTAGCCCTGGACACCCTAGGGGTTAAAGTCTCACTAACACCCTTTTGGATAATCCCTTTCTCTTTAAGTGGTGGTTTTATTCACCATCAGCACATGACAGGCGTTCTTCTGGATCCCTCTCCTAGCAGTCAAATGCCCAGTAAACACTTTACTAATCCTTTTCAAACAAACATTGCTTTGTATTTGTATCTGAAAACGATTTTCAGTTCCATGAATATCACATAACTATCCCAAACTTTCGAAGTTTGGGTCTCATGGAAGCAAACATTTTGCACTTGAGCGTAACAGAATTCTAGCTTTTGGATCGAAGGACGAGAGTCACATCATCCATAGAATTTGCGGGAGGATACCGAAAGCATGCGATAGGACAAAGTCCTTCTCGGCACTCTTGAGGACAATCCTCACATTACGTTACCAACCATAAAGTTTTAACCAGATATTTAACAGCTTATTCAATTTTAACAGGAAAGGTGGAAACGCGAGCCATTATTCTACAACTATTTTGCAAGAAACACTTAGACGGTGTTCATAATTAATTGCACTGAGAATTAAACATGTTAATTCAATAGTGCGCTCCCACTCTAATCAATATCTCTCATAATTGATTTAGAGTGATTCAAGATCCATATTTCTATTCAATGCCATTGACGGGTTCATCACTGATGACATGAATTTCAATCTGTAGGCCAACTTGCCGATCACATCTCTATGTGATTCTTGTTCATCTTTCGATGGGCGTGTTCCGAGCTCAGGACTCTCCTGCCTGAACGTCAAAGACAACCAAGTGATCTTGCTACGAGGTCTGACCTCACCCGCCTCATTCCTCTCGATTCGTTCGTGCTCAAGTGTACATGGCGCACCCCGAAAAGATACAAATTTCAGACGGTGCTACACTTGGGTGAACACTAATTACTTTGATATTTTAAGTGAGAGATCACCCTAATAAAAAGCGACTACGCGCAATCAAGAAGGGTGCATCATAAGGGATAAACATATCATGCAATTCATAATAGCATGGTATGGTATAGCCCTTTCTGACGGAGAAGTCTTTCATTTCTTCGTCTTCGGCATTCGCGTCGGTGTTCACCTTGGCGAAGATTGCCACCACCTTGTCGATGCACCCGATAATATTGCTATCTCCATAGCGCATAAAATTAATGCATTACTTAATGTTGACACGCAGGTCATTAAAGTGCAATCATATGGCTCCAGCCATCATGCCAAATCATGACTTGCAGGTCATGTTAATCAATTTTACATCATATAGTCATTTCATACATAATCAAATTATTATGAGCACTGCTATACCACATCACATGCACATGCAAAACCCTCCTGCAAAACCAAGTTAGACGCCTCTAATCGGTTCATGCAAAAACTTGTTTTTCGTGGCTTCTAAGGTTTCAAAACAAACCGAAGCTACCAACGTCCATCGTCAAGTATGATAATTCAAGTCGCTGGATTAACTTTGCGGGTTGTATGAAGCACGAGATAATAAAATCTCTAACCCCATACTAAACTTCGTCATACGCATGACCCTCGTGCAGATCATATCTGCATTGCCCATTCGTCTGCGAAACATCCATCTTTCTTTAACTATGGTGGTACCCAAAGAACTGTTAGCACTTCGTTGATCTGTCAATCAACATACTCAGGAGCAGCATGAAAGGATCGCGGATTGCCAGAACTTTGTGAGATTCCACCATACATGGTTTTATCTTTTTCGTTACCGACTCGTAGCACAGCGGATTTACATGTGTGAATACATAGACAAAACTGAGTGTCCCTAGTATGCCTCTACTTGACTAGCTCGTTAATCAAAGATGGTTAAGTTTCCTGACCATAGACATGCGTTGTCATTTGATGAATGGGATCACATCATTAGAGAATGATGTGATGGACAAGACTCATCCGTTAGCTTAGCATAAATGATCGTTTAGTTTTATTGCTATTGCTTTCTTCATGACTTATACAAGTTCCTCTGACTATGAGGTTATGCAACTCCCGAATACCGGAGGAACACCTTGTGTGCTATCAAACGTCACAACGTAACTGGGTGATTATAAAGATGCTTTACAGGTGTCTCCGATGGTGTTTGTTGAGTTGGCATAGATCGAGATTAGGATTTGTCACTCTGTGTATCGGAGAGGTATCTCTGGGCCCTCTCGGTAATGCACATCACTATGAGCCTTGCAAGCAATGTGACTAATGAGTTAGTTACGGGATGATGCATTATGGAACGAGTAAAGAGACTTGCCGGTAACGAGATTGAACTAGGTATGAGGATACAGACGATCGTATCTCGGGCAAGTAACATACCGATGACAAAGGGATTGACGTATGTTGTTATGCGGTTTGACCGATAAAGATCTTCGTAGAATATGTAGGAGCCAGTATGAGCATCCAGGTTCCGCTATTGGTTATTGACCGGAGATGTGGCTCGGTCATGTCTACATAGTCCTCGAACCCGTAGGGTCCGCATGCTTAACGTTCGATGACGATTTGTATTATGAGTTATGTGATTTGATGACCGAAGATTGTTTGGAGTCCCGGATGAGATCACGGACATGACGAGGAGTCTCGAAATGGTCGAGAGGTAAAGATTCATATATTGGAAGGTTATATTCGGACATCGGAATGGTTCCGAGTGATCCAGGTATTTTTTTTCGGAGTACCGAGGGGTTACCAGAACCCCCAGGGAAGTTAATGTGCCTTAGTGGGCTTTAGTGGAGAGAGGGAAGAAGGGCCACGAGATGGCGCACGCCTCCCCCCTGCCCAAACCGAATTGGACAAGGGGTGGGGGCACGGCCCCCTCCTTCCTTCTCCTTCTCTCATCCTTCCTTTCCCTCCGGTGGGCACCCCAAAGCACAACAGACAATCTCTTAACCGTGTGCGGTGCCCCCTCCATGGCGGTCATATCGTCGTAGTGCTTAGGAGAAGCCCTGCACCGGTAACTTCATCATCACCGTAGCCACGTCGTCGTGCTGACGGAACACTCCCTCATCCTCAACTGGATCAAGAGCTCGAGGGACGTCATCGTGTTGAATGTGTGCTGAACACGGAGGTGCCGTACGTTCGGTACATGGATCGGTTGGATCGTGAAGATGTTCGACTACATTAACCGTGTTACTAAATGCTTCCGCTTTCGGTCTACGAGGGTACGTGGACACACTTTCCCGTCTCGTTGCTATACTTCTCCTAGATAGATCTTGCGTGATTGTAGGAATTTTTTTGAATTACTATGTTCCTCAACAGTTCACGCCTCTTGCATCCGTGCCATGTGTTGTATCTTGGCTTGTGCTTATTCTAACTTCTTCTATCAATGAAATGATACGCAAGCTTTGCGTATTCGAAAAAAAAAACTGAGATTTAATAATTAGTCCATGCAAAAGTCACTAGCTTCAGGCCACGAGAGCTATATCTCGCTTATAGCGACACGGAAGTAGCTCCTAAGCATCCGTGATTATGGGTGGTCCTTTTTCATGTTTTAGCTCTCTAGCTTGCTATGTTCGATCGGTCATGGCTGCCCTGCTGTTTTTCTTTTCTTGTCGATGTTGTTGCGTTCAGACATCGCTAGACTTGTCCTTTTTATCGTGTTTCTTTGTCATTTCCTTTTGTTTTTCCTTACATGTCTCTTTGTATCTTCATCGGGTTTTTAGGTTATTTTTCTGTTTTTCTTTGTTTTGGATCAGTGTATTCGTTTCTTTCTCATATTTGACTGCATTGTTTCTTCTATATTCTTTCTTGGATTACGTTATTTTTCTTTTCTTTCTTCTTTCTCTGGGTTTCTCCTGGTTTTTAGTTTGTTGCTTTCTCATTTTCATCTGTTTTCTTTCTTTCTTTCTTAGTCTTCTTTACCGTTTTCATTCTTTTGCATTGGTTTTCTTCGGGGTTATTTTTCTTGGTCGGGTTGCACTATTTTCAGCCTTTAGCATTGGTTTCTTCTGTTGTTATTCAAAATTTATCTTTTCTTTGGTTTTCTTTGTTTCTTTCTCGGTTTTCTTTGTTTTGAAAATGCTTGATTAACATTTTCCGAATAGTTGAATAACATTTTTCAAATGCTTGATTAGATTTCTTTAAATACAGGATCAACATTTTTTCATACACCTATTATTTGTATCCATTATTCATATAAACAAGAAACATTGTTTATATACACTTTTTTTTACAAATGCTTGATTAACCTTATTTCAAATATTTAATTAACATTTTTCAAATGCTTGATTACCATTTTTAAATATACAATCGACTATTTTCATACACATTGATGTTTTGTGTATATAGTTTTTTGTATACAAGAGAAACATTTTTTATATACACATTTAACATTTTTTAAATGCTTATTTAACATTTTTCAAATACTTGAATAAATTTTCTAAAATACATGATCAAAAAATTTCAGACACATTGTATATTTGTGGGCTAAATGAGAAAAAAAAAATCTATACACATTTAACACTTTTAAATACTTGATTAATTTTTTAATGCATTTTCTGATTGTGTTTTTTTTTGGAAGAGATATATCACGTATATTTGGAAGTATAAACAGAAGTAGAGAAAAGAAAGAAAAGGGAGAAAACAAAAAACATGATAAGGGAGAAAACGTGACGCTATGTGCTGCAGATAAGAGCTAGATCACTAGCTAAGTGTTACCTCTTGCAAAGGTCACTCCCCATCTTCTGGGGTGCTGACAAGTGATGCATTGCATGTGCGACAATTATTACAGCCTTGGAGTTTTTCCTTTTGTTTCATAGATTCGTTTTTTTCAAAATGGTTTATCTGTTAAACCTTGCATGCAAATCCAAACAATTTTCGCCATTGGATTTCTCATGCCAAGATCTTTGAAACTACATTCCATGTTAATAGGTTTTGATGAACTTATTTTTTTTTACGAAAACCCAAGAAAACTGAAAAAAATTAAAACAAAAAATAACGAAACCGAGAAAAAGCGGCAACCGGAAAAAAATGGTTGATTGAAATACTAAAATTTACAAATGTTTGAAATGTATCCAAGATTTGTTCTTGTGCTAATGGTCTTTTTGCTAGGAATTCATATATATACTCCCTCCGTCCCAAAATAAGTGTCTTAACCTTAGTACAACTTTGTATTATGGTTAGTACAAAGTTGAGACACTTATTTTGAGACGGAGGGAGTATATAAAATCAGAAAGAGCGAAACAGAAAATTACAAATACTCCCTTCATATCAAAATACAAGACACTTTAGTGTCAAAAAATGTCTTATATACTGATACTGAGGGAGTAACTAGCAGGAGAGCGTGACCAAACAATTAGGAATGGTATCGCAGTGAAGACCGATCGATGAGCTCACAACCTTTTGCTCCGTGTGCTTCGTAGTCCTACGTACGTGTCCGAAGATTCCAGTGAGTGAGTGAGTGAGTGACGGACCCATTCATCCAAGTGTAAATATTTATAATTGGTAGCTAAAAGCTAGGTTTTTAACCGGTGGGCACGCAAAGCCCATTTGCTTCTAGCTAGCTGCACATCCATCACACAAAGCTGCACGTACCCACGCGGGGGCCGGCGTACGTGACAGCAGCTGGCCGGCTATAAATCCATCGCCGCCGGCGCACGGCACATCCGTAACCCCCACCATCCACCGAACGTCACAGCGCGCATCGATCGGTACGCCATGGCGGGTCCCTTCGACCGCGCCGCGAGGAGCGTGGCGGCGGTGGCCGCGCTGCTGCTGCTGCTGGCCGTTTCCCCGGCGGACGCGGCGACCAGCAGCACGGTGGTCGCCGGCATGGTGTTCTGCGACCAGTGCAAGGACGGCGCCCGCGGCCTCTTCGACTACCCGCTCTACGGTACGTAACCCACCCCGCTCCTACTCACGCACGCACGCCTCCATGGCCGCCCACCTACTAACCAACCCAACATGCAACGCGCATGCATGCGTGTACGTGCATGGCGATCGGATGGGTGCAGGGGCGCGGGTGGCCATCCAGTGCGGCGGCGGCGACACGCCGATCACGGTGCGGGAGTGCAACACCAACTGGTTCGGCGGCTTCTCCGTCCGCATGGAGGGGTCGCCGGACATGAACCGCTGCACGGCGCGCGTCGTCCACGCCACCGGCCACTGCTCCGCCGCCGCCGCCACCGCCGAGCCGCGCGAGCTCACGCTCGCCTTCCGCATGCTCGGCCTCGCCCTCTACACCGTCCTGCCGCTGCTCTCGCAGCCGGAGCAGCCCATGGACTTCTGCCCCCGCGCTGGCCCCGTGTCCCCGCAGGACCCCGCTGCCGCGGCGGCTACGCCATCGCCGCCCCTGACGGTGGCGCCGGGTCCGGTGTCTTCGCCCGTGCCGATCTTCTGGCGCCGCAGGCCGCGGCTCCTGCCTCCCGTCTGGCGCCGCCCGCCGACGGTGCCGCAGCAGCCAGAGCCGGAGACGCTCCCCTCGCCGCCTGCGCCTTCCTCAAGCGAAACGCCGGCCGAGGGCTCGGGCTCCGGCTCAAGCTCCGGCTCCGCGTGCGCGTACGACCAGTGGACGTTGCCGGAGCACCGGTGCCACTGGAAGGTGGTGACGCCCAACACGACGGTGGCGATGGCGTTCGGCCCGCTGGCGGCGCAGCGGTACGGGCCGGACATGACGCTGCGGGAGGCGCTCGACGGCCGCGGCGACCCCTACCGGACGCTGCTCCGGGAGGCCACGGCGGCGCTGCTCAACGCCTACTACAACGCGCCGGGGTCGCCGTTCCTGTACCCGACCACCGCCAGCGTCCTCGACCACCTCAACGGCGCGCTCCTCAGCTCCGCCCAGCGCGTGCTCATCGAGGGCGCCCGCTTCCACCGCGCCAACACCGGCGGCGGGGGGCCTGCCGGCCGGACCAAGCTGCCATGCGACTTCACCCCATGCGCGGCCACCAACACCACCGCAGGCTGATCGCCGGTCCATTCCCTTCCGCCCACACTGCTTCTCTTCGTGACGCCATCAACGTGACGTGATGCATTATTCGATTTCGATCTTAGTTACTAATTGAAGCCGCATATTGTTCAAAATGTTTACTGTAATTCGTGAGGTATGTGAAATTGAATTGCTCCGTTGAATTTCATGGTGACGCATCCAAAATACTTTTGGAGTCGGGTAAAAGAACTTGGAATATGCTTTCATATTAGGATTATTCTGTTATTATGCATAGAGTTTACTAAATCTCTAACCCAAATTTACTTGGGCTTTGCTAGATTTAGCAAAGTCTTAATCGATCCGTTCCACCCACTGAAATTGAATTGTTCCGTCGAGTTTAATCGTGATTGGTCCATTGAGCCTTTTGGTTTGCATCAAAAATTCTTTTGGAGCGGGGGTAAAAGAACTTTGAATATGCTTTCACATTAAGATTATTATTCAGTTGACTGAGCTTTAGCAAAATCCTAACTGATCACTCGTAGCAAAAGAAGCAAACACGTTTTGGACTGTAGCGACTGGTAGGCACTGTGGTGCCTAGTTCACTATTGGAAACCGGTTTTTTTGGTTAGTTTATTTTGATACTTATCTAAATATGCATTTTTTTTATAATCAAACTAATTTTCTGAAAATGTGAACAAATTCGAAATTCAAGAATTTTTTTAAACCTCAACAAATTTTGACATAGTGAACAAATATAGAAAAACAAGAGCTACTTTTGGAACTTGAACAAAAATTCAAATTTTCGAACAATTCGGTAAGACTTAAACAACGTTTGAAAATGGGAACAATTTTTTAAACTTCTAACAAATTTGAAACCGCACACGTTATTTGAATCTTTGGACAATTCTCGAAAACTAGAACATTATTGGAAAGGACGATTTTGTTTTATAACGATAACATTTTTTCTAATTTTATGAACATTTTCTTTTGGAATTGTGAACATATTTTACGAAATCATGATTTTCTTCTTTAATTTTATTTTTTTATAAAATATACAAAAACTGAAAAAAAAATGTGAACCGAATTGGAAGTTCGAACAATTTGGCGTACTTATAGTAATTTAAACTTCTAACTTTTTAATATATATTTTTGAATTTATGATAAAACAAAAAAAAAGGAAAACCCAAAAGAAAAGGAGGAATAAGAGAAAAAAATGAACGGGAAAGAAAATGAAAAACAAAATACATGACGGAAAATGGGGGAAAAGGGTAAAAGATAACAAACCAGGAAAACTGGTTTAGGTAACCTTCCAGAATGTTTCAAAACCGTTTGCTCGCTCAAAGTGGTCCAGCCCATGTCTCGTGGGTCGATTGCTCCGATTCAGCTACGTCACAGTTGTTTGACGCTTATGGGTGGCAAATAGGATGGCGGCCCCTTTCCTGGGCTTTTTAAATCCTTTTATTGTGGGTGTTTTTCAATGGCAAATTTTTTGATTGAACTAACATATATTTTTCTTCTTTTTTTCTCTGCCCTCTCTTATTTTCAAAGAGCCACAACATGCACATAATTACATAGTGTGATTTATTTTCTCAGTTTCTTCGTAATTATGGGTATAATTTCTTTTTCAAGTATTTGCACAGCGCACCACTTATGGCATGTGCAACCATAGTTAAGTTTCTTAGTAAATGACATCGTCAGTCCTATAACTATTCGAAAGGTATCAAATAGGTCCTAAAACTTTCACAAGTCCTAAACGCGCCCGCACCTGCTCATATGGCCATGTTAGTCGACCAAGGTAGCGTGCATGGAGACTTCCCGTTGCTGAAGCTTGGGTAATTTTAAAATGAGCCCATATATAAGTTGTTTATTGTCCACCGCCGGCCCTCTCTACCTGAGCACTGCAATTCATTTTGTACCACATTTAACATTACAGTTAAAAATATTTGAGCACTCCAATTCATTTTGTACCAGCTTTAACATTACAATTCAAAAGGCTTCAAAAGCTGGCAGATTAAATGATCACATCATTTGGGAACATGACCTTAGCATGCCATATCACATTGTCAACATGAGAACAGTTTTGTTCGCAACAACCTATCCAAAACAAAGCAACATCATCACTTTACAATCTACTAATTGATTTTTCTTGGAACCACATTTTTGTAAGCCCTTGTTGTCGGACATGGGGAACTCTCTCCATCCTAGAGGCTGGATATTTCTCTCCATCCAAATTCTCCGTATCTGCCACCTATCTTGAAGCTGATAAACGGGCCCCACCAGCTCGGCGGCCTTATGGAAATTTGAGTCACCGACACTCCTCCTATTCCCACGGAAGTGCATAGGAAAGCGGGGGCTACCCAGCCACCGGTGCGTAGGACCAGTCTCGCTCCCATTCTCCTTCTCAGGTGGTGTCATAAGCTTGAAGTACAGGAGTTTGGCCGAGGCCGGACAACAGCACCCCCGCAGGCCAAAATCATTCTGTCCTAATGACGTGTCACAATCTCAAAGAAATACCTCCAAAGACAAAAATGGGGGACTAGCCCGAGTTAACACTCACAGAGAGTTATGGAGCAGGCCAGACGCAGCACCCCATTCGGAGTTAGATGATAGAGCTGCAGCCCGTAGTAAGTCAAAAGACCCTGGGTGAAGGTCTTCAGAGGAAGACGCATGTCGCGCAGATAAAAGCCGTGTATACCACCAAGTTCCAAGGGAGAGGATTTGGGCCATCAACATTGTTTTGAGTTGCGGTAAGCCAATGGCACCATTTACAATCCATCAGCCACCCTTTGCACGACCAACCCTCCATCCGCTCCTTGGTAATCGAGAACGGGTTCCAATCTCAAGACAACGTGGGAGCGGCCGACTCAGGTGGAGGTGGCGGCGGCCCCACGGAGCGTGCACTAGTCTTGCTCAACTTAGGGTCCATGGCACGTCTCTCCTCATCTGGCGGCGTAGGCTAAAGCTTAGGAGGATCAAGGAAGAGGATGCATGGTGATTGAGACCATCCTTTCCATGCCATCTCACATTCTGAAGAAGTAGATCCCCACTACTAACAATTCTCTCTACATGCACCCTTCCCACATCAGCATCGTGCCAAGTCAGCTTTCAGTTTGCAAACACCAGCCAATCGGTCTCTCTCTCTCTCTCTCTTTGACAGCCAGTCAGTCTATCTCTCTCTCTCTCTCTCTTTCCCTCCCTCTCTCTCTCTCTCTCTGTCTCTCTCAAGCAATCCATCTCTTTCTCACGGGAAGAAAAAATCCCTTTACCCACAGCCACGGACGACGGTGCAAATCCACTCCTCTTCCCTCAAGGAAGAAGAACTAAAATTACCCTACCTCATGGCCAGCCCAGCGAATCCGTTCCTCCCGCATGGCCGTCGGTCAGTGATAGGAGCCAATATCAGTGTGAAGCCCACTCATCCCACACAGACGATCCCAACCTAATCTACCAGTTCACCCTGCACATCCGCCGATCTTCGTCGCCTTTAACGCCTCCATGAGCACTGGGATGTGGTCCCATTGCTGCTCACCATAGGTTGTCGAGGAGCCGATCCACCCACACGGCTGCTGGTATGGTTTATCGTTGGGCGCAGCGATTTAGGCCGGGCACTGTTCCATTGCTCACCACCCAGGTCATTGTGGAGCAAGACCAATCAGATTGAGCGCACCCCATTCCTCTGCTCGGGTATCTAAGTGCGATTGGGACAAGAGCTGCCTGCCGATGAGTCATCAGCCACCCATAATTTTAGGTCGTCGAGCTCTATGCGCCGTTGCTCTGCTCCACAGCCATCGTGGATGGTGAGGAGCACTATTCAGTAACAACGTCTTCCCCAGGACCCGACGTTCAGGTTTGTGAGCACCGCCACATTTACTTCACTACTAAGGACTAAACATCTAGAGTTGGATGGCATGTAATACAGTTGTTATTTAGTAATCTTTCATTTGCTTACGCTAACCACACAGCCCACTCCCTACAGCCCAATGCACTGAATAGCCCACATTGTTTATCTTCTTTGTTAACATCTATGGCCGCAGAATAAATGCTACTCCTACAAAGCAAAGAAACCCTGCTGCAGGTTATTGATACGTCTCCAACGTATCTATAATTTATGAAGTATTCATGTCATGTTTACAAATATTTTATATGATTTTGGTATGATTTGATTAGAACTAACCCGGACTGACGCTATTTTCAGCAGAACTACTGTGGTGCATTTTTTGTGCAGAAATAAAAGTTCTCAGAATGGGCTAAAAATTTATGGTGATTTTTTGTGGACCAAAAGAGACCCTCGAAGCGTTGAGGAAGGACCAGAAGCTTCACGAGGAAGCCACAAGCTTTCACGAGGAAGCGCGGAGCCGGCTTGTGGGCCCCTTTGGCACCGCCTTGATGTGAGACCGACGCCAAAAATTCTTATAAATGCCAGAAACCCCGAATAGAAACCTAGATGAGAAGTTCCTCTGCCGCAAGCCTCTGTACCCACAAAAAATCAATCTAGGCCCTCTCCGGCACCCTGCCGGAGGGGGCCATCATCACTGCAGGCCATGGAGGAGGAAGCCAAGGGGGTAGACTCTCTACCCCTCTCTCTTGGTGGCGCCGGAGTGCTGCTGGGGGAATCATCGCCGCAGTGATCGTCTTCATCAACACCACCGTCTTCATCACCTCCCTCATCTCTTTCAGCGGTCCACTCTTCCGCACCCCGCTGTAATCCCCTACTTGAACATGGTGCTTTATGCCACATATTATGATCCAATGATGTGTTTCCATCCTATGATGTTTTGAGTATATTTCTTTTGTCTTTTGGGTTGATTAATGATCTAGATTGGTTTGAGTTGTATGTTTTATTTTGGTGTTGTCCTATCGTGCCTTCTGTGCCACGAACACGTGAAGGATTCTCAATGTAGGGTGTTACAATACGTTCATGATTCGCTTATGGTGGGTTGCTACAGTGAGAGAAGCTTAAACCAGAGTAAGGGGGTTGTTGCATATGGGAGTAAAGAGGACTTGATATTTAATGCTATGGTTGGGTTTACCTTAATGATTTCTAGTAGTTGTGGATGCTTGCTAGAGGTCCAATCATAAGTTCATATGGTCCAAGTACGGAATGTATGATAGCTCATGCCTCTCCCTCATATAGAATTACAATAATGATTACCGATCTTGTTAACAATTGCCTAGGATAATTTGGCACACTGATCCATCATTATTCCACACTCGCTTTTTGTAAAATATTGTGATATATTCTAACTTTATGATAACATCACCTATTTTTATATTTTAGTTCTCCGATATCATGCAAAGCTATCCTCTTCATACCCCCAACGTAGTTCGATTTCTCGTTTCTAGATGGAAGCAATCATTCGGTGTACGTAGAGTCGTATCAGTGGCAGATAGGACTTGAGAGAATATTGATCTTACCTTTAGCTCCTTGTGGGTTCGACACTCCATACTTATCACTTCCACCTTTGGAAATTGCTACAATGATTCCTTGCAGTTGGGGATTATCAGTCATTGATGAATGATGATTCACTTCCTCTCCGCATGATCTCCACAAGAAACTGATGGATTCCCATTTATATTCGGTGCTACACCTGAACTCATTTTATTCCCATAGTCCTCCATACCACTGGTAAGAAACTCCCTCCCTTGTCCTCCTCGACATTCCCTATGACATTTAGATATATTATAACTGAGCATCTTTCCAACCCTCTCAGGCTATTAGCATTTCCAGCCTTTGGATCATCACTTTGGGACATTTTCGCCCGTCAGATTTATTGTTAGTCCCGCCTCAAATCATTGTGTTCGCTAAGACCGAGCGTTTTCGTGCTGGACCGCTGCTCCGGTGACTATTTTGGACGCCTGGTGAATCACAATTGTGGGCTTCCTCAGGTACCAGACAAATTGGACGCCCCAACCCCCATCTTGGTTGTTCTTCCCTGTTGCATACCCAGATGCCTTGGATTTATGGCTCGTATAGGTAAATATTGTTGACATCTATTGTGAATTCTCAATTTTGTGTGATTGATTAATATCTGAAATTAACTGCTATTGCTGGCACTTTGTATGCTTGATTAATTTTGCCTCATGGCATACACTGGTTGAATGAAAAATTCCTTAGGTGTTGGACTATCTGGACACCCGGGTAGTCATCTTGGTTGTTCTACCATAAAGACCTTGAAACTATAGTGATAAACATTGATCTATTTCTATATTGATGCATGGGTCGGAAGAGGATTGGACACATGATCAGATGAATACAGGTAACACTGAGATATATCTATATGATTATTGATCTTCTGTGCTAATGTTTTTAGGAAAATGGCACATGATCTGCCTGTTCATTTAATGAGATAGGAGTTTCATGAAGAGGCTAAATTCATTGAGAGCCAAGCAAAAGATCAAAAGCCAGAAAACAGAGAAGAAACACAAATAGAAATCCTCAAAGCTGACTAATCATGTCTAATGGGTACAAGACCTGGCTCGAGGGGCTATTTTTGCTCAAGAATGCCCTCCACAAACTTTATAAGAAGAAGCTGAACATCGTCGCTTGTTCGGTCCATGATCCGATCTTTGGAGATGTAAACCTTGTAAAAAAATTGCCTAATTTTTTTTCCAAATGTGCTAAAAGTTGTAGACGACCATCACCAGATCGTCCTTATAGGATATCTTCGTTGCAAACGTCTAGGCTTGATAATGTCTTCAAGATAAACTTTTGTTCTCAAGTTTACAGGTAAATGCCCATTGTACTTCCATATTTTAATGTAATTACACCTGACGAGGTTAATTAAGACATGGCTTCTGCAACTATTTGATCAAAGGCACTGATAGGAGTTTGGGCTTATTTGCTTGGAGTTTTTCTGTTATTATTATCTGATGCAAGATTTTTTGCTCACATATGTAGGGCCTTTCCTGATCTTTTATTAAATTAATTGATCATTGACAATATTTTACCTCACAGCGTGTTTGGTTCGGGGGAATTAGAGATGGGGAATGGGAGTTGAGGGGTGAGGAGATTAAAAGTCCACTGTTTGATTAGAGGGAATGAGAGTTTAAGCGTGAAGGGGAATGAAAGTTGAGGATGCCAATTTCCACCGATTCTTTCCAGGGGATACCCTGTTAATTCGTGAGAAGAGTTTTTTTCATGCCAATTCCCATCATATACCACGGGAATGGGAGTAAAAATCTGCTTCCTATGCCTAATCCCTCCGTAAACATCCTTGTGCAAATTCCCCTTCCCCTGTCCGAGTGTTTACCAAACATGCTGTCAATGTGGGCCATTTTCCAACAGGACAAACTGCGTGGCCTGAAACTTAAACCTACGACATTGGTGAGTCAGGCCGGATGTGTTTATTTAATTAATAAGTAAATCACTTTCATTATTTTTATTTTCCCCTCGGGAGATGGTATTGGAGAAATATCATGTTCAATTGTATTTGTTAGATACAAGGAAAATACATATGTTACTCTTGCCTTCCTAAGTTAATTTTACTCCACAAAAAGAAAGTTATTCTCGCAATTATTGTTTGTAAGAACTATCTGTAGCAAGCTGATTATTTCTTTATGTGTACAAATATAGTACTACTAGATTTGCTATACCATTATAAGAGCTAGTAAATTTAATAGTGTATTACTATTCATGCCAGACATTAACAAGTGGATTAAAATGTATGGGCTACATTGGTGGATTAAAGTTGATGGTATGCTTGCTTCATGATAATAGTGAATGTGTCCTCTCTCTCTCTCTCTCTCTCTCTCTCTCTCCATTATCTTCTTTTTTGTAAAGAAATTGTGCATGAACAGTAAAATGAGTGATCCATTGATGATGATGAACAGTACATATATATTTCCTAAAAGGACGCATCACACAGCCGCGATGGTTTACAAGAGACATGATTAAAGGACGCGTCGGTTAGGATAGAGCGAGAGAACGGGCACATCCCCTCGGTGAGAAAACCGCACATGCATGTCGGTTTGGAAAAGCTGGGACTTCTCTTTAATTAAACTAATTAACTAAATCTTAACACTCCCCCTAATCCCTACTTTCATTATTCTTGTAAACATCATCATCACCATCAGTCTCCTCCCAAAACCCAGTAGGAAAAATATGAGGAGATATGTACAATATGTCATCAAAAACTCCTTCCAAAAACCCAGTTGGAAAATAAGGAGAAACTGACATATCATAATGCCTGTATTACTATTGCCTCATTAAAAACCTTTCATAAGAAACCATTCAGGAAAAACTTATAAAGGAAAAGAGTGCAATATCAAAGATCCGAGGATCACAAACAGATTATCATTCAGGGATACACTCCCCCTGAACTTTGCAAGTCCCGAAGTCCTTTCATACCAATTCCATTGATGTACTTCTCAAATAAAGAACTTGGTAATGACTTTGTAAACAAATCTGCAAGATTATCACATGACTTCGTTTGCAAAATATTTATCTCCCCAGTTTCCTGTAACTCATGGGGACATAATAATTTAGGAGAAATATGCTTTATAATATTGCTCCTTATATAACCTGTCTGCATCTGTGTAATACATGCAGCATTATCTTCATAGATAATAGTGGGTGATTCCAATGATTTTGGGAACTTTCTATCCGTTATGTTGTGTCCAACAGAACCATCAATAATTTTTCTCATCATCCCAATACCAGGATGACCCAGGCAACCATGCCAAATCTTGAACTTATCAAGATTCTGAAAAACTATCTTGTAAGCCATATGCGTCTCTAGTTTAATGTATGTATAATACAACCCAAAAGATAGAGAAGGCAAATTCTCAAGGATTTCCTTTCGAAATCCCTTTTGCTGAGTTATGAGTAGGCATTCAGCCCCACTCTCTTCTTTAGTTTCCACATGGAAACCATTTTTGTGGATATCCTTAAAACTCAGCAAGGTACGAGTAGAATCTGGATACAGTAGAGCATCCTGGATTATCAATTTAGTACCCATAGGGAGTATAATTATGGCTTGACCAGAACCAATAATTACGGTGTCTCGACCAGCAATTGTCATGACACTTCCATTACCCTTCTTGAGTGTCTGGAAATACTTCATCGCCCTAAGTATTGTGTTAGTAGATGCACTATCCACTAAACACATTTCCTCCTCCATTGTATTATTCCTTGAAGTTTGTTCCGATTATCTCCGGCGAGTTTTTGTGTGGCGGCGTAGTTGCTCTCGATGGAGAGACTACCAGTGCCGATAACGTGTAAAGATGTTGGGAACGTAGTAATTTCAAAAAAATTCCTATGCACATGCAAGATCATGGTGATGCATAGCAACGAGAGGGGAGAGTGTTGTCCACGTACCCTCGTAGACCGAAAGCGGAAGCGTTAGCACAACGCGGTTGATGTAGTCGTACGTCTTCACGATCCGACCGATCCAAGTACCGAACGTACAGCACCTCCGAGTTCAGCACACGTTCAGCTCGATGACGTCCCGCGAACTCCGATCCAGCAGAGCTTCACGGGAGAGTTCCGTCAGCACGACGGCGTGATGATGGTGATGATGTTGTTACCAACGCAGGGCTTCGCCTAAGCACCGCTACGATATGACCGAGGTGGAATATGGTGGAAGGGGGGCACCGCACACGGCTGGGAGAGATCAACAGATCAACTTGTGTGTCTAGAGGTGCCCCCCTGCCCCCGTATATAAAGGAGCAAGGGGGGAGAGGCGGCCGGCCAAGGAGGGCGCGCCAAGGGGGAGTCCTACTCCCACCGGGAGTAGGACTCCTCCTTTCCTTGTTGGAGTAGGAGAAGGGAAGGAAGGGAGTGAGGAGGAGAAGGAAAAAGGGGGCCCCCCCCCCCTCCTTGACCAATTCGGACTAGAGGGGGAGGGGGCGCGAGGCTGCCCTGGCCGCCCTTCCTCTTCTCCCACTAAAGCCCATTAGGCCCAATATACTCCCCGGGGGGTTCCGGTAACCCCCGGTACTCCGGTAAATGTCCGAAACCTCCCGAAACACTTACGGTGTCCGAACATAGTCATCCAATATATCAATCTTTACGTCTCGACCATTTTGAGACTCCTCGTCATGTCCGTGATCATATCCGGTACTCCGAACTACCTTCGGTACATCAAAACACAAAAACTCACAATACCGATCGTCACCAAACTTTAAGCGTGCGGACCCTACGGTTTCGAGAACTATGTAGACATGACCGAGACACGTCTCCGGTCAATAACCAATAGCGGAACCTGGATGCTCATATTGGTTCCCACATATTCTACGAAGATCTGTATCGGTCAAACCGCATAACAACATACGTTGTTTCCTTTGTCATCGGTATGTTACTTGCCCGAGATTCGATCGTCGGTATCTCAATACCTAGTTCAATCTCGTTACCGGCAAGTCTCTTTACTCGTTATGTAATGCATCATCCCGCAACTAACTCATTAGTCACATTGCTTGCAAGGCTTATAACGATGTGCATTACCGAGAGGGCCCAGAGATACCTCTCCGACAATCGGAGTGACAAATCCTAATCTTGAAATACGCCAACTCAGCAAGTACCTTCGGAGACACCTGTAGAGCACCTTTATAATCACCCAGTTACAATGTGACGTTTGGTAGCACACAAAGTGTTCCTCCGGTAAACGGGAGTTGCATAATCTCATAGTCATAGGTACATGTATAAGTCATGAAGAAAGCAATAGCAACATACTAAACGATCAAGTGCTAGGCTAACGGAATGGGTCAAGACAATCACATCATTCTCCTAATGATGTGATCCCGTTAATCAAATGACAACTCATGTCTATGGTTAGGAAACTCAACCATCTTTGATCAACGAGCTAGTCAAGTAGAGGCATACTAGTGACACTATGTTTGTCTATGTATTCACACATGTATTATGTTTCCGGTTCATACAATTCTAGCATGAATAATAATAATTTATCATGATATGAGGAAATAAATAATAACTTTATTATTGCCTCTAGGGCATATTTCCTTCAGTCTCCCACTTGCACTAGAGTCAATAATCTAGATTACACAGTAATGATTCTAACACCCATGGAGTCTTGGTGTTGATCATGTTTTGCTCGTGGAAGAGGCTTAGTCAACGGGTCTGCAACATTCAGATCCGTATGTATCTTGCAAATTTCTATGTCTCCCACCTGGACTTGGTGCTGGATCGAATTGAAGCATCTCTTGATGTGCTTGGTTCTTTTGTGAAATCTGGATTCCTTTGCCAAGGCAATTGCACCAGTATTGTCACAAAAGATTTTCATTGGACCCGATGCACTAGGTATGACACCTAGACCGGATATGAACTCCTTCATCCAGACTCCTTCATTTGCTGCTTCCGAAGCAGCTATGTACTCCGCTTCACACGTAGATCCCGCCACGACGCTTTGTTTAGAACTGCACCAACTGACAGCTCCACCGTTCAATATAAACACGTATCCGGTTTGCGATTTAGAATCGTCCGGATCAGTGTCAAAGCTTGCATCGACGTAACCATTTACGACGAGCTCTTTGTCACCTCCATAAACGAGAAACATATCCTTAGTCCTTTTCAGGTATTTCAGGATGTTCTTGACCGCTGTCCAGTGATCCACTCCTGGATTACTTTGGTACCTCCCTGCTAAACTAATAGCAAGCCACACATCATGTCTGGTACACAGCATTGCATACATGATAGAGCCTATGGCTGAAGCATAGGGAACATCTTTCATTTTCTCTCTATTTTCTGCACTGGTCGGGCATTGAGTCTGACTCAACTTCACACCTTGTAACACAGGCAAGAACCCTTTCTTTGCTTGATCCATTTTGAACTTCTACAAAAATTTGTCAAGGTATGTGCTTTGTGAAAGTCCTATCAAGCGTCTTGATCTATATCTATAGATCTTGATGCCCAATATGTAAGCAGCTTCACCGAGGTCTTTCATTGAAAAATTCTTATTCAAGTATCCTTTTATGCTATCCAGAAATTCTATATCATTTCCAATCAACAATATGTCGTCCACATATAATATTAGAAATGCTACAGAGCTCCCACTCACTTTCTTGTAAATACAGGCTTGTCCAAAAGTCTGTATAAAACCATATGCTTTGATCACACTATCAAAACATTTATTCCAACTCCGAGAGGCTTGCACCAGTCCATAAATGGATTGCTGGAGCTTGCACACTTTGTTAGCTCCTTTTGGATCGACAAAACCTTTCGGTTGCATCATATACAACTCTTCTTCCAGAAATCCATTCAGGAATGCAGTTTTGACATCCATTTGCCAAATTTCATAATAATAAAATGCGGCAATTGCTAACATGATTCGGACAGACTTAAGCATCGCTATGGGTGAGAAAGTCTCATCGTAGTCAACTCCTTGAACTTGTCGAAAACCTTTTGCAACAAGTCGAGCTTGGTAGACAGTAACATTACCGTCAGTGTCAGTCTTCTTCTTGAAGATCCATTTATTCTAAATGGCTTGCCGATCATCTGGCAAGTCAACCAAAGTCCACACTTTGTTCTCATACATGGATCCCATCTCAGATTTCATGGCCTCAAGCCATTTTGCGGAATCTGGGCTCACCATCGGTTCTTCATAGTTCGTAGGTTCGCCTTGGTCAAGTAACATGACCTCCAGAATAAGATCACCGTACCACTCTGGTGCGGATCTTACTCTGTTTGACCTACGAGGTTTAGTAGTAACTTGATCTGAAGTTTCATGATCAACATCATTAGCTTCCTCACTAATTGGTGTAGGTGTCACAGGAACCGGTTTCTGTGATGAACTACTTTCCAATAAGGGAGCAGGTACAGTTACATCATCAAGTTCTACTTTCCTCCCACTCACTTCTTTCGAGAGAAACTCCTTCTCCAGAAAGGATCCATTCTTAGCAACGAATGTCTTGCCTTCGGATCTGTGATAGAAGGTGTACCCAATAGTTTCCTTTGGGTATCCTATGAAGACACATTTCTCCGATTTGGGTTCGAGCTTATCAGGTTGAAGCTTTTTCACATAAGCATCGCAGCCCCAAACTTTAAGAAACGACAACTTTGGTTTCTTGCCAAACCACAGTTCATAAGGCGTCGTCTCAACGGATTTCGATGGTGGCCTATTTAACGTGAATGCAGCCGTCTCTAAAGCATACCCCCAAAACGATAGCGGTAAATCAGTAAGAGACATCATAGATCGCACCATATCTAGTAAAGTACGATTACGACGTTCGGACACACCATTACGCTGTGGTGTTCCGGGTGGCGTGAGTTGCGAAACTATTCCGCATTGTTTCAAATGTAGACCAAACTCGTAACTCAAATATTCTCTTCCACGATCAGATCGTAGAAACTTTATTTTCTTGTTACGATGATTTTCCACTTCACTCTGAAATTCTTTGAACTTTTCAAATGTTTCAGACTTATGTTTCATCAAGTAGATATACCCATATCTGCTCAAATCATCTGTGAAGGTGAGAAAATAGCGATACCCGCCGCGAGCCTCAATATTCATGGGACCACATACATCAGTATGTATGATCTCCAACAAATCTGTTGCTCGCTCCATTGTTCTGGAGAACGGCGTTTTAGTCATCTTGCCCATAAGGCATGGTTCGCAAGTACCAAGTGATTCATAATCAAGTGATTCCAAAAGTCCATCAGTATGGAGTTTCTTCATGCGCTTTACACCAATATGACCCAAACGGCAGTGCCACAAATAAGTTGCACTATCATTATCAACTCTGCATCTTTTGGCTTCAACATTATGAATATGTGTATCACTATTATCGAGATTCAACAAAAATAGACCACTCTTCAAGGGTGCATGACCATAAAAGATATTACTCATATAAATAGAACAACCATTATTCTCAGATTTAAATGAATAACCGTCTCGCATCAAACAAGATCCAGATATAATGTTCATGCTCAACGCTGGCACCAAATAACAATTATTTAGGTCTAAAACTAATCCCGAAGGTAGATGTAGAGGTAGCGTGCTGACGGCGATCACATCAACTTTGGAACCATTTCCCACGCGCATCGTCACCTCGTCCTTAGCTAGTCTTCGCTTAATCCGTATTCCCTGTTTCGAGTTGCAAATATTAGCAACAGAACCAGTATCAAATACCCAGGTGCTACTGCGAGCTTCTAGTAAGGTACACATCAATAACATGTATATCACATATACCTTTGTTCACCTTGCCATCCTTTTTATCCGCCAAATACTTAGGGCAGTTCCGCTTCCAGTGACCAGTCTGCTTGCAGTAGAAGCACTCAGTCTCAGGCTTAGGTCCAGACTTGGGTTTCTTCTCTTGAGCAGCAACTTGTTTGCCGTTCTTCTTGAAGTTCCCCTTCTTCTTCCCTTTACCCTTTTTCTTGAAACTGGTGGTCTTGACCATCAACATGCCCCCCTCTTTGACAGACCTTGATTTAAGTTATTGTGGGCTTCAGAATTCTATGTATCCCCCGGCGCATTCCAATCTCACAAAGCTGCAGACCCTCAGCCTTGTTTCAAACACCTTCAACACATCTCTTGGAGCCAAAAATTTGCTTTGGGATCTGCCCAGCCTCCAAAATCTCTTCCTAACTGGTTGCAGAATCAATGGGCCAATCCCCGACACGGTGGGCAACTTGACCTCCATTCAGAAACTATATCTTGGTTCGAACAGATTCACTGGCATGGTGCCGTTGACCTTCAAAAACTACAGAAACTACAAGAGCTCATATTAGACACCAACTTCATCACCATGGAGGTGGCAGAGCTACTCCATCAGTTAGGGCACTTTAGCAACCTGGTCACGGTCGACCTCGACAACAACGAGCTGTTTGGAGAGGTACCCGTTAGTATACGCGAACTTATAAATTTGAAAGAATTATCGCTGGCCCACAACAACCTACATGGTACAATCACCGAGGACCTTTTCACATATATAAATTTTTTGTAAATATTTATTAATATAATTGAAAATACCGTAGAACGATTATTCTACGGTCCAGGTTTCAAAAAAACCTTTTCACATATCTGGTCACCTTACAAACCCTATATATCTCTGGTAATTCCTTAACTGTGAAGGTCGATAGTACATGGAAAGCTCCATTCAACTTATCCTACACGGGCTTTAGATCTTGTATACTAGGGCCCAAGTTTCCATCTTGGCTTAACCAACCAATGATCACTTATCTTGATGTTTCGAACACAAGCATACATGATAGCATACCTCTCTGGATTGTTAATCCCTCCTTTGAATATTTGGATTTGTCAAGAAATCGCTTGTTGACATGCTTCCTAACCTATTATCTTCCTTGCAAATACTGGATGTCAGTTTTAACGAGATTGTTGGCCCAATTCCAAAACTTCCAAATAGTCTGTTATACTTGGACCTCTCCGGAAACAATCTGTCAGGCGCACTGCCATCAGTTATAGGATCACCAATGCTAGAAGTACTCCTTCTCTTCAATAATTCCTTTTCAGGAACTATTCCATGCTCCATGCTTCAGTTGCAACAGTTGAAATTTTTAGACCTATCAAAAAACCTACTAGATGGGCGATTGCCCAGTTGCTCTCGAGGATTCGATACCTCAACTATTACCTTGCTTAAATTGAACAACAACCATATTTTAGGAGCATTCCCGTTGTTTCTTCATAAATGCAGAGAGCTAAAACTTTTGGATCTGGCATACAACAAATTTTCTGGGAGCTTACCAACATGGATTGAGTCAAAGTTGCCACAATTGGCACTTCTAAATTTGCGCTCAAACATGTTCTCTGGCGGCATCCCTAGTCAACTAACTAGGATGAAGGGGCTTCAATTTTTAGACATTGCATGCAACAACATCTCAGGGAACATACCACGATCACTTGGGAATCTCAAAGCTATGACTTTTACTTCCAATAATAGTGGTGGCCTTTTTGACCTTGTCAATTATATTGTAGTTGGTGGAGTTGGTAAGGCCATGTCCACTGATGCTTATACTGTAGAGGTGGAGATAAAAGGTCAAGTGCTTGAATATACCAAAGGTATAGCATACATGGTAAACCTTGATTTTTCTAGCAACAGTTTGACAGGGCAGATTCCTAAGGAAATTGGCATGCTCATTGCATTAAAGAACTTAAACTTCTCCTGGAATAGTCTGACTGACATAATACCTCAAAGCATCGGTGCGCTACAAGCTTTGGAATCTTTTGATCTCTCGCACAATGGGCTCTCTGGTGAAATCCCTACAAGCATATCATCTCTAACGTCACTAACCCGCTTGAACTTGTCATATAATGATCTGACTGGGACTATACCATCCGGGAACCAATTAAGAACACTAGAGGACCAAGCGTCCATATATATTGGCAACCCAGGTCTATGTGGTCAACCTGTCCCAAGGAATTGCTCACGAAGTGACATAATTCCATACGCTCCTCAAGAGCATAATGAAGGAATGAGTGATGTGGTTTCGTTATACCTCAGCATGTGCATAGGATTTGTAGTAGGTCTGTGGATTGTCTTTTGTGGCTTTTTGTTCAAGAGAAAATGGAGGATTGGTTGGTTCTCATTTACAGACCACATGTATGATCAAGCTTACATGCACGTGGCCGTGGGTTGGGCTTCACTGGAAAGAAATATCCGTCAAGGATGAGGTCTCAAATGTTGGAGCTTATGTAGGTACCTACTATCCTCTCCCAAATTAAGTGTCATGCTTTAGTTCAAATTTGTTCAAAATAGTGGTTTTAATGATTATTGTTGCATGTAATGCTTTTCTTTGGTTTATAACTTAGCATGATTAATATTGTTGGAGATATTGTACGTGTATTCGGTAGTGTATAAACCGAATATCTAATCTAGAAGGCCTAGGGGTGTGCGTGTGTTGTTGTGGGTGGTTAGTTAGCTGAGACTGATCCATATCTCTGTATAGCTAATATGTGGATCAAGCTCAAGCTAACGAACCAAATCTATGTAATCTGATTGCTCCATATAACATGTACGCATCCCTGCCCAACGGCACATGCTTCCAGCCTCAAAACCTTATATGGTATCGAGGCCACATCATCTCTCTATCGCATCCATCATCCATGGCTGGTTCAATCCCTTGTGTTGCGGCACCGGCACTCAACCCCAACTCTGAGAAACTGGACCCGAACCATTTTCTTGGTGTGACCACTGTCCATGGTTTCTAGTTTTCAGGGCACCTCGATGGCTGAAAGAAGGCACACTGAAGACAAGCTTCGGTTTGCTGGTCTTGCAGCAGCAACTGCTTGTGGCTTACCCGGTACATACAACCAACCTGCTACGTCAACCTAGAAAGCATGCACCCATAGTTTTTATGCTACCAGTGCACCGAACAATGAAAACTTGTACTATAAGTTCTGGAAAATTATGAAAATAATTGAGTATAAAGAAATAGCATACATCTAACATGTTACAGGCCATCTAAGAAAATCCCGCCCCCGCGTCGCCCCGGGCGACTTGGGGGAACCCTAGCGCCGCCACCGCCAGGTCCCCCTCGCCCCCTCCCTCGCTTCGCCGCCGCTGGAGGGGCCGCTGGCGAAGTCCGCGTGTGCCCCAGGGAAGGTGGCGGCGGGGCGTTTCCCCTCTCCGCGGCGTTGCGCGCGCATGCGCTGCCTGCATCGCCTCGGGCGCAGGCGAGATGCAGGGCCGCGGGAATGGCTTCAGCGCGGGGAGAGGCCGGATCCTGGCAGGGCTTGGCCGGATCTAACTTCTCCGCCCCCGTTGGCCGCCCTCGATGGGGCTCGGTGGCTTCGTTCCGGCGGCCAGCGAGGGCTGCATCGGCCCCGGACGGCGGAGGATGTGTCGGCGGCTGTGGACTCACGACGGGCGACGCGGCGGCCGTGGTGGTGGACGATCCGTGCACAAGACGCTTGATGGAGGCCATTGGAACAGATCTGGGTGAAGACCTGCTCGCGGCTGTTGCCGAGGCCGGCGATGGCGGCACTATTCGGTGTCGTTCCCTTGTTGAAGGTATCGCTGTTGAGAAGTTCCAGGCCACTATCTGCTACCTCCGGGGGGAAACCCTAGATCAGTAGATCGGATGACGGCGGCATTATTGTGTGGTTTCCCTCTGGTGGCGTCATTTTTGGAGGTGTACACGGGCTCGAGGGACCAGTGAACGGAATATCTGGTGGAGCGGTGATTCATCCTACACTTAATGGTGGCGTATCTCGGCGGCGTGGCGCAGTGGAGACTCGGCGCCCAATGTGTGGCGAGGGACTCGCGCAGGAGGGTGACATTATCAGGCGTCGTGGTGGCGTTGATGGCAGAGAGGCCGGGCAAGGTGGTGCAGCAGTACAGCACTGAAGATGGATTGGTGGCAGGTGGGCGGCGGCCTCATACCCGGCAGGCATCCTGGTTGAGGAGTGCGCCGGACTGGTAGGTGCCCCATACCCGGCAGGCGTTCTGGTTGGGACCTCAGGTCTTAGATGTTTAGGTTTGGCTGCGATGTCTGTTTGGTATTAGGCCCAGACTATCAGTGCCCCTTCATCAATTGGATAGGAGTAGCGACAGTTGTTGCTTAGACGGTGGCTTTAGTCTTATTATTGTATGACTTTGTAAGGTCTTGTGAGAATAATTAATAAAAAGTGGCCGTATGC
Organism: Aegilops tauschii subsp. strangulata; assembly: GCF_002575655.3. Taxonomy (NCBI): domain Eukaryota; kingdom Viridiplantae; phylum Streptophyta; class Magnoliopsida; order Poales; family Poaceae; genus Aegilops; species Aegilops tauschii. The sequence goes on along the minus strand of NC_053040.3, from coordinate 3,015,366 downwards.
ATCGCCCGCCCGGGGTCATCCTCTTTTTCTAAAAAAAAAATCTAACGTGTTACAAAATTTCAGTCGTAAATTAAACTCACAGCAAGAGAATCAAAATCTAGAGTATTATATTTGGTTTATAATAATAGCTATACATATTGGGATCAATCTCAAGTAACTAACCATGTACAACAAGAACAAGAACACACGCACGCCCCTTCTAGAGTATTATATTTGGTTTATACACTACCGAGTACAGGTGCAATTCCAATAATAGTAATTATCACATGTGATCACGGTAAGTTACAAACCAAAGAGAGCATTACACACAACAGTGATTATTGAAGCTATTATTATATCATTAGTACCAAGAGATGTTCGAGCATTTGAGATCTCATTCTTGACGGATTTTTCTTGCCAATGAAGCCCAACCCCAACTCCGAGAGACTGGCCCCGAACAATTTTCTTGGTGTGACCACTGTCCATGGTTTATAGCTTTCGGGGCACCTCCATGGCTGAAAGAAGGCACACTGAAGAGAAGCTTCAGTTTGCTGGTCTATAGCTTTCGGGGCACCTCGATGGCTGAAAGAAGGCACACTGAAGAGAAGCTTCGGTTTGCTGGTCTTGCAGCAACGACCGCTTGTGGCTTACCCGGTACATACAACCAACCTGCTATGTCAACCTAGAGAGCATGCACCGGTACCTCGAGAATGTATCTGGTGCACCGGGGCAATTGATGCTACCGGTGTACCGGGCCCCGTTCCATATTAAAAAATGTTTGAAAAATCCAAAAAATTTAGTACGTTGACACAATATCAATGTATGTTTTTATTAAAATTCATATCAAAATTCGAAATATTGCTCGAGATACAAAAATGAGAAATTTGACATCAATGTGCTAATAGGCCAAAAGTGAATCCCAACTTGTGTTATGTACTATTCAGTGTCAAATTTATTATTTCTATATCTTGAACAATGTTTCGAATTTTGATTTAGATTTTTGTGACAACAAACATTGACGTTGTGTCAATGCTCTAAATTTTTCTGGATTTTTTCGAACATATTTTAATGCGCAACGGGGAGTGATGCATCGGTAGCACCAATTGCCCCGGTGCACCAGATACATCCGCCCGGTACCTCGACCTACACCCAGAGTTTCTGTGCTACCAGTGCACCGAACAACGAAAACGTGTACTATAAGTTATGGAGAATTATGAAAATAATTGAGTATAAAGAAATAGCACACATCTAACGTGTTACTCCCTCCGTAAAGAAATATAAAGAGCGTTTAGATCTCTAGTGATCTAAACGCTCTTACATTTCTTTACAGAGGGAGTACAAAATTTCAGTTGTACAAAATTTCAGTTGTAAACTCAACTCACAGCAAGAGAAACAAGCATACCATTTTTATTTATTTTTTGAGGCAAAACAAGCATACCAAATTCGGCTGTGGTAGTGCAAACAGGACCAATTCACAGCCCAGTTTAAATTAACAGCATTCATGTCACGATTTGTCTTTTTTTTCTCTAGGCGTGAGTTGAATTTTTAGCTAAAATTCCGTGACATGGTAGATATAACTCACACCTCAACTTGCGATCGCCATCCAGTCACTTGACAAACTCAAGGGAAGGACCCTCCGCTCCCAATATTCACATCTTCTCCTCCTCATACGTTCCATATCTATCTGCCTCCTCATCACAACAAAAAAGGGTTGCAGATCCTTCGATTGCCGACCAAAAAAACCTACCTACCTACTGACTACCCGAGCATACCCCAGAGATCCCACTTTACTTACTTGACAGATGACTAATGCACAACCACGAATGAAAGCCTCACTTCTTCTAGCTACACGGTGCCCCTGATCCAGAAACTGCTGCAGATACGGTGCCACTGGCCGCGCTGCTACTATGGACGTTGCCTTAATCCATTAGATGGCCCTCATGGCATGCACCGTTGGCTGCTGCCGTCTGGAACATGGCCGGCATGGCACAACCGCAGGTCATTCAGCTCCAGGTACAGTTCGCCTGCCACCGGTTCCAGAAAAGGGTCGACCAGCCGCACGCCGCACGAGTCACACTGCTTGCAGAGGCTAACCAGTGAAGAAGGCACAACTTGGTCCATTATGTCAAATATAGCTTCACTATCGTCAAACAATGCTTCCGTGTCATGGTAAGCGGTTGAATCAGACTGCATCCAAACCAAAGAAAAAGTTAAGATCGAGTTGACAGAATGAGCATACAGCAGATAGCAAGAGACAGAAAGAAAATTTACCGGTGGACCATCTTGGCCTACAGGATTCGTAGAGAGACAACCCAGAATATCAGCTAACTGTTGTATATGTATCCTGTCCCAGTTAACATCCGGATGAGAAGCCATGTCAGGACGGACACCACTCGAGGAGCTCTTGCCGTTATTTGCTGACAAAAGGCTCAAGGAAACCCTGGCGCCATCACTAACTGATTCACCCACAGAGTTCAACACACCACCATGGCTTGGTCCAGGTGCGGAAGAATGGGACAAACAGGAAGCGTCCCCATTCGCATCATTCATTTCCTCTTCCTCTTCCTCTTCCTCAAATGGAGCGCCATACTGTTCCCCAATCTTGGGACCTGGACCGCTTTTCTGATAGACTTTGCAGAGAACGAAATCGTGCTGCAATAACAGATAGACAATAAATCAACATACTGCTTGCAGTACAAGTGGAGCTACCAAACATTTTGCTAGTAACAAAACGGAAAAAGATCACATCAGGGCTAACTTTTCTCCGTCGAAGAATAAACTAACTAACTCCTTCAGTTTGAGGAGTGGATAATGGCTGCAATTCTTTGATTATGACACAGTTTGTTTCTTGCTGTTTGGAGCTTTCTATCTTTGCTACTTATAGCGCACTTCCCAAAATCTTTGGAGCACTCGATGTATGTTTTTTTTTTGCGAGGAGCACTCAATGTACGTTGGTGCCACGTGCATTGTAATGTATGTTGGAAACGCTTCAGATTGTACTGGAAAAGGAAAACTTGCATTTTACTCAACATTAAATAGTTCAGACACATGTTGAGCGATAATTTGCTGAATCATGCATGGCATGCTATGTTTGCTGAATCATCCATACGTTGAAAGTTTGATCTCTTTTATAGTTCGGTAAACATGAATACAAGTTTCATTCGTTTCCCAAACAACTCCGTAAACAAGTGCGTTTGGAGCAAGAAACCCATTTCATAGAAGAGTGATATTGAAACTAGTACAAAGACAGCAAAGAAGCATACCAGTGTAACACGAGCATTAAGTACTTCGCTTTCGACCAGCCTATATTCATGCATGACCCAGTCAGTTCTTTTCTCCTTGCGTCCCTTGCCAGCATGAAACACCAACGTCCTCTTCATCCCAACCGTCCGAGAATTACACACCACCTTCCTGTCCTTTCCAGTAGCTTTCCAGTGCCCAGCTTGGTTTGAACGGTTAGTTCTTGACCCGGTAGGGTACTTCCGGCCGCAAGTACAAAAGAAATACCACTGAAGATCCCCAGTTGGCATTGAAGATTTCCCTGAACAAACAGTTAGAAGAGTTTGTAGGTCAGTCTTGTGCAAAGTAGCATGCTTGACAGCCGCATGTGAACACAAACATGTGGTTATGCAGTACTTTCAGGTGTTAGTAATGCAAGAGGGGGGATAAATGAAAATATACCAGGAAGATCCCAGGGCGCGAATTGGTAGATATCGATTTCTGTAACAGGATTGCGGCGCAGCTTTTTACCCAATATCTTCCTCTTTAGATAGTAGAGGATGAGTTGAACATCGGTTGGTTGGAACCGGTATCCAGGAGGGAGCGGCGCCATTTCCATTGGGGGAAACGGTGACCATCAAATCCAATGACGAGATATTATTGAGCACCAGAAGCGACAGCGGCACCCCCGCCAAAGAAAGCACAGGTAATCCTTTGTTGTGGCATCAAAAGACATCTGAGTCGTGAGGACACCGTCCTGTAGGACAGTAGGAGGAAAAGGATTGTTACAACAAAATATAAATGCAAGATATTATGAAATCTTCAGTTCTGAGTTCTGACAAACAAAGCTGCCGTATTTATATTTATCCAAGAAACAAATGAAAGTGGAACTGTGTTGGAAGTTGGAACAGAGCAGAGCAGGGCAGGGCAAATGATTGGATTTGCGGGATTGGCAACCATGTGTCAAAGAAAATCCAATCGTAGTGCTTACTACTGTACATACGATTCGGCTGTAAACAAACATGACGAAGCAAAGAGTACGTATTTGTTTGTTTATGCAATGCAGAAGATATGCGAAATTAATGAACTTTCAGACTAAGATACAGAGATAGATATAGGGTTACGGCAGAGAGAGACATCCATCCAAGGAATGAAGAGAGGAGGGGAGGGACTTACGCCGCCGGTGTTGTTGGCGAGGGAGCGGACAGGGGAGACTCGGCGGCGGAAGGCGGCGCTGCTGCGGCTTACGAGGGGAGTAGACACACCGGACCGGTGTGTTGGTCGGAGTCGGAGGAGGGGAGGCGGCGGCGGCGGCGCGGAGGAGGAGGAGGAGGCGTCGACTTGGAGTCGCCGGTGCCGCTGTTGGAGGGAGGAGGGAGGTGGCCGGCTCGACCATACTTCTTTCTCATTCTACTGGGCTCTGTTGGGCCGGCCTACTTCCTCGGCTCTACTGGGCTCCATCATTATCCCCACGCCTCCTCATAAATGCATCCAAATTAATACTTGGCTGGATCCTGCAGTTCTGCAACGATGCTGTGGCACGAGTAGTTTAGTCCTCGATGTCTCCCCTCTCGTTAGGGTTTACCATCCTCTCGGTGACGCCGACGGCGCCACCGTAGAGAACCGATCTCCCCTCCCTCTATCCTCCCGCCAGGGTCGCCGGGGTGTGTAGCCCTCGCTGACGGTGGGGGGTAGGGTTTCTGGCTAGGGAACATACCGCTCGCGGGATCAGGAACCTCGAGCGAGAGATCTAATGGAAGGAACGCCATCGGGATCGGGCACCAAAACAACTGATCTGGAGGCGATGATGGAGGAGGTGGGTCTGAAGGAAGAGGATCTCCAAGATGTAGTAGTGGAAGATGAGGAAATCCCGGAAGAGGCCACCAGATGGATGGCGATCGCCAGAGTCCACACGGAGAGAACCTACAGTCAGTATTGGTTTTTCAGGAACATGCGCTCTGCATGGGATCTGGCGAAGGACGTGAAAATCAGACCATTGGAAGATAACCTCTACACCTTGCAGTTCGGTTGCCTGGGCGACTGGGAACGGGTGATGGAGGAAGGACCTTGGACGTTCAAAGGGAAGGCGGTGGTACTGTCGCTTTACGACGGGATCACAAAGCCCTCCTCGATAGAGTTAAACAAAATTGATATTTGGATGCAGATTCATGATCTTCCGGATGGCTTCTACCCTAAGATTAAAGCCTTATCTGCAACAGTGGGAGAGTTCATCTATGCGGAGACCAAGTCGCATGATTTTGAAGGTAACTTTGCAAGGATCAGAGTTAGAATTAATGTTACAAAACCTCTCAAGAACACAGTTTCGCTGGTGATAAAGAAGAAAGACACAGTCCAAAGGGTCATCTTTAGGGTGAAGTATGAGCGTCTCCCGGACTGGTGTGCTGTTTGTGGATACCTTGGGCATCTTTTCAAGGAATGTGGAGACGGAGTTCACCCTCCTAAGGCGCTATTCTTCAAAGATTTAAAAGCAACTTGGTCAAGAGGACCTGGGAGAGGTCCGGGAGAAGGAAGAGGAGCAGCTGACAGTTCAGGAGGACGGGGAGGGCGCGGCCGAGGCTGGTCTGGCAGAGGCCGGGGCCGGGGCCCGCCCCAACCTAACGCTGTTGATGGATACAATGACTTGGGCACCGATGGTCATGACAGTGATGTGGCTATGAGCGATGGAGAAAACAACAAGAAAAGAGGGGTCGCTGCAGCTGAACAAGTCCTTGGTGTGATGGGAAACACAAGCAAGCAGCTGCTGTTGCCTCCCCCGGAGATACCAACGAGCCCCTCAACGGTGCAAGAACCAAAGAGGAACAAGCTGAGTTCTGCAAATTCAGAGAAAAATACTGGGAAGAACACCTTGATCAACAAAAACCTTGATGCGCGTTTGGCGGGCCTCCAAGGGGGGTCTCGCCATGCGCAATGAGTCTCCTATGTTGGAACTGTCGCGGGGCTGGCAAACCCGCGACGGTTCATGAGCTTCGTGATCTCATGAGGCAGTTTGCCCCCTCTGTCTTATGTATGTTGGAAACCCAAATAGAGGGAACTAGAGTTGAAAGCTTGGCTGGCACCTTAGGCTTTAATAAAAGTTTTGCTGTAAGCAGTTCTGGTAGAAGTGGTGGTTTAGGAATATTTTGGAACGAGGAAATAAATCTTAAGATTGTTGGTTACTCGAAGTATCACATTGATGCAATGTTGAATGACCTTTTGGATGTCAAAACAAGGGTCACTTTTGTTTATGGTGAAGCTCAGGTCAATGAGAGATACAAAACATGGGACACGCTTAGGGGAATCGTAGGCACAAACGATATACCCTGGCTTGCCCTAGGTGACTTTAACGAGGTGTTGTATGCACATGAGCACGATGGAGTTGGAAATAGAAGCCAAGCGCAAATGGACACATTCAGGGATGCATTGGATACATGTGGCCTAACTGATATAGGCTATGTTGGAAGTGGATGGACTTTTGAAAAGAAAGTGTCTGGAGGGACATAAACTAGAGTGCGGCTGGACAGAGGAGTAGCTAATCCCGCGTGGTCGCTTGCGTTTCCATCAGCAGTACTTGAACACAAAAAATGCAGCAACCAGCGATCATCTACCGCTATACGTTCAGTACGTGCATGAGGAGCCATGCAGACGGCCCCAAAAGTCATTTAAATACGAGCTTGCATGGGAGCGTGACCCTGGTCTCACACCATTGGTGGAAAACGCTTGGACTAGCGGACAAACGGACTCAGTCCAGGAAATTAGCGACAAGCTGATGTCGCTTTCAACTGACCTAGCCACATGGGACCGACAGCATTTCGGGAATGTGCGGCGGGAGATCCAACGCATGCACAAGGAACTACCCGAGTTGCGCGCGATCCCAAATCGCTCTGGTCCAAATCACCTGGAAATTAAATTAATTGACAGGTTGACAGAACTTTATCACAGAGAAGAAATTTTATGGCGTCAGCCTAGAGTGGCTCCAACACGGCGACAAGAATACATATTTCTTCCACTTAAGGGCGAGCCGGCGTAGGAGGAAAAACCAAACTAAATCCCTTCAACTACCTTCTGGACAGATGACTGACGACCCAGCGGAGATGGAAAACATGACTATTGATTTTTCCCAGCAGCTCTATACTTCGGAAGGAGTCCAGGATATGGGCCAGGTTCTAGACACTGTCCTGGTGAAAGTGACACAAGCAATGAATGATATGCTAAATGCTCCATATAGTCAGAAAGAGGTTAAAACAGCACTTTTTCAAATGTACCCACTGAAAGCACCCGGCCCAGATGGTTATCCGGCACATTTTTCTAGCACCATTGGGACATTTGTGGCGATGATGTCACAAGGGAAGTTCTGAGGATTGTTGACGGCACTGAATCGGCGGAGTGTATTAATGATACGGTTCTTGTGCTTATCCCGAAGGTAAAAAAACCCCACACTCCTCTCTCAGTTCCGCCCTATCAGCCTTTGTAATGTGCTGTACAAAATTGCCTCGAAAGTTATATCTAACAGATTAAAGTTAGTCCTTCCTGATATCATCTCAGAGGAGCAGTCAGCCTTTGTTTCTGGCAGATTCATAACTGACAACATCATAACAGCCTATGAGTGTCTTCATTTTATGAAGAGGAATAAGGCCAAGAAACATCAATCCTGTGCTCTAAAGCTTGATATGATGAAAGCCTATGATAGAGTGGAATGGGACTATTTACAGGCAATAATGCTTAAATTGGGCTTCTCTGAAAGATGGGTCCAAATAGTGATGAGCCTGGTGACAACTGTGAAATTTTCAGTGTTGTTTAATGGAAAGAAACTTCAGCAAATTATACCTTCCAGAGGGATCAGACAAGGGGACCCAATATCTCCATACTTGTTCTTGATAGCAGCAGAGGGCCTGTCGTGCCTTCTAAAATCAAAAAGTGAGTCATCCAACTTGCATGGCCTACAGGTAGCACCTTCGGCGCCACCGGTAAACCATCTTCTATTCGCTGATGACAGCCTGCTGTTCTTCAAGGCAAACGGTGGTGGAGCCAATGAGGTGTACCATGTTCTGAACACTTATTATCAGGCAACAGGCCAACGTATCAACTACTCTAAGTCATCTATATATTTTAGCAAGGGAGTTCCAGACTCTATCAAGCAGGAAATCAAGGAGATTCTGAACGTTCCCAACGAAACCCTAAATGAGAAGTACTTGGGGATGCCGTCTGATGTTGGTAGCTCTAAGAACGGTTCGTTCAAGTACTTGAAGGATCGGCTCTGGGGAAAGGTGCAAGGATGGATTGAACGCACGATGTCCACAGCGGGCAAAGAAGTCCTCGTTAAATCAGTAGCACAATCAGTCCCAGTCTTCTCGATATCTTGTTTCAAGTTACCTCGGGGCCTCTGTGAGCATCTAAACAAGCTAATAAGAAAATTTTGGTGGGGGACTAAGGAAGGGAAGAGAAAGCCCCATTGGGTCTCGTGGAAAGCAATGACCCAACCAAAGGGGATGGGGGGCCTAGGTTTCAAGGACTTCGAATTATTCAACCTTGCAATGCTCGCTAAACAAGCCTGGCGCCTGCTTCAAAATCTTGAGTCTCTCAGTGCTCGAGTGCTCAAAAGTGTATACTATCCAAATGCTGATATCCTGCAAGCTCAGCTTGGTAACCACCCAAGCCAGATTTGGCAGGCAATCATTGAGGGGAGAGACATCTTGAAACAAGGTCTGGTTCGGCGGATTGGAAACGGAGAAACCACGGAAATCTGGAATCATAATTGGCTACCCAGAGAAGAGTCCTTTAGGCCATACGGATGCCGCGTCCTCAACCCACCGACGAGAGTTTCGGAGCTCATCACGACCGCGACGGCATCATGGGACAAACAGCTGATCCAAACCACTTTCTTGCCAATGGATGCTCAAGTGATTCTCGGAATCCCTCTGTGCACCCGAAACATAGATGATTTTTGGGCTTGGCACTACGAGAAACATGGATCTTTCTCGGTCAAGTCGGCGTATAAAATGCTGGTGGCCACTAGGGCAAGACGGGAAGCATGGCTAGAAGGAGCTGCAGGTCCTTCTAACGCTAGGGCAGAGGAAAAATCATGGAAAATGTTGTGGAAGACCGAAGTCCCAGGGAAAATCCGAATGTTCTTATGGAGGCTCTCAAAACAGTCACTCCCAACTAACGATGTTAGAGCACATTGTCACATGTCCGACTCCAGTCTATGTGGCATCTGCGGGATACGCGATTCATGGCGTCACTCCCTCTTAGATTGCACAACATCAAGAAGTGTTTGGGCTTTGGCTAATACGGAGGTCACGCATAAAATCACATCAAATAATGAGCCTCATGCCAAACAGTGGCTTTTCACGTTGATGGAGATGCTAACTCATGAAGAATTCGTGGACATGGCTGTAACACTTTGGGCAATATGGCATGCTCGACGGAAGGCAATACATGAAGCTATTTTTCAGAGTCCCCAAGCGACCCACAGCTTCATAGAGAGGTATCTGAAAGACCTGTCTTTGATCAACACTAAACCGAATGCTCCACCACGGAATGCCACCTCTCACCAAGCAAACACGAAGCCAAAAAGACCCCCTGCTGGACATTGCAAGATCCATGTGGACGGGGGAGTGCAAGGAAGAAGAGGCGGATCAGCAGCTGCAGTTTGCAGAGACCCGGAAGGACACTTTTTGCAGCTCGGCTCTAGTCATAGAGGGAGTAACCGATCCGGCCACTCTTGAGGCGATGGCGTGTCGTGAAGCCCTAGCACTTGCTGAAGATCTACACATACAACACTTTGTTGTAGCATCCAACTGCAAGCAAGTCATCTCAGACATTCACAAAGGCGCCAGAGGCGCATACGGGGCGATCGTCAGCGAGATTATTAGTCATTCGACATCTCTAAATTGCACTTTTTCTTTTGAGTCTCGTGCCGTGAACTATGAAGCACATAGTCTAGCTAAATTTTCCTTCTCTAGAGGTCCGGGGCGTCATGTTTGGTTTGGCACCCCGCACGACCTGAGACATATCCCACCTCATGTGGCCTTTGATGAATAAATCAGGTTTTTACCCCTAAAAATTCCAAATTAATACTTTCTCATGAGACTATGAGAGGATTCTCAAAAAAAAATGAGACTATGAGAGTTGCTCAAAAAAATGAGAGACTATGATTTAATTTATTTTATTAACCCCTAAAAGAATGAGAGAGCATCTATTATACAAGCTAAAGAACGAAATTCAGAGGCGGGCAGCTCACAAGAAAACAAAGTTGAGTGGTACAAAATGATTTTTTTCCTTACAATTTCTAGTTGCAACCGATTTGTCAATGAAACAAAAACAATTGACAAGCGCCGATGATTGACTCCCACGAGTTCTAGTAAAATCGGCAATGCCCAAGCTTCACACAGACTCGGCATCTTCGGCTGACATTAATCACCGTCTGGCATCCGCCTGCTATTTAAACCTGGGCTGGTCCGCCAACAACCGCAACACACCTTCGCTCCCCCATCTCCTATGTGCACCACACCCATCCTTGGACTCGAGCACTAGAGCCCTGTGGGATAGGCTCTACGGCGAACAAAATAAGGAGCTCTTCGGCTTTGCCGCTTGCTGGCAGGCCCGAAAAGCCAGCCAGATACAGGTTGGCTTGCCGGCGAGCTCTCCGGAGGGCAGCAACGTAAACGAGCTAATGGACGACGAGTCGGTCCATGCGGCGCATCACCATGGGCGGTGTTGGCGCACTTCACCGACATGGTGAAGGAAGAGCGGGAGGTGGTGTTCCAACAGGCGCAAGCTGACTAGAGGTACAACCTCCGGCTCCTCGACGAGCACCGGATCGCGGAGGAGCAAATCGCCCGCACGAGCATCGTGGCGGACATGGGGTACATAGACTAAGCATTGCCTCCCATATTTCTTTGAGGTGAAAATATTTGGAGCGGTGAGATTTCAAAGACATAAAACCTGGCTAAACCATGCTAGATTATAAAGGCCGTTGGAACACATCTGCCGGAAACGGACGTTGGATATGTTGGGGTAGGTGGCCCTTTAATTTAGCTCCACCGCTCCCTCGGGAGGCAGCTGGTTTTCAAAGCCGGCCTAAGAATAGAGACCTACTATACTACGCTCTTCGCGCTGGAGAAGACACAGCGCGCCCGTTTTGGCCGGCCCATATGCGGGCGTCTGTTTTTTGCTGATTCAGGAAATGTTATGCATTTCAAAAATGTTTATCAATTTCAAAATAATCCACCAATTTCGAAAAAAATGTTCGTCTATTGTAGAACTGTTCGCCGATACAAAAGAAGATTATTGAAAACCGTTCGGAATATAAAAAAATGTTCACAATTTTAAGAAAATGTTTGTAATCAGTAAAAACTGTTCATGATTGTTAAAAATGTTCCCAATTTTGTAAAAATGTTCATGAATGATCGATATCTAGTTAAACAGTAAGGCTTCTGAGTCTTTGTGACTATATACCCGCGTGAATTTTGTAGAATTAACTGCCGCAGCGGATCAGAATATTATAGTATGTTTTCTAAAAAACGTTTTTGTAATTCAGAATAATTCTTTGAATTACCAAGTTTTTTGACAACCACAATATTTTTTCAAAAATGTGAACATTGCTTTAATTTGTAAATAAAGTTAAAAAACATTTTCTTGCATTTCTGAACAAAATTTCAAAATCAAGCGATGAGATATGAACAAAATGTGGTCATTGCCATTGGAGATTATGATTTTTTCCCTCCCATTGCAACTCACAGGCCCTTTTGCTAGTGAAGATAGAGAGACCAAACATCTTTCTTTTGGGGCTACAGAGACGAAGCATTGCCTCCCATATTTCTTCAATGATTTCTTTGTGCGATTTGATCGCTTGAGTAATTCATTAAGGCAATGAGTTGAGGCAAGGCCTTGCAACCCTATGTATTTGTGCATGGGATCACTGAAATGATTTTGCTTGATTGAGGTTATTTTGTATGTATGATTTGCAATAGAGTTGTCCTTGGTCTTCTTCTCATTATAATGCCCTGCAAGTACCCATGTTCCCATAGATCGAGCAAGGAGGAGTTAAGAAGCGATGATGTGTGGAATGATATTCTGATAACCAGAAAGGATTGGTACGGTAGCAAAAAATAATTCATTGGCGATAAACAAGGTGTAGTCATTAAACGTCCAATGCCTTTGTCTGAAGTAATTCTTAATAACTGAGGTACCCCGCGTGATAATAAGGGCCAATGATTGGACAAGTGACTCTCGATGCAAGTCATGACCTGTCGTAACGTATTTTGGACGCATCCCCACTTCATCATGTTGTGAGCACACCGTAACGGATGTCTTCCAGGATTATGTTTAATATCAAGCTGAGATTCCAAGCACAAATGAAGGCCGTGAGAGTAAGATCTTATACCCATGCACATTTCCTTATCATTGATAAACCAAGAGAGGCACCTTTCGAACTATGGTAAGCTTGTGACCGAGGGCAGCCAAACCACCAGTTGGAAGCCGAGAAGCACCAGTAACGCTGCTGATCAGGGGTAAATTCCGCCATGTCTCGAGTAGCTGCGAAGATATAATTAAATCGATGGATGCAGGGCCAGATTCAGATACATGTAAATATACGTTCACACTTACATGTATAAAAATGGCAAAGCTTTAAGCAGTAAACCCATGATCAAATTATATGTTATCCACCAGTGATTCAGCCCGCAACAATCAAGGCCGCTTCAGTGGAAATGTAACAGAATACAACTGAAATCAAGATAGGGAGACTAAACATCTTCCTTTTGGGGGCACAAAGACTAAGCACTGCCTCCCATATTTCTTTGAGGTGAAAATATTTGGAGCGGTGAGATTTCAAAGACCTAAACCCTGGCTAAACCCTGCTGGATCATCCAGGCCGTTGGATCGCATCTGCCGAAAACGGACGGTGGATATGAGGGGGCAGGCGGCCCTCTAATTCAGCTCCCCCCACTCGCTTGTTTCCAAATTTCAAAGCATTTTGGGAGAGCAGCGGAGGGAAAAGAAAACCAAATCGATCCCCATTCTATTCCGATGGCCTCGCCGCCGCCGCCGCCGACCACCGTCCGCCGGAACCCTCCCCGCCGCGGCAGGCCGGCCCTGACCCCGGGCCACACCCCCGCCCCGGTCCCGACCCCGACCACGGCCACGGCCACGGCTGCTCTCCGCTCCCGCCGCCGGAAGGCCCCGGTCATCTCCCGACTGCTCGACGACGAACCCGCCGCCCCGGCGGCGGCGGCGGCAGCTCCCGCGGCCGCCGCCACCCCTCTCCCGCCTCCTCCCCCCACCCCACCGGAAGCCGCCATTTCCCCTCCCCACCCCGCTCCTCCACCCCCTCCCGCCGCGGCCGCCGCCCCGGCGCTCACCTCCTCGACCTCGTCGCAGCCGGCGGCGGCGGAGGAGCGCCTCAAGGTGTACCTCCGCATCCGCCCGCTCCCGGCGCCGGAGCGGGAGCGCGGCGGCAGGCCCGCCGCCGGCCGCGCCAGGGCCAAGGAGCAGCCGCCGCCCAAGAAGCAGCAGCAGCCGCCGGGGGTCTGCCTCGTCGCCACCGGCCCCGGCTCCGTCGCGCTCACCGTCCCCCAGGCCAAGCTCGTCGACCACCGGCGCGGCCGCACCGCCACTGAGGTCTTCGACGGCTTCTCCGCCGTCCTGCCCCCCGACTCCTCGCAGGTATAATTAACCCCCAAATCCTTATCCCCTCCCGATTAGAACCCACGGAAGCAGCAAAATCCCCCATTTGCGTCTGCACATTTTGATGCCTCGCTTGGAACAAGTTGCTGTACCCCAAGAAAAGCACCAAAACCCCGACGAATCGGCTCCATTTCGACCTGCATTTGCATTGCGCCTGCGCAATTTGTAAACCGACGTCTTCGACCTGCTACAGATGACCGTGCTACGATCTCAGCCGGATTCTGCTGGGAGGATCTTGTGAGCATCCCCAGCACAGCAGTGAGGAGCTGTTACAGTGTTTGAAGTGAAGTTTCGTTTGTTGTATGATACGACGAAAGCGCCTACATGGCATGAGTATAGTTCTATTACTAAAGATCATCGATTCATATAATCCTTGTTATGCTAGTTTAAGAAAAAGCAGCATCAATCTTCTTTTTTTCAGATCTGTGCTTTCACCTCACAGTTGTGCCAAGTATAAGGAACTCATTGTCCTTGCTATTACGATTGTTTACCTTACTGTAGAGACTATGGGCTATTTTTGCAGATAAACTACGGTAAGATAGTTAGGTGTGAATCCTAAGGATTTTGTCCCATGGGTTTCGTTTGGCATTTTTCCTAAGGATTCGAGTGCACTCTATTTTGGAGAGGATTTTTCATCCGTCGGACGTCAATTCATTTTCTTTTCACTCCATGATGTGATGTAATTCTTTCCAATCCACTCATGGATTTTTATTTATGTACCACCCAACTACAGTATTTTTCTTCATAACCCACACAAAGGCTGAAAGACGCATAAAATGAATTTTTCTTCCGTATAATCTTAATACAGTCTCATAGATCTTTTCATTTCAGCCTTTAGAAGTCCAATGCACACACCCTGGCTATATCTTCTCTCCTCCAAAATCCATGCATTTATTTTTTTGTGTACCATCGTGATGGATGACATGCCAAACTCTTGCGTCGTACGGTCTCGCAGAAATCCAAATCTTCACAATTATGGTTTTTTTGTATCTCTATTTTCTTGTTCCTGTTATTCAAGTAGACATTTGTGCAGTTTTTATACGTTGGGGCATATTAAAATTATGGAACTAATGCTTAGCAATACTGAAAAACCAATTCACAATTGGTAAGTCGGTTTGAAAATTCTTGTTTCTGGTCAACCGGTCGTCGGCATGTCAACCAGTATAAAAGTACATTTGTTCACTGCATTGCTATCTTAGTTTTTTTTTTGAGGTGATGTATTACTGTCTTAGTGGTACAATGCTATCGATTTCAGGACAGACCTAGGAGTATTTCTGTACCGGGCTATGATTTAGATGACCTTTACTGGACCTGAACCTATGCATTTGCTGGCATGCTATTGATCTCTTCTTACAATTCCGTGCAGAATGATATCTTTACTCAAGTGATGAACCCGCTGGTGGACGAGTTCTTGGGAGGAAAGAGCGGCCTTCTGGTGGCGATGGGTCCGACGGGGTCCGGCAAGACGCACACCGTCTTTGGTACTGCGAGAAATCCCGGCCTAGTACCGCTCACTCTACAGAAGATCTTCACTGCGGCAGATGAATCCGAAGGTGGCAACCAATCGCCAAGGTACACCTGTTCTGGCCTTTTTGCTGCCAGCTTGGTACACTCTACTAGTGTATAATCTGCATATCTAGTACTGGGTCTGCTAGGATTGACGCCAAATGCCGCAAATATAGCAAATGTTCAGAAGATTACTGGAGCATGCAAGTCTGTAAATTTCTGAAACTAAAAAAGTTTTACAGTTTTCGATTCTCTCGCAAGAAGCTTATAACTTAACATGATCTGCAAACACAAGTTCTTTGTTAGCTTTTCTAGCTATGGTGGAAGCAATTAAATCACAAACACTGTCTTAATGAGTTCCATGTCATACTTGCAGATTATTTTACTTGTCAATGTTCGAGATACTCTGTGAAGGAAAAGGAGAACGGATTCTCGATCTTCTGTCTGATGCAGCAGAACTAGTCCTCCAGCAGTCAGCAACAATTAAAGGCCTCAAAGAGGTACCTATCACGAAAGACGGGGTCTTCGAATGGCACATTCCAGTTGATATGCACTGCGTTGATATGAATAGTTTTTGTGGTAGCATGCAGTAAAGTGCTCGCCTTTCTGGCAATAGCATAAAATTAGATGCTCACTGTTTTTTATTTTGCAGGTGGCCATTTCAAGCGCCATGGATGCTGAGAGTTTAGTTTCACGTGGCATGCTTAAGCGTAGCACAGCTGCAACTGATGCTAACAGCGAGTCAAGGCATGTTCTCTGTATAGATAGATCTGCAAACATATCTTTCATATAAATAGCACTTATCCTGAAAAATGGGCATTGTTTTCTCATTGTGTTTCCTAACTAAGTTATATACGATGATGATAAGATTAATTTCATATTGTATTGCAGCCGGTCACAGTGCATCATCACTATACGTGCTGTTCATAAAACCGTTGACCAAAAAAGTGAGCACCCGACTAGTGGATCTGTCCTGACCATCGCTGACCTTGCTGGAGCAGAGCGAAAAAAGAATACTGGAAATAAGGTCTATTCGTCTATCACCGTTAATTGTATTGTATAGCAGTGATCATAGAACCATGTCATGACACCTGTTCTTCTACTGGATAATGGTCTAAATAACTTTTAATCTTTGGTTTCCAGGGTTCAAGGTTGTTGGAGAGTAACTTTATCAACAATACGTCCATGGTTTTTGGTCTATGTCTGAGGGTAAAATTAGCTTTTTCATTTGCTGCCCTTTACGCACAACAGATGGTGCTTGCAGAATGCATTTTTTATCAGTGAGGTGCGCTTGCCATCTAATGATAGTTTTCCTTTCCAACTTTGGTAACTGCAGGCTTTGTTAGATCACCAGAAAAATCAGAAGAAAACCTTGGAGAAACATTTTAAGAACTCAATGGTATGTCTGCTGACAATGTATTCTTTTGAAATAAACATAGTATGGATCTTGGATCTTCCCTTTTTTTGATTCTTTTGGCTGGTCTCCAAACAATGCCCATCACATGTTTCTCCAATCAACATAACATTTTTATTGGAGATCTTCCCTTTCTCTGGTTAGGGATCTAACAGTCGACAAGTATTGATCTAATAAGAAATGTGCCTATCAACACAATATTTTTAGTGTGCTCATAGTCATATCTCCATCTCAACTAAGCTACTGACTTCCTATATATTGTATTATAACTTGTGCAGCTTGGTTTCCATGTATACACTACTAGCTTGCTATTAGACATTACTCTGTTTTTGTACACACAGTTTTTCTACTCTTTAAACCTGTATATGCTATGAGTTTTTATTAGTTTTAAATGCTATTATCCAGTTCATTGATGTATATTATTTTCATTTGTCCTAAATATTTTGTGTTTTGAAAGTTGACGAGGTACTTGAAAGACTACCTGGAAGGAAGGAAGAAGATGACTCTGGTAAGCCATTCTGAGATAAAATGGACTATTCTTCTTATCAACAGCTCCTCAAATGACATAACTTACTAGTTCAAAGTTTTTTTGATCCTGACAAATGTACTACTCCCTCGTTCCCAAAATAAGTGTTGCTGATTTAGTATAAAGTTATGCTAAATCAGCGACACTTATTTCGGGACGGAGGGAGTATTATTCTATTGGCCATTATGAATGATGCCTATTGAATCTTTTTCAACTGAAGGCCCATTTTTTCAAGTCATTCACAATCTCTGTATTTTTATGCTCGAAGAGTGTGTCATTGACACCCTTACTCTGAGGTCTACACAGTGCATGTTGACTTGATAAGTGCACTGTTTTTAATTACCATTTCTATTGTTTCTCAGATTTTGAACGTGAAACCAGGAGAAGATGACTATGCTGATACATCATATTTGCTCAGACAAGCATCTCCTTACATGAAAATAAGGTATTTCCCTTACCTCTGATTAAGTAAAAGAACTCAAGGAGCAGAGAAGTCCTTTATTTAAACCTATTACAATAGCAGATATTTGTCTGTTGATAGTCTGATCATAGGAACACAGAATTGTTAGTTTAGGGAACTAGAGAAAGGGTGAAAAAAGACCGAATCATAGAACTTTGACTGTAAGGAATTAAGAAACAATGACACATGGGCTCTTGAGTCTTTACTTGACCTGTCAATGAATTTTGGATTGAATGGCAGTGGCCAATAGTACCATTTTCATGCTTGATTTACGTTAGTCAAACGTCCTTTGCATATGTGATATACTCCTAGGTTGTTTTTTTTAAATAAATATAGCACTATTGACAGGGTTGTATAAGTAGCAACACACTGTACATACAAAATCAAGGAAAGACTTTGGCTGTAGATTCTATATGTTCAATGATGTGTACTTACTGATTCCTTCAAAGAAGTTCGTTTAGCTTCGGTGTCGAAGAAGTTGTTCTTCGTGACACTGTAGTTAAATGTCCTTGCTGATGAGTTAAATGACTCCATGTTGTACTTGAAATCCGACCGTTTTGTCAAATGTCGCATGTACGTTGGGTGGCCTCTATACATAGATACATATGCATATTTATCATTCATTCTATTTCCTGTTATCTTTTCAGGTACACCAGCCTTGATGAATCTTCTGACTTGGTTTCCCAAAAGAGAACCAATGTTTCCCTGGTTTGCCAAGAGAACAAGAAAAGGAGGAAGGTTAACAAGCCCGAACCTGAAGTTGTTACGGTACAAATTGATTAAATCCTCCAATAATTTTGTCTCATACATCATCACTTGTATAGACATTTCAGCTCCGATAGTTAATTATTTTGAGTGAACTATCATTTTTGTTATGTTCTGCAGGCTGAAGAAAAGGAGCTGCAAAGAGTGTCTCGAAGTGAACAAATCATGAAGAACCTTTTCAATGCTTTATGGACTGTTTCGAAACAAAAGATTTCGGTAAGCAGCAAAAGATTTTGGTAATTTGTTCATTCGAGTTTCTTTTTGTATTGTGTTGATCCATGGTATTTCGTTCATAGGAGTCTGAGGTTGCTGCTAAAAGCATGCGAGAATTGCTCAAAGATAAAGACATTGAAATTCTAGAGCTGAAAAAGGAGTTGGATGACCTGAAGTCTCGTTGTTCACACGTTAAGCAAAATGATGCTGCATCAATTGCTATAAGCTCGGTTTCTCAAACTGACCTGGCCAGTGCATTAGACAATGTCCATGTAAGTTTCAGCTTCAAGTTATAATATCTGACGTTTGATGTTCTATTTACATATACTGCCTTATATGTGCATGATGAATGACTAGTGTAAAAAACGCTCTTATATTACGGGACGGAGGGAGTATATGATTTTCTTCTATTTCAAGCAATAATCAAATAAGCATGCTTTAATATTGGAACTCTATAAGCAAGTTACCATATCTCCAATGCTCATGTGTATTTTTTCAGCATATCACCTTCTGCCCTGCTTTATGTACTACTTGTGCCTCAATAGCAAGCAACATATCTCCCCTTTAAGTCTCTATCTCAATACTGTATATGCCATGAGATCTGGTTAGCTGTACACTCTACATTTACCTGCGGCCTGAACAGCCGTTAGGAGTAGCATATGGTGTTCGTGTTGCTTGTGTAGACGTGTAGGGTGTTCTTTGTTGTACGAAATCGGCACTTTCTTGCCCAACTTCTGCACATATATTTGCTTCTACTCTTTGTGAAAAGACACGCAAACGCTTGTTTTCATGTTATCTGAAGTAAGCCATACATATGAGGTTGGAACTTTCTTGCTGATATGCTTGTGTTTGTCTACAGTTGAGCACTGAGTTGGTACAAAAGATCTCAGAAGAATCTACATATTCTGATCCAGAAATGTCTTCAGCCTATCGCGATATGACAGGTTTATATGTTTTCACAGTAAACATGTCCCCACCAATATCAGCACATAGTTGTTTTGGTTCTGAGTCCATTTTCTTATAACAGAGAAATCCGTCGACTGTGATACCTCTGTTGCTAATTTGATAGACGAACAAGAGTTGAGCTCCAGATATTTGAAGGTTTTATACTTATCCTTCAACATTCTGCATTCCGTCATGAGCAATGTGTCCACACAGTTCAACCTTTTGTGATGCGACCTAGTGTTGAAGAAATTCGCCTCATCTTCTACTGATACGATGCCATCCTACTTTTTCAGAAAGAGGAATCATGCACTCCTGATGTTACTGAACCCAAGTGCGATCTGAAAAAGGAAAATACTGAGGTGGGCATGCAATTTTCTCTCACTTTCTCATGTATGCAGAGTCATTTTGCATTGCATTTGAACGTAGTTCTTGTTACTGAACATCATCATTTTTACTTTATGTTTCTCTTATTTCAGATAATGGGACAAGTGGGCAACAAGGACTCTGATGGTTCTGAGAGTTGTTCTGAACAAACATCGGCACCTGACGGTGGTGTAACACATGCACCCAGTCATTTGGATGATCCATCTGAGCTAAGCTATATAGGTCCAATTGTATATCCACTTTGCTTGACAGCTCTTAAACGAACTGGTACGCAACAACTGAGACACGTGTATCATTTCTGCAGAACTTCAGATAGTTCCATGTAATCTGTCCGCACAGTTTACTGATATACAAGTTAGTGAGAAAGCTCCCATGGAACAAAGGGAAGAAGAGGAGTTAAGCAGCAATACAGAAGTGGAGAGCATTCAACATGATGTCGATATAAAAGGTTCAAACTCATTTCTTGTGCTTGTTTCTTCATTGCTAGTGATGTACTTTTTTTTTTGTTAAACTTTTGCTCAATCTTTGTACAGAAATGCAGCAGCATGATTATCAAAGTTCATCTCAGCAACCGAACTCTGACGCTGGAGACGTTAGCTCCAATCAGCCTTTCTTAGAGTTGCAAGGCATGGTATGTAATCCTTTGATCCTTTCGTTTTTGCAACTCAAAGGGAAGTTTACCCTACACGTTTTTGGAATATTCTTAGTATGCCATGGTTGGTCATAATGGCAGGCTGATGCATATTACATCCTTTCTCCATATGGGTTCCTAAACATTAATCTGTTTCAGACAGTCGAGAACTCTTCAGAGTCCTTGAAGCACTGTGAGAGATTTGTGTGTAGGAAGCAATATCAATATGCATGATCAATTATTTTGTATCTCAAGACGACACCACTGCATGTAACTCGAGCTCATGCCGTCGTAGATTATCCACACTAGTTTCTCCTACTAGGAACACCCTACTGAAAACTATGACATATCGGTTGAACTTTTCCTTCTTCTCTTCTAGGAGAATCCTGATGAACTGGTGCCTGAGCCAGAAATTTGTGAGCCCACGGTAAAGGAGGCTGCTGCAGAACACGGTAGGCGTCAAGTGTCGTGCATAATAATCTTTGGTCGCTAACTTTTGGTATATTCACGTTGCTTGCATTAAATGATGAGATGAGTCGCCTAATCAACATCGGTGCATTTCTGCAGCACATGGCCAACATGTACCGGATGAAGGGCTTCCCCAGACGAAGGCTTCAATAGTAAGCTCTTTTGCTGCTTGTCTAGACCTGGGTACTTATTAGATTATTTTTGCCTTGGTTATTACTACTACCAAATACTGTAATGTAGCGCGAGATCGTAGATGCAGCTGACAGATTCTACCAGGGTTGTTTATAATAATGCTGTCATACCACACGTATTTTGTTTCTACAGTTGCATTTCCTGATTTGGTTGTCTTGCTTATGCCAAGGCTCCAACCAAGGACTGCCAGGCAGAAGGAACCACAGATGACCAAAAAGAGAACCTTTGCCAGGAAGAAGCAAATGAGGACCTTTGCGCTTCGAAGCCTCGTGAAAACACAAAGAAGCCGTCAAGGTGAGCGAGCGTACTCACGGAAGGCGGCACCTAATATCAAGAACCAGCTTGATAAGTAATTAATATCCATAATATAATTTACACAAACAACCTGTGGTTTGGTTTGGTGAAGCAGGAGGAGGCTGCTGCCAGTGTCGGCCATGATGCTCAAGGAGTTCACCGGCCCTGCCATCGATGCTGCGGATACCAAGAGGGCCACGGTACGCACGCACGCACGTGCCCCCTTGTTTGCGGAAAGCGTTTGGTTTTGGGCCTATTGATTCTAACCTAACTGACTGGCGCAATGGCCGTTGCTGCAGGATGGAGGAGGAGGCGCCAAGGCATCGTCAGGCGAGCAGTCGGCGACGGCTGCTGGGCGATCGGACACGCTCATCCGGCTCCTCAAAGCAAAAGCGCCGCCCATGAGGCATCGCTGGGGCTAGAGAAGAACACCCACCCACTCAATTAGATATAATTCAGACCGTCAAATCATCTTGGTTTGGTGTAGTTATTATTACTTCTCCACGGTGGGTTGCTTCCGTAGGATCTTCACCAAGTCCTGTTCACAATTAAACTTTTGGTGACACAAGGAAATTTATCTATCTAAGAAACACTCTCATCATCATCGTGCATCCGTATAGTTTGCGATTTTTTTATCGGTACTGAGGAACTATATAGTGAAAAGAAGATGGCACCTGAGCCGTAGTCGGCACTTTATTCCATTTTTTTAAAAGCAAATGCACCCATAAGTTTAAACGATATTCTCCTTATTTTGTGGATAAACATCTTGATTTTTCTTTTTGTTAGCGGCAAAACGAGAGAAAAACACGATTATTCATAGTCATGAATAGTGCTATCACTGCTTGGTATTTTAAATAACAATGTTAGACTGTTATTTTTGGTACAAGCAACATATTTTTTTTTGTGAATTCTAACATGTATTAAGTACCTATGTTTTGGGATTTTTTTTTAAATGGAGCTTTGGAGCGGTGCAAATCCTCGCTCTTAGAGCAACTCTAGCAGATAGCCTCTCATGTTTTTCATGTTTTCTTATTTATTTATAGTATTTTTTATATGAAAACTTTTAAATATAGGATGAACTTTTTCCTAACTGCGCAATAACTTTTTTAAATATGTGATGACATTTCTAAAGGACAATAAACATTATAAATGTATATTAAACAGTTTGAAATACTTGATGAACATTTTCAAATACACAACAAACACGTTTAAAATACATGGTGGACTTTTTTTTTTCTCAAATACATATTTTCCTTTGGAATATGTGAACATTTTTTTAAAAAACACACATTTTCAATACACAATAGATATTTTTAAAATAAACTATGACTTTTTGGTAATACATGTTGAACAATATTCAAATATATATACGATGAAACATTGCTTAAAACATGATAGGTTTTCTTGAAATAGATCGTGTATAATATCTAAAATAGAAAAGGAACATTTATAAAACACATGATAAACATTCTTTTAATTGCATGGTGAACATTTTTTAAATACACAAAGATTTTTTTAAAAGCCATGTTTTTCCAAGAAACGCGAACACTCTTAAAAATTACAAGAACGATTTTTCACTTACATGGACAAAACATGCACTACTTCATTTTTTGACGTAGTTATATAAAATTAGTAAAATACAAATATTTTTATAAATAGATTCTTAATTTGATAAAATCTTGAATTTCAAGTGAACATACACGTAAACTTCTTTTTAAGTGTGATGTACAAGTAGCAACCTTTCTTTTTGAGAATTCGTACAAATAGATATTTTTGTGAGTAAATTGCAAGTAGCAAGTAGCAACACAACGATATTAAAAATCAGCTGCGGCTCAATTTGCTAGGCCACATCGTGCGCACTCTCCTGGGCCTGGACTTCCTCTGTTTTTTTTTGGAGAAACGGGCCTGGACTTGGTAAGTCCCAGGTGCGTGCGCGTTGGTTCATTTAGCGGAAATCTGTAGTGTCTCAATTTTTTTTTCTAGCGGAAATCTGTTTCTAAAAAAAAAAGCGGAAATCTGATGTCTCAATTTTTTTTGTTAGCGGCAAAAAGAGAGAAAAACACAATTATTCATAGTCATGAGTAGTGTTATCACCGCTTGGAATTTTAAATAACAATGTTAGACTGTTATTTTTGGTACAAGCAACATTCAGATTTTTGGTGAATTCTAACTTGTACTAAGTACCTATGTTTTTTTTATCAAATACATATTTTCCTTTGAAATATGCGAACATTTTTTTAAATACATGATGAACAAATTTTGAATACATAAAAAATATTTTTAAAATACACTATGACTTTTTGGTTATATATATATATATATATATATATATATATATATATATATATATATATATATATATATATATATATATGCATTTCCTACTTATAAATAATCACTATTATCCTTCCCAAAAATTTGCTTTCCTTTTGTGCGTGCATGCACATGTATCCTTTATGGCCATTGATTGTAGATTGATTCCCACATGATTTATTATAGGTATTAGAACCTATACCTGCAAACGTATATACCCTATGATTTATTCTAGGTATTTTTAGATACCTACAAACATATATACCCTATAATTTGTTCCAAATAATTTGCATGCACGAATATACTTTATGATTTATTCTAGGTATTAGATACATACAGGCGTATATACCCTATGATTTATAGGTATTTTTAGATACCTACAAACATATATACCCTATAATTTGTTCCAAATAATTTGTATGCACGAATACTTTATGATTTATTCTAGGTATTAGATACATACAAACGTATATACCCTACAATTTATTCCAAATAATTTGCATGCACGTATATACTCTATGATTTATTTTAGGTATTATATACCTACAAACGTAGTCCGATATATCTGTATGTGGATACTCAAGTTTTAAAAAAGTAGTGTATACTCAAGATATTGCTGTAAATACCTCGATGTGAAATTTATTGGTATATACCCATAAATGTCACTAGCTTTTTTTAAAATGGATATATATACGGAACTAAATACCTCGATAGATGATATGTTACGTACATAAATATTAACTAGATTTTTCTTATACCCATAGCAACTATACGCACACCTCGGTTTAAAAGGCATGTCAACAATACTACTAATACGTACAAAAAAATTAGACAATTTTGAATAATTACTTTCTATGCATTAATTACTATAGAATTTTTCTAGTGTTTCACATGCACATGCGTGACTAAATTAGGAGTGTTTGGTAGTACGTGCATGCTAATTAATGACTACCTTCTAATTATAGCAAGTGGTCGCTAATTAACATGCAGTTAATGGAATTAATTAGTAAATTGCAATAAATGTACAAATTTAATACTGCACACAACGCACACATCCTAAAGCAATCCGATGGTAGACAAGCAAGGAGCCTGGGCAGCTAGGTGTCCCATATGGCCGTCATATATATATATATATATATATATATATATATATATATATATATATATATATATATATATATATATATATATATATATATATATATGGGTGAGGAATAGTTATTCTTCACCCCCTCTCTATTTTGACATCAATGCACCATATTTTTACGTTTTGTAAATTTTGTTTTATTTCATACATAAAAAAAAGACGTAAGAAAATATGTACTCGCCGTAAAAAATATTTTTATGTTACATAAAATTACAAATGTAAAAACATATTGTAAAACATACATAAAATGTGATTTTTCTGATCTTATAACTTTTTTTAGACCAAATTTTACATATTGAATTAATGTGCATGTAACTATTTATATTCTAAACGTAATTTATTTAGGAAGTGATCGTAAGATTACCTCGGGTGAAGATTAACTTATTCTGCATCCTGGGTGATGAATATATAACACTATATATATATATATATATATATATATATATATATATATATATATATATATATATATATATATATATATATATATATATATATATATATATATATATATATATATATATATATACACGATAGGTTTTCTTGAAATAGGTCATGTATAATTTCTAAAACAGAAAATGAACATTTATAAAATACATGATAAACATTCTTTTAAATGCACGATGAACACTTTTTTAAATACACGATGATATCTTTTTTTTAAAAAAAGCCATGTTTCTCCAAGAAAAGCGAACACTCTTCAAAATTACAAGAACGATTTTTCACTTACATGGACAAAACATGCACTACTTCATTTTTTGACGTAGTTATATAAAATTAGTAAAATACAAATATTTTTATAAATAGATTCTTAATTTGATAAAATCTTGGACTTCAAGTGAACATACACGTAAACTTCTTTTTAAGTGTGACGTACAAGTAGCAACCTTTCTTTTTGAGAATTTGTACAAATAGATATTTTTTGTGAGTAAATTGCAAGTAGCAAGTAGCAACACAATGATATTATAAATCAGCTGCGGCCCAATTCGCTAGGCTCCTCCTGGGCCTCGACTTGCTCTGTTTATTTTGGACAAACGGGCCTGGACTTGCTAAGTCCCAGGTGCGTGCGCGTTGGTTCATTTAGCGGAAATCTGTTTCTCAAAAAAAAAAAGCGGAAATCTGATGTCTCAATTTTTTTTTGCGGAAATCTGAACCCCTCAAAAAATAAATAAATAGCGGAAATCTGAATGAAAATCACGTGGCGTAGCTGGTTCGAGAATCTTTTGCCCCTTTTTCCTTTTTCATTCATGTGATGGAATAATAAAATGTGATCTGCACATATGGATTATGTCTGATCGATATTATATTAAAAGTTAGATTTGAATATTCATGCGTTATTAATAATTACCTCGTGCTCAACAAATATACGTGTGCACATATATTATTTAAAAGAAACATAAACAAGGCTCCATTCCACGCTGTTGGTTATGAAAATTTGTGGTACATAAATAATAAGCTCATGGTACACGAATATTCATGCACGAATATTGGTGTGCACAAAAAATAAATATATGGAGGTTAGCAATAAAATATCTTACTAAAGCGTTCCTGTATTTTTTTTAAATATTCACCTCTTATTTATTAAATACTATTTTACTAAATATTCTGAATATTCATTGGTGTATAATTTCACTCGTGGCTTATATTCATAATTTTTATATAATGTCAACATAATACAGGATTCATTATTCTATAAGCATTTTAAATTACAAATATTGTTTAGTTATACAAACATGTTCTATAACAAGATAATTTTGAATTATAAAAATATGTGTATAATTATTCAAATGTTTGAATAATTAAAATAATATTCATAAACTGTTATTTTAAAATATGTTTATTACTTTGTATTATACAGACATGGTTATAATATATATATATATATATATATATATATATATATATATATATATATATATATATATATATATATATATATATATATATATATATATATATATATATATAAAAGCATCTGTAACACATGAATTGTTGAACTCTATTTGTATTACTGTCATTATAATGTACATACATTTTTATTTTTTTGATAGAAAAGAACATGTGCTAAATGGGCCGCACTGATTGCAGGCCATTAGTCATAGCTATTATTATTCTAGTATAATCCAGTTTCAATGGGCCCCATGCCACGTCAGCTATACACATGGTGCCACGTCGGCACGCTTTACGTATACTTTATGTATACGGATGGGATTAGCATCATATTTGAGTTTTATGACCAGTTCGGTGTATTTTTCAAGTTCATGCACTAAACTAAACATTGCTGGCAAGTTCAAGCACCACTGCGTATTTACCTCTCATATAAGAGCATCTACAGCCGGACTCAGCAAATCTGGCTCCTCAAACGCCCGCGGACGCGCCGGGTGCGTCCGCGGGCACTGACCGGGCACTCCCTATATGCGCGTCTCCACACCCACGTATGTTATATTCCGTCTTCTATATTCATGCTAAATCATGCAACGTTGATAAAAACTACGTAGATCATGAGCGGACATACAATATACGGTCGGTTCATCAAAAGATCACAGCTGGATCATCGAAAGATAGCCAAGGTTCACATAATACACATAATACGACGGACAAGTTCAAACTACAACTAAAAACTTGAAATAAAGACAGATCTTCACCACTTCCTTGTCGGCCCTTTGCCCTTCCGGTTGCTGGCGTAGCTGTAGGAGTCCGCGGCAGGAGGTGGGTCCACGTCGGAGCCGTCGGACCCGTCGGAGGAGGAATCGGAGATGACGAGGAAGCCTTGCAAGCGTTGGACGATGCGGTCTTGCTTGCGCTTGAGCTTGGCCACCCTCGCCGCCTCCCTAGCCGGCGCTAGGGATTGGATAGATTGGGGAAATGGAAGCGTCGGGGAGGGGAGGGGAGCGGAGCGGAGTGAGTTAGGGTTTCTGCCGCACGGGGTTTTTTGTGGGGTCGGGGTGGGCCATCGATGGGCCTGGCTGACATGGCAGGCGCCCTGGGCCGCCTCATATCCGCCCTACATTTGGGACGGATATGAGGGGTGCCGGTCAGCCCGGGCATTTGAGGTTCGTTTGAGAGCTCCAGCTGGATCGGTATTTTGTGACCAGTCAGTGACCGGACTGCCTGCCTGGGCGTATGAGATGGATATAGGGCGCCCGGCTGTAGATGCTCTTTTTTTGGGAAAAGGAGGTTAAGACCTCCGGCCTCTGCATCAATCGATGCATACGGCCATCTTTATTTATTATTCAACATAGGTCTGACAAAAACATACATCAAGACACCCGAAGCCACCACTCACACCTAAAAAACTCGATAATGTGGAGTGCTCTCACTCCCCATATCTAAAACCGGTGTCGTCGCCGATCCATCCACATAACGTATCTGAACCCACCGCCGGTGCAGCAGACCTAACGCGTACACCACATGCACACGTTTCAGATGCCGCCTTCATCATCGAACCGCCGACCCATCTTCAGGAGAGAGATTTGCATCATCGTTGCCAATCCGTCCATCCGTTGACGCCACCACGGTGCTCAACGGCGCCACCGCCCCGCGCTCGTCCGTCCAGACACGAAGATTCTGGAAGATCTGTCGTGCGTAGCACCTGCCGACCAGACATGACATAGCACCTGTCGGCCAGGCATGACTAGACATCTCCATCGAAAGCTCCGTGCAAGACGATGTCGCTCCACCTCCTGCCTCTGTCTTCTAGCTCTGCTCCACAAACGATGCTCCCAAGAGAGAAAACGACAGCACAGTACCGCCATTGTCCGATCTGGAAGACCAGATCCTAGGGTTTCCCCGAGAGCAACACGAGTGGGTCGATAGTAGTTACACGCCGATGCCTTTATCAATGTAACGACGCAGAACGTCGCCATCGGCTTGGTTTTCACCGGCAACTATGTCTTCCTGACTCGCAGCCGGAACTAGATGGCGGATCTCGAGATCTGACCATCCAGCCTCATGCCGACCACCTCCGACAGAGGAGATAGCCACCACCGCCAGTGGTACCGGCCATATCAGATCTGACCGGAGGTGCCGCCGACCAGTCAACCATGGCCACACTCCTCCTGATCCGCCCTCCTCACGAAGCCGCCGGAGCAGCGCCGAACCGTCAGGAAAGACGAAGACCGAAGGGCGATCTCGCGTCGCCGGTCCCTCCAGACCACGGGCTGCAGCCTAGATCCCCGCCGTCCCCATCACCGGCGGCGCCCGGGCTTAACCGGCGAATGTTTCTAGGGACGACGGGGTGAAGGAGAGGGGGGAGGGGGCTGTAGATTCTCTAAATGCACATATCTTTTTTTGTATGAAATTAGAGCATCTCCAATAACTGCCCTAAAATAGGGCATAATCGTTTCATAGGGCATTTGGAGGCAAAACTAGTGTTCCAACAACAGTCCTTGCTGCAACTTTTTTACAAAAATTTAGGGCAGTTGCAAAATACAACACCAAGTGTTGCAAAACTTGGGTGGTTGCCGTAAAATAATACGCCTTGCACACACAGCCTCAACCGATGCACGGAACATTCCCACGCCGCGACCGCGCTGTGACCGTGCCTCCACCCCACCATTGCTAACAGCAATTTTGGCCGTGAAGGCCACGTCCGCCGCTGGTCCACCCTCCCCCAACTCCACCGCGACCCCGCCGCTCGACCGTAAACATTTTAGAGCCTTATCTGCACAATCTGTACGCCAATCTTAACATGTACCCAGGGGCGGAGCTACGTTGGGGCCAAAATGGGCCTTGACCCACCCAGCCCAGCAGAAAAATAGGGAAGGATGACATAAAAACAGGGTGGATGTATTTTCTTAGTCTGGCCCGCCCACAATTGGACCTATGGTACGTCGCTTCTGTCTGTAAGATCTCACTTAACCTATATATGTTGGGCGAAACATTTGAAAAAAAAGACATATAAGAAATGCAGTCTGCTTTACGCACCGATAACCGATGTGGTGTTGTCGCTCATGTCAGTGTGTTACGAGGGTTTACGTTATCCGGTACTCGCTCGTCGACACATACCAAATGATTGACATGGGACCTGCACCTAAACCCGGGAATAGTTTGTAATCCAAACCAAACCCAGCCCAACCCATAAATGTACAAATCCACCGGCCAAACCAAACCAATCCAATCCAATCCAAGCAATAAGTGCTAGAATTCAAACCAAATCAAATTGTGTGCTTTCAAATGGTAGTAAAAGTTCAAGCGCAATTTGCCAAACCAAAACACTCGGCAACAACAGGCACGTCAGGCATTATTTCTTGGGACAATCTTGTAAGTACATAAGCCAATTTGTTGACTAGCTAGGCCGTTAAATCAAGGAGCAGGTAAAGGAGGGGACATCGTCATGGCGCCACCAGCGTATCTTGCGAAGGCGAGTTTTTCTTACACTCTCTCTTGCACACACGCATAGTGTCGTAGAAGCCGTCCTCTATTACCAAACAGCGGAAGCAAAGCCCACTAATTTTGCAGTCCTCGTGCCCTACTTTAATGCAAAGCCCATTTGGCAGCTTGATCTTCTCGCTGTCCGCGCCGGTCATGATTCGGCCTGTATATCATGGAGCAGTAACAAACGAACAATCGTCGTTATGCAATTATTTTAGAGTGGTAGAAATAAACGACGCAGCGGATTAGACAAGAAGCAAAAGAGATTTGAATGGTCTTACATTGAGCAACAGTAGCGGAGCACACGAGGTGTAGAGACACTAGGGCTGCTAGTGCAAGGATGCGAATCGTGTGCTTGTCCATACCTCCTGTACGTTTGCTAGTGCAATGGGCAGGCACTCGATCACTTGGTTGTGGAGGAGAAATATTTTGCTACCAATCAACATATGACTGGATCGTGTATATCGGATGTCCCCGAAGGGACTGGATCGTGTATATATAGGGAGAAGATTGAGACAAGAGTAAACATCAAGCAATAAAGTTGGAATTATTCAGTGTCTTCCCATATTATGAACCCTCATTAAAAGCATAAATCAAGTAAGATGATCTTTTTCCCTTTGTAAGACAAGTTTCGGAATCTTGGTGAAAAACTACGTATGCGGGTTAGGAATGTCGGATTTATATCTCCTACTATGTCTATATTTGCATATTCCCGAATTGTAATTAAGTATCCAATATTTATTGACTTGTATACATGATCTGGTTGTGCACGTTACATTTGTTTTTAGAAAAATGGTGTACTCCGAGATGACATCACGTGTCTGAGGTGTCCCAACAAATTGGGGGGCTCGTTTTTTTCTTTATGAAGACGAAAATATAAAGCATGACAGTGAAATCATGTCGTTGTATCTACCTGTCCATATCTCCTGTACGACTTTTGAACCCAGTTACACTGTTGTCATGCGGCCCCGCCCATTTAATTAACGGTCAAAGAGAAACGTGAGGCCCATCAGATCGAATAAATTATACACACACAAAAATTGTTTTCATGGTGCCAGCATGTGTTAATTTGTGGGTGCGCATTTTTTTAATGATTTTTGAAGATTGCTCACCACGCCCGTCTCTCGAAGATGCTCACGGATAAGGCGTGTGCGTGCATTTATAAGGATAGTGTATGTCCATGTATATGAGCGACGTCGATTATACCGTGTTGACGCCAAATTTGTTATTTTTGGGGTGAAGAAACTTGCCAAGCATAGAGAGAGATTGAAGAAACTTGCCAAACATAGTCGAAGGAATATGTATTTGACATGAAGAAAGCAATAGCAATAAAACTGAACAATCATAATGCTAAGCTAACTGATGGGTCTTGTCCATGTGATCCCGTTATCAAATGACAACTCATGTCCATGGTTAGAAAACCTTAGCCATCTTTGATCAACGAGCTAGTCAAGTAGAGGCTCACTAGGGATACAGTATTTGTCTATGTATTCACACATGTATTTAGGTTTTCGACCAATACAATTCTAGCATGAATAATAAACATTTATCATGAATAAGGAAATATAAAATAACAACTTTATTATTGCCTCTAGGGCATATTTCCTTCACCGCCGCCATCAATGTGTAAGCTGAAGCACTGCTCCACCAAAGAAGCCTTGCACTGGTCCCTCAGCCCGTGTACACCTCTGCGAATGACGCCCTCAAGAGGGAAACGACACCATAGCGTCGCCGTCATCTGGTCTACTGATCTAGGGTTTCCCCCGGAGGTAGCGTAGAGTGGCCTTGAACTTCTCCACGGTGATGCCTTCAAGAAGGGAACGACGGAGGCAGCGCCGCCACCGTCGGCCTTGGCAGCTAGCCGACATCAGGTTTTCACCCAGATCTGTTCGAAGAGCCTCCCTCAAGCATCTCGCGCACGGAATGCCGCCATCTCTGCTGGGGACTAGACAAAAGGGATCGAGGCTGCCGCCGCCTGACCGGCCATGGCACCACCACGGTTCCTACTGCCGGCGCTGCCAGGCCCACCACGCTTGCCTATAGATGCACACCGAAACCGTCGGCCCGCCCAATCTGGGCAAGACAAGACCCGCGATCCCGGCCGCCGCCACAGGGGCGCCTCCGCCGTGGGTAGGTCGCGCCTCCGCTGACGCCGCCGTCACACACGCCGAAGGGATCCCGCCGCTCCTTGCTGCCGGATCTCCGTTGTACCATGCGCCGCCGCCGCCCGGAGATATCGCCACGACCGCGTGAGGGATAAGGCCCCGCCGCCGCCATCATAGGCCAGGCTTCGCCGATGAGACCTCAGGCGGCGACAGGATGAAGGAGACGAGGGGAGGAGGCCTAGGGCCGGCGGCGCGATCGTCGCCCGTGTCGCCTATGGTTGGCGACGCGGGGGTGGGGGGTCTACTTGTGTTAATCATTATTCTTGTTCTCTTCTAGTACTTATGGATTGTAATATGTACATGTTTTGTAATAATAAAGAGCTCGCTAGGGCCCTGGGTCCCACAAAAGCCTTGATCATGTAGTCTCCCACTTGTCATGGTTGGTGATTATAGGGAGAGGCTTGTGTATTTAAGCTCGTCCCTGCTGGGGTGCTGGGCAAAGGTTGGGGGTGAAGAAACTTGCCAAGCATAGAGAGAGACTGAAGAAACTTGTTAATTTACCTTTTACAGTCCCAACCCAACCCTTCTAATTATAATCATCATCCAGACATGTTCTCATCAAACCCACTTTTCAAGTGACCCACTCATCGCCTCTTTTCTGCAGTATTCTCTGCACATGTATCCAAGAAAAGTGCTTCTGGTTTAGACCTCACATAGTCACATTACATACCTAGGGTGTATTACTACAACTTAGCCGCCAACAATTTCTAGCTAGTAAAAGTGCAATTGCAATTTGCGAAAAGAAATATAAGAGCGTGATCACTCTTATACTATTTCTTTACAGAGGAGTACTCAGCAACAACTGCAAGCTGGAGTATTACTCGATTTTATTGAGCAGCTGTATTTCCATCGGCACATCAGGTTGTAAAGTTAAGGAGCGGGTAAAGGAGAAGGAGGAGGAGGAGACGTCGTCATGGCCACCAGCATGTCTTGCAAAGACGATGCTTTTTTACACTCTGTCTTGCACTCACGCATAGTGTCGTAGTAGGCCTTCTTCACCAAACAACGGAAGCAGTTCCCACTGTCGCTGCAGTCGTCAGGACCCATCTCAACGCACAACCCGTTTGGTATATTGATCTTCTTGCCGTCCGTGTCAGCCACTGTCGCTGCACTTACATCGTCGTTATGCAATTATTTTAGAGTGCTATAAACAAACGACACAGCGAATTAGTAGACAAGAAGCAAAAGAGATCTTAATGGCCTTACATTGAGCAACGGTAGCGGAGCATACGAGGTGTAGATACACTAGGGCTGCTAGTGCAAGGATGCGAATCATGTACTTGTCCATACCCTGCCGGCCGGTGCAACACTAGGGCTGCTAGGCAGGCACTCGATCACTTGGTTGTCGATGAGAAATATTTTGCTACCAATCAACACACTGGATGGATCGTGTATATATATAGAGAGATTGAGACAAGAGAGGATCGGTAACCCTGATCCCATGCAGTAAACATCAAGCAATACAATTGGAATTATTCAGTAGGTTCCCATATTATGAACCCTCATTAAATCAAGTAAGATGATTCTTTTCCCTTAAGAAAAGTTTCCGAATTTTGGTGGCAAATTACGTCTGCGGGTTAGGAATGTCGGATTTATATCTCCTATGTCTGTATTTGCGTATTTCCGAATTGTAATTAGTTATCCAGTATTTATTTCCTTGTATGAATGATCTGTGTTGAGTATATTGTGTACATATATATTGTGTATTGGGCCCACCTCCTAGTTTCTCTGTATAGTCGAGGTTGTGGCCCCTCTGTACTCATATATACGTGCCTGGTGCACCGATCAATGCATTGCGATTGCACAGCCCATACTTGTCCTTCTACAATCTGGTTGTGCACGTACTAATTTTTTTGATAAAGGGTGTAATACTTTTAGCAAATCCTGTCGTCATTGCACATCCAAATCCTTACTCTTATGTGGCTTATTATGTTGATATGACATCACGTGTGTCACCAAATTAGGGCTTGTTCTTTGGCGAGTGCTAGGCGCCGGTGCAAATTTCGGCCGGTCGCGCCCCGTGCGTCTGATATGGAAATTTCCAACCGTCGGATCCGGCTTTCCACTTCGTCCCCAACCTCCGACTCCCACATACCTTTGACTTTTCCCCCAAAAATCAGATCAACGTGCCCCCGTGTGGGGAGAGGACAAGGCAGCTAGCGTCGCCGAGTCCATCCATGGACCCGCATGCGACCAGCCACCACCGGTGAGCTCATGGTGCTCCGTCGCTACCCGGTTGCAGCGAAAAAATCTCAGCGAACAAAAAAATATGATGGTCTATTGAAGCAAAAACAACAGCCAGTTCCAGCGAAAATTAACAATGGCTCCAAAAAAAAGTCACAATAGCAAACTCCAAAAAGTTCAATTTTAGCGAACGAACTAGCTAGTTCCAGCAAAAAATTGCGCTGGTTCCAGCAAAAAAAAGTCACTGGTGAGGGCGCGCTCCGGTTCCAGCAACATTGGGCGCTGGTTTCTAGCACGTCGTGTCGCCGGGGATGGATGTAGCAAATCCGGGCGCCGGTGGTAGCTTTCCCGGTTGCCTGTTGCAGAAAAAACGTGGCATTGTTGCCGACTGGCATGGTTGTCATCGCATGGTTGTAGCAAATTCAGCCGCCATTGGTAACTTTACTGGTGTCGGTTGCAGCAAATCTCAGGACCGTCGTCGCTGCCACAAAATAATTGTCACCCCTTGTAGCAAATCGGGGCGTCGGTTGTAGCACGACCGGTCACCGATTGTAGCACGGCCGGTGTGTGGTCGTAACACGGCCGTGCGGTGGAGGAGCTGGGAGTGCGCAATGACCAGAGGAGGACGAGAGGAGGGTGGCGCATGACCATTGCGCCCACCCAAGGAGCTTGCCGGTGTTGCCCCCTCCCCCCACCCCACCCCACCCACTCCCCCTCGATTTGGTGTGGAGCACCGCAATGGAAGCAACAGTGCTGCTACTGGAGCCATGGAAGTACCAGGTAAGAAGTTCCATGGCGGGAAACTTGAGGTGAACGACCCTCGGGGGAGGAAAGGGAGCTAATGAGGTGAGGAGTTAGCTCACCGGAGCAGCAGGTCGACGGGATCGGAAAAAATGAAGGATGTGGTGCTTGGCTTGCTACAGAGAGATGGGGAAAGGAGAGGACTGCGGCGCTGTGAAGAAAGGAAGTGGACGAGGAAGAGATAAGAGCATGGTTAATAATATAGCTAGTTGTTGGCTATAAGCCAGTGCCATGTCGTCAACAATCCATCTTATAGCCAACATGTATAATAATAGATCAAAAGAGTGTACTACATTTTTATTAAGTGGCTCATCTTTCATTCTCATAAAGTGCCTATGAGCATGTGCTAGAGTTGGCTCTTCATGAAAAACCCGCTTACCTTCTCTCTCCTCTTCTCTTTCCTTCAAGTAAGCAGAAATATACTAGTTTAATCCTTATAGCCCGCTGACTCAGCTCTATTGTACTTGCTCTAAGGCAGAGACAGGGGCCACAAGGTTACACGTCGCTCGAAAAATGAAACGCACGGGAAGCGTGCGTGAGGCGGCCGACCCAAACTTCCGCCGGCTCGCCGTTCCCAAACGTTTTCCTTGTTATTTTCTTTAGGAAGACAAAAATATGACGTGTGATAGTGAAATCATGTTCTTGTATCTACCTGTCCATATCTCCCGTTTAGGCCATTTCCAACGTAGACCACATGGTTCGGACGTGTTTTGCCATCCAATACAGTCTAGTATCCATATGTAGATAGGTCCGGACGTCCTCTCACAGGATGCAATGTATGCGGCAAGGGACACCAAGTACAAGCAACATATGGAGCTGACGCTCCATCACTCGCTCGTCCATGACATCGGTCCGGCAATGCCACCGGAGACGCTTCTCCGTGCTATCAACCCGGAGCCTCTTCTCCCTCCCCGCACAACCTCGACATCCAAATCAGATGTCATGTTGTCAAGGAGGAGGATCTCTCGCCACTGCCTAGCCGCACCGGTGGCGGCGCGTGGTCGCATACTGCACTACCTCGGTGGCGGCTGTAGAGGCAGCGGTGGTGGTAGCTTGTCCTCTTGGAGTTCCATGGTGATGCAGGAGAACATGGACAAGGAGCATCGGCAGCGGGACAAGTGCAGTGCCACACGCCAGGCAATGTTCACGGACTACGACGACCCACTTCCACAAATCCTCGTGGAGGTGGAACTCGCAATGTCCTGGGCCCTCGACCGGTCGAAGACCACGGTGGAGACGAGCAAGTCTCTTCCGCCTCGATGATGAGATGGCGAAATAAGGCTAGGAGTGGTCTCTTCGCGAGAGCACCGACGCAGCTGCCCGCCTCTCCCCTGCCCAGCTGGCCGCACTGCACTGCACGCAGGAGCAAGCAGAGAAGATCATCCCCGAGTGGCAGGCTGCGGCAGGAAAGCCTTGCTGCGACACCGCGCCCTACCGCCACCTGAGCACAACTCTGATGACTCAGACGATGGTGATGATGACAGAGGTGTCGCCGGCCAGCCCGGCATCACGTATGAGGTCACCGTCAAGTATATGGTAGTTTCAGGTTTTTTTGGGTTTTAGTTCACCAGACGAAATATCGTCCGATTTTATGTAAAAGCTATCCATGTTTGAATGAAAATCATCTGGTTTATTTAAATTTGCATCAAATTTGTTTATTTTTGTTAAATTCTGTTTGATATGTCTACGGACATTTGCGGCTAGCTTTGAATGGCAGGCCCCCATATTAGTGTGCGGACTGGTCCCGAAAGGTACCCAGACGGATACGGTGACCGATTTGAGGGTCAGCATTGCAGATACCCTTACACTCTTGGTATGTGTGCTCACCCATTTAAGGGCCAATCATCGTTTGCAAGATAAATGTGAGGCCCATCAGATCAACTATTTATAGTATACAAAAAAAAATGTTTTCATGGTGCCAGAATGTGTTAATTTGTGGGTGCATATTTATTAGTGGTTTGAAGATTGCTCACCACGCCTGCCGCTCGGTGGGTGCGTATTTGATATAGAATTTTGTCAAAACAAATATTCTACAACTATACAAACCAGTAAGCGTGCAAGTGCAATGCACGTTTAGCCAGGCGAAAAAATTACATTCGTCCTAGGAAGCTATTATTTATATAAAATAAACCTTTTTTTATAATGTACTCAAGTGCCACTAAAATTTCCTTTTTGGTTCTCTGAATGTATTTAGCAAGCTTTTTCTGGTTTGAGACGAATTCGCAAAATGCACATCTTTGTCATGGCCATGTGCGCAAGACCGTTCAAATAATGGATCCAATCAAATGAAGAATCAACTGTTTTGTAAAAATTAAGCTTGTACATCGCCCTTGGAAATCATGATGCTAGCAAGAGGCTCACAATCATGCTCCAGCAATATATGTAGAATATGTAGATATAATGGACTGCTGGGGGTAAACTTCATTCTTTGAGATAATTCAATTCTGATAGAGCAAAAATAAAAATCATGCCTTCACAGATCTTTCTTGTGACGAGAAGTTTATATATTAACCAACATCAACAATATTCTTACAATGAGAGGACAAAAACCCCTGCTCACGGGCTGGGGAATTTTGAAGCAACAAATATGAAAACTTAACCTCTCCCAAAAATTGAAGTGAACAGAGGAACCAATAAAGCCTCAACCCTGCGGGGATTAAATGCACTTGGAGTACTTGATGACAAACTCATGGTCGCGAGGTCTCGCGGCCGGCCGGACGTGAGTACCTGAGTGGCCGCCGGGTGCTCGACGCCTCGGCCAGGCAGTGAACGGTGGCACTGCGGCACGCAGCGCAGAGGAGAATCGCAAGCGCAGTTGCAGGCAGTTGCAGGCAACGAGGGCGACGAAACGATCCTGAATTCACGATTGAAGAAGCATGTGGGGTGCGACGCTTCTGTTTCCTAGCGCCATCAGTCAGCAATTGGGAGAGCCCATATCGTTTCCTCCTTTCTTATTTTTCATATCTATTTTTTACTATGCTATGGCATACATGCATACTTACCAGATCATGGCCCCCCAAGGCCGGGGCCCTGGGCGGTCGCCCCTCTAGCCATACACCGGAGTTGGCCCTGGCTGAGGGTGACAAAGGATTTCTAGGTATGAACACTCTCTTTCCAGCATGGTGTCCACCAACAATCTCCACGTCAATTGTATTATGTTGAAATGCTCTAATCATTAATATTGTTCCATTGCATAGCCCATTGTGAGGATCAAGATTCCATAGCAAATGACAGGACAATTGACCTTGATTTTGAGAATATGTGAGGGCAAGCCATTTGGGGTGACCAAGTTTAGAAAGTAAATTGGGTAGTTATTGTGTGCATCATCCTTGACAAAGTCAAAGCTATGGTATACCTTTTCTTGGCCAAGAAACATGTCAATCATCTTTCCATTCAACTCGTCCACATGCTCATTCTTGGTACAAGGAATAGCACGCGTGCTCATGTAAGCTTCGGATGCAAAATTTTTATGAAGCGATGGGAAGACATCATTGATAAGCTTCTTCATTGATTTTGCTGTGGAAGTGTACCCTATCATAATTTCATTAGCAAGACACACATAATCATCACCAATCGTCTCTTCTGTTTCATTCCCAATTATAAGTAGATAGTTGGAGAACCCGGGGTCAGTTTGTGCCCTCATATTACGTGATAGGCGTATCCTAACTTTCCCTACAGATAAGATCTTTGTAGTGTTGCATCCATGATTTTTGCTCTTGTCCCACGCATCACGATAGGAAGGACCTGCCTAAAAGTTTTCTCCAAACACCACAACCTTCCCCCCAAAAGGAAAATCGCACCCCATGATATCTTTGTAGTGACCTATCAAGTGCCTCAACTGCTTGATGCTTTGTCATGGCAACTTCATCCCAGATTATCAAGGATGCTCTATGAAGCAGCTCGACGGTACCACTCTGCTTGGTGAAATTGCATGTGCTATTGTCTGTGAGGCTAATTGGGATTTCGAATCTGGAGTGGGCGGTGTGTCCACCAGGCATGATCAATGCTCCTGTACCAGATGTTGTTGTTGCAATAACGACTTGTCCTATTTACCGCACCCTCACAAGAAGCGCCTTATACAGATAAGTCTCCCCCATGCCACTTAGTCCGTTGACAAAGAAAATTCGTCTCTTGTTGTTGACCATGTGATCCAGTACACTAGTAGAAAAAGGGCCTAATGTTCAGCTCATTAGTCCCGGTTTGTAAATGAACCGGCACTAATATGACCATTAGTGCCGGTTCCAATGGCTAGGCGGGCGGCGCTCATTAGTCCCGGTTCGTGTCGAACCTTTAGTACGGGTTCGTGCCACGAACCGGGACTAAAGAGGTGGTGGCAGGCTGGTGTCAGGCTGCGGCCCCACCAACACCTTTAGTCCCGGTTCGTGGCACGAACCGGGACTATATATGCACCTTTAGTCCCGGTTTGTAGAACAAACTGGGACTAAAGATCATCCTACATAAACCCTTCGTCGACCCCGAGCTCTCTGTTCTTCCCCTTTCCTCTCCTCTCTGTTTTCTTCCTCTCCTCTCGAGCTCATCCTCCATTTTTGACAAAATTTGTCAAGATTTGAAGGCACCCCATCCATCCAAGTGATCACAAAGGTTAGCAACTTTGTCCTTTCATCTCTCATTGCTAGATTAGCTCTTGCAATGCTCTATAAGTATAGTGATTTGTGGATTTTAGTTTGGGAGGAATTATATGTGGTAGTTTATTTGATTTATATGCAATCTGAGCTCAAAATAACTCTTAGTTTGCATATGTAGGTGTGGTTTACTTAGTGCCTTCCCGTCTCCGTCCTAACCACCGTCGATCGCCCGCACCGTCCCATCGCCGGCACCACCTTGTGGTGAGCCTCTTGTTCTTATCTTTTTTATATAAAAGAATCATGTTTGTGTGATTTAGATATATAGTTACTTGTATAATTATCTTACCTGTACGTTGTTTTTTATACATAGTGCCATGGTTTTGATATCCGTCCCCGTCGGCCCTCGTCCGGTTTATGATTCGGATGTGGTATATTCTCTTTTATAACTATTTGTTGCATTTCATGAAAAATTATGCCCATCAAGTTGACATAGATATTTCTATCTAGGAGGTATGTGAACCGGAAATTCCAACCGACCCTATTGTCGAGAGGTTAAATTTAGTTGAAAATGAAAACGAGTATTTGAAAGAAAAATTGAAAAGAATTGAGGAGGAGAAGATGGAATTGGAGTTGCATGTTGCCGATGTCGTCGATGATCACAAGATCAAGATGGGGAAAATGCGCTTGAAGATTAGAAAGATTAGAAAATATGCCATTGATAGTGAGGCTTGGTATCATTATGCTGTTGGATCAATTATTACCTTAGTCGTGATCTTGATCGCATTTGTTGTTGCATTTAAATGCTTTAGCTAGAGAGTTTGTATGTTGTTTTATGAGAATAAGTTGTTGGGGAACGTAGTAATTTGAAAAAAAAATTCCTACGCACACGCAAGATCATGGTGATGCATAGCAACGAGAGGGGAGAGTGTTGTCCACGTACCCTCGTAGACCGAAAGCGGAAGCGTTAGCACAATGCGGTTGATGTAGTCGTACGTCTTCACGATCCGACCAATCCAAGTACCGAACGTACGGCACCTCCGAGTTCAGCACACGTTCAGCTCGATGACGTCCCGTGAACTCCGATCCAGCAGAGCTTCACGGGAGAGTTCCGTCAGCATGACGGCGTGATGATGGTGATGATGTTGCTACCAACGCAGGGCTTCGGCTAAGCACCGCTACGATATGACCGAGGTGGAATATCGTGGAGGGGGGCACCGCACACGGCTGGAATAGATCAACAGATCAACTTGTGTGTCTTGGGGTGCCCCCTGCCCCCGTATATAAAGGAGGGAGGGAGGAGGTGGCCGGCCAAGGAGAGGCGCGCCAAGAGGGGGAGTCCTAGTAGGAGTAGGAGAGGGGGAAGGAAAGGGAGAGGAGGAGAAGGAAAGAGGGGGCCGGCCCCCCTTGCCCTAAACCAATTCGGTTTGGGCCTTGGGAGGGCATGCCCCACACTCCCCTTGCTGCCCTCTATTTCCACTAAGGCCCATGTAGGCCCATTAAGTCCCCGAGGGGGTTCCGGTAACCCCCGGTACTCCGGTATTTATCCGGTAACCCCCAGAACCCTTCCGGTGTCCGAATATAACCTTCCAATATATCAATCTTTATGTCTCGACCATTTCGAGACTCCTCGTCATGTCCCCGATCTCATCCGGGACTCCGAACTACCTTCGGTACATCAAAACACATAAACTCATAATACCGATCGTCACCGAACTTTAAGTGTGCGGACCCTACGGGTTCGAGAACTATGTAGACATGACCGAGACACGTCTCCGGTCAATAATCAATAGCGGAACCTACATGCTCATATTGGCTCCCACATATTATATGAAGATCTTTATCGGTCAAACCGCATAACAACATACGTTGTTCCCTTTGTCATCGGTATGTTACTTGCCCGAGATTCGATCATCGGTATCTCAATACCTAGTTCAATCTCGTTGCCGGCAAGTCTCTTTACTCGTTACGTAATGCATCATCCCGCAACTAACTCATTAGTCACATTGCTTGCAAGGCTTATAGTGATGTGCATTACCGTGAGGGCCTAGAGATACCTCTCCGACAATCGGAGTGACAAATCCTAATCTCGAAATACGCCAACTCAACAAGTACCTTCGGAGACACCTGTAGAGCACCTTTATAATCACCCAGTTACGTTGTGACGTTTGGTAGCACACAAAGTGTTCCTCCGGTAAACGGGAGTTGCATAATCTCATAGTCATAGGACCATGCATGAGTCATGAAGAAAGCAATAGCAACATACTAAACGATCAAGTGCTAAGCTAACGGAATGGGTCAAGTCAATCAAATCATTCTCCTAATGATGTGATCCCGTTAATCAAATGACAACTCATGTCCATGGCTAGGAAACTCAACCATCTTTGATCAACGAGCTATTCAAGTAGAGGCATACTAGTGACACTATGTTTGTCTATGTATTCACACATGCATTATGTTTCCGGTTAATACAATTCTAGCATGAATAATAAACATTTATCATGATATAAGGAAATAAATAATAACTTTATTATTGCCTCTAGGGCATATTTCCTTCAGTCTCCCACTTGCACTAGAGTCAATAATCTAGATCACATCGCCATGTGATTTAACATCAATAGTTCACATCACCATGTGATTAACACCCATAGTTCACATCGTCATGTGACCAACACCCAAAGGGTTTACTAGAGTCAGCAATCTAGTTCACATTGCCATGTGATTAACACCCAAAGAGTACAAAGGTGTGATCATGTTTTGCTTGCGAGAGAAGTTTAGTCAACGGGTCTGCCAAATTCAGATCCGTATGTATTTTGCAAATTTCTATGTCAACAATGCTCTGCACGGAGCTACTCTAGATAACTGCTCCCACTTTCAATATGTATCCAGATTGAGATTTAGAGTCATCCGGATCAGTGCCAAAACTTGCATCGACGTAACCCTTTACGATGAACTTTTTGTCACCTCCATAACCGAGAAACATATCCTTATTCAACTAAGGATAATTTTGACCAATGTCTAGTGATCTACTCCTAGATCACTATTGTACTCCCTTGCCAAACTCAGGGTAGGGTATACAATAGGTCTGGTACATAGCATGACATACTTTTAGAACCTATAGCTGAGGCATAGGGAATGACTTCCATTCTCTCTCTATCTTCTGCCGTGGTCGGGTTTTGAGTCTTACTCAACTTCACACCTTGCAACACAGGCAAGAACTCTTTCTTTGACTGTTCCATTTTGAACTACTTCAAAAACTTGTCAAGGTATGTACTCATTGAAAATTTTTATCAAGCGTCTTGATCTATCTCTATAGATCTTGATGCTCAATATATAAGCAGCTTCACCGAGGTCTTTCTTTGAAAAACTCCTTTATGCTTTACAGAAAATTCTACATCATTTCCGATCGACAATATGTCATTCACATATACTTATCAGAAAGGCTGTAGTGCTCCCACTCACTTTCTTGTAAATACAAGCTTCACCACAAGTCTGTATAAAACTATATGCTTTGATCAACTCATCAAAAAGCGTATATTCCAACTCCGAGATGCTTGCACCAGCCCATAGATGGATCGCTGGAGCTTGCACATTTTGTTAGCACCTTTAGGATCAACAAAACCTTCTGGTTGCATCATATACAACTCTTCTTTAAGAAATCCATTAAGGAATGTAGTTTTGACATCCATTTGCCAGATTTCATAAAATGTGGCAATTTTCTAACATGATTCGGACAGACTTAAGCATCGCTACGAGTGAGAAAATCTCATCGTAGTCAACACCTTGAACTTTGTCAGAAACCTTTTTCGACAAGTCTAGCTTTGTAGATAGTAACACTACTCTCAATGTCCATCCTCCTCTTGAAGATCCATTTATTCTCAATGGCTTGCCGATCATTGGGCAAGTCAACCAAAGTCCATACTTTGTTTTCATACATGTATCCCATCTCAGATTTCATGGCCTTAAACCATTTTGCGAAATCTGGGCTCATCATCGCTTCCTCATAGTTCGTAGGTTCGTTATGGTCAAGCAACATGACCTC
This sequence comes from Aegilops tauschii subsp. strangulata, assembly GCF_002575655.3. NCBI lineage: Eukaryota > Viridiplantae > Streptophyta > Magnoliopsida > Poales > Poaceae > Aegilops > Aegilops tauschii. The sequence continues at coordinate 2,971,076 of NC_053040.3, read as the reverse complement.
CAGAACAGGATTACCGTACCACTCTGGTGCGGACCGTACTCTGGTTGATCTACGAGGTTCGGTAGTAACTTGATCTGAAGTTTCATGATCATAATCATTAATCTTCCTCACTAATTGGTGTAGGCATCACTGGAACTGATTCCAGTGATGAACTATTTTCCAATTTGGGAGAAGGTACTATTACCTCATCAAGTTCTACTTTCCTCCCACTCACTTCTTTCGAGAGAAACTCCTTCTCTAGAAAGGATCCATTCTCAGCAACGAATGTCTTGCCTTCGGATCTGTGATAGAAGGTGTACCCAACAGTTTCCTTTGCGTATCCTATGAAGACATATTTCTCCGATTTGGGTTCGAGCTTATCAGGTTGAAACTTTTTCACATAAGCATCGCAACTCCAAAGTTTAAGAAACGATAGCTTAGGTTTATTGCTAAACCATAGTTCGTACGGTGTCATCTCAACGGATTTAGATGGTGCCCTATTTAACGTGAATGCAACTGTCTCTAATGCATAATCCCAAAACGATAGTGGTAAATCGGTAAGAGACATCATAGATCGCACCATATCTAATAAAGTACGTTATGACGTTCGGACACACCATTACACTGTGGTGTTCTAGGTGGCGTGAGTAGTGAAACTATTTCACATTGTTTTGACTGAAGGCCAAACTCGTAACTCAAATATTTTACCTCTGCGATCATATCGTAGAAACTTTTATTTTCTTGTTACGATGATTCTCCACTTCACTATGAAATTCTTTGAACTTTTCAAATGTTTCAGACTTATGTTTCATCAAGTAGATATACCCATATCTGCCCAAATCATCTGTGAAGGTCAGAAAATAACGATACTTGCCGCGAGCCTTAACACTCATCGGACCGCATACATCAGTATGTATTATTTCCAATAAGTCAGTTGTTCGCTCCATTGTTCCAGAGAACGGAGTCTTAGTCATCTTTCCCATGAGGCATGGTTCGCAAGCATCAAGTGATTCATAATCAAGTGATTCCAAAAGCCCATCAGCATGGAATTTCTTCATGCGCTTTACACCAATATGACCCAAACGGTAGTGCCACAAATAAGTTGCACTATCATTATTAACTTTGCATCTTTTGGCTTCAATATTATGAATATGTGTATCACTACGATCGAGATCCAACAAACCATTTTCATTGGGTGTATGACCGTAGAAGGTTTTATTCATGTAAACAGAACAACAATTATTCTCTAACTTAAATGAATAACCGTATTGCAATAAACATGATCAAATCATATTCATGCTCAACGCAAACACCAAATAACACTTATTTAGGTTCAACACTAATCCCGAAAGTATAGGGATTGTGCGATGATGATCATATCAATCTTGGAACTACTTCCAACACACATCGTCACTTCACCCTTAACTAGTCTCTGTTCATTCTACAACTCCTGTTTCGAGTTACTAATCTTAGCAACTGAACTAGTATCAAATACTAAGGGGTTGCTATAAACACTAGTAAAGTACACATCAATAACAGGTATATCAAATATACCTTTTTTCACTATGCCATCCTTCTTATCCGCCAAGTATCTAGGGCAGTTCCACTTCTAGTGACCAGTCCCTTTGCAGTAAAAGCACTTAGTCTCAGGCTTAGGTCCAGACTTGGGCTTCTTCACTTGAGCAGCAACTCGCTTGCCGTTCTTCTTGAAGTTCCCCTTCTTCCCTTTGCCCTTTTCTTGAAACTAGTGGTCTTGTCAACCATCAACACTTGATGTTTTTCTTGATTTCTACCTTCGTCAATTTCAGCATCACGAAGAGCTTGGGAATCATTTCCGTTATCCCTTGCATATTATAGTTCATCATGAAGTTCTAGTAACTTGGTGATAGTGACTAGAGAACTCTGCCAATCACTATCTTATCTGGAAGATTAACTCCCACTTGATTCAAGTGATTGTAGTACTCAGACATTCTGAGCACATGCTCACTAGCTGAGCAATTCTCCTCCATCTTGTAGGCAAAGTACTGTCAGATGTCTCATACGTCTCGACACGGGCATGAGTCTGAAATACTAATTTCAACTCTTGGAACATCTTATATGCTCCGTGGCGTTTCAAAAAAAAAAAAGTCTTTGAAGCCCCGATTCTAAGCCGTAAAGCATGGTGCACTAAACTATCAAGTAGTCATCATATCGAGCTTGCCAAACGTTCATGACGTCTGCAGTTGCTCCTGCAATCGGTCTGTCACCTAGTGGTGCATCAAGGACATAATTCTTCTGTGCAGCAATGAGGATAATCCTCAGATCACGGATCCAATCCGTATCATTGCTACTAACATCTTTCAACTTAGTTTTCTCTAGGAACATATCAAAAATAAAACAGGGGAGCTAAACGCGAGCAATTGATCTACGGCATAGATATGCTAATACTACCAGGACTAAGTTCATGATAAATTAAAGTTCAATTAATCATATTACTTAAGAACTCCCACTTAGATGACATCCCTCTAATCATCTAAGTGATCACGTGATCCAAATAAACTAAACCATGTCCGATCATCACGTGAGATGTAGTTTTCAATGGTGAACATCACTATCTTGATCATATCTTCTATATGATTCACGCTCGACCTTCAGGTCTCCAGTGTTCCGAGGCCATATCTGCATATGCTAGGCTCGTCAAGTTTAACCCGAGTATTCTGCGTGTGCAAAACTGGCTTGCACCCGTTGTAGATGAACGTAGAGCTTATCACACCCGATCATCACGTGGTGTCTCGGCACGACGAACTTTGGCAACGGTGCATACTCAGGGAGAACACTTTTATCTTGAAATTTAGTGAGAGATCATCTTATAATGCTACCGTCAATCAAAGCAAAATAAGATGCATAAAATATAAACATCACATGCAATCAATATAAGTGATATGATATGGCCATCATCATCTTGTGCTTGTGATCTCCATCTCCGATGCACCGTCATGATCACCATCGTCACCGGCGCGACACCTTGATCTCCATCGTAGAATCGTTGTCGTCTCACCAACTATTGCTTCTACGACTATCGCTACAGCTTAGTGATGAAGTAAAGCAATTACTGGGTGATTGTATTGCATACAATAAAGTGACAACCATCTGGCTCCTGCTAGTTGCTGATAACTCGGTTACAAAACATGATCATCTCATACAATAAAATATAGCATCATGCCTTGACCATATCACATCACAACATGCCCTGCAAAAACAAGTTAGACGTCCTCTACATTGTTGTTGCAATACGGGCTGAGCAAGAACCGTTCTTACCTACGCATCAAAACCACAACGATAGTTCGTCAAGTTAGTGCTGTTTTAACCTTCACAAGGATCGGGCGTAGCCACACTCGGTTCAACTAAAGTTGGAGAAACAGACACCCGCCAGCCACCTGTGTGCAAAGCACGTTGGTTGAACCAGTCTCGCGTAAGCGTACGCGTAATGTCGGTCCGGGCCGCTTCATCCAACAATACCGCCGAACCAATGTATGACATGCTGGTAAGCAGTATGACTTGTATCGCCCATAACTCACTTGTGTTCTACTCGTGCATATAACATCTACGCATAAACCTGGCTCTGATACCACTGTTGGGGAACGTAGTAATTTCAAAAAAATCCTATGCACAGCTAGATCATGGTGATGCATAGCAACGAGAGGGGAGAGTGTTGTCCACGTACCCTCGTAGACCGAAAGCGGAAGCGTTAGCACAACGCGGTTGATGTAGTCGTACGTCTTCACGATCCGACCGATCCATGTACCGAACGTACGGCACCTCCGAGTTCAGCACACGTTCAGCTCGATGACGTCCCGTGAACTCCGATCCAGCAGAGCTTCACGGGAGAGTTCCGTCAGCATGACGGCGTGATGATGGTGATGATGTTGCTACCAACGCAGGGCTTCGGCTAAGCACCGCTACGATATGACCGAGGTGGAATATCGTGGAGGGGGGCACCGCACACGGCTGGAATAGATCAACAGATCAACTTGTGTGTCTTGGGGTGCCCCCTGCCCCCGTATATAAAGGAGGGAGGGAGGAGGTGGCCGGCCAAGGAGAGGCGCGCCAAGAGGGGGAGTCCTAGTAGGAGTAGGAGAGGGGGAAGGAAAGGGAGAGGAGGAGAAGGAAAGAGGGGGCCGGCCCCCCTTGCCCTAAACCAATTCGGTTTGGGCCTTGGGAGGGCATGCCCCACACTCCCCTTGCTGCCCTCTATTTCCACTAAGGCCCATGTAGGCCCATTAAGTCCCCGAGGGGGTTCCGGTAACCCCCGGTACTCCGGTATTTATCCGGTAACCCCCAGAACCCTTCCGGTGTCCGAATATAACCTTCCAATATATCAATCTTTATGTCTCGACCATTTCGAGACTCCTCGTCATGTCCCCGATCTCATCCGGGACTCCGAACTACCTTCGGTACATCAAAACACATAAACTCATAATACCGATCGTCACCGAACTTTAAGTGTGCGGACCCTACGGGTTCGAGAACTATGTAGACATGACCGAGACACGTCTCCGGTCAATAATCAATAGCGAAACCTACATGCTCATATTGGCTCCCACATATTATATGAAGATCTTTATCGGTCAAACCGCATAACAACATACGTTGTTCCCTTTGTCATCGGTATGTTACTTGCCCGAGATTCGATCGTCGGTATCTCAATACCTAGTTCAATCTCGTTACCGGCAAGTCTCTTTACTCGGTCCGTAATGCATCATCCCGCAACTAACTCATTAGTCACATTGCTTGCAAGGCTTATAGTGATGTGCATTACCGAGAGGGCCTAGAGATACCTCTCCGACAATCGGAGTGACAAATCCTAATCTCGAAATACGCCAACTCAACAAGTACCTTCGGAGACACCTGTAGAGCACCTTTATAATCACCCAGTTACGTTGTGACGTTTGGTAGCACACAAAGTGTTCCTCCGGTAAACGGGAGTTGCATAATCTCATAGTCATAGGACCATGCATGAGTCATGAAGAAAGCAATAGCAACATACTAAACGATCAAGTGCTAAGCTAACGGAATGGGTCAAGTCAATCAAATCATTCTCCTAATGATGTGATCCCGTTAATCAAATGACAACTCATGTCCATGGCTAGGAAACTCAACCATCTTTGATCAACGAGCTATTCAAGTAGAGGCATACTAGTGACACTATGTTTGTCTATGTATTCACACATGCATTATGTTTCCGGTTAATACAATTCTAGCATGAATAATAAACATTTATCATGATATAAGGAAATAAATAATAACTTTATTATTGCCTCTAGGGCATATTTCCTTCAGTCTCCCACTTGCACTAGAGTCAATAATCTAGATCACATCGCCATGTGATTTAACATCAATAGTTCACATCACCATGTGATTAACACCCATAGTTCACATCGTCATGTGACCAACACCCAAAGGGTTTACTAGAGTCAGCAATCTAGTTCACATTGCCATGTGATTAACACCCAAAGAGTACAAAGGTGTGATCATGTTTTGCTTGCGAGAGAAGTTTAGTCAACGGGTCTGCCAAATTCAGATCCGTATGTATTTTGCAAATTTCTATGTCAACAATGCTCTGCACGGAGCTACTCTAGATAACTGCTCCCACTTTCAATATGTATCCAGATTGAGATTTAGAGTCATCCGGATCAGTGCCAAAACTTGCATCGACGTAACCCTTTACGATGAACTTTTTGTCACCTCCATAACCGAGAAACATATCCTTATTCCACTAAGGATAATTTTGACCAATGTCTAGTGATCTACTCCTAGATCACTATTGTACTCCCTTGCCAAACTCAGGGTAGGGTATACAATAGGTCTGGTACATAGCATGACATACTTTTAGAACCTATAGCTGAGGCATAGGGAATGACTTCCATTCTCTCTCTATCTTCTGCCGTGGTCGGGTTTTGAGTCTTACTCAACTTCACACCTTGCAACACAGGCAAGAACTCTTTCTTTGACTGTTCCATTTTGAACTACTTCAAAAACTTGTCAAGGTATGTACTCATTGAAAATTTTTATCAAGCGTCTTGATCTATCTCTATAGATCTTGATGCTCAATATATAAGCAGCTTCACCGAGGTCTTTCTTTGAAAAACTCCTTTCAAACACTCCTTTATGCTTTACAGAAAATTCTACATCATTTCCGATCGACAATATGTCATTCACATATACTTATCAGAAAGGCTGTAGTGCTCCCACTCACTTTCTTGTAAATACAAGCTTCACCACAAGTCTGTATAAAACTATATGCTTTGATCAACTCATCAAAAAGCGTATATTCCAACTCCGAGATGCTTGCACCAGCCCATAGATGGATCGTTGGAGCTTGCACATTTTGTTAGCACCTTTAGGATCAACAAAACCTTCTGGTTGCATCATATACAACTCTTCTTTAAGAAATCCATTAAGGAATGTAGTTTTGACATCCATTTGCCAGATTTCATAAAATGTGGCGATTTTCTAACATGATTCGGACAGACTTAAGCATCGCTACGAGTGAGAAAATCTCATCGTAGTCAACACCTTGAACTTTGTCAGAAACCTTTTTCGACAAGTCTAGCTTTGTAGATAGTAACACTACTCTCAATGTCCGTCTTCCTCTTGAAGATCCATTTATTCTCAATGGCTTGCCGATCATTGGGCAAGTCAACCAAAGTCCATACTTTGTTTTCATACATGTATCCCATCTCAGATTTCATGGCCTTAAACCATTTTGCGAAATCTGGGCTCATCATCGCTTCCTCATAGTTCGTAGGTTCGTTATGGTCAAGCAACATGACCTCCAGAACAGGATTACCGTACCACTCTGGTGCGGACCGTACTCTGGTTGATCTACGAGGTTCGGTAGTAACTTGATCTGAAGTTTCATGATCATAATCATTAATCTTCCTCACTAATTGGTGTAGGCATCACTGGAACTGATTCCAGTGATGAACTATTTTCCAATTTGGGAGAAGGTACTATTACCTCATCAAGTTCTACTTTCCTCCCACTCACCTCTTTCGAGAGAAACTCCTTCTCTAGAAAGGATCCATTCTCAGCAACGAATGTCTTGCCTTCGGATCTGTGATAGAAGGTGTACCCAACAGTTTCCTATGCGTATCCTATGAAGACATATTTCTCCGATTTGGGTTCGAGCTTATCAGGTTGAAACTTTTTCACATAAGCATCGCAACTCCAAAGTTTAAGAAACGATAGCTTAGGTTTATTGCTAAACCATAGTTCGTACGGTGTCATCTCAACGGATTTAGATGGTGCCCTATTTAACGTGAATGCAACTGTCTCTAATGCATAATCCCAAAACGATAGTGGTAAATCGGTAAGAGACATCATAGATCGCACCATATCTAATAAAGTACGTTATGACGTTCGGACACACCATTACACTGTGGTGTTCTAGGTGGCGTGAGTAGTGAAACTATTTCACATTGTTTTGACTGAAGGCCAAACTCGTAACTCAAATATTTTACCGCTGCGATCATATCGTAGAAACTTTTATTTTCTTGTTACGATGATTCTCCACTTCACTCTGAAATTCTTTGAACTTTTCAAATGTTTCAGACTTATGTTTCATCAAGTAGATATACCCATATCTGCCCAAATCATCTGTGAAGGTCAGAAAATAACGATACTTGCCGCGAGCCTTAACACTCATCGGACCGCATACATCAGTATGTATTATTTCCAATAAGTCAGTTGTTCGCTCCATTGTTCCAGAGAACGGAGTCTTAGTCATCTTTCCCATGAGGCATGGTTCGCAAGCATCAAGTGATTCATAATCAAGTGATTCCAAAAGCCCATCAGCATGGAATTTCTTCATGCGCTTTACACCAATATGACCCAAACGGTAGTGCCACAAATAAGTTGCACTATCATTATTAACTTTGCATCTTTTGGCTTCAATATTATGAATATGTGTATCACTACGATCGAGATCCAACAAACCATTTTCATTGGGTGTATGGCTGTAGAAGGTTTTATTCATGTAAACAGAACAACAATTATTCTCTAACTTAAATGAATAACCGTATTGCAATAAACATGATCAAATCATATTCATGCTCAACGCAAACACCAAATAACACTTATTTAGGTTCAACACTAATCCCGAAAGTATAGGGATTGTGCGATGATGATCATATCAATCTTGGAACTACTTCCAACACACATCGTCACTTCACCCTTAACTAGTCTCTGTTCATTCTACAACTCCTGTTTCGAGTTACTAATCTTAGCAACTGAACTAGTATCAAATACTAAGGGGTTGCTATAAACACTAGTAAAGTACACATCAATAACATGTATATCAAATATACCTTTTTTCACTATGCCATCCTTCTTATCCGCCAAGTATCTAGGGCAGTTCCACTTCTAGTGACCAGTCCCTTTGCAGTAAAAGCACTTAGTCTCAGGCTTAGGTCCAGACTTGGGCTTCTTCACTTGAGCAGCAACTCGCTTGCCGTTCTTCTTGAAGTTCCCCTTCTTCCCTTTGCCCTTTTCTTGAAACTAGTGGTCTTGTCAACCATCAACACTTGATGTTTTTCTTGATTTCTACCTTCGTCAATTTCAGCATCACGAAGAGCTTGGGAATCGTTTCCGTTATCCCTTGCATATTATAGTTCATCACGAAGTTCTAGTAACTTGGTGATAGTGACTAGAGAACTCTGCCAATCACTATCTTATCTGGAAGATTAACTCCCACTTGATTCAAGTGATTGTAGTACTCAGACATTCTGAGCACATGCTCACTAGCTGAGCAATTCTCCTCCATCTTGTAGGCAAAGTACTGTCAGATGTCTCATACCTCTCGACACGGGCATGAGTCTGAAATACTAATTTCAACTGTTGGAACATCGTATATGCTCCGTGGCGTTTCAAAAAAAAAACGTCTTTGAAGCCCCGATTCTAAGCCGTAAAGCATGGTGCACTAAACTATCAAGTAGTCATCATATCGAGCTTGCCAAACGTTCATGACGTCTGCAGTTGCTCCTGCAATCGGTCTGTCACCTAGTGGTGCATCAAGGACATAATTCTTCTGTGCAGCAATGAGGATAATCCTCAGATCACGGATCCAATCCGTATCATTGCTACTAACATCTTTCAACTTAGTTTTCTCTAGGAACATATCAAAAATAAAACAGGGGAGCTAAACGCGAGCAATTGATCTACGGCATAGATATGCTAATACTACCAGGACTAAGTTCATGATAAATTAAAGTTCAATTAATCATATTACTTAAGAACTCCCACTTAGATGACATCCCTCTAATCATCTAAGTGATCACGTGATCCAAATAAACTAAACCATGTCCGATCATCACGTGAGATGTAGTTTTCAATGGTGAACATCACTATGTTGATCATATCTTCTATATGATTCACGCTCGACCTTCAGGTCTCCAGTGTTCCGAGGCCATATCTGCATATGCTAGGCTCGTCAAGTTTAACCCGAGTATTCTGCGTGTGCAAAACTGGCTTGCACCCGTTGTAGATGAACGTAGAGCTTATCACACCCGATCATCACGTGGTGTCTCGGCACGACGAACTTTGGCAACGGTGCATACTCAGGGAGAACACTTTTATCTTGAAATTTAGTGAGAGATCATCTTATAATGCTACCGTCAATCAAAGCAAAATAAGATGCATAAAATATAAACATCACATGCAATCAATATAAGTGATATGATATGGCCATCATCATCTTGTGCTTGTGATCTCCATCTCCGATGCACCGTCATGATCACCATCGTCACCGGCGCGACACCTTGATCTCCATCGTAGAATCGTTGTCGTCTCACCAACTATTGCTTCTACGACTATCGCTACAGCTTAGTGATGAAGTAAAGCAATTACAGGGTGATTGCATTGCATACAATAAAGTGACAACCATCTGGCTCCTGCTAGTTGCCGATAACTCGGTTACAAAACATGATCATCTCATACAATAAAATATAGCATCATGCCTTGACCATATCACATCACAACATGCCCTGCAAAAACAAGTTAGACGTCCTCTACTTTGTTGTTGCAATACGGGCTGAGCAAGAACCGTTCTTACCTACGCATCAAAACCACAACGATAGTTCGTCAAGTTAGTGCTGTTTTAACCTTCACAAGGATCGGGCGTAGCCACACTCGGTTCAACTAAAGTTGAAGAAACAGACACCCGCCAGCCACCTGTGTGCAAAGCACGTCGGTTGAACCAGTCTCGCGTAAGCGTACGCGTAATGTCGGTCCGGGCCGCTTCATCCAACAATACCGCCGAACCAAAGTATGACATGCTGGTAAGCAGTATGACTTGTATCGCCCATAACTCACTTGTGTTCTACTCGTGCATATAACATCTACGCATAAACCTGGCTCTGATACCACTGCTGGGGAACGTAGTAATTTCAAAAAAATCCTATGCACAGCTAGATCATGGTGATGCATAGCAACGAGAGGGGAGAGTGTTGTCCACGTACCCTCGTAGACCGAAAGCGGAAGCGTTAGCACAACGCGGTTGATGTAGTCGTACGCCTTCACGATCCGACCGATCCATGTACCGAACTACGGCACCTCCGAGTTCAGCACACGTTCAGCTCGATGACGTCCCGTGAACTCCAATCCAGCAGAGCTTCACGGGAGAGTTCCGTCAGTACGACGGTGTGATGACGGTGATGATGTTGCTACCGACGCAGGGCTTCACCTAAGCACCGCTATGATATGACCGAGGTGGAATATGGTGGAGGGGGGCACCGCACACGGCTGGAATAGATCAACAGATCAACTTGTGTGTCTTGGGGTGCCCCCATGCCCCCGTATGTAAAGGAGGGAGGGAGGAGGTGGCCGGCCAAGGAGAGGCGCGCCAAGAGGGGGAGTCCTAGTAGGAGTAGGAGAGGGGGAAGGAAAGGGAGAGGAGGAGAAGGAAAGAGGGGGCCGGCCCCCCTTGCCCTAAACCAATTCGGTTTGGGCCTTGGGGGGCGCGCCCCACAGTCCCCTTGCCCTCTATTTCCACTAAGGCCCATGTAGGCCCATTAAGTCCCGGGGGGGGGGGGGGGTTCCGGTAACCCCCAGTACTCCGGTATTTATCCGGTAACCCCCGGAACCCTTCCGATGTCCGAATATAACCTTCCAATATATCAATCTTTATGTCTCGACCATTTCGAGACTCCTCGTCATGTCCCCGATCTCATCTGGGACTCCGAACTACCTTCGGTACATCAAAACACATAAACTCATAATACCGATCGTCACCGAACTTTAAGTGTGCGGACCCTACGGGTTCGAGAACTATGTAGACATGACCGAGACACGTCTCCGGTCAATAATCAATAGCGGAACCTACATGCTCATATTGGCTCCCACATATTATACGAAGATCTTTATCGGTCAAACCGCATAACAACATACGTTGTTCCCTTTGTCATCGGTATGTTACTTGCCCGAGATTCGATCGTCGGTATCTCAATACCTAGTTCAACCTCGTTACCGGCAAGTCTCTTTACTCGGTCCGTAATACATCATCTCGCAACTAACCCATTAGTCACAATGCTTGCAAAGCTTATAGTGATGTGCATTACCGAGAGGGCCCAGAGATACCTCTCCGACAATCGGAGTGACAAATCCTAATCTCAAAATACGCCAACCCAACAAGTACCTTCGGAGACACCTGTAGAGCACCTTCATAATCACCCAGTTACGTTGTGACGTTTGGTAGCACACAAAGTGTTCCTTCGGTAAACGGGAGTTGCATAATCTCATAGTCATAGGGACATGTATGAGTCATGAAGAAAGCAATAGCAACATACTAAACGATCAAGTGCTAAGCTAACGGAATTGGTCAAGTCAATCACATCATTCTCCTAATGATGTGATCCCGTTAATCAAATGACAACTCATGTCCATGGCCAGGAAACTCAACCATCTTTGATCAACGAGCTAGTCAAGTAGAGGCATACTAGTGACACTATGTTTGTCTATGTATTCACACATATATTGTGTTTCCGGTTAATACAATTCTAGCATGAATAATAAACATTTATCATGATATAAGGAAATAAACAATAACTTTATTATTGCCTCTAGGGCATATTTCCTTCATAAGTGTGTATGAACTTGTATTAATTTGGTCTTTTCGGTGCTGTGTAATGAAGATGAGACGGCAAAGGATGTACGATGACTGATGCTCTCCCCGGTTTGTTAATGGCGTGCGTAGTTTTTTGCTTGCGGCTGAGGTAAACAAGCGGGCAGATGGTTTTATGTCTTGTCCATGTGCTGGAAGAATGATCGGAAGTACTCTAAGTCAAAAACCATTCACGTCCACCTGTTTGAGTCCGGTTTCATGCCCCACTATAATGTTTGGACCAAGCACGGAGAAAGAGGGGTTACGATGGAAGTCAATGAAGAAGAAGAGGACGACGATAGCTATCCTGGCCATGGGTTCCCTGAATACGATGGCACAACAGTGGGGGAAGAAGCTGAGCCGGCAATGCGGGAAGAAGCTAAAGAAGAGGCATCAGATGAGCCCGCTGGTGATCTAGATCGGGCCATTGCCGATGCAAAGAGAAAGTGCGCAACTGAAAAGGAGAGGCTGAAGTTGCAGCGCATGTTAGAGGATCACAAGAAATTGTTGTACCCAAATTGCGAAGCTGACAAGAAAAAGCTGGGCACCACACTGGAATTGTTGCAATGGAAGGCAGATAATGGTGTATCTAACAAGGGATTTGGAAACTTGCTGATAATGTTAAAGAAGATGCTTCCAAAGGACAACGAATTGCCCGAGAGTACGTACGAAGCAAAGAAGGCTGTCTGCCCTCTAGGATTAGAGGTGCAGAAGATACATGCATGCCCTAATGACTGCATCCTCTACCGCGGTGAGTACGAGGATTTGAATGCGTGCCCGGTATGCGGTGCATTCCGCTATAAGATCAGCCACGATGACCCTGGTGATGTCGAGGGCGAGCGCCCCAGGAAGAAGATACCTGCCAAGGTGATGTGGTATCCTCCTATAATACCACGGTTGAAACGTTTGTTCCAAAACAAAGGGCATTCCAAGTTGATGCGATGGCACAGAGAAGACCGTAAGAAAGACGGGAAGTTGAGAGTACCCGCTGACAGGTCGCAGTGGAGAAAAATTGAGAGAAAGTATTGAGAGGACTTTGCAGGTGACGCAAGGAACGTATGGTTTGGTCTAAGCGCAGATGGCATTAATCCTTTTGGGGAGCAGAGCAGCAATCATAGCGCCTGGCCTGTGACTCTATGTATGTATAACCTTCCTCCTTGGTTGTGCATGAAGCGGAAGTTCATTATGATGCCAGTGCCCATCCAAGGCCCTAAGCAACCCGGCAACGACATTGATGTGTTCCTAAGGCCATTATTTGAAGAACTCTTACAGCTGTAGAATGGAAAAGGTGTACGTGCGTGGGATGAGCTCAATCAGGAAGAATTTGACCTACATGCGTTGCTGTTTGTGACCATCAATGATTCTGCTGCCAGTAACCTTCCAGGACAGACAAACAAGGGATACCGCGCATGCACGCACTATTTGGATGATACCGACAGTATATATTTGGATAATTCTAAGAAGAATGTGTACCTGGGACATCGTCGATTTCTTCCGAGCAGGCATCCCATAAGAAAGATAGGCAAGCATTTCAAAGGTGAGGCAGATCACCGGACGAAGCCTCGCCACCGTACTGGTGATGATGTACATGATATGGTCAAGGATTTGAAGGTAATCTTTGGAAAGGGTCCTGATGGACAATCCGTTCCGAATGACGCTGACGGACGCGCACCCATGTGGAAGAAGAAATCTATATTTTTGGGACCTACCCTATTGGAAAGACCTAGAGGTCCACTCTGCAATCAACGTGATGCACGTGACGAAGAATCTTTGCGTGACCCTGCTTGGCTTCTTGGGCGTGTATGGGAAGACAAAAGATACACCGGAAGCACGAGAGGACCAGCAACGTATGCACGGAAAAGACGGCATACATCAGGGTCATGCCAGCTATGCTCTTACCAGAGAAGAGAAGGAAATCTTCTTTGAATGCCTGCTCAGTATGAAGGTCCCGTTTGGCTTCTCGTCCAATATAAAGGGAATAATAAATATGGCAAAGAAAAAGTCCAGAAACTAAAGTCTCATGACTACCACGTGATTATGATGCAGCTGCTTCCGGTTGCATTGAGGGGGCTTCTACCGGAAAACGTTCGATTAGCCATTGTGAAGATATATGTGGATTCCTCAATGCAATCTCTCAGAAGGTAATCGATCCAGAAATCATACCAAGGTTAGAGAATGATTTGGTGCAATGTCTTGTTAGTTTCGAGTTGGTGTTCCCACCATCCTTCTTCAACATCATGACGCATGTCCTAGTTCACCTATGCGAAGAGATTGTCGTTCTCGGTCCTGTATTTCTACACAATATATTCCCCTTTGAGAGGTTCATGGGAGTCTTAAAGAAATATGTTCATAACCGTGCTAGGCCAGAAGGAAGCATCTCCAAGGGCCATGAAAATGAGGAGGTCATTGAGTTTTGTATTGACTTTATTCCTGACCATAAGCCGATTGGTGTTCCTGAATCGCGGCATAAGGGCAGACTGGGTGGAAATGACACGCTAGGACCGAAACAAATAATATGTATGGACGGGCATTCTCTCACTCAAGTACACTACATAGTTCTACAAAATTCCGCCTTGGTGGCTCCGTATATGGAGGAACACAAGAATATTCTACGCTCCAAACACCCGGAGCAGTCTGACGACTGGATTACACGCGAACAAACAGGGACTTTTGCCGGTTGGTTGCGGACACGTGCCATGCATGACGACGCTGTTGAAGATGACCTGTACTTGCTGTCCCAATTACCATCTTCGAATATAATGACTTTCAAAGGGTACGAGATAAATGAGAATACATTTTACACGATCGCCCAAGAGAAGAAGAGCACCAACCAAAACAGTGGTGTCCGCTTTGATGCAGCAACCAAGAGGGGAAAGGACACACATATTATCGTTACATAGAGGAGATATGGGAACTTGACTATGGACGTGCTTTGAAGCTCCCTTTGTTTCAGTGCAAATGGGTCAATCTGACAGGAGGCGGGGTAACGGAAGACCCACAGTACGGAATGACAACAGTGGATCTCAACAATCTTGCGTACGCAGACGAACCATTCGTCCTAGCCAATGATGTGGCGCAGGTTTTCTATGTGAAGGAGCTGTCTACCAAGTCGAGAAAAATAAAAGATAAGGAAGCGAATACATCATACGATGAGCCAAAGCGCCACATAGTTCTTTTAGGGAAAGGAAACATCGTGGGAGTGGATGACAAGACAGACATGTCAGAAGATTATGAAAAGCTTCATGAAATTGCTCCCTTCACAGTGAATATTGACTCGAGCATCCAGTTAAATGAAGAAGATTGTCCATGGTTACGGCGCAAAGGGACACACGCGAAGAAAAAGTTTCACACCCAAAGATCCCACTCTGGGATGTGACCGGCTTCACTGTCATCTGGAAAGTCCCACTTCGGACAAACCAGAGGGAATCTTTGTAATAGTTAGAGTACTTATGTGTTTTGTCATTTGAAACGCGAAGAAATATTATGTCCAAACAAATTATTTCATGCATTATGTTGGACTTCATTTGCTATTTTTCATGCATTTACTAATTTTTATGAGCTAAAGGACCCTGAACTTGAAAAGCACTACAAATGAACTCCGAAAAGGTTGAAAGTTGGCATGGTATCATCATTTCACCCACATAGCATGTGCAAAAAAGTTGAGAGGGTTACGGCAAAAACAGGATGCACTTCGTGTACAAAATGGACAATCTCTTTCGAAGTATCAGGGTTTCGGACGAAAACTCATCTGTTACAAAGGCATTTCATTTTTTAAACTTATTTCAACTCCAGACTTTTTGTGTGTTCAATATGCACCATTCAAAGCCACGCCATCAATTTTCAACCCTTTCTTACTTCATTTGCTACTTTTCATGCATTTACTGATTTTTTTGAGCTAAATGACCCTGAAATTGAAAAGCACTACAAATGAACTCTGAAAACGTTGAAAGTTGGCATGGTATCATCATTTCACCCACATAGCATGTGCTAAAAAGTTGAGAGGGTTACGGCAAAAACTGGATGCACTTCATGTACAAAATGGACAATCTCTTTTGAAGTATCAGGTTTTCGGACGAAAACTCATCTGTTACAAAGGCATTTCATTTTTTAAATAATCTATATTACCAAATTGAATATAATGATAAAACACACTTATATTAAACATAAGAAAAAAGAATCACTGAAAAATCTATTTTTAAAGTAAAGTTATTCACAAACTAGTGATCCACACAAATTTCAAATAATTCAAATTTATGAAAACTAATGGCACTAACAGAAAGTTTATAATTTTTTTACGTAAAACAAAAGTATTCACAAAGAAACTCTAAATAAAGCAAAAAATAACTCAGAAATAAAAGAAAGTAAATAACGCAGAAAACAAAAAAAGAAAAAAAAGCCCGCCTACTGGGCCACAACGGCCTGCATACGACTAGAAAACCAACCTGTAGTTGGGCCAGGATGTAGGCCCAGCAGGCCCACAGGGCAACACAACAGTTTTAGGCCCAGAAGCCTGATTTGGAGAGGAGCTCGAAGGAGCAGCCGCGGCTGGGTTTATAAACCAGTGCGGCTGCCCTTCGCTCGGCGAGGTGGGACTAAACTTTGTGCACCGCGGGTGGCAGCGCACCACCTTTAGTCCCGGTTGGTGGCTCCAACCGCGACTAAAGGCCCCCCTTTAGTCGCGGTTGGAGCCACCAACCGGGACTAAAGGCCTGCGCTTCCCGCCGCTTGGCCTGGCCAAAATAGACCTTTAGTCCCGGTTGGTGGCTCCAACCGGGACTAAAGGCCCCTCCTATAACTCACACTTCAAAATTTTGCAGTTTATTCTTCTTCTTCGTCGTCTCCTCTGCTTCATCGACATCCCCACCGCCCCCGTCGCGCGCCGTCGCCGTCCCCGTCCCCGTCGCCGCCCCGTCCCCGTCCCCGTCGCCGCCCCCCGTCGCCTCGCCTCGCCGGCCGTCGCCCGCTGTGAGCCCCTGCCCCGCCATGGCCGCACACACACACACACGCGCGCGCGCACACACAGACACACACAAGTTAATTAGATGAATTATTTTTGTTTGTCTGTTTTTTAGTTTTTTATACTTTTAGATGAATGTATATAAAAATGTTAGATGAATTAGATATATATAAATGTTAGATGATTTTTTTAGATGAATGTTAGATGAATTTTTTAGATGAATGTTTTCTTTAGTTTTTTATACTTTTAGTTATAGGAATGTTTGAAGAATTTTAGATATATAAATGTTAATTATTGAATTTTGACACATGCAACATTTGATCATATATCAAAGTTTGATCATATGTCAAAGTTTGAATTTTGACATATGCAACATTTGATCATATGTGAAAGTTTGAATTTTGACAGATGCAACATTTGATCATATATGAAAGTTTGATCATATGTCAAAGTTTTAATTTTGACATATGCAACATTTGATCATATGTCAAAGTTTGATCATATGTCAAAGTTTGAATTTTGACACGTATGCAACATTTAATAAGGGATTTATCAAGTATGCCCCCATTAATAAGAGATTTATCAAGAATGCCCCCATTATGGATGTGCATAATTAAGTTGATCCATATTTTTCCTGACCTCATCTACGCTTCTATATGTGCACGTCCTCTTGTGTCAAAGTATTGAAGAAATCCAGGGTTTCATCATTAGCCGGAAGTAACAGGCGCATGATGGTACGAAGCTCTCCAAAATTATTTTGGAATGGAATCCTGATAGGATAATTCGCTTTTTGGTACGAAATTCAGCAAAGGCCTTCCAAATAGCGATATTCGGAAGGCTCTTGCTGAACTTCGTACCAAAAAGCGAATTATCTTATCCGGGACTTTGTTCCAAAACAACTTTGGAGAGCTTCGTACCATCGTGCGCCTATTACTTCCGGCTAATGATGAAGCCATGGTTTTCTTGAATCCTTTGACAGTAGACAATGTGGCATATAGAAGGGGATGAGATCAGAAAAACATGGATCATTTTCTGCACATCCAGAATGGTGCCATTTTGTTAAATCCCTTAAAGGTTAAGAGAATTCGTTATGATTCTGAATCCTGTTCCTATAGCCAGGGACTAAAGGTTTTCCTCGTATATAATAAATCACAATCCAATCATTTAAAAAATGTTACATTTGCATATAGAATTTGTTCTCGACGTCAACGATGCCCGGCCCACATCCTCGCCGTCGACCCGTTCGCGACGACGTCCAGCTTCAGAGGAGCCATGTTCGGGACTGGGCTCCGCCGGGCTGGCACTGGGAGGTGCTACCTTCAGGGGCGCGCCGCTTGGTGAGGAACCCGCCCCCGGGTCCCGTCGTCGACCCGGAGCTCCTTTGGTGGCGTTCACGTGGTCCACTTTCGGTGTGGAGGGAGCCGGCCCCGCCGGAGGTGGTACATCGCCGTGTCAGGGAGGAGGACGAGCACATCCATCGCTACATGGCTGTGATGGACGTCAGGTTCTCCAATACCTGGCAGGTTCTTCGGGGATCTCACCCGAGCTATGATCCTGTGATGGTTCCTTCTCTTTGGGTGTCCACCGCCCGCGCCTCAGGAACCGCGAGTGAACTAGATTATTCGATAGTATTCGTTCTGTATTAGCTAGCTAGTGTTGTATTCGATAATATTCGAGACGATGCATTTGAGATTATATTATTCGATAATATTCGAGACAATGTATTCGAGATTATATTCGATGATGCATATTATGTACTATGATTCGGTTTTTCCTTATTGATTGCATGCATGCATGCATTCTAATTTGAATACAAAATTGTTTTATATTTCTTTTGGATTAGTTAAATGAAAGCTATGGACAATACCGGCATAGAAGAAGAGGAGGTCATGTTCAACATCATACGCTCCCGTCGCCCAGATGATGAGTTTGAAGAAGATGACGGCTCGTAATATCTGAACCCTACCGGTGAGGGTATGATATTTGATGAAGACGAAAGAATAGATGAAGTCGAGAACTATGATATCGATGACGAAGGAAATCTTGTTCTTGAAATAACAAAGACCGGCGAGGTATATTTATATAAGCAGGCATCTGGTGATCATCACATGTTTTAATTGATTTGTATATATATTAACAAATCGATCTTTCTTCTTTCAGCCCTCCGGATCGAGCAAATCTTCTACGGGCAGCAGGACAGTGCGAGGCCTGGCCAAAAAGTTGAAGGATGGCGCAAAGTACAACATCGATGCCATCAAACCTAATGGCGAACCGCGCGAGCCTAAGAAGAATGCGGGCGAGTTCATTTGTCAGTGCGAAGTTCTTGTGAAGGACCAAATCTCGATCTCCATTCAAGAATGGAAGAAGCCAACAAAGGAACGTCCAGATCTTACTTTTGTCGACCAAAGAGCAAAAGATCGGCTTTGGGAATCTCTCATGTCACATTTCATGCTACCAGATCATTTCATATATGCTGATGTGGAGAAAGTCAAGAACGCTGCTCTTAGGAAGATGGCGATAGCATTCAACAACCACAAGGAACTATATGGAACAAGTACGTCGAAGGAGGAAAGAAGACTCCAAAATTCAAGGGAACACTTGAGAAGCAAAGAGATCACTGGGACGCTTTCGTGAAATTCAAGGAATCGGAAGTAGCTCAGGAACGGTTGAGAATAAACAAGATCAATGCCGCGAAAAAGATATGGCACCATAAGCTGGGGCCAGGTGGCTACGAGGTGGCCCGACCTAAGTGGGATCTCTCTGAGCGATAGTTGATGGATGCATGGGTCACTCCAGTTACATTGAGCTGCCCCCCCAGGTGCAGGACTTGGTTCTATGCGCATGGGGGGACGTTGGACCCAAAGACAGGCGAGGTTTTGGAGCGGGCAAGTCTTAAAGGAGCCGACCTCGATTTACTTGTTGCAATAGAAGAGGCTCGAACGGGGGTGTTCACGTCCAACAGAGAGAACGACGAGCTTACGCACGCCCTGAAGAACCTTGAACACCCGGGAAGAACATGAGGCAAATGCGTTGTTCCGTGGTTTGAGGGGTTTGCTGACTGGAATGCCGACTATAGAAGCCGTGCGAGAAAGAAGATGGAGGAGGAGAAGAAGAGGAAGCTGAAGGAGGAGCAGAGGAAGAAGGAAGCAGACCGCCTTCAAGGCCTAGAATCAAGGCACGCGGAGTTGGCACTCGCTTTCCAGCGGCAGGAGCAGCAGATCGACTCACTTAGCAAGCAAAGGGGGTCTCAGCAGCGGCAACAGCTAGCGGATCCAGCATTGGATAGCACCGTCCCATCCATGCCGAGAAGCAGCGTGGGTTCCGCCCCGGGCGATGAGGCACTGCTGGATAGGTACCCTGTGGATGACATCATGGATAACCCTAATTGTGAACTACACTTTAAAATGAAGAACATATCCATGAAGGTGGCGGACAGCGTTGCTTATACAAATCCCCCTGAAGCAACCTTCCATTGCAATCCGATTCCAGGTGGCTATGCTCGTGTCACGGTTGATGAAGTGGTTGCACAATATTCGGGGCTAGAGCTTGACATTCCTAGAGGTGACGACGAGCGCACATTGGGAGAGGCCATACATCATATCATTCTACGGAGAAAGGATTGCATCGTCTTTCCAAGGCCATTGACACCGCATCAGCCGGCTCCTCCTCCAAGTCCGCCACCGTGTCAGCAGACTCCAGCTCCTCCAAGTCAGCCACCGCCTCTGCAGACTCCTGCTCCTCCAAGTCCGCTAACACGTCAGCCCACTCCTCCTCCTCCAAGTCCGGCACAGCGTCAGCCCACTCCTTCTCCAAGTACGGCACCGCGTCAGCCCAGTCCTCCTCCTCCAAGTCAGGCACCGCGTCAGTCATCTCCATCGCCTAAGCAACAGCGGAAGAGAGCCGCCGCAGCTACGGCGGCTAGCGGTACAAGTACAGGAGGCAAGAGATACCAATTTGTTCCAAGCCTCAAGCCTCTTCCGAAGAGGCCGTACGACATGACTGAGGAGGAAAACGAAGCCGAAGTGCAAGCCCAACTGAGGGCCCATTTTGGACCGAAACCGCCACGGCCGCCAAAGGAGAAATTGCCTGAGCATGTCGTTGACCACTTTATTCGTATGGCTGAACCACCAACTCCCAAGCCTATTGACTCAGACTATGAGTGCCAAATCAGGAAGTCATATCAAGCACAAAAAGGAGTCGAGCTCGAGCTCGAGCCAAGCAGCTGCCAAAAAAGCGGGAAAATTGTTCCCCAGCTGGGAGAACAGGCGGTGCAATCGATCCCCTTGCTGATTGTACCAACACATGTGAGTACCGGCGTCGATCATCTGGTAATAACCGACGATCATAGAAGGCTGGCTGCAGAGATCGGATGCACTATAGAACAACTCCTAGGCATCGAGCCCATGGAAAGGTTTACAGAGCAGCAACTAAAACGGAAATATGCCCGCGGCGAACCTATGGTCAAGCCTAAGGAGGTCAAGAAGCTCTCAACGAGAATGTATGAATTGCATGAATGGCACATGAAAATTGCCAAGACTACCAATCAAGAGTCCCTCATGGTGAGAGTCAAGCCAGAGCATTACTACCATGAGAATGATCTGTATGTTGAGTTTACAGAACTGTTTCAATTATTCAATCAAGACGCACCCGACAAATCTATCGTCAGTTGCTATTGTCTATAAGTGATTTCTTTCTATAATTTAAGTCTCAAGCTAGCTGTAGTGCTTGTTGATCATTACCTGTAATTATCCTCACTATATTCTTTTCTGTGGTATTATGCAGAATGAAGATCTATGAAATGAAAAAAGCTGGACGCTATGGCATTGGGTTCATTGACCCAAATACCATTAACCAAGAGACATGGACGCGTCAATGGGAACGAAAAGACACAGAGAACAGCTTGCTAGAGTTCTTGAAGCGCCTAAATACCAATCGAGATATACTACTCCTTACAACTTCGGGTGAGTCACACTGTCTTGTACTACAAATTCTGTTTTTGCTTACTAGCTAGATGTTAATAAGTGTATAGGGTTTAGGGTAGTTGATGAGTTATATGCACATGCCTGCTTAATTTATACATGCAAACGTGTGCGCATGCAGTTTCCACTGGATCTTGTTAATCATTCAAGTTGACGATGGAAAAGTTGAACTACTGGACTCACTACTTAAACCCGTTATGAGTACGAAATCGTGAAGGGGATGGTCAACAGGTAATTTCAATCATTATCGAACTATATGTCGGCCTCTTTAGTTCGTCATTTCCTAATATCAACTAAGTAATAACTCCTTTATTCATTTTCTTTGCCGGTGGGCAGGGCTTGGGAAAAGTTCATCAAACTGGTTGATGACCCATGGAAACAAAACCTGATATGGCGTCGACCCAAGGTAATTAATTAAGTAGTACTAGCTAGCTAGCTAACATCTCTTTAATTCTAGTTTCAATACCATTAATTATCATGCTTGATTAATTATTATCTGATTGAATTCTATTCTCGTAAAGGCCCTGAAATAGGCGCCGGGGACAGATTTATGTGCATACTACGTTTGCGAGAATATTCGCATGACGGCGTCCGAAAGGAGCAGAACTGATAGAGAGCTATGGGTACGTTTGCCAGAACACTATTTACAATTTTTACATCATTATCTAATATATATACACACAACTAATACATGCATATTGATCTCCTTTAAAGATGAAGGAGATGCGGGATCAGCTCCTACCAACGGATCGCGCACGAGCAATTCAAGAGGAAACAGCTGGATTTTTGCTCGACCAGGTCATAGATCTCAAAGGAGAATTCCATTACCCGCTACCGCAGTAATGCCTTCATGTAATGATCTGCAAATTATAGGAGAAATTGTATATACCAAATTGTATATATACATGTGTATGTGTGAATGGTCGTGCCAGGCATTCGATTATATATATATATATATATATATATATATATATATATATATATATATATATATATATACGTAAAATACCAGCAAATGAAAAAGAATTAATTGGAAAACACAAAATTAAAGAAAAAATAAATCATAAACCCAAAACCCCCTAAACCTGGTAACACCAACCGGGACTAAATGCCCCCAGCCCCCCGGCGTGTGCTCGTGCCACGTGGTGGCCCTTTAGTGCCGGTTCGTGTTCAACCGGGACTAAAGAGGGACCCTTTAGTGCCGGTTCCAGAACCGGCACTAAAGGGCCTTACGAACCGGGACAATATTCCGATTCTGCACTAGTGGTATTTCATCAAATCCAACCCGTTGCTCGATGTTCAAAGACGTAAACATATCAAGATGTTCTTGGTCAACACCGAAAGACAGCTCCTCCCGTACCTCTCTCAAGTGGTCGCTAGAACAATCACCATCTATCTCAACAACCTCCGGAAGGCCATTGTTTTTTATATTCTTCCCCATCTGGTGAGAAATATGTCGGATGTCTCTAAGCACCATCAATTCCCCAATGCGGCCTGGTTGGAATGGCTACGACGGAAATCCTCCAACATTGACTCTACATGTCTCTCCCATTTATATACATTATAACTGAGCACTTTTACTGCCATCTCGGGCCATTAGCGTTCGTGGCCGTTGGATGTCGCTTTTAGAAATTTCCGGTCATCCGATTGTCTCTTAATCGCACCCCTAGTCGCTTTGGTCGATCTTAACGAGCGTTAACACTTACTGGGCCGCTGCTCTCGTGGCTTTTTTCGGCTTCTAAGATTAAATTGGGCCTACTGGGCCTGTAATAGCTTCTGACGTGCAACCCCAAAAAAACACCCCTCACATGATAGAGTCAATCTTTCAGAGTCCCCAAGCTACCCACGGATTTGTTGTCAGGTTTGTTGCTGAACTAGATACAATCAAAACTAATGGCCCAGGGCGGGGTAACACTCCTGCGTCGGGCCAACCTGGTCAGCGCCGGCCAAAGAAACCACCAGCGGGTTACTGCAAGATTCATGTTGATGCTGGAGTAATGACAAGAAGAGGAGGATCAGCTGCTGCAGTATGCAGAGATGAGTTGGGAAACTATATGGGCAGCTCAGCCTTGGTTGTCGAAGGAGTGGTAGACCCGGCACTTTGGAGGCTGTAGCGTGCCGGGAAGCTTTGTCCCTGGCAGAAGATATGGGCATCCAGAACTTTGTTGTCGCCTCGGATTGCAGCCAAGTTGTATCAGATATCAACAGGAAGTCACATGGGACGTATGGAGCGATCATTGAGGAGATAATTCTTAGGTCATCTACTTTTCAGTGTAAATTTTCTTTTGAGAGTCGTGTTGTTAATTATGAAGTACATAGCTTAGCCAAGTTTTCGCTTTCTAGAGGTCCGGGACGCCACGTTTGGTTTGGAGTGCCTCATGACCAGAGATGTATCCCACTCCATGTGGACTTTCATGAATAAACTTGGTTTTACCCCTAAAAAAACATGATAGAGTCTGCGACTTCATGCATGCTGGGTCGAAGGAATGGAACATACAGGAGCTTCAGTCACACTTCCTTCCAATGGATGTGGACGCTATCCAACAGGTCCTGCTTAGTTTGGCTAATCAGGCTGACTGTTGGTGAGATTGGCGTACATGATGCTAGTAGAGACTAAGTTGCAGCGTGAGGATTGGATGTATGGAGCTACAGAAAACTCAAATAGAGAGAATGAGGAGAAGAATTGGTGTCAGCTGTGGAAGGCAAGAGTCCCTGCCAAATTGAAAGTATTCGCTTGGAGATTAGCAAGGGCATATTTTCCCACGGGTGAGGTCAGGAAGGATCGTAAGATGGCACAATCAGCTGCATGTCCTATTTGCAACGCAGCGCTTGACTCCTGGAGACACGCATTACTTGACTGTAATTTGGCAAAGAGCGTTTGGGTGCTGCTTGAGGACGACGCTTCAATCCCGGTGTTTGGGGATGAAACAGATGATGCAAAGTTATGGCTGTTTGGGTTAAGCGCGAGGCTGGACAACGCCATGTTTGTGGAGGTCCTGGTCACCTTTTGGGTGATATGGTGGGCTCGGCGTGGAGTAATTCATGAGGGGGAATTCCAAAGCCGATGGTCCACAAACTTATTCATCAGGCGATACATTGAGGAGGTTGAATACTGCAGCAAAGCAGCATCACCAGCTCGCTCCATTGCTACAACAAGGAGGGAGCCTGCAAGGTGGCTTCGGCCAGGTCCAGGCATGGTGAAACTTAATGCCGATGGAGTTGTAGCTAAGACAACGAACAAGGGAGCGGTCGGAGTTGTCTGTAGGAATGACGAGGGACTATTTCTGGGCGCATGGGCAGTGGGGCTAGCCGGTGTGACGGAGCCGGCAACGCTCGAAGCTCATGCATGCAGGGAGGCCATGGCTCTAGTTGAGGACCTGCATCTTAACAAGATTAGTGTTGCATTCGACTCTCTGAGAGTCGTGAATGAACTTCAAGAAAGGGTTTATCTGGGCCCTTATGGAATGATCCTCAGAGATATTATTGATAGAGTTCCACACTTTCAAGAGTGTCCGTTTAGCTTCAAACAGTGTCCGTGTAAATAGTGAACCCGGTAATCCTGCTAGGATGGCAACTAGTTTAGAGGTGGGTAGACATGTCTGGCTAGGTATTCCTCTAGATCACCTATGCATCCCTATCAGTTTGAACATTGAATAAAGCATGTTGTTTTACTGAAAACACGACACTCCTTCGTCCCTTGCATGGACGCTGACGAGAACTCCCTCACGCACGACCTAACTACGCCAACCGCTGCTGCCATGTTCTTTGATCTCACAGCCCCCTCGTCGTCGGCTTTCCGCGCATGATTCATTTCGACACCGATGGAACTCCACTGCAAATCTCTGACTCTCCGCGATCTGGACTCCGTGCGCCCCTCCCCGCGATGTGATCTCACCGCCCTGGCCTCGCCATCATCTGATGCAGGTGAGTGACACCCACCTCCATCTCCCTCTCCCTTGTCTGTAAACGCCACCGAGTAGAAACTCCTCTCTTCCCCTCTCCTGTGTCATCCTCTCTTACACTCCCTGCACAATATCTAATCATGAATTGCCTCTTTCAGGTCATCTTGGAGCTGTAGATAAAGTTAGGGTAGCAACCAGTTCAAGGTTCAGGTAATTCATCCGTAGATCATAGTTGTCATGCTTGTGTAGTTGTGTTGTATTTTCTTTTGTTGTCCCTAACTTGCAATGTGCTTCTCTGTTTGGTTTCTCCTTTCTAAGCTTACTAGAACTACTATTGGGATGATATAGTCGACCTTCTCCTCGCTTAAGAAATAAGAATAGTACCACATGTTGCTATTGACTTGTACGTAGTTGTGTCTTCGTCGGATCGGCACCATGTCCACAAGGAAGTAGTCTACTACTAGACAAAGTAGGATTTTGTCATATATGTGTTCGTGTGATGGCACCTATGTCCAGATTGTCAACAAAGAAAGTAGGTTACCTCTATGCAGAGTATCTAGGATTTTCTAATATATGCTTACCGCTGAAAGTAGAGTATTTGCCTCCCTCCCCGCTTGAGATATTCCAGACCATTAAGACAAGTACTAAAACCTGCGTATTGTCATAACTATCTTCACATACAAATGTATGTTGGCAAGAATCTGAAGTGCGTTTCAGATCGAACTCCCAAATTAAAGAAAGAAGGAAATAACTAATGAGATGCATATTTTTATTCCCGGTACTCACAGTGTTGAGAGGCTTAAATTCCTCCAAATCACATAGTTAACTAAATAATACAATAAAGGGATCATGTTCTTTTAAAATTTAATGACTGCATTATGCCTTAGTTCCATTCCGTCCTCTTAAATTGGCATAACTTCATGGTTGGTTGAACGATAAGACAACTTCATGACAACCAAAATTATTCTCCAAGTTAATTTTTCTCCTTATACGAAAATCACAACTATTCTTTTCCTTTGTTATTGATGTTAGCATGGTTTGGTTATTAGTTCTAACAGTTCAACCGGTAAACGGATCATGCTTAATAAATTTTATTTCAGTTAATTAAATGGAACCTGATGCAATGACGTGACTTATGGATCTTTTTTCTTCTTCTTTCTTGACAGTCAGACCACAATTTGATGATAAAACTTAACCTTTCTTATGCCAATCATGTTGCATGTAATTTAAAGGGAGTCCCTCCCAAGCTTTGGCTATTTTTTTAGCCTTGCTTGACAGTAGGATCTACTAAACTGCAAAAACATCTTATATGTATGGACAGAGGGGTACATTTCATGATAAATCTTCTCAATTCTTATGATAAATCTTCTCAATTCTTATCAAGTGATTTTATTAACAGAAATAGTAGATAAAACATGACTATTATAGCAGAGATAAAACAAGCCATGCAATCTTACGAAGATAAGATAAATAGCATCTGCATATATGAACTAGAACCGAACATATCTAGAGCGGACACTAGAGCAAGAAACTGTGGCAGAACCTCAAACAGAAAGAGCATGAATATGTACGGAACAGCAGCAGAAGCATTGGTCTTGGGGTCGACATCCTCGCCAGCCATGTTGTCGAAGAGGTTGTCGACGTCGGGGAAGAAGTCGTCGTTGGGGAAGTGGTCGTCGGTGTCCGGAGCATCCATGATGAACCGGTCAGTAGTCGTGCAGAGCGCTCCCCAAAAACCTTATCGCTCTTCTCCCGTACAGGACTCGAAGAGGTGGGGTTTCGGAGGCCTACTGTCCCGACCAGCGGTGCACACCACAAGCCAGGATGGTGAAGATCGTAGCAGCAGCTCAGAGTTTGGAATTCGGTGGTGAGAGGGAGATGATCTTCTGGTGTGTCTCTCTGGAGAGGAGCGACCTCCCTTTTATAGGCACAGAAGGAGGCGAATAGGCTGTGTCGGGAGCTGAAGGGAAAGAGGGAGACAAAACAAATAGGCAGCAGCTGAAGGGTGCAGTGTTTCAGCTCGGCTCATTCCCGCAACCCGCGTCATGGCGTGGCGTGGCGTGGCGAGGCGGACGGCGGAGGAGGAGCGCGCATGGATGTCCCTCTTGTTCTCATGCTCATACATGTGGGGAAACAACCTCCATTGTAAGGAGGTCCAACTCCCACTAAACTAGCAATGTGGGACTAAACTTTAGTTGTACCCCTTGCCTTGCACGAATGGGCTAAGTGGGCCTCTAGGATTTATTAGGAATTTCTGAAATTGCTATTAGGCTGTCCCAAAATAGACTAAATTCCAGCACTATATTCAGGTTATTGCAGTGCAAAGGAAAATATTATGGGCTTTAGAGAAAGTATCGAATACCTTGGCACTTCTTAACAATAGGACAATTATTTTGATGAACTAAGGTTGATCCACCAATGTTTTGTACGAAAATTACTGAATTAAAAATAATATAAGTGATGTAGCAGTTATGTTAGTCTATTATCCTTGATGTTTAATATTTTCTTTCTTTCTCATGTCTTTGCATGCTTACCATGCTTTTTTTTGCAGAAGTACATAGCAGGTGGTGAATTGGAAGGAACTCCAAGGAATTATTATATGCGTGATTACTGATACAAAAATCAAACCAAATAACTTCTGAAGTGGGTAACTTCAGAAAATGGCTAATTGCCCCACTGCCTTATGCTCAACATAAACACTATAATGCATATTGCTGTATGGAAGATGTAGAATATTGACATGATGTTGCAAGTTATCAACAACCATCTTCTTTCATCCCCATTATCCCTTTCTTACTTACTAAGCCAATCCATATTGGGTAGTAATTTCATTATAAAAAAAATTTGAAACATTTGTAGGTAATATATATATGAAATTCTTAAATATGGTACGAGTCCACATTTGGGACATAAACATGATATAACCTCACACGGAGGATCAAACTTGTTTACTACCATTTCATCTGCAGGTGCGTCAAAGGAATTCCAGTAATTAGTTATGGGTGCCTCATATATAGCAAACTTGAAGTATCTATAATGACAGCGACCGGATGGAGACGAAAGTTCTGTACAATTAGTTGACAGGTTAAAGACAAGGGCTTCACTCCTACGACAATCATTGTGGTATGGTTATAATGCTTTTATGCAATATTTTTCTTTTGTGTTTTGTCTCAGTTACTTAAAAACCTTCAACTTGATGTTGTGCTCTTTTTTGACCAAGTATAACAAGAGAGCTTTATAGAATATGGGATGTGTTCTTAAAATTAAGCATATTCTTACACTGAACCAATGATGTACCCTTTGTTGCAGAGTTATTGTGATTCAGTTTTGCAGTGGATTGTTGCCAAATATTGAAAAATTTCATGCATCTCGGTTTATTTTTGCAGTTTGCTGGATTTCTTTGGGGTAGTTCATCAAAATATTGTCACCATGTGTTGTGAAGGTGATATAAATAATATTTATATGAGTGGATCCATTCTAAGTTGAAATATGGATGCACCATCTATATTGAGCAAGTGTACGTAAAATTACAAAATATTGAATGTTTGTACTGTTCATATTTTCTAAACATTTCAACGTTCTTTTCTCAATATGGATGCTCACGGCAAAATACATATTTTAGTATGTGAGGCCATGAAAATTTAACATATCATTATTTTTTGGTCTGTACTTGATGAAAATTCCTGCCATTCTATTGTTAAAATGAACGGGCGCAGCAACGCGCGCCATTCATGATCTAGTAATTCTCTAATGTTAGTCTCCTCATAGAACACCATAATAGTCACAAAAGACCTTAGATAACAAGGCATCTGGAAAGTAGCAACCTAACTCAGGCAATCATCAAGGGTATTGTCAATCTCTATGAGGTCTTTCTGCTCACACGCTTCTCTAAAGGTGAAGCAGAGCTTTCCATTTACAATTTTCGAACCATCGTATTAAGTCGCACCTCTTAAATGACTAAGGAGGACTCTGAAGAAGTATCTTTTGCCTTAAGCTGGCTTCGCATACACAATTTTTATCAACTTGTACCCTTTGTTTTCTTCTTTGCCGCCTTTTCTTATTCTTAATACACCAGAAGAATTCTGGGAACTCTTTGTACAAGAAGTACTTCGCGTAAGGATCCTTCTGGTTCATCCAAAAATATTCTGTGAGCATGGTTCTAGAAGAAGGTGGCTTTTTGACAACATCCTCTAGATTATCAGTCGGTTCCTATGAGATAGCGGCTAAGAGCAACTCTAGCCGATCCCCTAAAACCGGTTAGAAGAGTAAAACTCCGGTTTAACTCTAACCAGGACCTAGCCGATCTTCCAACATCCATAGAGGAGTATAAAATTTACTCCACCACTTAACCGGTGAGTAAATATACTCCACCGCTCGGCCTCGGAGTAAAACTCCCCACGCCTTGTTTGCCTCTCCTCCTCCCTAATCCCTGCGTTCCAGCACCCCCACCGCTGCCGCCATGGCCGAATCACATGGTCGCCATTCCTCGCCGCCCATCCACAGTGTGGATCCGCACCACCACAAGCACAGCGTAGGCGCGTCCTCGTCACGCCGCTGCCACCGCGACACTGCAGGCCGGCTCGCCGGCTTCCCCGATCTCCTTGTGCCGTCTTTGCCACAGAGGAAGTACCATGGAGTTTGGCAGCAGGCGTGGGGGATGTGGGTGGCTGAAATCACCGATCGGTACACGCACAAGAAGCTTTGGCTTGGGTTGTTTCACACCGCCGAGCTTGCTGCCTGCGAGTACAACCTTTGGTTGGTCCGGCTGCACGGCGTCGATGACCGCCTGAACTTTGTGTGGGGCGAGATGTCGTTGCTGGATCCGCTGCTGCCGAGAGTGGTGAACGCTGCGGTGGCTTGGGCTGGAGGCCGCCGACGAGGCGTACATGGCCGACTACCGCCAAAAGTACTGTGAGCTAGTAGAGGCAGAGCACAAGCTCTACGACGAGCGAGCGAACGGCGGGGCGAACATCATCGTCCTCTCAAAGCGACGAGGAGGACGACGGTGGCGGCAATGATGGTGGCAGAGGAGGCGGCAACGACGACAGCTTCAACATCGAGGAGTGGTGAAGGACCTTCCTGGCTGCGACGACGACAGCCTAGGGACTGACCCCATGGGCGGTGGCATCTCTAGGGAGGACTGGCTCTCCCTCGCAAAGTCGAATAGCGACTAATTTTTTTGGTTAGATTTAAATTTTAGTTTATGTTTAAGTTCAAGTTTTAGTGTTGGTTTGAACTATGTTTCGACGGATGGTAATGTAAATTATGTGTCGAATTTCGTTTTAGAAGTTTGTTTAGATCGAATCTATGTTCATCTTAACAAATTTGATTTTTTTACTCCACTAAAATTAGGGGATCGGTTAGAACCGACCAAAACTTACTGAAGTAAATTTATTCCAATAAGGTTTACTTGGCCAAATACTCCTCTAATTTTTAGGGGCTCGGCTAGAGTTGCTCTAAGAGATCAGAGAAACGGGTGTGTGCTGAACGGGAGTGGATGAAGATGACATCGCCAAGGCCGGCCGAGGGCTGATTTGGGAATGTGAGCTTGGGGAAGACAAGAACCGGACGCCTCATGAGAGGCAGGATAGATGTGAAACCCTCCATGACAGGGTAGAAGAACTCACCGTCGCCGGATATTGGCCAAGGGCGGCCTCCCCTGGTCATCCATAGCCATAGGACTCTTTTTAAGCGAGAGATCGATGGAGTTTTTTTATTTTATTTTGCATGGGAGATCAATGGACTTGAAGAGAGGAGACGTGTGAGGACTGAGTACTACGGTCCAGTATAGCCCATCTGCAGATGTATTCACCTCTGTATTCTAAAACGTATATGTGACAAAGAGTTAACTGACACAGATCCCAAGCTAAGCTGTACCACTCAGATTTCCGGAGCATCTGCGCTTGCGAGTCATTTCATCGCTCTCCCAACAATTGCTAGTAAAGGTTCAAATGCGATTTGCCAAACCAAAATACTCAGCAACAACTGCTGCAGTATATTACTCTCATTGCATAACTGGTTTCCGCACATAGGCATTATTTTCAGTGGACAATCTTGTACATATAACCATTGTCTAGGCCGGAAAATTAGGGAGCAGGTAAAGGAGGAGGAGGGGAGGTCGTCATGGCAACTAGCATGTCTTGTAAAGACGAGGATTTGTTACAATTGCTCTTGCAGTCATCCATAGTGGGGTAGAAGACGTCAGTTACCAAACAATGGAAGCAACCAGCGCGGTTCCAACAATCATCATGAGCTACTTCAACGCATAGCCCGTCTGGTAGTTCGATCTTCTTGCTGTCCATGTCAGCCATGATTCGGCCTGTATATTATGGAATAATAACAAACGAACAACCATCGTTATAAACAACGCAAACGGTTACAAAGCAAAATAGAAAGGCATTCGATAGCTATACTACGTACATACTTCCAGCAAGGAGAAGTGAAGAAAAAATTAAGCGTTGTGAAGATACAGAAATATTGGTGTGCTAGATGCCTTACATTGAGCAACAGTAGCAGAGCATACGAGATGTAGACACACTAGGGCTGCTATTGCAAGAATGCGAATCGTGTACTTGTCCATGCCCAACCAGATACAACACTAGCTACACAGGCACTCAGATCACTTTGGTTGTGGATGAGAAATGTTTGGTTACCAATCTGCACATGAGACGATCGTATATATTGAGAGAAGAGAGAACCGGTCATCCTTATCCCGTGTAAACATCAAACAATAAAATTGGATTTATTTAATATCATCCCATAATATGAACCCTCATTAAAAGCATAAATTAAGTCAGACTAATTTTCTCCCTTTTTAGACAAGTTCCCAAATTTGGTCGGACTTATCTCCTATGTCTATATTTGTATATTTCAGAATTGTAATTAATTCTCCAATAGTCGTGGTTAGAGGAAAGGGATGGTTCCTCCACCTCGGTTGTTGAAGAGGGCTCATGGAAAAGTTTATGGAAAGTTCAGGTGGAAAGGTGAGGATGTTCCTTTGGCATCTATCCAAACATTCTATACCAACAAATGATGTTGGGGCACACAGGCATATGGCGGACTCTAGCTCATGCGGTTTTTGCGGATCAACTTACTCATGGAGTCACCCCCTGTTGAATGTATGATCGCTAGATGCACGTGGGCGCTGGTCGATGACGAGCTAGCTCAATCCATAATTTGTACGACCGAACCAAATGCTGGTCATTGGCTATTCTCACTGATGAACTCATTATCACATGTGCATTTTGTAAAGCTTTCAGTCACACTATGGGCCATATGGGCTGCTCGATGGAAGGCGAT
This sequence comes from Aegilops tauschii subsp. strangulata, assembly GCF_002575655.3. Lineage (NCBI taxonomy): Eukaryota > Viridiplantae > Streptophyta > Magnoliopsida > Poales > Poaceae > Aegilops > Aegilops tauschii. Next base: position 2,937,824 of record NC_053040.3, on the reverse strand, counting down.
TCACGATGGTATCTTTCAAAGTCCACAAGCTACTCATTGTTTCATTAACATATTTATTGACGAGCTTGAGATGATCAAGGAAGTGCCGACATCAACGACGGAGGGGTGACCCTCCATTCCAGTCACTACAGCCCAACGTCCAAAGGTCCCGCCAATGGGCTATGCAAAGATACACGTCGATGTTGGTGTTCGAAAGGGAGTAGGAGGAACAGGCAACAACAGTGTGTAGAGATAGAGATGTAACGTTCCTGGGAAGTACCACACTTATCATTGGAGGAGTGGACGATCCAGCAATGTTCGAGTCCATCGCATGCAGTGAGGCATTAGCATTGGCTGCAGATCTTCACCTCCACCGGTTGGTCATCGCTTCTGACGATAAACAGGTGATTGGGGACATCCAGAAAGGTGGGAGAGGAAACAAAGGATCAATTATTAGCGAGATCAAGTTACACGCGTCGTCTTTTGACTGTATTTTTAATTTTGAAGGTCATGCTGTCAATGTTGAAGCACATAGTCTAGTCAGGTTTTCACTTTTGTTAGGTCCGAGACATCACACTTGGCTTGATCAATCCCATGGCTAGAACTATATCCCGCATTCTGTGGTGTTTGGTGAATAAAACTTGGTTTAGCCATCAAAAAAAATTCTCCAATATTTATTGCCTTGTATGGTCTAGTATTTTTTGCAAAAGAGAAAACGGTGTACTACTGTTAGCAATAGAATTAATTAGGTCTATTTTTTGAACGAGGGATTTACATTAGGACCACAATAAACGCCTGGCGTTTGCCAGTGGAGGGTGTTCGACCAAGCGATTCACTCGATCCACCTAGGGGGGGGGGGGGACAAGCGAACATTTTAGTTCGCTAGGATAGTTAAGCCCACTCAAACATCCCTCGATACAGTCCAACCCTCGTTTTATCATTCGTCTTCACTTGTCCTCCAGCGGTCCAGCCCAACCGCCATTACCTTGATTTTATTACCATGATAAAAATCACCTATATGTTGAAAAAACTGTTTTGGCCATGTTGAAGATTCATGTATTTAAAAACATTCATCTCAAACAGACAAAACACAAAGTTGCCATGTTCAAATAATTTGCATTGGTAATAGGAAAATCAATTTTCCATTGTTTGTATCCAAATAATTTACTAAAAAGGAATTTACGATGACATTATCAAAAAATGTAAATGGCGAGGTATGTACAAATATGAGTTTGCCATAGTACCCGAAAATAATATACCATGTTACAAGAAATAAAATTGCCATGTAACTAAAATAATTTTGCCATCATGAAAAGTAAGAAAATAAAGAATTGCCATGGTCCAATAGTATAATTTGCCATGTTACCAAAAATAAAATTGCCATCATGGGAAAAGTAAGAGAAAAGAAGGAATTTGCTATGGTTGGAAAATAAAACTTGCCATACTAGAAAAAATAAAATTGCCATGGTTAAAAAATATATAATTTGCCAAGATGAAAAATCAAGAAAAGTTGCTTTTTCATGTGACAACAAATAAATTTGCCATTTTGATTCTATGTTTTATAAAAATCCTAAAAAATTACCATGCGGTTTTGCCAAAAATAGCCATGATTTATGTGAAATAATTTTCTCTTTATTTTGCCATGTGCAAAGCAAAAAACAGTTAGGAATAACATGGCAAAAACATTGTGTATAGAAAATAAAAAATATACAATGTGCACATGGTTTGCCATGATTGAAAATAAAACTGAAAATTTTATGAGTTTTTTCTCTAAATGGGAAATTTTTAATTTGTAATGGTTGTCGATGAGAAATGTTGGGTTACCAATCAGCACATGAGTCGATCATATATATAGAGAGATTGAGAGAAGAGAGAACCGGTCATCCTTATGCCGTGTAAACATCTAGCAAGAAAATTGGATTTACTGTATTTAATATCATCCCATAATATGAACCCTCATTAAAAGCATAAATCAAGTAAGACTATTTTTCTCCTTTTTTTAGACAAGTTCCTGAATTTGGCGGCCAAAATACGTTTGCGGGTTAGGATTGTCGGACTTATCTCCTATGTGTATATTTGTATGTTTCTGAATTGTAATCAATTCTCCAATATTTATTGCCTTGTATGGTGTAGTACTTTTAGCAACTTTTTCTTTAGAGAAAATGTTGTATTACTCTTAGCAATAACATTAGTTAGGTCTAGAATTTGAACAAGAGATTTACAATAGGACCGCAAAATACGCATGAAGTTCGCCAGGGGAGGGTGTCTGATCGAATGATTTGTTCGATCCACCTGGGGGGGGGGGGGGCAAGCGAACATTTTAGTTCGCTAGGATAGGTCCGCCCACGCGAACACCCTACGGTACAAGCCAACCCTCGTTTTAGGACGTCTCAAGTGTAAACCAAGTAATCATAAGTATTCCCTCAAAAATATATAATCATAAAAACATGAATTTCCCCCCGAAAATATATGATCAAATAAATACACAATGTTGCAATGTCACTCAAACTATGTTTTCAATGTGAGAACCATTCTGGATTTGTGGAAACGTTGTTGGAAAATAAGGTATGAGGGGTCCGGGAAAAACGGCTCATACGCCATGGAAACCGCGCCAAAAGTAGCTACCAAAGTGCCAGAAACGCTGCCATGGCGACTAAAACCTATGTCATGGCAGAAAAATGCTGCCACTGCAACGTTTCAAAACAGTGCACCCCTCCTTCACAAACCGAAGGGCACAGTTCCCATGGGTGGCTAAAACCCTCCGGTATTGTGGGGAGGAGGGGTCCTCCCGGTTGGGCGTACGGAAGTCGGTTGGTTTTTCGTAGGAAAAACACCCGTCTTCACGTAGCCCAATTCCTTCCCAACGTCGCCTCGGATGTCCCGTCGTTATGCAATGTTCTTGCATGTTGTAAGATAAGATCAAACCTACTAATCCTTCCATCACAAAATCTACTGATCTTGCACACGCATTTCCTTTCATGGAACCCTAGCATTCCACGATTGAGTCATCAGCTACATCAAGAATTATATAGACATGACAGTCCGTTAGCTACATAGAATGGCCTCCGTGAGCACAGATCTTCAAAACAAATTGCAAGCGCAACTGGGTCAAAACTGGCTAGCATGCGTAGGATCTTCACGATACAGTGCTTCTGTAGGATCTTCACCAAGTCCAATTCACGGCTAAACTTATGGTGCCACATATGGAAACCTTTTCTATCTAAGAAACATTGTCAACAATGCGCACTCATATATTTTTGCGAATTTTCTTGGTAAGAAACTATTCAGCGAAAGAGGATGACAGTTGAACTGTAGTTGGTTTCATTTGGGGAAACTTTGTTTAACAAAAATACAACCGCAAGAAAGTTTTAGAATATTTGATTTTTTTTTGGTGGGTGCAAGCGACATTTAACTTTTCTTTAGTGCAATTCTAACAGGTAATACATTTTCTGTTCTTCAAAAAGGGGAAAATGGAGCTTGGGAGCCGCACCGATCCTCAGTCTTATGTGGCCTTGTCAAGTGTTGTCACGGCGACCCGCAAAAAAGTGTTTTAACACAGTACATACGCAAGCGCTCATACATACACGCATACACTCACCCCTATGAACGCGCACACACACACCCTACCCCTATGAGCATCTTTGAGAGACTGAGTCGGCATATCATCTTGAGATTTACGAAGTCACCGTAGATGCCTCGTCGTCGACGGGAACGTCTCCTCCCACTGAAAGCACATCGCCGGACTAAATAAAAATGAAGGGAGTATTTGGCTCGGGGCTTGCCTGGGGCGCTCGGTCCTTGCGCCGCCACCGAGCGCGTGCACATGTCATTTATCGGCTTATCATATTTTGTCTATTTTTTTTCTTTTGAATTCATCTAAAGAGCCCACTGGACATAGGAGTCACCTCAATGTTCCTACTTGACTAGTGTTCCATGTAGATCTTCCCCCCGAAGACAGGAAAAGCGAGATCGCTTTCTGCCATCAGGGAATCGCCTCCGTCGCCATTCTCCGGCGGCTCCCCTCCACCGACCAACTCGATCGTCGGCGGTGAGGGGGGTCGCCGGATCCACGCGTGTGGATATGTTTAGACCAAAGTAGCTTAGTTTTTTAGGCTATTCATCGTCTTGTCGGCGCTGAATAAAACTTGTTCAGATCCTACTCTAATGAGGCCGTTGGTCCTATGGTTGGGGATGGAATTAGAATCCAGTCTGTTCAACGATGGTGTGGCGTCGGCGGCATCCTCGTGGTGGACCTGTGTCCTCAGGATCCGTCGTTGTGACAACGTTTGCTCCAGTGCCGGCACGGAGTTTGGGAGGTAGTCTAGGAGCGAATGCAGATTGTGGTCTGCATCTGTGACATCTGGAAGATGGTGGATTGTATGCTGGGTTCATGGTATGTGGATGGCAGGTATGGTTTCCTCCTCTGACGTCATACGAGGGTGCCAAATCTGGAGTTCGATGGCGTGTTTGGTGAGTTGCCCCGGTCTAATTCGTTCAACAATAATGGTTTCACCTTTGGCGAGCCACCTTAAAGGTCTACAAAGCTGCATATCAGCGATGGAGCCGTGTCGAGCTCGGGTGTGGAGATGATCCGTCATTTTTCCTTTGGTGGTTGTTGTGGTGGTGCTAGAGGCAGGACGGGCGTTAGTGTCAAACTCAAAGGTTTTTCCGGTCTTCTTTGTATTTTTACTTCTTGGCTGGTGTTCCTTTGTGCAAAGGCTAGCGTTCTATTATTTGTTTAGTTCTGCCGATCAGTATGTACGTGACTTGTACTACGATCCTTATGATATAAATGAGACACGTATTAACATGAAAAAAAACTAGCGTTCCATGTTGTGCATGGCTTTCTACCAGTTTTTTTACAAGGAAGGCGCAAGAAGCCCCTCGTTTTAAACTTGTATCTGATTTGGGTATGAGAGCTTGGGAAAACAAGAACACGACGCGTTGCGAGAGGCAGGGTAGATGCGAACCCTCCATGACCGGGTAGAAGAACTCGCTGCCGTCGAATCTTGGCTAGGGACAGCCTCCCCTGGCCATCCATAGCCATAGGACAGGTAGATCAATGGACTACTTAAGGAGAGGAGACGCGCGGGGACGGAGTACTTCGGTACGATATGGCCCACTTGTAGATGTATTCACCTCTGTATTCTAAAACATACATGTGGCAAAAAGTTAAAAAAAACTGACAAATCCAAGCTGCGCTTGGGGGTCATTTCGCCGCTCTCCAAAGTTCAGATGCAATTTGCCAAACCAAAATACTCAGCAACAACTGCTAGAACATTACTCTTATTGCATAACTGGATTTCCGCACATGAGGCATTATTTCTGGGGACAATCTTGTAAATATGTAAGCCAATTTGACTAACTAGGCTGGAAAATTAAGGAGGGGGAGGGGACATCGTCATGGCCACTAGCATGTCTTGTGAAGACGAGGATGTGCTAACACTCCCTCTTGCAATCATCCAAAGAGGGGTAGAGGATGTCATTTGTCAAACAATGGAAGCACCCATTATTGCCCCCGCATAGTTTGGTATCTACTACATGAATGCATAGCCCGTTTGGTAGATTGATCTTCTTGCTACCCGTGCCAGTCATGGTTCGACCTGTATATCATGGAATAACAAGAAACGAACAATCATTGTTATGCAACTATTTTACAGTGGTATAAATAAACGACGCAGTAGATTAGACAAGACGCAAAAGAGAAAGGCCTTACTAACTATACTACGTACATTAACCAGTGAACAAAGATTAAGCATTGTACAGATACAGAAATATTTGTGTGTTGGCTGCCTTACATTGAGCAACAGTGGCAGAGCATACGAGATGTAGAGACACTAGGGCTGCAAGTGCAAGGATGTGAATCGTGTGCTTGCCCATACCCCCACTCGATACAACACTAGCTAGGCGAGCACTCAATCACTTGGTTGTCGATGAGAAATATTTTGCTACCAATCGACTCATGACTCGATCGTATATATAGAGAGATTGAGGGAATAGAGAGCCAGGCATCCCAATCCCGAGCAGTTAACATCAACCAATAAAATTGGAACTATTTAATATCTTCCCATAGTATGAACCCTCATTAAAAGCATAGATTAACGAACATTAATTTTCTTCCCTTTATACAAGTTTCAAAATTTTAGTGGCAAAATACGTATGCAAGTTAGGAATGTTGGAGTTATCTACTATTTTTATATTTGCAAATGCTATACATCGTGTTAATTTTTTGCATCTTTCGTGCGAGCAACCTGAGGAGCATTGGACTTGACGCATGAATCTTAGGGCACATCCCCCTGTCACCTCAGCATGGAGAATCGTTCAATCTGGTCGTTCATACCATGAACGAGGGCCCCCTCACTTATTTGTCTTGTCTTGAACGCATCCATGCACCCCCAAATTCCCCTCCCCCACTGTCTCTTCCATCTATAATATATAATAAGTTGTATGGATCTTAGTTTCAATTCTCATAGTTAATCCAGCTATTAATGTTTTATACAATCAAATCCAACGGAAAATAATAGAACCAATTCACACCACAACACTATGATCTTGACTAACGTATATCTCTCAGCATGCGAATATTGTTGGAAATATGTCATAGAGGCAATCATGTGATGATTATATTTCGAGTCAATCACACCACAATTGCTTGAACTTGGCAAGAAAAGTCCGTTTGGTGCTAAAATGTGCGGCATACATTGAACCGGTGACAAAACTATGCTTGGGCGTGTATCTACGGTGCTAATCACATTTGTATACAGGGGACCCACTGTCACTGGCTGGATGGCACGAGCGGTATGACCGCTGCATTTATATGACACATATCTTTAAAAAACCACAGAACATCAGGATACATTTGTATGACCGCTGCGGTTCGAACATTACAAACATTACAAACTTGCGACGCTGTAGTTCGAACCCACGAACTCATGCGACAGGTCCAGTACTTTATTTGTATATATATTAATTTTAATTTACATATATTGAAATAATACGTGAATATATTTCAATGATTTCATTTATTTGTATGTATATGTTTTATTATTTTAAATAAATTATATTTATAGTTATAATTTACATGAACATATTTTTTAGAATTACATAAAAGTAGTTTTTACAGAATTCGTAGAAAGGTAAAAAAATAAACATGTGAAAAATAATCTGCAGTGACTGCAGGCCATTAAAGGCTACCTGTGTGGTTACATGAACATATTTTTTTGAATTACATAAAAATTGTTTTTACAGGATTCGAAGAAAGGTAAAAAATAAACATGTTCATATAAATTCTGTAAAAACAGCTTTTATGTAATTCTAAAAAATATGTTCATGTAAATTATAACTATACATCTAATTTGTTTAAAAATAAATATATTAAAATTTAAAATAATAAATCATATACATACAAATAAATTAAATCATTTACATCTATTCACGTATTATTTAAATATATGTAAATTAAGATTAACATACATACAAATAAAATATTTCTATTTAAAATGATGTACATGTAATTTTAAAAATATTCACATATTATTTGGCAATGTTTAAAGAAATAAGATAGTATTAGTGAATATAAAATATTATTATATATCCATAAAAATATTCATGCATTAATGTATTTTAGGTTATATTCATGCATTCAAAAAAAAACAAGTATTCATTTTATGAGAAATATTATTATTTAAAATAATATTCAAGTAATTCTTGAAAATATTAATTTATTGTTTGGAAAAGAATATTAACATAGGTAAAATAATAATTATGAATTATAACTAGTCGTCAACCCGTGCGCCTGCACGGCATAGGTACTACCGGGATAAATAATTATTAACAAAAGTCTATTATCATGTAAAATGTAGGAGGTTAAACTCCAGATATCATACAGTTGAACAAATGCTAAATTACTCAAACAATCAGAAAAAGTACATGTAGTATGAGCTTTATTTTTGGATGGAGTGTGTCTATTTTCCCTGTTCTGCAAGCTGCTATCATTGGTGTGAATGAACTTTTTCTATAATGATCGAAAAATAAAACTCTTCCTAAATTATATGTTATCTTTCGATCAATATGGCAATGTACATATCTTCCTAAAATACAAAATTAAACATATAGATCCACATTGTAGCATATATCACGTCTTTGTAAAAGTTTTGAGAAAGATACACTACATAGAACCACCACTCAACAATACTTGAATTGAGAGGCATGAACTATGGGCAAGTTTTTTTATAAAATAATGTATATATCAAAAGAGTTGGATTTTTTTATTAGAAGTGGTACTGAGTGTTTTCTAATGATAATATACTTGTGATAGATATGTGTTCCATTCAGTGATGGATTTTTCCACTATCTATGCACCGCGGTCCGTATATATATATGTACCGCAATAATAATTCTACTCTTACCATTTAAATATGGTTCTTCCTAATGCATTGGACAGTGCCCTACCTCAACTTCCAATATTTTCTTTTGAATTACTCGAGAATGTGTTTAGATATAACAAAGTAGATAGTACAATTGTGAAATATCCCTACGTGAAAAACTGAGGGCTTGCCTTGCCGACCCCTATCACAAAAAGCAATGATGTTCCTTCATATTCATATATGATTTTTTAATGCGTGAAAGTTACACATAACTTTTACTTGTCTTATAATTAGGTGATTTCACATATAAACTAATGACCTTGCAAACGGTGATATATGTGATCCATTTGGGAGAGATTTATGAATATATATATATATATATGACACATTGATTTTTTATATCCAGCTTTTCCAACTTCATATAATATTTGTGGACGTGCGACAACACATATTTTCCTTCTTGTTTACATCTTAGGTTATTTCACATATTAAATTAATAATCTGGGTTGTGATAATATGTAGGAGCTATGAGGGAAAGATTTATGTACATTCGTGTATTCTTACAGAGCCTTCTTTTTGTACGTGGGGATTGAGATCGCTTTTTCAATCAGGCATAGGCTTTCTTATTAACGTGAGGCTTGTGGGCTGTTTATCTATACGTGTCCTTTTACTTCCTTCAAGCGGACATGCACGTGATTTTTGATAAGGTGAGAAGTGGTATGTGGGCTCTTCCTTTTAACATGAGAAAATATTTTTTGTACGCATCCTTTTTCCTTTTATTTATTCAAAAGGCAGAAGGCGCGTCTTATTTTTGGAAGTTGGACGTGTTTTTTAATTAGTAATACAATTATTTTACGTGATGTCTTTCTGTAATAATAAGTTGCGTGTCTCCTTTTTTTTACGTGACGTCTTTCTGTAATAATAAGTTGTGTGTCTCCTTTTTGTATCCATGTGTTTATTAACATAAAGTCAATCTATTAATCGGCATAATCAGTCATGTTTCAAACTAATACTACATCGCTTTTCACTCCAGTTGCTTTAGTATTTGTGCTTTCTCATGTTTTAACACAACAATAAGGCTCCGATTTATAGATTGTGTAAAACTTGGGAATAATAATCTAATAATACCATGTTGGTTTTGTCCATTTGGCATTAAACATCGCACTACAAAATGAACACTACAAGCACCCCTTGAAGACAAGATTTTTTTTCCAATCCAATTCTCATAGGCCTGTTGACATATTCCATTAGCCGCATACAATTCATCATTTGATGTTCGTAGGAACGCTTTCTCATTCTTACAAGATTTTTAAATCATTCTTTTATTCTCATCAAGGGATTTCATTTTTTTAAGTTAACCTACTTCTTCAAAGTCTAGAAAAAAGAACACGTGTCAATATGAAACTTGATGAAATCCAAACCGAAACTAACAAGATGCCACTTTTATAATAACACCTTGATCGTCAATGTGACCCTTTTGACAGAGTGCATCACTGGTTTCAGCCATTGAGCCCATATTGGAATACACTTGCTTCCTTTGGGCTTCCATTCCATTCATCTCTTCCATGAGAAAAGCTACTCTTCATTCAAAGAAATGGTCTCATGTTCCATATTATTCAAAATTTGCACGAGTCATGATATACAACATCAGAATAGTTTTAAGATAATGACAGATCAAAAACCATAATAATCTAACACGAGAAAGGGAATATAGTCGCTTGCATGAAATTATTATGAACTCCTCAATTTATTCAACTACCGAATAATTGACCATCCACTATCTAGACCATTTTCCCTTATCAGCCTACAACATATTAATCCAAAAGTAAGAAGCATGCTAAGGAAGGAAAATGAGATATGAACATTTGGATTTCTGTTACTCTTTTTTCTTGCAAACATTTATTGCATCTCTTTCTTGAGTCAATAAATGATTCAGATGAATTTGCATATGTGCCCTTGCCCAAACATCAGCACCCACAAGTTTCTGGACCTTCACTATGCAGTACTTCTATGGACTAATGAACCTGTACTTCTATGGACTAACAGAAACCTGTGGAGACCAATCTAATACCTCCCTGAATTGTTTAGCTTTCTGCAGAGGCCAATCCAATACCTCCCTGAACATTTTTGCCAAACACTGCTAGCCTCTTTTCCTTCATCCATATCACCCTACAATATTGTAACAAAAACCCCACTGGAAAATTTAGATGCATTCAAAAACCAAAATGCGAGCAATTAGAATTTTGCAGTGAACAATTAGGTACTGCATAATATATTTTTGTTGTCCATTACAATATAGTACCATAACAACACCTTAAGTTTAGGCTACAAATAGAGGAAATGCAACATCAATGCTAGCATCGACAGTCAGGCTTCAGAACAAGAACTGCAAGAGACCCAATAGTACTAACCAAATGCATCAAGGGAAATTAAATTGACTGTGATATAGGTACTACTTACAAGATAAAATTGCATGATGTTAAATGTTTTAGTATCTATCATCCATAACCTACATCAGTGAAAAAGAAGAAAAAATGCTCAACATTCCACTAAATGCTGCAACCGAGGATCCTCTCCATGGCTGTTCCACAACCTGCATTTATCCATAAGAATCTCAGTGAAATAGCCAGACCAACACCTCAATCAGCCGACTTTGGGTATGGGAGCTTGGGGAAGACAAGAACATGACGCCTCGCGAGAGGCGGGGTAGATGCGAACCCTCCATGACCGGGTAGATGCGAACCCTCCCCTGGTCATCCATAGCCACAGGACAGAGAGATCGATGGGCGGACTTAAAGAGAGGAGACGTGCGGGGACTGAGTACTTCGGTACAGTAATGGCCCAGACCTGCAGGTGTATTGACCTCTGTATTCTAAAACGTATATGTGGCAGAAAAGTTAACTGGCAGATCCCAAGGTAAGTTGTAGCACTCAGATTTCCGTAGCATGTGCGCTCGGGAGCCATTTCGTAGCTCTCCCAACAACTGCTAGTGAAAGTTCAAATGCAATTTGCCAAACCAAACTACTCAGCTCTTATTGCATAACTGCCTTTCCGCACATCAGACATTATTTCTTGGGACAATCTTGTAAATATGTAAGCCAATTTGACTAGCTAGGCTGGAAAATTAAGGAGCATGTAAAGGACGAGGAGGGGACGTCCTCATGGCCACTAGCACGTCTTGTAAAGATGAGGATGTCTTACACGCTCTCGTGCACCTATCCATACTGAGGTAGAGGACGTCATTTGTCAAACAATGGAAGCACCCATTGCTCCCGCATAGTTTGGCATCTGCTATATGAACGCATAGCCCGTATGGTATATTGATCTTCTTGCTATCCATGCCATTCATGGTTCGACCTGTATATCATGGAATAATAAGAAATGGTCAATCATTGTTATGCAATTCTTTTAGAGTAGTATAAATAAACGACGCAGTAGATTAGACAAGAAGCAAAAGAGAAAGGCCTTACTAACTATACTAAGTACATTAACCAGTGAACAAAGACTAAGCATTGTGCAGATACAGAAATATTGATGTGTTGGATGCCTTACATTGAGCAACACTGGCAGAGCATACGAGATGTAGAGACACTAGGGCTGCTAGTGCAAGCATGCGAATCGTGTGCTTGCCCATACCCCCACTCGATACAACACTAGCTAGCCAAGCACTCAATCACTTGGCTGTCGATGAGAAATATTTTGCTACCAATCAACTCATGACTCGATCGTATATATATAGAGAGAGATTTGAGAGAATAGAGAGCCAGTCATCCCTATCCCTTGCACTTAACATCAAGCAATAAATTGGAACTGTTTAATATCTTCTCATAGTATGAACCCTCATTAAAAGCATAGATTAAGGAACATTAATTTTCTTCCCTTTTATACAGGTTTCAAAATTTTAGTGGCAAAATACGTATGCGAGTTAGGAATGTTGGATTTATCTACTATTTTTATATTCCCAAATGCTATATATCTGACGTTAATTTTTTGTGTCTTTCATGCGAGCGACCTGAGGAGCATTGGTTATGATGCACGAATCTTAGGGCACATCCCCCTGCCACCTCAGCATGGAGAATCGTTCGGTCCGGTCGTTCATACCGTGAACGAGCCCCCATCACCTATTTGTCTTGTCTTGAACGCGTCCATGCACCCCCAAATTCCCCTCCCCCACTCTCTCTTCCACCTATTAATGTTTTGTACAATCAAATCCCACTGAAATAATAGTAACAAATTCACACCACAACACTATGATCACGACTAACGTACATCTCTCAACATGCAAATATTGTTGGAAATATGCCATAGAAGCAATCTGTGATGATTATTTTTCGAGTCAATTACATCACAAGTGCCTGCACTTGGCAAGAAAAGTCAGTTTGTTGCTAAATCGTGTGGCATACATTGAACCGGTGACAAAACTTGGTTTGGACGTACATCTACACCGCTAATCACATTTGTGTACACACAAGGTGCTGACAGGGCGTGCCAGCGTGGCGGGGGACCCACTGTCACTGGCTGGATGGCACGGGTGAGGTCTTGTGCCATGGTTTTTTGCAAAAAAATCTGAAATTTTATTTTCTCACGAAAAAGACCTCGAATTTGTTTTTTCTTTAAAAAACCACAGAACGTCAAACAACAAACAAACATGGAAAAACTTGCGTTGTTGCCGTTCGAACCCACGAACTCATGCTACCGGTCCAATAAGGCTAGCCAACAGACCAACTACCAGTTGACATCATATCAGATAGCGGCCCAGTTCTTTTGGCCGATTCTCTTAGAATCTTGAGAATCGAGGCTTGCTCCAGCTTCTCCCAGAATTTTGAACCCATATACTCTCTCCGTCTCAAAATAAGTGTCTGAACTTTAGTACAACTTTGTACTAATGTTAGTACAAAGTTGTGACACTTATTTTGGGACAGGAGGAGTATTTTTTACAATCTTACCTAGTTAGGATGTAAAAAACTAGGATTATCAAAAAAATATGGATGCAAGATTCTGGGAGTAGCTGGGTGGAGGGTAGATTCTCAAGATTCTGGGAGAATCGGCCGAAAGAACTGGGCCAGCAAGTCCTAATGGCCTAGAACCAACCACACATGTAAGCTTTAATGGGTTGCAGTAACCGCCGCCTATTTTTCACATGTTTATTTTTTACATTTCTTAGAATTCTATAAAAAATCATGTAATTCTAAAAATATGTTCATGTAAATTATAAATATACTTATAATTTAGTTAAAATAAGTATATTATAATTTAAAATAATAAGTCATATACATACAAAAAAATATTTATAAATATTCACATATTATTTCAATATATGTAAATTAAAATTAATATACATACAAATAAAGTATTCTTATTTAAACAATCTACATGTAATCCTAAAAATATTCATATATTATTTGGCAATGTTTACAGAACTAAGATAATGTTAGTGAATTATAATTTATTATTATGTATTCATCAAAATATTCATGTATTAATGAATATTAGGGTATATTCATGCATTCACAAAAACAACATGTATTTCCCTTACAAGAAATATTATTATTTAAAATAATTTTCAAGTAATTCTAGAAAATATTAATTTATTATTTGGAAAAGAATATTTACATAGCTAAATAATAATTATGAATTAAAATAGTAGGGTTTTTTGGGTACGAATTTAACAAACTATCATGTTAAAAATTGGTCGAGGTGGCTTTAGCTCATTTAAGCCTCATGTGCGTGTTCGCCTATAGGCCATTACATATAGCTATCCTATGCATACAATCAGCTTGACTTCGTGGGGTGGCTAGCGTTGCTGTCTTTTAGCGATAGTTTGTTCGTTCGAACTAGCGTGGCTGGCATTCTTTTTAGCTGCATGTAGATTTCTGCTTCTACTGTTTCTTGACGGGTGGGCCCCAACTGTCATAGAAACCAACCTTAAGAGCTTTCTTTAAGAAAGGAAAATTCAAGGGGATTTTCGTGGCAAAAAAATAATACCAGGGTTTTTTTTTGCAAAAAAAAGCAGGCCACACGCCCTCACCAACGTTTCCGGTCACTGACTGTGGGTCCCACGCTATGCGGGCGCGCCTAGTCACCAATGTGTTTGTATACAAACACGATTTGCACCGTATATGCACGCCCAAGCCAAGTTCTTTCATCAGTTCAATGTGTGCCGCAAGTTTTAGTACCAAACTGACTTTTCTCGCCAAGTTCAGCCACCTTTTGTGTAATTGACTCTTATATTTACAATGTATTCATTAAGTTATCCTATATACATAAGAAGTTGATCCCCACTATCCTATTTATCTCAACATGCACACATGCCACCTCACCAAAGACCCACCACTACATGCATGATAAAAGCTTTTCATTATTAGTTGATCTCATGCACACCTTTCACCTAACCACACATGCCACCTCATGAAAGGTCCACTCAATATGCATGAAAAAGGTTTTTCATTACCTTATGCCATTTATGTTCAAAATATTTTCTGACTACACAATAATTATATGTAATATTTATTTTTATCTTTAGTTCATATATTATTAATTCAATAATGTAAGCTTCATACAATCAAATCACTGAAATATATTGCAATCAATTTCCGCAGCAACGCGTCGGGCATTCTCTAGTTTATATAGTCCTTGAACAATATCACCGACAAGTATATGTGACTTGTTTGTGAAACTATGTTTGTGTGACCTTGACACTTTTTTAGCCTCACTCATGTATATTAATTTTAATTTACACATATTGTTAAAAAAGATGTGGCATTTGCAAAAGCTGATACACACGTAGGTCAGAACATTCTTGCTGATATGATTTTGTTACAGTTGAGCATTGAGTTGGTAGAAAAGGTCTCAAAAGGATCTACATGTCATGATCGATAAATGTTTTCAGCTTATTATGATATGACTTTTTTATATGTTTTGTGCTTTGAAGCCTCGCAAAAACATAAACAAAGAGACAAGGTGACCTGAGCATACTTATGGAAGGCGGCGGCTAGGCTTTGCAATATGGAACATTGAAGAACACATCTTGAGATTGATTGAAGAACACATCTTGAGATTGATTGATTGCAATATGTCTTACAATGGATGCCTTGTGCGATTGACGAGTACAAGTATGAATGGGATGGATGAGCACTATGGTGGTGGTGGAGATGGCTATGGAGATGGCGGCGGCTAGGTTTGCGGATGAGGATGATGATGATGATGAAAAGGTCCTGGCTTTTGTGCTCATCTCTCTGTTGAAATTTCGACGGGTCCCTTTCACGAAAGTTGCTTAGGTGGACGATCTGCCTCGAAATTCATGCCATACGGGCCATCATACGGGTGCTATGGAACGCCGATTTTTGTGCTATCTTCGCGCAGACGCCTCCTGTTGATTCCTTCTTCCTCCATTCTCCTTCCATTCCATTTCGACACGTGACTTCTTCCCTTTTTAGCCCATTTCCCGTGGAAACACATCAAAGAGACGGTTTGTGTAATCCTTTGCATTTATTAGTCATTTGTACCAATATCGGAGCGGATATCTCTTTTTAATTGAAATATCTCGATTTCAACAAAGGTGAAATGAGTGTAAAAATATCACCCATCAGGAAGCCATGGAGAAGCTATGAGCTATGTACAAGACGACTAGGAAACAGAGGGCGAAAAGCAAGAGGAGGAGCTGCCGCCTCGCTACAGGATCCAGACGTTCGACGGCACACCAGACTTCCTACATGAAGCAGAACCTCTAGCCAAAAAGACCGCAACCGAGGAACTCTACAAAGGGCGGACAACCAATAGCACAACGGACGTCCGACACACTCCAATGCCCGAACGACCGGCCATCTCCGCAAATCCGATCATCGGAGTGCAGAAGCAAAACATTGGAATTCCGACGACCACCAGACACCCGGTCCTCCCCAAGCCCTTGGACGACCATCGTCCTCCGAAAACCCGACACTATCCGTCCAGGGCCAAATCGTCGAAAGTCCGGAGCCCTCCGGACAGCCGACAATCGTCAGACGTCCAACACTGCCTGTGCACAGACACTCGGGTTTTGACCCATGTATCCCCCTCTCTACCCCTAGAATATAAATACCCCTTCACTTGGACGAACTAGGGTTAGCAAATCATATTATGAGATCTTGAGATATTTTCTCCTATCTACCCATCAAGGCCTCCATGTGAGAAGATCCCTTAGGATTCAAGGCCAGTCTAAGGGAAGATTCATCTTGGATACAAGGCCCGTCTCTCCTTGAGATAGGGATGAACTAGCTACTTATTTGTCCTACGTTTGTTGGATTTGGATCTTGGATCTTCATATGTGTATGTGGATTTAGTGGATGCGTGATTGGATCTTTGTCCTGAGTGTTTCCTCTTTGTGTTTTTCCCCTTGATTTCTCCTTTCCCCTCCTCCAACAGTGAAAAGATCACTAGCAAGGGCTTGGCCCCATAACACTTATACAGATAAGTTTCCCCGTGCCACTTAGACCGTCGAGAAAATTTGGCTCCTATTATTGACCATGTGATCCAATATTTCATCAAATCCAGCATGTTGCTCGATGTTCAAAGATGTAAACATATCAAGAGGCTCGTAGTCAACACCGAATGACAGCTCCTTCCATACCTCTCTCAAGTGGTCGCTAGAACAATCACCATCTATTTCCACCACCTCTGGAAGGCCATAAGTTTTGATATCCTTCCCCATCTAGTGAGCAATATGTTGGATGTATCTAAGCACCATCAGTTTCCCAATGTGGTCTGGTTCGGATGGCTACGACAGCAATCCTCGAGCATTGACTCTAGACGTTTCACCCAACATTCTCTGATGTTAATCGCCTCGCGGAACACTAAAATAGTCGCAAAAAGCCTTCTTAGAGAACAAGGCATCTGGAAAGTAGCAACCTCAGTGAGGCAATATCCATCAAGGGAATTGTCTAAAGGTCAAGGAGAGCTTTCCATGTACAATTTTCAAATCGTCATATTAAGGCACACCTCTAACATGACTAGGAGGACTCTCAAGAAGTATCTCTCACCTTCTGCTAGGTTGGCATACAGAATTTCTACCAACTTGTCCCCTTTGCTTTCTTCTTTGACGCCTTTTCTTATTCTTAATCCACCGGAAGAATTCTAGGAACTCTTTGTACAAGAATTTCTTCGCGTAAGGATCCTTCCAGTTCATCCAAATATATTCTGCGAGCATGGTTCTGGAAGAAGATAGCTTTCTGATGACATCCTCTGGATTATCTGTCGCTTGCAACTAGATAACGGCTAAGAAAATCTGTGCCCTAGCAGGGGTCATCGGAGAACATGGGTGTGCGCAGCACCAGAGTGGATGAAGACGGCGTCGCCAAGGCCGGCCGAGTGCTGGTTTGGGAATGGGAGCTTGGGGAAGACAAGAATAGGACGGCTCATGAGAGCCAGTGTAGATGCGAACCCTCATGACAGGGTAGAAGAACTCACCGTCGCCGGATCTTGGACAGGGGCGGCCTCCCCTGGTCATCCTCCATAGCCATAGGACAGAGAGATCGATGGACTTTTTTGTACGCGAGTGATCCATGGAATTGAAGAGAGGTGGTGTGGTGACTTTGTACATCGGTACATTATGGACCACCTGGAGACGTGTTCACCTCTGTATTCTAAAACGTATATGTAGCAAAAAGTTAACTGGCACAGATCCCAAGCTAAGTTGTACCACTCAGATTTCTAAAGCATCTGCGCTTGGGAGTCATTTCGTCGCTCTCCCAACAATTGCTAGTAAAAGTTCAAATGCAATTTGCCAAACCAAAATACTCAGCAACAATTAACTGCCGGAGTATATATTCCTCTTATCGCAGAACTGTATTTTCACACATCAGACATTATTTCTTGGGACAATCTTGAACATATGTAAGCCAATTTGACTAGCTAGGCTGGAAATTTAAGGAGCGAGTAAAGGAGGACGAGGGGACTAGCTAGTCATGGGCGCTCATGGCCACTAGCATGTCTTGTAAAGACGAGGATGTGTTACACTTTCTCTTGCACTCATCCATGGTGCGGTAGAAGACACTATTTACCAAACAATGGAAGCAACCACCGTCCCCACAATTGTTAGGACCTACATCAACACATAGCCCGTGCGGTATAACGATCTTCTTGCTATCCGTGTCAGCCATGATTCGGCCTGTACAATATGGAATAATAACGAACAAACAATCATCGTTATGCAATTATTTTAGACAAATATAAATAAAGGACGCAACAGATTAGACAAGAAGCAAAATAGAAAGGCATTCACTAGCTATACAAAATGGACAAGTGAAGAAAATTAAGCGTTGTGCAGATACAGAAGTATTGGTGTGCTAGCTGCCTTACATTGAGCAACAGTAGCAGAGCATACGAGATGTAGACAGACTAGGGCTGCTATTGCAAGGATGCGAATCGTGTACTTGTCCATGCCCCACCTGATGCAACACTAGCTGGGCGGGCACTCGATCACTTTGGTTGACGATGAGAAATGTTTGGCTACCAATATATAGAGAGGGATTGAGAGAAGAGAGAACTGGTCATCCATATCCCGTGTAAACATCAATCAATAAAATTGTAATTATTTAATATCATCCCATAATATGAACCCTCATTAAATTCATAAATCAAGTAAGATCAATTTTCTCCTTTTTTTAGACACGTTCCGAAATTTTGGTGGCAGAATAGGTACGCGGGTTGGATCCGGCTTGCCTGCTCCCTCTCCATGCTCCCATCCGTGCTCCCACTTCATCCTACGGCTGTTCCTTTCCCTTTTTTTTTTCTAATCTAATCATCTCCCCCCTGATTTTCAGGGGGTGGGGCCGGGCCTTATTTTCTTCCAATCAAATCAAGCCACGTATGCGGGAGCACGGATGGGAGCATGGGAAGGGAGCAGGCAAGTCTCGTCCACGCGGGTTAGGAGTGTCGGATATATCCCCTGTGTCTATGTTTGTATATTTTTGAATTGTAATTAATTCTCCAATATTTATTGCCTTGTATGGTCTAGTACCTTTTGCAATTTTTTCTTTTGAGAAAACGGTGTACTAATTTTAGCAATAGCATTATTATATTAGGATAACAATATCCCCGCAAAAAAAATATTAGGACCACAATATACACGTGACGTTCGAACGGTTTATCCAATCCACCTAGGGGGGACAAGCGAACATTTTGTTTTTTTTAGGGAAAGCCTGTTGGCACTTCTCTATCTTCTCTATCTTTATATCTATATCTGTATTTATATCTATATCTATCTATATCTATATCTATATACTACCTAAAAGAAACGTAAGGTTGCCTCTCCCGTCTCATGTTTTCTCCGACCTCCCATTCGTACTTTTCAATCCCGATTTTCCTTGCCCACCTGATTTTTCTCACATCGCTTTTCTTCTGCGCTTTAATTGCTTTATTCATTGACATACCAAATAAATTAATATACAACGCAATCAATATTAGCAATAACTGGCAATCGGCAATCAGCGGCTAAATCTTATGGCAAGTGGCAATCACCGGCTAAATCTTTAGCAAGTAGCAATCATATAAAGAATACATGGTAATTAGCGATCAGCAGCTAAATCTTTTTTTTAGAAAAGAGGGAGCTCCCCGGCCTCTGCATCAGAACGATGCATACGGCCACCTTTAATACAAGCAAAAAGGTTCAACAAGGTCTTAAAGTCTCGAAACAAGTAAAGAAAAGCTCACAAAGAGCCAATAAAAAAGGCCAAAAAAGGCCACAACCGGCTGACACAACAAAGGTAGGAAAACTAATTGCCTATCCTATTACATGACCGCCATTCAAACCGGTTGAAGATATCCCGTGCTACCATCTCCCACCGGATAGATCAAGTAACCAAATGCTCCCTAGCCTCCGTCGGAGTGAGTAGCGACCACATACGGATCATCACAGTGGCCCGGAAGATAACCAGCAAAAAATGAATGTTTGATGTTGTGTTAAAGACCAAATCATTTCTACAGTTCCAGACTGCCCACAATAAAGCACATACTCCTAAGCGAATGTGGCTCGCTGTTTTGGACTCTATCCCGTGAAGCCACGTTCCAAATAAAGAACTGACAGAACTCAGAGGAGTAATGTTAATAGCTATGTGCACCGTCCGCCATAGAACCTTAGCCAACAGGCAATCCAGAAAGAGGTGTTTGATAGTTTCATCCCGATCACATAAGCTACACCTAGTAGGTCCTGTCCAGTTACGCTTTGCCAGATTGTCCTTAGTTAAGATGACTTGTTTATGTACAAACCACATAAACACTTTAATTTTCAACGGAACCTTGACTTTCCAAACATATTTGGAACTAGGAATGGAGCTAGAATTGATAACATCAAGATACATTGATTTAACTGTAAACTCCTGATACGTCTCCAACGTATCTATAATTTTTGATTGCTTCATGCTATATTATATTCTGTTTTGGATGATTAATGGGCTTTGTTATACACTTTTATATTATTTTTGGGACTAACCTATTAACCGGAGGCCCATCCCAAATTGCTGTTTTTTTGCCTCTTTCAGAGTTTCGCAGAAAAAGAATATCAAACAGAGTCCAAACGGAATGAAACCGTCGGGAACGTGATTTTCGGAACAAACGTGATCCAGAGGACTTGGAGTCCACGTCAAGACATCAACCAGGAGAGCACGAGGCAGGGGCGCGCCTACCCCCCTGGGCGCGCCCTCCACCCTCGTGGGGCCCACGTTGCTCCACCGACGTACTTCTTCCTCCTATATATACCTACGTACCCCCAATCCAACAGAAGCATCCACGAAAACCTAATTCCACCGCCGCAACCTTCTGTACCCGTGAGATCCCATCTTGGGGCCTTTTCCGGCGTCCTGCCGGAGGGGGCATTGATCACGGAGGGCTTCTACATCAACACCATAGCCTCTCCGATGATGTGTGAGTAGTTTACCTCAGACATTCGGGTCCATAGTTATTAGCTAGATGGCTTCTTCTCTCTTTTTGGATCTCAATACAAAGTTCTCCCCGATTCTCGTGGAGATCTATTCGATGTAATCTTCTTTTGCCGTGTGCTTGTTGAGACCGATGAATTGTGGGTTTACGATCAAGTTTATCTATGAAAAATATTTGAATCTCCTCTGAATTCTTTTATGTATGATTGGTTATCTTTGCAAGTCTCTTCGAATTATCAGTTTGGTTTGTCCTACTAGATTGATCTTTCTTGCAATGGGAGAAGTGCTTAGCTTTGGGTTCAATCTTGCGGTGTCCTTTCCCAGTGACAGCAGGGGCAGCAAGGCACGTATTGTATTGTTGTTGGGGAACGTAGTAATTTCAAAAAAATTCCTATGCACACGCAAGATCATGGTGATGCATAGCAATGAGAGGGGAGAGTGTTGTCCATGTACCCTCGTAGAACGAAAGCGGAAGCGTTAGCACAACGCGGTTGATGTAGTCGTACGTCTTCACGATCCGACCGATCAAGTACCGAACGCACGGCACCTCTGAGTTCAGCACACGTTTAGCCCAATGACGTCCCTCGAACTCCGATCCAGCCGAGTGTTGAGGGAGAGTTTCGTCAGCGCGATGGCGTGGTGACGAGGATGATGTTCTACCGACGCAGGGCTTCGCCTAAGCACCGCTACGATATTATCGAGGTGGACTATGGTGGAGGGGGGCACCGCACATGGCTAAAAGATCAATGATCAATTGTTGTGTCTCCAAGGGGTGCCCCCCTCCCCGTATATAAAGGAGTGGAGGAGGGGGAGGGCCGGCCCTCTCTATGGCGCGCCCTAGGAGGAGTCCTACTCCCACCGGGAGTAGGATCCCCCCCTTTCCAAGTAGTAGGAGTAGGAGTCAAGGAAAGGGGAGAGAGAAGAGAAGGAAGGAAGGGGCGCAGCCCCTCCCCCTAGTCCAATTCGGACTAGGCCTTGGGGGGCGCCCAACCTCTCCTTTCTCTTTCCCCTAAAGCCCAATAAGGCCCATATACTCCCTGGCGAATTCCCGTAACTCTCCGGTACTCCGAAAAATACTCGAATCACTCGGAACCTTTCCGATGTCCGAATATAGTCGTCCAATATATCGATCTTTACGTCTCGAACATTTCGAGACTCCTCGTCATGTCCCCGATCTCATCCGGAACTCCGAACTACCTTCGGTACATGAAAAATCATAAACTCATAATATAACCGTCATCGAAACTTTAAGCGTGCGGACCCTACGGGTTCGAGAACTATGTAGACATGACCGAGACACATCTCTGGTCAATAACCAATAGCGGAACCTGGATGCTCATATTGGCTCCCACATATTCTACGAAGATCTTTATCGGTCAGACCGCATAACAACATACGTTGTTCCCTTTGTCATCGGTAAGTTACTTGCCCGAGATTCGATCGTCGATATCTCAATACCTAGTTCAATCTCATTACCGGCAAGTCTCTTTACTCGTTCCGTAATACATCATCTCGCAACAAACCCATTAGTCACAATGCTTGCAAGGCTTATAGTGATGTGCATTACCGAGAGGGCCCAGAGATACCTCTCCGACAATCGGAGTGACAAATCCTAATCTCGAAATACGCCAACCCAACAAGTACCTTCGGAGACACCTGTAGAGCACCTTTATAATCACCCAGTTACGTTGTGACGTTTGGTAGCACACAAAGTGTTCCTCCGGTAAACGGGAGTTGCATAATCTCATAGTCATAGGAACATGTATAAGTCATGAAGAAAGCAATAGCAACATACTAAACGATCAAGTGCTAAGCTAACGGAATGGGTCAAGTCAATCACATCATTCTCCTAATGATGTGACCCCATTAATCAAATGACAACTCATGTCTATGGCTAGGAAACATAACCATCTTTGATCAACGAGCTAGTCAAGTAGAGGCATACTAGTGACACTCTGTTTGTCTATGTACTCACACATGTATTATGTTTCCGGTTAATACAATTCTAGCATGAATAATAAACATTTATCATGAAATAAGGAAATAAATAATAACTTTATTATTGCCTCTAGGGCATATTTCCTTCAGTCTCCCACTTGCACTAGAGTCAATAATCTAGTTCACATCGCCATGTGATTTAACACCAATAATTCACATCACCATGTGATTAACACCCATAGTTCACATCGTCATGTGACCAACACCCAAAGGTTTTACTAGAGTCAATAATCTAGTTCACATCGCTATGTGATTAACACCCAAAGAGTACTAAGGTGTGATCATGTTTTGCTTGTGAGATAGTTTTAGTCAACGGGTCTGTCACATTCAGATCCGTAAGTATTTTGCAAATTCTATGTCTACAATGCTCTGCACGGAGCTACTCTAGCTAATAGCTCTCACTTTCAATATGTATCCAGACTGAGACTTAGAGTCATCTGGATCAGTGTCAAAAACTTGCATCGACGTAACCCTTTACGATGAACCTTTTGTCACCTCCATAATCGAGAAACATATCCTTATTCCACTAAGGATAATTTTGACCGCTGTCCAGTGATCTGCTCCTAGATCACTATTGTACTCCCTTGCCAAACTCGGTGGTAGGGTATACAATAGATCTGGTACACAGCATGGCATACTTTGTAGAACCTATGGCTGAGGCATAGGGAATGACTTTCATTCTCTTTCTATCTTCTGTCGTGGTCGGGCTTTGAGTCTTACTCAATTTCACACCTTGTAACACAGGCAAGAACTCTTTCTTTGACTGTTCCATTTTGAACTACTTCAAAATCTTATCAAGGTATGCACTCATTGAAAAAAAACTTATCAAGCGTCTTGATCTATCTTTATAGATCTTGATGCTCAATATGTAAGCAGCTTCACCGTGGTCTTTCTTTGAAAAACTCCTTTCAAACACTTCTTTATGCTTTGCAGAATAATTCTACATTATTTCCGATCAATTCACATATACTTATCAGAAATGTTGTAGTGCTCCCACTCACTTTCTTGTAAATACAGGCTTCACCGCAAGTCTGCATAAAACTATATGCTTTGATCAACTCATCAAAGCGTATATTCCAACTCCGAGATGCTTGCACCAGTCCATAGATGGATCGCTGGAGCTTGCACATTTTGTTAACACCTTTACTATCGACAAAACCTTCTGGTTGCATCATATACAACTCTTCTTTAATAACTCCATTAAGGAATGCAGTTTTGTTTATCCATTTGCCAGATTTCATAAAATGCGGCAATTGCTAACATGATTCGGACAGACTTAAGCATAGATACGAGTGAGAAACTCTCATCGTAGTCAACACCTTGAACTTGTCGAAAACCTTTTGCGACAATTCTAGCTTTGTAGATAGTAACACTACTATCAGCGTCCGTCTTCCTCCTGAAGATCCATTTAATCTCAATGGCTCGCCGATCATTTGGGAAAGTCAATCAAAGTCCATACTTTGTTCTCATACATGGATCCCATCTCAGATTTCATGGCCTCAAACCATTTCGCGGAATCTGGGCTCATCATCGCTTCCTCATAGTTCGTTGGTTCGTCATGGTCAAGTAACATGACCTCCAGAATAGGATTACCGTACCACTCTGGTGCGGATCTCACTCTGGTTGACCTACGAGGTTCGGTAGTAGCTTGATCTGAAGTTACATGATCATCATCATTAGCTTCCTCACTAATTGGTGTAGGAGTCACAGGAACAGATTTCTGTCATGAACTACTTTCCAATGAGGGGGCAGGTACAGTTACCTCATCAAGTTCTACTTTCCTCCCACTCACTTCTTTCGAGAGAAACTCCTTCTCTAGAAAGGATCCATTCTTAGCAACGATTATCTTGCCTTCGGATCTGTGATAGAAGGTGTACCCAACTGTCTCCTTTGGGTATTCTATGAAGACACATTTCTCCGATTTGGGTTTGAGCTTATCAGGTTGAAACTTTTTCACATTGCAACCTCAAACTTTAAGAAACGACAGCTTAGGTTTCTTGCCAAACCATAGTTCATACGGTGTCGTCTCAACGGATTTAGATGGTGCCCTATTTAACGTGAATGTAGCTGTCTCTAATGCATAACCCCAAAACGATAGTGGTAGATCGGTAAGAGACATCATAGATCGCACCATATCTAATAAAGTACGGTTATGACATTCGGACACACCATTACACTGTGGTGTTCCAAGTGGCGTGAGTAGTGAAACTATTTCACATTGTTTTAACTGAAGGCCAAACTCTTAACTCAAATATTTTACCTCTGCGATCATATCGTAGATACTTTTATTTTCTTGTTATGATGATTCTCCACTTCACTCTGAAATTCTTTGAACTTTTCAAATGTTTCAGACTTGTGTTTCATCAAGTAGATATACCCATATCTGCTCAAATCATCTGTGAAGGTCAGAAAATAACGATACTTGCCGTGAGCCTTAACACTCATCGGACAGCATACATCAGTATGTATTACTTCCAATAAGTCAGATGCTCGCTCCATTGTTCCGGAGAACGGAATCTTAGTCATCTTGACCATGAGGCATGGTTCGCAAACATCAAGTGATTCATAATCAAGTGATTCCAAAAGTCCATCAGCATGGAGTTTCTTCATGCGCTTAACACCAATATGACCTAAACGGCAGTGCCACAAATAAGTTGCACTATCATTATTAACTTTGCATCTTTTGGCTTCAATATTATGAATATGTGTATCACTATGATCGAGATCCAACGAACCATTTTCATTGGGTGTGTAACCATATAAGGTTTTATTCATGTAAACAGAACAACAATTATTCTCTAACTTAAATGAATAACTGTATTGCAATAAACATGATCAAATCATATTCATGCTCAACGCAAACACCAAATAACACTTATTTAGGTTCAACACTGATCCTGAAAGTATAGGGAGTGTGCGATGATGATCATATCAATCTTGGAACCACTTCCAACACACATTGTCACTTCATCTTTAACTAGTTTCTGTTCATTATGCAACTCCCGTTTTGAGTTACTACTCTTTAGCAACTGAACCAGTATCAAGTACCGAGGGGTTGCTATAAACACTAGTAAAGTACACATCAATAACATGTATATCAAATGTACTTTTGTTCACTTTGCCATCCTTCTTATCTGCCAATTATTTGGGGTAGTTCCGCTTCCGGTGACCAGTCCTTTTTGCAGTAGAAGCACTTAGTATCAGGCTTAGGTCCAAACTTGGGCTTCTTCACTTGAGTAGCAACTTGCTTGCCGTTCTTCTTGAAGTTCCCCTTCTTTCCCTTTGCCCTTTTCTTGAAACTAGTGATCTTGTTAACCATCAACACTTGATGCTCTTTTCTTGATTCGCCGATCTCAGCATCGCGAAGAGCTCAGGAATTACTTTCGTCATCCCTTGCATATTATAGTTCATCACGAAGTTCTATTAACTTGGTGATAGTGACTAGAGAACTTTGTCAATCACTATTTCATCTGGAAGATTAAGTCCCACTTGATTCAAGCGATTGTAGTACCCAGACAGTCTGAGCACATGCTCACTGCTTGAGCTATTCTCCTCCATCTTTTAGCTATAGAACTTGTTGGAGACTTCATATCTCTCAACTCGGGTATTTGCTTGAAATATTAACTTCAACTCCTGGAACATCTCATATGGTCCATGACGTTCAAAACGTCTTTGAAGTCCCGATTCTAAGCCGTTAGCATGTTGCACTAAACTATCAAGTAGTCATCATATTGAGCTAGCCAAACATTCATAACGTCTGCATCTGCTCCTGCAATAGGTCTGTCACCTAGCGGTGCATCAATGACATAATTCTTCTGTGCAGCAATGAGGATAATCCTCAGATCACGGATCCAATCCGCATCATTGCTACTAACATCTTTCAACTCAGTTTTTCTCTAGGAACATATCAAAATTAAAACAGGGGAACTAAACACGAGCTATTGATCTACAACATAGATATGCTAATACTACCAGGACTAAGTTCATGATAAATTAAAGTTCAATTTAATCATATTACTTAAGAACTCCCACTTAGATAGACATCCCTCTAATCCTCTAAGTGATCACGTGATCCATATCAACTAAACCATGTCCGATCATCACGTGAGATGGAGTAGTTTCAATGGTGAACATCATTTATGTTGATCATATCTACTATATGATTCACGCTCGATCTTTCGGTCTCAGTGTTCTGAGGCCATATCTGTTATATGCTAGGCTCGTCAAGTTTAACCTGAGTATTCCGCGTGTGCAACTGTTTTGCACCCGTTGTATTTGAACGTAGAGCCTATCACACCCGATCATCACGTGGTGTCTCAGCATGAAGAACTTTCGCAACGGTGCATACTCAGGGAGAACACTTATACTTTGATAATTTAGTGAGAGATCATCTTAAAATGCTACCGTAAATCAAAGCAAGATAAGATGCATAAAATATAAACATCACATGCAATCAATATAAGTGATATGATATGGCCATCATCATCTTGTGCTTGTGATCTCCATCTCCGAAGCACCGTCATGATCACCATCGTCACCAGTGCGACACCTAGATCTCCATCGTAGCATCGTTGTCGTCTCGCCAATCTTATACTTCTACGACTATCGCTACCGCTTAGTGATAAAGTAAAGCATTACAGGGCGATTGCATTGCATACAATAAAGCGACAACCATATGGCTCCTGCCAGTTGCCGATAACTCGGTTACAAAACATGATCATCTCATACAATAAAATTTAGCATCATGTCTTGACCATATCACATCACAACATGCCCTGCAGAAACAAGTTAGACGTCCTCTACTTTGTTGTTGCAAATTTTACGTGGCTGCTACGGGCTTAGCAAGAACCGTTCTTACCTACGCATCAAAACCACAACGATAGTTTGTCAAGTTGGTGCTATTTTAACCTTCGCAAGGACCGGTCGTAGCCACACTCGGTTCAACTAAAGTTGGAGAAACTGACACCCGCCAGCCACCTGTGTGCAAAGCACATCGGTAGAACCAGTCTCGCGTAAGAGTGCGCGTAATGTCGGTCCAGGCCGCTTCATCCAACAATACCGCCGAACCAAAGTATAACATGCTGCTAAGCAGTATGACTTGTATCGCCCACAACTCACTTGTGTTCTACTCGTGCATATGACATCTACGCATAAAACCAGGCTCGGATGCCACTGTTGGGGAACGTATTAATTTCAAAAAAATTCCTACGCACACGCAAGATCATGGTGATGCATAGCAATGAGAGGGGAGAGTGTTGTCCACGTACCCTCGTAGACCAAAAGCGGAAGCGTTAGCACAAAGCGGTTGATGTAGTCGTACGTCTTCACGATCCGACCGATCAAGTACCGAACGCACGGCACCTCCGAGTGTAGCACACGTTCAGCCCGATGACGTCCCTCGAACTCTGATCCAGCCGAGTGTTGAGGGAGAGTTTCGTCAGCGTGACGGCGTGGTGACGATGATGATGTTCTACCGACGCAGGGCTTCGCCTAAGCACCGCTACGATATTATCGAGGTGGACTATGGTGGAGGGGGGCACCGCACACGGCTAAAAGATCAATGATCAATTGTTGTCTCTCCAAGCGGTGCCCCCCTCCCCGTATATAAAGGAGTGGAGGAGGGGGAGGGCCGGCCCTTTTTATGGCGCGGCCTAGGAGGAGTCCTACTCCCACCGGGAGTAGGATTCCCCCCCCCCCTCCAAGTAGTAGGAGTAGGAGTCAAGGAAAGGGGAGAGAGAAGAGAAGGAAGGAGGGGGCGCAGCCCCTCCCCCTTGTCCAATTCGGACTAGGCCTTGGGGGGCGCCCAACCTCTCCTCTCTCTTTCCCCTAAAGCCCAATAAGGCCCATATACTCCCGGCGAATTCCCGTAACTCTCCGGTACTCCGAAAAATACCCGAATCACTCGGAACCATTCCGATGTTCGAATATAGTCATCCAATATATCGATCTTTACGTCTCGACCATTTCGAGACTCCTCGTCATGTCCCCGATCTCATCCGGAACTCCGGACTACCTTCGGAAACGACACCAACGCGCCGTCGTCATCTGATCTACTGATCTAGGGTTTCCCCCGGAGGTAGCAGATAGAGGTCTGGAGCTTCTCCATGGCGAGGCCTTCAAGAAGGTAATGACACAAAAGAGTGCCGCCAACGCCTGTCTTGGCATCAAGCCGAGAACTAGGTTTTCACTAGGATCCGCTGAAGGAACCTCCATCAAGCATCGTGTGCACGGGTCGCCGCCGACCTGAGCCGCCGCACATTGAGGTCGCACCGGCCAGATCAGATCTGTCCGGAGGGCAAACCACCAGGCCCAACCACCAGGCCCTCCATGCCCGCCGACCCAACCACCAGGCCCTCCATGCCGCCAAGGGCCAGAGGCGCCGGGGCCTCCACCACGCGCAGCCGCCCTGCCACCCACGCGGCCCAGGACGGCCAGCACCACCGCATCCCGCCGACGGCGCGCGCCCACCAGATCTGAGCAGAAATGCCCCGATCCGCCGCCAAAACGGTCAGCCGCCGCTCCTCCACCGCGAGGAAGAGAGGAGGGGGGCGCCGCTCCCTGGGGCCGCCGCCCTAGCATCCAGCGCCACCACGCCGTAGAAGAGGCCGGAGGGCCAGATCCACGCCGGCGTGCAGCTCCGCGACGCACGACGCGCCGTCCAGGGCTGGCCTCCATGCGTGACGGGAGAGAAAAGGCCCGCCGCCGCCGGCAGCCGCACGGGCTTTGCCCGGCGGGGACGCCCGACAGCGGCGAGGGGGAGGGAGCAGGAGGGGGTGGCGGCGGCGGCGAGGTTAGGTCACCCGAGCCGCCCCCCTGAGATACAGTAGATTAACTAGTTTAGAGTAGTATAAATAAACGACGCAGTAGATTAGACAAGAAGCAAAAGAGAAAGGCCTTACTAACTATACTAAGTACATTAACCAGTGAACAAAGACTAAGCATTGTGCAGATACAGAAATATTAATGTGTTGGATGCCTTACATTGAGCAACACTGGCAGAGCATACGAGATGTAGAGACACTAGGGCTGCTAGTGCAAGCATGCGAATCGTGTGCTTGCCCATACCCCCACTCGATACAACACTAGCTAGCCAAGCACTCAATCACTTGGCTGTCGATGAGAAATATTTTGCTACCAATCAACTCATGACTCGATCGTATATATATAGAGAGAGATTTGAGAGAATAGAGAGCCAGTCATCCCTATCCCTTGCAGTTAACATCAAGCAATAAATTGGAACTGTTTAATATCTTCTCATAGTATGAACCCTCATTAAAAGCATAGATTAAGGAACATTAATTTTCTTCCCTTTTATACAGGTTTCAAAATTTTAGTGGCAAAATACGTATGCGAGTTAGGAATGTTGGATTTATCTACTATTTTTATATTCCCAAATGCTATATATCTGACGTTAATTTTTTGTGTCTTTCATGCGAGCGACCTGAGGAGCATTGGTTATGATGCACGAATCTTAGGGCACATCCCCCTGCCATCTCAGCATGGAGAATCGTTCGGTCCGGTCGTTCATACCGTGAACGAGCCCCCATCACCTATTTGTCTTGTCTTGAACGCGTCCATGCACCCCCAAATTCCCCTCCCCCACTCTCTCTTCCACCTATTAATGTTTTGTACAATCAAATCCCACTGAAATAATAGTAACAAATTCACACCACAACACTATGATCTCGACTAACGTATATCTCTCAACATGCGAATATTGTTGGAAATATGCCATAGAAGCAATCTGTGATGATTATTTTTCGAGTCAATTACATCACAAGTGCCTGCACTTGGCATGAAAAGTCAGTTTGTTGCTAAAACGTGTGGCATACATTGAACCGGTGACAAAACTTGGTTTGGACGTACATCTACACCGCTAATCACATTTGTGTACACACAAGGTGCTGACAGGGCATGCCAGCGTGGCGGGGGGACCCACTGTCACTGGCTGGATGGCACGGTGAGGTCTTGTGCCATGGTTTTTTGCAAAAAAAAAATCTGAAATTTTATTTTCTCATGAAAAAGACCTCGAATTTGTTTTTTCTTTAAAAAACCACAGAACGTCAAACAACAAACAAACATGAAAAAACTTGCGTTGTTGCCGTTGGAACCCACGAACTCATGCTTCCGGTCCAGTAAGGCTAGCCAACGGACCAACTACCAATTGACATCATATCAGATAGCGGCCCAGTTCTTTTAGCCAATTCTCTTAGAATCTTGAGAATCGAGGCTTGCCCCAGCTTCTCCCAGAATTTTGAACCCATATACTCTCTCCGTCCCAAAATAAGTGTCTGAACTTTAGTACAACTTTGTACTAATGTTAGTACAAAGTTGTGACACTTATTTTGGGCGGGAGGAGTATTTTTTACAATCTTACCTAGTTAGGATGTAAACAACTAGGATTATCAAAAAAATATGGATGCAAGATTCTGGGAGTAGCTGGGTGGAGGGTCGATTCTTAAGATTCTGGGAGAATCGGCCGAAAGAACTGGGCCAGCAAGTCCTAATGGCCTAGAACCAACCACACACTAAGCTTTAATGGGTTGCAGTAACCGCCGCCTATTTTTCACATGTTTATTTTTTACATTTCTTAGAATTTGTTTTTTCTTTAAAAAACCACAGAACGTCAAACAACAAACAAACATGGAAAAACTTGCGTTGTTGCCGTTCGAACCCACGAACTCATGCTACCGGTCCAATAAGGCTAGCCAACAGACCAACTACCAGTTGACATCATATCAGATAGCGGCCCAGTTCTTTTGGCCGATTCTCTTAGAATCTTGAGAATCGAGGCTTGCTCCAGCTTCTCCCAGAATTTTGAACCCATATACTCTCTCCGTCTCAAAATAAGTGTCTGAACTTTAGTACAACTTTGTACTAATGTTAGTACAAAGTTGTGACACTTATTTTGGGACAGGAGGAGTATTTTTTACAATCTTACCTAGTTAGGATGTAAAAAACTAGGATTATCAAAAAAATATGGATGCAAGATTCTGGGAGTAGCTGGGTGGAGGGTAGATTCTCAAGATTCTGGGAGAATCGGCCGAAAGAACTGGGCCAGCAAGTCCTAATGGCCTAGAACCAACCACACATGTAAGCTTTAATGGGTTGCAGTAACCGCCGCCTATTTTTCACATGTTTATTTTTTACATTTCTTAGAATTCTATAAAAAATCATGTAATTCTAAAAATATGTTCATGTAAATTATAAATATACTTATAATTTAGTTAAAATAAGTATATTATAATTTAAAATAATAAGTCATATACATACAAAAAAATATTTATAAATATTCACATATTATTTCAATATATGTAAATTAAAATTAATATACATACAAATAAAGTATTCTTATTTAAACAATCTACATGTAATCCTAAAAATATTCATATATTATTTGGCAATGTTTACAGAACTAAGATAATGTTAGTGAATTATAATTTATTATTATGTATTCATCAAAATATTCATGTATTAATGAATATTAGGGTATATTCATGCATTCACAAAAACAACATGTATTTCCCTTACAAGAAATATTATTATTTAAAATAATTTTCAAGTAATTCTAGAAAATATTAATTTATTATTTGGAAAAGAATATTTACATAGCTAAATAATAATTATGAATTAAAATAGTAGGGTTTTTTGGGTACGAATTTAACAAACTATCATGTTAAAAATTGGTCGAGGTGGCTTTAGCTCATTTAAGCCTCATGTGCGTGTTCGCCTATAGGCCATTACATATAGCTATCCTATGCATACAATCAGCTTGACTTCGTGGGGTGGCTAGCGTTGCTGTCTTTTAGCGATAGTTTGTTCGTTCGAACTAGCGTGGCTGGCATTCTTTTTAGCTGCATGTAGATTTCTGCTTCTACTGTTTCTTGACGGGTGGGCCCCAACTGTCATAGAAACCAACCTTAAGAGCTTTCTTTAAGAAAGGAAAATTCAAGGGGATTTTCGTGGCAAAAAAATAATACCAGGGTTTTTTCTTTGCAAAAAAAAAGCAGGCCACACGCCCTCACCAACGTTTCCGGTCACTGACTGTGGGTCCCACGCTATGCGGGTGCGCCTAGTCACCAATGTGTTTGTATACAAACACGATTTGCACCGTATATGCACGCCCAAGCCAAGTTCTTTCATCAGTTCAATGTGTGCCGCAAGTTTTAGCACCAAACTGACTTTTCTCGCCAAGTTCAGCCACCTTTTGTGTAATTGACTCTTATATTTACAATGTATTCATTAAGTTATCCTATATACATAAGAAGTTGATCCCCACTATCCTATTTATCTCAACATGCACACATGCCACCTCACCAAAGACCCACCACTACATGCATGATAAAAGCTTTTCATTATTAGTTGATCTCATGCACACCTTTCACCTAACCACACATGCCACCTCATGAAAGGTCCACTCAATATGCATGAAAAAGGTTTTTCATTACCTTATGCCATTTATGTTCAAAATATTTTCTGACTACACAATAATTATATGTAATATTTATTTTTATCTTTAGTTCATATATTATTAATTCAATAATGTAAGCTTCATACAATCAAATCACTGAAATATATTGCAATCAATTTCCGCAGCAACGCGTCGGGCATTCTCTAGTTTATATAGTCCTTGAACAATATCACCGACATATATCGACAAGTATATGTGACTTGTTTGTGAAACTATGTTTGTGTGACCTTGACACTTTTTTAGCCTCACTCATGTATATTAATTTTAATTTACACATATTGTTAAAAAAGATGTGGCATTGGCAAAAGCTGATACACACGTAGGTCAGAACATTCTTGCTGATATGATTTTGTTACAGTTGAGCATTGAGTTGGTAGAAAAGGTCTCAAAAGGATCTACATGTCATGATCGATAAATGTTTTCAGCTTATTATGATATGACATTTTTATATGTTTTGTGCTTTGAAGCCTCGCAAAAACATAAAGAAAGAGACAAGGTGACCTGAGCATACTTATGGAAGGCGGCGGCTAGGCTTTGCAATATGGAACATTGAAGAACACATCTTGAGATTGATTGAAGAACACATCTTGAGATTGATTGATTGCAATATGTCTTACAATGGATGCCTTGTGCGATTGACGATTACAAGTATGAATGGGATGGATGAGCACTATGGTGGTGGTGGAGATGGCTATGGAGATGGCGGCGGCTAGGTTTGCGGATGAGGATGATGATGATGATGAAAAGGTTCTGGCTTTTGTGCTCGTCTCTCTGTTGACATTTCGACGGGTCCCTTTCACCAAAGTTGCTTAGGTGGACGATCTGCCTCAGAATTCATGCCATACGGGCCATCATACGGGCGCTATGGAACGCCGACTTTTGTGCTATCTTCGCGCAGACGCCTCCTGTTGATTCCTTCTTCCTCCATTCTCCTTCCATTCCATTTCGACACGTGACTTCTTCCCTTTTTAGCCCATTTCCTGTGGAAACACATCAAAGAGATGGTTTGTGTAATCCTTTGCATTTATTAGTCATTTGTACCAATATCGGAGCGGATATCTCTTTTTAATTGAAATATCTCGATTTCAACAAAGGTGAAATGAGTGTAAAAATATCACCCATCAGGAAGCCATGGAGAAGCTATGAGCTATGTACAAGACGACTAGGAAACAGGGTGCGAGAAGCAAGAGGAGGAGCTGCCGGCTCGCTACAGGATCCAAACGTCCGACGGCACACCAGACTTCCTACATGAAGCAGAACCTCTAGCCAAAAAGACCGCAACCGAGGAACTCTACAAAGGGCGGACAACCAATAGCACAACGGACGTCCGACACACTCCAATGCCCGAACGACCGGCCATCTCCGCAAATCCGATCATCGGAGTGCAGAAGCAAAACATTGGAATTCCGACGACCACCAGACACCCGGTCCTCCCCAAGCCCTTGGACGACCATCGTCCTCGGAAAACCCGACGCTATTCGTCCAGGGCCAAATCGTCGAAAGTCCGGAGCCCTCCGGACAGCCAACAATCGTCAGACGTCCAACACTGCATGTGCACAGACACTCAGGTTTTGACCCATGTATCCCCCTCTCTACCCCTAGAATATAAACACCCCTTCACTTGGACGAACTAGGGTTAGCAAATCATATTATGAGATCTTGAGATATTTTCTCCTATCTACCCATCAAGGCCTCCATGTGAGAAGATCCTTTAGGATTCAAGGCCAGTCTAAGGGAAGATTCATCTTGGATACAAGGCCCGTCTCTCCTTGAGATTGGGATGAACTAGCTACTTATTTGTCCTACGTTTGTTGGATTTGGATCTTGGATCTTCATATGTGTATGTGGATTTAGTGGATGCGTGATTGGATCTTTGTCCTGAGTGTTTCCTCTTTGTGTTTTTCCCCTTGATTTCTCCTTTCCCCTCCTCCAACAGTGAAAAGATCACTAGCAAGGGCTTGGCCCCATAACACTTATACAGATAAGTTTCCCCGTGCCACTTAGACCGTCGAGAAAATTTGGCTCCTATTATTGACCATGTGATCCTATGTTTCATCAAATCCAGCATGTTGCTCGATGTTCAAAGATGTAAACATATCAAGAGGCTCGTAGTCAACACCGAATGACAGCTCCTTCCATACCTCTCTCAAGTGGTCGCTAGAACAATCACCATCTATTTCCATCACCTCTGGAAGGCCATAAGTTTTGATATCCTTCCCCATCTAGTGAGCAATATGTTGGATGTATCTAAGCACCATCAGTTTCCCAATGTGGTCTGGTTCGGATGGCTACGACAGCAATCCTCGAGCATTGACTCTAGACGTTTCACCCAACATTCTCTGATGTTAATCGCCTCGCGGAACACTAAAATAGTCGCAAAAAGCCTTCTTAGAGAACAAGGCATCTGGAAAGTAGCAACCTCAGTGAGGCAATATCCATCAAGGGAATTGTCTAAAGGTCAAGGAGAGCTTTCCATGTACAATTTTCAAATCGTCATATTAAGGCACACCTCTAACATGACTAGGAGGACTCTCAAGAAGTATCTCTCACCTTCAGCTAGGTTGGCATACAGAATTTCTACCAACTTGTCCCCTTTGCTTTCTTCTTTGACGCCTTTTTATTCTTAATCCACCGGAAGAATTCTAGGAACTCTTTGTACAAGAATTTCTTCGCGTAAGGATCCTTCCAGTTCATCCAAATATATTCTGCGAGCATGGTTCTGGAAGAAGATAGCTTTCTGATGACATCCTCTGGATTATCAGTCGCTTGCAACTAGAAAACGGCTAAGAAAATCTGTGCCCTAGCGGGGGTCATCGGAGAACATGGGTGCGCGCAGCACCAGAGTGGATGAAGACGGCGTCGCCAAGGCCGGCCGAGTGCTGGTTTGGGAATGGGAGCTTGGGGAAGACAAGAATAGGACGGCTCATGAGAGCCAGTGTAGATGCGAACCCTCATGACAGGGTAGAAGAACTCACCGTCGCCGGATCTTGGACAGGGGCGGCCTCCCCTGGTCATCCTCCATAGCCATAGGACAGAGAGATCGATGGACTTTTTTGTACGCGAGTGATCCATGGACTTGAAGAGAGGAGGTGCGGTGACTTTGTACATCGGTACATTATGGACCACCTGTAGACGTGTTCACCTCTGTATTCTAAAACGTATATGTAGCAAAAAGTTAACTGGCACAGATCCCAAGCTAAGTTGTACCACTCAGATTTCTAAAGCATCTGCGCTTGGGAGTCATTTCGTCGCTCTCCCAACAATTGCTAGTAAAAGTTCAAATGCAATTTGCCAAACCAAAATACTCAGCAACAATTAACTGCCGGAGTATATATTCCTCTTATCGCAGAACTGTATTTTCACACATCAGACATTATTTCTTGGGACAATCTTGAACATATGTAAGCCAATTTGACTAGCTAGGCTGGAAATTTAAGGAGCGAGTAAAGGAGGACGAGGGGACTAGCTAGTCATGGGCGCTCATGGCCACTAGCATGTCTTGTAAAGACGAGGATGTGTTACACTTTCTCTTGCACTCATCCATGGTGCGGTAGAAGACACTATTTACCAAACAATGGAAGCAACCACCGTCCCCACAATTGTTAGGACCTACATCAACACATAGCCCGTGCGGTATAACGATCTTCTTGCTATCCGTGTCAGCCATGATTCGGCCTGTACAATATGGAATAATAACGAACAAACAATCATCGTTATGCAATTATTTTAGACAAATATAAATAAAGGACGCAACAGATTAGACAAGAAGCAAAATAGAAAGGCATTCACTAGCTATACAAAATGGACAAGTGAAGAAAATTAAGCGTTGTGCAGATACAGAAGTATTGGTGTGCTAGCTGCCTTACATTGAGCAACAGTAGCAGAGCATACGAGATGTAGACAGACTAGGGCTGCTATTGCAAGGATGCGAATCGTGTACTTGTCCATGCCCCACCTGATGCAACACTAGCTGGGCGGGCACTCGATCACTTTGGTTGACGATGAGAAATGTTTGGCTACCAATATATAGAGAGGGATTGAGAGAAGAGAGAACTGGTCATCCATATCCCGTGTAAACATCAATCAATAAAATTGGAATTATTTAATATCATCCCATAATATGAACCCTCATTAAATTCATAAATCAAGTAAGATCAATTTTCTCCTTTTTTTAGACACGTTCCGAAATTTTGGTGGCAGAATAGGTACGCGGGTTGGATCCGGCTTGCCTGCTCCCTCTCCATGCTCCCATCTGTGCTCCCACTTCATCCTACGGCTGTTCTTTTCCCTTTTTCTTTTCTAATCTAATCATCTCCCCCCCTGATTTTCAGGGGGTGGGGCCGGGCCTTATTTTCTTCCAATCAAATCAAGCCACGTATGCGGGAGCACGGATGGGAGCATGGGAAGGCAGCAGGCAAGTCTCGTCCACGCGGGTTAGGAGTGTCGGATATATCCCCTGTGTCTATGTTTGTATATTTTTGAATTGTAATTAATTCTCCAATATTTATTGCCTTGTATGGTCTAGTACCTTTTGCAATTTTTTCTTTTGAGAAAACGGTGTACTAATTTTAGCAATAGCATTAACTAGGCCTAGTTTTTTAATGAGAGATTTATATTAGGATAACAATATCCCCGCAAAAAAAATATTAGGACCACAATATACACGTGACGTTCGAACGGTTTATCCAATCCACCTAGGGGGGACAAGCGAACATTTTGTTTTTTTTAGGGAAAGCCTGCTGGCACTTCTCTATCTTCTCTATCTTTATATCTATATCTGTATTTATATCTATATCTATCTATATCTATATCTATATACTACCTAAAAGAAACGTAAGGTTGCCTCTCCCGTCTCATGTTTTCTCCGACCTCCCATTCGTACTTTTCAATCCCGATTTTCCTTGCCCACCTGATTTTTCTCACATCGCTTTTCTTCTGCGCTTTAATTGCTTTATTCATTGACATACCAAATAAATTAATATACAACGCAATCAATATTAGCAATAACTGGCAATCGGCAATCAGCGGCTAAATCTTATGGCAAGTGGCAATCACCGGCTAAATCTTTAGCAAGTAGCAATCATATAAAGAATACATGGTAATTAGCGATCAGCAGCTAAATCTTTTTTTTAGAAAAGGGGGGGCTCCCCGGCCTCTGCATCAGAACGATGCATACGGCCACCTTTAATACAAGCAAAAAGGTTCAACAAGGTTTTAAAGTCTCGAAACAAGTAAAGAAAAGCTCACAAAGAGCCAATAAAAAAGGCCAAAAAAGGCCACAACCGGCTGACACAACAAAGGTAGGAAAACTAATTGCTTATCCTATTACATGACCGCCATTCAAACCGGTTGAAGATATCCCGTGCTACCATCTCCCACCGGATAGATCAAGTAACCAAATGCTCCCTAGCCTCCGTCGGAGTGAGTAGCGACCACATACGGATCATCACAGTGGCCCGGAAGATAACCAGCAAAAAATGAATGTTTGATGTTGTGTTAAAGACCAAATCATTTCTACAGTTCCAGACTGCCCACAATAAAGCACATACTCCTAAGCGAATGTGGCTCGCTGTTTTGGACTCTATCCCGTGAAGCCACGTTCCAAATAAAGAACTGACAGAACTCAGAGGAGTAATGTTAATAGCTATGTGCACCGTCCGCCATAGAACCTTAGCCAACAGGCAATCCAGAAAGAGGTGTTTGATAGTTTCATCCCGATCACATAAGCTACACCTAGTAGGTCCTGTCCAGTTACGCTTTGCCAGATTGTCCTTAGTTAAGATGACTTGTTTATGTACAAACCACATAAACACTTTAATTTTCAACGGAACCTTGACTTTCCAAACATATTTGGAACTAGGAATGGAGCTAGAATTGATAACATCAAGATACATTGATTTAACTGTAAACTCCTGATACGTCTCCAACGTATCTATAATTTTTGATTGCTTCATGCTATATTATATTCTGTTTTGGATGATTAATGGGCTTTGTTATACACTTTTATATTATTTTTGGGACTAACCTATTAACCGGAGGCCCATCCCAAATTGCTGTTTTTTTGCCTCTTTCAGAGTTTCGCAGAAAAAGAATATCAAACAGAATCCAAACAGAATGAAACCGTCGGGAACGTGATTTTCGGAACAAACGTGATCCAGAGGACTTGGAGTCCACGTCAAGACATCAACCAGGAGAGCACGAGGCAGGGGCGCGCCTACCCCCCTGGGCGCGCCCTCCACCCTCGTGGGGCCCACGTTGCTCCACCGACGTACTTCTTCCTCCTATATATACCTACGTACCCCCAAACCAACAGAAGCATCCACGAAAACCTAATTCCACCGCCGCAACCTTCTGTACCCGTGAGATCCCATCTTGGGGCCTTTTCCGGCGTCCTGCCGGAGGGGGCATTGATCACGGAGGGCTTCTACATCAACACCATAGCCTCTCCGATGATGTGTGAGTAGTTTACCTCAGACATTCGGGTCCATAGTTATTAGCTAGATGGCTTCTTCTCTCTTTTTGGATCTCAATACAAAGTTCTCCCCGATTCTCGTGGAGATCTATTCGATGTAATCTTCTTTTGCCGTGTGTTTGTTGAGACCGATGAATTGTGGGTTTATGATCAAGTTTATCTATGAAAAATATTTGAATCTCCTCTGAATTCTTTTATGTATGATTGGTTATATTTGCAAGTCTCTTCGAATTATCAGTTTGGTTTGGCCTACTAGATTGATCTTTCTTGCAATGGGAGAAGTGCTTAGCTTTGGGTTCAATCTTGCGGTGTCCTTTCCCAGTGACAGCAGGGGCAGCAAGGCACGTATTGTATTGTTGTTGGGGAACGTAGTAATTTCAAAAAAAATCCTACGCAGACGCAAGATCATGGTGATGCATAGCAATGAGAGGGGAGAGTGTTGTCCACGTACCCTCGTAGACCGAAAGCGGAAGCGTTAGCACAACGCGGTTGATGTAGTCGTACGTCTTCACGATCCGTCCGATCAAGTACCGAACGCACGGCACCTCCGAGTTCAGCACACGTTTAGCCCGATGACGTCCCTCGAACTCCGATCCAACCGAGTGTTGAGGGAGAGTTTTGTCAGCGCAACGGCGTGGTGACGATGATGATGTTCTGCCGACGCAGGGCTTCGCCTAAGCACCGCTACGATATTATCGAGGTGGACTATGGTGGAGGGGGGCACCACACACGGCTAAAAGATCAATGATCAATTGTTGTGTCTCCAAGGGGTGCCCCCCTCCCCGTATATAAAGGAGTGGAGGAGGGGGAGGGCCGACCCTCTCGATGGCGCGCCCTAGGAGGAGTCCTACTCCTGGGAATAGGATCCCCCCCCTCTTCCACTGGTAGAAAAAAGCCCTTTAGTCCCGGTTCGCAACAGCCTTTAGTCCCGGCTGTGCAACCGGGACTAAATATGCGCGACTAAAGACCCCCCCCCTTTAGTCGCGCCTCTTACGGACCGCGACTAAAGGCTTTAGTCCCGGTTCTTGTGGCTGACCGGGACTAAAGGCCCGTCCACGTGGGCGCCCGTGGTCCGTCGGGGCGGAGGACCTTTAGTCCCGGTTCTCGTGGCCAACCGGGACTAAAGGGCTCCTCCGCAGGTTTAGGGTTTTAGCCCCCCTAAACCTGGTTTCTTTTTAGTTTGGAGTGTTTTATTTCTTTTATATTATATTTTGTGTTTTATTTTAATTTTGATAAAGTTTCAGTACACATATTTTACGCTACTATATACATGCATATGAAATTTCAAACAAGAAGAATTCATGAGGAATATATAATATATATTCAATCTCGGGTGACCATATACAACTTCGAACAAGTTTCCATACACAATTAGGATGGATGACCATATACAACTTCGTACAAGTTTCAATCTCGGGTATGCATATAAATTTCTTCGTCCTCGGTATAGTGTTCTCCTTTAGGATTGATGACTTCCCTCATGAAAAATCCTGCTAATTCTTCTTGAATTGGTCGGAAGCGAGCTTCTGGACTAAGCCTCCTCCGCAAGTTATCCGTCGGGTTCCGCACGCTATCTGATGCCTTCCGCTCAGTGGTGTGTCTCCGGATGTTCTCACAAACATAGTATCCACATAGATTGGTCCCCGGTGGCTGCTTATCCACATTAACTAACCTTCTGAAATCTAGCTCATGTTTGAATTCACCGACAATTTCTTCTGAGAACCGTCTCCAAACCCTACAGGGCAAAGAAAATTAAATGAATAAGGGAGTTATTAGTTACTTGATATTAGGAAATGAACGAAAGAGACCGATCGATATAGAGCTCAAATGATTGAAAATAATTACTTTTGCAGCATTTTTCTCATGTCGGCCCAACGCTTTGGATCCGAATCCATAGAGTCCATGATTAGAACTCTAGAGGTGTGAAGTTCAATATTTAGCAGAATCCAGTGGAACCTGCTGACACGTTACATGCACAGTCATGCATAACTCATCGATTAGACATACCATGCATGGAGTAAACAAAAGAGAATGGGCACAAGAGAGAAACACTCACCCAAAATGGTAAGGAAATAGAATATGACTTTTGAGTTGATGCTTTCTAAGAAACTTGTACAGGTCTTTCTCCACGTCTTCGGGGTGATGTTGTAACACATGTCCATTAACGATATGTGGGTCAATGAACCCAACATCATGGATGTTTCTTATTTTGCATTCCCAAATCTTCAATCTGCATAATAGCGTACGCAACAATATAGTTAGGACAATATATATATATATATATATAGTGCAGGCAATGAAGAACGAGATGAGGTAGAAATAAATCACTTACAGAACGTAGCAACTCAGCACAGATTTGTCGAGGTCGCGCAGATTGAACAGCTGGAACAATTCACTCATATGAACTTCTACAGAGTACCGTTTGGTGTGATGCTCATCTGTAACATCCGCATAAACATATTCTTTGTCGGCCCATGTTATGAATTGCTTGTACCAACGTAGCAGATTTCGCATTTGTGGTGGTAGACTCTTTTCCCGCGCAGGCTCGACGAGAGGCCCATTCCGCACATATTGTAATGCTATCTCACATACTGGCGCATCCTCAAGGCCTAAGAAGGCATGAAGAGTCAAACCCATCTCGGACGCTTGTTTCATGGCACCCGCTACAGTCAATCCAAGTGCTGCCGCAGCTGCTATGATCTCGGGGTCCTCTTCCGGACCGGCTTTCACTAGAGCGGGGGGATCGATTTTTTCTTCTGCATCCCGAGCTGGTCAACTTGTTTCCCGCTTTTTTTACTTTCTTCTTTCTCCTCCTTCAATATTTTTGCTTGCCTACGAAGTTCATGTCCATAGTCGTCAGGCATATTCAGCTCGGCTTGGGACGGTGTCGTCAAAAAGTCCTTAGCCCACTTCTTTTGCTTCTCAGTGAATACTTGCTTGGGCTCAGGCTCTTTTTTCGCCTTCATATCCGCCTTCCATTTCTCATAATCAGCAGACGCGGCCAATTTGGTTTCAGCTTCACTAAGTTCCCCAGGCCTTGGGAGGAGAGGCTTCAGTGATGGCTCCGGTACCCTTGTGGTCTTAGGTACATAAGGGTCCGGGTTAATAGTCCAGGAGCGGGTTTCCTTGCTGTCCGCCTGCTTCTGCTTCTTCGCCGGAGGTGGATTGGGGGGCGTCGTACCCGCCGGAGGAGGATTGGGGGGCGTCGTACCCGCCGGAGGTTGTGGATCGGGGGACGGCGTCGAATGGCGTGAAGGAGGTGTAGGTGAACCGCCACGACCACCACCACCGCCACCACCGCCACCACCATCGGAGGGGGTGGACTTGCTAGCCTTGGCGCCTCGCCTGGAAACACTATGTACTTCTTTTTCCATAGAATGAACTGGCGCTTGACATCTCCAAGTCTTCTCTCCCCTTCGGGTGTAGGTTTGTCAATCTCCAGGTCCTCAAACCCTTGGACTATGTCTTCCACCGTGACACGAGCATAGCCATATGCAATGGGGTTGTTGTGGTGGAGTGCTCCAGGTGTACAGGGTAAAGCACTGCCGCTAGCTACCTTCGTGGAAACGTTCCCCACGGGATAATGCAGATCACATTCTTTCATCTCCTTTACATCATCCACGGGGTAGTGAGGCTCCGGTGTACGAATCTCGATCATCGGTGCACTAGCACCAGGCGGGGCATCCGTGGAAGCCACGCTGCTTATCCGCTGCTGGCTTCCGCGATCCGCTTCATGATCTTCATGCGGCCCTGCAGCCGATTTTTCTTTCACTAGTTCATGCACGGTCTGCTTCAACTCATGGAGTTCCGATGCAAACTTCGTCATAAGATCTGCATCCCGGTCCGTCTTTCTCTTACGGCTTCTGTAACAGTACGGGTCATTGTCCTGGGAAAACCCTACTTTCCACGGAACTTTGCCTTTGCCTCGTACACGTCCTCCGTGTTCATCATTCCCGAGGGCTATTGTCAGTGCGTCTTTCTCTCTGTTGAACTTGATCAAGCCCTCTTGAGCTTGGGTCATTGCGTCAATAAGGGCTTGGGTGGGAGCAAACTGTCTCAGCCGGTGAACGCACACCCCTGTCTCCGGGTCTAGCGATCCCCCATGCCCGTACCACCAGCTTTTGGCCCTTGGGTCCCATCCCTCTGTACCTAGAGGGATTCCTCGCACCCTCAGGTCCTCCTCCATCTTCTGCCACCTAGGCTCCGAAAGG
This sequence comes from Aegilops tauschii subsp. strangulata, assembly GCF_002575655.3. Classification (NCBI taxonomy): domain Eukaryota; kingdom Viridiplantae; phylum Streptophyta; class Magnoliopsida; order Poales; family Poaceae; genus Aegilops; species Aegilops tauschii. The sequence continues at coordinate 2,893,419 of NC_053040.3, read as the reverse complement.
CGGTATCCTCCTGGCCCCATAATATGATGGAACTTTTTCTTACTCGCATTATCCTTATTTTTTTTGATATTTCCTTGAAATGCTCCGATTGCTTTTGCCTCACAAATTCTGGCCAATCATCTTTCAGTTTCTCATGTTGTCCATTGAAATCCGGAGTCTTGCCCTTGTTGACATAGTCACGGGTTAAATTTTTCTTGAAGTTCCGGAATGCTTCGCCCATCTTCTGAAGAGCGAACTCTTTAACTAGCCTCCTCCTCTGACGTCCACCCGAAACCTCGTTACCGAATTCATCGACTTTGTTGTATTCCGGAGGTAGAATGAAATGTTCCATAAGCTTTCTCCAGCAATCCTTTTTCGTTCTCTTGTCGACAAAACTGAAACCAAGACGTGCCTTCTTTGGCTCCTTCCATTCCTGGACGGTGATCGGGACGTTGTCTCTAACAACGACTCCGCATTGGTTGATAAACTTTGAGGTGTGCTGTAGGGGCTTTCCGGTTTCACTGACAAACTCAATGGCATATGTTTCTCCTGTTTTCATCGCCTTGGATTTGCCACGCTTTGTCGTACTCGATCCGGAGGGCTAAAAAAAGAAAGAGAGTCGCGCGCGTTAATACATATGTATTCACATTTCAGTAAGTTTGTATCACGAGAGGCTCAATGTATATATATACCTCGCCGGAGGTGGTTGCTACTTGCAATTCGAGATCGTCGTTTGTTGATGGTTGACCTCCGTCGACAATGTCCGTTCCTTCACCTTCTTGATCATCGAAAATCTCTGTTCCACAGTCAAGGTTCAGAAAAGAAGAGACTACATCCTCTTCTTGCTCATATTCTGAGCCCGGCACATAAGGAATCTCGTTGTTGATGATGCCCATTAAATAACGTTCAGCCTCCGGATCCCTAAGCGGCTCGGCTCTATCGTCCGTCATATGTCACTCCTGCATGTAGTAAAAATTCTTTAAGTATAAAGGAATTAAAAAATAAGATTAAGGGGACATAGAGGAGGAGGAATTAAAAAATAAGATTATTGAGCACTGCCAAGTATTTTGTTTTGTTTTCTTTGTTTTTCTTTTTGGTTTTCATTTGGTTTCTTTCATCTTCCTTTTTTCTTCTTTTTTTCTTCTTCTTCCTTTCTTCTTCCTCTTTCTTCTTTCTTTGTTCTTCTTCCTTTTTCTTTCTTCTTTCTTTCTTCTTCTTCCTTTCTTCTTCCTTTCTTCTTCTTTTTTTCTTCTTCCTTTTTTTCTTCTTCCTTTTTTTTCTTCTTCCTTTTTTTCTCTTCTTTCTTTTGGTTTTCATTTGGTTTTCTTTCTTCTTTCTTTTTGGTTTTCATTTGGTTTCTTTTGTTTTTTTTTCTTTTTTTTCTTCTTCCTTTTTCTTTCTTCTTCCTTTTTTCTTCTTCCTTTTTCTTTCTTCTTTTTCTTCTTCTTTCTTTTCTTCTTTTTTCATTTGGTTTCTTTCTTCTTTCTTTCTTCTTCTTCCTTTTTCTTTCTTCTTGCTTTCTTCTTCCTTTCTTCTTCTTTTTTTCTTCTTCCTTTTTCTTTCTTCTTTCTTTTGGTTTTCATTTTTTTTCTTCTTCCTTTTTCTTTCTTCTTTTTTTCTTCTTCCTTTTTCTTTCTTCTTTCTTTCTTCTTTCTTTTTTTCTTCTTCCTTTTTTTCTCTTCTTCCTTTTTTTCTTCTTCCTTTTTTCTTCTTCCTTTTTTCTTCTTCCTTTTTTTTTCTTCTTCCTTTTTTTTCTTCTTTCTTTTGGTTTTGTTTTGTTTTCACTTTTTTCTTCTTCCTTTTTCTTTCTTCTTTCTTTTTTTCTTCTTCCTTTTTTTCTTCTTCCTTTTTTCTTCTTCCTTTTTTTCTTCTTCCTTTTTTCTTTTTCCTTTTTTTTCTTCTTCCTTTTTTTCTTCTTTCTTTTGGTTTTGTTTTCTTTTCTCTTTTTTCTTCTTCCTTTTTCTTTCTTCTTCCTTTTTTCTTCTTCCTTTTTCAATCTTCTTTCTTTCTTCTTTCTTTTTGGTTTCTTTTGGCAGGGCAGCGGGCGGCGGGCGGCGGGCAGGGGCAGCGGGCGGGTGGCACGGCACGGGCGGCGGCAGCGCTCACTGGGGACGGGGGCGGCGGCGCGCAGGGCGTCGGGCGGCGGGCGGCGGGTGGCGGGCAAGGGCAGGGGCTGCGGCGGGCAAGGGTAGGGGCACGCTGCGGCGGCGGCGGAGCGCTAAGGGCAGGGCACGGGCGGCGGCGGCGCTCACTGGGGACGGGGGCGTCGGCGCGCAGGGCGTCGGCGTCGGCGTCGGGGCAGGGCTTCGGCGTCGGCGTCGGCGTCGGGGCAGGGCTTCGGCGTCGGGGCAGGGCTTCGGCGTCGAGAGAGGAGAATGGGAAGTGGCGGAAACTGCTAAGTGCAGTATATATACACATACCTTTAGTCCCGGTTGGGGAGGCGGACCGCGACTAAAGGTACCCTTTAGTCGCGGTTGGCCACACCAACCGCGACTAAAGGGTACCTTTAGTCGCGGTCCGCCTCCCCAACCGGGACTAAAGGGTTTTGGCGCCGCTTTCGTTCCCGCGCAGAAAGAGCCTTTAGTCGCGGTTGGGGACAACAACCGCGACTAAAGGGTACCCTTTAGTCCCGGTCCGCCTCCCCAACCGGGACTAAAGGCATTGTGCTGCTACGCCCGCGTCGAAAGTTTAGTCCCACCTCGCTAGTTGAGAGGGGCGCGCAGTGGTTTATAATCCCCACTGCCGCTCCCCTCTTGAGCTCCTCTCCATTGCAGGCTTACGGGCCTAATTGTCACTGCTATACCTGATGGGCCTACTAGGCCTTCTGCGGGCCTGAATCCTGGCCCGTCGATGGGTTTCTAGTCGTATTCAGGCCGTGGTCGCCCAGTAGGTGGCATATTTTTTATTTTTTGCCTGTTTTTTGTTTTCTTTTTTGCTTTATTTATTTTGTTTTGTTTCTACTTACAACAAAAAACTTATTTATTTTATTTTATTTTGTTTCTAATTACTTATTTATTTTACTTTATGATAATTATTTTTGCTATTAAAGTTTCTAACAAAAAAAGTTCTTTATGAAAATTCTTTTACCTTTCAATGATTTTGAACAGAAAATACTTCGATAATTTTAGTTGAATCATTTTATATAATTTTAGTTTCAAAAATACTAGAGGTTGCTTATAATGTTTTGAACAGAAAATACTTTGATAATTTTAGTTTCATAAATTTTATTTATGTTATTAAAATTTATTTTATTTTGTTTGTACTTATATATTTTATTAAAGTTTATATTATTTTGTTTCTAATTCATTTTAAAATCTTAAAAATACAATTATATATCAAAAAAATCAGAAAATAAAACTAATTCATTTTAAAATCTTAAAAATACAAATAATATATCAAAAAATCAGAAAAATAAAACTAATTCATTTTAAAATCTTAAAAATACAATTATATATCAAAAAATCAGAAAAATAAAACTAATTCATTTTAAAATCCCTTGAAGGTTTGACAAAAGGTTTGATACATCATTCAGTTCATCGACCAAATACAAAGTTTGGTACAATAAATTATTACACATCAATTCTTCCCTTGTGTCCCTGCTTGCTTACGATTGTGCCGTATCCATGGAGCATCCTCATCATTTAACTTAATGCTTGGGTCAGTGTTCACTTTGAAGGGCGGAATTTCACCAAACATATTATAATCTTCTGACATGTCTGTCTTGTCCTCCACTCCCACGATGTTTCTTTTCCCTGAAAGAACAATGTGGCGCTTTGGATCATCGCATGATGTACTGATCGTTTTCTTATCTTTCCGTTTCCTCGGTTTGCTACTCATGTCCTTCAAATAAAAAACCTGAGCGACATCTTTGGCAAGGACGAATGGTTCGTCAAGGTAACCAAGATTGTTGAAATCCACCATTGTCATTCCGTATTGGTCGTCCACCTTTACCACACCTCCTGTTAGCTTGAACCATTTGCACCGGAACAAAGGGACCTTAAAGGAGGGTCCATAGTCAAGTTCCCATATCTCCTCTATGTAACCATAATATGTGACCTTTCGCCCATTCTCGGTTGCTGCATCAAAGCGGACACCACTGTTTTGGTTGGTGCTCTTTTTATCTTGGGCGATGGTGTAAAATGTATTCCCATTTATCTCGTACCCTTGGAAAATCGTTATAGTCGAAGATGGTTTCTTGGCCAACATGTACAGCTGATCTCCAACATCATTGTCATTCATTAAATGTTTTCGCAACCAACTACCGAAAGTCTCCATGTGGGCCTTTCTAATCCAGGATTCAGGCTTCCCCGGGTTGTCCGAGCGTAAAATATTCTTGTGTTGCTCGAAGTATGGAGCCACAAAGCTGGAATTTTGCAGAACTGTGTGGTGTGCTTCAGTCATAGAATGACCGTCCATACATATCGTGGATTTCCTTCCGATCTTGCCTTTTCCACTTAGTCTCCCCTCGTGCCGCGATTGAGGAATACCAATCGGCTTAAGGTCAGGAACATAGTCAATACAGAACTCAATTACCTCCTCATTTCCATAGCCCTTGACGATGCTTCCTTCTGGCCTAGCACGGTTACGAACATATTTCTTTAATACTCCCATGAACCTCTCAAAGGGGAACATATTTTGTAGAAATACAGGACCGAGAATGGAAATCTCTTCGACTAGGTGGAGCAGGAGGTGCGTCATAATATCGAAGAAGGATGGTGGGAACACCAACTCGAAACTGACAAGGCATTGGACCACATCGTTCTGTAACCGTGGTAGATCTTCTGGATTGATTACCTTCTGAGAGATTGCATTGAGGAATGCACATAGCTTCACAATGGCTACTCGAACATTTTCTGGTAGGAGCCCCCTCAAAGCAATCAGAAGCAATTGCGTCATAATCACGTGGCAGTCGTGAGACTTCAGGTTTTGGAACTTTTTCTCCGCCATGTTTATTATTCCCTTTATATTCGACGAGAAGCCAGACGGGACCTTCATACTGCTCAGGCATTCAAAACAAATGACCTTCTCTTCTTTGGTAAGAGCGTAGCTGGCATGACCTTGAAACCATTCCGGATGCCGGTCATCTGGGTCTTTCAAAAGTTGCTGGTCCTGCCGTGCTTCCTTTGTATCATTTGTCTTCCCATACACGCCCAAGAAGCTTAGCAGGTTCACGCAAATATTCTTCGTAACATGCATCACGTCGATTGCAGAGCGGACATCTAGGACCTTCCAATATTCTAGCTCCCAAAATATAGATTTCTTCTTCCACATGGGTGCGTGCCGTCAACTCCCCGCGGAACTGATTGTCCGCCAGGACCCTTTCCAAAGATGACTTTCAAATCCTTGACCATATCAAATATCTCAGCACCAGTACGTTCCGCAGGCTTCGGCCGGTGATCTGCCTTGCCGTTGAAATGCTTGCCTTTCTTTCTTACGTTATGATTTCGGGGAAGAAATCGACGATGACCCAGGTACACGTTCTTCTTACAATTAACCAAACGTACACTTTCAGTCTCATGTAAGCAGTGCGTGCATGCATTGTATCCCTTATTTGTCTGTCCCGAAAGGTTACTGAGAGTAGGCCAATCGTTGATGGTTACAAAAAGCAACGCTCGTAGGTCAAATTCCTCTCCTTTGTGCTCATCCCAGACACGTACACCAGGTCTGGCCCACAACTGTAAAAGTTCATCAACTAATGGCCTTAGGTACACATCGATGTCGTTCCCGGGTTGCTTTGGACCTTGGATGAGCACTGGCATCGTAATGAACTTCCGCTTCATGCACAACCAAGGAGGAAGGTTGTAGATGCATAGAGTCACGGGCCAAGTGCTATGGCTGGAGCTCTGCTCGCCAAAAGGATTCATGCCATCAGTACTTAGACCAAATCTTATGTTCCTTGCGTCAGCTGCAAAATCTTTGAACACTCTGTCGATCTTTCTCCATTGCGTTCCATCAGCGGGGTGTCTCAACTCCCCGTCGGACTTACGGTCCTCTTTGTGCCATCGCAACGACTTGGCATGCTTTTTGTTCATGAACAGACATTTCAACCGTGGAATTATAGGAGCATACCACATCACCTTGGCGGGAACCCTCTTCCTGGGTTTCTCGCCCTCAACATCGTCACCAGGGTCATCGCCTCTGATCTTATAACGCAATGCAGTGCATACAGGGCATTCATTCAAATTCTCGTATTCACCGCGGTAGAGGATGCAGTCGTTAATGCATGCATGTATCTTCAGAACCTCTAAACCTAGAGGGCAGACAACCTTCTTTGCTTCGTACGTACTGGCGGGCAACTCGTTATTCTTCGGAAACATATTCTTCAACATTTTCAGCAAATTTTCAAATGATGAGTCACCTACACCTTCCTGTGCCTTCCATTTTAGCAAATCCAGTGTGCAGCCCAGCTTTTTCAGACTATTATCGCATCCTGGATACAACGACTTTTTGTGATCCTCTAACATGCGATCCAAATTCTCCCTATCCTTGTCAGTTTCGCAACGTCTCCGTGCATCAGCAATGGTCCGACCAAGATCATCAGCGGGCTCATCATGTGCCTCTTCTTCACCTTCACCTAACCCTTCCCCACCTTCAGCATCATCCTCCATGAAAGTATCACCGAAATGATCATGATAGTTGTCATCGATATCATCCCCTTCTTCATCTTCTTCCATTCTAACCCCTCTTTCTCCATGCTTGGTCCAACAATTATAGCTTGGCATGAAACCGTGCCGAAGCAGGTGCATGTGAACGTCTCTTGAGGAGGAGTAACCCTTCTGATTCTTACAGACAGCACATGGACAGATAATAAAACCTTGCTGCTTGTTCGCATTTGCCACTACGAGGAAATCTTTCAAACCCGTAGTGAACTCGCCGGAGAGTCGGGGACCGTACATCCATTGCCGATTCATCTGCATTATTATTATATAAAGTATATAATTAACCATCATGCATTTGTTAAACTAACTATCTAGAAATAATACAAATTAAACAATGAACTACACACATGCGTATTTTATCAATGACACATGAAAGGTTCAAGTTGCTAACCGCGATCGCGGAGGAAAAATAAATGAGAAAGCTCAAGTGTGTCTCGGACACTTCATATCATGTTTGTTTCAGGCTCTCGGGCATTTCATCAAACACCTTGTGTGCATAGGAGAAACCAAAAGCAAACCCACCACCCCCTTCTGAAAATTGTGAAGTGAGCTGAGTGAAGTGAAGTGAGCTGAGTCCTATATATAGGGATGGGCCTTTAGTCGCGGTTGGCCAGGCCAACCGGGACTAAAGCCCCTCCCGTCCGCCAGCTGGATGGGCCTTTAGTCCCGGTTGGCCTGGCCAACCGCGACTAAAGGCCTTCGGGGACCTTTAGTCCCGGTTGGCCAGGCCAACCGGGACTAAAGCCCCTCCCGTCCGCCAGCTGTCGACCGAGCGCGCTGGGCCCAGATAGTTGGTCGCGGGTCTTCTCCCGAACCGCGACTAAAGACCCCTTTGGTCGCGGTTCGATTGTTTTGGGGACTAATGGGGGCGTATGGAAGCCTCTTTTTCTACCAGTGTTCCAAGTAGTAGGAGTAGGAGTCAAGGAAAGGGGAGAGAGAAGAGAAGGAAGGAGGGGGCGCAGCCCCTCCCCCTAGTCCAATTCGGACTAGGCCTTGGGGGGCGCCCAACCTCTCCTCTCTCTTTCCCCTAAAGCCCAATAAGGCCCATATACTCCCCGGCGAATTCCCGTAACTCTCCGGTACTCCGAAAAATACCCGAATCACTCGGAACCTTTCCGATGTCCGAATATAGTCGTCCAATATATCGATCTTTACATCTCGACCATTTCAAGACTCCTCGTCATGTCCCCGATCTCATCCGGAACTCCGGACTACCTTCGGTACATCAAAACTCATAAACTCATAATATAACCGTCATCGAAACTTTAAGCGTGCGGACCCTACGGGTTCGAGAACTATGTAGACATGACCGAGACACGTCTCCGGTCAATAACCAATAGCGGAACCTGGATGCTCATATTGGCTCCCACATATTCTACGAAGATCTTTATCGGTCAGACCGCATAACAACATACGTTGTTCCCTTTGTCATCGGTAAGTTACTTGCCCGAGATTCGATCGTCGGTATCTCAATACCTAGTTCAACCTCGTTACCGGCAAGTCTCTTTACTCGGTCCGTAATACATCATCTCGCAACTAACCCATTAGTCACAATGCTTGCAAAGCTTATAGTGATGTGCATTACCGAGAGGGCCCAGAGATACCTCTCCGACAATCGGAGTGACAAATCCTAATCTCAAAATACGCCAACCCAACAAGTACCTTCGGAGACACCTGTAGAGCACCTTTATAATCACCCAGTTACATTGTGACGTTTGGTAGCACACAAAGTGTTCCTCCGGTAAACGGGAGTTGCATAATCTCATAGTCATAGGAACATGTATAAGTCATGAAGAAAGCAATAGCAACATACTAAATGATCAAGTGCTAAGCTAACGGAATGGGTCAAGTCAATCACATCATTCTCCTAATGATGTGACCGCGTTAATCAAATGACAACTCATGTCTATGGCTAGGAAACATAACCATCTTTGATCAACGAGCTAGTCAAGTAGAGGCATACTAGTGACACTCTGTTTGTCTATGTACTCGCACATGTATTATGTTTCCGGTTAATACAATTCTAGCATGAATAATAAACATTTATCATGAAATAAGGAAATAAATAATAACTTTATTATTGCCTCTAGGGCATATTTCCTTCAGTCTCCCACTTGCACTAGAGTCAATAATCTAGTTCACATCGCCATGTGATTTAACACCAATAATTCACATCACCATGTGATTAACACCCATAGTTCACATCGTCATGTGACCAACACCCAAAGGTTTTACTAGAGTCAATAATCTAGTTCACATCGCTATGTGATTAACACCCAAAGAGTACTAAGGTGTGATCATGTTTTGCTTGTGAGATAGTTTTAGTCAACGGGTCTGTCACATTCAGATCCGTAAGTATTTTGCAAATTCTATGTCTACAATGCTCTGCACGGAGCTACTCTAGCTAATAGCTCTCACTTTCAATATGTATCCAGACTGAGACTTAGAGTCATCTGGATCAGTGTCAAAAACTTGCATCGACGTAACCCTTTACGATGAACCTTTTGTCACCTCCATAATCGAGAAACATATCCTTATTCCACTAAGGATAATTTTGACCCCTGTCCAGTGATCTGCTCCTAGATCACTATTGTACTCCCTTGCCAAACTCGGTGGTAGGGTATACAATAGATCTGGTACACAGCATGGCATACTTTGTAGAACCTATGGCTGAGGCATAGGGAATGACTTTCATTCTCTTTCTATCTTCTGTCGTGGTCGGGCTTTGAGTCTTACTCAATTTCACACCTTGTAACACAGGCAAGAACTCTTTCTTTGACTGTTCCATTTTGAACTACTTCAAAATCTTATCAAGGTATGCACTCATTGAAAAAAAACTTATCAAGCGTCTTGATCTATCTTTATAGATCTTGATGCTCAATATTTAAGCAGCTTCACCGTGGTCTTTCTTTGAAAAACTCCTTTCAAACACTTCTTTATGCTTTGCAGAATAATTCTACATTATTTCCGATCAATTCACATATACTTATCAGAAATGTTGTAGTGCTCCCACTCACTTTCTTGTAAATACAGGCTTCACCGCAAGTCTGCATAAAACTATATGCTTTGATCAACTCATCAAAGCGTATATTCCAACTCCGAGATGCTTGCACCAGTCCATAGATGGATCGCTGGAGCTTGCACATTTTGTTAACACCTTTACTATCGACAAAACCTTCTGGTTGCATCATATACAACTCTTCTTTAATAACTCCATTAAGGAATGCATTTTTGTTTATCCATTTGCCAGATTTCATAAAATGCGGCAATTGCTAACATGATTCGGACAGACTTGAGCATAGATACGAGTGAGAAACTCTCATCGTAGTCAACACCTTGAACTTGTCGAAAACCTTTTGCGACAATTCTAGCTTTGTAGATAGTAACACTACTATCAGCGTCCGTCTTCCTCTTGAAGATCCATTTAATCTCAATGGCTCGCCGATCATTTGGGAAAGTCAATCAAAGTCCATACTTTGTTCTCATACATGGATCCCATCTCAGATTTCATGGCCTCAAACCATTTTGCGGAATCTGGGCTCATCATCGCTTCCTCATAGTTCGTTGGTTCGTCATGGTCAAGTAACATGACCTCCAGAATAGGTTTACCGTACCACTCTGGTGCGGATCTCACTCTGGTTGACCTACGAGGTTCGGTAGTAGCTTGATCTGAAGTTACATGATCATCATCATTAGCTTCCTCACTAATTGGTGTAGGAGTCACAGGAACAGATTTCTGTCATGAACTACTTTCCAATAAGGGAGCAGGTACAGTTACCTCATCAAGTTCTACTTTCCTCCCACTCACTTCTTTCGAGAGAAACTCCTTCTCTAGAAAGGATCCATTCTTAGCAACGAATATCTTGCCTTCGGATCTGTGATAGAAGGTGTACCCAACTGTCTCCTTTGGGTATTCTATGAAGACACATTTCTCTGATTTGGGTTTGAGCTTATCAGGTTGAAACTTTTTCACATTGCAACCTCAAACTTTAAGAAACGACAGCTTAGGTTTCTTGCCAAACCATAGTTCATACGGTGTCGTCTCAACGGATTTAGATGGTGCCCTATTTAACGTGAATGTAGCTGTCTCTAATGCATAACCCCAAAACGATAGTGGTAGATCGGTAAGAGACATCATAGATCGCACCATATCTAATAAAGTACGGTTATGACATTCGGACACACCATTACACTGTGGTGTTCCAGGTGGCGTGAGTAGTGAAACTGTTTCACATTGTTTTAACTGAAGGCCAAACTCGTAACTCAAATATTTTACCTCTGCGATCATATCATAGAAACTTTTATTTTCTTGTTACGATGATTCTCCACTTCACTCTGAAATTCTTTGAACTTTTCAAATGTTTCAGACTTGTGTTTCATCAAGTAGATATACGCATATCTGCTCAAATCATCTGTGAAGGTCAGAAAATAACGATACTTGCCGTGAGCCTTAACACTCATCGGACAGCATACATCAGTATGTATTATTTCCAATAAGTTAGATGCTCGCTCCATTGTTCCGGAGAATGGAGTCTTAGTCATCTTGCCCATGAGGCATGGTTCGCAAACATCAAGTGATTCATAATCAAGTGATTCCAAAAGTCCATCAGCATGGAGTTTCTTCATGCGCTTAACACCAATATGACCTAAACGGCAGTGCCACAAATAAGTTGCACTGTCATTATTAACTTTGCATCTTTTGGCTTCAATATTATGAATATGTGTATCACTACGATCGAGATCCAACGAACCATTTCCATTGGGTGTGTAACCATATAAGGTTTTATTCATGTAAACAGAACAACCATTATTCTCTAACTTAAATGAATAACTGTATTGCAATAAACATGATCGAATCATATTCATGCTCAACGCAAACACCAAATAACACTTATTAGGTTCAACACTGATCCCTAAAGTATAAGGAGTGTGTGATGATGATCATATCAATCTTGGAACCACTTCCAACACACATTGTCACTTCATCTTTAACTAGTTTCTGTTCATTATGCAACTCCCATTTCGAGTTACTACTCTTTAGCAACTGAACCAGTATCAAGTACCGAGGGGTTGCTATAAACACTAGTAAAGTACACATCAATAACATGTATATCAAATGTACTTTTGTTCACTTTGCCATCCTTCTTATCTGCCAATTATTTGGGGTAGTTCCGCTTCCGGTGACCAGTCCTTTTTGCAGTAGAAGCACTCAGTATCAGGCTTAGGTCCAAACTTGGGCTTCTTCACTTGAGTAGCAACTTGCTTGCCGTTCTTCTTGAAGTTCCCGTTCTTTCCCTTTGCCCTTTTCTTGAAACTAGTGATCTTGTTAACCATCAACACTTGATGCTCTTTTCTTGATTTCTACCTTCGCCGATCTCAGCATCGCGAAGAGCTCAGGAATTACTTTCGTCATCCCTTGCATATTATAGTTCATCACGAAGTTCTATTAACTTGGTGATAGTGACTAGAGAACTTTGTCAATCACTATTTTATCTGGAAGATTAACTCCCACTTGATTCAAGCGATTGTAGTACCCAGACAGTCTGAGCACATGCTCACTGCTTGAGCTATTCTCCTCCATCTTTTAGCTATAGAACTTGTTGGAGACTTCATATCTCTCATCTCGGGTATTTGCTTGAAATATTAACTTCAACTCCTGGAACATCTCATATGGTCCATGATGTTCAAAACGTCTTTGAAGTCCCGATTCTAAGCCGTTAAGCATGTTGCACTAAACTATCAAGTAGTCATCATATTGAGCTAGCCAAACGTTCATAACGTCTGCATCTGCTCCTGCAATAGGTCTGTCACCTAGCGGTGCATCAAGGACATAATTCTTCTGTGCGGTAATGAGGATAATCCTCAGATCACGGATCCAATCCGCATCATTGCTACTAACATCTTTCAACTCAGTTTTTCTCTAGGAACATATCAAAATTAAAACAGGGGAACTAAACGCGAGCTATTGATCTACAACATAGATATGCTAATACTACCAGGACTAAGTTCATGATAACTTAAAGTTCAATTTAATCATATTACTTAAGAACTCCCACTTAGATAGACATCCCTCTAATCCTCTAAGTGATCACGTGATCCATATCAACTAAACCATGTCCGATCATCACGTGAGATGGAGTAGTTTCAATGGTGAACATCATTTATGTTGATCATATCTACTATATGATTCACGCTCGATCATTCGGTCTCAGTGTTCCGAGGCCATATCTGTTATATCACTAGTAGGAAAAGGGGCTTTTACCCCGGTTTGTAAGGGCCTTTTATCCCGGTTTTCGAACCGGGGCTAAAGGGTCGTTACTAAAGCCCTAACCCTTTAGTCCTGGTTCTTACACGAACCGGGACAAAAGGTCATCCACGTGGCCGCTGCTGCCAACCCAGGCAGGGGGGCCTTTGGTCCCGGTTGGTGCCACCAACCGGGACCAATAGGAAGGGCCTTTTGTCCCGGTTGGTGTCACCAACCGGGACCAATAGGCATCCACGCGTCAGCATTTCAGGGGCTGGGGTTTTTGTTTTTTTTTGAAAGGGGGGGGGGTTGGGGGGTTAATTTAGGTGTTTCATATATTGTGTTAGCTAGCTAATTAATAGAGAGAAGTGTCCTCTCTTATCTCCGTGCTGGGTCAACGCTACGTACTATATACGTATGGAGAGGACTAGACACGCTAGCTAGTAATCAAATGAAGGAAACAGAAGATCGTCATGAACATATGCATACAGAGAGAAGTGATATCGACCACCTCTCCTTCTCCGAGAGATTGGTCGAACAACAAGTTCTCGTATATCTATCCGACACTACCGGCTACATATATACAATAATTATCTCTTACAATACAATCCCGTAACTAAATTGTAAGAACACAGGGTCCACATAGTATTCTCTGTTTTCAGCGATCACGTGGTCAAGGAAGAATGCCGCCAATTCCTCTTGAATTCCTCGCATACGATCTGGTGCTAGGAGTTCATCCCGCTTCCGAAACATCTAATTTGAAGAAGGGGGTCAATACATATATATATGAATAAATGAAACTCAACACAAATGATGGTAATAAAATAAAATTGTGAATATTATTGCTTACGCACTTCATATTGTTCTTCAGAGTAGCCCCGCTCACAGGTCGTGTAGCGGATGGACTCGCAAACGTAGTATCCACAGTAATTATTCCCGGGTTCCTGCCACAACCACTTTACAAGAAATAGAGGTCAATCAAACTGATAAGCAAGCATGCTAAATGGTATTGATGAAACTAGCGCTTGAATCACTAGGAGATGCGCGGAACATGCTACTATAGTACCTACTTTCGGGTGTTTAAATTGCAGCTTCTTCGGCAGTCCCGGAGCTTTTGTGGTGAATTTTCTCCAAACCCTGCCAGGCAAAGAAAATAATTACTTGATATCAGGAAATGAACAAAGTTGCTGATATGGTGGATAATGATCGATTTAACTTACTTCTCGAGCATTTGAGTCATGTTCGCATAGTCCTGGGGATCTTTTCGTCTCGAGTCTAAGACGGTTACTACTCCCTGCTCAAGCTTAATCTCTAGGAGAATATAGTGGAAGCTGCGCATGCATGCATAAGTCATCAATTACATTACCATAACCTGGACTAATAAGGGAAACCGAATATGCACAAGGCAGTAACACTCACTTGAAGTTGTAAGGAAAGAGTATTATATCTTTGTTTTGATTTAATACCAACGATTATAGCAAGTTGGCCTCGGCTTCTTTGGGATGTTTTTCAACCGTATATGCATCTATGAGATTTGTGTTAATGAACCCAATATCACCGATTTGTCTTTTCTTCAATTCGGCGATTTTCAATCTGCATAATATAGTGAGGATAATTATAAATACATGCAATGAAAGAGCTGACCTATATAGAGAGCCTTAATGACAGAAGTAGTACTACTTACAGACAGTAGCAAGTGATCGTTGTTTTATCGAGGGCCTTTTGATTGTAAATCTGGAAGAAATCCTCAAATGGAACATTCAGCAGTTCAATTCCAATGAGGTCATGCTCCGGTTTAACTCTCAGCGTCAAAGTACTCGTCCCATCAGACTCTCTGCAGGTTTTCATGTACCAATCATGTAATCTTCGCATCACTGTTGTTAGAGATCTTTCATCTTTGACGAGAGGCTTCCCGTAATGGTATTTGTGTTCGTCCACCTCCATGATTTCATAATGTACATCGTCGGGCAGGTAATCTCCAAGATTGCTATAACCGGGCACCATCCTCGGATCATTAGCGACGATGTCTTTTGACACCTTGAGCGGGGGGCACGATTGGTTCGCTTGTTGGCCGAGCTGGGCAATTTTTTCCCAGCTCGTCGTTCTTTTAACCTTTGATCACTGACAGTACTTCCCGACGGCTCCGCTTCGGCATATGTCTTTGCAAGAATGCGCTCATAGTTGCCTCTCGGCGGAGACTTTGGTGGTTTTGTCAGGGCAGCCAGAGTGCGCTTTGCTTTCACCGGATCTACCTTCTCCTCCGGAGGTGGATGCTTCTTTGCTTTCACCCCTTCAAAGAAGTTTGTCACTTCGGCTCGCACGATCTTCCTGGTTTCCTCCTCGGTCCTCTCGTATGGTAACTTCTCTGGAGTCTTCAGAGAAGGACCGAATCTGTATTGCCTCCCGCCTCTGGCAGCTGTACTGCTAGACACCGGCAGAGCAGATGGAGCGGCTGCGGCTGTCTTCTTTCCTTGCTTGCGAGGCGGAGGAGAAGGACTACGATGCGTCGGAGCAGCCGCAGCGGCGGCGGGTCTCTTCCGCCCTTGCTGACGAGGTGGAGAAGGAGGAGGCTGGCTGCTCTGGCGCGCTGGCGCAGGCGGAGAAGGAGGCGGAGTGCCGCCACGCGCCGGAGAAGGAGGCTGAGTGCCCTGATCACTCGCCTGAGGAGGAGGCGGAGTGCCGCCACGCGCCGGAGAAGGAGGCAGAGTGCCCTGATCACTCGCCGGAGGAGGAGGCGGAGGAGGAGGCGGACTGCCCTTACTCGCCGGAGTCGTCCAGTTCGGAAGGTTGATGAGCTCCTTCCGCCATAGGCACGGAGTCTTCAGAGCTAAACCCAGCCGAGTCTCCCCTTCACCGGTAGGGTGGTCAAGCTGGAGGTCCTCAAATCCCTCCGTTATTTCATCCACCATCACCCTAGCATATCCTTCTGGAATCGGCCAGCAATGGTAGGTTGCGCCGGGTTCAGGAGGTAAAACAGAGCCAACAGCCACCTTGACTTTGAAGTTCTGCCATTGCACCATAAGATGGCAATGTTGAGACTCCGTGATAGCATCCACGGGGTAGCTAGCAGGAGCCGTCAAGACATGCTCCAGCTGAAGCAGCTCGGTGGAAGCCACGCTGCTTCTCCGCTGAGATGGCAGGGTAGCTTCGGGGGTAGTTTCGGCATGTCGATTGCTGTCTCGTTCCTCTAGCGCTTGAACCCTTTCATGTAGCTTCTGAATTTGGGTCTGCTCCATTTTTTTCCTCCTCTCCTGGCTTTTGTAACCGCCTGCGTCCGGAAAACCAGCCTTCCACGGAACGGAGCCTGGCGTGCCTCGTGTCCGTCCAGGGTGCTCAGGATTCCCGAGGGCCATTGTGAGCTCGTCGTTCTCTCTGTCTGGAACGAACGTCCCTTCCTGCGCTGCATCGATATATTGCTGAATCTTCTTGACTGGTATTCTCAAAAGCTCGTTCGTCCAAACGCACCTCCCTAATACAGGGTCCAAGGTTCCGCCAGCCCCGAAGAACCAAGTCCGGCAACGGTCTGTCCAGTTCATTGTCTGTGGTTCGATCCCTTTTTCAAGCAGATCATTCTCAGCCTTGGCCCACTAAGGCCGGGCTTTGAGGTAGCCACCTGACCCCGTGCGATGGTGAAGCTTCTTCTTCGCAGCATTCTTCTTGTTTGTCGCTGACATCTTCTTACTCTTTTCCGATGTCTTGTGGGCCACAAATGCGGGCCAGTGATCTCTGATCTTCTCATACCGGCCGATGAATTCTGGTGTCTCTTCTTTGTCGACAAACGTTTTCAGCTCATTCTTCCACCTCCTGAATAGGTCTGCCATCTTCTTAAGAGCATGAGACTTGATTAATTGCTCTTTAACTGGCTTCTCCGGATCCTCCTCTGGCGGTAGGGTGAAATTTGCCTTCAGCTCAGTCCAAAGATCATCTTTCTGCATATCATTGACATAAGACACCTCAGGGTCTTCCTTCTTAGGCTTATACTATTGGTGGATGCTGATCGGGATCTTGTCCCTAACTAGAACCCCGCACTGAGCAGCAAATGCATCCTTTGTCTGGATGGGTTCAATCGGTTGGCCGTCGCGCGCGATTGCTGTGATCTCAAACCTTTCATCCGAGCGCAACTTTCTCTTCGGGCCTCGTCTCTTTACCGCAGTTGTGCTCGATTCGGAGGGCTAGAAAAAAGAAGAAAGACGAGTGTTAATTAATATGTGTACATACCAAAACAATGAATGCATCAATTAGCTAGTCAGCACAGGCTTAACTAATATATTTACCTGGCCGGACTCTGTTCGGTCACCGGAGCCGTCACCACGGGCTCCTTCTTGCACCAGCATTGGGTCACCGGAGCCATCATAATCATGTCTTTCCTCCTCCACTCTTCGATCACCATAGCCTGCTTCTTCACCCTGTTCTTCCAGACCATCATTGTCGTTAAGATACGACAAGATATCACCTCCGGCTAAGATTATGTCCCCCAACACCTCTTCTGCTTGCTCGTCTCGTCCGTGCTCCATTGTTTCTGCAAATATTATAACATGGCAATCATTACACAAACATGACAGCAGGTGGTTAGTGCAAACGTAGACCTAGCTTATTCCGGGTTTGGGGTGGCCTCAGCAACGCTTCAAGGGTAGGGGCGCGGCGGGAGGGGGTAGGAGACCGACATCGTTTTTTTCTACGGTTTGGGTGTGATCGAGAGTTTTGGTCGAGCGAGAGGGCCGGGGGGTGCTCCCGTGGTATAAGTTATCACGGTCGAGAGGGGGTATAAATATCGACTGTCCATCATGTCGAAGTTATCTGGGAGGGAGTTATATATATCGACAACGACGACATACATACATGGGAAAATAATGTTATCGGGGAGGGGGTATATCGACCCCCCCCCACGTGTTGAAGTTATCGGGAGGGGGTTATATCGACAACGACAATGAACGTACATGGGAAA
This sequence comes from Aegilops tauschii subsp. strangulata, assembly GCF_002575655.3. Lineage (NCBI taxonomy): Eukaryota > Viridiplantae > Streptophyta > Magnoliopsida > Poales > Poaceae > Aegilops > Aegilops tauschii. Next base: position 2,875,592 of record NC_053040.3, on the reverse strand, counting down.
ATAATATTATCGGGGAGGGGGTATATCGACCCCCCCCCCCTCGTGTTGAAGTTATCGGGAGAGGGGTATATCGACGACGACAGACCCGATAAAACATAAGAAAACGAAGAAGAAACAAAAAGAGGAGAAGAAGAAAAGGAATAGAGGAGAAGATCGAAGAAAAAAAAGAGGAGAAGAAGAAAGGAATAGAGGAGAGAAGAAGAAAAAATAGAATTTTTTCTATTTTTTGTCTTCTCTTCTATTCCTTTCTTCTTCTTCTCTTCTATTCCTTTCTTCTTCTTCTCTTCTATTCCTTTCTTCTTTTCCTCTTCTTTTTCTTCTTTTTCCTCTTCTTATTTATTTCTCCTCTTCTTCCTCTCCTCTTCTTCTCCTTTCTCCCTCTTCTTATTTTCCTTTTTCCTCTCATTCATAAAAAAATGTTCAAATAGAAAATTTCGATAAAAAATTAAAGGTTTTGCCTAATGCATTGTTCATATGAATATACAAACATTTGCATATTCTACAATAATTAATATCACCAAAAAAATCTATGAACAGAAAAAAATCCTAACTTTTCTAAAAATCTATCTTTTGCATATATACATGAACATATATATATACACAGAGAACATATATACATACATATACACAGAGAAAATGCAAAAAAAGATCTAAAAAAGGACATATAAACAGATATACACACATACATATACTCATACATATACATATAAGCATATAAATGTGCAGAAAAAACAGGGAGGAATTAGGGGGCAGTGCCGGCCCTGACCAAGGCGATGGCGGCGCGTCGGGGCAGGGGCAGAGGCGTCGGCGTGGTCGGGGCAGGGGCAGAGGCGTCGGCGGCGAAGGGCGGGGCAGGGAGACGGCGACGACAGGGACGGGCCGGGGCGGCGCGCGTCGGGGCAGGGGCGCGGCTGATGGCGAGGGCGCGGGCAACGGCGACGGCGACGACGGGCACGGGCGACGGCGACGGCGACGGCGGGGGCGGCGGGCGGCGTCGGCGTCGTCGGGGTGGCAACTGCTAGGTAACTCTGAAAATTTCCTAAGTGTGAACTTATATAGCAAAGCCTTTAGTCCCGGTTCGTGGCACCAACCGGGACTAAAGGTAGGCATTAGTCCCGGTTGGTGGCGCCCTCTTTTCAGCAGCGCAAAGGGCGGGAAGCGGCGGCCTTTGGTCCCGGTTGGTGGCACCAACCGGGACTAAAGGGGGGGCATTGGTCCCGGTTGGTGCCACGAACTGGTACCAATGCACCCCTTTAGTCCCGGTTGGTGCCACCAACCGGGACCAAAGGCCTCTTGCTGCCCGCGTCGCGGCCAAAAGTTTAGTCCCACCTCGCTAGTTGAGAAGGGCTCGGAGTGGTTTATAAGCCCCGCTGCGGCTGCTGTCTCCAACTCCTCTCTATAGCAGGCTTCTGGGCCTAACTTTGGCGCGCTGCCCATTGAGCCCTCTAGCCCTTCTGGCCTGTATTTGCAAACCCGAGGGTTGGAGGGCCCAGCGGACAGCGCCCCAACAATATTTTTTGTTGTATTTAGTTTTTTTGTTTTCTTTTTTGCTTTATTTATTTTGTTTTGTTTCTACTTACAACAAAAAACTTATTTATTTTATTTTATTTTGTTTCTAATTACTTATTTATTTTACTTTATGATAATTCTTTTTGCTATTAAAGTTTCTGTCAAAAAAAGTTCTTTATGAAAATTCTTTTTGCTGTATTTAGTTTTTTGTTTTATTTTTTGCTTTATTTATTTTGTTTTGTTTCTATTTACAACAAAAAACTTATTTATTTTATTTTATTTTGTTTCTAATTACTTATTTATTTTACTTTTATGATAATTCTTTTTGCTATTAAAGTTTCTATCAAAAAAAGTTCTTTATGAAAATTCTTTTTGCTTTTAATGATTTTGAACAGAAAATACTTCGATAATTTTAGTTGCATCAAATTTATATGATTTAAGTTTCAATAATACTAGAGGTTTCATATAATGTTTTGAACAGAAAATACTTTGTTAATTTTAGTTTCATAAATTTTATTAAAGTTTATTTTATTTTCACTGGTAGAAAAAAGCCCTTTAGTCCCGGTTCGCAACAGCCTTTAGTCCCGGTTGTGCAACCGGGACTAAATATGCGCGACTAAAGACCCCCCCCCTTTAGTCGCGCCTCTTACGGACCGCGACTAAAGGCTTTAGTCCCGGTTCTTGTGGCTGACCGGGACTAAAGGCCCGTCCACGTGGGCGCCAGTGGTCCGTCGGGGCGGAGGACCTTTAGTCCCGGTTCTCGTGGCCAACCGGGACTAAAGGCCTCCTCCGCAGGTTTAGGGTTTTAGCCCCCCTAAACCTGGTTTCTTTTTAGTTTGGAGTGTTTTATTTCTTTTATATTTTATTTTGTGTTTTATTTTAATTTTGATGAAGTTTCAGTACACATATTCTATGCTACTATATACATGCATATGAAATTTCAAACAAGAAGAATTCAAGAGGAATATATAATATATATTCAATCTTGGGTGACCATATACAACTTCGAACAAGATTCCATACACAATTAGGATGGATGACCATATACAACTTCGAACAAGTTTCAATCTCGGGTATGCATATAAATTTCTTCGTCCTCGGTATAGTGTTCTCCTTTAGGATTGATGACTTCCCTCATGAAAAATCCTGCTAATTCTTCTTGAATTGGTCGGAAGCGAGCTTCTGGACTAAGCCTCCTCCGGAAGTTATCCGTCGCGTTCCGCACGCTATCCGATGCCTTCCGCTCAGAGGTGTGTCTCCGGATGTTCTCACAAACATAGTATCCACATAGATTGGTCCCCGGTAGCTGCTTATCCACATTAACTAACCTTCTGAAATCTAGCTCATGTTTGAATTCACCGACAATTTCTTCTGAGAACCGTCTCCAAACCCTACAGGGCAAAGAAAATTAAATGAACAAGGGAGTTATTAGTTACTTGATATTAGGAAATGAACGAAAGAGACCGATCGATATAGAGCTCAAATGATTGAAAATAATTACTTTTGCAGCATTTTTCTCATGTCGGCCCAACGCTTTGGATCCGAATCCATAGAGTCCATGATTAGAACTCTGGAGGTGTGAAGTTCAATATTTAGCAGAATCCAGTGGAACCTGCGGACACGTTACATGCACAGTCATGCATAACTCATCGATTAGACATACCATGCATGGAGTAAACAAAAGAGAATGGGCACAAGAGAGAAACACTCACCCAAAATGGTAAGGAAATAGAATATGACTTTTGAGTTGATGCTTTCTAAGAAACTTGTACAAGTCTTTCTCCACGTCTTCGGGGTGATGTTGTAACACATGTCCATTAACGATATGTGGGTCAATGAACCCAACATCATGGATGTTTCTTATTTTGCATTCCCAAATCTTCAATCTGCATAATAGCGTACGCAACAATATAGTTAGGACAATATATATATACAGTGCAGGCAATGAAGAACGAGATGAGGTAGAAATAAATCACTTACAGAACGTAGCAACTCAGCATAGATTTGTCGAGGTCGCGCAGATTGAACAGCTGGAACAATTCACTCATATGAACTTGTACAGAGTACCGTTTGGTGTGATGCTCATCTGTAACATCCGCATAAACATATTCTTTGTCGGCCCATGTTATGAATTGCTTGTACCAACGTAGCAGATTTCGCATTTGTGGTGGTAGACTCTTTTCCCGCGCAGGCTCGACGAGAGGCCCATTCCGCACATATTGTAATGCTATCTCACATACTGGCGCATCCTCAAGGCCTAAGAAGGCATGAAGAGTCAAACCCATCTCGGACACTTGTTTCATGGCACTCGCTACAGTCAATCCAAGTGCTGCCGCAGCTGCTATGATCTCGGGGTCCTCTTCCGGACCGGCTTTCACTATGAGCGGGGGGATCGATTGTTTCTTCTGCATCCCGAGCTGGTCAACTTGTTTCCCGCTTTTTTTACTTTTTTCTTTCTCCTCCTTCAATATTTTTGCTTGCCTACGAAGTTCATGTCCATAGTCGTCAGGCATATTCAGCTCGGCTTGGGACGGTGTCGTCAAAAAATCCTTAGCCCACTTCTTTTGCTTCTCAGTGAATACTTGCTTAGGCTCAGGCTCTTTTATCGCCTTCATATCCGCCTTCCATTTCTCAAAATCAGCAGACGCGGCCAATTTGGTTTCAGCTTCACTAAGTTCCCCAGGCCTTGGGAGGAGAGGCTTCAGTGATGGCTCCGGTACCCTTGCGGTCTTAGGTACATAAGGGTCCGGGTTAATAGTCCAGGAGCGGGTTTCCTTGTTGTCCGCCTGCTTCTGCTTCTTCGCCGGAGGTGGATTGGGGGCGTCGTACCCGCCGGAGGAGGATTGGGGGGCGCCGTACCCGCCGGAGGTTGTGGATCGGGGGACGGCGTCGAATGGCGTGAAGGAGGTGTAGGTGAACCACCACCACCACCACCACCGCCACCACCGCCACCACCGCCACCACCACCACCATCGGAGGGGGGTGGACTTGCTAGCCTTGGCGCCTCGCCTGGAAACACTATGTACTTCTTTTTCCATAGAATGATCTGGCGCTTGACATCTCCAAGTCTTCTCTCCCCTTCGGGTGTAGGTTTGTCAATCTCCAGGTCCTCAAACCCTTGGACTATGTCTTCCACCATGACACGAGCATAGCCATATGCAATGGGGTTGTTGTGGTGGAGTGCTCCAGGTGTACAGGGTAAAGCACTGCCGCTAGCTACCTTCGTGGAAACGTTCCCCACGGGATAATGCAGATCACATTCTTTCATCTCCTTTACATCATCCACGGGGTAGTGAGGCTCCGGTGCACGAATCTCGATCATCGGTGCACTAGCACCAGGCGGGGCATCCGTGGAAGCCACGCTGCTTCTCCGCTGCTGGCTTCCGCGATCCGCTTCATGATCTTCATGCGGCCCTGCAGCCGATTTTTCTTTTACTAGTTCATGCACGGTCTGCTTCAACTCATGGAGTTCCGATGCAAACTTCGTCATAAGATCTTCATCCCGGTCCGTCTTTCTCTTACGGCTTCTGTAACAGTACGGGTCATTGTCCTGGGAAAACCCTACTTTCCACGGAACTTTGCCTTTGCCTCGTACACGTCCTCCGTGTTCATCATTCCCGAGGGCTGTTGTCAGTGCGTCTTTCTCTCTGTTGAACTTGATCAAGCCCTCTTGAGCTTGGGTCATTGCATCAATAAGGGCTTGGGTGGGAGCAAACTGTCTCTGCCGGTGAACGCACACCCCTGTCTCCGGGTCTAGCGATCCCCCATGCCCGTACCACCAGCTTTTGGCCCTTGGGTCCCATCCCTCTGTACCTAGAGGGATTCCTCGCACCCTCAGGTCCTCCTCCATCTTCTGCCACCTAGGCTCCGAAAGGCGGTATCCTCCTGGCCCCATAATATGGTGGAACTTTTTCTTACTCGCATTATCCTTATTTTTTTCGATATTTCCTTGAAATGCTCCGATTGCTTTTGCCTCACAAATTCTGGCCAATCATCTTTCAGTTTCTCATGTTGTCCATTGAAATCCGGAGTCTTGCCCTTGTTGACATAGTCACGGGTTAAATTTTTCTTGAAGTTCCGGAATGCTTCGCCCATCTTCTGAAGAGCGAACTCTTTAACTAGCCTCCTCCTCTGACGTCCACCCGGAACCTCGTTACCGAATTCATCGACTTTGTTGTATTCCGGAGGTAGAATGAAATGTTCCATAAGCTTTCTCCAGCAATCCTTTTTCGTTCTCTTGTCGACAAAACTGAAACCAAGACGTGCCTTCTTTGGCTCCTTCCATTCCTGGACGGTGATCGGGACGTTGTCTCTAACAACGACTCCGCATTGGTTGATAAACTTTGAGGTGTGCTGTAGGGGCTTGCCGGTTTCACTGACAAACTCAATGGCATATGTTTCTCCTGTTTTCATCGCCTTGGATTTGCCACGCTTTGTCGTACTCGATCCGGAGGGCTAAAAAAAGAAAGAGAGTCGCGCGCGTTAATACATATGTATTCACATTTCAGTAAGTTTGTATCACGAGAGGCTCAATGTATATATATACCTCGCCGGAGGTGGTTGCTACTTGCAATTCGAGATCGTCGTTTGTTGATGGTTGACCTCCGTCGACAATGTCCGTTCCTTCACCTTCTTGATCATCGAAAATCTCTGTTCCACAGTCAAGGTTCAGAAAAGAAGAGACTACATCCTCTTCTTGCTCATATTCTGAGCCCGGCACATAAGGAATCTCGTTGTTGATGATGCCCATTAAATAACGTTCAGCCTCCGGATCCCTAAGCGGCTCGGCTCTATCGTCCGTCATATGTCACTCCTGCATGTAGTAAAAATTCTTTAAGTATAAAGGAATTAAAAAATAAGATTAAGGGGACATAGAGGAGGAGGAATTAAAAAATAAGATTATTGAGCACTGCCAAGTATTTTGTTTTGTTTTCTTTGTTTTTCTTTTTGGTTTTCATTTGGTTTCTTTCTTCTTCCTTTTTTCTTCTTTTTTTCTTCTTCTTCCTTTCTTCTTCCTCTTTCTTCTTTCTTTCTTCTTCTTCCTTTTTCTTTCTTCTTTCTTTCTTCTTCTTCCTTTCTTCTTCCTTTCTTCTTCTTTTTTTCTTCTTCCTTTTCTTCTTCTTCTTCTTCCTTTTTTTTCTCTTCTTTCTTTTGGTTTTCATTTGGTTTTCTTTCTTCTTTCTTTTTGGTTTTCATTTGGTTTCTTTTGTTTTTTTTCTTTTTTTTTTCTTCTTCCTTTTTCTTTCTTCTTCCTTTTTTCTTCTTCCTTTTTCTTTCTTCTTTTTTTCTTCTTTCTTTTCTTCTTTTTTCATTTGGTTTCTTTCTTCTTTCTTTCTTCTTCTTCCTTTTTCTTTCTTCTTCCTTTCTTCTTCCTTTCTTCTTCTTTTTTTCTTCTTCCTTTTTCTTTCTTCTTTCTTTTGGTTTTCATTTTTTTTCTTCTTCCTTTTTCTTTTTCTTTTTTTCTTCTTCCTTTTTCTTTCTTCTTTCTTTCTTCTTTCCTTTTTTCTTCTTCCTTTTTTTCTCTTCTTCCTTTTTTTCTTCTTCCTTTTTTCTTCTTCCTTTTTTTTCTTCTTCCTTTTTTTTTCTTCTTTCTTTTGGTTTTGTTTTGTTTTCACTTTTTTCTTCTTTCTATCTTCTTTCTTTTTTTCTTCTTCCTTTTTTTCTTCTTCCTTTTTTCTTCTTCCTTTTTTTTCTTCTTCCCTTTTTCTTCTTTCTTTTGGTTTTGTTTTGTTTTCTTTTTTTTCTTCTTCCTTTTTCTTTCTTCTTCCTTTTTTCTTCTTCCTTTTTCAATCTTCTTTATTTCTTCTTTCTTTTTGGTTTCTTTTGGCAGGGCAGCGGGCGGCGGGCGGCGGGCAGGGGTAGCGGGCGGGCGGCAGGGCACGGGCGGCGGCGGCGCTCACTGGGGACGGGGGCGGCGGCGCGCAGGGCGTCGGGCGGCGGGCGGCGGGTGGCGGGCAAGGGCAGGGGCTGCGGCGGGCAAGGGTAGGGGCACGCTGCGGCGGCGACGGAGCGCTAAGGGCAGGGCACGGGCGGCGGCGGCGCTCACTGGGGACGGGGGCGGCGGGCGGCGTCGGCGTCGTCGGGGTGGCAACTGCTAGGTAACTCTAAAAATTTCCTAAGTGTGAACTTATATAGCAAAGCCTTTAGTCCCGGTTCGTGGCACCAACCGGGACTAAAGGTAGGCATTAGTCCCGGTTGGTGGCGCCCTCTTTTCAGCAGCGCAAAGGGCGGGAAGCGGCGGCCTTTGGTCCCGGTTGGTGGCACCAACCGGGACTAAAGGGGGGGCATTGGTCCCGGTTGGTGCCACGAACTGGTACCAATGCACCCCTTTAGTCCCGGTTGGTGCCACCAACCGGGACCAAAGGCCTCTTGCTGCCCGCGTCGCGGCCAAAAGTTTAGTCCCACCTCGCTAGTTGAGAAGGGCTCGGAGTGGTTTATAAGCCCCGCTGCGGCTGCTGTCTCCAACTCCTCTCTATAGCAGGCTTCTGGGCCTAACTTTGGCGCGCTGCCCATTGAGCCCTCTAGCCCTTCTGGCCTGTATTTGCAAACCCGAGGGTTGGAGGGCCCAGCGGACAGCGCCCCAACAATATTTTTTGTTGTATTTAGTTTTTTTGTTTTCTTTTTTGCTTTATTTATTTTGTTTTGTTTCTACTTACAACAAAAAACTTATTTATTTTATTTTATTTTGTTTCTAATTACTTATTTATTTTACTTTATGATAATTCTTTTTGCTATTAAAGTTTCTGTCAAAAAAAGTTCTTTATGAAAATTCTTTTTGCTGTATTTAGTTTTTTGTTTTATTTTTTGCTTTATTTATTTTGTTTTGTTTCTATTTACAACAAAAAACTTATTTATTTTATTTTATTTTGTTTCTAATTACTTATTTATTTTACTTTTATGATAATTCTTTTTGCTATTAAAGTTTCTATAAAAAAAGTTCTTTATGAAAATTCTTTTTGCTTTTAATGATTTTGAACAGAAAATACTTCGATAATTTTAGTTGCATCAAATTTATATGATTTAAGTTTCAATAATACTAGAGGTTTCTTATAATGTTTTGAACAGAAAATACTTTGTTAATTTTAGTTTCATAAATTTTATTAAAGTTTATTTTATTTTCACTGGTAGAAAAAAGCCCTTTAGTCCCGGTTCGCAACAGCCTTTAGTCCCGGTTGTGCAACCGGGACTAAATATGCGCGACTAAAGACCCCCCCCCCTTTAGTCGCGCCTCTTACGGACCGCGACTAAAGGCTTTAGTCCCGGTTCTTGTGGCTGACCGGGACTAAAGGCCCGTCCACGTGGGCGCCAGTGGTCCGTCGGGGCGGAGGACCTTTAGTCCCGGTTCTCGTGGCCAACCGGGACTAAAGGCCTCCTCCGCAGGTTTAGGGTTTTAGCCCCCCTAAACCTGGTTTCTTTTTAGTTTGGAGTGTTTTATTTCTTTTATATTTTATTTTGTGTTTTATTTTAATTTTGATGAAGTTTCAGTACACATATTCTATGCTACTATATACATGCATATGAAATTTCAAACAAGAAGAATTCAAGAAGAATATATAATATATATTCAATCTCGGGTGACCATATACAACTTCGAACAAGTTTCCATACACAATTAGGATGGATGACCATATACAACTTCGAACAAGTTTCAATCTCGGGTATGCATATAAATTTCTTCGTCCTCGGTATAGTGTTCTCCTTTAGGATTGATGACTTCCCTCATGAAAAATCCTGCTAATTCTTCTTGAATTGGTCGGAAGCGAGCTTCTGGACTAAGCCTCCTCCGGAAGTTATCCGTCGCATTCCGCACGCTATCCGATGCCTTCCGCTCAGAGGTGTGTCTCCGGATGTTCTCACAAACATAGTATCCACATAGATTGGTCCCCGGTGGCTGCTTATCCACATTAACTAACCTTCTGAAATCTAGCTCATGTTTGAATTCACCGACAATTTCTTCTGAGAACCGTCTCCAAACCCTACAGGGCAAAGAAAATTAAATGAACAAGGGAGTTATTAGTTACTTGATATTAGGAAATGAACGAAAGAGACCGATCGATATAGAGCTCAAATGATTGAAAATAATTACTTTTGCAGCATTTTTCTCATGTCGGCCCAACGCTTTGGATCCGAATCCATAGAGTCCATGATTAGAACTCTGGAGGTGTGAAGTTCAATATTTAGCAGAATCCAGTGGAACCTGCGGACACGTTACATGCACAGTCATGCATAACTCATCGATTAGACATACCATGCATGGAGTAAACAAAAGAGAATGGGCACAAGAGAGAAACACTCACCCAAAATGGTAAGGAAATAGAATATGACTTTTGAGTTGATGCTTTCTAAGAAACTTGTACAAGTCTTTCTCCACGTCTTCGGGGTGATGTTGTAACACATGTCCATTAACGATATGTGGGTCAATGAACCCAACATCATGGATGTTTCTTATTTTGCATTCCCAAATCTTCAATCTGCATAATAGCGTACGCAACAATATAGTTAGGACAATATATATATATATATATATATAGTGCAGGCAATGAAGAACGAGATGAGGTAGAAATAAATCACTTACAGAACGTAGCAACTCAGCATAGATTTGTCGAGGTCGCGCAGATTGAACAGCTGGAACAATTCACTCATATGAACTTGTACAGAGTACCGTTTGGTGTGATGCTCATCTGTAACATCCGCATAAACATATTCTTTGTCGGCCCATGTTATGAATTGCTTGTACCAACGTAGCAGATTTCGCATTTGTGGTGGTAGACTCTTTTCCCGCGCAGGCTCGATGAGAGGCCCATTCCGCACATATTGTAATGCTATCTCACATACTGGCGCATCCTCAAGGCCTAAGAAGGCATGAAGAGTCAAACCCATCTCGGACACTTGTTTCATGGCACTCGCTACAGTCAATCCAAGTGCTGCCGCAGCTGCTATGATCTCGGGGTCCTCTTCCGGACCGGCTTTCACTATGAGCGGGGGGATCGATTGTTTCTTCTGCATCCCGAGCTGGTCAACTTGTTTCCCGCTTTTTTTACTTTTTTCTTTCTCCTCCTTCAATATTTTTGCTTGCCTACGAAGTTCATGTCCATAGTCGTCAGGCATATTCAGCTCGGCTTGGGACGGTGTCGTCAAAAAATCCTTAGCCCACTTCTTTTGCTTCTCAGTGAATACTTGCTTAGGCTCAGGCTCTTTTATCGCCTTCATATCCGCCTTCCATTTCTCAAAATCAGCAGACGCGGCCAATTTGGTTTCAGCTTCACTAAGTTCCCCAGGCCTTGGGAGGAGAGGCTTCAGTGATGGCTCCGGTACCCTTGTGGTCTTAGGTACATAAGGGTCCGGGTTAATAGTCCAGGAGCGGGTTTCCTTGTTGTCCGCCTGCTTCTGCTTCTTCGCCGGAGGTGGATTGGGGGCGTCGTACCCGCCGGAGGAGGATTGGGGGGCGCCGTACCCGCCGGAGGTTGTGGATCGGGGGACGGCGTCGAATGGCGTGAAGGAGGTGTAGGTGAACCACCACCACCACCACCACCGCCACCACCGCCACCACCACCACCATCGGAGGGGGGTGGACTTGCTAGCCTTGGCGCCTCGCCTGGAAACACTATGTACTTCTTTTTCCATAGAATGATCTGGCGCTTGACATCTCCAAGTCTTCTCTCCCCTTCGGGTGTAGGTTTGTCAATCTCCAGGTCCTCAAACCCTTGGACTATGTCTTCCACCATGACACGAGCAGAGCCATATGCAATGGGGTTGTTGTGGTGGAGTGCTCCAGGTGTACAGGGTAAAGCACTGCCGCTAGCTACCTTCGTGGAAACGTTCCCCACGGGATAATGCAGATCACATTCTTTCATCTCCTTTACATCATCCACGGGGTAGTGAGGCTCCGGTGCACGAATCTCGATCATCGGTGCACTAGCACCAGGCGGGGCATCCGTGGAAGCCACGCTGCTTCTCCGCTGCTGGCTTCCGCGATCCGCTTCATGATCTTCATGCGGCCCTGCAGCCGATTTTTCTTTTACTATTTCATGCACGGTCTGCTTCAACTCATGGAGTTCCGATGCAAACTTCGTCATAAGATCTGCATCCCGGTCCGTCTTTCTCTTACGGCTTCTGTAACAGTACGGGTCATTGTCCTGGGAAAACCCTACTTTCCACGGAACTTTGCCTTTGCCTCGTACACGTCCTCCGTGTTCATCATTCCCGAGGGCTGTTGTCAGTGCGTCTTTCTCTCTGTTGAACTTGATCAAGCCCTCTTGAGCTTGGGTCATTGCATCAATAAGGGCTTGGGTGGGAGCAAACTGTCTCTGCCGGTGAACGCACACCCCTGTCTCCGGGTCTAGCGATCCCCCATGCCCGTACCACCAGCTTTTGGCCCTTGGGTCCCATCCCTCTGTACCTAGAGGGATTCCTCGCACCCTCAGGTCCTCCTCCATCTTCTGCCACCTAGGCTCCGAAAGGCGGTATCCTCCTGGCCCCATAATATGATGGAACTTTTTCTTACTCGCATTATCCTTATTTTTTTCGATATTTCCTTGAAATGCTCCGATTGCTTTTGCCTCACAAATTCTGGCCAATCATCTTTCAGTTTCTCATGTTGTCCATTGAAATCCGGAGTCTTGCCCTTGTTGACATAGTCACGGGTTAAATTTTTCTTGAAGTTCCGGAATGCTTCGCCCATCTTCTGAAGAGCGAACTCTTTAACTAGCCTCCTCCTCTGACGTCCACCCGGAACCTCGTTACCGAATTCATCGACTTTGTTGTATTTCGGAGGTAGAATGAAATGTTCCATAAGCTTTCTCCAGCAATCCTTTTTCGTTCTCTTGTCGACAAAACTGAAACCAAGACGTGCCTTCTTTGGCTCCTTCCATTCCTGGACGGTGATCGGGACGTTGTCTCTAACAACGACTCCGCATTGGTTGATAAACTTTGAGGTGTGCTGTAGGGGCTTGCCGGTTTCACTGACAAACTCAATGGCATATGTTTCTCCTGTTTTCATCGCCTTGGATTTGCCACGCTTTGTCGTACTCGATCCGGAGGGCTAAAAAAAGAAAGAGAGTCGCGCGCGTTAATACATATGTATTCACATTTCAGTAAGTTTGTATCACGAGATGCTCAATGTATATATATACCTCGCCGGAGGTGGTTGCTACTTGCAATTCGAGATCGTCGTTTGTTGATGGTTGACCTCCGTCGACAATGTCCGTTCCTTCACCTTCTTGATCATCGAAAATCTCTGTTCCACAGTCAAGGTTCAGAAAAGAAGAGACTACATCCTCTTCTTGCTCATATTCTGAGCCCGGCACATAAGGAATCTCGTTGTTGATGATGCCCATTAAATAACGTTCAGCCTCCGGATCCCTAAGCGGCTCGGCTCTATCGTCCGTCATATGTCACTCCTGCATGTAGTAAAAATTCTTTAAGTATAAAGGAATTAAAAAATAAGATTAAGGGGACATAGAGGAGGAGGAATTAAAAAATAAGATTATTGAGCACTGCCAAGTATTTTGTTTTGTTTTCTTTGTTTTTCTTTTTGGTTTTCATTTGGTTTCTTTCTTCTTCCTTTTTTCTTCTTTTTTTCTTCTTCTTCCTTTCTTCTTCCTCTTTCTTCTTTCTTTCTTCTTCTTCCTTTTTCTTTCTTCTTTCTTTCTACTTCTTCCTTTCTTCTTCCTTTCTTCTTCTTTTTTTCTTCTTCCTTTTCTTCTTCTTCTTCTTCCTTTTTTTTCTCTTCTTTCTTTTGGTTTTCATTTGGTTTTCTTTCTTCTTTCTTTTTGGTTTTCATTTGGTTTCTTTTGTTTTTTTTTCTTTTTTTTTTCTTCTTCCTTTTTCTTTCTTCTTCCTTTTTTCTTCTTCCTTTTTCTTTCTTCTTTTTTTCTTCTTTCTTTTCTTCTTTTTTCATTTGGTTTCTTTCTTCTTTCTTTCTTCTTCTTCCTTTTTCTTTCTTCTTCCTTTCTTCTTCCTTTCTTCTTCTTTTTTTCTTCTTCCTTTTTCTTTCTTCTTTCTTTTGGTTTTCATTTTTTTTCTTCTTCCTTTTTCTTTTTCTTTTTTTCTTCTTCCTTTTTCTTTCTTCTTTCTTTCTTCTTTCCTTTTTTCTTCTTCCTTTTTTTCTCTTCTTCCTTTTTTTCTTCTTCCTTTTTTCTTCTTCCTTTTTTTTCTTCTTCCTTTTTTTTTCTTCTTTCTTTTGGTTTTGTTTTGTTTTCACTTTTTTCTTCTTTCTATCTTCTTTCTTTTTTTCTTCTTCCTTTTTTTCTTCTTCCTTTTTTTCTTCTTCCTTTTTTCTTCTTCCTTTTTTTTCTTCTTCCCTTTTTTCTTCTTTCTTTTGGTTTTGTTTTCTTTTCTTTTTTTTCTTCTTCCTTTTTCTTTCTTCTTCCTTTTTTCTTCTTCCTTTTTCAATCTTCTTTCTTTCTTCTTTCTTTTTGGTTTCTTTTGGCAGGGCAGCGGGCGGCGGGCGGCGGGCAGGGGCAGCGGGCGGGCGGCAGGGCACGGGCGGCGGCGGCGCTCACTGGGGACGGGGGCGGCGGCGCGCAGGGCGTCGGGCGGCGGGCGGCGGGTGGCGGGCAAGGGCAGGGGCTGCGGCGGGCAAGGGTAGGGGCACGCTGCGGCGGCGACGGAGCGCTAAGGGCAGGGCACGGGCGGCGGCGGCGCTCACTGGGGACGGGGGCGGCGGGCGGCGTCGGCGTCGTCGGGGTGGCAACTGCTAGGTAACTCTAAAAATTTCCTAAGTGTGAACTTATATAGCAAAGCCTTTAGTCCCGGTTCGTGGCACCAACCGGGACTAAAGGTAGGCATTAGTCCCGGTTGGTGGCGCCCTCTTTTCAGCAGCGCAAAGGGCGGGAAGCGGCGGCCTTTGGTCCCGGTTGGTGGCACCAACCGGGACTAAAGGGGGGGCATTGGTCCCGGTTGGTGCCACGAACTGGTACCAATGCACCCCTTTAGTCCCGGTTGGTGCCACCAACCGGGACCAAAGGCCTCTTGCTGCCCGCGTCGCGGCCAAAAGTTTAGTCCCACCTCGCTAGTTGAGAAGGGCTCGGAGTGGTTTATAAGCCCCGCTGCGGCTGCTGTCTCCAACTCCTCTCTATAGCAGGCTTCTGGGCCTAACTTTGGCGCGCTGCCCATTGAGCCCTCTAGCCCTTCTGGCCTGTATTTGCAAACCCGAGGGTTGGAGGGCCCAGCGGACAGCGCCCCAACAATATTTTTTGTTGTATTTAGTTTTTTTGTTTTCTTTTTTGCTTTATTTATTTTGTTTTGTTTCTACTTACAACAAAAAACTTATTTATTTTATTTTATTTTGTTTCTAATTACTTATTTATTTTACTTTATGATAATTCTTTTTGCTATTAAAGTTTCTGTCAAAAAAAGTTCTTTATGAAAATTCTTTTTGCTGTATTTAGTTTTTTGTTTTATTTTTTGCTTTATTTATTTTGTTTTGTTTCTATTTACAACAAAAAACTTATTTATTTTATTTTATTTTGTTTCTAATTACTTATTTATTTTACTTTTATGATAATTCTTTTTGCTATTAAAGTTTCTATAAAAAAAGTTCTTTATGAAAATTCTTTTTGCTTTTAATGATTTTGAACAGAAAATACTTCGATAATTTTAGTTGCATCAAATTTATATGATTTAAGTTTCAATAATACTAGAGGTTTCTTATAATGTTTTCTTTTTTTTCTTCTTCCTTTTTCTTTCTTCTTCCTTTTTTCTTCTTCCTTTTTCAATCTTCTTTATTTCTTCTTTCTTTTTGGTTTCTTTTGGCAGGGCAGCGGGCGGCGGGCGGCGGGCAGGGGCAGCGGGCGGGCGGCAGGGCACGGGCGGCGGCGGCGCTCACTGGGGACGGGGGCGGCGGCGCGCAGGGCGTCGGGCGGCGGGCGGCGGGTGGCGGGCAAGGGCAGGGGCTGCGGCGGGCAAGGGTAGGGGCACGCTGCGGCGGCGGCGGAGCGCTAAGGGCAGGGCACGGGCGGCGGCGGCGCTCACTGGGGACGGGGGCGTCGGCGCGCAGGACGTCGGCGTCGGCGTCGGGGCAGGGCTTCGGCGTCGGCGTCGGCGTCGGGGCAGGGCTTCGGCGTCGAGAGAGGAGAATGGGAAGTGGCGGAAACTGCTAAGTGCAGTATATATACACATACCTTTAGTCCCGGTTGGGGAGGCGGACCGCGACTAAAGGTACCCTTTAGTCGCGGTTGGCCACACCAACCGCGACTAAAGGGTACCTTTAGTCGCGGTCCGCCTCCCCAACCGGGACTAAAGGGTTTTGGCGCCGCTTTCGTTCCCGCGCAGAAAGAGCCTTTAGTCGCGGTTGGGGACAACAACCGCGACTAAAGGGTACCCTTTAGTCCCGGTCCGCCTCCCCAACCGGGACTAAAGGCATTGTGCTGCTACGCCCGCGTCGAAAGTTTAGTCCCACCTCGCTAGTTGAGAGGGGCGCGCAGTGGTTTATAATCCCCACTGCCGCTCCCCTCTTGAGCTCCTCTCCATTGCAGGCTTACGGGCCTAATTGTCACTGCTATACCTGATGGGCCTACTAGGCCTTCTGCGGGCCTGAATCCTGGCCCGTCGATGGGTTTCTAGTCGTATTCAGGCCGTGGTCGCCCAGTAGGTGGCATATTTTTTATTTTTTGCCTTTTTTTGTTTTCTTTTTTGCTTTATTTTGTTTTGTTTCTACTTACAACAAAAAACTTATTTATTTTATTTTATTTTGTTTCTAATTACTTATTTATTTTACTTTATGATAATTATTTTTGCTATTAAAGTTTCTAACAAAAAAAGTTCTTTATGAAAATTCTTTTACCTTTCAATGATTTTGAACAGAAAATACTTCGATAATTTAGTTGAATCATTTTATATAATTTTAGTTTCAAAAATACTAGAGGTTGCTTATAATGTTTTGAACAGAAAATACTTTGATAATTTTAGTTTCATAAATTTTATTTATGTTATTAAAAATTTATTTTATTTTGTTTGTACTTATATATTTTATTAAAGTTTATATTATTTTGTTTCTAATTCATTTTAAAATCTTAAAAATACAATTATATATCAAAAAAATCAGAAAATAAAACTAATTCATTTTAAAATCTTAAAAATACAAATAATATATCAAAAAATCAGAAAAATAAAACTAATTCATTTTAAAATCTTAAAAATACAATTATATATCAAAAAAATCAGAAAAATAAACTAATTCATTTTAAAATCCCTTGAAGGTTTGACAAAAGGTTTGATACATCATTCAGTTCATCGACCAAATACAAAGTTTGGTACAATAAATTATTACACATCAATTCTTCCCTTGTGTCCCTGCTTGCTTACGATTGTGCCGTATCCATGGAGCATCCTCATCATTTAACTTAATGCTTGGGTCAGTGTTCACTTTGAAGGGCGGAATTTCACCAAACATATTATAATCTTCTGACATGTCTGTCTTGTCCTCCACTCCCACGATGTTTCTTTTCCCTGAAAGAACAATGTGGCGCTTGGATCATCGCATGATGTACTGATCGTTTTCTTATCTTTCCGTTTCCTCGGTTTGCTACTCATGTCCTTCAAATAAAAAACCTGAGCGACATCTTTGGCAAGGATGAATGGTTCGTCAAGGTAACCAAGATTGTTGAAATCCACCATTGTCATTCCGTATTGCTCGTCCACCTTTACCCCACCTCCTGTTAGCTTGAACCATTTGCACCGGAACAAAGGGACCTTAAAGGAGGGTCCATAGTCAAGTTCCCATATCTCCTCTATGTAACCATAATATGTGACCTTTCGCCCATTCTCGGTTGCTGCATCAAAGCGGACACCACTGTTTTGGTTGGTGCTCTTTTTATCTTGGGCGATGGTGTAAAATGTATTCCCATTTATCTCGTACCCTTGGAAAATCGTTATAGTCGAAGATGGTTTCTTGGCCAACATGTACAGCTGATCTCCAACATCATTGTCATTCATTAAATGTTTTCGCAACCAACTACCGAAAGTCTCCATGTGGGCCTTTCTAATCCAGGATTCAGGCTTCCCCGGGTTGTCCGAGCGTAAAATATTCTTGTGTTGCTCGAAGTACGGAGCCACAAAGCTGGAATTTTGCAGAACTGTGTGGTGTGCTTCAGTCATAGAATGACCGTCCATACATATCGTGGATTTCCTTCCGATCTTGCCTTTTCCACTTAGTCTCCCCTCGTGCCGCGATTGAGGAATACCAATCGGCTTAAGGTCAGGAACATAGTCAATACAGAACTCAATTACCTCCTCATTTCCATAGCCCTTGACGATGCTTCCTTCTGGCCTAGCACGGTTACGAACATATTTCTTTAATACTCCCATGAACCTCTCAAAGGGGAACATATTTTGTAGAAATACAGGACCGAGAATGGAAATCTCTTCGACTAGGTGGAGCAGGAGGTGCGTCATAATATCGAAGAAGGATGGTGGGAACACCAACTCGAAACTGACAAGGCATTGGACCACATCGTTCTGTAACCGTGGTAGATCTTCTGGATTGATTACCTTCTGAGAGATTGCATTGAGGAATGCACATAGCTTCACAATGGCTACTCGAACATTTTCCGGTAGGAGCCCCCTCAAAGCAATCAGAAGCAATTGCGTCATAATCACGTGGCAGTCGTGAGACTTCAGGTTTTGGAACTTTTTCTCTGCCATGTTTATTATTCCCTTTATATTCGACGAGAAGCCAGACGGGACCTTCATACTGCTCAGGCATTCAAAACAAATGACCTTCTCTTCTTTGGTAAGAGCGTAGCTGG
The DNA here is from genome assembly GCF_002575655.3 of Aegilops tauschii subsp. strangulata. Taxonomy (NCBI): domain Eukaryota; kingdom Viridiplantae; phylum Streptophyta; class Magnoliopsida; order Poales; family Poaceae; genus Aegilops; species Aegilops tauschii. Next base: position 2,857,335 of record NC_053040.3, on the reverse strand, counting down.
CACGACCTTGAAACCATTCCGGATGCCGGTCATCTGGGTCTTTCAAAAGTTGCTGGTCCTGCCGTGCTTCCTTTGTATCATTTGTCTTCCCATACACGCCCAAGAAGCTTAGCAGGTTCACGCAAATATTCTTCGTAACATGCATCACGTCGATTGCAGAGCGGACATCTAGGACTTTCCAATATTCTAGCTCCCAAAATATAGATTTCTTCTTCCACATGGGTGCGTGCCCGTCAACTCCCCGCGGAACTGATTGTCCGCCAGGACCCTTTCCAAAGATGACTTTCAAATCCTTGACCATATCAAATATCTCAGCACCAGTACGTTCCGCAGGCTTCGGCCGGTGATCTGCCTTGCCGTTGAAATGCTTGCCTTTCTTTCTTACGTTATGATTTCGGGGAAGAAATCGACGATGACCCAGGTACACGTTCTTCTTACAATTAACCAAACGTACACTTTCAGTCTCATGTAAGCAGTGCGTGCATGCATTGTATCCCTTATTTGTCTGTCCCGAAAGGTTACTGAGAGTAGGCCAATCGTTGATGGTTACAAAAAGCAACGCTCGTAGGTCAAATTCCTCTCCTTTGTGCTCATCCCAGACACGTACACCAGGTCTGGCCCACAACTGTAAAAGTTCATCAACTAATGGCCTTAGGTACACATCGATGTCGTTCCCGGGTTGCTTTGGACCTTGGATGAGCACTGGCATCATAATGAACTTCCGCTTCATGCACAACCAAGGAGGAAGGTTGTAGATGCATAGAGTCACGGGCCAAGTGCTATGGCTGGAGCTCTGCTCGCCAAAAGGATTCATGCCATCAGTACTTAGACCAAATCTTATGTTCCTTGCGTCAGCTGCAAAATCTTTGAACACTCTGTCGATCTTTCTCCATTGCGTTCCATCAGCGGGGTGTCTCAACTCCCCGTCGGACTTACGGTCCTCTTTGTGCCATCGCAACGACTTGGCATGCTTTTTGTTCATGAACAGACGTTTCAACCGTGGTATTATAGGAGCATACCACATCACCTTGGCGGGAACCCTCTTCCTGGGTTTCTCGCCCTCAACATCGTCACCAGGGTCATCGCCTCTGATCTTATAACGCAATGCAGTGCATACAGGGCATTCATTCAAATTCTCGTATTCACCGCGGTAGAGGATGCAGTCGTTAATGCATGCATGTATCTTCAGAACCTCTAAACCTAGAGGGCAGACAACCTTCTTTGCTTCGTACGTACTGGCGGGCAACTCGTTATTCTTCGGAAACATATTCTTCAACATTTTCAGCAAATTTTCAAATGATGAGTCACCTACACCTTCCTGTGCCTTCCATTTTAGCAAATCCAGTGTGCAGCCCAGCTTTTTCAGACTATTATCGCATCCTGGATACAACGACTTTTTGTGATCCTCTAACATGCGATCCAAATTCTCCCTATCCTTGTCAGTTTCGCAGCGTCTCCGTGCATCAGCAATGGTCCGACCAAGATCATCAGCGGGCTCATCATGTGCCTCTTCTTCACCTTCACCTAACCCTTCCCCACCTTCAGCATCATCCTCCATGAAAGTATCACCGAAATGATCATGATAGTTGTCATCGATATCATCCCCTTCTTCATCTTCTTCCATTCTAACCCCTCTTTCTCCATGCTTGGTCCAACAATTATAGCTTGGCATGAAACCGTGCCGAAGCAGGTGCATGTGAACGTCTCTTGAGGAGGAGTAACCCTTCTGATTCTTACAGACAGCACATGGATAGATAATAAAACCTTGCTGCTTGTTCGCATTTGCCACTACGAGGAAATCTTTCAAACCCGTAGTGAACTCGCCGGAGAGTCGGGGACCGTACATCCATTGCCGATTCATCTGCATTATTATTATATAAAGTATATAATTAACCATCATGCATTTGTTAAACTAACTAGCTAGAAATAATACAAATTAAACAATGAACTACACACATGCGTATTTTATCAATGACACATGAAAGGTTCAAGTTGCTAACCGCGATCGCGGAGGAAAAATAAATGAGAAAGCTCAAGTGTGGCTCGGACACTTCATATCATGTTTGTTTCAGGCTCTCGGGCATTTCATCAAACACCTTGTGTGCATAGGAGAAACCAAAAGCAAACCCACCACCCCCTTCTGAAAATTGTGAAGTGAGCTGAGTGAAGTGAAGTGAGCTGAGTCCTATATATAGGGATGGGCCTTTAGTCGCGGTTGGCCAGGCCAACCGGGACTAAAGCCCCTCCCGTCCGCCAGCTGGATGGGCCTTTAGTCCCGGTTGGCCTGGCCAACCGCGACTAAAGGCCTTCGGGGACCTTTAGTCCCGGTTGGCCAGGCCAACCGGGACTAAAGCCCCTCCCGTCCGCCAGCTGTCGACCGAGCGCGCTGGGCCCAGATAGTTGGTCGCGGGTCTTCTCCCGAACCGCGACTAAAGACCCCTTTGGTCGCGGTTCGATTGTTTTGGGGACTAATGGGGGCGTATGGAAGCCTCTTTTTCTACCAGTGTTCCAAGTAGTAGGAGTAGGAGTCAAGGAAAGGGGAGAGAGAAGAGAAGGAAGGAGGGGGCGCAGCCCCTCCCCCTAGTCCAATTCGGACTAGGCCTTGGGGGGGGCGCCCAACCTCTCCTCTCTCTTTCCCCTAAAGCCCAATAAGGCCCATATACTCCCCGGCGAATTCCCGTAACTCTCCGGTACTCCGAAAAATACCCGAATCACTCGGAACCTTTCCGATGTCCGAATATAGTCGTCCAATATATCGATCTTTACATCTCGACCATTTCAAGACAACTCGTCATGTCCCCGATCTCATCCGGAACTCCGGACTACCTTTCGTACATCAAAACTCATAAACTCATAATATAACCGTCATCGAAACTTTAAGCGTGCGGACCCTACGGGTTCGAGAACTATGTAGACATGACCGAGACACGTCTCCGGTCAATAACCAATAGCGGAACCTGGATGCTCATATTGGCTCCCACATATTCTACGAAGATCTTTATCGGTCAGACCGCATAACAACATACGTTGTTCCCTTTGTCATCGGTAAGTTACTTGCCCGAGATTCGATCGTCGGTATCTCAATACCTAGTTCAACCTCATTACCGGCAAGTCTCTTTACTCGGTCCGTAATACATCATCTCGCAACTAACCCATTAGTCACAATGCTTGCAAAGCTTATAGTGATGTGCATTACCGAGAGGGCCCAGAGATACCTCTCCGACAATCGGAGTGACAAATCCTAATCTCAAAATACGCCAACCCAACAAGTACCTTCGGAGACACCTGTAGAGCACCTTTATAATCACCCAGTTACATTGTGACGTTTGGTAGCACACAAAGTGTTCCTCCGGTAAATGGGAGTTGCATAATCTCATAGTCATAGGAACATGTATAAGTCATGAAGAAAGCAATAACAACATACTAAACGATCAAGTGCTAAGCTAACGGAATGGGTCAAGTCAATCACATCATTCTCCTAATGATGTGACCCCGTTAATCAAATGACAACTCATGTCTATGGCTAGGAAACATAACCATCTTTGATCAACGAGCTAGTCAAGTAGAGGCATACTAGTGACACTCTGTTTGTCTATGTACTCGCACATGTATTATGTTTCCGGTTAATACAATTCTAGCATGAATAATAAACATTTATCATGAAATAAGGAAATAAATAATAACTTTAGTATGGCCTCTAGGGCATATTTCCTTCAGTCTCCCACTTGCACTAGAGTCAATAATCTAGTAAACATCGCCATGTGATTTAACACCAATAATTCACATCACCATGTGATTAACACCCATAGTTCACATCGTCATGTGACCAACACCCAAAGGGTTTACTAGAGTCAATAATCTAGTTCACATCGCTATGTGATTAACACCCAAAGAGTACTAAGGTGTGATCATGTTTTGCTTGTGAGATAGTTTTAGTCAACGGGTCTGTCACATTCAGATCCGTAAGTATTTTGCAAATTCTATGTCTACAATGCTCTGCACGGAGCTACTCTAGCTAATAGCTCTCACTTTCAATATGTATCCAGACTGAGACTTAGAGTCATCTGGATCAGTGTCAAAAACTTGCATCGACGTAACCCTTTACGATGAACCTTTTGTCACCTCCATAATCGAGAAACATATCCTTATTCTACTAAGGATAATTTTGACCGCTGTCCAGTGATCTGCTCCTAGATCACTATTGTACTCCCTTGCCAAACTCAGTGGTAGGGTATACAATAGATCGGGTACACAGCATGGCATACTTTGTAGAACCTATGGCTGAGGCATACGGAATGACTTTCATTCTCTTTCTATCTTCTGCCGTGGTCGGGCTTTGAGTCTTACTCAATTTCACACCTTGTAACACAGGCAAGAACTCTTTCTTTGACTGTTCCATTTTGAACTACTTCAAAATCTTGTCAAGGTATGCACTCATTGAAAAAAACTTATCAAGCGTCTTGATCTACCTTTATAGATCTTGATGCTCAATATGTAAGCAGCTTCACCGTGGTCTTCCTTTGAAAAACTCCTTTCAAACACTTCTTTATGCTTTGAAGAATAATTCTACATTATTTCCGATCAATTCACATATACTTATCATAAATGTTGTGGTGCTCCCACTCACTTTCTTGTAAATACAGGCTTCACCGCAAGTCTGCATAAAACTATATGCTTTGATCAACTCATCAAAGCATATATTCCAACTCTGAGATGCTTGCACCAGTCCATAGATGGATCGCTGGAGCTTGCACATTTTGTTAACACCTTTAGTATCGACAAAACCTTCTGGTTGCATCATATACAACTCTTCTTTAATAACTCCATTAAGGAATGCAGTTTTGTTTATCCATTTGCCAGATTTCATAAAATGCGGCAATTGCTAACATGATTCGGACAGACTTAAGCATAGATACGAGTGAGAAACTCTCATCGTAGTCAACACCTTGAACTTGTCGAAAACCTTTTGCGACAATTCTAGCTTTGTAGATAGTAACACTACTATCAGCGTCCGTCTTCCTCTTGAAGATCCATTTAATCTCAATGGCTCGCCGATCATTTGGGAAAGTCAATCAAAGTCCATACTTTGTTCTCATACATGGATCCCATCTCAGATTTCATGGCCTCAAACCATTTCGCGGAATCTGGGCTCATCATCGCTTCCTCATAGTTCGTTGGTTCGTCATGGTCAAGTAACATGACCTCCAGAATAGGTTTACCGTACCACTCTGGTGCGGATCTCACTCTGGTTGACCTACGAGGTTCGGTAGTAGCTTGATCTGAAGTTACATGATCATCATCATTAGCTTCCTCACTAATTGGTGTAGGAGTCACAGGAACAGATTTCTGTCATGAACTACTTTCCAATAAGGGAGCAGGTACAGTTACCTCATCAAGTTCTACTTTCCTCCCACTCACTTCTTTCGAGAGAAACTCCTTCTCTAGAAAGGATCCATTCTTAGCAACGAATATCTTGCCTTCGGATCTGTGATAGAAGGTGTACCCAAATGTCTCCTTTGGGTATTCTATGAAGACACATTTCTCTGATTTGGGTTTGAGCTTATCAGGTTGAAACTTTTTCACATTGCAACCTCAAACTTTAAGAAACGACAGCTTAGGTTTCTTGCCAAACCATAGTTCATACGGTGTCGTCTCAACGGATTTAGATGGTGCCCTATTTAACGTGAATGTAGCTGTCTCTAATGCATAACCCCAAAACGATAGTGGTAGATCGGTAAGAGACATCATAGATCGCACCATATCTAATAAAGTACGGTTATGACATTCGGACACACCATTACACTGTGGTGTTCCAGGTGGCGTGAGTAGTGAAACTATTTCACATTGTTTTAACTGAAGGCCAAACTCGTAACTCAAATATTTTACCTCTGCGATCATATCATAGAAACTTTTATTTTCTTGTTACGATGATTCTCCACTTCACTCTGAAATTCTTTGAACTTTTCAAATGTTTCAGACTTGTGTTTCATCAAGTAGATATACGCATATCTGCTCAAATCATCTGTGAAGGTCAGAAAATAACGATACTTGCCGTGAGCCTTAACACTCATCGGACAGCATACATCAGTATGTATTATTTCCAATAAGTTAGATGCTCGCTCCATTGTTCCGGAGAATGGAGTCTTAGTCATCTTGCCCATGAGGCATGGTTCGCAAACATCAAGTGATTCATAATCAAGTGATTCCAAAAGTCCATCAGCATGGAGTTTCTTCATGCGCTTAACACCAATATGACCTAAACGGCAGTGCCACAAATAAGTTGCACTGTCATTATTAACTTTGCATCTTTTGGCTTCAATATTATGAATATGTGTATCACTACGATCGAGATCCAACGAACCATTTCCATTGGGTGTGTAACCATATAAGGTTTTATTCATGTAAACAGAACAACCATTATTCTCTAACTTAAATGAATAACTGTATTGCAATAAACATGATCAAATCATATTCATGCTCAACGCAAACACCAAATAACACTTATTAGGTTCAACACTGATCCCTAAAGTATAGGGAGTGTGTGATGATGATCATATCAATCTTGGAACCACTTCCAACACACATTGTCACTTCATCTTTAACTAGTTTCTGTTCATTATGCAACTCCCATTTCGAGTTACTACTCTTTAGCAACTGAACCAGTATCAAGTACCGAGGGGTTGCTATAAACACTAGTAAAGTACACATCAATAACATGTATATCAAATGTACTTTTGTTCACTTTGCCATCCTTCTTATCTGCCAATTATTTGGGGTAGTTCCGCTTCCGGTGACCAGTCCTTTTTGCAGTAGAAGCACTCAGTATCAGGCTTAGGTCCAAACTTGGGCTTCTTCACTTGAGTAGCAACTTGCTTGCCGTTCTTCTTGAAGTTCCCGTTCTTTCCCTTTGCCCTTTTCTTGAAACTAGTGATCTTGTTAACCATCAACACTTGATGCTCTTTTCTTGATTTCTACCTTCGCCGATCTCAGCATCGCGAAGAGCTCAGGAATTACTTTCGTCATCCCTTGCATATTATAGTTCATCACGAAGTTCTATTAACTTGGTGATAGTGACTAGAGAACTTTGTCAATCACTATTTTATCTGGAAGATTAACTCCCACTTGATTCAAGCGATTGTAGTACCCAGACAGTCTGAGCACATGCTCACTGCTTGAGCTATTCTCCTCCATCTTTTAGCTATAGAACTTGTTGGAGACTTCATATCTCTCATCTCGGGTATTTGCTAGAAATATTAACTTCAACTCCTGGAACATCTCATATGGTCCATGACGTTCAAAACGTCTTTGAAGTCCCGATTCTAAGCCGTTAAGCATGTTGCACTAAACTATCAAGTAGTCATCATATTGAGCTAGCCAAACGTTCATAACGTCTGCATCTGCTCCTGCAATAGGTCTGTCACCTAGCGGTGCATCAAGGACATAATTCTTCTGTGCAGTAATGAGGATAATCCTCAGATCACGGATCCAATCCGCATCATTGCTACTAACATCTTTCAACTCAGTTTTTCTCTAGGAACATATCAAAATTAAAACAGGGGAACTAAACGCGAGCTATTGATCTACAACATAGATATGCTAATACTACCAGGACTAAGTTCATGATAACTTAAAGTTCAATTTAATCATATTACTTAAGAACTCCCACTTAGATAGACATCCCTCTAATCCTCTAAGTGATCACGTGATCCATATCAACTAAACCATGTCCGATCATCACGTGAGATGGAGTAGTTTCAATGGTGAACATCATTTATGTTGATCATATCTACTATATGATTCACGCTCGATCATTCGGTCTCAGTGTTCCGAGGCCATATCTGTTATATCACTAGTAGGAAAAGGGGCTTTTACCCCGGTTTGTAAGGGCCTTTTATCCCGGTTTTCGAACCGGGGCTAAAGGGTCGTTACTAAAGCCCTAACCCTTTAGTCCTGGTTCTTACACGAACCGGGACAAAAGGTCCTCCACGTGGCCGCTGCTGCCAACCCAGGCAGGGGGGCCTTTGGTCCCGGTTGGTGCCACCAACCGGGACCAATAGGAAGGGCCTTTTGTCCCGGTTGGTGTCACCAACCGGGACCAATAGGCATCCACGCGTCAGCATTTCAGGGGCTGGGGTTTTTGTTTTTTTTTGAAAGGGGGGGGGGTTGGGGGGTTAATTTAGGTGTTTCATATATTGTGTTAGCTAGCTAATTAATAGAGAGAAGTGTCCTCTCTTATCTCCGTGCTTGGTCAACGCTACGTACTATATACGTATGGAGAGGACTAGACACGCTAGCTAGTAATCAAATGAAGGAAACAGAAGATCGTCATGAACATATGCATACAGAGAGAAGTGATATCGACCACCTCTCCTTCTCCGAGAGATTGGTCGAACAACAAGTTCTCGTATATCTATCCGACACTACCGGCTACATATATACAATAATTATCTCTTACAATACAATCTCGTAACTAAATTGTAAGAACACAGGGTCCACATAGTATTCTCTGTTTTCAGCGATCACGTGGTCAAGGAAGAATGCCGCCAATTCCTCTTGAATTCCTCGCATACGATCTGGTGCTAGGAGTTCATCCCGCTTCCGAAACATCTAATTTGAAGAAGGGGGTCAATACATATATATATGAATAAATGAAACTCAACACAAATGATGGTAATAAAATAAAATTGTGAATATTATTGCTTACGCACTTCATATTGTTCTTCAGAGTAGCCCCGCTCACAGGTCGTGTAGCGGATGGACTCGCAAACGTAGTATCCACAGTAATTATTCCCGGGTTCCTGCCACAACCACTTTACAAGAAATAGAGGTCAATCAAACTGATAAGCAAGCATGCTAAATGGTATTGATGAAACTAGCGCTTGAATCACTAGGAGATGCGCGGAACATGCTACTATAGTACCTACTTTCGGGTGTTTAAATTGCAGCTTCTTCGGCAGTCCCGGAGCTTTTGTGGTGAATTTTCTCCAAACCCTGCCAGGCAAAGAAAATAATTACTTGATATCAGGAAATGAACAAAGTTGCTGATATGGTGGATAATGATCGATTTAACTTACTTCTCGAGCATTTGAGTCATGTTCGCATAGTCTGGGGATCTTTTCGTCTCGAGTCTAAGACGGTTACTACTCCCTGCTCAAGCTTAATCTCTAGGAGAATATAGTGGAAGCTGCGCATGCATGCATAAGTCATCAATTACATTACCATAACCTGGACTAATAAGGGAAACCGAATATGCACAAGGCAGTAACACTCACTTGAAGTTGTAAGGAAAGAGTATTATATCTTTGTTTTGATTTAATACCAACGATTATAGCAAGTTGGCCTCGGCTTCTTTGGGATGTTTTTCAACCGTATATGCATCTATGAGATTTGTGTTAATGAACCCAATATCACCGATTTGTCTTTTCTTCAATTCGGCGATCTTCAATCTGCATAATATAGTGAGGATAATTATAAATACATGCAATGAAAGAGCTGACCTATATAGAGAGCCTTAATGACAGAAGTAGTACTACTTACAGACAGTAGCAAGTGATCGTTGTTTTATCGAGGGCCTTTTGATTGTAAATCTGGAAGAAATCCTCAAATGGAACATTCAGCAGTTCAATTCCAATGAGGTCATGCTCCGGTTTAACTCTCAGCGTCAAAGTACTCGTCCCATCAGACTCTCTGCAGGTTTTCATGTACCAATCATGTAATCTTCGCATCATTGTTGTTAGAGATCTTTCATCTTTGACGAGAGGCTTCCCGTAATGGTATTTGTGTTCGTCCACCTCCATGATTTCATAATGTACATCGTCGGGCAGGTAATCTCCAAGATTGCTATAACCGGGCACCATCCTCGGATCATTAGCGACGATGTCTTTTGACACCTTGAGCGGGGGGCACGATTGGTTCGCTTGTTGGCCGAGCTGGGCAATTTTTTCCCAGCTCGTCGTTCTTTTAACCTTTGATCACTGACAGTACTTCCCGACCGCTCCGCTTCGGCATATGTCTTTGCAAGAATGCGCTCATAGTTGCCTCTCGGCGGAGACTTTGGTGGTTTTGTCAGGGCAGCCAGAGTGCGCTTTGCTTTCACCGGATCTACCTTCTCCTCCGGAGGTGGATGCTTCTTTGCTTTCACCCCTTCAAAGATGTTTGTCACTTCGGCTCGCACGATCTTCCTGGTTTCCTCCTCGGTCCTCTCGTATGGTAACTTCTCTGGAGTCTTCAGAGAAGGACCGAATCTGTATTGCCTCCCGCCTCTGGCAGCTGTACTGCTAGACACCGGCAGAGCAGATGGAGCGGCTGCGGCTGTCTTCTTTCCTTGCTTGCGAGGCGGAGGAGAAGGACTACGACGCGTCGGAGCAGCCGCAGCGGCGGCGGGTCTCTTCCGCCCTTGCTGACGAGGTGGAGAAGGAGGAGGCTGGCTGCTCTGGCGCGCCGGCGCAGGCGGAGAAGGAGGCGGAGTGCCGCCACGCGCCGGAGAAGGAGGCTGAGTGCCCTGATCACTCGCCTGAGGAGGAGGCGGAGGAGGAGGTGGAGTGCCGCCACGCGCCGGAGAAGGAGGCAGAGTGCCCTGATCACTCGCCGGAGGAGGAGGCGGAGGAGGAGGCGGACTGCCCTTACTCGCCGGAGTCGTCCAGTTCGGAAGGTTGATGAGCTCCTTCCGCCATAGGCACGGAGTCTTCAGAGCTAAACCCAGCCGAGTCTCCCCTTCACCGGTAGGGTGGTCAAGCTGGAGGTCCTCAAATCCCTCCGTTATTTCATCCACCATCACCCTAGCATATCCTTCTGGAATCGGCCAGCAATGGTAGGTTGCGCCGGGTTCAGGAGGTAAAACAGAGCCAACAGCCACCTTGACTTTGAAGTTCTGCCGTTGCACCATAAGATGGCAATGTTGAGACTCCATGATAGCATCCACGGGGTAGCTAGCAGGAGCCGTCAAGACATGCTCCAGCTGAAGCAGCTCGGTGGAAGCCATGCTGCTTCTCCGCTGAGATGGCAGGGTAGCTTCGGGGGTAGTTTCGGCATGTCGATTGCTGTCTCGTTCCTCTAGCGCTTGAACCCTTTCATGTAGCTTCTAAATTTGGGTCTGCTCCATTTTTTTCCTCCTCTCCTGGCTTTTGTAACCGCCTGCGTCCGGAAAACCAGCCTTCCACGGAACGGAGCCTGGCGTGCCTCGTGTCCGTCCAGGGTGCTCAGGATTCCCGAGGGCCATTGTGAGCTCGTTGTTCTCTCTGTCTGGAACGAACGTCCCTTCCTGCGCTGCATCGATATATTGCTGAATCTTCTTGACTGGTATTCTCAAAAGCTCGTTCGTCCAAACGCACCTCCCTGATACAGGGTCCAAGGTTCCGCCAGCCCCGAAGAACCAAGTCCGGCAACGGTCTGTCCAGTTCATTGTCTGTGGTTCGATCCCTTTTTCAAGCAGATCATTCTCAGCCTTGGCCCCCTAAGGCCGGGCTTTGAGGTAGCCACCTGACCCCGTGCGATGGTGAAGCTTCTTCTTCGCAGCATTCTTCTTGTTTGTCGCTGACATCTTCTTACTCTTTTCTGATGTCTTGTGGGCCACAAATGCGGGCCAGTGATCTCTGATCTTCTCATACCGGCCGATGAATTCGGGTGTCTCTTCTTTGTCGACAAACGTTTTCAGCTCATTCTTCCACCTCCTGAATAGGTCTGCCATCTTCTTAAGAGCATGAGACTTGATTAATTGCTCTTTAACTGGCTTCTCCGGATCCTCCTCTGGCGGTAGGGTGAAATTTGCCTTCAGCTCAGTCCAAAGATCATCTTTCTGCATATCATTGACATAAGACACCTCAGGGTCTTCCTTCTTAGGCTTATACCATTGGTGGATGCTGATCGGGATCTTGTCCCTAACTAGAACCCCGCACTGAGCAGCAAATGCATCCTTTGTCTGGATGGGTTCAATCGGTTGGCCGTCGCGCGCGATTGCTGTGATCTCAAACCTTTCATCCGAGCGCAACTTTCTCTTCGGGCCTCGTCTCTTTACCGCAGTTGTGCTCGATTCGGAGGGCTAGAAAAAAGAAGAAAGACGAGTGTTAATTAATATGTGTACATACCAAAACAATGAATGCATCAATTAGCTAGTCAGCACAGGCTTAACTAATATATTTACCTGGCCGGACTCTGTTCGGTCACCGGAGCCGTCACCACGGGCTCCTTCTTGCACCAGCATTGGGTCACCGGAGCCATCATAATCATGTCTTTCCTCCTCCACTCTTCGATCACCATAGCCTGCTTCTTCACCCTGTTCTTCCAGACCATCATTGTCGTTAAGATACGACAAGATATCACCTCCGGCTAAGATTATGTCCCCCAACACCTCTTCTGCTTGCTCGTCTCGTCCGTGCTCCATTGTTTCTGCAAATATTATAACATGGCAATCATTACACAAACATGACAGCAGGTGGTTAGTGCAAACGTAGACCTAGCTTATTCCGGGTTTGGGGTGGCCTCAGCAACGCTTCAAGGGTAGGGGCGCGGCGGGAGGGGGTAGGAGACCGACATCGTTTTTTTCTACGGTTTGGGTGTGATCGAGAGTTTTGGTCGAGCGAGAGGGCCGGGGGGTGCTCCCGTGGTATAAGTTATCACGGTCGAGAGGGGGTATAAATATCGACCGTCCATCATGTCGAAGTTATCTGGGAGGGAGTTATATATATCGACAACGACGACATACATACATGGGAAAATAATGTTATCGGGGAGGGGGTATATCGACCCCCCCCCCCACGTGTTGAAGTTATCGGGAGGGGGTTATATCGACAACGACAATGAACGTACATGGGAAAATAATATTATCGGGGAGGGGGTATATCGACCCCCCCCTCGTGTTGAAGTTATCGGGAGAGGGGTATATCGACGACGACAGACCCGATAAAACATAAGAAAACGAAGAAGAAACAAAAAGAGGAGAAGAAGAAAAGGAATAGAGGAGAAGATCGAAGAAAAAAAAAGAGGAGAAGAAGAAAGGAATAGAGGAGAGAAGAAGAAAAAATAGAATTTTTTCTATTTTTTGTCTTCTCTTCTATTCCTTTCTTCTTCTTCTCTTCTATTCCTTTCTTCTTTTCCTCTTCTTTTTCTTCTTTTTCCTCTTCTTATTTATTTCTCCTCTTCTTCCTCTCCTCTTCTTCTCCTTTCTCCCTCTTCTTATTTTCCTTTTTCCTCTCATTCATAAAAAAATGTTCAAATAGAAAATTTCGATAAAAAATTAAAGGTTTTGCCTAATGCATTGTTCATATGAATATACAAACATTTGCATATTCTACAATAATTAATATCACCAAAAAAATCTATGAACAGAAAAAAATCCTAACTTTTCTAAAAATCTATCTTTTGCATATATACATGAACATATATATACACAGAGAACATATATACATACATATACACAGAGAAAATGCAAAAAATGATCTAAAAAAGGACATATAAACAGATATACACACATACATATACTCATACATATACATATAAGCATATAAATGTGCAGAAAAAACAGGGAGGAATTAGGGGGCAGTGCCGGCCCTGACCAAGGCGACGGCGGCGCGTCGGGGCAGGGGCAGAGGCGGCGGCGTGGTCGGGGCAGGGGCAGAGGCGTCGGCGGCGAAGGGCGGGGCAGGGCGACGGCGACGACAGGGACGGGCCGGGGCGGCGCGCGTCGGGGCAGGGGCGCGGCTGACGGCGAGGGCGCGGGCAACGGCGACGGCGACGACGGGCACGGGCGACGGCGACGGCGACGGCGGGGGCGGCGGGCGGCGTCGGCGTCGTCGGGGTGGCAACTGCTAGGTAACTCTAAAAATTTCCTAAGTGTGAACTTATATAGCAAAGCCTTTAGTCCCGGTTCGTGGCACCAACCGGGACTAAAGGTAGGCATTAGTCCCGGTTGGTGGCGCCCTCTTTTCAGCAGCGCAAAGGGCGGGAAGCGGCGGCCTTTGGTCCCGGTTGGTGGCACCAACCGGGACTAAAGGGGGGGCATTGGTCGAGGTTGGTGCCACGAACTGGTACCAATGCACCCCTTTAGTCCCGGTTGGTGCCACCAACCGGGACCAAAGGCCTCTTGCTGCCCGCGTCGCGGCCAAAAGTTTAGTCCCACCTCGCTAGTTGAGAAGGGCTCGGAGTGGTTTATAAGCCCCGCTGCGGCTGCTGTCTCCAACTCCTCTCTATAGCAGGCTTCTGGGCCTAACTTTGGCGCGCTGCCCATTGAGCCCTCTAGCCCTTCTGGCCTGTATTTGCAAACCCGAGGGTTGGAGGGCCCAGCGGACAGCGCCCCAACAATATTTTTTGTTGTATTTAGTTTTTTTGTTTTCTTTTTTGCTTTATTTATTTTGTTTTGTTTCTACTTACAACAAAAAAATTATTTATTTTATTTTATTTTGTTTCTAATTACTTATTTATTTTACTTTATGATAATTCTTTTTGCTATTAAAGTTTCTGTCAAAAAAAGTTCTTTATGAAAATTCTTTTTGCTGTATTTAGTTTTTTGTTTTATTTTTTGCTTTATTTATTTTGTTTTGTTTCTATTTACAACAAAAAACTTATTTATTTTATTTTATTTCGTTTCTAATTACTTATTTATTTTACTTTTATGATAATTCTTTTTGCTATTAAAGTTTCTATAAAAAAAGTTCTTTATGAAAATTCTTTTTGCTTTTAATGATTTTGAACAGAAAATACTTCGATAATTTTAGTTGCATCAAATTTATATGATTTAAGTTTCAATAATACTAGAGGTTTCTTATAATGTTTTGAACAGAAAATACTTTGTTAATTTTAGTTTCATAAATTTTATTAAAGTTTATTTTATTTTCACTGGTAGAAAAAAGCCCTTTAGTCCCGGTTCGCAACAGCCTTTAGTCCCGGTTGTGCAACCGGGACTAAATATGCGCGACTAAAGACCCCCCCCCCCTTTAGTCGCGCCTCTTACGGACCGCGACTAAAGGCTTTAGTCCCGGTTCTTGTGGCTGACCGGGACTAAAGGCCCGTCCACGTGGGCGCCAGTGGTCCGTCGGGGCGGAGGACCTTTAGTCCCGGTTCTCGTGGCCAACCGGGACTAAAGGCCTCCTCCGCAGGTTTAGGGTTTTAGCCCCCCTAAACCTGGTTTCTTTTTAGTTTGGAGTGTTTTATTTCTTTTATATTTTATTTTGTGTTTTATTTTAATTTTGATGAAGTTTCAGTACACATATTCTATGCTACTATATACATGCATATGAAATTTCAAACAAGAAGAATTCAAGAAGAATATATAATATATATTCAATCTCGGGTGACCATATACAACTTCGAACAAGTTTCCATACACAATTAGGATGGATGACCATATACAACTTCGAACAAGTTTCAATCTCGGGTATGCATATAAATTTCTTCGTCCTCGGTATAGTGTTCTCCTTTAGGATTGATGACTTCCCTCATGAAAAATCCTGCTAATTCTTCTTGAATTGGTCGGAAGCGAGCTTCTGGACTAAGCCTCCTCCGGAAGTTATCCGTCGCATTCCGCACGCTATCCGATGCCTTCCGCTCAGAGGTGTGTCTCCGGATGTTCTCACAAACATAGTATCCACATAGATTGGTCCCCGGTGGCTGCTTATCCACATTAACTAACCTTCTGAAATCTAGCTCATGTTTGAATTCACCGACAATTTCTTCTGAGAACCGTCTCCAAACCCTACAGGGCAAAGAAAATTAAATGAACAAGGGAGTTATTAGTTACTTGATATTAGGAAATGAACGAAAGAGACCGATCGATATAGAGCTCAAATGATTGAAAATAATTACTTTTGCAGCATTTTTCTCATGTCGGCCCAACGCTTTGGATCCGAATCCATAGAGTCCATGATTAGAACTCTGGAGGTGTGAAGTTCAATATTTAGCAGAATCCAGTGGAACCTGCGGACACGTTACATGCACAGTCATGCATAACTCATCGATTAGACATACCATGCATGGAGTAAACAAAAGAGAATGGGCACAAGAGAGAAACACTCACCCAAAATGGTAAGGAAATAGAATATGACTTTTGAGTTGATGCTTTCTAAGAAACTTGTACAAGTCTTTCTCCACGTCTTCGGGGTGATGTTGTAACACATGTCCATTAACGATATGTGGGTCAATGAACCCAACATCATGGATGTTTCTTATTTTGCATTCCCAAATCTTCAATCTGCATAATAGCGTACGCAACAATATAGTTAGGACAATATATATATATATATATATATATAGTGCAGGCAATGAAGAACGAGATGAGGTAGAAATAAATCACTTACAGAACGTAGCAACTCAGCATAGATTTGTCGAGGTCGCGCAGATTGAACAGCTGGAACAATTCACTCATATGAACTTGTACAGAGTACCGTTTGGTGTGATGCTCATCTGTAACATCCGCATAAACATATTCTTTGTCGGCCCATGTTATGAATTGCTTGTACCAACGTAGCAGATTTCGCATTTGTGGTGGTAGACTCTTTTCCCGCGCAGGCTCGATGAGAGGCCCATTCCGCACATATTGTAATGCTATCTCACATACTGGCGCATCCTCAAGGCCTAAGAAGGCATGAAGAGTCAAACCCATCTCGGACACTTGTTTCATGGCACTCGCTACAGTCAATCCAAGTGCTGCCGCAGCTGCTATGATCTCGGGGTCCTCTTCCGGACCGGCTTTCACTATGAGCGGGGGGATCGATTGTTTCTTCTGCATCCCGAGCTGGTCAACTTGTTTCCCGCTTTTTTTACTTTTTTCTTTCTCCTCCTTCAATATTTTTGCTTGCCTACGAAGTTCATGTCCATAGTCGTCAGGCATATTCAGCTCGGCTTGGGACGGTGTCGTCAAAAAATCCTTAGCCCACTTCTTTTGCTTCTCAGTGAATACTTGCTTAGGCTCAGGCTCTTTTATCGCCTTCATATCCGCCTTCCATTTCTCAAAATCAGCAGACGCGGCCAATTTGGTTTCAGCTTCACTAAGTTCCCCAGGCCTTGGGAGGAGAGGCTTCAGTGATGGCTCCGGTACCCTTGTGGTCTTAGGTACATAAGGGTCCGGGTTAATAGTCCAGGAGCGGGTTTCCTTGTTGTCCGCCTGCTTCTGCTTCTTCGCCGGAGGTGGATTGGGGGCGTCGTACCCGCCGGAGGAGGATTGGGGGGCGCCGTACCCGCCGGAGGTTGTGGATCGGGGGACGGCGTCGAATGGCGTGAAGGAGGTGTAGGTGAACCACCACCACCACCGCCACCACCGCCACCACCGCCACCACCACCACCATCGGAGGGGGGTGGACTTGCTAGCCTTGGCGCCTCGCCTGGAAACACTATGTACTTCTTTTTCCATAGAATGATCTGGCGCTTGACATCTCCAAGTCTTCTCTCCCCTTCGGGTGTAGGTTTGTCAATCTCCAGGTCCTCAAACCCTTGGACTATGTCTTCCACCATGACACGAGCATAGCCATATGCAATGGGGTTGTTGTGGTGGAGTGCTCCAGGTGTACAGGGTAAAGCACTGCCGCTAGCTACCTTCGTGGAAACGTTCCCCACGGGATAATGCAGATCACATTCTTTCATCTCCTTTACATCATCCACGGGGTAGTGAGGCTCCGGTGCACGAATCTCGATCATCGGTGCACTAGCACCAGGCGGGGCATCCGTGGAAGCCACGCTGCTTCTCCGCTGCTGGCTTCCGCGATCCGCTTCATGATCTTCATGCGGCCCTGCAGCCGATTTTTCTTTTACTAGTTCATGCACGGTCTGCTTCAACTCATGGAGTTCCGATGCAAACTTCGTCATAAGATCTGCATCCCGGTCCGTCTTTCTCTTACGGCTTCTGTAACAGTACGGGTCATTGTCCTGGGAAAACCCTACTTTCCACGGAACTTTGCCTTTGCCTCGTACACGTCCTCCGTGTTCATCATTCCCGAGGGCTGTTGTCAGTGCGTCTTTCTCTCTGTTGAACTTGATCAAGCCCTCTTGAGCTTGGGTCATTGCATCAATAAGGGCTTGGGTGGGAGCAAACTGTCTCTGCCGGTGAACGCACACCCCTGTCTCCGGGTCTAGCGATCCCCCATGCCCGTACCACCAGCTTTTGGCCCTTGGGTCCCATCCCTCTGTACCTAGAGGGATTCCTCGCACCCTCAGGTCCTCCTCCATCTTCTGCCACCTAGGCTCCGAAAGGCGGTATCCTCCTGGCCCCATAATATGATGGAACTTTTTCTTACTCGCATTATCCTTATTTTTTTCGATATTTCCTTGAAATGCTCCGATTGCTTTTGCCTCACAAATTCTGGCCAATCATCTTTCAGTTTCTCATGTTGTCCATTGAAATCCGGAGTCTTGCCCTTGTTGACATAGTCACGGGTTAAATTTTTCTTGAAGTTCCGGAATGCTTCGCCCATCTTCTGAAGAGCGAACTCTTTAACTAGCCTCCTCCTCTGACGTCCACCCGGAACCTCGTTACCGAATTCATCGACTTTGTTGTATTCCGGAGGTAGAATGAAATGTTCCATAAGCTTTCTCCAGCAATCCTTTTTCGTTCTCTTGTCGACAAAACTGAAACCAAGACGTGCCTTCTTTGGCTCCTTCCATTCCTGGACGGTGATCGGGACGTTGTCTCTAACAACGACTCCGCATTGGTTGATAAACTTTGAGGTGTGCTGTAGGGGCTTGCCGGTTTCACTGACAAACTCAATGGCATATGTTTCTCCTGTTTTCATCGCCTTGGATTTGCCACGCTTTGTCGTACTCGATCCGGAGGGCTAAAAAAAGAAAGAGAGTCGCGCGCGTTAATACATATGTATTCACATTTCAGTAAGTTTGTATCACGAGAGGCTCAATGTATATATATACCTCGCCGGAGGTGGTTGCTACTTGCAATTCGAGATCGTCGTTTGTTGATGGTTGACCTCCGTCGACAATGTCCGTTCCTTCACCTTCTTGATCATCGAAAATCTCTGTTCCACAGTCAAGGTTCAGAAAAGAAGAGACTACATCCTCTTCTTGCTCATATTCTGAGCCCGGCACATAAGGAATCTCGTTGTTGATGATGCCCATTAAATAACGTTCAGCCTCCGGATCCCTAAGCGGCTCGGCTCTATCGTCCGTCATATGTCACTCCTGCATGTAGTAAAAATTCTTTAAGTATAAAGGAATTAAAAAATAAGATTAAGGGGACATAGAGGAGGAGGAATTAAAAAATAAGATTATTGAGCACTGCCAAGTATTTTGTTTTGTTTTCTTTGTTTTTCTTTTTGGTTTTCATTTGGTTTCTTTCTTCTTCCTTTTTTCTTCTTTTTTTCTTCTTCTTCCTTTCTTCTTCCTCTTTCTTCTTTCTTTCTTCTTCTTCCTTTTTCTTTCTTCTTTCTTTCTTCTTCTTCCTTTCTTCTTCCTTTCTTCTTCTTTTTTTCTTCTTCCTTTTTTTCTTCTTCCTTTTTTCTTCTTCCTTTTTTTTCTTCTTCCTTTTTTTCTCTTCTTTCTTTTGGTTTTCATTTGGTTTTCTTTCTTCTTTCTTTTTGGTTTTCATTTGGTTTCTTTTGTTTTTTTTCTTTTTTTTCTTCTTCCTTTTTCTTTCTTCTTCCTTTTTTCTTCTTCCTTTTTCTTTCTTCTTTTTTTCTTCTTTCTTTTCTTCTTTTTTCATTTGGTTTCTTTCTTCTTTCTTTCTTCTTCTTCCTTTTTCTTTCTTCTTCCTTTCTTCTTCCTTTCTTCTTCTTTTTTTCTTCTTCCTTTTTCTTTCTTCTTTCTTTTGGTTTTCATTTTTTTTCTTCTTCCTTTTTCTTTCTTCTTTTTTTCTTCTTCCTTTTTCTTTCTTCTTTCTTTCTTCTTTCTTTTTTTCTTCTTCCTTTTTTTCTCTTCTTCCTTTTTTTCTTCTTCCTTTTTTCTTCTTCCTTTTTTTTTCTTCTTCCTTTTTTTTTCTTCTTTCTTTTGGTTTTGTTTTGTTTTCACTTTTTTCTTCTTCCTTTTTCTTTCTTCTTTCTTTCTTCTTTCTTTTTTTCTTCTTCCTTTTTTTCTTCTTCCTTTTTTTCTTCTTTCTTTTGGTTTTGTTTTCTTTTCTTTTTTTTCTTCTTCCTTTTTCTTTCTTCTTCCTTTTTTCTTCTTCCTTTTTCAATCTTCTTTCTTTCTTCTTTCTTTTTGGTTTCTTTTGGCAGGGCAGCGGGCGGCGGGCGGCGGGCAGGGGCAGCGGGCGGGCGGCAGGGCACGGGCGGCGGCGGCGCTCACTGGGGACGGGGGCGGCGGCGCGCAGGGCGTCGGGCGGCGGGCGGCGGGTGGCGGGCAAGGGCAGGGGCTGCGGCGGGCAAGGGTAGGGGCACGCTGCGGCGGCGGCGGAGCGCTAAGGGCAGGGCACGGGCGGCGGCGGCGCTCACTGGGGACGGGGGCGTCGGCGCGCAGGGCGTCGGCGTCGGCGTCGGGGCAGGGCTTCGGCGTCGGCGTCGGGGCAGGGCTTCGGCGTCGAGAGAGGAGAATGGGAAGTGGCGGAAACTGCTAAGTGCAGTATATATACACATACCTTTAGTCCCGGTTGGGGAGGCGGACCGCGACTAAAGGTACCCTTTAGTCGCGGTTGGCCACACCAACCGCGACTAAAGGGTACCTTTAGTCGCGGTCCGCCTCCCCAACCGGGACTAAAGGGTTTTGGCGCCGCTTTCGTTCCCGCGCAGAAAGAGCCTTTAGTCGCGGTTGGGGACAACAACCGCGACTAAAGGGTACCCTTTAGTCCCGGTCCGCCTCCCCAACCGGGACTAAAGGCATTGTGCTGCTACGCCCGCGTCGAAAGTTTAGTCCCACCTCGCTAGTTGAGAGGGGCGCGCAGTGGTTTATAATCCCCACTGCCGCTCCCCTCTTGAGCTCCTCTCCATTGCAGGCTTACGGGCCTAATTGTCACTGCTATACCTGATGGGCCTACTAGGCCTTCTGCGGGCCTGAATCCTGGCCCGTCGATGGGTTTCTAGTCGTATTCAGGCCGTGGTCGCCCAGTAGGTGGCATATTTTTTATTTTTTGCCTGTTTTTTGTTTTCTTTTTTGCTTTATTTTGTTTTGTTTCTACTTACAACAAAAAACTTATTTATTTTATTTTATTTTGTTTCTAATTACTTATTTATTTTACTTTATGATAATTATTTTTGCTATTAAAGTTTCTAACAAAAAAAGTTCTTTATGAAAATTCTTTTACCTTTCAATGATTTTGAACAGAAAATACTTCGATAATTTTAGTTGAATCATTTTATATAATTTTAGTTTCAAAAATACTAGAGGTTGCTTATAATGTTTTGAACAGAAAATACTTTGATAATTTTAGTTTCATAAATTTTATTTATGTTATTAAAATTTATTTTATTTTGTTTGTACTTATATATTTTATTAAAGTTTATATTATTTTGTTTCTAATTCATTTTAAAATCTTAAAAATACAATTATATATCAAAAAAATCAGAAAATAAAACTAATTCATTTTAAAATCTTAAAAATACAAATAATATATCAAAAAATCAGAAAAATAAAACTAATTCATTTTAAAATCTTAAAAATACAATAATATATCAAAAAAATCAGAAAAATAAACTAATTCATTTTAAAATCCCTTGAAGGTTTGACAAAAGGTTTGATACATCATTCAGTTCATCGACCAAATACAAAGTTTGGTACAATAAATTATTACACATCAATTCTTCCCTTGTGTCCCTGCTTGCTTACGATTGTGCCGTATCCATGGAGCATCCTCATCATTTAACTTAATGCTTGGGTCAGTGTTCACTTTGAAGGGCGGAATTTCACCAAACATATTATAATCTTCTGACATGTCTGTCTTGTCCTCCACTCCACTCCCACGATGTTTCTTTTCCCTGAAAGAACAATGTGGCGCTTGGATCATCGCATGATGTACTGATCGTTTTCTTATCTTTCCGTTTCCTCGGTTTGCTACTCATGTCCTTCAAATAAAAAACCTGAGCGACATCTTTGGCAAGGACGAATGGTTCGTCAAGGTAACCAAGATTGTTGAAATCCACCATTGTCATTCCGTATTGCTCGTCCACCTTTACCCCACCTCCTGTTAGCTTGAACCATTTGCACCGGAACAAAGGGACCTTAAAGGAGGGTCCATAGTCAAGTTCCCATATCTCCTCTATGTAACCATAATATGTGACCTTTCGCCCATTCTCGGTTGCTGCATCAAAGCGGACACCACTGTTTTGGTTGGTGCTCTTTTTATCTTGGGCGATGGTGTAAAATGCATTCCCATTTATCTCGTACCCTTGGAAAATCGTTATAGTCGAAGATGGTTTCTTGGCCAACATGTACAGCTGATCTCCAACATCATTGTCATTCATTAAATGTTTTCGCAACCAACTACCGAAAGTCTCCATGTGGGCCTTTCTAATCCAGGATTCAGGCTTCCCCGGGTTGTCCGAGCGTAAAATATTCTTGTGTTGCTCGAAGTACGGAGCCACAAAGCTGGAATTTTGCAGAACTGTGTGGTGTGCTTCAGTCATAGAATGACCGTCCATACATATCGTGGATTTCCTTCCGATCTTGCCTTTTCCACTTAGTCTCCCCTCGTGCCGCGATTGAGGAATACCAATCGGCTTAAGGTCAGGAACATAGTCAATACAGAACTCAATTACCTCCTCATTTCCATAGCCCTTGACGATGCTTCCTTCTGGCCTAGCACGGTTACGAACATATTTCTTTAATACTCCCATGAACCTCTCAAAGGGGAACATATTTTGTAGAAATACAGGACCGAGAATGGAAATCTCTTCGACTAGGTGGAGCAGGAGGTGCGTCATAATATCGAAGAAGGATGGTGGGAACACCAACTCGAAACTGACAAGGCATTGGACCACATCGTTCTGTAACCGTGGTAGATCTTCTGGATTGATTACCTTCTGAGAGATTGCATTGAGGAATGCACATAGCTTCACAATGGCTACTCGAACATTTTCCGGTAGGAGCCCCCTCAAAGCAATCAGAAGCAATTGCGTCATAATCACGTGGCAGTCGTGAGACTTCAGGTTTTGGAACTTTTTCTCTGCCATGTTTATTATTCCCTTTATATTCGACGAGAAGCCAGACGGGACCTTCATACTGCTCAGGCATTCAAAACAAATGACCTTCTCTTCTTTGGTAAGAGCGTAGCTGGCACGACCTTGAAACCATTCCGGATGCCGGTCATCTGGGTCTTTCAAAAGTTGCTGGTCCTGCCGTGCTTCCTTTGTATCATTTTTCTTCCCATACACGCCCAAGAAGCTTAGCAGGTTCACGCAAATATTCTTCGTAACATGCATCACGTCGATTGCAGAGCGGACATCTAGGACTTTCCAATATTCTAGCTCCCAAAATATAGATTTCTTCTTCCACATGGGTGCGTGCCCGTCAACTCCCCGCGGAACTGATTGTCCGCCAGGACCCTTTCCAAAGATGACTTTCAAATCCTTGACCATATCAAATATCTCAGCACCAGTACGTTCCGCAGGCTTCGGCCGGTGATCTGCCTTGCCGTTGAAATGCTTGCCTTTCTTTCTTACGTTATGATTTCGGGGAAGAAATCGATGATGACCCAGGTACACGTTCTTCTTACAATTAACCAAACGTACACTTTCAGTCTCATGTAAGCAGTGCGTGCATGCATTGTATCCCTTATTTGTCTGTCCCGAAAGGTTACTGAGAGTAGGCCAATCGTTGATGGTTACAAAAAGCAACGCTCGTAGGTCAAATTCCTCTCCTTTGTGCTCATCCCAGACACGTACACCAGGTCTGGCCCACAACTATAAAAGTTCATCAACTAATGGCCTTAGGTACACATCGATGTCGTTCCCGGGTTGCTTTGGACCTTGGATGAGCACTGGCATCATAATGAACTTCCGCTTCATGCACAACCAAGGAGGAAGGTTGTAGATGCATAGAGTCACGGGCCAAGTGCTATGGCTGGAGCTCTGCTCGCCAAAAGGATTCATGCCATCAGTACTTAGACCAAATCTTATGTTCCTTGCGTCAGCTGCAAAATCTTTGAACACTCTGTCGATCTTTCTCCATTGCGTTCCATCAGCGGGGTGTCTCAACTCCCCGTCGGACTTACGGTCCTCTTTGTGCCATCGCAACGACTTGGCATGCTTTTTGTTCATGAACAGACGTTTCAACCGTGGTATTATAGGAGCATACCACATCACCTTGGCGGGAACCCTCTTCCTGGGTTTCTCGCCCTCAACATCGTCACCAGGGTCATCGCCTCTGATCTTATAACGCAATGCAGTGCATACAGGGCATTCATTCAAATTCTCGTATTCACCGCGGTAGAGGATGCAGTCGTTAATGCATGCATGTATCTTTAGAACCTCTAAACCTAGAGGGCAGACAACCTTCTTTGCTTCGTACGTACTGGCGGGCAACTCGTTATTCTTCGGAAACATATTCTTCAACATTTTCAGCAAATTTTCAAATGATGAGTCACCTACACCTTCCTGTGCCTTCCATTTTAGCAAATCCAGTGTGCAGCCCAGCTTTTTCAGACTATTATCGCATCCTGGATACAACGACTTTTTGTGATCCTCTAACATGCGATCCAAATTCTCCCTATCCTTGTCAGTTTCGCAGCGTCTCCGTGCATCAGCAATGGTCCGACCAAGATCATCAGCGGGCTCATCATGTGCCTCTTCTTCACCTTCACCTAACCCTTCCCCACCTTCAGCATCATCCTCCATGAAAGTATCACCGAAATGATCATGATAGTTGTCATCGATATCATCCCCTTCTTCATCTTCTTCCATTCTAACCCCTCTTTCTCCATGCTTGGTCCAACAATTATAGCTTGGCATGAAACCGTGCCGAAGCAGGTGCATGTGAACGTCTCTTGAGGAGGAGTAACCCTTCTGATTCTTACAGACAGCACATGGACAGATAATAAAACCTTGCTGCTTGTTCGCATTTGCCACTACGAGGAAATCTTTCAAACCCGTAGTGAACTCGCCGGAGAGTCGGGGACCGTACATCCATTGCCGATTCATCTGCATTATTATTATATAAAGTATATAATTAACCATCATGCATTTGTTAAACTAACTATCTAGAAATAATACAAATTAAACAATGAACTACACACATGCGTATTTTATCAATGACACATGAAAGGTTCAAGTTGCTAACCGCGATCGCGGAGGAAAAATAAATGAGAAAGCTCAAGTGTGTCTCGGACACTTCATATCATGTTTGTTTCAGGCTCTCGGGCATTTCATCAAACACCTTGTGTGCATAGGAGAAACCAAAAGCAAACCCACCACCCCCTTCTGAAAATTGTGAAGTGAGCTGAGTGAAGTGAAGTGAGCTGAGTCCTATATATAGGGATGGGCCTTTAGTCGCGGTTGGCCAGGCCAACCGGGACTAAAGCCCCTCCCGTCCGCCAGCTGGATGGGCCTTTAGTCCCGGTTGGCCTGGCCAACCGCGACTAAAGGCCTTCGGGGACCTTTAGTCCCGGTTGGCCAGGCCAACCGGGACTAAAGCCCCTCCCGTCCGCCAGCTGTCGACCGAGCGCGCTGGGCCCAGATAGTTGGTCGCGGGTCTTCTCCCGAACCGCGACTAAAGACCCCTTTGGTCGCGGTTCGATTGTTTTGGGGACTAATGGGGGCGTATGGAAGCCTCTTTTTCTACCAGTGTTCCAAGTAGTAGGAGTAGGAGTCAAGGAAAGGGGAGAGAGAAGAGAAGGAAGGAGGGGGCGCAGCCCCTCCCCCTAGTCCAATTCGGACTAGGCCTTGGGGGGCGCCCAACCTCTCCTCTCTCTTTCCCCTAAAGCCCAATAAGGCCCATATACTCCCCGGCGAATTCCCGTAACTCTCCGGTACTCCGAAAAATACCCGAATCACTCGGAACCTTTCCGATGTCCGAATATAGTCGTCCAATATATCGATCTTTACATCTCGACCATTTCAAGACTCCTCGTCATGTCCCCGATCTCATCCGGAACTCCGGACTACCTTCGGTACATCAAAACTCATAAACTCATAATATAACCGTCATCGAAACTTTAAGCGTGCGGACCCTACGGGTTCGAGAACTATGTAGACATGACCGAGACACGTCTCCGGTCAATAACCAATAGCGGAACCTGGATGCTCATATTGGCTCCCACATATTCTACGAAGATCTTTATCGGTCAGACCGCATAACAACATACTTTGTTCCCTTTGTCATCGGTAAGTTACTTGCCCGAGATTCGATCGTCGGTATCTCAATACCTAGTTCAACCTCGTTACCGGCAAGTCTCTTTACTCGGTCCGTAATACATCATCTCGCAACTAACCCATTAGTCACAATGCTTGCAAAGCTTATAGTGATGTGCATTACCGAGAGGGCCCAGAGATACCTCTCCGACAATCGGAGTGACAAATCCTAATCTCAAAATACGCCAACCCAACAAGTACCTTCGGAGACACCTGTAGAGCACCTTTATAATCACCCAGTTACATTGTGACGTTTGGTAGCACACAAAGTGTTCCTCCGGTAAACGGGAGTTGCATAATCTCATAGTCATAGGAACATGTATAAGTCATGAAGAAAGCAATAGCAACATACTAAATGATCAAGTGCTAAGCTAACGGAATGGGTCAAGTCAATCACATCATTCTCCTAATGATGTGACCGCGTTAATCAAATGACAACTCATGTCTATGGCTAGGAAACATAACCATCTTTGATCAACGAGCTAGTCAAGTAGAGGCATACTAGTGACACTCTGTTTGTCTATGTACTCGCACATGTATTATGTTTCCGGTTAATACAATTCTAGCATGAATAATAAACATTTATCATGAAATAAGGAAATAAATAATAACTTTAGTATTGCCTCTAGGGCATATTTCCTTCAGTCTCCCACTTGCACTAGAATCAATAATCTAGTAAACATCGCCATGTGATTTAACACCAATAATTCACATCACCATGTGATTAACACCCATAGTTCACATCGTCATGTGACCAACACCCAAAGGGTTTACTAGAGTCAATAATCTAGTTCACATCGCTATGTGATTAACACCCAAAGAGTACTAAGGTGTGATCATGTTTTGCTTGTGAGATAGTTTTAGTCAACGGGTCTGTCACATTCAGATCCGTAAGTATTTTGCAAATTCTATGTCTACAATGCTCTGCACGGAGCTACTCTAGCTAATAGCTCTCACTTTCAATATGTATCCAGACTGAGACTTAGAGTCATCTGGATCAGTGTCAAAAACTTGCATCGACGTAACCCTTTACGATGAACCTTTTTTCACCTCCATAATCGAGAAACATATCCTTATTCTACTAAGGATAATTTTGACCGTTGTCCAGTGATCTGCTCCTAGATCACTATTGTACTCCCTTGCCAAACTCAGTGGTAGGGTATAAAATAGATCGGGTACACAGCATGGCATACTTTGTAGAACCTATGGCTGAGGCATACGGAATGACTTTCATTCTCTTTCTATCTTCTGCCGTGGTCGGGCTTTGAGTCTTACTCAATTTCACACCTTGTAACACAGGCAAGAACTCTTTCTTTGACTGTTCCATTTTGAACTACTTCAAAATCTTGTCAAGGTATGCACTCATTGAAAAAAACTTATCAAGCGTCTTGATCTACCTTTATAGATCTTGATGCTCAATATGTAAGCAGCTTCACCGTGGTCTTCCTTTGAAAAACTCCTTTCAAACACTTCTTTATGCTTTGAAGAATAATTCTACATTATTTCCGATCAATTCACATATACTTATCATAAATGTTGTAGTGCTCCCACTCACTTTCTTGTAAATACAGGCTTCACCGCAAGTCTGCATAAAACTATATGCTTTGATCAACTCATCAAAGCTTATATTCCAACTCTGAGATGCTTGCACCAGTCCATAGATGGATCGCTGGAGCTTGCACATTTTGTTAACACCTTTAGTATCGACAAAACCTTCTGGTTGCATCATATACAACTCTTCTTTAATAACTCCATTAAGGAATGCAGTTTTGTTTATCCATTTGCCAGATTTCATAAAATGCGGCAATTGCTAACATGATTCGGACAGACTTAAGCATAGATACGAGTGAGAAACTCTCATCGTAGTCAACACCTTGAACTTGTCGAAAACCTTTTGCGACAATTCTAGCTTTGTAGATAGTAACACTACTATCAGCGTCCGTCTTCCTCTTGAAGATCCATTTAATCTCAATGGCTCGCCGATCATTTGGGAAAGTCAATCAAAGTCCATACTTTGTTCTCATACATGGATCCCATCTCAGATTTCATGGCCTCAAACCATTTCGCGGAATCTGGGCTCATCATCGCTTCCTCATAGTTCGTTGGTTCGTCATGGTCAAGTAACATGACCTCCAGAATAGGATTACCGTACCACTCTGGTGCGGATCTCACTCTGGTTGACCTACGAGGTTCGGTAGTAGCTTGATCTGAAGTTACATGATCATCATCATTAGCTTCCTCACTAATTGGTGTAGGAGTCACAGGAACAGATTTCTGTCATGAACTACTTTCCAATAAGGGAGCAGGTACAGTTACCTCATCAAGTTCTACTTTCCTCCCACTCACTTCTTTCGAGAGAAACTCCTTCTCTAGAAATGATCCATTCTTAGCAACGAATATCTTGCCTTCGGATCTGTGATAGAAGGTGTACCCAACTGTCTCCTTTGGGTATTCTATGAAGACACATTTCTCTGATTTGGGTTTGAGCTTATCAGGTTGAAACTTTTTCACATTGCAACCTCAAACTTTAAGAAACGACAGCTTAGGTTTCTTGCCAAACCATAGTTCATACGGTGTCGTCTCAACGGATTTAGATGGTGCCCTATTTAACGTGAATGTAGCTGTCTCTAATGCATAACCCCAAAACGATAGTGGTAGATCGGTAAGAGACATCATAGATCGCACCATATCTAATAAAGTACGGTTATGACATTCGGACACACCATTACACTGTGGTGTTCCAGGTGGCGTGAGTAGTGAAACTATTTCACATTGTTTTAACTGAAGGCCAAACTCGTAACTCAAATATTTTACCTCTGCGATCATATCATAGAAACTTTTATTTTCTTGTTACGATGATTCTCCACTTCACTCTGAAATTCTTTGAACTTTTCAAATGTTTCAGACTTGTGTTTCATCAAGTAGATATACGCATATCTGCTCAAATCATCTGTGAAGGTCAGAAAATAACGATACTTGCCGTGAGCCTTAACACTCATCGGACAGCATACATCAGTATGTATTATTTCCAATAAGTTAGATGCTCGCTCCATTGTTCCGGAGAATGGAGTCTTAGTCATCTTGCCCATGAGGCATGGTTCGCAAACATCAAGTGATTCATAATCAAGTGATTCCAAAAGTCCATCAGCATGGAGTTTCTTCATGCACTTAACACCAATATGACCTAAACGGAAGTGCCACAAATAAGTTGCACTGTCATTATTAACTTTGCATCTTTTGGCTTCAATATTATGAATATGTGTATCACTACGATCGAGATCCAACGAACCATTTCCATTGGGTGTGTAACCATATAA
Organism: Aegilops tauschii subsp. strangulata; assembly: GCF_002575655.3. Taxonomy (NCBI): domain Eukaryota; kingdom Viridiplantae; phylum Streptophyta; class Magnoliopsida; order Poales; family Poaceae; genus Aegilops; species Aegilops tauschii. The sequence continues at coordinate 2,827,817 of NC_053040.3, read as the reverse complement.
GGTTTTATTCATGTAAACAGAACAACCATTATTCTCTAACTTAAATGAATAACTGTATTGCAATAAACATGATCAAATCATATTCATGCTCAACGCAAACACCAAATAACACTTATTTAGGTTCAACACTGATCCCTAAAGTATAGGGAGTGTGTGATGATGATCATATCAATCTTGGAACCACTTCCAACACACATTGTCACTTCATCTTTAACTAGTTTCTGTTCATTATGCAACTCCCATTTCGAGTTACTACTCTTTAGAACCTGAACCAGTATCAAGTACCGAGGGGTTGCTATAAACACTAGTAAAGTACACATCAATAACATGTATATCAAATGTACTTTTGTTCACTTTGCCATCCTTCTTATCTGCCAATTATTTGGGGTAGTTCCGCTTCCGGTGACCAGTCCTTTTTGCAGTAGAAGCACTCAGTATCAGGCTTAGGTCCAAACTTGGGCTTCTTCACTTGAGTAGCAACTTGCTTGCCGTTCTTCTTGAAGTTCCCGTTCTTTCCCTTTGCCCTTTTCTTGAAACTAGTGATCTTGTTAACCATCAACACTTGATGCTCTTTTCTTGATTTCTACCTTCGCCGATCTCAGCATCGCGAAGAGCTCAGGAATTACTTTCGTCATCCCTTGCATATTATAGTTCATCACGAAGTTCTATTAACTTGGTGATAGTGACTAGAGAACTTTGTCAATCACTATTTTATCTGGAAGATTAACTCCCACTTGATTCAAGCGATTGTAGTACCCAGACAGTCTGAGCACATGCTCACTGCTTGAGCTATTCTCCTCCATCTTTTAGCTATAGAACTTGTTGGAGACTTCATATCTCTCATCTCGGGTATTTGCTTGAAATATTAACTTCAACTCCTGGAACATCTCATATGGTCCATGACGTTCAAAACGTCTTTGAAGTCCCGATTCTAAGCCGTTAAGCATGTTGCACTAAACTATCAAGTAGTCATCATATTGAGCTAGCCAAACGTTCATAACGTCTGCATCTGCTCCTGCAATAGGTCTGTCACCTAGCGGTGCATCAAGGACATAATTCTTCTGTGCAGTAATGAGGATAATCCTCAGATCACGGATCCAATCCGCATCATTGCTACTAACATCTTTCAACTCAGTTTTTCTCTAGGAACATATCAAAATTAAAACAGGGGAACTAAACGCGAGCTATTGATCTACAACATAGATATGCTAATACTACCAGGACTAAGTTCATGATAACTTAAAGTTCAATTTAATCATATTACTTAAGAACTCCCACTTAGATAGACATCCCTCTAATCCTCTAAGTGATCACGTGATCCATATCAACTAAACCATGTCCGATCATCACGTGAGATGGAGTAGTTTCAATGGTGAACATCATTTATGTTGATCATATCTACTATATGATTCACGCTCGATCATTCGGTCTCAGTGTTCCGAGGCCATATCTGTTATATCACTAGTAGGAAAAGGGGCTTTTACCCCGGTTTGTAAGGGCCTTTTATCCCGGTTTTCGAACCGGGGCTAAAGGGTCGTTACTAAAGCCCTAACCCTTTAGTCCTGGTTCTTACACGAACCGGGACAAAAGGTCCTCCACATGGCCGCTGCTGCCAACCCAGGCAGGGGGGCCTTTGGTCCCGGTTGGTGCCACCAACCGGGACCAATAGGAAGGGCCTTTTGTCCCGGTTGGTGTCACCAACCGGGACCAATAGGCATCCACGCGTCAGCATTTCAGGGGCTGGGGTTTTTGTTTTTTTTTTGAAAGGGGGGGGGTTGGGGGGTTAATTTAGGTGTTTCATATATTGTGTTAGCTAGCTAATTAATAGAGAGAAGTGTCCTCTCTTATCTCCGTGCTTGGTCAACGCTACGTACTATATACGTATGGAGAGGACTAGACACGCTAGCTAGTAATCAAATGAAGGAAACAGAAGATCGTCATGAACATATGCATACAGAGAGAAGTGATATCGACCACCTCTCCTTCTCCGAGAGATTGGTCGAACAACAAGTTCTCGTATATCTATCCGACACTACCGGCTACATATATACAATAATTATCTCTTACAATACAATCTCGTAACTAAATTGTAAGAACACAGGGTCCACATAGTATTCTCTGTTTTCAGCGATCACGTGGTCAAGGAAGAATGCCGCCAATTCCTCTTGAATTCCTCGCATACGATCTGGTGCTAGGAGTTCATCCCGCTTCCGAAACATCTAATTTGAAGAAGGGGGTCAATACATATATATATGAATAAATGAAACTCAACACAAATGATGGTAATAAAATAAAATTGTGAATATTATTGCTTACGCACTTCATATTGTTCTTCAGAGTAGCCCCGCTCACAGGTCGTGTAGCGGATGGACTCGCAAACGTAGTATCCACAGTAATTATTCCCGAGTTCCTGCCACAACCACTTTACAAGAAATAGAGGTCAATCAAACTGATAAGCAAGCATGCTAAATGGTATTGATGAAACTAGCGCTTGAATCACTAGGAGATGCGCGGAACATGCTACTATAGTACCTACTTTCGGGTGTTTAAATTGCAGCTTCTTCGGCAGTCCCGGAGCTTTTGTGGTGAATTTTCTCCAAACCCTGCCAGGCAAAGAAAATAATTACTTGATATCAGGAAATGAACAAAGTTGCTGATATGGTGGATAATGATCGATTTAACTTACTTCTCGAGCATTTGAGTCATGTTCGCATAGTCCTGGGGATCTTTTCGTCTCGAGTCTAAGACGGTTACTACTCCCTGCTCAAGCTTAATCTCTAGGAGAATATAGTGGAAGCTGCGCATGCATGCATAAGTCATCAATTACATTACCATAACCTGGACTAATAAGGGAAACCGAATATGCACAAGGCAGTAACACTCACTTGAAGTTGTAAGGAAAGAGTATTATATCTTTGTTTTGATTTAATACCAACGATTATAGCAAGTTGGCCTCGGCTTCTTTGGGATGTTTTTCAACCGTATATGCATCTATGAGATTTGTGTTAATGAACCCAATATCACCGATTTGTCTTTTCTTCAATTCGGCGATCTTCAATCTGCATAATATAGTGAGGATAATTATAAATACATGCAATGAAAGAGCTGACCTATATAGAGAGCCTTAATGACAGAAGTAGTACTACTTACAGACAGTAGCAAGTGATCGTTGTTTTATCGAGGGCCTTTTGATTGTAAATCTGGAAGAAATCCTCAAATGGAACATTCAGCAGTTCAATTCCAATGAGGTCATGCTCCGGTTTAACTCTCAGCGTCAAAGTACTCGTCCCATCAGACTCTCTGCAGGTTTTCATGTACCAATCATGTAATCTTCGCATCATCGTTGTTAGAGATCTTTCATCTTTGACGAGAGGCTTCCCGTAATGGTATTTGTGTTCGTCCACCTCCATGATTTCATAATGTACATCGTCGGGCAGGTAATCTCCAAGATTGCTATAACCGGGCACCATCCTCGGATCATTAGCGACGATGTCTTTTGACACCTTGAGCGGGGGGCACGATTGGTTCGCTTGTTGGCCGAGCTGGGCAATTTTTTCCCAGCTCGTCGTTCTTTTAACCTTTGATCATTGACAGTACTTCCCGACCGCTCCGCTTTGGCATATGTCTTTGCAAGAATGCGCTCATAGTTGCCTCTCGGCGGAGACTTTGCTGGTTTTGTCAGGGCAGCCAGAGTGCGCTTTGCTTTCACCGGATCTACCTTCTCCTCCGGAGGTGGATGCTTCTTTGCTTTCACCCCTTCAAAGAAGTTTGTCACTTCGGCTCACACGATCTTCCTGGTTTCCTCCTCGGTCCTCTCGTATGGTAACTTCTCTGGAGTCTTCAGAGAAGGACCGAATCTGTATTGCCTCCCGCCTCTGGCAGCTGTACTGCTAGACACCGGCAGAGCAGATGGAGCGGCTGCGGCTGTCTTCTTTCCTTGCTTGCGAGGCGGAGGAGAAGGACTACGACGCGTCGGAGCAGCCGCAGCGGCGGCGGGTCTCTTCCGCCCTTGCTGACGAGGTGGAGAAGGAGGAGGCTGGCTGCTCTGGCGCGCCGGCGCAGGCGGAGAAGGAGGCGGAGTGCCGCCACGCGCCGGAGAAGGAGGCTGAGTGCCCTGATCACTCGCCTGAGGAGGAGGCGGAGGAGGAGGCGGAGTGCCGCCACGCGCCGGAGAAGGAGGCAGAGTGCCCTGATCACTCGCCGGAGGAGGAGGCGGAGGAGGAGGCGGACTGCCCTTACTCGCCGGAGTCGTCCAGTTCGGAAGGTTGATGAGCTCCTTCCGCCATAGGCACGGAGTCTTCAGAGCTAAACCCAGCCGAGTCTCCCCTTCACCGGTAGGGTGGTCAAGCTGGAGGTCCTCAAATCCCTCCGTTATTTCATCCACCATCACCCTAGCATATCCTTCTGGAATCGGCCAGCAATGGTAGGTTGCGCCGGGTTCAGGAGGTAAAACAGAGCCAACAGCCACCTTGACTTTGAAGTTCTGCCATTGCACCATAAGATGGCAATGTTGAGACTCCGTGATAGCATCCACGGGGTAGCTAGCAGGAGCCGTCAAGACATGCTCCAGCTGAAGCAGCTCGGTGGAAGCCACGCTGCTTCTCCGCTGAGATGGCAGGGTAGCTTCGGGGGTAGTTTCGGCATGTCGATTGCTGTCTCGTTCCTCTAGCGCTTGAACCCTTTCATGTAGCTTCTGAATTTGGGTCTGCTCCATTTTTTTCCTCCTCTCCTGGCTTTTGTAACCGCCTGCGTCCGGAAAACCAGCCTTCCACGGAACGGAGCCTGGCGTGCCTCGTGTCCGTCCAGGGTGCTCAGGATTCCCGAGGGCCATTGTGAGCTCGTCGTTCTCTCTGTCTGGAACGAACGTCCCTTCCTGCGCTGCATCGATATATTGCTGAATCTTCTTGACTGGTATTCTCAAAAGCTCGTTCGTCCAAACGCACCTCCCTGATACAGGGTCCAAGGTTCCGCCAGCCCCGAAGAACCAAGTCCGGCAACGGTCTGTCCAGTTCATTGTCTATGGTTCGATCCCTTTTTCAAGCAGATCATTCTCAGCCTTGGCCCACTAAGGCCGGGCTTTGAGGTAGCCACCTGACCCCGTGCGATGGTGAAGCTTCTTCTTCGCAGCATTCTTCTTGTTTGTCGCTGACATCTTCTTACTCTTTTCCGATGTCTTGTGGGCCACAAATGCGGGCCAGTGATCTCTGATCTTCTCATACCGGCCGATGAATTCTGGTGTCTCTTCTTTGTCGACAAACGTTTTCAGCTCATTCTTCCACCTCCTGAATAGGTCTGCCATCTTCTTAAGAGCATGAGACTTGATTAATTGCTCTTTAACTGGCTTCTCCGGATCCTCCTCTGGCGGTAGGGTGAAATTTGCCTTCAGCTCAGTCCAAAGATCATCTTTCTGCATATCATTGACATAAGACACCTCAGGGTCTTCCTTCTTAGGCTTATACCATTGGTGGATGCTGATCGGGATCTTGTCCCTAACTAGAACCCCGCACTGAGCAGCAAATGCATCCTTTGTCTGGATGGGTTCAATCGGTTGGCCGTCGCGCGCGATTGCTGTGATCTCAAACCTTTCATCCGAGCGCAACTTTCTCTTCGGGCCTCGTCTCTTTACCGCAGTTGTGCTCGATTCGGAGGGCTAGAAAAAAGAAGAAAGACGAGTGTTAATTAATATGTGTACATACCAAAACAATGAATGCATCAATTAGCTAGTCAGCACAGGCTTAACTAATATATTTACCTGGCCGGACTCTGTTCGGTCACCGGAGCCGTCACCACGGGCTCCTTCTTGCACCAGCATTGGGTCACCGGAGCCATCATAATCATGTCTTTCCTCCTCCACTCTTCGATCACCATAGCCTGCTTCTTCACCCTGTTCTTCCAGACCATCATTGTCGTTAAGATACGACAAGATATCACCTCCGGCTAAGATTATGTCCCCCAACACCTCTTCTGCTTGCTCGTCTCGTCCGTGCTCCATTGTTTCTGCAAATATTATAACATGGCAATCATTACACAAACATGACAGCAGGTGGTTAGTGCAAACGTAGACCTAGCTTATTCCGGGTTTGGGGTGGCCTCAGCAATGCTTCAAGGGTAGGGGCGCGGCGGGAGGGGGTAGGAGACCGACATCGTTTTTTTCTATGGTTTGGGTGTGATCGAGAGTTTTGGTCGAGCGAGAGGGCCGGGGGGTGCTCCCGTGGTATAAGTTATCACCGTCGAGAGGGGGTATAAATATCGACCGTCCATCATGTCGAAGTTATCTGGGAGGGAGTTATATATATCGACAACGACGACATACATACATGGGAAAATAATGTTATCGGGGAGGGGGTATATCGACCCCCCCCCCACGTGTTGAAGTTATCGGGAGGGGGTTATATCGACAACGACAATGAACGTACATGGGAAAACAATATTATCGGGGAGGGGGTATATCGACCCCCCCTCGTGTTGAAGTTATCGGGAGAGGGGTATATCGACGACGACAGACCCGATAAAACATAAGAAAACGAAGAAGAAACAAAAAGAGGAGAAGAAGAAAAGGAATAGAGGAGAAGATCGAAGAAAAAAAAAGAGGAGAAGAAGAAAGGAATAGAGGAGAGAAGAAGAAAAAATAGAATTTTTTCTATTTTTTGTCTTCTCTTCTATTCCTTTCTTCTTCTTCTCTTCTATTCCTTTCTTCTTCTCCTCTTCTTTTTCTTCTTTTTCCTCTTCTTATTTATTTCTCCTCTTCTTCCTCTCCTCTTCTTCTCCTTTCTCCCTCTTCTTATTTTCCTTTTTCCTCTCATTCATAAAAAAATGTTCAAATAGAAAATTTCGATAAAAAATTAAAGGTTTTGCCTAATGCATTGTTCATATGAATATACAAACATTTGCATATTCTACAATAATTAATATCACCAAAAAAATCTATGAACAGAAAAAAAATCCTAACTTTTCTAAAAATCTATCTTTTGCATATATACATGAACATATATATACACAGAGAACATATATACATACATATACACAGAGAAAATGCAAAAAAAGATCTAAAAAAGGACATATAAACAGATATACACACATACATATACTCATACATATACATATAAGCATATAAATGTGCAGAAAAAATAGGGAGGAATTAGGGGGCAGTGCCGGCCCTGACCAAGGCGACGGCGGCGCGTCGGGGCAGGGGCAGAGGCGGCGGCGTGGTCGGGGCAGGGGCAGAGGCGTCGGCGGCGAAGGGCGGGGCAGGGCGACGGCGACGACAGGGACGGGCCGGGGCGGCGCGCGTCGGGGCAGGGGCGCGGCTGACGGCGAGGGCGCGGGCAACGGCGACGGCGACGACGGGCACGGGCGACGGCGACGGCGACGGCGACGGCGGGGGCGGCGGGCGGCGTCGGCGTCGTCGGGGTGGCAACTGGTAGGTAACTCTGAAAATTTCCTAAGTGTGAACTTATATAGCAAAGCCTTTAGTCCCGGTTCGTGGCACCAACCGGGACTAAAGGTAGGCATTAGTCCCGGTTGGTGGCGCCCTCTTTTCAGCAGCGCAAAGGGCGGGAAGCGGCGGCCTTTGGTCCCGGTTGGTGGCACCAACCGGGACTAAAGGGGGGGCATTGGTCCCGGTTGGTGCCACGAACTGGTACCAATGCACCCCTTTAGTCCCGGTTGGTGCCACCAACCGGGACCAAAGGCCTCTTGCTGCCCGCGTCGCGGCCAAAAGTTTAGTCCCACCTCGCTAGTTGAGAAGGGCTCGGAGTGGTTTATAAGCCCCGCTGCGGCTGCTGTCTCCAACTCCTCTCTATAGCAGGCTTCTGGGCCTAACTTTGGCGCGCTGCCCATTGAGCCCTCTAGCCCTTCTGGCCTGTATTTGCAAACCCGAGGGTTGGAGGGCCCAGCGGACAGCGCCCCAACAATATTTTTTGTTGTATTTAGTTTTTTTGTTTTCTTTTTTGCTTTATTTATTTTGTTTTGTTTCTACTTACAACAAAAAACTTATTTATTTTATTTTATTTTGTTTCTAATTACTTATTTATTTTACTTTATGATAATTCTTTTTGCTATTAAAGTTTCTGTCAAAAAAAGTTCTTTATGAAAATTCTTTTTGCTGTATTTAGTTTTTTGTTTTATTTTTTGCTTTATTTATTTTGTTTTGTTTCTATTTACAACAAAAAACTTATTTATTTTATTTTATTTTGTTTCTAATTACTTATTTATTTTACTTTTATGATAATTCTTTTTGCTATTAAAGTTTCTATAAAAAAAGTTCTTTATGAAAATTCTTTTTGCTTTTAATGATTTTGAACAGAAAATACTTCGATAATTTTAGTTGCATCAAATTTATATGATTTAAGTTTCAATAATACTAGAGGTTTCTTATAATGTTTTGAACAGAAAATACTTTGTTAATTTTAGTTTCATAAATTTTATTAAAGTTTATTTTATTTTCACTGGTAGAAAAAAGCCCTTTAGTCCCGGTTCGCAACAGCCTTTAGTCCCGGTTGTGCAACCGGGACTAAATATGCGCGACTAAAGACCCCCCCCCCTTTAGTCGCGCCTCTTACGGACCGCGACTAAAGGCTTTAGTCCCGGTTCTTGTGGCTGACCGGGACTAAAGGCCCGTCCACGTGGGCGCCAGTGGTCCGTCGGGGCGGAGGACCTTTAGTCCCGGTTCTCGTGGCCAACCGGGACTAAAGGCCTCCTCCGCAGGTTTAGGGTTTTAGCCCCCCTAAACCTGGTTTCTTTTTAGTTTGGAGTGTTTTATTTCTTTTATATTTTATTTTGTGTTTTATTTTAATTTTGATGAAGTTTCAGTACACATATTCTATGCTACTATATACATGCATATGAAATTTCAAACAAGAAGAATTCAAGAAGAATATATAATATATATTCAATCTCGGGTGACCATATACAACTTCGAACAAGTTTCCATACACAATTAGGATGGATGACCATATACAACTTCGAACAAGTTTCAATCTCGGGTATGCATATAAATTTCTTCGTCCTCGGTATAGTGTTCTCCTTTAGGATTGATGACTTCCCTCATGAAAAATCCTGCTAATTCTTCTTGAATTGGTCGGAAGCGAGCTTCTGGACTAAGCCTCCTCCGGAAGTTATCCGTCGCATTCCGCACGCTATCCGATGCCTTCCGCTCAGAGGTGTGTCTCCGGATGTTCTCACAAACATAGTATCCACATAGATTGGTCCCCGGTGGCTGCTTATCCACATTAACTAACCTTCTGAAATCTAGCTCATGTTTGAATTCACCGACAATTTCTTCTCAGAACCGTCTCCAAACCCTACAGGGCAAAGAAAATTAAATGAACAAGGGAGTTATTAGTTACTTGATATTAGGAAATGAACGAAAGAGACCGATCGATATAGAGCTCAAATGATTGAAAATAATTACTTTTGCAGCATTTTTCTCATGTCGGCCCAACGCTTTGGATCCGAATCCATAGAGTCCATGATTAGAACTCTGGAGGTGTGAAGTTCAATATTTAGCAGAATCCAGTGGAACCTGCGGACACGTTACATGCACAGTCATGCATAACTCATCGATTAGACATACCATGCATGGAGTAAACAAAAGAGAATGGGCACAAGAGAGAAACACTCACCCAAAATGGTAAGGAAATAGAATATGACTTTTGAGTTGATGCTTTCTAAGAAACTTGTACAAGTCTTTCTCCACGTCTTCGGGGTGATGTTGTAACACATGTCCATTAACGATATGTGGGTCAATGAACCCAACATCATGGATGTTTCTTATTTTGCATTCCCAAATCTTCAATCTGCATAATAGCGTACGCAACAATATAGTTAGGACAATATATATATATATATATATAGTGCAGGCAATGAAGAACGAGATGAGGTAGAAATAAATCACTTACAGAACGTAGCAACTCAGCATAGATTTGTCGAGGTCGCGCAGATTGAACAGCTGGAACAATTCACTCATATGAACTTGTACAGAGTACCGTTTGGTGTGATGCTCATCTGTAACATCCGCATAAACATATTCTTTGTCGGCCCATGTTATGAATTGCTTGTACCAACGTAGCAGATTTCGCATTTGTGGTGGTAGACTCTTTTCCCGCGCAGGCTCGATGAGAGGCCCATTCCGCACATATTGTAATGCTATCTCACATACTGGCGCATCCTCAAGGCCTAAGAAGGCATGAAGAGTCAAACCCATCTCGGACACTTGTTTCATGGCACTCGCTACAGTCAATCCAAGTGCTGCCGCAGCTGCTATGATCTCGGGGTCCTCTTCCGGACCGGCTTTCACTATGAGCGGGGGGATCGATTGTTTCTTCTGCATCCCGAGCTGGTCAACTTGTTTCCCGCTTTTTTTACTTTTTTCTTTCTCCTCCTTCAATATTTTTGCTTGCCTACGAAGTTCATGTCCATAGTCGTCAGGCATATTCAGCTCGGCTTGGGACGGTGTCGTCAAAAAATCCTTAGCCCACTTCTTTTGCTTCTCAGTGAATACTTGCTTAGGCTCAGGCTCTTTTATCGCCTTCATATCCGCCTTCCATTTCTCAAAATCAGCAGACGCGGCCAATTTGGTTTCAGCTTCACTAAGTTCCCCAGGCCTTGGGAGGAGAGGCTTCAGTGATGGCTCCGGTACCCTTGTGGTCTTAGGTACATAAGGGTCCGGGTTAATAGTCCAGGAGCGGGTTTCCTTGTTGTCCGCCTGCTTCTGCTTCTTCGCCGGAGGTGGATTGGGGGCGTCGTACCCGCCGGAGGAGGATTGGGGGGCGCCGTACCCGCCGGAGGTTGTGGATCGGGGGACGGCGTCGAATGGCGTGAAGGAGGTGTAGGTGAACCACCACCACCGCCGCCACCACCGCCACCACCACCACCACCACCACCATCGGAGGGGGGTGGACTTGCTAGCCTTGGCGCCTCGCCTGGAAACACTATGTACTTCTTTTTCCATAGAATGATCTGGCGCTTGACATCTCCAAGTCTTCTCTCCCCTTCGAGTGTAGGTTTGTCAATCTCCAGGTCCTCAAACCCTTGGACTATGTCTTCCACCATGACACGAGCATAGCCATATGCAATGGGGTTGTTGTGGTGGAGTGCTCCAGGTGTACAGGGTAAAGCACTGCCGCTAGCTACCTTCGTGGAAACGTTCCCCACGGGATAATGCAGATCACATTCTTTCATCTCCTTTACATCATCCACGGGGTAGTGAGGCTCCGGTGCACGAATCTCGATCATCGGTGCACTAGCACCAGGCGGGGCATCCGTGGAAGCCACGCTGCTTCTCCGCTGCTGGCTTCCGCGATCCGCTTCATGATCTTCATGCGGCCCTGCAGCCGATTTTTCTTTTACTAGTTCATGCACGGTCTGCTTCAACTCATGGAGTTCCGATGCAAACTTCGTCATAAGATCTGCATCCCGGTCCGTCTTTCTCTTACGGCTTCTGTAACAGTACGGGTCATTGTCCTGGGAAAACCCTACTTTCCACGGAACTTTGCCTTTGCCTCGTACACGTCCTCCGTGTTCATCATTCCCGAGGGGTGTTGTCAGTGCGTCTTTCTCTCTGTTGAACTTGATCAAGCCCTCTTGAGCTTGGGTCATTGCATCAATAAGGGCTTGGGTGGGAGCAAACTGTCTCTGCCGGTGAACGCACACCCCTGTCTCCGGGTCTAGCGATCCCCCATGCCCGTACCACCAGCTTTTGGCCCTTGGGTCCCATCCCTCTGTACCTAGAGGGATTCCTCGCACCCTCAGGTCCTCCTCCATCTAATGCCACCTAGGCTCCGAAAGGCGGTATCCTCCTGGCCCCATAATATGATGGAACTTTTTCTTACTCGCATTATCCTTATTTTTTTCGATATTTCCTTGAAATGCTCCGATTGCTTTTGCCTCACAAATTCTGGCCAATCATCTTTCAGTTTCTCATGTTGTCCATTGAAATCCGGAGTCTTGCCCTTGTTGACATAGTCACGGGTTAAATTTTTCTTGAAGTTCCGGAATGCTTCGCCCATCTTCTGAAGAGCGAACTCTTTAACTAGCCTCCTCCTCTGACGTCCACCCGGAACCTCGTTACCGAATTCATCGACTTTGTTGTATTCCGGAGGTAGAATGAAATGTTCCATAAGCTTTCTCCAGCAATCCTTTTTCGTTCTCTTGTCGACAAAACTGAAACCAAGACGTGCCTTCTTTGGCTCCTTCCATTCCTGGACGGTGATCGGGACGTTGTCTCTAACAACGACTCCGCATTGGTTGATAAACTTTGAGGTGTGCTGTAGGGGCTTGCCGGTTTCACTGACAAACTCAATGGCATATGTTTCTCCTGTTTTCATCGCCTTGGATTTGCCACGCTTTGTCGTACTCGATCCGGAGGGCTAAAAAAAGAAAGAGAGTCGCGCGCGTTAATACATATGTATTCACATTTCAGTAAGTTTGTATCACGAGAGGCTCAATGTATATATATACCTCGCCGGAGGTGGTTGCTACTTGCAATTCGAGATCGTCGTTTGTTGATGGTTGACCTCCGTCGACAATGTCCGTTCCTTCACCTTCTTGATCATCGAAAATCTCTGTTCCACAGTCAAGGTTCAGAAAAGAAGAGACTACATCCTCTTCTTGCTCATATTCTGAGCCCGGCACATAAGGAATCTCGTTGTTGATGATGCCCATTAAATAACGTTCAGCCTCCGGATCCCTAAGCGGCTCGGCTCTATCGTCCGTCATATGTCACTCCTGCATGTAGTAAAAATTCTTTAAGTATAAAGGAATTAAAAAATAAGATTAAGGGGACATAGAGGAGGAGGAATTAAAAAATAAGATTATTGAGCACTGCCAAGTATTTTGTTTTGTTTTCTTTGTTTTTCTTTTTGGTTTTCATTTGGTTTCTTTCTTCTTCCTTTTTTCTTCTTTTTTTCTTCTTCTTCCTTTCTTCTTCCTCTTTCTTCTTTCTTTCTTCTTCTTCCTTTTTCTTTCTTCTTTCTTTCTTCTTCTTCCTTTCTTCTTCCTTTCTTCTTCTTTTTTTCTTCTTCCTTTTTTTCTTCTTCCTTTTTTCTTCTTCCTTTTTTTTCTTCTTCCTTTTTTTTCTCTTCTTTCTTTTGGTTTTCATTTGGTTTTCTTTCTTCTTTCTTTTTGGTTTCTTTTGTTTTTTTTTCTTTTTTTTCTTCTTCCTTTTTCTTTCTTCTTCCTTTTTTCTTCTTCCTTTTTCTTTCTTCTTTTTTTCTTCTTTCTTTTCTTCTTTTTTCATTTGGTTTCTTTCTTCTTTCTTTCTTCTTCTTCCTTTTTCTTTCTTCTTCCTTTCTTCTTCCTTTCTTCTTCTTTTTTTCTTCTTCCTTTTTCTTTCTTCTTTCTTTTGGTTTTCATTTTTTTTCTTCTTCCTTTTTCTTTCTTCTTTTTTTCTTCTTCCTTTTTCTTTCTTCTTTCTTTCTTCTTTCTTTTTTTCTTCTTCCTTTTTTTCTCTTCTTCCTTTTTTTCTTCTTCCTTTTTTCTTCTTCCTTTTTTTTCTTCTTCCTTTATTTTTCTTCTTTCTTTTGGTTTTGTTTTGTTTTCACTTTTTTCTTCTTCCTTTTTCTTTCTTCTTTCTTCCTTCTTTCTTTTTTTCTTCTTCCTTTTTTTCTTCTTCCTTTTTTCTTCTTCCTTTTTTTCTTCTTCCTTTTTTCTTCTTCCTTTTTTTTCTTCTTCCTTTTTTTCTTCTTTCTTTTGGTTTTGTTTTCTTTTCTTTTTTTTCTTCTTCCTTTTTCTTTCTTCTTCCTTTTTCAATCTTCTTTCTTTCTTCTTTCTTTTTGGTTTCTTTTGGCAGGGCAGCGGGCGGCGGGCGGCGGGCAGGGGCAGCGGGCGGGCGGCAGGGCACGGGCGGCGGCGGCGCTCACTGGGGACAGGGGCGGCGGCGCGCAGGGCGTCGGGCGGCGGGCGGCGGGTGGCGGGCAAGGGCAGGGGCTGCGGCGGGCAAGGGTAGGGGCACGCTGCGGCGGCGGCGGAGCGCGAAGGGCAGGGGGCGGCGGCGGCGCTCACTGGGGACGGGGGCGTCGGCGCGCAGGGCGTCGGCGTCGGCGTCGGGGCAGGGCTTCGGCGTCGGCGTCGGCGTCGGGGCAAGGCTTCGGCGTCGGGGCAGGGCTTCGGCGTCGAGAGAGGAGAATGGGAAGTGGCGGAAACTGCTAAGTGCAGTATATATACACATACCTTTAGTCCCGGTTGGGGAGGCGGACCGCGACTAAAGGTACCCTTTAGTCGCGGTTGGCCACACCAACCGCGACTAAAGGGTACCTTTAGTCGCGGTCCGCCTCCCCAACCGGGACTAAAGGGTTTTGGCGCCGCTTTCGTTCCCGCGCAGAAAGAGCCTTTAGTCGCGGTTGGGGACAACAACCGCGACTAAAGGGTACCCTTTAGTCCCGGTCCGCCTCCCCAACCGGGACTAAAGGCATTGTGCTGCTACGCCCGCGTCGAAAGTTTAGTCCCACCTCGCTAGTTGAGAGGGGCGCGCAGTGGTTTATAATCCCCACTGCCGCTCCCCTCTTGAGCTCCTCTCCATTGCAGGCTTACGGGCCTAATTGTCACTGCTATACCTGATGGGCCTACTAGGCCTTCTGCGGGCCTGAATCCTGGCCCGTCGATGGGTTTCTAGTCGTATTCAGGCCGTGGTCGCCCAGTAGGTGGCATATTTTTTATTTTTTGCCTGTTTTTTGTTTTCTTTTTTGCTTTATTTTGTTTTGTTTCTACTTACAACAAAAAACTTATTTATTTTATTTTATTTTGTTTCTAATTACTTATTTATTTTACTTTATGATAATTATTTTTGCTATTAAAGTTTCTAACAAAAAAAGTTCTTTATGAAAATTCTTTTACCTTTCAATGATTTTGAACAGAAAATACTTCGATAATTTTAGTTGAATCATTTTATATAATTTTAGTTTCAAAAATACTAGAGGTTGCTTATAATGTTTTGAACAGAAAATACTTTGATAATTTTAGTTTCATAAATTTTATTTATGTTATTAAAATTTATTTTATTTTGTTTGTACTTATATATTTTATTAAAGTTTATATTATTTTGTTTCTAATTCATTTTAAAATCTTAAAAATACAATTATATATCAAAAAAATCAGAAAATAAAACTAATTCATTTTAAAATCTTAAAAATACAAATAATATATCAAAAAATCAGAAAAATAAAACTAATTCATTTTAAAATCTTAAAAATACAATTATATATCAAAAAAATCAGAAAAATAAAACTAATTCATTTTAAAATCCCTTGAAGGTTTGACAAAAGGTTTGATACATCATTCAGTTCATCGACCAAATACAAAGTTTGGTACAATAAATTATTACACATCAATTCTTCCCTTGTGTCCCTGCTTGCTTACGATTGTGCCGTATCCATGGAGCATCCTCATCATTTAACTTAATGCTTGGGTCAGTGTTCACTTTGAAGGGCGGAATTTCACCAAACATATTATAATCTTCTGACATGTCTGTCTTGTCCTCCACTCCCACGATGTTTCTTTTCCCTGAAAGAACAATGTGGCGCTTTGGATCATCGCATGATGTACTGATTGTTTTCTTATCTTTCGATTTCCTCGGTTTGCTACTCATGTCCTTCAAATAAAAAACCTGAGCGACATCTTTGGCAAGGACGAATGGTTCGTCAAGGTAACCAAGATTGTTGAAATCCACCATTGTCATTCCGTATTGCTCGTCCACCTTTACCCCACCTCCTGTTAGCTTGAACCATTTGCACCGGAACAAAGGGACCTTAAAGGAGGGTCCATAGTCAAGTTCCCATATCTCCTCTATGTAACCATAATATGTGACCTTTCGCCCATTCTCGGTTGCTGCATCAAAGCGGACACCACTGTTTTGGTTGGTGCTCTTTTTATCTTGGGCGATGGTGTAAAATGTATTCCCATTTATCTCATACCCTTGGAAAATCGTTATAGTCGAAGATGGTTTCTTGGCCAACATGTACAGCTGATCTCCAACATCATTGTCATTCATTAAATGTTTTCGCAACCAACTGCCGAAAGTCTCCATGTGGGCCTTTCTAATCCAGGATTCAGGCTTCCCCGGGTTGTCCGAGCGTAAAATATTCTTGTGTTGCTCGAAGTACGGAGCCACAAAGCTGGAATTTTGCAGAACTGTGTGGTGTGCTTCAGTCATAGAATGACCGTCCATACATATCATGGATTTCCTTCCGATCTTGCCTTTTCCACTTAGTCTCCCCTCGTGCCGCGATTGAGGAATACCAATCGGCTTAAGGTCAGGAACATAGTCAATACAGAACTCAATTACCTCCTCATTTCCATAGCCCTTGACGATGCTTCCTTCTGGCCTAGCACGGTTACGAACATATTTCTTTAATACTCCCATGAACCTCTCAAAGGGGAACATATTGTGTAGAAATACAGGACCGAGAATGGAAATCTCTTCGACTAGGTGGAGCAGGAGGTGCGTCATAATATCGAAGAAGGATGGTGGGAACACCAACTCGAAACTGACAAGGCATTGGACCACATCGTTCTGTAACCGTGGTAGATCTTCTGGATTGATTACCTTCTGAGAGATTGCATTGAGGAATGCACATAGCTTCACAATGGCTACTCGAACATTTTCCGGTAGGAGCCCCCTCAAAGCAATCGGAAGCAATTGCGTCATAATCACGTGGCAGTCGTGAGACTTCAGGTTTTGGAACTTTTTCTCCGCCATGTTTATTATTCCCTTTATATTCGACGAGAAGCCAGACGGGGCCTTCATACTGCTCAGGCATTCAAACAAAAATGACCTTCTCTTCTTTGGTAAGAGCGTAGCTGGCACGACCTTGAAACCATTACAGATGCCGGTCATCTGGGTCTTTCAAAAGTTGCTGGTCCTGCCGTGCTTCCTTTGTATCATTTGTCTTCCCATACACGCCCAAGAAGCTTAGCAGGTTCACGCAAATATTCTTCGTAACATGCATCACGTCGATTGCAGAGCGGACATCTAGGACTTTCCAATATTCTAGCTCCCAAAATATAGATTTCTTCTTCCACATGGGTGCGTGCCCGTCAACTCCCCGCGGAACTGATTGTCCGCCAGGACCCTTTCCAAAGATGACTTTCAAATCCTTGACCATATCAAATATCTCAGCACCAGTACGTTCCGCAGGCTTCGGCCGGTGATCTGCCTTGCCGTTGAAATGCTTGCCTTTCTTTCTTACGTTATGATTTCGGGGAAGAAATCGACGATGACCCAGGTACACGTTCTTCTTACAATTAACCAAACGTACACTTTCAGTCTCATGTAAGCAGTGCGTGCATGCATTGTATCCCTTATTTGTCTGTCCCGAAAGGTTACTGAGAGCAGGCCAATCGTTGATGGTTACAAAAAGCAACGCTCGTAGGTCAAATTCCTCTCCTTTGTGCTCATCCCAGACACGTACACCAGGTCTGGCCCACAACTGTAAAAGTTCATCAACTAATGGCCTTAGGTACACATCGATGTCGTTCCCGGGTTGCTTTGGACCTTGGATGAGCACTTGCATCATAATGAACTTCCGCTTCATGCACAACCAAGGAGGAAGGTTGTAGATGCATAGAGTCACGGGCCAAGTGCTATGGCTGGAGCTCTGCTCGCCAAAAGGATTCATGCCATCAGTACTTAGACCAAATCTTATGTTCCTTGCGTCAGCTGCAAAATCTTTGAACACTCTGTCGATCTTTCTCCATTGCGTTCCATCAGCGGGGTGTCTCAACTCCCCGTCGGACTTACGGTCCTCTTTGTGCCATCGCAACGACTTGGCATGCTTTTTGTTCATGAACAGACGTTTCAACCGTGGTATTATAGGAGCATACCACATCACCTTGGCGGGAACCCTCTTCCTGGGTTTCTCGCCCTCAACATCGTCACCAGGGTCATCGCCTCTGATCTTATAATGCAATGCAGTGCATACAGGGCATTCATTCAAATTCTCGTATTCACCGCGGTAGAGGATGCAGTCGTTAATGCATGCATGTATCTTCAGAACCTCTAAACCTAGAGGGCAGACAACCTTCTTTGCTTCGTACGTACTGGCGGGCAACTCGTTATTCTTCGGAAACATATTCTTCAACATTTTCAGCAAATTTTCAAATGATGAGTCACCTACACCTTCCTGTGCCTTCCATTTTAGCAAATCCAGTGTGCAGCCCAGCTTTTTCATACTATTATCGCATCCTGGATACAACGACTTTTTGTGATCCTCTAACATGCGATCCAAATTCTCCCTATCCTTGTCAGTTTCGCAGCGTCTCCGTGCATTAGCAATGGTCCGACCAAGATCATCAGCGGGCTCATCATGTGCCTCTTCTTCACCTTCACCTAACCCTTCCCCACCTTCAGCATCATCCTCCATGAAAGTATCACCGAAATGATCATGATAGTTGTCATCGATATCATCCCCTTCTTCATCTTCTTCCATTCTAACCCCTCTTTCTCCATGCTTGGTCCAACAATTATAGCTTGGCATGAAACCGTGCCGAAGCAGGTGCATGTGAACGTCTCTTGAGGAGGAGTAACCCTTCTGATTCTTACAGACAGCACATGGACAGATAA
Source organism: Aegilops tauschii subsp. strangulata (assembly GCF_002575655.3). Lineage (NCBI taxonomy): Eukaryota > Viridiplantae > Streptophyta > Magnoliopsida > Poales > Poaceae > Aegilops > Aegilops tauschii. The sequence goes on along the minus strand of NC_053040.3, from coordinate 2,809,261 downwards.
TAAAACCTTGCTGCTTGTTCGCATTTGCCACTACGAGGACATCTTTCAAACCCGTAGTGAACTCGCCGGAGAGTCGGGGACCGTACATCCATTGCCGATTCATCTGCATTATTATTATATAAACTATATAATTAACCATCATGCATTTGTTAAACTAACTAGCTAGAAATAATACAAATTAAACAATGAACTACACACATGCGTATTTTATCAATGACACATGAAAGGTTCAAGTTGCTAACCGCGATCGCGGAGGAAAAATAAATGAGAAAGCTCAAGTGTGGCTCGGACACTTCATATCATGTTTGTTTCAGGCTCTCGGGCATTTCATCAAACACCTTGTGTGCATAGGAGAAACCAAAAGCAAACCCACCACCCCCTTCTGAAAATTGTGAAGTGAGCTGAGTGAAGTGAAGTGAGCTGAGTCCTATATATAGGGATGGGCCTTTAGTCGCGGTTGGCCAGGCCAACCGGGACTAAAGCCCCTCCCGTCCGCCAGCTGGATGGGCCTTTAGTCCCGGTTGGCCTGGCCAACCGCGACTAAAGGCCTTCGGGGACCTTTAGTCCCGGTTGGCCAGGCCAACCGGGACTAAAGCCCCTCCCGTCCGCCAGCTGTCGACCGAGCGCGCTGGGCCCAGATAGTTGGTCGCGGGTCTCCTCCCGAACCGCGACTAAAGGCCCCTTTTGTCGCGGTTCGATTGTTTTGGGGACTAATGGGGCGTATGGAAGCCTCTTTTTCTACTAGTGTTTGTCGGAACACAAGAATTCGGAGTTGTAATAAGTTATTAAAAATAAAAAAGAGGCGCAATGCTCGTTGATTTTCTTCAAGCCTTTCGGAATAGTGTAGACTGCACCGCACATAGCTCCATGCAGTCTACTTTATTCCTCAAGGCTTGAAGCTAAGCAACGTGAGCATTGCGCCTCTTCTTCATCGTCTCTGCACTCTGGGCTTATAAACCGCTCCTAGTGCCTCTCAGCTAGCGAGGTGGGACTAAAAAACTGCTTAGTAAGAAACTCTAGTACCGGTTCGTGCCACGAACCGGTACTAAAGGTGCTCGTGGGGCCACAGCCTCATTAGTACCGGTTCGTGGCACCAACCGGGACCAAACGGTGGAATTGGTCCCCGTTCGTGCCACCAACCAGGACCAATGGCCTTGCACAGCGGCGTGGTGGTGAGTTTAGTCCCACCTCGCTAGCTGAGAGAGAGCCGCACCTGCTTATAAGGTGCGGTGCGCCTGAGCTGTCGAGCTCCTCTCTAAAGCAGGCTTACGGGCCTAACCTCTCTGTACATGCCTGTGTGCCTACTGGGCCTTCTGCGGGCCTGAATCCTGGCCCATGGATGGGTTTCTAATCGTATTCAGGCCGTGGTGGCCCAGTAGGTGGCATAATTTTTAATTTTTTGCCTGTTATTTTTCATGCATTTACTAATTATTTTGAGCTATAAGACCCTAAAATTGAAAAGCATTTCAAATGAACTCTGAAAAGGTTGAAAGTTGGCATGGTATCATCATTTCATCCACATAGCATGTGCAAGAAAGTTGAGAGGGTTACGGCAAAAACTAGATGCACTTCGTGTACAAAACGGACAATGGTATCATACTCGTCTGTTACAAAGTTGGCATGGTATCATCATAATAGTTGCGGGAGAAAGTCTTCACTTTTTCTTCGCTTGTGTCATTTGCTTATTGCGCCGTAACCATGGATAATCTTCATCGTTTATCAGGATGCTTGGGTCAGCCTTGACTTTGAAGGGAGGAATTTCATGAAACTTTTCATAATCTTCAGACATGTCTGTCTTGCCCTCCACTCCCACAATGTCCCTTTTCCTGAAAGAACTATGTGGCGCTTTGGCTCATCGTATGATGTATTCGCTTCCTTATCTTTTCTTTTTCTCGGTCTGGTAGACATGTCCTTCACATAGATAACCTGTGCCACATCATTGGCTAGGACGAACGGTTCGTCAGTGTACCCAAGATTGTTCAGATCCACTGTTGTCATTCCGTACTGTGGGTCTACCTGTACCCCGCCTCCTGACAGATTGACCCATTTGCACTTAAACAAAGGGACCTTAAAATCATGTCCGTAGTCAAGTTCCCATATGTCCATTATGTAACCATAATATGTGTCCTTTCCCCTCTCGGTTGCTGCATCAAAGCGGACACCGCTGTTTTGGTTGGTGCTCTTTTGATCTTGGGCGATCGTGTAAAATGTATTCCCATTTATCTCGTATCCTTTGTAAGTCAATACAGTCGAAGATGGTCCCCTGGACAACGAGTACAACTCATCACAAACAGTGGTGTCACCTCTGAGACATGTTTCCAACCAACTGCTGAAAGTCCTGATGTGTTCACATGTAATCCAGTCGTCACACTGCTCCGGGTGTTTGGAGCGCAGACTGTTCTTGTGTTCATCGACATACGGGGTCACCAAGGTAGAGTTCTGTAGAACTGTGTAGTGTGCTTGAGACCAAGAATATCCGTCCCTGCATATTATTGAGTCCCCTCCAAGCGTGCCTTTTCCAGTCAGTCTCCCCTCATACCGCGATTTAGGGAGACCTATCTTCTTAAGGCCAGGAATGAAGTCAACACAAAACCCAATGACATCCTCTGTTTGATGGCCCATGGAGATGCTTCCTTCTGGCCTAGTGCGGTTACGGGCATATTTCTTTAGGACTCCCATGAACCTCTCAAAGGGGAACATATTGTGTAGAAATACGGGAACACCAGCTCGAAACTGACAAGACATTGCGCCACATCACTCCTTAGCCTTGGTATGATTTCTAGATCGATCACCTTCTGAGAGATTGCATTGAGGAATGCACATAGCTTCACAATGGCTAATCGGACGTTTTCCGGTAGAAGCCCCCTCAATGCAACCGGAAGCAGTTGCGTCATAATCACGTGGCAGCCATGAGACTTTAGGTTCTGGAACTTTTTCTCTGACATATTTATTATTCCCTTTATATTTGACGAGAAGCCAGTCGGGACCTTCATACTGAGCAGGCATTCAAAGAAGATTTCTTTCTCTTCTTTCGTAAGAGCGTAGCTGGCAGGACCTTCATACTGCTTCGGAGGCATGCCGTCTTTTTCGTGCAAACGTTGCAGGTCCTCCCGTGCCTCAGGTGTATCTTTTGTCTTCCCATACACGCCCAAGAAGCCTAGCAGGTTCATGCAAAGGTTCTTCGTCACGTGCATCACGTCGATTGAAGAGCGGACCTCTAGCTCTTTCCAGTAGGGTAGGTCCCAAAATATAGATTTCTTCTTCCACATGGGTGCGTGTCCCTCAGCGTCATTCGGAACAGCTAGTCTGCCGGGACCCTTTCCAAAGATTACGTGTAAATCATTGACCATAGCAAGTACGTGATGACCGGTACGCATGGCGGGCTTCTTCCGGTGATCTGCCTTGCCTTTGAAATGCTTGCCTTTCTTTCGACATTGATGGTTGGTCGGAAGAAATCGACGATGGCCCAGGTACACATTCTTCCTGCATTTGTCCAGGTATATACTTTCAGTGTCATCTAAACAGTGCGTGCATGCGTGGTATCCCTTGTTTGTCTGTCCTGGAAGGTTACTGAGAGCGGGCCAATCGTTGATGGTTACAAACAGCAACGCGTGCAGGTTCAATTCCTCCTGTTGTGCTCATCCCACGTACGTACACCGTTTCCATTCCACAGCTGTAAAAGTTCTTCAACTAATGGCCTTAGGTACACATCAATGTCGTTGCCGGGTTGCTTAGGGCCTTGGATGAGAACTGGCATCATAATGAACTTCCGCTTCATGCACATCCAAGGAGGAAGGTTATACATACATAGAGTCACGGGCCAGGTGTTGTGATTGCTGCTCTGCTCCCCGAAAGGATTAATGCCATCCGCGCTTAAACCAAACCATACGTTCCTTGGGTCAGCTGCAAACTCAGCCCAGTACTTTCTCTCGATTTTTCTCCACTGCGACCCGTCAGCGGGTGCTCTCAACTTCCCGTCTTTCTTACGGTCCTCACTGTGCCATCGCATCAACTTGGCATGCTCTTCGTTTCTGAACAGACGTTTCAACCGTGGTATTATAGGAGCATACCACATCACCTTCGCAGGAACCCTCTTCCTGGGGGGCTCGCCGTCAACATCACCAGGGTCATCTGATCTGATCATATACCGCAATGCACCGCATACTGGGCATGCGTTCAGATCCTTGTACGCACCGCGGTAGAGGATGCAGTCATTAGGGCATGCATGTATCTTCTGCACCTCCAATCCTAGAGGGCATACGACCTTCTTTGCTGCGTATGTACTGTCGGGCAATTCGTTATCCTTTGGAAGCTTCTTCTTCAATATTTTCAATAGCTTCTCAAATCCTTTGTTAGGCACAGCATTCTCTGCCTTCCACTGCAGTAATTCCAGTACGGTACCGAGCTTTGTGTTTCCATCTTCGCAATTGGGTTACAACCCTTTTTTGTGATCCTCTAACATGCGATCGAACTTCAGCTTCTCCTTTTGACTTTCGCATTGCGTCCTTGCATCGACAATGACCCGGCGGAGATCATCATCATCGGGCACTGGTTCATCTTCATCTTCAGCAGCTTCCCCCCTTGCAGCATCATTGGGCACATCGTCTGGTTCCTCTTGATCTTCAGCAGCTTCCCCCGTTGCAGCATCACCGTATTCAGGGGGCACATAGTTGTCATCGTCCTCTTCTTCTTCGCCGTCTTCCATCATAACCCCTATTTCTCCGTGCCTCGTCCAAACATTATAGTGTGGCATGAAACCCTTGTAAAGCAGGTGGGTGTGAAGGATTTTCCGGTCAGAGTAAGACTTCGTATTCCCACATATAGGGCATGGACAACACATAAAACCATTCTGCTTGTTTGCCTCAGCCACTTCGAGAAAATCATGCACGCCCTTAATGTACTCGGAGGTGTGTCTGTCACCGTACATCCATTGCCAGTTCATCTGCGTGCATTATATATAATTAAGTGTGTCAAAAACCATTACAGAACATCATGAATAGATAATTAAGTGACCAAATTAATAGAAGTTCATCATCACATTAAAACCAAAGTACATACATAGTTCTCATCTAACAACATATATATAGCTCTCCAGAGCATCTAATTAATTAAACCATACATTGAAACTATGTAAAACATTTCAATGCGAAAACAAATGCGATCATAATCGCAACCAAGGTAACAATTGATCCAACGGCATAATGATACCAAGCCTCGGTATGAATGGCATATTTTCTAATCTTTCTAATCTTCAAGAGCATTGCATCCATCTTGATCTTGTGATCATCGACGACATCCGCAACATGCAACTCCAACATCATCTTCTCCTCCTCAATTTTTTTTTATTTTTTCCTTCAAGTAATTGTTTTCTTCTTCAACTAAATTTAACCTCTCGACAATAGGGTCGGTTAGAATTTCCGGTTCAACCACCTCCTAGATAAATAAAATCTATGTCACGTTGGTCGGTATATTTGTCATAAACAATAAATGAACCAAATAGTTATAAAAAGATAATATATACCACATCCGAATCATAGACAGGACGAGGGCCGACGGGGGCGGATACCAAAACCATCGCACTATGTAATAAGAAGGAATAATAAAAGTAACAAAATTAGACAAGTAACTATCTAAAGTAAGAATTTTTTTCCTTTCAGAAAGAAGATAAGAACAAGAGGCTCACCACGGTGGTGCTGGCGACGAGATCGGTGCGGGCGATCGACGGCGGTGAAGACGGGGACGGGACGTGACGGACCGCTAAACCTAGACAAATCTCGGGGAAAATGGAGCTCGGAGGTCGAGTTTCGAGAGGAGAAACATTAACTAGTGTGGCTCAGACATTTCATCGAACACCTCATGTGCATAGGAGGTGAGCTAGAGCACCCAAATGCCCTCCCCTCGCTGGCCAGAAAAAACAGAGCACTGTGGAGTGCTCTGCTGTGGCGATGGGGTATATATAGGGAACTCTTTGGTCCCGGTTCGTGGCACCAACCGGGACTAAAGGCCTTTGGTCCCGGTTGGTGCCACGAACCGGGACCAATGCCCCCTTTAGTCCCGGTTGGTGGCACCAACCGGGACCAAAGGCCTTGTGCTGCCCCGCGTCAAAAGTTTAGTCCCACCTCGCTAGTTGAGAGGGATCGAGAGTGGTTTATAAGCGCTGCTGCGCCCACCCTCTCGAGCTCCTCTCAACTGCAGGCTTTCGGGCCTAACCGTTCTCTTTGCCTGTGGGGCCTACTGGGCCTTCTGCGGGCCTGAATCATGGCCCAGTGATGGGTTTCAAGTCGTATTCAGGCCGTGGTGGCCCAGTAGGTGGCATAATTTTTTTCTCTGTTTTTTGTTTTCTCTTTTGCTTTATTTGTTTTGTTTTGTTTCTACTTACAACAAAAAACTTATTTATTTTATTTCTAATTACTTATGTATTTTACTTTAATTATTTTATTTTTATTTATTTTACTGCTGCTATTTTTATTTATTTTACTGCTACTATTTTTATTTAATTTATTAAGGTTTGTTTATTTTAGTTACTATAGTTTATTTTATTTTATTAAGGTTTATTTATTTTTATTTATTTTATTAAGGTTTATTTATTTTATTTACTATAAAAAAATGAACATAGATGCGCTTATAGAGGAAATTCAACCTAAATTCATAATAAATTTCTATGAAATTTACTGTGAATTTAGGTCAAATTCCCTGTATAAGGGCATCTATTTTCACTTTAAGGGGAGCTCAACAAGGCAGAGAGGGACGGGATTATAAACTGGTGTGAGCGCCCTTCGGTTGGCGAGGTGGGACTAAACAATGGCCGCAACTAGGACCAGCTCTTTAGTCCCGGTTTGTGGTATGAACCGGGACTAAAGGGTGGTGGGCCAGGAGCGTGGCCCATTGGTCCCGGTTTGTCCCACCAACCGGGACCAAAGGGTCCGAACGAACCGGGACCAATGCCCCCACAAGGCCCGGGAGGCCCCTGGCTGCACGAACCGGGACCAATGCTCACATTAGTCCCGGTTCATGACTGAACCGGGACTAATGTGAATATTGCCCTGTGACCAAAGCCCAGTTTTCTACTAGTGTATGCTAGGCTCGTCAAGTTTAACCTGAGTATTGCGCGTGTGCAACTGTTTTGCACCCGTTGTATTTGAACGTAGAGCCTATCACACCCGATCATCACGTGGTGTCTCAGCATGAAGAACTTTCGCAACGGTGCATACTCAGGGAGAACACTTATACTTTGATAATTTAGTGAGAGATCATCTTAAAATGCTATCGTAAATCAAAGCAAGATAAGATGCATAAAATATAAACATCACATGCAATCAATATAAGTGATATGATATGGCCATCATCATCTTGTGCTTGTGATCTCCATCTCCGAAGCACCGTCATGATCACCATCGTCACCGGCGCGACACCTTGATCTCCATCGTAGCATCGTTGTCGTCTCGCCAATCTTATACTTCTACGACTATCGCTACCGCTTAGTGACAAAGTAAAGCATTACAGGGCGATTGCATTGCATACAATAAAGCGACAACCATATGGCTCCTGCCAGTTGCCGATAACTCGGTTACAAAACATGATCATCTCATACAATAAAATTTAGCATCATGTCTTGACCATATCACATCACAACATGCCCTGCAAAAACAAGTTAGACGTCCTCTACTTTGTTGTTGCAAATTTTACGTGGCTGCTACGGGCTTAGCAAGAACCGTTCTACCTACGCATCAAAACCACAACGATAGTTTGTCAAGTTGGTGCTGTTTTAACCTTCGCAAGGACCGGGCGTAGCCACACTCGGTTCAACTAAAGTTGGAGAAACTGACACCCGCCAGCCACCTGTGTGCAAAGCACGTCGGTAGAACCAGTCTCGCGTAAGCGTACGCGTAATGTCAGTCCAGGCCGCTTCATCCAACAATACCGCCGAACCAAAGTATAACATGCTGGTAAGCAGTATGACTTGTATCGCCCACAACTCACTTGTGTTCTACTCGTGCATATGACATCTACGCATAAAACCAGGCTCGGATGCTACTGTTGGGGAACGTAGTAATTTCAAAAAAATTCCTACGCACACGCAAGATCATGGTGATGCATAGCAATGAGAGGGGAGAGTGTTGTCCACGTACCCTCGTAGACCAAAAGCGGAAGCGTTAGCACAACGCGGTTGATGTAGTCGTACGTCTTCACGATCCGACCGATCAAGTACCGAACGCACGGCACCTCCGAGTTTAGCACACATTCAGCCCGATGACGTCCCTCGAACTCTGATCCAGCCGAGTGTTGAGGGAGAGTTTCGTCAGCGTGACGGCGTGGTGACGATGATGATGTTCTACCAATGCAGGGCTTCGCCTAAGCACCGCTACGATATTATCGAGGTGGACTATGGTGGAGGGGGGCACCGCACACGGCTAAAAGATCAATGATCAATTGTTGTGTCTCCAAGGGGTCCCCCCCCCCCCCGTATATAAAGGAGTGGAGGAGGGGGCGGGCCAGCCCTCTCTATGGCGCGGCCTAGGAGGAGTCCTACTCCCACCGGGAGTAGGATTCCCCCCCCCCCTTCCAAGTAGTAGGAGTCAAGGAAAGGGGAGAGAGAAGAGAAGGAAGGAGGGGGCGCAGCCCCTCCCCCTAGTCCAATTCGGACTAGGCCTTGGGGGGGCGCCCAACCTCTCCTCTCTCTTTCCCCTAAAGCCCAATAAGGCCCATATACTCCCCGGCGAATTCCCGTAACTCTCCGGTACTCCGAAAAATACCCGAATCACTCGGAACCTTTCCGATGTCCGAATATAGTCGTCCAATATATCGATCTTTACGTCTCGACCATTTCGAGACTCCTCGTCATGTCCCCGATCTCATCCGGAACTCCGGACTACCTTCGGTACATCAAAACTCATAAACTCATAATATAACCGTCATCGAAACTTTAAGCGTGCGGACCCTACGGGTTCGAGAACTATGTAGACATGACCGAGACACGTCTCCGGTCAATAACCAATAGCGGAACCTGGATGCTCATATTGGCTCCCACATATTCTACGAAGATCTTTATCGGTCAGACCGCATAACAACATACGTTGTTCCCTTTGTCATCGGTATGTTACTTGCCCGAGATTCGATCGTCCGTATCTCAATACCTAGTTCAATCTCGTTACCGGCAAGTCTCTTTAATCGTTCCGTAATACATCATCTCGCAACTAACCCATTAGTCACAATGCTTGCAAGGCTTATAGTGGTGTGCATTACCGAGAGGGCCCAGAGATACCTCTCCGACAATCGGAGTGACAAATCCTAGTCTCGAAATACGCCAACCCAACAAGTACCTTCGGAGACACCTGTAGAGCACCTTTATAATCACCCAGTTACGTTGTGACGTTTGGTAGCACACAAAGTGTTCCTCCGGTAAACGGGAGTTGCATAATCTCATAGTCGTAGGAACATGTATAAGTCATGAAGAAAGCAATAGCAACATACTAAACGATCAAGTGCTAAGCTAACGGAATGGGTCAAGTCAATCACATCATTCTCGTAATGATGTGACCCCGTTAATCAAATGACAACTCATGTCTATGGCTAGGAAACATAACCATCTTTGATCAACAAGCTAGTCAAGTAGAGGCATACTAGTGACACTCTGTTTGTCTATGTACTCACACATGTATTATGTTTCCGGTTAATACAATTCTAGCATGAATAATAAACATTTATCATGAAATAAGGAAATAAATAATAACTTTATTATTGCCTCTAGGGCATATTTCCTTCAATTGTTGCCATCGAGGATAACAAGATGGGGTTTATATCATATTGCATGAGTTTATCCCTCGACATCATGTCATCTTACTTAAAGCGTTACTCTGTTCTTTTGAACTTAATACTCTAGATGCATGCTGGATAGCGGTCGATGTGTGGAGTAATAGTAGTAGATGCAGGCAGGAGTCGGTCTACTTGTCACGGACGTGATGCCTATATACATGATCATACCTAGATATTCTCATAACTATGCTCAATTCTATCAATTGCTCAACGGTAATTTGTTCACCCACCGTAATACTTATGCTCTCAAGAGAAGCCACTAGTGAAACCTATGGCCCCCGGGTCTATTTTCCATCATATTAATCTTCCAACACTTAGTTATTTTCATTGCCTTTTATTTTACTTTGCATCTTTATTATAAAAATACCAAAAATATTATCTTATCATATCTATCAGATCTCACTTTCGTAAGTGACCGTGAAGGGATCGACAACCCCTTTATTGCGTTGGTTGCGAGGTTTATATTTGTTTGTGTAGGTGCGAGGGACTTGGGCGTGGCCTCCTACTGGATTGATACCTTGGTTCTCAAAAACTGAGGGAAATACTTATGCTACTTTACTGCATCACCCTTTCCTCTTCAAGGGAAAACCAACGCAGTGCTCAAGAGGTAGCAACTCCCCATTCCTAGTAAGCTTCCAGCGCAACTTATCGGGCTGTTGAGACAGCTGAACCTCCATCAGTCTACTCACTAGATGGAGCCACGCTTCCCAACGATTGCCAACTAGCGTCCTTCTGAATTGAATATTAAGGGGGGCAGACTGAAGTACTGTTGCAATGTAAACATCGCGTCGTTGAACAATACTATAAAGAGACAGGTATTGAAGCGCTAGAGGTGACTCTCCTAGCCAAGTATCCTCCCAGAATCGCGTGTTAGCGCCATTTCCGATAATAAACTTTGTCCTATTGAAAAAGGCTGCTTTGACTCTCATGATCCCTTTCGAAAAAGGCGAGTCCATCGGTCTCTCTGTCACTTGGGACAATGTTTTGGACTGAAGATACTTACTACGGAGAATCTGCGCCCATGTGGCCTTGGTCTCAACAGATAACTTATACAGCCACTTGCTGAGAAGACATCTGTTCTTGACTTCAATATTTTCAATACCAAGACCCCCTTGGTCTTTTGGTCGACAAATGATATCCCATTTGGCGAGTCTGTATTTTTCTTTTTAGCTCATCACTCTGCCAGAAGAAGCGGGATCGATAGAAGTCCAGCCTTTTCCTTACTCCAACTGGAACCTCAAAAAAATACAAGAGAAACATAGGCATACTCGTGAGAACCGAATTAATAAGAATTAATCGTCCTCCGTATGACATAAGCTTGCCCTTCCAGCAACTCAGTTTCTTCTCGAATCGATCCTCGATGCACTTCCATTCTCTGTTTGTTAGCTTACGATGGTGAATTGGTATACCTAAATACGTAAAAGGTAGAGTCCCCAATTCGCACCCAAACAATTTCTTATAAGCCTCTTGTTCGTCATTGGCCCTTCCAAAACAGAACAATTCGCTTTTATGAAAGTTAATCTTTAACCCGGTCAATTGTTCAAATAAGCATAAAACCAGCTTCATATTTCTCGCATTTGCCAAGTCATGCTCCATAAAGATGATTGTATCATCGGTGTACTGTAGGATAGAGACACCTTCATCCACTAGGTGAGGCACCAGACCACCCACCTGACCAGCTCTTTAGCCCTTCCTATTAGAATTGCCAACATATCAACTACAATGTTGAACAAAATAGGAGACATCGGGTCACCTTGTCTCAGGCCCTTATGTGTCTGGAAATAATGACCTATGTCGTCATTCACTTTAATTCCAACACTCCCTTTTTGTGTGAAAGATTCTACCTGGCGTCGCTAGGCTTCGTCGAAACCTTTCATGCGTAGGGCTTGTTGAAGGGAAGGCCATTTGACTTTATCGTACGCCTTCTCGAAATCCACCTTAAAAACCACTCCATCGAGTTTTTTCATGGGGATTTCGTGTAGCGTTTCATGAAGGACCACAACCCCTTCTAGGATGTTTCTGTCAGGCATGAAAGCAGTTCGGGAGTGCTGCACCACAGAATGTGCAATCTACGTGAGCCTATTAGTCCCAACCTTGGTAAAATTTTTGAAACTAACATTAAGAAGACAGATCGGCCTGAACTGCTCAATCCTCACAGCCTCTATTTTCTTAGGAACCAGGGTTATCGTTCCAAAATTCAGGTGAAATAGCTGAAGTTGTCTAGAGAATAAATCATGGAACATCGGTAACAAATCCCCCTTAATAATATGCCAGCACTTTTTATAGAACTCCGCCGAAAATCCATCCGGCCCTAGAGCTTTATTATTTTTCATCTGAGAAATAGCTTCAAACACCTCCTTCTCCCAAAATGGAGCGGTCAAAAGTTCATTCTCATCAACAGCAAGTTGAGGCACATCCTCAATCCAAGACTCATCCAGGGATACACAATTATACTCCGGAGGCCCAAACAAATGCTTATAGTATTCGGTTATGTAAAGTTTTAGGTTTTCCTGTCCTAGAATCATCCCTTCGTCTTGTTCAAGCTGAAAGATTCTCTTCTTTCTATGCTTGCCATTAGCGATCATGTGAAAGAATTGAGTATTTGCGTCCCCCTGGACGACTTTGCGAACCTTAGCCCGCAGTGCCCACTTCAATTCCTCCTTACGGAGAAGCTCTTTCAATCTCATCTTCGCCTCAAGCTTTGCATGAAGCTCTGTGGCTTGAAGAATCGTGGACTCGGCTTTTAGATCCAGGGACTGAATAAGTGTAAGGAGCCTTTCCTTTTCAACCTTATAAATCCCACTAAGATGCTTAGCCCACCCACGCAAGAAACTTCTCAAGTGCCTTATCTTATTCTGCCAACGCTCGACCGCAGTCCTACCTCCTGCATCCTTAGCCCATTCCCTGGCTACCAGATCCAAAAATCCTTCACGTTCAAACCAAGCCATTTTGAACGAGAATGATTTTTTGTTCCCCATGCGAGTGGCCTCACCAGAGTCCACGAGCAGAGGCGTGTGGTCAGAAATACCGCGCGAAAGCGCCTGGACCGTAACCAAGGGAATTTCTGTTCCCATTCGACGCTCGCAAGGACTCGATCCAGCTTCTCAAACGTCGGATTTGGCAAAGTATTAGCCCAGGTATACTTTCTACCCGAAAGCTCTATCTCTCGCAGATCCAAGCTTTCAATAATGGTATTAAACATGAACGACCAACTGTCGTCGAAGTTATCATTGTTCTTTTCCTCTCTTCTTCTAATAATGTTGAAATCACCCCCAACCAGGATTGGAAGCTGCTCGGAACCGCAAATTCGAACAAGGTCCGCCAAAAACTCTGGTTTGAGTTTGGGCTGTGTGGCACCGTAAACCGCCACTAGAGCCCAATTAAACCCATCGGCCTTCGACTTAACCCAGAACTTAACTGCAAAGTCACCCATCACTACACTTCGGACTTCCAGCGAATTGCATCTAACTCCAAGTAAGATCCCACCCGATCTTCCTCTCGGAGGCAAGCAATGCCAATCAAAATCGACACCGCCCGATAAAGTACTAAGAAACTGGGGAGAGAAATTATCTCTACCAGTTTCCGAAAGTGCAATGAAATCCAACCTATGCTCGATAGACGCATCTGCAAGGAACCTTCTCTTAGCCAAGTCTTTCAGACCTCTGCTATTCCAAAAGATTCCTTTCATATTCCATCATGAAATTTTTTAGTAGTTCGGATCCTAGCACTCCTACGCACCGCCGACGCAGGATAGATCTTCCGCTTCCACTTGCGTTTAGGCTTGTTTTGGTCCTCCACCCGGTCCTCACAACCGGGCTCCATGGACCTAACTACTACGACCCCGTTGCCGAGGGAAGAGGCAGAGGCAGGCGACCCCGTCGCCGAGGGAACCCTGGATGGCAGAAAGAATCGCCTGATCCTGCTGCACCCACATACGGTGTTCCGGGTTGATGGTCGGACCGTGGACGGTAGGGATGACCTGCGGAGGACACGGTAGAGAACCATCGACAAACCCTAGGAGAGACCGGCTGCGGAGCAGCGGTAAGACCTTGGCGCGCCAGAACAAGTAGTTGTCCGGCGTGAGGCGGATGGCTATCAAATTGTCGAAGTGGAATGGCCCGGTGGGCGTAATGACGCCAGCAGCAGGGGCGATGGGCGGCGGAACCGTGACAGGAACCACGGCAGCGACCGACGCCGCGGGTGACGACGAGGCCGCGGGTGGCATCGGAGCGGCGGGCGGGGCCGGGACCGAGGCCGCGGGTGGCACCGCGGAAAGTACCTCCCCCGAGGCCGCCGGGATGATGGCGAGTGTCGGGGAGGAGCCGGTGGAGGCCGCAGGTGGCGCGGAAAGACCCGTCGACGCGGCACCGGAGGTTGCGGGCGACGGCGGCGGGATCGGCGCCGAAAACATGGAGCCAACAGTAGTGGTGCCAAAGAACTGGGGCACCGACGGAGCCAGGGGATGGGGTGGTAGGTTGAGGAGGGCGGCAAGCGACGCGGGGATCGACCCGGAGCTGGCGGCGCCCGAAGCGGAAGCAGTCATGGCACCGCCGGCGCGGCCCTAGGGTTTAGGGTTTCGGCGGCAGCGGCGGTGGGGTGGGGTGGAGGACCTAGGTTAGACTCGATACCATGTAAAACAAAGGTTTTGGGGGAACTGGCTCAACCCTCTATGGGGTGGCCTATCACATATATATAATGGTGTCATACAAGTCCTATACCAATATGGTATGGATTACACAGTAAGACTACAATACGAAGTCTAACAAGTCGCACCTCTTACATGACCAAGGAGAACTCCCAAGAAGTATCTTTCGCCTTAAGCTGGCTTCGCATACACAATTTTATCAACTTGTACCCTCTGTTTTCTTCTTTGTCGCCTTTTCTTATTCTTAATACACCGGAAGAATTCTAGGAACTCTTTGTACAAGAAGTACTTCATGTAAGGATCCTTCCGGTTCAACCAAAAATATTCTGTGAGCATGGTTTTGGAAGAAGATGGCTTTTTGACAACATCCTCTAGATTATCAGTCGCTTCCTATGAGATAGCGGCTAAGAGCAACTCTAGCTGATCCGCTAAAACATGTTAGAGGAGTAAAACTCCAGTTTAACTCTAACCAGGACCTAGCTGATCTTCTAAAATCCATAGAGGAGTATAAAATTTACTCCACCACTTAACCGGCGAGTAAATATACTCCACTGCTCGGCCTCGGAGTAAAACTCCCCACTCCTTGTTTGCCTCTCCTCCTCCCTAATCCCTGCATTCCCGCACCCCCATCGCTGCCGCCATGGCCGAATCCCATGGCCGCCATTCCCCGCCGCCCATCCGCAGCGTGGATCCATGCCGCCACAAGAGCAGCGCGGGCGTGTCCTCCTCACGCCGCTGCCGCCACGCCACTGCAACCCCATACGGTCGGGTCGCCGGCTTTCCCGATCTCCTTGTGCCGTCTTTGCCACAGAGGAAGTACCGTGGAGTTCGGCAGCGGGCGTGGGGGACATGGGTGGCTAAAATCACCGACCGGGCACCCACAAGAAGCTTTGGCTTGGGTCGTTTCACTCCGCCGAGTTTGCCGCCTGCGAGTACGACCTTTGGTCGGTCCAGCAGCACGGCTTCGATGCCCGCCTGAACTTTGTGTGGGGCGAGATGTCGTTGCTCGATCCGCTGTTGCTGGGGGTGGTGAATGCTGCGGTGGCTCGGGCCGGAGGCCGCCGCCGAGGCGTACATGGCTGACTTCCGCTAGAAGTACCCTGAGCTAGTGGAGGCGGAGCACAAGCTCTACGAGGAGCGACCGGACGGCTGGGGCGAACATCATCGTCCTCTCGAAGCGACAAGGAGGACGACAGTGGCGGCAATGATGGTGGTAGCGGAGGTGGCAATGACGACAACTTCAACATCGAAGAGTGGTGAAGGACCTTCCCGGCTGCGACGACGACGGCCTAGGGACTGACCCCATGGGCGGTGGCATCTCTAGGGAGGACTGGCTCTCCCTCGCAAAGTCGAATAGCGACTAAAAATTTTCGTTAGATTTAAATTAGTTTATGTTTAAGTTCAAGTTTTAGTATCGGTTTGAACTATGTTTCGGCGGATGGTAATGTAAATTATGTGTCGAATTTCGGTTTAAAAGTTTCTTTAGATCGAAACTATGTTCATCTTAACCAAATTTGATTTTTACTCCGCTAAATTTAGGGGATCGGCTAGAACCGACCAAAACTTAGTGGTGTAAATTTACTCCACTAAGGTTTACTCGGCCAAATACTCCTCTAATTTTTAAGGGGTCGGCTAGAGTTGCTCTAAGAGATCAGAGAAATAGGTGTGTGCAGCACGGGAGTGGATGAAGATGACATCGCCAAGGCTGGCCGAGGGCTGATTTGGGAATGTGAGCTCGGGGAAGACAAGAACCGGACGCCTCATGAGAGGCAGGATAGATGCGAAACCCTCCATGACAGGGTAGAAGAACTCACCGTCGCCGGATATTGGCCAAGGGCGGCCTCCCCTGGTCATCCATAGCCATAGGACTTTTTTTAAGCGAGAGATCGATGGAGTTTTTTTATTTTATTTTGCATGGGATATCTATGGACTTGAAGAGAGGAGACGTGCGAGGACTGAGTACTACGGTCCAGTATGGCCCACCTGCAGATGTATTCACCTATGTATTCTAAAATGTATATGTGACAAGAGTTAACTGACACAGATCCCAAGCTAAGCTATACCACTCAGATTTCCGGAGCATCCGCGCTTGCGAGTCATTTCATCGCTCTCCCAACAATTGCTAGTAAAGGTTCAAATGCGATTTGCCAAACCAAAATACTCAGCAACAACTGCTGCAGTATATTACTCTCATTGCATAACTGGTTTCCGCAGATAGGCATTATTTTCAGGGGACAATCTTGTACATATAACCATTGTCTAGGCCGGAAAATTAAGGAGCAGGTAAAGGAGGAGGAGGGGAGGTCGTCATGGCAACTAGCATGTCTTGTAAAGACGAGGATGTATTACACTTGCTCTTGCAGTCATCCATAGTGGGGTAGAAGACGTCAGTTACCAAACAATGGAAGCAACCAGCGCGGTTCCAACAATCCTCATGAGCTACTTCAACGCATAGCCCGTCTGGTAGTTCGATCTTCTTGCTGTCCATGTCAGCCATGATTCGGCCTGTATATTATGGAATAATAACAAACGAACAACCATCGTTATAAACAACGCAAACGGTTACAAAGCAAAATAGAAAGGCATTCGATAGCTATACTACGTACATACTTCCAGCAAGGAGAAGTGAAGAAAAAATTAAGCGTTGTGAAGATAGAGAAATATTGGTGTGCTAGATGCCTTACATTGAGCAACAGTAGCAGAGCATACGAGATGTAGACACACTAGGGCTGCTATTGCAAGAATGCGAATCGTGTACTTGTCCATGCCCAACCAGATACAACACTAGCTACACAGGCACTCAGATCACTTTGGTTGTGGATGAGAAATGTTTGGTTACCAATCTGCACATGAAACGATCGTATATATTGAGAGAAGAGAGAACCGGTCATCCTTATCCCGTGTAAACATCAAACAATAAAATTGGATTTATTTAATATCATCCCATAATATGAACCCTCATTAAAAGCATAAATTAAGTCAGACTAATTTTCTCCCTTTTTAGACAAGTTCCCAAATTTGGTCGGACTTATCTCCTATGTCTATATTTGTATATTTCATAATTGTAATTAATTCTCCAATAGTCGTGGTTAGAGGAAAGGGATGGTTCCTCCACCTCGGCTGTTGAAGAGGGCTCATGGAAAAGTTTATGGAAAGTTCAGGTGGAAAGGTGAGGATGTTCCTTTGGCATCTATCCAAACATTCTATACCAACAAATGATGTTGGGGCACACAGGCATATGGCGGACTCTAGCTCATGCGGTTTTTGTGGATCAACTTACTCATGGAGTCACCCCCTGTTGAATGTACGATCGCTAGATGCACGTGGGCGCTGGTCGATGACGAGCTAGCTCAATCCATAATTTGTACGACCGAACCAAATGCTGGTCATTGGCTATTCTCACTGATGAACTCATTATCACATGTGCATTTCGTAAAGCTTTCAGTCACACTATGGGCCTTATGGGCTGCTCGATGGAAGGCGATTCACGATGGTATCTTTCAAAGTCCACAAGCTACTCATTGTTTCATTAACATATTTATTGACGAGCTTGAGATGATCAAGGAAGTGCCGACATCAACGACGGAGGGGTGACCCTCCATTCCAGTCACTACAGCCCAACGTCCAAAGGTCCCGCCAATGGGCTATGCAAAGATACACGTCGATGTTGGTGTTCGAAAGGGAGTAGGAGGAACAGGCAACAACAGTGTGTAGATATAGAGATGTAACGGTCCTGGGAAGTACTGCACTTATCATTGGAGGAGTGGACGATCCAGCAATGTTCGAGTCCATCGCATGCAGTGAGGCATTAGCATTGGCTGCAGATCTTCACCTCCACCGGTTGGTCATCGCTTCTGACGATAAACAGGTGATTGGGGACATCCAGAAAGGTGGGAGACGAGCAAAGGATCAATTATTAGCGAGATCAAGTTACACGCGTCGTCTTTTGACTGTATTTTTAATTTTGAAGGTCATGCTGTCAATGTTGAAGCACATAGTCTAGTCAGGTTTTCACTTTTGTTAGGTCCGAGACATCACACTTGGCTTGACCAATCCCATGGCTAGAACTATATCCCGCATTCTGTGGTGTTTGGTGAATAAAACTTGGTTTATCCGTCAAAAAAAATCTCCAATATTTATTGCCTTGTATGGTCTAGTACTTTTTGCAAAAGAAATCTTTTGAGAAAACGGTGTACTACTGTTAGCAATAGAATTAATTAGGTCTATTTTTTGAACGAGGGGTTTATATTAGGACCACAATAAACGCCTGGCGTTTGCCAGTGGAGGGTGTTCGACCAAGCGATTCACTCGATCCACCTGGGGGGGGGGGGGGGACAAGCGAACATTTTACTTCCCTAGGATAGGTAAGCCCACGCAAACATCCCTCGATACAGTCCAACCCTCGTTTTATCATTCGTCTTCACTTGTCCTCCAGCGGTCCAGCCCAACCGCCATTACCTTGATTTTATTACCATGATAAAAATCACCTATATGTTGAAAAAACTGTTTTGGCCATGTTGAAGATTCATGTATTTAAAAACATTCATCTTAAACAGACAAAACACAAAGTTGCCATGTTCAAATAATTTCCATTGGTAATAGGAAAATCAATTTTCCATTGTTTGTTTCCAAATAATTTACTAAAAAAGGAATTTACGACGACATTATCAAAAAATGTAAATGGTGAGGTATGTACAAATATGAGTTTGCCATAGTACACGAAAATAATATACCATGTTACAAGAAATAAAATTGCAATGTAACTAAAATAATTTTGCCATCATGAAAAGTAAGAAAATAAAGAATTGCCATGGTCCAATAGTATAATTTGCCATGTTACCAAAAATAAAATTGCCATCATGGGAAAAGTAAGAGAACAGAAGGACTTTGCTATGGTTGGAATATAATTTGCCAAGATGAAAAATCAAGAAAAGTTGCTTTTTCATGTGACAACAAATAAATTTGCCATTTTGATTGTATGTTTTATAAAAATCCTAAAAAATTACCATGCGGTTTTGCCAAAAATAGCCATGATTTATGTGAAATAATTTTCTCTTTATTTTTCCATGTGCAAAGCAAAAAACAGTTAGGAATAACATGGCAAAAACATTGTGTATAGAAAATAAAAAATATACAATGTGCACATGGTTTGCCATGATTGAAAATAAAACTGAAAATTTTATGAGTTTTTTCTCTAAATGGCAATTTTTTAATTTGTAATGGTTGTCGATGAGAAATGTTGGGTTACCAATCAGCACATGAGTCGATCATATATATAGAGAGATTGAGAGAAGAGAGAACCGGTCATCCTTATGCCGTGTAAACATCTAGCAAGAAAATTGGATTTACTGTATTTAATCTCATCCCATAATATGAACCCTCATTAAAAGCATAAATCAAGTAAGACTATTTTTCTCCTTTTTTTAGACAAGTTCCTGAATTTGGCGGCCAAAATACGTTTGCGGGTTAGGATTGTCGGACTTATCTCCTATGTGTACATTTGTATGTTTCTGAATTGTAATCAATTCTCCAATATTTATTGCCTTGTATGGTGTAGTACTTTTAGCAACTTTTTCTTTAGAGAAAATGTTGTATTACTCTTAGCAATAACATTAGTTAGGTCTAGAATTTGAACAAGAGATTTACAATAGGACCGCAAAATACGCATGAAGTTCGCCAGGGGAGCGTGTCTGATTGAATGATTTGTTCGATCCACCCGGGGGGGGGGGGGGGGGGGGGGGGGCAAGCGAACATTTTAGTTCGCTAGGATAGGTCCGCCCACGCGAACACCCCACGGTACAAGCCAACCCTCGTTTTAGGACGTCTCAAGTGTAAACCAAGTAATCATAAGTATTCCCTCAAAAATATATAATCATAAAAACATGAATTTTCCCCCGAAAATATATGATCAAATAAATACACAATGTTGCAATGTCACTCAAACTATGTTTTCAATGTGAGAACCATTCTGGATTTGTGGAAACGTTGTTGGAAAATAAGGTATGAGGGGTCCGGGAAAAACGGCTCATACGCCATGGAAACCACGCCAAAACTAGCTACCAAAGTGCCAGAAACGCTGCCATGGCGACTAAAACCTATGTCATGGCATAAAAACGCTGCCACTGCAACATTTCAAAACAGTGTACCCCTCCTTCACAAACCGAAGGGCACGGTTCCCATGGGTGGCTAAAACCCTCCGGTATTGTGGGGAGGAGGGGTCCTCCCGGTTGGGCGTACGGAAGTCGGTTGGTTTTTCGTAGGAAAAACACTCGTCTTCACGTAGCCCAATTCCTTCCCAACGTCGCCTCGGATGTCCCGTCGTTATGCAATGTTCTTGCTGTAGGGTAACGTAGCAGAAAACAAAAAATTTCTGACCTACGCACCAGCCCAGGACCACTATGGAGACTGCATACAAGGTTTGATCTTTTTCGTTACCGACTCGTAGCGCAGCGGGAAGTAGAGTCGATGACGATCGGCGGTGCAGATCCCCGCAGCTAGGATTTACAACCTCCCAACCGCGAGGATGTATACCCTCATCCGCCATACGGACAGCCCTCCGGGAGGCGGTCGAACAGTCCCCCGGACGCTGTCACGGACAGCCCTTCGGGAGGACCTTCGAAACTCGAACGGTCACTCGGACAGCCCTCCGAGAGGACCCACAGAACTCGGACCGTCACTTGGACAGCCCTTCGGGAGGCACTCTCGAACAGCCCCTCAGGGCACTAAGATCGAAACTACGACCTCTCTACAGAGTTGCACACATACGGTGTCAGCTATCCGGCAGGGCTTCGCCGTCCAGAACTAGTTCCTGCCGGAACCCAGACAGCCTTTCGGCTCTACGAAACTATTTCGCTGGGAGGGAGAGAAGAAGCCAGATCATTGCAATGGCATGTATGTGAGAAGGGATGATCCTTTAGGCCGCCCCCTCCACCCCTATTTATAGGCCAAGCCCAAGGGTGGCTTCTCCAAGAAGCCAAGGGGGGAAATACCAAAAAGGCCCTCAAGGTGGCTTCTCCAAGAAGCCAAGCAAAAAGCACTTTCACTATTCATGACGACATATTTCAGCGTCCGTTCGAATTGAAAATATTTATGTGGGCTCAGAACATTTCCAGTACCCACTAAAATAATTTTCAACGCTTCCGAAACAATTTCGGTTTAGTGATTTTCATCTGCGAAAAGCAAACAAGAATGCGTCACTATTCATGAAGACAATTTTTCGCGTCCACTAAATCCGAAAATATTTCTGTGGGTCTTAGAATAATTCCAGTACCCACTAAAATGATTTTGGATTCGTTCTGAAACAATTTCAGATTAGTGAATTTCATCTGCGAAAAACAGCCAAAGCAGTACCGGCAGCTCCGAAACATTTTCGGTTTTTCTTTCTGAAAATTCCAAAAAGTTTCCAGAATGATTCTGGCACCCTCCAAGAATTATCAGGCATGTACCGAAAACATTTTGACTTAATGGCATACCCCGAAACAACTTTTTTGGTTTCACCGAAACTCATCCGGTGACCTCTCTCTGCGGTACGATTCCGCTGTCCGAAACTTTTCGGTGTCCGAAACTTTTTCGGTGATTTTCTCTCAGACTCCCTGTCTAGTATTCAGCAGATAGATGACCCTTAAGCGTGTGACCCTATAGGTTCAGTGAAGTATAGACATGACCTGGAACCCCTTCCGATCAATGATCAACATTGGAGCCGTGGACACCCATATTGACCCCTATACCCACACGAATGAATATTCGAGTGAACCTCCAGTTGAGGTGAGCTATTCCTGTTGCTTCACGATATATCACAAACACCTGAGGTGAGATTTATTGCATCCCCGTGGGCCAACACTTTGTCCACTATGCAAGTTACCTCGTTACCGGTTTTGTTCTCTTTTCTCGTTTCGTGTTCCGGCATCCCCGTGATCAAATCACAAAGTGTCTGGCCAGACGATGATGGACACCGTAACACCGAGTGGGCCCGAGTATATCTCTCCATCGTCGGAGGAGCAAATCCCAATCTCGAGCTATCAAGTTACTTAACATACTTTCCCATGAACCCGTAAGCCGCCGTAATAGCCATCCAGTTACGGATGACGTTTAACAAACCCCAAAGTTCATGAAGCAAGCATGAAGAAACTCGATACTCTCATGGTCTAAGGAATTATGCAAACATTAACTATCTCTGTGTTATAAACCATTAACTTGTGACGAATGTATCTCATAGCATAACGTCAATTCGGGTCGATTCAACACAAATGTCCTTCCTGACATTGTGCCCTCAAAGTAGCTTGGCATAGACATGCCCATGATTGGTAAAACATAATCATCATGCAACACTTGAGCTAGTCTTAGAGGCACGACTAGGAATACATTTTACCGTTTATTATTCCACACGTGCATATGGGTTCTCCCCAGAGCCTTTATGGATATACGGGCTCGGGAACCACAGCAGCTATAGCATGGAACATAAACATAATTATGAACAGGGAGATAATCAATAACATTTATTATTGCCTCTAGGGCATATCTCCTACAGACTCCCACTTGCACTAGAGAAAATAATCTAGCTTATGCTAATGCACTTCACACCTGTGGCACACCGGTGTAAATATGCTTCGCTTGTGGTATAGCCTGATGTCCAACGGATCTGACGACTTCAGTTCCGTGTGTATCTTTGCATGTCCTCGCGTTTTCACAAAATTCATATTTTGTGTGGACTTGGCTTTGTATGTATGTGAATCACAGGTCGAACCTGGATTCCTCAGACTGAGTTATGGAGCAACTACCTGCAGTAGTGTCCCATTGTCAAAAGCCATCTTGGAACTATACTAAGTTCATGAATGAACTATATGATTCAACATCTTCTTTGTCGCTTCTAAAGCGTCAACATACTTAGCCCTTGTTATAGAATTCGCCACAGTAACTAGTTTGAACAAATTCCAACTAACTGTGCCACCACATTGTGTGTTACACAAAACCCTTAATTTAAATCGAAAATCGCATGGAGAAAAGATGAAGACTGTATCGATGTAACATTTTACAACGAACTCTTCATGATCTCTGCTTGCGAGAAAACCATGTCATCAGTACTTACTCTAGTACTCTGTGACATCTTTCACTGTTGTCCCATGATCAGTAATTTGATCACTTTGGTATCCATACTCGCAACACCTTGGGAGTATCGGACATATCTGGTTGTTTTACATACCATGGAATACATGATTAATCCAAACACAAAAGTGTGTGGAATCCGCATCATGTATTTTACTCATCAGTGTTTTGGGACACCGAGTCTTGCAAAAAGTCTTTCCATGTGACTTTGGCAAGAATCACTCCTTGGCGTTTTAAATGCTAAAAGGTTTTAGCATCTTGTCAATATGTATTCATTGCTTAGCCCCATTAGGTAAATCTATCTCCATAGATCATCATGCCTAATATTGAGGCTATTTAGCCTAAGCACTTCATCGAAAACTATTTTCAAATGAAGTCCTAATTTGTGTCAAGAAATTTATTTCCAATTACCAATGTGCCAAGCACATAAGGTTTTTAGAAATATTATTACGCTCCCACTTACTTTCTTGAATTACAAGCATCTTCGTTACCCATTGATGAAGTCAAAACCCCTTTGACCATTTCATCAAAACACGAAGATTCCAACTCCATTTTGCTCTCTTCTGTCCATTGTTGGAACTCTGAAGTTTGCATACCTAATAGCATCCTCTGGATCGACAAATTACTTTGGACTGTATCATATACAAGTCCTAGCTTTCATTTCCATCAGATGGAAATCCTTTTATCATCCATGTTTCATATCTCATGATTGAAATATGTATTAATTGCTAGTTCAACCCGAACCGACTTTAAGCATCGCTACGATGAAAACAACCTCATCGTAGTCAACTCTTGAACTTGTTATTTCAACAAGTCGAGCTTTATGGATAAAACATTTTTATCCGTATCAATTTTAAGTTCCATAAATATTCGTTAGACTCTAAGTCTTCCGAAAGGTGTATCAAGGTTTTAATCTTGAATCACTTATATGGAAACTAACTCGGGTTGTATTGGCATTTAGCCAATTCTGGAGTCAGGGCCCATCAACGCTTCCTTGTGTATCGTAGGTATAATGTTGTCTAACAACAATATCTCGTTTGCGCAACTGAGAGGTTTGCACGAGCCTTGCCTACGTGGTTCAGCTGCAAGTTCGACCGAAGTTCATACATTTTATTGTAGAGACTTCCGTATCTGTCGCGGTAGGAAACTCTGGAATTACTTCCAAGGTCTCTTTCCTTTGATCTGATGAAGATACTGTTTATCTCGTCGAGTTGCACTATTCTCCCACTCACCTTTTAGAAAGAACCATTCTCTTTAAAAGCATACCATTCTTTGTGGCAAACCTATTTGCCTTGGTATAGTGAGGGAGGAATACCCAATGACTTGGGATAACCTACAAAGTAGCACTTGTCTGATTTGGAATAGGTTTGTAACCTTTTACACAAGCCCCATATTCCAAATGTTAAGAAAAGATACAACATGGTTGGGCGTACCATACCATGGCTTCATTTCAATAGACCCGATGTAGCTCTTTTCAGTGTAAAAGCCGCAGTCTCTAAAGCATCACTTTAAAAAGGATAATGGCAAATTTATTTATGTCATCTTTGACCTTACCATGTCATAAATGGTTAGATTACATCTCCACGGACTTTTCACTTGCAGTGGTGTTCCGGGAGGTGCAAGTTATGAAACCCCTTTCACAACTCATCAGACATTCGCTAAACATGTAACTCAAATATTCCTTTGTGCAATCAAATTGCAGAAACATAATTTTCTTGTTACAATAACTTCTACTTCATTTTTGAAAACCTTTCGAATGATTTCAAAAGATCCAGACTTACGTCTCATCAAGTAAATATCCATATATCTACTTGAGTCATTTCTGAAGATAAATAAATCCACCACTAACAACACTTATCGGACTACACACATCAAATGTATGATCACTAATAAGTTTGTTGTTCGTTCCTTATGGCCTGTGAACGGTATTTTAGTCACTTCACTTTTCGGAGGAAAGTTGCAAGTGTCAGATGATTCAAAATCAAAAAGACTTCAAAATCCATCATAATGGAATTTTCCATGCGGGTTTCTCCAATGTGACCAAATGTAGTGCCACACTTGTGTGGTATTCTTTTAGTCTTGCGACATTTAGCGTCAGTGTTATGGATGTATCATATTACCCTCAATATTCATAACATACGTCCCATCTTGGATGGAAGCATGGCCCTTCATGTTATTCATAATACTTAACAACAATTGTTGTTTTTATGAACAACTCTTTTGCAACAAACATTGTGCAATGGGCTAGAGTGTATGAAACTCTAAAATGAATTATGAAAGTAAACCCAGAGGTATTGTATTATTATCAATATTCATAACATACATCTCATTCATAATGAAAATATGGCCCTTGTGTTATTCATAACATCGAACATAAAAGGTTCTCTTATGGACAACCTTCTTGCAAGATACCTTATGCAATGGGCTAGAGTTTGTAAAACTCTATATGAATTATGAAAATAAATACAGACGGCAATACACCGATGGAAGGTATAGTAACATTTACTATGTTCCCTGTGTATACCTTAACCTCATTTCTGGCTAGTCTTTTTAGGCCACAGTAGCTCTTACAGTGATTCGCAATTGAATGCAATCAAGCGGGTATCTTTGTGATTAACTCACAATACCCAAGAATTAGTGATTAACATGTTTAACCATAATTCCCAAGAACTATATCTTTGACCAGCCTACTATACATCAAAAACTTGTATGACATTCATACATGAGCTGGATATTCCAGTCATCTTTCTTTCTGCCTTTATACTTCTAACAGTTTAACTTTTAGTATTTCTCCTACTCGCAAAAGAAGCACCCAACTTAAGAGTGGTGTTAGCCCCGGACTTCCTAGGCGTGTAAGTCATACTAACACTCTTTGGACACTTCCTTTCTCTTTAAGTTGTTGTTTTATTCACCTTTCATTATATGACAGGCGTTCTCCTGGATCCCTTCTCCAACAGTCAAATGCATAGTAAACACTTTTACTAATACTTGCAAACAAACATTGCTTTGTTTGTATCTGAAAATAATTTTCAGTTCCATGAATATCATATAACTATCCCAACTTTCGAAGTTTGGGTTTCATGGAAGCAAACATATTGCACTTGACTGAAACGGAATTATAGCTTTTGGATCGAAGGACGAGAGTCACATGATCCATAGCATTAGCGGGAGGATACGGAAAGCATGCGATAGGACAAAGTCCTTCTCGGCACTTTTGAGGACAATCCTCATATTACGTTACCAATCGTAAAGTTTTAACCAGATATTTAATAGTTATTCAATTTTAATAGGGAAGGTGGAAACGCGAGCCATTATTCTACAACTATTTTGCAAGAAACACTTAGACAGTGTTCATAATTAATTGCACTGAGAATTAAACATGTTAATTCAACAGTGCGCTCCCACTCAAATCAATATCTCTCAAAATTGATTGTGAGTGATACAAGACCCACATTTCAATTGTTCGCCATTGGTGTAACACCACTGATGATGAAAAATCTCAACCGGTAGGCCAACTTGCCAATCACATCTCTATGTGACTCTTGTTCATCTTTCGATGCGTGTGTTCCGAGCTCATGACGGTCATGCCTGAATGTCAAGACAACCAAGTGATCTCGCTGCGAGGTCTCAACTCACCCGCCTCACACTTCTCTAATCGTTCGTACCCGTGTGACACGGCGCACCCCGAAAAGATAGGTGTCGTGACGGTGCTACACTTGGGAGAACACTAACTACTTGGTATTTTTGTGAGAGATCACCCTAATAAAAAGCGACTACCGCGCAATCAAGAAGGGTGCAACATAAGGGATAAACATCTCAGGCAATTCATAATAGCATGATATGGTATAGCCCTTTCTGACGGAGAAGTATTTCATTTCTTCGTCTTCGGCATTCGTGTTGGTGTTCACCTTCGCGAAGATTTCCACCACCTTGTCGATGCACCAGATAATATTGCTATCTCCATAGCGTATAAAATTAATGCATTACTTAAGGTTGACATGCAGGTCATTAAAGTGCAATCATATGGCTCCAGCCATCATGCCGAACCATGACACGCAGGTCATGTTAATCAAATTACATCATATAGTCATCTCATACATAATCGAACTAGTATGAGCACTGCTATACCACATCACATGCACATCCTGCAAAACCAAGTTAGACACCTCTAATCGGTTTATGCAAAATTTTATTTTACGTGGCTTCTAAGGTTTTGACTTAAACCGCAGCTACCAACGTTTTATCATCAAGTATGAAACACGAGATAATTAAATCTCGAGCCCCATACTAAACTTCGTCATACGCATGACCCCCGTGCAGATCATATCTGCAATGCCCTTTCATCTGCGAATTTCATCTTTCTTTTGACTACGGCAGAACCCAAAGAACTGATAGCACTTCCATGATCAATCAGGATCACGGATTGCCAGAACTTTGTCAAATTCCACCATGCTGTCTCGAGATTGAGCAAACGCAAATTCTAGGGAAGTAACAAGAACGTCGGGTAACAGATTTCATCTGTCACCCGCATAAATAATTTTCAGCAATAGATCTCATCTACTACCTAATTATATTATGCAATACCCATACATCTCTATGTATTCTAGATCGCAGCCTGCATCTACGCATAGCACGGCTCATGATGCCACTGTAGGGTAACGTAGCAGAAAACAAAAAAATTCTGACCTACGCACCAGCCCAGGACCACTATGGAGACTGCATACAAGGTTTGATCTTTTTCGTTACCGACTCGTAGCGCAGCGGGAAGTAGAGTCGATGACGATCGGCGGTGCAGATCCCCGCAGCTAGGATTTACAACCTCCCAACCGCGAGGATGTATACCCTCATCCGCCATACGGACAGCCCTCCGGGAGGCGGTCGAACAGTCCCCCGGACGCTGTCACGGACAACCCTTCGGGAGGACCTTCGAAACTCGAACGGTCACTCGGACAGCCCTCCGAGAGGACCCACAGAACTCGGACCGTCACTTGGACAGCCCTTCGGGAGGCACTCTCGAACAGCCCCTCAGGGCACTAAGATCGAAACTACGACCTCTCTACAGAGTTGCACACATACGGTGTCAGCTATCCGGCAGGGCTTCGCCGTCCAGAACTAGTTCCTGCCGGAACCCAGACAGCCTTTCGACTCTACGAAACTATTTCGCTGGGAGGGAGAGAAGAAGCCAGATCATTGCAATGGCATGTATGTGAGAAGGGATGATCCTTTAGGCAGCCCCCTCCACCCCTATTTATAGGCCAAGTCCAAGGGTGGCTTCTCCAAGAAGCCAAGGGGGGAAATACCAAAAAGGCCCTCAAGGTGGCTTCTCCAAGAAGCCAAGCAAAAAAGCACTTTCACTATTCATGACGACATATTTCAGCGTCCGTTCGAATTGAAAATATTTATGTGGGCTCAGAACATTTCCAGTACCCACTAAAATAATTTTCAACGCATTCCGAAACCATTTCGGTTTAGTGATTTTCATCTGCGAAAAGCAAACAAGAATGCGTCACTATTCATGAAGACAATTTTTCGCGTCCACTAAATCCGAAAATATTTCTATGGGTCTTAGAATAATTCCAGTACCCACTAAAATAATTTTGGATTCGTTCTGAAACAATTTCAGATTAGTGAATTTCATCTGCGAAAAACAGCCAAAGCGGTACCGGCAGCTCCGAAACATTTTCGGTTTTTCTTTCTGAAAATTCCAAAAAGTTTCCAGAATGATTCTGGCACCCTCCAAGAATTATCAGGCATGTACCGAAAACATTTTGACTTAATGGCATACCCCGAAACAACTTTTTTTGGTTTCACCGAAACTCATCCGGTGACCTCTCTCTGCGGTACGATTCCGCTGTCCGAAACTTTTCGGTGTCCGAAACTTTTTCGGTGATTTTCTCTCAGACTCCCTGTCTAGTATTCAGCAGATAGATGACCCTTAAGCGTGTGACCCTATAGGTTCAGTGAAGTATAGACATGACCTGGAACCCCTTCCGATCAATGATCAACATTGGAGCCGTGGACACCCATATTGACCCCTATACCCACACGAATGAATATTCGAGTGAACCTCCAGTTGAGGTGAGCTATTCATGTTGCTTCACGATATATCACAAACACCTGAGGTGAGATTTATTGCATCCCCATGGGCCAACACTTTTTCCACTATGCAAGTTACCTCGTTACCGGTTTTGTTCTCTTTTCTCGTTTCGTGTTCCGGCATCCCCGTGATCAAATCACAAAGTGTCTGGCCAGACGATGATGGACACCGTAACACCGAGTGGGCCCGAGTATATCTCTCCATCGTCGGAGGAGCAAATCCCAATCTCGAGCTATCAAGTTACTTAACATACTTTCCCATGAACCCGTAAGCCACCGTAATAGCCATCCAGTTACGGATGACGTTTAACAAACCCCAAAGTTCATGAAGCAAGCATGAAGAAACTCGATACTCTCATGGTCTAAGGAATTATGCAAACATTAACTATCTCTGTGTTATAAACCATTAACTTGTGACGAATGTATCTCATAGCATAACATCAATTCGGGTCGATTCAACAGAAATGTCCTTCCTGACATTGTGCCCTCAAAGTTGCTTGGCATAGACATGCCCATGATTGGGAAAACATAATCATCATGCAACACTTGAGCTAGTCTTAGAGGCACGACTAGGAATACATTTTACCGTTTATTATTCCACACGTGCATATGGGTTCTCCCCAGAGCCTTTATGGATATACGGGCTCGGGAACCACAGCAGTTATAGCATGGAACATAAACATAATTATGAACAGGGAGATAATCAATAACATTTATTATTGCCTCTAGGGCATATCTCCTACACTTGCATGTTGTAAGATAAGATCAAATCTACTAATCCTTTCATCACAAAATCTACTGATCTTGCACATGCATTTCCTTTCATGGAACCCTAGCATTCCACGATTGAGTCATCAGCTACATCAAGAATTATATAGACATGACAGTCCGTTAGCTACATAGAATGGCCTCCGTGAGCACAGATCTTCAAAACAAATTGCAAGCGCAACTGGGCCAAAACTGGCTAGCATGCATAGGATCTTCACGATATAGTGCTTCTGTAGGATCTTCACCAAGTCCAATTCACGGTTAAACTTATGGTGCCACATATGGAAACCTTTTCTATCTAAGAAACATTGTCAACAATGTGCACTCATATATTTTTGCAAATTTTCTTGGTAAGAAACTATTCAGCGAAAGAGGATGACAGTTGAACTGTAGTTGGTTTCATTTGGGGAAACTTTGTTTAACAAAAATACAACCGCAAGAAAGTTTTAGAATATTTGATTTTTTTGGTGGGTACAAGCGACATTTAATTTTTCTTTAGTGCAATTCTAACAGGTAATACATTTTCAGTTCTCCAAAAAAAGGAAAATGGAGCTTGGGAGCCGCACCGATCCTCAGTCTTATGTGGCCTTGTCAAGTGTTGTCACGGCGACCCGCAAAAAAGTGTTTTAACACAGTACATACGCAAGCGCTCATACATACACGCATACACTCACCCCTATGAACGCACACACACACCCTACCCCTATGAGCATCTTTGAGAGACTAAGTCGGCATATCATCTTGAGATTTACGAAGTCACCGTAGATGCCTCGTCGTCGACGGGAATGTCTCCTCCCACTGAAAGCACATCGCCGGACTAAATAAAAATGAAGGGAGTATTTGGCTCGGGGCTTGCCTAGGGCGCTCGGTCCTTGCGCCGCCACCGAGCGCGTGCACATGTCATTTATTGGCTTACCATATTTTGTCTATTTTTTCTTTTGAATTCATCTAAAGAGCCCACTGGACATAGGAGTCACCTCAATGTTCCTACTTGACTAGTGTTCCATGTAGATCTTCCCCCCGAAGACAGGAAAAGCGAGATCGCTTTCTGCCATCAGGGAATCGCCTCCGTCGCCATTCTCCGGCGGCTCCCCTCCACCGACCAACTCGATCGTCGGCGGTGAGGGGGGTCGCCGGATCCACGCGTGTGGATATGTTTAGATGAAAGTAGCTTAGTTTTTTAGGCTATTCATCGTCTTGTCGGCGCTGAATAAAACTTCTTCATATCCTACTCTAATGAGGCGGTTGGTCCTATGGTTGGGGATGGAATTAGAATCCAGTCTGTTCAACGATGGTGTGGCGTCGGCGGCATCCTCGTGGTGGACCTGTGTCCTCAGGATCCGTCGTTGTGACAACGTTTGCTCCAGTGCCGGCATGGAGTTTGGGAGGTAGTCTAGGAGCGGATGCAGATTGTGGTCTGCATCTGTGACATCTGGAAGATGGTGGATTGTATGCTGGGTTCGTGGTATGTGGATGGCAGGTATGGTTTCCTCCTCTGACGTCATATGAGGGTGCCAAATCTGGAGTTCGATGGCGTGTTTGGTGAGTTGCCCCGGTCTAATTCGTTCAACAGTAATGGTTCCACCTTTGGCGAGCCACCTTAAAGGTCTGCAAAGCTGCATATCAGCGATGGAGCCTTGTCGAGCTCGGGTGTGGAGATGATCCGTCATTTTTCCTTTGGTGGTTGTTGTGGTGCTGCTAGAGGCAGGACGAGCGTTAGTGTCAAACTCAAAGGTTTTTCCGGTCTTCTTTGTATTTTTACTTCTTGGCTGGTGTTCCTTTGTGCAAAGGCTAGCGTTCTATTATTTGTTTAGTTCTGCCGATCAGTATGTACGTGACTTGTACTACGATCCTTATGATATAAATGAGACACGTATTAACATGAAAAAAACTAGCGTTCCATGTTGTGCATGGCTTTCTACCAGTTTTTTTACAAGGAAGGCGCAAGAAGCCCCTCGTTTTAAACTTGTATCTGATTTGGGTATGAGAGCTTGGGAAAACAAGAACACGACGCCTTGCGAGAGGCAGGGTAGATGCGAACCCTCCATGACCGGGTAGAAGAACTCGCTGCCGTCGAATCTTGGCTAGGGACAGCCTCCCCTGGCCATCCATAGCCATAGGACAGGTAGATCAATGGACTACTTAAGGAGAGGAGACGCGCGGGGACGGAGTACTTCGGTACAATATGGCCCACCTGTAGATGTATTCACCTCTGTATTCTAAAACATACATGTGGCAAAAAGTTCAAAAAAACTGACAAATCCAAGCTGCGCTTGGGGGTCATTTCGCCGCTCTCCAAAGTTCAGATGCAATTTGCCGAACCAAAATACTCAGCAACAACTGCTAGAACATTACTCTTATTGCATAACTGGATTTCCGCACATGAGGCATTATTTCTGGGGACAATCTTGTAAATATGTAAGCCAATTTGACTAACTAGGCTGGAAAATTAAGGAGGGGGAGGGGACATCGTCATGGCCACTAGCATTTCTTGTGAAGACGAGGATGTGCTAACACTCCCTCTTGCAATCATCCAAAGAGGGGTAGAGGATGTCATTTGTCAAACAATGGAAGCACCCATTATTGCCCCCGCATAGTTTGGTATCTACTACATGAATGCATAGCCCGTTTGGTAGATTGATCTTCTTGCTATCCGTGCCAGTCATGGTTCGACCTGTATATCATGGAATAACAAGAAACGAACAATCATTGTTATGCAATTATTTTAGAGTGGTATAAATAAACGACGCAGTAGAGTAGACAAGACGCAAAAGAGAAAGGCCTTACTAACTATACTACGTACATTAACCAGTGAACAAAGATTAAGCATTGTACAGATACAGAAATATTTGTGTGTTGGCTGCCTTACATTGAGCAACAGTGGCAGAGCATACGAGATGTAGAGACACTAGGGCTGCAAGTGCAAGGATGTGAATCGTGTGCTTGCCCATACCCCCACTCGATACAACACTAGCTAGGCGAGCACTCAATCACTTGGTTGTCGATGAGAAATATTTTGCTACCAATCGACTCATGACTCGATCGTATATATAGAGAGATTGAGGGAATAGAGAGCCAGGCATCCCTATCCCGAGCAGTTAACATCAACCAATAAAATTGGAACTATTTAATATCTTCCCATAGTATGAACCCTCATTAAAAGCATAGATTAACGAACATTAATTTTCTTCCCTTTATACAAGTTTCAAAATTTTAGTGGCAAAATACGTATGCGAGTTAGGAATGTTGGAGTTATCTACTATTTTTATATTTGCAAATGCTATACATCGCGTTAATTTTTTGCGTCTTTCGTGCGAGCAACCTGAGGAGCATTGGACTTGACGCATGAATCTTAGGGCACATCCCCCTGTCACCTCAGCATGGAGAATCTTTCAATCTGGTCGTTCATACCATGAACGAGGGCCCCCTCACTTATTTGTCTTGTCTTGAACGCATCCATGCACCCCCAAATTCCCCTCCCCCACTGTCTCTTCCATCTATAATATATAATAAGTTGTGTGGATCTTAGTTTCAATTCTCATAGTTAATCCAGCTATTAATGTTTTATACAATCAAATCCAACGGAAAATAATAGAACCAATTCACACCACAACACTATGATCTTGACTAACGTCTATCTCTCAGCATGCGAATATTGTTGGAAATATGTCATAGAGTCAATCATGTGATGATTATATTTCGAGTCAATCACACCACAATTGCTTGAACTTGGCAAGAAAAGTCCGTTTGGTGCTAAAACGTGAGGCATACATTGAACCGGTGACAAAACTATGCTTGGGCGTGTATCTACGGTGCTAATCACATTTGTATACAGGGGACCCACTGTCACTGGATGGATGGCACGAACGGTATGACCGCTGCATTTATATGACACATATCTTTAAAAAACCACAGAACATCAGGATACATTTGTATGACCGTTGCGGTTCGAACATTACAAACATTACAAACTTGCGTCGCTGTAGTTCGAACCCACGAACTCATGCGACAGGTCCAGTACTTTATTTGTATATATATTAATTTTAATTTACATATATTGAAATAATACGTGAATATATTTCAATGATTTCATTTATTTGTATGTATATGTTTATTATTTTAAATAAATTATATTTATAGTTATAATTTACATGAACATATTTTTTAGAATTACATAAAAGTAGTTTTTACAGAATTCGCAGAAAGGTAAAAAAATAAACATGTGAAAAATAGTCTGCAGTGACTGCAGGCCATTAAAGGCTACCTGTGTGGTTACATGAACATATTTTTTTGAATTACATAAAAGTTGTTCTTACAGGATTCGAAGAAAGGTAAAAAATATGTAAATTTTGTAAAAACAGCTTTTATGTAATTCTAAAAAATATGTTCATGTAAATTATAAATATACATCTAATTTGTTTAAAAATAAATATATTAAAATTTAAAATAATAAATCATATACATACAAATAAATTAAATCATTTACATCTATTCACGTATTATTTAAATATATGTAAATTAAGATTAACATACATACAAACAAAATATTTCTATTTAAAATGATGTACATGTAATTTTAAAAAATATTCACATATTATTTGGCAATGTTTACAGAAATAAGATAGTATTAGTGAATATAAAATATTATTATATATCCATAAAAATATTCATGCATTAATGTATTTTAGGTTATATTCATGCATTCAAAAAAATAACAAGTATTCATTTTATGAGAAATATTATTATTTAAAATAATATTCAAGTAATTCTTGAAAATATTAATTTATTATTTGGAAAAGAATATTAACATAGGTAAAATAATAATTATGAATTATAACTAGTCGTCAACCCGTGCGCCTGCACGGCATAGGTACTACCGGGATAAATAATTATTAACAAAAGTCTATTATCATGTAAAATGTAGGAGGTTAAACTCCAGATATCATACAGTTGAACAAATGCTAAATTACTCAAACAATCAGAAAAGTTACATGTAGTATGAGCTTTATTTTTGGATGGAGTGTGTCTGTTTTCCCTGTTCTGCAAGCTGCTATCATTGGTGTGAATGGACTTTTTCTATAATGATCGAAAAATACAACTCTTCCTAAATTATATGTTATCTTTCGATCAATATGGCAATGTACATATCTTCCTAAAATACAAAATTAAACATATAGATCCACATTGTAGCATATATCACATCTTTGTAAAAGTTTCGAGAAACATACCACATAGAACCACCACTCAACAATACTTGAATTGAGAGGCATGAACTATGGGCAAGTTTTTTTATAAAATAATGTATATATCAAAAGAGTTGGATTTTTTTATTAGAAGTGGTACTGAGTGTTTTCTAATGATAATATACTTGTGATAGATATGTGTTCCATTCAGTGATGGATTTTTCCACTATCTATGCGCCGTGGTCCGTATATATATGTACCGCAATAATAATTCTACTCTTACCATTTAAATATAGTTCTTCCTAATGCATTGGACAGTGCCCTACCTCAACTTCCAATATTTTCTTTTGAATTACTCGAGAATGTGTTTAGATATAATCAAAGTAGATAGTACAATTGTGAAATATCCCTATGTGAAAAACTGAGGGCTTGCCTCGCCGACCCCTATCACAAAAAGCAATGATGTTCCTTCATATTCATATATGATTTTTTTTTAATGCATGAAAGTTACACATAACTTTTACATGTCTTATAATTAGGTGATTTCACATATAAATTAATGACCTTGTAAACGGTGATATATGTGATCCATTTGGCATTTGGGAGAGATTTATATATATATATATATATATATATATATATATATATATATATATATATATATATGCACATTGATTTTTTATATCCAGCTTTTCCAACCCTTAGCACAAAAATCAATTATATTCCAACACCAATATAGAAAAGCAATGATATTCGTCTAATGAAATTTCCTTATTCTTTAAGTTTTTTTAGAATGGTAATGCTTTAACTTCATATAATATTGTGGATGTGTGACAACACATATTTTCCTTCTTGTTTACAGATTAGGTTATTTCACATATTAAATTAATAATCTTGGTTGTGATAATATGTAGGAGCTATGAGGGAAAGATTTATGTACATTCGTGTATTCTTACAGAGCTTTCTTTTTGTACGTGGGGATTGAGATCGCTTTTTCAATCAGGCATAGGCTTTCTTATTAACATGAGGCTTGTGGGCTGTTTATCTGTACGTGTCCTTTTACTTCCTTCAAGCGGACATGCACGTGATTTTTGATAAGGTGAGAAGTGGTATGTGGGCTCTTCCTTTTAACATGAGAAAATGTTTTTGTACGCATCCTTTTTCCTTTTATTTATTCAAAAGGCAGAAGGCGCGTCTTATTTTTGGAAGTTGGACGTGTTTTTTAATTAGTAATGCAATTTTTTTACGTGATGTCTTTCTGTAATAATAAGTTGCGTGTCTCCTTTTTTTACGTGACGTCTTTCTGTAATAATAAGTTGTGTGTCTCCTTTTTGTATCCATGTGTTTATTAACATAAAGTCAATCTATTAATCAGCATAATCAGTCATGTTTCACACTAATACTACATAGCTTTTCACTCCAGTTGCTTTAGTATTTGTGCTTTCTCATGTTTTAACACAACAATAAGGCTCCGATTTATAGATTGTGTAAAACTTGGGAATAATAATCTAATAATACCATGTTGGTTTTGTCCATTTGGCATTAAACATCGCACTACAAAATGAACACTACAAGCACCCCTTGAAGACAAGATTTTTTTTCCAATCCAATTCTCATAGGCCTGTTGACATATTCCATTAGCCGCATACAATTCATCATTTGATGTTCGTAGGAACGCTTTCGCATTCTTACAAGATTTTTAAATCATTCTTTTATTCTCATCAAGGGATTACATTTTTTTAAGTAAACCTACTTCTTCAAAGTCTAAAAAAAGAACACGTGTCAATATGAAACTTGATGAAATTCAAACCGAAACTAACAAGATGCCACTTTTATAATAACACCTTGATCGTCAATGTGACCCTTTTGACAGAGTGCATCACTGGTTTCAGCCATTGAGCCCATATTGGAATACACTTTCTTCCTTTGGGCTTTCATTCCATTCATCTCTTCCATGAGAAAAGCTACTCTTCATTCAAAGAAATGGTCTCATGTTCCATATTATTCAAAATTTGCACGAGTCATGATATACAACATCAGAATAGTTTTAAGATAATGACAGATCAAAAACCATAATAATCTAACACGAGAAAGGGAATATAGTCGCTTGCATGAAATTATTATGAACTCCTCAATTTATTCAACTGAATTTGCTTTATTCAACTACCGAATAATTGAGCATCCACTATCTAGACCATTTTCTCTTATCAGCCTACAACATATTAATCCAAAAGTAAGAGGCATGCTAAGGAAGGAAAATGAGATATGAACATTTGGATTTCTGTTACTCTTTTTTCTTGCAAACATTTATTGCATCTCTTTCTTGAGTCAATAAATGATTCAGATGAATTTGCATATGTGCCCTTGCCCAAACATCAGCACCCACAAGTTTCGGGACCTTCACTATGCAGTACTTCTATGGACTAATGAACCTGTACTTCTATGGACTAACAGAAACATGTGGAGACCAATCTAATACCTCCCTGAATTGTTTAGCTTTCCGCAGAGGCCAATCCAATACCTCCCTGAACATTTTTGCCAAACACTGCTAGCCTCTTTTCCTTCATCCATATCACCCTACAATATTGTAACAAAAACCCCACTGGAAAATTTAGATGCATTCAAAAACCAAAATGCGAGCAATTAGAATTTAGCAGTGAACAATTAGGTACTGCATAATATATTTTTGTTGTCCATTACAATATAGTACCATAACAACACCTTAAGTTTAGGCTAGAAATAGAGGAAATGCAACATCAATGCTAGCATCGACAGTCAGGCTTCAGAACAAGAACTGCAAGAGACCCAATAGTACTAACCAAATGCATCAAGGGAAATTAAATTGACTGTGATATAGGTACTACTTACAAGATTAAATTGCATGATGTTAAATGTTTTCGTATCTATCACCATAACCTACACCAGTGCAAAAGAAGAAAAAATGCTCAACATTCCACTACATGCTGCAACAGAGGATCCTCTCCATGGCTGGTCCACAACCTGCATTTATCCATAAGAATCCCAGTGAAATAGCCAGACCAACACCTCAATCAGCCGACTTTGGGTATGGGAGCTTGGGGAAGACAAGAACATGACGCCTCGCGAGAGGCGGGGTAGATGCGAACCCTCCATGACCGGGTAGATGCGAACCCTCCCCTGGTCATCCATAGCCACAGGACAGAGAGATCGATGGGCGGACTTAAAGAGAGGAGACGTGCGGGGACTGAGTACTTCGGTACAGTAATGGCCCAGACCTGCAGGTGTATTGACCTCTGTATTCTAAAACGTATATGTGGCAGAAAAGTTAACTGGCAGATCCCAAGGTAAGTTGTAGCACTCAGATTTCGGTAGCATGTGCGCTCGGGAGCCATTTCGTAGCTCTCCCAACAACTGCTAGTAAAAGTTCAAATGCAATTTGCCAAACCAAACTACTCAGCTCTTATTGCATAACTGCCTTTCCGCACATCAGACATTATTTCTTGGGACAATCTTGTAAATATGTAAGCCAATTTGACTAGCTAGGCTGGAAAATTAAGGAGCATGTAAAGGACGAGGAGGGGACGTCCTCATGGCCACTAGCACGTCTTGTAAAGATGAGGATGTCTTACACGCTCTCGTGCACCTATCCATACTGGGGTAGAGGACGTCATTTGTCAAACAATGGAAGCACCCATTGCTCCCGCATAGTTTGGTATCTGCTACATGAATGCATAGCCCGTATGGTATATTGATCTTCTTGCTATCCATGCCATTCATGGTTCGACCTGTATATCATGGAATAATAAGAAATGGTCAATCATTGTTATGCAATTCTTTTAGAGTAGTATAAATAAACGACGCAGTAGATTAGACAAGAAGCAAAAGAGAAAGGCCTTACTAACTATACTAAGTACATTAACCAGTGAACAAAGACTAAGCATTGTGCAGATACAGAAATATTGATGTGTTGGATGCCTTACATTGAGCAACACTGGCAGAGCATACGAGATGTAGAGACACTAGGGCTGCTAGTGCAAGCATGCGAATCGCGTGCTTGCCCATACCCCCACTTGATACAACACTAGCTAGGCAAGCACTCAATCACTTGGCTGTCGATGAGAAATATTTTGCTACCAATCAACTCATGACTCGATCGTATATATAGAGAGAGAGAGAGATTTGAGAGAATAGAGAGCCAGTCATCCCTATCCCTTGCAGTTAACATCAAGCAATAAATTGGAACTGTTTAATATCTTCTCATAGTATGAACCCTCATTAAAAGCATAGATTAAGGAACATTAATTTTCTTCCCTTTTATACAGGTTTCAAAATTTTAGTGGCAAAATACGTATGCGAGTTAGGAATGTTGGATTTATCTACTATTTTTATATTCCCAAATGCTATATATCTGACGTTAATTTTTTGTGTCTTTCATGCGAGCGACCTGACGAGCATTGGTTATGATGCACGAATCTTAGGGCACATCCCCCTGCCACCTCAGCATGGAGAATCGTTCGGTCCGGTCGTTCATACCGTGAACGAGCCCCCATCACCTATTTGTCTTGTCTTGAACGCGTCCATGCACCCCCAAATTCCCCTCCCCCACTGTCTCTTCCACCTATTAATGTTTTGTACAATCAAATCCCACTGAAATAATAGTAACAAATTCACACCACAACAGTATGATCTCGACTAACGTATATCTCTCAACATGCGAATATTGTTGGAAATATGCCATAGAAGCAATCTGTGATGATTATTTTTCGAGTCAATTGCATCACAAGTGCCTGCACTTGGCAAGAAAAGTCAGCTTGTTGCTAAAATGAGTGGCATACATTGAACCGGTGACAAAACTTGGTTTGGACGTACATCTACACCGCTAATCACATTTGTGTACACACAAGGTGCTGACAGGGCATGCCAGCGTAGCGGGGGACCCATTGTCACTGGCTGGATGGCATGGGTGAGGTCTTGTGCCATGGTTTTTTGCAACAAAAAAAAATCTGAAATTTTATTTTCTCACGAAAAAGACATCGAATTTGTTTTTTCTTTAAAAAACCACAGAACGTCAAACAACAAACAAACATGGAAAAACTTGCGTTGTTGCCGTTCGTACCCACGAACTCATGCTACCGGTCCAGTAAGGCTAGCCAACGGACCAACTACCAATTGACATCATATCAGATAGCGGCCCAGTTCTTTTGGCCGATTCTCTTAGAATCTTGAGAATCGAGGCTTGCTCCAGCTTCTCCCAGAATTTTGAACCCATATACTCTCTCCGTCTCAAAATAAGTGTATGAACTTTAGTACAACTTTGTACTAATGTTAGTACAAAGTTGTGACACTTATTTTGGGACAGGAGGAGTATTTTTTACAATCTTACCTAGTTAGGATGTAAAAAACTAGGATTATCAAAAAAATATGGATGCAAGATTCTGGGAGTAGCTGGGTGGAGGGTAGATTCTCAAGATTCTGGGAGAATCGGCCGAAAGAACTGGGCCAGCAAGTCCTAATGGCCTAGAACCAACCACACATGTAAGCTTTAATGGGTTGCAGTAACCGCCGCCTATTTTTCACATGTTTATTTTTTACATTTCTTAGAATTCTATAAAAAATCATGTAATTCTAAAAATATGTTCATGTAAATTATAAATATACTTATAATTTAGTTAAAATAAGTATATTATAATTTAAAATAATAAGTCATATACATACAAAAAAATATTTATAAATATTCACATATTATTTCAATATATGTAAATTAAAATTAATATACATACAAATAAAGTATTCTTATTTAAACAATCTACATGTAATCCTAAAAATATTCATATATTATTTGGCAATGTTTACAGAACTAAGATAATGTTAGTGAATTATAATTTATTATTATGTATTCATCAAAATATTCATGTATTAATGAATATTAGGGTATATTCATGCATTCACAAAAACAACATGTATTTCCCTTACAAGAAATATTATTATTTAAAATAATTTTCAAGTAATTCTAGAAAATATTAATTTATTATTTGGAAAAGAATATTTACATAGCTAAATAATAATTATGAATTAAAATAGTAGGGTTTTTTGGGTACGAATTTAACAAACTATCATGTTAAAAATTGGTCGAGGTGGCTTTAGCTCATTTAAGCCTCATGTGCGTGTTCGCCTATAGGCCATTACATATAGCTATCCTATGCATACAATCAGCTTGACTTCGTGGGGTGGCTAGCGTTGCTGTCTTTTAGCGATAGTTTGTTCGTTCGAACTAGCGTGGCTGGCATTCTTTTTAGCTGCATGTAGATTTCTGCTTCTACTGTTTCTTGACGGGTGGGTTTCTTTTTTTGCAAAAAAAAGCAGGCCACACGCCCTCACCAACGTTTCCGGTCACTGACTGTGGGTCTCACGCTATGCTGGCGCGCCTAGTCACCAATGTGTTTGTATACAAACAC
This sequence comes from Aegilops tauschii subsp. strangulata, assembly GCF_002575655.3. Classification (NCBI taxonomy): domain Eukaryota; kingdom Viridiplantae; phylum Streptophyta; class Magnoliopsida; order Poales; family Poaceae; genus Aegilops; species Aegilops tauschii. The sequence goes on along the minus strand of NC_053040.3, from coordinate 2,767,220 downwards.
GATTTGCACCGTATATGCACGACCAAGCCAAGTTCTTTCATCAGTTCAATGTGTGCCGCAAGTTTTAGCACCAAACTGACTTTTCTCGCCAAGTTCAGCCACCTTTTGTGTAATTGACTCTTATATTTACAATGTATTCATTAAGTTATCCTATATACATAAGAAGTTGATCCCCACTATCCTATTTATCTCAACATGATGCCACCTCATCAAAGACCCACCACTACATGCATGATAAAAGCTTTTCATTATTAGTTGATCTCATGCACACCTTTCACCTAACCACACATGCCACCTCATGAAAGGTCCACTCAATATGCATGAAAAAGGTTTTTCATTACCTTATGCCATTTATGTTCAAAAAAAATTCTGACTACACAATAATTATATATAATATTTATTTTTATCTTTAGTTCATATATTATTAATTCAATAATGTAAGCTTCATACAATCAAATCACTGAAATATATTGCAATCAATTTCTGCAGCAACGCGTCGGGCATTCTCTAGTTTATATAGTCCTTCAACAATATCACCGACATATATCGACAAGTATGTGACTTGTTTGTGAAACTATGTTTGTGTGACCTTGACACTTTTTTAGCCTCACTCATGTATATTAATTTTAATTTACACATATTGTTAAAAAAGATATGGCATTGGCAAAAGCTGATACGCACGTAGGTCAGAACATTCTTGCTGATATGATTTTGTTACAGTTGAGCATTGAGTTGGTAGAAAAGGTCTCAAAAGGATCTACATGTTATGATCGATAAATGTTTTCAGCTTATTATGATATGACATTTTTATATGTTTTGTGCTTTGAAGCCTCGCAAAAACATAAACAAGGCGACAAGGTGACCTGAGCATACTTATGGAAGGCGGCGGCTAGGCTTTGCAATATGGAACATTGAAGAACACATCTTGAGATTGATTGAAGAACACATCTTGAGATTGATTGATTGCAATATGTCTTACAATGGATGCCTTGTGCGATTGACGATTACAAGTATGAATGGGATGGATGAGCACTATGGTGGTGGTGGAGATGGCTATGGAGATGGCGGCGGCTAGGTTTGCGGATGATGATGATGAAAAGGTTCTGGCTTTTGTGCTTGTCTCTCTGTTGACATTTCGACGGGTCCCTTTCATGAAAGTTGCTTAGGTGGACGATCTGCCTCGGAATTCATGCCATACGGGCCATCATATGGGCGCTATGGAACGCCGACTTTTGTGCTATCTTCGCGCAGACGCCTCCTGTTGATTCCTTCTTCCTTCCATTCCATTTCGACACGTGACTTCTTCCCTTTTTAGCCCATTTCCTGTGGAAACACATCAAAGAGACGGTTTGTGTAATCCTTTGCATTTATTAGTCATGTGTACCAATATCGGAGCGGATATCTCTTTTTAATTGAAATATCTCGATTTCAACAAAGGTGAAATGAGTGTAAAAATATCACTCATCGGGAAGCCATGGAGAAGCTATGAGCTATGTACAAGACGACTAGGAAACGGAGTGTGAGAAGCAAGAGGAGGAGCTGCCGGCTCGCTACAGGATCCAGACGTCCGACGGCACACCAGACTTCCTACATGAAGCAGAACCTCCAGCCAAAAAGACCGCAACCGAGGAACTCTACAAAGGGCGGACAACCAATAGCACAGCGGACGTCCGACACACTCCAATGCCCGAACGACCGGCCATCTCCGCAAATCCGATCCTCGGAGTGCAGAAGCAAAACATTGGAATTCCGACGACCACCAGACACCCAGTCCTCCCCAAGCCCTCGGACGACCATCGTCCTCCGAAAACCCGACGTTGTTCGTCCAGAGCCAAATCGTCGAAAGTCCGGAGCCCTCCGGGCAACCGACAATCGTCAGACGTCCAACACTGCATGTGCACAGACACTCGGGTTTTGACCCATGTATCCCCCTCTCTACCCCTAGAATATAAATACCCCTTCACTTGGACGAACTAGGGTTAGCAAATCATATTATGAGATCTTGAGAGATTTTCTCCTATCTACCCATCAAGGCCTCCATGTGAGAAGATCCCTTAGGATTCAAGGCCAGTCTAAGGGAAGATTCATCTTGGATACAAGGCCCGTCTCTCCTTGAGATTGGGATGAACTAGCTACTTATTTGTCCTACGTTTGTTGGATCTTGGATCTTCATATGTGTATGTGGATTTAGTGGATGCGTGATTGGATCTTTGTCTTGAGTGTTTCCTCTTTGTGTTTTTCCCCTTGATTTCTCCTTTTCCCTCCTCCAACAGTGAAAAGATCACTAGCAAGGGCTTGGCCCTATAACACTTATACAGATAAGTTTCCCCATGCCACTTAGACCGTCGAGAAAATTTGGCTCCTATTATTGACCACGTGATCCTATATTTCATCAAATCCAGCATGTTGCTCGATGTTCAAAGATGTAAACATATCAAGAGGCTCGTAGTCAACACCGAATGACAGCTCCTTCCATACCTCTCTCAAGTGGTCGCTAGAACAATCACCATCTATTTCCACCACCTCGGGAAGGCCATAAGTTTTGATATCCTTCCCCATCTAGTGAGCAATATGTTGGATGTATCTAAGCACCATCAGTTTCCCAATGTGGTCTGGTTGGGATGGCTACGACAGCAATCCTCGAGCATTGACTCTAGACGTTTCACCCAACATTCTCTGATGTTAATCGCCTCGCGGAACACTAAAATAGTCGCAAAAATCCTTCTTAGAGAACAAGGCATCTGGAAAGTAGCAACCTCAGTGAGGCAATATCCATCAAGGGAATTGTCTAAAGGTCAAGGAGAGCTTTCCATGTACAATTTTCAAATCGTCGTATTAAGTCACACCTCTAACATGACTAGGAGGACTCTCAAGAAGTATCTCTCACCTTCAGCTAGGTTGGCATACAGAATTTCTACCAACTTGTCCCCTTTGTTTTCTTCTTTGACACCTTTTCTTATTCTTAATCCACTGGAAGAATTCTAGGAGCTCTTTGTACAAGAATTTCTTCGCGTAAGGATCCTTCCGGTTCATCCAAATATATTCTGTGAGCATGGTTCTGGAAGAAGATGGCTTTCTGACGACATCCTCTGGATTATCAGTCGCTTGCAACTAGATAACGGCTAAGAAAATTTGTGCCCTAGTGGGGGTCATCGGAGAACATGGGTGTGCACAGCACCAGAGTGGATGAAGACGAGTCGCCAAGGCCGGCCGAGTGCTGGTTTGGGAATGGGAGCTTGGGGAAGACAAGAATAGGACGGCTCATGAGAGCCAGTGTAGATAAGAACCCTCATGACAGGGTAGAAAAACTCACCGTCGCCGGATCTTGGACAGGGGCGGCCTCCCCTGGTCATCCATAGCCATAGGACAGAGAGATCGATGGACTTTTTTGTACGCGAGTGATCCATGGGCTTGAAGAGGGGAGCTCACCGTCGCCGGATCTTGGACAGGGGCGGCCACCCCTGGTCATCCATAGCCATAGGACAGAGAGATCGATGGACTTTTTTTGTACGCGAGTGATGCATGGGCTTGAAGAGGGGAGGTGCGGAGACTTTGTACATCGGTACATTATGGACCACCTGTAGACGTGTTCACCTCTGTATTCTAAAACGTATATGTAGCAAAAAGTTAACTGGCACAGATCCCAAGCTAAGTTGTACCACTCAGATTTCTAAAGCATCTGCGCTTGGGAGTCATGTCGTCGCTCTCCCAACAATTGCTAGTAAAAGTTCTAATGCAATTTGCCAAACCAAAATACTCAGCAACAATTAACTGCCGGAGTATATATTACTCTTATTGCAGAACTGCATTTTCACACATCAGACATTATTTCTTGGGACAATCTTCAACATATGTAAGCCAATTTGACTAGCTAAGGAGCATTTAAAGAAGGAGGGGACGTAGATGAGGTTGTGTTACACTTGCTCTTGCACTCATCCATACTGCGGTAGAAGACATCGTTTACCAAACAATGGAAGCAACCACCGTCCCCACAATCGTCAGGACCTACTTGAACGCATAGCCCGTATGGTAGAGCGATCTTCTTCCTATCCGCGTCGGCCATGTTTCGGCCTGTATTTTATGGGATAATAACAAAAGAACAATCATCGTTATGAAATTGTTTGAGAGTAGTATAAATAAAGGGCGCGATAGATTAGACAAGAAGCAAAATAGAAAGGCCTTCACTAGCTACACTACGTACATACTTCCTACCGGGAGAACTGAAGAAAAATCAAGCGTTGTGCGGATACAGAAGTATTGGTGTGCTGGCTGCCTTACATTGAGCAACAGTAGCAGAGCATACGAGATGTAGACAGACTAGGGCTGCTATTGCAAGGATGCGAATCGTGTACTTGTCCATGCCCCACCTGATGCAACACTAGCTGGGCGGGCACTCGATCACTTTGGTTGACGATGAGAAATGTTTGGCTACCAATATATAGAGAGGGATTGAGAGAAGAGAGAACTGGTCATCCTTGTCCCGTGGAAACATCAATCAATAAAATTGGAATTATTTAATATCATCCCATAATATGAACCCTCATTAAATTCATATAAATCAAGTAAGATTAGTTTTCTCCTTTTTTAGACAAGTTCCGAAATTTTGGTGGCCAAATACGTACGCAGGTTAGGAATGTCGGATTTATGTCCTGTGTCTATATTTGTATGTTTTTTAATTGTAATTAATTCTCCAATATGTATTGCCTTGTATGGTCTAGTACCTAGCAGCGCCCCTTCCTTTGAGTGTTCCCGAAACTGAAACTAATTAATGCTGATTGCCTGTGATACCGCCGCTGGATTTTAGCAAATTGATTTCTAGTCCTTTCAACGTAGGAGTAGGTCTCTTTAGTATCTTGCTTCCATATACTCCTACACATAATAGCTTCCTATAATCACGCTTATTAAATTTAAATTCCCTTTAATTTACACTCTTTTTTATACCATTTTATTTTCCAGGAACTTCCACTTAACAAAAGATGTTTCTGGTGCTACTAAGATTTGCTGCTTCCAGTGCTAGTGCTTCTGTCCAACAGAAAAAATCCAACATAGTAACAAATTCACTATGTTTCCATTGTGCCAAAAAAATGCTTCCTTTGTTTAGCAAATTTGCTTCCAATGCAACTGATATTTGCCTCAATGTAAGAATTATTTTTCGACGTCCCGCAATATTTTGCTTCCTTTGGGAGAAAACTTATTTCTAGGCGGTCATAGCACGTTAACTAGTTATGGTACCACAGCCAATGCTTCATTTTTATTTCAATCATATGGAATTGATGCTTCCAACAATACAAATTACAAACTATGCTTTATAATCCATAGTAATTGTTTCTCCAAACATTGTCACGCGATGTGCTTTCTTTATTTTCGCATATGATTTCCTATGTTATGCTTGTTCTTTTTTTCGTTTACTAGCAATTTCATAGCAGTTGCCGTTCCATCCCCATCTCTCCTTGCTCTACTTCATCCACAGTGTCCGACCTAGCCTTGAAAGCTCCATTTCCCCCACAAGTCAGCAGGTGACGGTGTTGTCGAGGAACGAGAGTGGGTGGGGAGCAGCGATGATGCCACCATGGAGGGGGCGACTGTTGGCCAGAATAAGCCGCGGCGATGGGTCGGGCGTGTCTAGCGCGTGTATGGGCACGAGCTGGGCGCGTCGGGCACGTCGGGTCCACGGCGTAGGTGTGCGTGTGTGCGTGCGTGTGGTGCACGGGGGTGGCCGTGTAGGTGGACACCGTACGTGGGTGTGTGCGTAGTCATGCAGTTAGCGATCTGGGCGGGGTGATCGCATCGGTCCGTTGCGGGCTTAGCGTGGCGAGCGCGAGCGGGAGCGCGTCGTGGGCACGCTGAGCGGGCCGGACCAGGCGGGGTAGTGGGTAGATGCATGCGGGTTGTTGCCCAGCGCTGGCCCGGGTATAAAATCGCCTCTGTGATCGTTGTAACCGTGTGGTGGGGTTGAGTTTGTTGCTCGAGAAAGGCAGCGTTCGTGCGCTGGAAAATCTCCTAGAGTCCACCGTGTGTTCCCTTGTATCTTCTTCATCCTTGTTCTGTGTTCGAGCGCAAAGAGACAGTAAGGTGCAGAGAGAGGCTAGCTAGGGCAAAGTTAGGGTTTGGGGTAGACACCAACAGCGACACTCTTAACCCGTGGTAGCCAAGGGTGCATCTTCCTAGTTTGCTTCCAAGCTGATGACGAGAATACTAGCCACTGAGATTGTCCATCTCATTCCACATGCCGTTCCACCATCAACCACCAGTCATGCTCACCATCTGCAAAACATTTTCTCCCGCTCCGGTTGGCCTTGCAGAACTTTAGGAAGCATGAGTTGTTGGATTTGACTACAAATAGGAAGCACAGAAATGAAGCAACCTGAAACACTATAGAAGCACAAGTGTTAAACGTATGAAGCAAGTTGTTGAAGAAACACAACTTGGGTGATTATGAAGCAAACTAATTAAATGTATGAAGGATGAAATTTTGGTTCCATCATATCGTGCAATCCAACATAATATGCATAATGGAAGCATATAGATTTCTAAAAGCGGAAATAACAAAAGATTTCTACATGGTCATTCAGACTCTGATCATGAAGATATTCATCTTGTCCATAATATACATGAAGTTTAGGAAGCACGAGGGCGGCGCAGTATGAAGCATGGAAGCAAAACTGAACAAACTGAATTACAAAGATCCCGGGAGCATATTCTCACATAATATATATGAACTGAGGATGCAAAAGTAGGACATGTATGTAGCATGACGTATTGACTGAAGATGGTCCTTTCGTTCTGACGTATGAAGCAACAACGACCTCCTCTGCAGCATTGGCGCGCGCGCGGCTCCTGGCCACCTCCTCGGCAGAACAAAAAAGACTGACATGAATTAGAACGTGTACATGGGGAAGGAATCTACGATGAGGAGACGAGGCCATGGATGGTGACTCGTGAGAAGTGGGGGTATGTGCGTCAATAAATCGGGAAGGACATAGCTTCCATAATAAGTGGAGAGATTGGAGGAGACGTGGGCACATGAAAAACGGAATGTTGGAACAGAGTTTGATGGAATCTCGCTAAGCCGTCGGATGAAACAAAGAATCAACGGTGCAGCATTAGTCTGATGACTTTCTTGCATCAGACGTCAGATGCAAAGTGTTTCCCTTTTTTTCTTTTGAGAAAATGGTGTTTCCCTTCTAGCAATAACCAAAGTGCAGCACAAGGGAGTCGGCCGAATGATATATGGAAGCGTGTATGGGAACTTCGAATTCCTGGGAAGGTTCAGCACTTTGTGTGGAAGGTAATCAGAGGAGTCCTACCTTATTATGGTACCCTAGCAAGTCGCCATATACCTGTCACGGGACAATGCCCGATATGCCATACAGGTTCTGAAGATGCACAACATTGTTTATTTACATGTGAAAGAGTGATGGATATCTGGAAGGAGCTGGGACTTAAGGAAGACGTTCAGAAAGCTTTAGCGGAGGACCGGTCAGGCTCTTTCACACTGGCTGCTCTTGTAGGGCGACATGATACTAAAAACACATTGTCTGTGGCTGAGTTAACCGCGGTGGGAAGCTGGTACATCTGGTGGCAGTGACGACAAATTGTCAAAGGCGAGATAGTCCGGCAGCCGAACCAAACTGCTATATCAATACGAGTTTTAGCGACAAACTTTATTCGTTCGCTAACACCTAACCAGCCGGTGGTGAAGCGTGATCATATGTGGCACATGCCAAGGAGAGGAGTGGTTAAGATTAATGTTGATGCATCCTTTTAGCGCAGAAAATATGTCTGCAGGTACAGGAGCGTGGCACGAGATGAACATGGCGAGTTTATAGTTGCTGCAGCCTGGTTCATACCGCATGTGGTGTCAGTGGATGCGGCAGAGATGATTGCTATTCGGAATGGTTTCTATCTAGCAGCCAAGATTTTTTTTTAAATGGTCACCGGGGGGGGGGGGGGGGGGGGGGGAGACTCCCCACCTGAATATATTTCAAAGTGGCCTTAATGCTATAATATTGATCCAGTTTATAAGGGAAATTGGGCCGAAAAACGTACAAGAGAGGGAAACGAGAAGAGAAACAACAAAATGGACGCCCCAGAGAAGGCACGCCAAGCTAGCAGACCAAAGACAACACCAGGAGAGGCACAAGTAGATGAGGGGAGTCGTTGAAGGATCACAATACCAAGAGTGAGCAAGCGGCCTAACGCACCGCACCGGTGTGCGTACCGAACACCATGGTGCAACAAAGGAGCATCCACAATCAACGAGTGAAAGCCCGAACCTTGACCGGGAACTCCGCCATGAAAATTCAGAACCGATTAGCAGGTTGGGGAGGCAACTTGCAGCTTCATTGAGCAAAGATGAACCAAGATGATGCGGAGCATCCTTCCATCATCCCCATGGACTCTACACCAACACATCAAGCACCACGAGGACCCATGACAAGAGCTAGAGCACGCGCAATGGAAACCGAGGTGAACTCCTTCCTACTTGACATGCATATGGACATGAGTGGAACTTGGTTGCTACCTCACCAAAATGCACTATGTATCATTAGGTATGAAGAGGAACATCACCAAGGAGGAGGAGAACCACCCCAAGGCCTTGAGGAAGAAGAAGGGAGCCAACAGGAGCTGGAATGGAAGTCCCAGACGACCCCATGCGCACGGGCCCCCGAGACCCCATGCCCACAGGCTACACAGGGAGCTATGGCTGTAGCACCCTGTGCGCACGGGCGTGTACCGTGCGCACGGGACCCCCGTGCGCATTGGCCCAACTTACCCCGTGCGCACGGGTCCTACAGGATGGCTGGCTGAGATTGGGTTTTGGGCCTCCTCTTCATCCAGCTCGCCCCCAAGCCTATATATTTCGTACCTAGGGTTTTGTTTAGACTTAGCAAAGTATATGTGAGATATTTGAGAGCTTTGCTCCTTCTACCACTCCATTGTAGATCTAGACCTCTTAGGAGAGGATCCACTTGTGGATTTCAAGACCTCCTCTTGGAGAAGACTACTATCAAGACCTCATCTCTTAGGGGTGGGAAGAATTCTACCTAGTGCTTGTTTCCTTTGATTGTGCTTCTAATCTTGTGGATCTATGTGTTTGCTATTCTAGTGGATATGTGATTGGGTATTGTTGGAGTGATTTCCTCTTTGTGTTCTTGGTGTTCATCCCTTTTCCCCCTCCAAGTGTGAAAAGATCCACCTTAGGATTTGACCCTACAACACAGGACAACGCCAAGAGCACGAAGCTCGGAGCACTAGAATGGCAGCCATGGGAGGTCTTGAGCAAGCACAGCAACACAAGCGACGGCAGACAAAGACCATCACCACCAGAGACACGGGTAGTTGTGGGGTGTCGTCGAGAGATCACAATGCTAAGACTTTGCAAATAGCCAAACGCACCGGCGTGAATGCCGACCCCCACAGCACAACTCAAGAGCATCCAAAATCAACAGAGTGTCATAACAAACACGAACCTTGACAGGGAACTCCGCCATCAAAATCGGAACGACAACCAAGTTTGGAGGCATCTTGCGCCATCATTGAGCAAAGATGAACCGAGAGAACACCGAGAGCACGAAGCTCACCGCAACACAGCGGCCCCCCATGAGAGGGTCTTGAGAAAGCATCACGATAAGTGGCGGAAACTGGAGGTAACAAAGGGGTGGTTGGTGGAGCGGTCATCGTCGAAGAAGCAAAGGAAAAACGAGATAGGTGCACTCCAGACCACGCCTCCAAGGAGGTTTACGACGCAGGAGAGCGACACCATGGTCGATCAAATACAAGATCCGATCATGGATTTCTCCCGGAGTTCACCTCATCACCGCCAGGCCGAGGATCAAACGGCGCCATCAAGATGGAAACGGCGTGAAGCGTCGCCGCTGTCTCGGCCAGCAGCATCTAGCCGATTATGCATTTCTCCCTATCCCCGGCCACATCCTCCACACGACGAACACAGAACATCCGCCAAAAGTGCTGGGCAGCACTGGAATGGACGGCCCCAGATCCAGGTGATTCCTGCCAGCAAAGCAAAGCCAGCATGCACCACCAAGACGTCGTGTACACCAGTGAGGACCACCGACGAGGCATCCCTGGCGGTCAGGCAGGGCCACGAGCGGTGGCAGCACCGCGACCAGCAGGCCGACGCTGCACAGGGAGTGTGGTTGGCGACGACAATGAGAGGCCTGGGCGGGAGGTTGGAGGAGCCCGCGAGAAAGGGCGCATGGGCTAAGCATGAAGCAGAGTGGCGGCGGGTGGACAGGGCACGGCGGATCTGGCCACGAGCAACGCATCTGAGAGGAGGAGGGCTGGATCCAGCGAAGGAGGACCGAGGCACAGCCCACCCCTGCATAACGGACACAGCAAGCGGCAGAGGGTGAGGCACCACGCACCCACACGTCTGCACGACGACGGAGACCACCACGGCGGTGGCCAAAGCACGGGTCGCAGGCAGCCGGACGAGCTTGACCTCGCCCCTGCGGATCTGGCGACAGGTGCGGCGAGGAGTAAAGCGGGGAGGTGGATTGAGGTGGTGCCCAGGAGCTTGGATTCAGGGAGGACGCCGCCGCCGGCGGGGGTTGAGGCTGGAGCGGACCTGGCGGCTAGGGTTGGGGTCTGGACCACCCACCATCACGTGCCCAGATCAATCGCATCTCATGTCATACATCTCACATCTCATACATCTCATACAGCCATGGCATGATCGTTTTACTGCTGAATGCTGATGCGATTGATGCCTATTCTCTGTAATCAGGATATCCAGATTCCTATTGTCTCTAATCACCACTTGAAGACATCCAAAATCTTGTGCTCCTGCCAGCTTATCAAAAATCACTGCAAGACTGCCATATTGTTTTCTGTTCTACACAGTTTAGGGTTGTTTTTCATGTTAAAAATAGACTCAAGTACACATGTTTACAGTTGGCAACTGGCAATTTTTTGTTACCAAGGAGTATCCTGCACTTGTATATAAATTCCTGTTTTGCAGCACACTGGGGCACAAGTCAATTTGTTCAACAAAAAATGGCACAGAAGAAAACACAAACCATGCATTTACCTTGTCATTGTTGGATTGCACGGTGCTAATCGTGTGAGATTAGCATGCCTGGGAATAAACCTTTGGCTGCTTCCACCTGTGCTCCGTAGTTTTGAATGATGTTAAAACTTTAACTGAACTGAAAGTCCACAGGATATAGTAGAGGAACAGCAGATAGAACAATAACACTTGCAGCTCAGTAATTTCTGTAACTAAGAAAGTACAGAGATGTAGAAGATGCAGAAGCAAAAAAAAGTACAGAGATGTAGATGAAATTACCATTGCAGTATAGATGTAGAAGAAACTACCATTGCAGTATAGGCTAAGAACCCATTGCAGTATAGATGTAGAACAGCAGAATGTTGGTCATTTTCAGAGTATAGTCCAAGGCACTTATGCACATCTATGAGGTACCTGCAAGTACCATAGTTGGTTATCATTTTGCATCTGGTTACAATGAAATGCTATCTAGATCACATACATGAATCCGACTCTGTTCTAATTAGTGAGGTTGTCACATACATGCTCACACTCATATCCTTAATGAGTATACAAGTGTACCCAGAATACAAATCCACCTAAATTTCATGATTAGCCACAACAGTTCAGTCATGCATGAGAAAATGTCCAATATGTTAAAATAGCATCACTAGAAGTACGGTCGAAACATAATTCACATGTAATTAGCATCAGACTTTATTTCTAATCAGTGAGGTTGTTTCGATATCAGACTTTATGCGTGATATCAAAATAACAAGCATAATGTTCAGCCATAAAGTATGATTTGACTGATCTATTCTTTCTCATTGTTTGGGCGCCTACAGACCATGACACTTGAAGATATGGACGCTGCAAATCTGCGCCGACCTCCTCTACGTGATATCTCTAATGTTGACCATCATTCTCATATGTCTCCAGTGCCAGGTAATTCCCAAATATCATGAATGCTTTATCGCATTGGGTCATATGGTTTAACTGGTTGAGCACTGAAATTTACTACTACAAAAGTAGTGAGCTCGGAAAACTTAACTCCGTTTGGATCCCGATGGGAACGGGTAAATCTTGCTAAACAACTACGAGCGCGCAAGAGAACTGGGCAGATGGACGCGAGAAATGACCAAAGTCAGCATCTTCATGACATCACTAATATTGATCAACTCTCCAAAGGGAGTCCAGGTATAACTCAGTAACAACAGTGAAATGGTTTTTTAACATACAATTTGTTATCCACAATGGCTGACGATACGATCTGGATTTCTACTTATTTGAACAGGGATTGTTCAACAAGATCATGGCCCACATAGATCAACTGGCCTATTCATACATGAAGCAACAATCCCTTCTACCACCAACATGACACCGCATTTGTACCCTGATAAATCTCACAGATTCTTCGATGGGTAAATCAGGTTCAGCATTATTAATCATTTTTCCCTAACATACTTTAGTAAATTTATGGTGCATGATCTGCTTCTGGATTTAAGTAATTTAATTATTTTGGACATTTGCATTTGTAAACAATTATATTCTCTACAATGCCTGACGATATGATTTGCATTTGCATTTGCAATTTGTCGTCCTATATATTGTAAACCTCCTCTGCCATCCCTTCTCCCCCTCCCCCCCCCCCCCCCCCCCCTCGTCCATCACAGATAACTAAGGAACATCAACATGTGAACGAGCATCAAGGATAGTCAAGAAGTAAAGCAAGTGTATCTAGGTATGAACATCTGTGTATATTTCCCTTATCTATAAATGTGTAATAATTATTAGATAGGAACAACCAAATTCATGAAATAGAATGCGATCATGCAAACACTCTAGCTAAATTAATTTTATACTCATCTACTATTTCACATAAATCAATTGTGTCTGCCCAGCAGATTATTTGGCATTAGATGACTCTAAGGACTTGTAAGCACAATGCAAAATTCAGTCATGAATGCATCAGTTCACCACACACATGTACATATGTACTGAAAACTGGAACTAGGCAAGTAGTGGACAAAAAGTATTGAGGGCAAGCAGTAGACAATCAGTTTTTAGGGCAAGCAATTAACAATATGACCGGGTCTCAAGCCTCAACACAAATGGTAGATTACAGCTCATAATCAGCTTCTGGCTCATGCAACAGCAGTTCAATTTTACAGAGAAATACCATGTACGACTTAGATTTCTTCATTCTGGTTTTTTCAGTACCAAAACACAGGCGAGGAGCTATGGTAAAACTTCAGTACACAATATCTTCAGTATTAGCATGTGAACCACATTATCGGTCTTAGAAAAACTCATTATCAAACTCATCTTTTTTTTGTAACTCATCTACTGTTGATGTTGACACCATGGACTCTAAACAGGTTAAACATTCTGAAGCAAAGATGGTAAGGAATGCATACATATTTACCATAAGTGTGCTACAATTGTGCCTATCCTTTCATCTTTACCATGTTAGGTAGGTACAGGGGTGGCACATCACTCTGAACTCTGAACTGGTTGATTTTTCTGAAGCCAGTATCAGCAAGAGTGCATTATGCATAGTTGACCCCAAGTATGCTCTGAAACCTCATTATCAAACTCGTCTGCTGCAGACGTCGATGCCGAAAACAACATCTGTTTCTTTAGATTTTCTGTGTGTGTGGTGGTGGTAACGATCGGTCGTGGCGTTGTCACAGTCAATTGTGGTGCTATGTTCTGCCGATTTGTTTGTTTGTTAGTTAGTCTGCTACAACTTTCAATCACTGCTTCAACTTACTAGATTACTGTCAGTGACGACGGCTGCAGTTAAGTACCCACCGTATAGTATGTACAAGATTACTAATAGCACACAACCGCTGCACTTAAGTACCTAGCGTATTACTGTCAGTACACGAATGCTGCACTTCAGCTTGCCATTTAGATAAAGCCGTCCCGTGCTCCCCTGGCTACGTGCCTGCACCTTCTTCACTAAAAATTCAGACGGGTAAGCTCTGTCATGAGGAGAAGACAGCAGGGGAGAGGGCAACGACAACGACAACGGGCAGGTAGGCTAGGGGATTGGGGGATCGATGGTCCCACCAGAGATTGAGGAGAGGACAACGACAACGACAACGAAGTCCGGCAGGTCGAAGTTGACTCCCTGGCGGATGGTGGGCACCCTGCGCATGATTATCGCGAGGCAGGCGCCGGAGCTGCCACCGACGTCGACGAGCGTGGCCACGCCCTCAAACCATCCACCGGGGCAATACCGTCCAGCAACACCTCCATGAACGGCTCTGATACGCCGGTCATGGCCCGGAGCATCGCATCGTTCGCCTCCCAGTCCAGGCCGTAGTAGGCGTAGGCGGGGACGCCGGCGTGGGCGCGCGCAAAGGGCTCAAGCACGGCCTCGCGGAGCCGCGGCCACGCCAGCCCAAGCGCGTACAGCCTCCGGCCGTGTTAGTTCTTCTTTTAACTATATTATATATATATTATTTATGTTTATATGATGCGGTATAAAATATCATATATTTTTTAAATCTTCCAATTTTTGTTACATGATGTAGTACAAATTGGATTCTGACATCCACGCTGATGTAACGATGACAGACCGGACAGAAACACCATGATAAGAGATGCATATAGCTAATTCTTCTTTGTATATATGTTATACATGATACAAGAGGTGCATTTATATATATAGTATTGTTTCAGAATATATGAGACATGGATATGGATTTTTGAGATGTTTAAAAAGAACCCATCAACAAAGGTTCTGAACCGACTCCGCTGAAAGGGGCCGAATATTCATCGAGTTATTTACAATATAATGAACCAATGATATCTCATAAAAAACAAAAAAAATGATAATTTAAATGGTACCGCACGAGGTATTTTTGCAGTGTTATTATTGATCTTTCCTTCGTCATATTGCGAAAATAGTTCTTTTTTTACTGAGTCCATGATTCTAGAGTCAACACGAGGTCAAATGTTCTGCGAGAAGGTAACTACTCAGACATTGGCAACATTGTTTGATAGCTAGCCTAGGATAGACAACAACATCTCATCGTGCAACATGGTAAGTAAGGTGTTTTGTCTAATGTTGTTTCTAATAGCTACCACTTATAGATTTATCTTCCGAATGCATCCATCGACCGATACATCTTGTACGTCATCCACAAAGAGGCATATTGTGTATATATTATGGACCCTATTCATACATCACAGTCGTCAGAAGATAAAAATCTGAGGCATGTGGTGAAATTAAAATGTTTAGCGAGGGAATTCAAAGAAGCGCCCGAAATAAAGCAATCCGGTTGGTACTCTGATATATCTATAAATGGCAACATTTATTTCTGACTGGTATTTCAACGAGCACATATGGGTAATAAATTCATAATACAATCATTTACTTTTGTTATTACTATATTTTATATGTTATTAATTTAGAAAATTGCAGGGATGTGTCTGGCTATTTTGTTTTTCATTTTATGCTCTGATGGAACGGTAAAGAGTTGGTCAAGCCGGTTTGCGTGGTGAATATTGTCTGTTCTACGTTTTAAGACCTTCGATGTGAAATATTCATGCTAACTATATATAATTCTTGTGTACTATGGGTATGAGTTGAGAAAGCACTTTTTATTATACTTGCTAAAACATCATGCAGATGAAGTTGAAGAAAACTTTCCTGATATTGTGCGAGAATTTCTTAAGCGCGTCAAGTAGATCTTAATAATTTGTAAAATATTTTTAGTTAGATCATCGCTCAATTTGTTACACGAACATGTCGTCAATTTTTTTTTGTTATCAATTTACATTGCAAGTGAAGTGGACTTCAATTATTAATGTGTTATATTGTCTCTACGTGTGAAATTTAACATGCATTATCTTTATATTACTCCTGTAAAATATTTCAAGAGCCCGTGGCAATGCACAGGCATTCTACTAGTGAAGTAAGTAAGTGCCCACGGGAAGCAAACTGTGTAGCTGATTGTATAGCAAAATCATCTCTCGCTAGTAGATCTTCTGGGGTTTGCGAAGATGCTATCCCGGACTTTATTTCTCATCTATTGTAAACGATCTCGCCATTATTTGAGAAATAAAGTTTTGCCTTGTCAAAAAAACTAGATCTAGTTTTTGAACTAGAGATTTATATTAGGACCGCAATATACACCTGAGAGCATCTCCAATAAAAGATGCAAATTTGAAGATATAAAACAGGAGATGTAAAAATTTACATCTCGAAAAACTGCATTTTGCATCTCTGAAAAAGGGCCAACTCCAACAGATGATGCAAACACAGAGATGTAAAAGTTCAAATCCAATAGATGATGCAAATGGAGATGTAAAACTAGTCGGCATGCCGCCGGCGGCTGAGCGCCAAGAGTAGGGAGGAGCGGCGGCGGCAGGTGCGTCGGCGGCCGAGCGACAAGAGCTGGGAGGTCAAATGCGGCGGCAGGAGCTCGAATGGCCGACGGCGTGGCTGTGAATTGAGCGTCGAAGTGATCGCGGTGGGGCGGCGGTGCGACGATCGTGCGGCGCGAGAAGGTTGAGTCTGGCGGAGGAGAAACGGCACGGCGACGTGGCGGCAGGTGTGTGTCTCGAATCCGGCGACGACGGGATGGCAGGAGGAGCTCAAATAATGCGGCGATTCGGCGGCGGAGAAGCGGCCAATTCGGCCGATTTGGAGGCGGACAACGACGGAGCAGCAGGGGAACCGGTGGCGAGGGCGGTGGAGCAGCTGGATCTGCTGCGGGGTGGCGGCGGCGGAGGTGCGGCGGGACGGACTCAAATCGGCGGCTACGGTTGCGCGGCAGGCAGCGGGGATATCCGGCAGGGTCGGGGATGGACGGACGGGCGGCGCCGGCAACGTTTCCGGCAAGAAATCGCCGACGACAGAGGCGAGCAGGCGTCGGGCGGGCGGACGGGCAGAACGAAACTGAAGGCGGTTGGGCGGTTGGCGCGCTGCCGCCAGTTTTACGTCTCCTGTAGGTCGAGATGTATATTTGCACCACGAGGTGTTGTATTTTACATCTATGGGAGATGGAGATATAAAAATTTACATCTACATCATCTGTTGGAGAAGGGTTTTTGGGCCTCGAAGATGCAAAAGTTAGTTATTTTTTCATCTACATCATCTATCGGAGATGCTCTTACGTTGGAACAGTTCATTCGATCCACCAGGGGGACAAGCGAACATTCTTTTTTTTTAAAGCCTGCTGGCACTTTTATTTATAATGTGGCAATGTTACATCAAGAAGTAAAAGAGGTACCCTCAGAAAAAAAGGGTAAAAGAGGTAATAAAAGATCAGGAGTAACATCCACCCAAAGATAGCTTTTTTTAGGGATTCCACCCAAACATAGCTAGTCTTAGAATCAGAACAAGTCCTAGCCAGAAAGTGTGCCAGCATGTTTGCTTCCCTGGGAGAAGCGAACGTTTAGTTCACTGGGATAGGTACGCCCGTGCGGTCCAGCCCAACTGCCATTACCTTCATTATTTTACCATGACAAAAATCACCTATATGTTGAAAACCTATTGTGGCCATGTTCAAGATTCATGTATTTATAAAAAAATCATCTTAAACACACTAAACAAAGTTTCCATGTTCAGCTAATTTACATTGGTATTAGGAAAATAAATTTGCCATTGTTTATTTCAAAATAATTTACTAAAAAAGAATTTAACATGATATTTTCAAAAAAAATGAAAAATCAAGAGGTATGTACAAAAATGAGTTTTCCATGGTACACAAAAAATTTCCATGTTACAAGAAATAAAATTGACATGTAACATGAAATGTAAGGAAATAAAGAATTTGCCATGGTCTAATAATATAATTTTCCATGTTGCCAAAATTTAAAATTGCCATCATGGGAAAACTAAGAGAAAAGTAGGAATTTGCCATGGTAGGAAAATATATTTTGCCACTACAAATTGTTTTTGCCATGGTACAAAATATAATTTCCCAACATGGAAAGTCAAGAAAAGAAACAAATCCCATATGACAACAAATAATTTGCCATTTTGATTGATCAAAATAAATCCTCAAAAATTTCCATGTGGTTTTGCCAAAATTTGACATGTGGCTTTACAAAAATTGTCGTTATTTTTTCATGTACAAATTTAGAAAAAGGTTAGGAAAGTTGCCATGTTTTCTTGAATAACAGGGCAAAAACGTCGTGCACAACAAAAAATATATATACAATTTCCACATGGTTTTCCATGATTGAAAAAAAACTACAAATTGACGAGTTTTTTCTCTAAAAACACATGGCAATTTTTTGAATTTCTAATGGTGACATGTCAGATTTAGGGATATAATATTCTTGTGGAGAAGATGGCAACCTAGGGATTTTGATTTGTGACAAAGATGGAAAATTTAGGAATTTGCCAATAGGGTACATGAAAGAAAATGAAGGAAATTCTTGTATAAAAACACATCGCAACTTTTGGGAAATTTGAAAATGGGCGCATGGCGAAAGATATGGATTATGTCTTTGAACATGATGGCAAATTTAGGAATTTTATGAATTTTGTTATCTAAAAAATACATGGCAGGTCTTGGAAAATTGCAAATGTGCACATGGCAAATTTAGGGGATTTTTTATTTAAACACAAAAAGAAGATGCAAGCAAAATTGCCATGTGTATATGGCAAATTTAGCAATTTTGTTGTCTAAAAAATATTGCTTCTTTTGGAAAACATTCTGATGGGCACATGTCAAAATGTAGGATTTTGTTGTCTAAAATGCACTTTACTCCACAAAACATACAAATACGTATATCAAAATGCGGCTTATTTTTGTTTGTTATTGGGACAAAAGTTTATTTTTCGTGTAGATTTCCTATTATCATATTCTTTAATGAAAAATTATAGATATATAACGAACATAAGTTTTCACAAAAGAAATTAATTGTTTTGAAATTTAAAATATCGTTTTGAATTCTTTCAAAATACCGGGCTCCAAGGAGCCTAATAGATGCCTAAGTTTTCTAGACTTAATTCCGTTTTGAATTTTCTGAACCACTATGGTTGTTTGACTTTTATTTGTCCCTGTGACGAGCAGAGGTGGAAAGAGAAACTAAAGGGGAGACGGGGAAGGCAGCGCATGGATTTCATCCACTGCTGGTTCCCTTTGACTCTTGCATGGATTTCTGCACTCTTAATCCATAGTCGAAAACAACATACTCCAAGGATACTACTGTTGTAAAAATAAGACTATAGATTAATCACTAGATTAAGATTGAGGGATAAGAGAAATTCTTCTAGAGATTTACCTTTGACTCTTGCTATTCCTTGCGAACACGCCCTATGCGGTAACATCCTGCGGCAGAAAACGAACTGGTGTGCAGACTGAGGAGGAACAGAGGGGCGCCCCTATATCTCGCCTTCAACGAGTGTAGCTTCTGACTCGCTCACGAGGCGAGCGAGATGGGCCGGCACACGCGTCTGGGAGACCACAACCTCTTTTTCCTGTTTTTTTAACTTTTTTATTTTTTTTATTTTTGATTTATTTTGTATTCTTGTTTATAATTTAAATATTGTAAATATATATATTACAAAAAAACAATGTACAAAAAAATTATTGAACAAGTATTTGAAAAATGTTGTACATGCATTCGGAAAATGTTTAATGTGTATAGAAAAAAAGTTGATCATGTATTAAAAAATGATGATTTTTTATCACGTATATAAAAATGGTAATCAAGCATTTGGAAAAGATGTTGAACAAGTATTTAAAAAATGTTAATCAAGCATTTGGGAAATATTAAATGTGTACAGAAAAATGTCGACCATGTAATAAAAAATGATGAAAAAAATTGATCATGTATATATAAATGTTAATCAAGCATTTGAAAAAAAAAATTGAACCAGTGTTTGCAAAATGTAATCAATCTTTTCAAAAGTGTTAAATGTGTCTAAAATATATTGACCATGTATTCAAAAAATATTAATCTCTTTATTTGAAAATTGTTAATAAAGCATACAAAAAATGTTCAAAATGTGTAGAATTTTTTTGGCTGGGGTATAGATATTTTTTTGACCATGTATTCATAAAATGTTAATCTTATATTTGAAAATTGTTAATCAAGCATTTGAAAAAAAATTAAATGTGTATGAAAAAATGTCGAACATATATTAAAAAAATTTATTTGTATTGGAAAAATGTTAATGTATATAGAAAAATGTGCTTGACATAAACAAAAAGTGTAAAAGGAAAACCAAAAGAAGCAAAGAAAACCAAAAAATAAAGAAAATAAACCAAAGAAAATAGAAATAAAACCTAAGAAATAAATAAAAAGAATAAAAGCCCGAAGAAGAAAAAAGAGAAGAAACAAAAGAAAGCAAAAAAAACAGAAAAATATTGCTCCACACTATTCCATGTAATGAACAAGAATGGGATAAAGAGAGTTGACTTACAATCGTCACTTCACACAATATTGCTCCACTACTGATCAAAAACGAAACATAGTAACGACCACGGTCCTCGTCGAACTCCCACTTGAGCTCGGTTGCGTCACCTGCACTGGTATCGTCGGCACCTGCAACTGTTTTGGTAGAATCTGTGAGTCACGAGGACTCAGCAATCTCACACCCGCGAGATCAAGACTATTTAAGCTTATAGGAAGGATGGGGTAATGAGGTGGAGCTGCAGCAAGCACTAAGCATATATGGTGGCTAACATACGCAAATGAGAGCGAGAAGGATTCGTCGGGTGACGGCGCGGACACGTCCGTCGGTGGCGGGGAAGGTGTCCGGCGGCGCGAGGGAGCGGGGGCTAGGGTTTTGGACCCGGATTTCGAGGAGGGGTGCACATATTTATAGCTAGAGGGAGCTAGGAGACTCCAAATGGGGTGTAGTTTTCGCCCACACGATCGTGATCCAACGACGGAGAGCATGGAAGTGACTTAGATGGGTTATTGGGCTGTTTTGGAGGGGTGTTGGGCTGCAACACACAAGAGGCCTTTGCGGTTACCCGGTTAACCGTTGGAGCATCAAACGACCTCCAAATGGAACGAAACTTGACAGGCGGTCTACCGGTGGTATACCAAGGCCACTTGGCAAGACTTGGTCCATTCCGAGAATGTTTAACACCCGCTCACGAAAAGAGACAAGAGGGGTGCGCCAGTGCATGTGGGAGTGTCGGATTGCAAAACAGACAACGGGAAAATGCTCGGACGTATGAGACGAACACGTATGCAAATGAGATGCACATGATGACATGATATGCAATGCATGACATGAACAAAAGCAAAACGAAGACAAAAACCCAACCATGAAGGGAATATCATAACACATAGTCGAAAATGGCAAGAGTTGGAGTTACAAATATGGAAAGTTACATCCGAGGCGTTACAATACTGTGGACCCTTCAGCAAGTGATCATTCCATCTTGCTTAATGCGAGATATAGCTCTCACGGGAACAGAGTCGCTCGCCCTGTGTGTGTGCCTTCAGGCCTCTTTGACAGTTGGGCTTCTGTTGGATGATGGGCCTCCTAGCCTACATGCTTTTTGTATACACTACAACACTACTAGGTCTCGGGGCACCTAGTTTGGCTGGGCATGGGCCGTCGCCCTGCTGCCCTGGCGACAACGGCAGCTGGGCGACCGGACGCGCTCATCCGACTCCTGAAAGCAAAAGCCCCACCCACGAGGCATCGCCGGGGCTAGAAAAGAACACCTACTCAACTAGATAAAATTGAGACCATCATATCGTATTCGTTTGGTGTAGGATCTTCACGGTATGGTGCTTTTGTAAGATGTTCACAAAGTCCAGTTCATAGTTAAACTTATGGTGCCACATATGGTAAACTTTCCCCATATAGTTGTCATCATTGTGCACTCATAAGAAATTATGTTTTGAACACAACACAAACACATACGCCCACATACACACACGTACTAGCCCCTATGAACGCACACATATACCCCTACTCGTATGAGCACCTCCGATATACTGAGCCGGTATCAGAGGATGACACCTGAGTTGTAGTTGGCGCTTCGTTTTGGGAAAATTTCTTTAAAAAAAATGCAACCGCAAGCAAGTTTGAAAATACTCGACTTTTTTTTGGTCGGTACAAGCTACACTCAAATATTTCTAGTGCAATTCTAACATGTAGTACGTTTCAATTTTCCAAAAAAGAATGGAAAAGGGAGCTTGGGAGCGCACAGATCCCCAATCTTATGTGTCTTTGTCGAGTGTTGGCATGGCATCATGTGTGTCTCACCAAATTGGGGGATGGATCCTTCTTTTATTTGTTTATGATACGAAGAGAGAAAATATGGCGTGACAGTGAAATCTCGTTGGTTGCATCTACCTGTCCATGTCTGTTGTAGAGGACCTTTTGTGAACCCTGTTTACAGCCTTCAGTCATGTTCATGTGGGCCCGCCTATTTAAGGTCAATCATCTTTTGAAAGAGAAATGCAGGGCCCACGCTGCAAGTATGTTATTATTATGCACCGGGATTGTTCTCTTGATACCAGCACGTGCTAATTTGGGGGCAACACCTGTTCATATAATTCCTTTTCGTACCAAACTAGAATGGACAAAATTTGTTTTGGTACGCAGACATTTTGATAATTTGTTTCGCCTGTGTTCTATATACCTTTTTTTACTTTGTGAAATAGAAACAATACGCTCGGTCAAAATGGCGCGCCTAGCCTAGGTAGGAACGAGGCTTGGTCAAGATGGCGCACCTAACCGAGGCGGGCACGAGGCAGAGGCAAACAAATACTCCATGCAGAGGCAAACAGATACTTATATGATGGGTGAAAAAATTAGAAAAATACTATTATTAATGTTTCTCCTTTGTACATCTTACGATGGATGCCATAGCTGGACGTCCAAACCAACCCGAGTGCTTGCATTGCGTGAGCATGAGCAACGGCGAAGACATGTCAAGATTACCCGACCTGGATCATGAGGCTGAGTTCCTTTGTGCACTATAGCAATTTTTTTTAATGTTCAATACAGTAGCTAGTATACAGCATCACGATCCAAGCCGGGTATTAGAATTCTTTTATCTATTTTGTACGAGCCGCATTTGAAGACATTCTTTTCTCCCTCATGAAATCTAGCAGACCTTTGTTGCATTCTAACATATGCATGCCATATTTTTCCTTTTGAATTCGTGTAAATAGCCCTGCCCCCATATTTTTCCATGTACAATGTAAAAGAAAAGGTTAGGGAAGTTGCCATGTTTTCTAGAATAACATGGCAAAAACATCGTGCACAACAAAAAATAAATATACAATCTCCACATGGTTTGACATGATTGAAAAAAACTACAAATTGTTCTTCGAAGCTGCCTATTTTAAAAAAAAAACTCAACTCGGATTTGAAAATGTAAGGCATATTTATCAAGCAATTTGTCTCTTGTTTCATAATTTTGAATATGTCATACTGATCCCGGGTGCACATCCAACTGAGATGTACAATAAATTCCAGAAAAATAGAAAAATATTAGTTTAGAAAAATTAGTGACAAGTATTGCTTAGTTTTTTAACCACTTGCACATTTTTCTGATGGGACGGCTTTCGTGGAGGCCCGGGTACAAATAAAATATTGCTTCAAAATACTTTCGGAGATTGTAATTTTTTTGTTACAAAAAGTGCTTTGAGAGATAGCCTTTTTGAAAATCGATTTTGTTTGTTTTCCCATGCTACTACAAATGTTTTTCTACCAGTAAACTTTGCACGCGGGTGAAACACTCAGTAATGTTTGGCACTCTCAAGTAACTAGTTGCACATGATCTCAAGCAGCTGCATACATCGACAGTGTATTTATCAAATAAGAAGACCTTAACAGCTTGCTAAAGGCACTCTCAATTGCTTCCAAGAACATGCACGATCTTGACTACTCCACGGTTTTCCGCTCCGCCAACAGATCTGAAATCACATCGTCGAAGCTTAACCGGTGCACCCTCGCATCCCTCGTGAAAGACGCAAAAGAACTGCATGACATGGTGCCATCTACTTCTGTGAGCGGCGGATTCGCAATTCAGTTTGGATCCTTCTATTTTTCTTATGTTTACCACATCAAAAGGCAGTAGATGAACCACAAAATCGTTAAAAAAAACAGAGAAAATAAGATCCTATCGGTTGATCATAAACACAAACATTGTGAAAGATGAGTGGTTTAACATGCTGGCCCTGTTTGAAATGTTGATTTGTGTTAAAATGCCAGGGACCACTTTACCTTTCAAGTTTGGGCGATAGGGCTTAGACCGCAACTCGAGAACCAGCCAAAGAATAGTCTCAAATACACTAGAGCGCGCGGATTTATTATCGAGTTACACATGTACACAATGTCAAAGCAAACACAGCAACATTCTCAAATCGATACATAGGACAGGGTATCGCCAACGAACGAACAAATCCTTACGACAAATATGTATACTCCTTTTTATTTACATGTACTGGAGGGAAAGGTGCTCCTGATACTTGTCGGTGGTGCTCGTGAGGCTCGCCGCTTCAGCAAGTTCAACTGAAAAACCGCAACACAGACAGCACATGAGGATGAGCGGAAGCAAAAGATTCCACGACGAAGCCAAACATAGGCAGGCTGGTAACAGCTGGAACCTGACCTTTCAAGCTTTCTGCAGAGCGGCTGGTAACCTCAACCTATGTTATTACAGGCAACGAAGAAGAAAACTAATTCGGGATAAAATTGACGGGCATCGAATGGTGAGCCCTGTATCGTTAGTTATCAGCTCAGGATAGATCAAAAGATCCACGGCCTTCTAGGATGGCATAGAGCAGCTTCTTGCGCATGACTTCCTGCAAGAACACGCCCAAACAAGCGAGTTAGTGGGGATACAACAGACCTTTAAACTTACCTCCAAACACCAGAGAATAAAGCCATACTTACTTTTGTGGAATATGGGGGTAGTTTGAGATAATTGGCACATGTCATGACGCTGGGCAAATCGTCATCCGCGGCATCCGTTACCCCGCTTGTATTCAAAGTACTCACCCCACTCGAGGGGTGCTGACAATCAAAAGAGATAACAAGTTAAGAAAGAAACATGGCATAAACAAGACGTGTATGCAGCAGATGTCGACATAAAGCACCTTTCGAACTATGGTAAGCTTGGGACTAAGAGCAGCCAAACCACCAGTTGGAAGCCGAGAAGCACCGGTTACAAACTGGCAGAATGCATGCTGCTGATCAGGGGTAAATTCCGACATGATCTCGAGTAGCTGCAGACAAGCAGAGGATCAAGAAATCATTAAATATACACAGTGCCAGATTAAGATATAGGAAAATACGGGCGCACTTACATTTATAATGGCAGGACTTTTAGCAGTAAACCCATGATCAAATTTTATGTTATCTACCAGTGATTCAGCCTGCAGCAATCAAGTCCGGTTCAGTAGAAATGTAACGGAACACAACTGAAATCAAGAGAGGGAGATGAAGCATTACCTCCCATATTTCTTGACGACCACATATTAGATAGTCAAGCTCTTGAGGTGAAAATATTTGGAGGGATGAGATATCAAAGACCTAAAACAGAGAAAAGTAGGCAGGCATTTAGGAAAAATAAATAAGTCTTGAGACATCTACAAAACGATTAAAAGGAGTTGACAAACGAACAGAAAGAGGTCGCACCTGGCTAAAACCTGATCTGAAAGCTTCAACCTGCTTCATAATCCCTGACTTCACTGTCGCATCGACTACCAAAGAAACATACTCCTCTAGGTTGTGGATATTAACCTAAGGGAAAGAATAAACTCTATTTATTACTCCCCGCATAAAAAAAGAGAGCAAATGCAAACACAAAATCCCTAAGATAAACACGAAATCACTTACAATTGTGTTTTGCTCGCCTTCTTTGAGAATATAATCAGGAAAACCTGGAAGAGTAAAATCTAAACACAAGTCCTCGATAGGAGCTCCCCGGAAACGCAAGTCTGCAACTTCTAGCTGATCCTTGCCACAGGTGGACTCAAGGAACCTCTTACGCTCAACAAGAACTCGCAGTTCTTGCAGCGTCTTTCCAAGCTCAGCATCGAACGAGATAATGTCGAATAAATCAAGCTCCTAGCAAATAGAAAGCATTTTACATCAGTAATAAATGCTGAAAATGGAAGGAAATACAGTGATATAAGAAACTCAAGTAGAACAAGCATAACAAGATGAAAAAAAAAAGAATGTTGTTTCCCTGAATAAGAGGGTCTGTATGTACTTACTTGTCCGAGTATGAGCTTATAAAATGCTGTTGATAAAGGCAAATCTAAAAGCCTTCCATCCTGCAAGACTTTCGCCACAACTCGACCGACCAAGCGGAAATATTCTACGACTTTGAGGAATCTGCTACCCTCCGAGGTATCAACATTAGAAGGCCAAGGGCGAGGAAATAATCCAAGAGGAGCTTGTACCAGATTCCGGGCATCTTCGGATGAGTTGAGTTCTTGAGGAGCCGGCGAATCATCGTCAGAATCCACATGGATCACACCATTCTTATCGATTTCCATTTCTGAATAATCGTAAGGCGAACTAGATCTCCATAATCCCAACCGAGCACTCTGCAGTTCATGGCCCAGGAGAGTATAGAACTCCAACGTAGGACCCAGCCCTGTCCCAACCTCACCAAAGTATTCCACCTCAAGAACAGCTCTCTGGCTAGAGAACATCTCCATAACTTTAGCGGCAGAATCCAGAATACGGTTACGGGAAACACGAACTTTCTGCCGCTGTAACCTGCCAAACCGGACCTCTCTTTCGCTGCCAGTGTTGGGATTATCACCTTGTTGCTGCTGAAGTCGGTTCAACGCCCGGGACAACCCGAAAGCTGTGGAGTGGAAGTACTGCCTCCTCGTTTCGAAGGGGAACAAAAAGGGGCAGGCTTTAGTGATCTGGTTACACCAAGAAGGTAAACTGCCACTGCAGAGTGCAAGAACATCCTGCATTTGCCGAGTAAGCTTTGGTGTCAACTTGCTGTTGACGAACTCTTCTGAAGGCATCTTGGTTCCAGTTTCATATAGCTCATCCAGCGTAGCGATTTTCCCCTCGGCGAAATCATCAGATGCTGCCTGTGCTCTTAAACGAGGGGATAGCTGATTCAGCCCCTCTAATACACGTAACAAGGCTAAAATGCTGTAGGTTGAGTTTGTTTTCTCCAAATCACATGGCAGTTCCCCTTGTAAGATGCTATCAAGAAGAGAAACCTTGTGTGCTTCAGAAACAGATCTGCAAGATTCAGATTTTTGATGCAACGAGACAGAACTACCTTGGGATCCCTTCTCAGCTTGGCTATCAGCCTTCTGGTAAGTTATCGTGAACACGTCACCCCAGAATCGGTTTCCATCGTTTGGTAAGTCAGACCCGTTGAACCTTTCTTCATCATCCTCATCGAGCATCAGTTGACGTTGGATTGCTTGATATACGGTCAAATTTTTGCTAAGCTGCTTCCCACCAGCCATGAATATCAGTTTGTTGTGCTCACTCATGCTACCCCCAAGTGACAGGCCACGCCGATCACGACCACCTCTAACACCGCGACCACCACCAGAAGTCAGCCCAGCCATTGTCGCAGCAACAAATGACATTGCACCTTGCGATCCAAAGGCACCCGCACTTCGAAATTCAGCAGCATTTACTCCCCTGCCCATAATGTTTCTAGCACTGGAACCAGAACCAGATGATGGCTGCGCCTGGCTATCACTTGCTGAACCAACATTGGAGTCATCAGCGTCACCCAATTTCACATCATGCACCCCATCTTGAACACAAATAGGAAGAGATCCCTCTTGGAGAACCTGAGAATCTCAACATCGTTATTTATTTAGAAGCAGAAAAAAGTAAAAGATCTTCAGGGTGTTCAAGTAAGACCTTTATTTCCTGAGTGTGGGCTAATCTTAAAGCATGTCTGTTAAGTTTAGTATCTTACAGCGTATAATCTCATAAACTAATTTACTATATGAGCCACCCCCAATGCCTTTGTATTCTCTGTGGATGGATCACTTAGGTCAAACAGGCAAAATATAGATGCTTGTCTACCCCCAACTTACACCTAAGCATGAGTGTAAAATAGGCCAGACTGGCCGGCTGTCTAAACTATCTCATGAACACATTAATACTCCAAATACAAATACATATGAGATTTACGAGAGAAATGAAGCGGATTGAATCATAATAACTATCACCTCATGGTCATCATCTTCATCCTCTGAAATGTCATCATCATCAATCATCAAAGGATCATCAAGCTCAATATGAGATGTGTCAAGCTCCTCATCCTGCACATAAGTACATAACAGATAAAGAGGTATTACCTGGTAAAGTTCCAGTTCGAGTAAAAATCCAAACATTATCCTCAGATTTTAAATTGTGAGCTTGGTTGACAATGGCTTAATCACCCTTGCATATTATGGCAAACTATACAGCACAAGATGGTCTCAGTGCATGGCACCATTACTCACAGAGAAACTCACCAGGAAAGCGCCAATAAACAACCATGGGTTATATATAAAAGGGTGGGGAGCTTTATATATTTCTTTGGCAAGAAGCTACGAATAACAAAAATGGACATGAAGCGATGCCCAAAGAAGATGCATGTTTAAATATCTGGTGCTGGCCTAGGGTATGTGCCAATTGCACTGGTACTTGTACAAAATGTCTTAAAACATGAAGCCCTCTTTTTCAAACATGATGTACATCATTGGTAAAATCTACTCCCTCCATCCGAAAAAGCTTGTCCCTCGAATGGATGTATCTATCACCAAGTTAGTGCTAGATACATTCATTTGAGTGACAAGCTTTTTCGGACGGAGGGAGTATACAGCTTGTGTCACATATAACAACAATAACTAAATTCAAACCCGCGTGATATCCATGCACAGCTTATTGCTACAAATTCCTTATGATATCACTAACTTTCACAGTTCGTGCAAAAACAGAAATACAAGATTTGAGTATGTTTCTCTATTCCCAGAAGTTTTTCTGGAAGATATAGTTCAATGAATTATCTAGCACCTTCTAAAGCTTACGGTGCCGATGCAGCCACATGACAAGAAACAAAAGGAAGTTATCCATTATTTATAATTTATTATTATTAACCTGATCTTTCTCATATTCAGTATCACAGATTAGATGAAATATGCACTAGAATCTTATAGGAAGCTATACTGAAATAACAACCACATCCTTTTTTGGAGTTCTCTTATTCATGTAGAGTGCAAAAAAAAAGGCATACCTCAGAACTACTGTCGCCATGTGTTTGCTTCATGTCCAAATCTTTCTCTGAGGCCAATTTCCTGCGGGTAGCATTCCTTGTGTTCGGTCCTTTTGGTTCAGCTGAGCTTGGTTTTACAACAGCTTTGCCTTTTGCCTTTGCACTACTAGTGCTTTCCTCTAGAGGCTCCTTATTAGATGTACCAGCACTTGCAGCAGATGACTTTGATCTTGTCGTTGGACGCCGGGCTGATGCAGGTGTTGATGATGCACCAGCAGTGGCAGCGGGTGTACCAGATTCAGAATTATTTGCAGAAGCGGCTAGAGGTTTGGAAGCAGCCTCACCGCGCTGAACTCTGGGCCAAAGAAAATCTTCGACAGCTGCTAGACTCGCAAAGGGATCAATAAGCACAATATTTGATGAATAATCCCGAAGTGATTTTTCGCCTTGAGCTCGACACAGGCGCAACTTGAAGGGTTGAGCTAGAGCACCAAGACCTGAGGTAAGACGGGAGCCTCCAGTACCAATTCTGTTAGACTGGCTGAGCACAACAGGGAAACGCTCCAATGAACATAATGCACTTTGCAGTTTTTGGACCAAAAGAGTCATTGGAGTTTCATCCCTTTCACGGTCAGCAGAAAGGGCAACAGATATGAAGGACTTGTATCGCCTAAGCGCCTGCTGGCGAAGCTTTGGCAGGTTTGCTTCGGATACCTTTTCCTTCCCAAATGTCCCACATGACAAATAGTCAAGGAATGATGTGATAACTCCGCTCCTGATGAACTCAAATGTGGAAACACCATTGGCTTTGCTTAGCTCAGCAAGCATTTCATTTACTATCAGGTCTAACTGTTCCTCCACATCATGTGAGATGTCAAAATGGCTAGGGCTCAAGGCTTTTGATTTCCCTTTGGCTTTTGTTACGACATTTTCAGTTGCAGTATTCAACTTTGCACACAGTGCTCTCAGTTTAAGAAGGTCATCAGTGACTCCAGCATCGCTCGAACCATGGTCTGAAGGGAAGTATTTATCTTTGAACGACTTCGCGCGATCGCTAACTTCAAAACGGAGACTGGTGACTGGAACTTCTGTGGAGCATGGCGATGCGCTGGCAATGCCAGAATTGGAAGCGTTTGACACATCTAACAAACTGTTCTCTGTAGGTGCAGCACCCCCACGACGACGCTGTCGTCTAGGGCGTGAGGACATAACAGAATCACCATCCTTATCCTGTGGTGGTACCTGAGGAGGCACCATATTTGAGGATTCCGGACATATAAGTGCTTCCACAGCATGAACAACACCTTCCCTCACAAATAACTTGGAGAATGTCTCGGGAAGTTTTTCCATCATAATTTCTGCTATCTGAAGAGCAGGAATCAGCACTTGCGGATCTTTCCAAGCAAGAATGCCTGCTAGGAAGCTGCAAGGCACATTTGTATAACTCAGAAAGGATCAGCTAAGAAGAATTGTATATTGAAGAAATGAATCACACATCATAGTAGAAACTTGTATTAGTACCTGGATATGTTTGTCGTGCTAAGGAGAGTCTGGATCATTTCAGCAGAGCTATAGCACATTAATTTCCCGATGATAGATAAGCACTTATGGCGTATTGGTGCATTTACACTTGAACCGTACACCTGTCCGGTAGAAGAGGTTATTAAGCATGAGAACGAAAAATAAGTCCAAAAGTTCGTAAACAAAATTCATCAATAAGAAATAAAAAGGAGAACAGACCTGTGTCATTACGGGCAATAAGTCCATACCGAACTGCTGTAGAAGTTCGGGGTGCTCTTGTAATAGACTCTCATGGCCTGACCTCTCATTTTCTGTTGAACCAGCCCCATCTTGTTTGGTGGGAGCAGGTCTCCTTGTAGAAGAGCCTTTAATAAATACACGGCAGTTTGTTGGTAAAGAAATTATCCCCACAGGCAAATGTGGGAGCAAATCATCAGCAAGGCTCACGATCTCAAACATCTGCAGGGTTAAAAGTAAATATATGAACACAATTCGTGCAAGAAAAGCATGCAAGTATATATCACCCTCTCACTCCGGTTCAAACACATGTGATTTTATTGTTTTAATCAATGTTTGAGAAGCTACGCAAGAGAAGTAGCTCCAGACAACATTACACATCTATACCCAACAAGTGTCAGATTCTTTTGAAACTCTACAAAATATGTTTATTGGAATACATGATTTACTTGTGCATTTCTGTTCCCTATTCGTGCCTCCATAGAACATCTCGAAGGTTTTGATGCAAGATGCCTAAATCAAGGATGATAACTAAATTGGTTGGCCATCCATGCTCCTAAGTCATGGCATTTTTACTTGGCTCTATAGTTCTCTTTTGGATGATAATCTGCACGTTCATCGTCAAGACAACTGTGGACTAGTTGGCTATATAACTCTCTTCAGTACTGAAGAAAAGTACGCATGTATCCGGCATGTATAATTAAACAAATGTTACGGAACCTTTCCATTTTCAGCAAGTTTTGTAAGGCGTGGAGAGGGTGTGAAAGAGGCAATGCTAGCACATCATCTGCTAGTCAAATTTCAATAGATAATACATACAAATCGGGTCTCATCAAAGATGGTAAAACCTAGTCCTAAAGCTAACACCCACAGAATAGTAAAGACAGTGATAGATGTAACTACCTGATCAGCAGGCCTTGACAAAGCTGGGGCGACTGACGTTCCAGCAACTAAACCGGACCCTGAAAGAATTTCTTTAATGGTGCCACTAATGCCAAGAAGAAGAAGTGTTTTGGCTGCCAACAGCGATCCACTCGCACATGTTGAGAGAAGACGGATTAAGCCCTGAAAGGATGCCCAATCCATGCTTAGCAAGACAACAGGGGGAAAAAGGCCCAAGTAAACAATACAGAAGGATAGCAAAACAAATATATCTGTGTATACCGTATATGTCGAAGTACTCAGCGATGTCTGGCCTGGGGAGTTACTGATGGATACCAAGTTAGCGGCTTGCGCAACCAACCCATGATTGCACAGCTCATCCAACTTCTCTGGATGGTGAGCAAAGGCCTCTGCAATGCGTGTCAAACAAACCGAAGCATGCTCTAGCACCTGTACTCAATGTGCAAAAACAAAAGGTTGAAACAAATGTGTGTATGCCCTGGCAGGATTCGAAGTTTGTAATAAGAAATCACGGGTCAGAGGCAAGGCACATACCTTAGAGTCATGGTGGTGTAGGAGATTAGTGAGCAACGGTACCGCTTCCATGACGAACTCGGATGCATCAGAGGGTAGCTTCCTGCAAATATTGGCAGCAGTAGACAATGCAACTCTCTAGAAAAATGCATGTCCACCAAGGAAACATATATGGTAAGTAGAAGCAAACAGTGCACACAGGAGAGAAACGGGGGAAACAAAACTGAAGTAAAATGGAACCAAGGCTTGTATGCTCTGTGAATACGACAAAATGAAGTACATTCTGATGAAGAAACCGTGGAGTTGTAATTCGAATAAATACCTGAACACCAGTGGAGAAGAAGTCCAGATACGACAGGACGGCCATTAGCGCGCCAGCTCTCAAACAGGCGGTCGGATGCTCCAGCGAAATCTTCCTCAGAGCTTGCAGAGACTAGGAGCATCATACAAACATATACCGCAATTTGTCAGTATCTTGGCAAGTGAATGCATGAGTGGAGCAAGAAGACATGTTTGTCTCCCATGCGAATCTACCGAGACTGTAAAATAAGTAGAAGTAGATACATACATGATTCATGACAACACAATAATATTCATGACAACATAATATCGAAATATGGCGCGCACACATGCAAAGTTCTAACCAACAGCATATTCATTTCGGACAAAGAAAAGAAAACCAGTTACAACTTGAGCTACCATGTATTGAGATCGAACAATTAATTCGTAGGTCGGTTAATTTGGCAATTCACCTGCTCGGCGAGGTCCATGTACTCGATGGTGAGGAGCCGGGCGCAGAAGCACGGTATAGCGCCATAGTGCACGACGGAGGAGCAGGCGGACGGCAGCACGTCGACGAGGTTGGCGAGGGCGCGCGCGGCGAGCAGCATGACTTCGGGGCTGGCGCCGGGGCCGTCCTCCTCGCGGAGCAGGCCGACGAGGAGCGGCACGAAGGCGTCGATGGGGAAGGCGGCGAGCGAGTCCTCGGTGCCGATGGAGAGCATCTCACAGAGCTGCATGAGTGAGCCGAGCTGGCGGGACTCGTCGCCCTCGGCCTGCAGCCCGGCCAGGATCCGCTTGAGCTGCGCCGAGGTGGTGGAGGAGGCCGCGGCCGCTGCGGCGGAGCCCGGGAGCAGGTCGTCGAGCCCGGCGCCCAGCCTGCGGAGGAGGCCCTGGAGCGCGGTGCTGGCGGAGGTGAAGGAGGGCGGGAAGGGCGCGGCCGCCGAGTCGTCGTCATCCTCGTCGTCGTCTTCCTCGTGGTGGTGGTGGTGGGGCGGCGCGGGGTTGGAGGTGGACGAGGGGTCCGGGTCCTTGCCCTTCTCCGCTGCGGCGGCCGCGGCCGCCGCCGCGGCGCGCGCCCGGCGGCGGGAGGACGGGGACGGGTCCATCGCGGGCGGTCCGGGGCGGCCGGCGGGGGCGGTGCGGGCGCGCTTGGAGGAGGAGGCCGGGGAGGAGGTGCTGGCGGCGGCGCGCTTGCGGCTGCGCGTTTCCATGCACGCGGCGGGCGGTCCGGCGGGGCGGCTCGCTGCCGTGCCTAGGCGGCCGGCGGCAGCGGGCGCATCGGGCGGATCTGCGCCTGGCCAATCCCCGCGGGCCGGATCGCCGGCGGCCGGAATCGATCCGGCGGTGGCGCGGGGGAGGAGGGGGAGGGGGATGGATCCCTAATGGAGGGGGGAGGTCGCGCTAATGGCGTGGGATTTGGGGATTTTCTCGAGGGTTGAAGGAGAAAGACGGGATTTTTGGCACTGACTGCTCTTCTCTTCACTCCCACTCCCGGACCGCTTCTCCCCTCCCTTTTTACTCCCTTCTCCTCTCTTCCTCCACCAATAAAAAAATTATATATTTTTCCTCCTCTTTTTGTGCCGAATGACAATGTTTAATTACTATGTTTTGTAACAAAAAAATATTTCCTTCTTTTTTCGCTATCTTTTTCCGTATCTTACTTGTATCTTTGTTCCAGACAAGACCGAGCAGCCACTGAAGGGCTCAAACCGCCGCCCATGCTCGTGCGCCGTGCGGCCGCCCAACGAGGGATCTCCCGTGCGATCGTCACACACAATGACAAACAGGGGACTACAAGATCACGTGCATTTGCAAGGGGCGGGGCTCTTTAGACCAATTCGAAAGAAAAATCATGACATGTGTAGGTTAGAATGCAGCAAGGTCTGCTGAATTAAGAGAGAGAGAGAGAGAGAGAGAAAATGATGTCTTTGAACACGGTTCGTACAAATAGACATAGATATGATGATCTAATAAATGACATGTGCATGCTCGTTGGCAGTGGCACAATCGGGCAGACCAAGGCAAGCCCTAGGCCGAATACCAGCTAGTGTAGTAAACAACATAAGGGCCTCTTTGATTCGTAGGATTTCTAAAACGCGGGAATAGGAAAAACATGGATTAGAGTGGAATATCGTCTTAAATCCTACAGGATGGTACGAGTGTTTGATTGTGCATAGAAAAAACGCATGATTCTTTCAAAAACGTTTGAATGGATGGGATATTTCCTATGAAATCTAGTGCAAATGAATCCTATGGAAAAAATCCTATGGTTTACAATCCTATGAATCAAACAACCAAGATAAAATAAGGATTAGAATTTTCTAAAATTCCTTTGAGAATCCTTTGAATCAAAGAAGCCCTAAAATTTGCTATACTGCACAAAGGAACCCAGCCTCACGATCCAGGCTGGGCAATCCTGGCCTGTCTTCGCCGTTGCACGCGCTCGGCTTGCTTCGATGTCCTGCTATGGCAATGCACCGTAAGATGCATATAGGAGAAAGATTAACAATAATATTTTTCTTCTTTTTTCGCCCGTCATATGTCTTGTTTTTTTGCCTCTGCCTAGTGCCCATCTCGGTTAGGTGCGCCATTTTGACCAAGCCCGGTTCCTATCTCGGCTAGGTGCGCCATTCTGACCAAGCATATTATTATTATTATTATTATTTCACAAACTAAAAATAAGGGTGAATAGAGGATGGGCAAAACAAATTATCAAAATGTCTGCGTACCAAAACGAATTTTGTGCATTCTAGTTTCGTACGGGGGAAAATTGTGTGCATTATACATACTACCTCCGTCCTGGTTTATTAGTCTCCTGTGTAATTTGTGCTAAATTTTGACCAAAGATTTAACTGATAAAATGTT
Organism: Aegilops tauschii subsp. strangulata; assembly: GCF_002575655.3. NCBI lineage: Eukaryota > Viridiplantae > Streptophyta > Magnoliopsida > Poales > Poaceae > Aegilops > Aegilops tauschii. Next base: position 2,731,730 of record NC_053040.3, on the reverse strand, counting down.
AGTGCATGTCAACAAAAAATATATCGTTGGGTTCATATTTAAACATAGTGTTCAATGATATAATTTTTTGTGACATAAATGAACATTTGTTAGTTAAATTTATGATCGAATTTTGGCTCAGAGTACAATGGGAACCAATAAACCAAGACAGAGGCAGTAGTTCTCTACGAAAAGGAATTACATGAACAGGTGTTGCCCCAAAATTAGCACGTGCTGGTAATCATGAAAACAAATTCCGGTGTATAATATGCTCGCTCGCTGCGTGGGCCCCGCATTTCTCTTTCAAAGGATGATTGACCTTAAATAGGCGGGCCCACATGAACATGAGTGAGGGCTGTAAATAGGGTTCACAAAAGGTCCTCTGCAACGGACATGGACAGGTAGATGCAACCAACGAGATTTCATTGTCACGCCATATTTTCTCTCTTCATGTCATAAAAAAAAAAAGGATCCATGCCCCCAATTTGGTGAGATACACATGATGCCATGCCAAACACTCGACAAAGACACATAAGAGAGCCCCTCAAAAAATAAAAATAAAGTCGCATAAGAGTGAGGATCTGTGCGGCTCCCAAGCTCCATCTTTTTCATTCTTTTTTGGAAAATTGAAACGTGCTACATGTTAGAATTGCGCTAAAAAAATTGAATGTACCTTGTACACACCAAAAAAAAGTCAAATATTTTTAAACTTCCTTGCGGTTGTATTTTTTTAAAGAAATTTTCCCAAGACGAAGCGCTAACTACAACTCAGGTGTCATCCTTTTTCACTGATGCCGGCTCGGTATCTTGGAGGTGCACATAGGAATAGGGGTGTGTGCGTGCGTTCATAGGGGGTGAGTATGTGCGTATATGTGGGCGTATGTGTTTGTGTTGTGTTCAAAAATTAATTTCTTACCGAAAAAAGTCACAAAATATATGAGTGCAATGATGACAACCTATCGTAGATAGGAAAGTTTTCCATACGTGACACCATAAGTTTGACTGTGAACTAGACTTTTGTGGAGATCCTACAAAAACACCTTACGGTGAAGATTAGGGATGTAAATGGTACGGATAATTTCCATTCCGGATCCACTTCCGCATCCGTTTTTAATGATATGGTATGCACTTTCACAAATCCGACGGATATGGATGCGGATACGGATTTTGGTCAACCGAATATCCGGCGAATATGGTAGAGGATATGGTATTGATAATATCCGGCATTTTTTGCGGATTATCCGAGGTTGTCAAATAGGATTATTCGACAAATTTAGCCCAATTAAGAAGCCCAAATCCACAATCCACATATAACTAGAGTTTAACCTAACCCTAGTACGAGACGACCACAATCCACAATAATAATTCACAGGCCGCCGTCGACGACCTTGGTCTTGTCTTGCGCCGCAAGTTGGTTGTCCAGCACAACCGGCAAAGATGCCAGCGCGCGGTCCTAGCAACGGAGGTGAGCACTCTATTTGACATTCCATGATTTTTTGGATGGAAAATGAATCACATAAGTTTACGTGTCAAGGTTAGGTACACCATGCTACTTCTACATGCGCAACTAGTCGTGGTCGGTAATCTACACTACACCCGTACATGACAATGAGCACTTCACTTGCGGCCCTAAGAGCATCTCGCCGTTGGCCCTTCCAGGACGCATAAAAATCGCCCCTGGGGCGAGCCGGCGATACAATCGGCGCTGGGGCGGTTTTGCGCCCAGTCGTCGCCCCCAGGCGCCGATATTGGCCCACTTTTCAGCCCCTTTCGGCGAATAAAGGGCCCATATGAGCGAGAATAGGCCCATATTCGGCATGGTTCGCCGTGGCCCGGCGTTCAATTATCAACATAAATATTTTTTTATCACATATTTCATCACAGAAAAATCAAATACTTCAACAAAATAGTACAACAACAAATAGTTCAATACAAATTATATAGTTCAACAAATAAAAACTCATATTTCATCACACGTCGCGCTCGACGTCGCCCTTGAGCCTCCATAGGTGCTCCACCAGATCATGCTGCAGCTGATGATGCACCTGTGGGTCTTGGATCTCCTGACGCATACTGAGGTAGGCAGTCCAGGTTGCCGGTAGGTAGTGATCAACTTCGGCTAGAGGACCCTGCATGTAGTATGGTTCAATGTCAAACACTGGGCCTTCTTGCTCGCTCTCGATGATCATGTTGTGCAAGATGACATAGCAAGTCATGATCTCCCACATTTGATCTTTCGACCAGGTCTGAGCGGGGTACCGGACAACAGCAAATCGAGATTGGAGCACACCAAATGCCCGCTCGACATCCTTCCTGCAAGCCTCCTGAATCTTCGCAAACCAGACGTTCTTGCCTCCTAGCACAGGGTTTGAGATCGTCTTCACAAATGTCGACCATCTCGGATAGATGCCATCAGCTAGATAATACCCCTTGTTGTAGTGCCGCCCATTGATCTCGAAGTTCACCGGAGGAGAATGACCTTCAACAAGCTTGGCAAAGACAGGAGAGCACTGCAGCACGTTGATGTCATTGTGAGTTCCTGGCATACCAAAGAAGGAGTGCCAAATCCAGAGGTCCTGTGTGGCCACTGCCTTAAGTACCACACTGCAACCGCTTTTGGCGTCTTTGTACATCCCCTGCCAAGTAAATGGGCAATTCTTTCATTTCCAATGCATGCAGTCGATGCTTCCAAGCATCCCAGGAAATCCTCTTGCTGCATTCTGTGGTAGGATCCGAGCAGTGTCTTCCGCATTGGGTCATAGGCCTGACCTAGATACCCTTCCCTAGGACATCAGCCCAAAGACAGAAGCATTCAAGGGATGTCATCATCCACTCGACCAGAAGCATTCCACTCGGAAGACTCAATGTCACTCGACCATAACAAGAAACCACTCGACATACAGAAGATCTAAAGTCACTCCGCGCAGCAACGGTCGGGTGTTTACTCCTAAACTTAATGATCATTTATATCACTTTATTACGGACGTCACCTGTAACGCTCCCTCTTTATGTACATTGAACTCCTTGTAACGTGGGCTGGCTGGGGTCCTGACGCACTCTATATAAGCCACCCCCCTCCTTCGGGATAAGGGTTCGCACCCCTGTAAACACACACATACATAATCCAGTCGACCGCCTCCGGGCTCCGAGACGTAGGGCTATTACTTCTTCTGAGAAGGGACTGAACTCGTAAAACTCGTGTGTACAACTTCGCCATAGCTAGGATCTTGCCTTTCCATACTTACCCCCCTATTCTACTGTCAGTCTTAGTACCACGACAGTTGGCGCCCACCGTGGGGCAGGTGTCTTAGCGACTTGTTGGAGAAGTTGCAATTTTTTCCGTTCCCCATCAACATGGTTTCTGCGGAGGATTGGCCGAGGGCCGCGAGATCCGTCTTGGCGCGCTCATGTTCGTCGCCGACGACTCCGCTTGGCTCCGAGAGGCTCCACTCGACGTCGAAGCGCTCCCCGTCCGCGGGGCAACGCACTTTCGCGCGTGCGCCCGCGGCGTCCTTCTGCGGCAGCCGTCGACTCAATATCGGTCAGCTCTTGTAGCGTCTTCACTCCCCGCTGCTCGCCGGCGCAAGCGTTTTTGTCGGTCGCGGCTCCAGCGGTGGGTGAGGCACGCGGTGGCTCGCCAGTCTGCCACCCCGCAAGTCGCGGCAATCGAGCCCGATGAAACTCTCTACGGCCTGTTCGACTGGTTCCGTCGAGACAGCATCCGAGTGCGACAGCAGTGACCCCGCGGCGGAAGTCCTGATGGTCAACGGACCGCGCAGTCCTCATGGCTTCCCCCGCGACGACGGTGGTGATGGCGGAGGCGACCCGTCGCGTGTCTACGAGGAGTATCGCCCCGAGCCCCTCTCTTCGCAGCAGAGGAAAGAGCTTCGCCGCCGTAACATGGATGCACTTCACACTCCTATCATTGGAGAAACCCCCGAGGCCCGGGCCTTGGAGGAGGCGCCCCTGGCCAACTTGGCTGAGCGCACTCGACTGGAGAACCTCCAGCACGCACTCGACGAGCGTGCTCGGCAGCGAGTTCCTGAGTCCAGTCGACGACAACTTTTTCCGCCTCTAACTCAGGTATATCGAACTCCGATCCAGAATCTCACAGCTGCGGCCTGAATAGCAGAGTCGATTCAGCCTTCCCAGTCGGAAGCTGGCAGAGGTTTGATGCAGATCCGGGCTTTGCTCCGGGCGGCGGGAGAGCAGAACATAGCAGTTTCACAGTCACGGAATAGGATCCATAGTAGATCTGTTATGGCAGACACAGTTCAGTCGGCTCACAGCCCAAGATCGCCTCCAAGGCGTGAGGGACGTGGAGATCGACGGGATCAGTACAGAAAACGTGAGTCGTATGATCACCGACTCGACCACGATGATCATCGTCGAGTGCCCACGCCTCCCCCAAGGAGTGGGCCATAAGCGCCTCGGCAACACGATGACAGACGCCCTCACAGTGGTGGGCGAAGGATTCCAATCGACCCCCGGGAGCCGGGCTTTGACGCGAGATCAATTCTCGTTCAAGGTCTGGTTGACAGGAACAGAGCGCACAGAGAAGGCCATGACAGAGATTACCCGACTGGCAGCAGAGTGCATGTTTCGGGTCCCGAGTGTTTTAGCAGAGCCATCAGGGCTGCAGTGATTCCTCCCAACTTCAGGTTGGCACCTGGAGTCAGCAAGTTCACTGGTGAGTCCAAGCCTGATACTTGGCTTGAGGACTATCGAGTGGCTGTTTAGTTTGGTGGCGGCAATGATGAAGTGGCCATGAAGCACCTTCCTCTGATGTTGGAGGGCTCGGCCAGAGCGCGGTTGAATCAGTTAGCACCTGGCAGCATATATAGTTGGGAGAAACTCGCCCGAGTGTTTGTTAGAACCTTTGAAGGTACATGCAAACGACCAGCAGGGTTAACAGAGTTGCAATCCTGCGTGCAGAAGCCAAATGAAACCTTAAGAGATTATATCCAGAGATGGATCACATTGCACCACATGGTGGAGAATGTGTCAGATCACCAAGCAGTTTGTGCCTTTAAGGAGGGTGTCAAGTATCGAGAATTGAACCTGAAGTTCGGTCGGACCGGAGATATGTCTCTGAGTCGAATGATGGAAATCACCACCAAGTATGCTAATGGTGAAGAGGAGGATCGGCTCCGGAGTGGCAAGCACAAAACAGTCGCCCACGAAACCGGAGGGGGAACTCCAGTCGGAAGCAGAAGCGCAAAGCCGAGCCAGCTGCTCCTGGAGAAGCCTTAGCCATGACTCAGGGAAAGTTCAAGGGGAAGCCCAAAGGGCCACGGAACCCCAAGAAGGTCAAAGATCAAGACGGAAATGATGTGTTGGATTTACCCTGCCACATCCATACCAAAAAAGATGAAGAGGGTAATTTCATTTACCCTAAACACACCACTCGACAGTGTCGCCTCCTGATTCAGCAGTTCCGAGAGAAGCAGCCCAAGGAGAAAGAGAAGGACTCGGACAAGAGTGAAGACAAGGAGGAAGACGATGATGGTTTCCCCAACGTCAATTCCACTATAATGATTTTTGCTGATGTTGAGAGCAAAAGTCGACTGAAAGTCATTAACAGAGAAGTGAACATGGTCGCTCCAGCGACACCCAGTTATTTGAAGTGGTCTCAGACTGCCATTACATTCGACCAGTCAGATCACCCAGCGCACATAGCCACCCCTGGGAGGCAAGCGTTGGTGGTCGACCCAGTTGTCGAAGGCACTCGGCTGCCCAAGGTACTGATGGATGGTGGCAGTGGCCTGAACATACTGTATGCGGAGACCTTGAAGGGAATGGGCATTCCGATGTCCAAGCTCAGTAAAAGCAATATGAGTTTCCATGGGGTTATTCCTGGCAAGAAGGCTGAGTCACTCGGACAGATCGCCCTCGATGTGGTTTTCGGTGATTCCAAGAATTACCGCAAAGAAAAGTTGATGTTTGAAGTCGTGGATTTCCAGAGTGCTTATCATGCTATTCTGGGTAGGCCTGCTTATGCACGTTTTATGGCTCGACCATGTTACGTGTACCTCAAATTGAAGATGCCTGGTCCCAGAGGAGTGATCACTGTCACTGGCAATCGGCAGAAGGCAGAAGAGTGCTTCCAGAAGGGCTCAAAGATCGCCGATGCACAAATGGCAGTAGTAGAATTGCAGGAGTATTAAAAAAATGCAGATCCGAGTGACTTTGTTACGAGCTAAGAAGCCTGCCATAGACTCTGCATTTCAGTCGTCTGGTGAAACGTAGCCAATTCATATTCACCCGACCGATCCCAATGCTGCTCCGACTCACATTTTGACAACACTCGACTCCAAATAGGAAGAAGCACTCATACAGTTCCTCCGTGAGAACTGGACATCTTTGCATGGAAACCTTCTGACATGCCAGGTGTTCCCAGGGGGCTGGCTGAGCACCGTCTGCGAGTCGACCCAAAAGTGAAACCAGTCAAGGAACATCTTCGACGGTCCGCCGTACGGAAGAGAAAACCAATTGGTGAGGAAGTGGCTCGGCTCCTGGCAGCCGAGTTTATCCGAGAGATTTACCACTCCGAGTGGCTCGCCAATATTGTCATGGTCCCCAAGAAGGACGACTCACTTCGCATGTGCATTGACTTCAAGCATATCAATCGGGCCTGCCCGAAAGATCATTTTCCTCTCCCCCGCATCGACCAAATAGTCGACTCGACTGCAGGGTGTGAGCGCTTGTCCTTTTTGGACGCCTATTCCGGGTATCATCAGATCCGACTGTATGGACCCGATGAGATAAAGACAACTTTCATCACTCCATTCGGGTGCTTCTGTTACGTCACCAAGCCATTCGGCCTGAAGAACGCTGGAGCCACATTCATGAGGATGATTCAGAAGTGTTTACTCACTCAAATCAGTCGGAATGTGGAAGCGTACATAGATGACATTGTGGTCAAATCACGTAAGAGTTCCAACTTGATGGCTGACCTTGCTGAAACTTTTGCCAATCTCAGAAGGTATGATATCAAGCTTAATCCATCAAAGTGCACATTCGGAGTTCCGGGCGGAAAATTACCCGGCTTCCTCGTCTCCGAACGAGAGATCGACGCTAACCCAGAAAAAGTTGGTGCCATACTCCGGATGAAACGCCCTGTGCGTGTGCATGATGTTCAGAAGCTTACTGGTTGTTTGGCCGCCTTAAGTCGATTCATTTCTCGCCTCGGTGAAAAGGCATTGCCTCTTTACCGACTGATGAAGAAGTCTGATAAGTTCGAGTGAACTCCTGAAGCTGATGCAGCGTTTGTAGAGCTCAAAGCTCTACTTTCCACCCAGCCGGTGCTTGCTACCCCGATCAGCAAAGAGCCTTTACTGCTTTACATTGCAGCCACTGGACAAGTTGTCAGTACGGTACTTACGGTCGAACGGGAAGAAGAAGGAAAAACCTATAAAGTTCAATGCCCAGTATATTATGTTTCTGAAGTTCTGACTCCATCAAAGCAAAGATATCCACATTATCAGAAGCTTGTTTATGGGATTTATATGACCACGAAGAAGGTTGCACACTATTTCTCTGACCACTCCATTACAGTCGTCAGCGATGCTCCATTATCAGAGATTCGGAACAACAGAGATGCAACTGGTCGAGTGGCAAAGTGGGCGATTGAACTCCTTCCCTTGGATATCAAGTTTGAGGCTAAGAAAGCTATCAAGTCCCAAGCAATAGCAAATTTCCTCGCCGAGTGGATCGAACAGCAACTGCCGACTCAAGTCCACTCGGAGCACTGGACCATGTTCTTTGATGGCTCCAAGATGCTGAATGGTTCCGGTGCTGGGGTAGTACTGATATCCCCCCGAGGAGACAAGCTCAGATATGTTCTCCAGATTCACTTTGATTCCTCCAATAACGAAGCTGAATATGAAGCACTCTTATATGGGTTACGTATGGCCGTTTCACTCGGCGTCCGTCGCCTCATGGTCTACGGCGACTCAGATTTGGTAGTCAATCAAGTGATGAAGGAGTGGGACGTCAGAAGCCCAGCTATGACTGGTTACTACAATGCGGTGAGAAAGTTGGAAAAGAAGTTTGAGGGGTTAGAGCTTCATCATATACCCCGACTGAAAAATCAAGCAGCCGATGAGTTGGCGAAGATAGGTTCCAAAAGGGAAGCCATTCCCAACAATGTGTTTTTGGAACACATTCATACACCTTTAGTTCAAGAAGATCCTTTCACTGAAGAGCCCCCACAGCCTAAGAGTGCCACAGATTCGACTGAAGTCAAAGTCCCAGCCGTGGTCGACGTGATCATGGAGGTTTTGGTCGTCACTCCCGACTGGACAGTACCATACATCGCGTATATCCTTAGGAAGGAACTCCCAAAGGATGAAGAGGAGGCTCGACAGATCGTCCGTCGATCCAAAGCCTTTACTGTGATAAGGGGACAACTGTTCAGAGAAAGTGTAACAGGAGTCAGCCAGAAATGCATAACACCAGAAGAAGGTCGAGTGATCCTTAACGACATCCACTTGGGGACCTGTGGCCACCATGCGTCCTCTCGGACCATCGTGGCCAAAGCATACCGAGCTGGATTTTATTGGCCACGAGCAAATGAAATGGCGAAAAATATAGTCGACAAATGTGAAGGCTGCCAGTTTTACTCCAATATGTCCCACAAGCCTGCGTCACCCCTGAAGACCATTCCACTCGTCTGGCCCTTTGCTGTTTGGGGGCTGGATATGGTTGGAGCCCTGAAGACCGGTAGGAGCGGCTTTACCCATGTGCTTGTAGCAGTCGACAAGTTCACCAAATGGATTGAAGCCAAGCCGGTCAAGAATCTTGAAGCCAGTACCGCCGTTAGCTTCATCAGAGAATTAACATTTAGATATGGGGTTCCGCACAGCATCATCACTGACAACGGATCAAACTTCGATTCTGTCGAATTCAGAGCTTTCTGTGCTTCCCAAGGCACTCGAGTCGACTACGCTTCAGTCGCCCACCCCCAGTCGAATGGACAAGCAGAAAGAGCAAATGGCTTGATTCTCAAAGGACTGAAACCCCGATTGATGCGTGATCTCAAGCATGCAGCAGGCGCCTGGGTCGATGAACTTCCATTAGTTCTTTGGGGATTGAGGACAACTCCTAATTGGTCGACTGGTTGAACTCCATTCTTCTTGGTCTATGGAGCTGAAGCCGTTCTACCGAGTGACTTGCTTCACAATGCACCCCGAGTCGAGCTTTTCTCTGAAGATGAAGCAGAACAGGCCCGGCAGGACGCGGTTGATCTCCTAGAAGAGGAAAGAGAGATGGCCTTAATCCGGTCGACCATTTATCAGCAAGACTTGCGTCGATTTCACGCCAGAAACGTGAGAGGTCGAGCCTTTCAAGAGGGAGACTTGGTTCTTCGAGTGGATCAGCAGAAACCACACAAGCTCGCCCCTACTTGGGAAGGTCCCTTCATCGTCACCAGAGTGCTCCATAATGGGGCATACCATCTTTACAATGTCGAGCATCAGAAAGACGAGCCACGGGCTTGGAATGCGGAGCTGCTCCGCCCGTTCTATACTTAAGTACTCATTCTGATGAGATGTAATAAGAAATACTTTTGTAGTTTGTTTATCAAAGACAAGAGCTTTACAGTCTTCCTAAACGATTGTTGTTGCTTATGTTTGTGTCTCAAATCCCTAGTGGGTGACTTTGCCGTGAATCCGTTTCGCCTAAGTTTGGAAACTCCTACCGTGTGGTGAGCAACCCTCACACTCAGGGGCTTAGCTGCAGTCCAGTACTCGCCTAAGTTTAAAATACCCTACCGAGTGGTGAGCAACCCCCCCATTCGGGGGCTTAGCTGCAGTCCAGTACTCGCCTAAGTTTAAAAAATCCTACCGAGTGGTGAGCAACCCTCTCACTCGGGGGCTTAGCTGCAGTCCAGTACTCGCCTAAGTTTAAAAAATCCTACCGAGTGGTGAGCAACCCTCTCACTCGGGGGCTTAGCTGCAGTACAGTACTCGCCTAAGTTTAAAAAATCCTACCGAGTGGTGAGCAACCCCCCCCCCACTCGGGGGCTTAGCTGCAGTCCAGTACTCGCCTAAGTTTAAAAAATCCTACCGAGTGGTGAGCAACCCTCTCACTCGGGGGCTTAGCTGCAGTCCAGTACTCGCCTAAGTTTAAAAAATCCTACCGAGTGGTGAGCAACCCTCTCACTCGGGGGCTTAGCTGCAGTCCAGTACTCGCCTAAGTTTAAAAAATCCTACCGAGTGGTAAGCAACCCTCTCACTCGGGGGCTTAGCTGCAGTCCAGTACTCGCCTAAGTTTAAAAAATCCTACCGAGTGATGAGCAAGCCTCTCACTCGGGGGCTTAGCTGCAGTCCAAGTTTCAAAAATCCTACCGAGTGGTGAGCAACCCTCCCACTCGGGGGCTTAGCTGCAGTCTAGTACTCGCCTAAGTTTCAAATACGCCCTATCCGCAAGGACGACGAGGTGCAGGTCGACTGCAACCTTCTCCTGCGGAGCTGCGCCACAAGTACAATGTGCGCTCCATCCCTGTCCGCAAGGACGACGAGGTGCAGGTCGACTGTAATCTTCTCCTTCGGAGCTGCGCCACAAGTACAACATGCGCTCCGTCCCTATCCGCAAGGACGACGAGGTGCAGGTCGACTGCAACCTTCTCCTTCGGAGCTGTGCCACAAGTACAACATGCTCTCCATCCCTGTCCGCAAGGACGACAAGGTGCGGGTCGCCTGGAACCTTCTCCTCAGAGCTGCATCTCAAATATAAAGATTAGTCGGAGTGAAGAACAAGCTCCACTCGAAGGCAAATACAAGCACATCCAGAGATAAACCAAGTTCAGATAAATCCTAAGGTTCTGGACCACAGATCAATGTACTCGGGCATCCAGCCCGAAGGAGTTTAACGATTACAAAATCACTCGGCATTCCGAGGCAAATTTAAAGTGAGGCATAAAGTTTGTTCACTCCGCAGGAGGTGGGCTAGCGCGCTCGACGAACTCATCCAGGTCGATCCCGTCAGCAATCCGAGTGGCAGCAGCGATGAAAGTTTCCATGAAGGATTGAAAGTCGTGCCTCTTGGTATTGGCAACCTTGATTGCTACTTGCTTCTCTTCTCGCGCTTCCCTACAATGGACACGAACCAGGGACAGAGCCACATCAGCGCCACACTGAGCAGAAGATTTCTTCCATTCCTGCACTCGACCAGGAACCTCGTTAAGTCGAGCCATCAGAGACTCGAGGTCGTTTTGGAGCGTCGCCCTTGGCCAGAGCGCCGTGTCGATTCGCGACACCGCGACTTTCAGCCGAGCGAGGTAGTCGACAACACTTGCGACACGAGATTCCAGTCGGAGCACGTTCATGGCAGCTTCGTCTTTCATAGGGGAGTGGATGGGGTCCAAGCTTGTTTCGATTCTTCCCGTCTCTTCCTTGAAGTTCTGGCAGAATTCTACACACACAACACAATGATGAGTCAATGGTTGTATATCGAGTCGACAGCAACTAGTCGGTTGGACAAAGGAAAAATACCTTCAAGCATGGTGAATAGCTTCTTGGCAAGCCCTCCCAGATAGTCCTCCAGGTCATCCCGCTTGCGAGCAATGCCTTCCATCTTGTCAGTCAGATTCTTCTTGTCCTTCTTCAGACGAGTCGCCTCCTTGTTGGCTTCATCAAGAGCAGCCTTCAGCTTAGCATTTTCTTCCTTCAGCTTCCCGACTGAAGCTAGCTTTTGGTCAGCGAGTGTAGTTTTCTCTTCGGCGGCTTTTTGCGTGGCTGCAAGGTCCAAATCCTTCTTCGCCAGAGCCTGGTTCATGGTTTCTGAAAGAAAAGACACTCGGTTCAGAAAAAAGAAAATAACACCCAGTTCAGCAACTGAGCAGTCGACAAAATCTTCATACCAGCAGCTTCATCCTTGACTTTCTGCAAATTGGTCTTGGCCAGCTCCAAATCAAGGTTGAGCTGGATCTGTTTCTGCTCCAGGTCAGCGAAACGAGCTCCAAGCGCACAGGATTTCTGTAATCAAAAGACAGTCAGTCGACAGATGAAAAGTTTGGCGACTTCAGAGGAACAGAGCAATAAATCCAACAAGTTCTAAGACTACTGCCGAATCAAACATTCAACAGTAGTCTCGGGGACTACACCCAGTGGGTGCACTTAGCGTGCCCCCACTGATCCGGTTTCCACTCGACATGGTCCGCCCAGGCCGAGTGTAAAAAAAGAGTTGTTCTCAGACCATAGTCAACTGCCCGCAGTCAACCATGGTCTCGGGGACTACACCCAGTGGGTGCACTTAGCGTGCCCCCACTGATCCGGTTTCCACTCGACGTGGTCCATCCAGGTCGAGTGATGAAATTTCGATTCTCAGACCACAATCGACTGCCTGCAGTCAACTATGGTCTCGGGGACTACACCCAGTGGGTGCACTCAGCGTGCCCCCACTAGTTCAAAGACTTTGTCAACGCAACTCAGTCGACTCAAGATGCAAAACTATTACGCAGAAAGTCGAAACACCCAGTGGGTGTACAAACGCAAGACGCGGACTGGCGAAAAGATGCTCAAAGAAAGTTTTCAGATAGTATATCCTAACAGAACAAGCGACAAGCTAAAGGGTCAGTCAGAGTTCAACCAACCTAGACGTTGCTCTGGAGAGCCGAGCTGGCGTCGTAAGCCGCCTGGCTGGCCTCCCGAACCACCTTCATCTGCTCCATCATGATGCCCTCCTGGCGTATAGCTTCTTTGGTAGCACCCACTTGGTCCTCTGGGACGGGATGTGCAGTGAAGAGTGAAGGTGGATCGGCTGGGATCTGTGCAGTCGACGCTGAAGGTTGGGCACTCGACAATGGTACAGCGAAGGTCACTGAAGCCCGGTTGGCGTCGCCAGTCTCCTGGATCGTTGGCTCTGTCACCAACGACGATTGGGGCCCCTTGCCAGATGGTGTCTTCCTGTCTCTTCTGCCCCTGGGTCTCAGCGACACCTCCTCATCGTCGTCTGGCAGATCAATAACACTGGGAGGAGCTGCAAGAAAAATCAATCGGCAGAAATTCAGTCGACCAACAGAACAACTGATAGAAGTGATACAAGTGAAAACAAGATTATGAAAGTCATACCCGGATTAGAGGTGATTGCGTCCTCCATTTCCTCGTCTTCATACTGATGAACAAAAGTCGCAGAAGTTCCAGCACTGCAAATCTCAAGACTCAGTCGGTCAGATCTTCCAAAATGGGTCAACTAAGGTTAAGTTCATGACAAAATAATAAATCAAACCCAACTATTACCCAGAAGCAATGGGAACGACCACTTTGATCCTGGGCAAAGCCTTCTGCGGCTTTGACGGCTCAGCCTTAGACTGCTTCGGGGCCTTCTCAGTCGGTGCAGGAGAAGACGTCCGAGGACGCTTCAAGGTCTGTGCAGCCTGCACAATCACCTTGCCACGAACACTTGCCGGATCATGCTTATTATTGGAACGCTTTTTATTACGGGGTGGTGACTCGACCTCTTCGCCACTGCCCGAATCCTCGTTTTCCTCCTCCTCCTCATCTCCATCAGACTGATACTCAGCGCTTTCGCCGCCGCTTTTTTCTCCCTCCTGATACTGCTCTTGCTCCCCGTTCGGCATTGAGTATGTTTCCGTATAGATCTGCGAAGCAAAGAGGTCAACAAAGGATAGTCGACTCAGCAAACAATTGCAAGTCAGAATGAGAAACACTCGGAAATGAAAATATGAACCTTGTCTGGTTGGTTGTTGGTGTCGAATGGAAGAACTCTTCGGGACCCCCTGGGTTTATCCTTGTTACCCGTGATACCCTTCAACCACTTCTCTACCGTATCCTCGTCGACTTCCTCTGGGTGGATCCGAGTGGTATCATCAATGCCCGGATACATCCACATCGGATGGTCACGAGCTTGAAGCGGCTGAATGCATCGTCTGAGGAAGACCTCCAACAGATCCATACCGGTCACGCCGTCACGAACGAGCTGGACCACTCGCTCGACCAGCATGTTCACCTCCACTTTCTCCTCCGGGGTCACTTTCATGGTGGAAGGCTTCTCGACTCGAGCCATGGAAAAGGGGGGAAGTCCAGTCGACTGGCCTGGAGTCGGCTGGTCTTTGCAGTAGAACCAAGTCGACTGCCACCCTCTGATTGACTCGGGAAGAATCATGGCTGGGAAAGTGCTTTTACCCCTCATTTGGATCCCAAGGCCCCCGCACATCTGGATCACGTGCGTCCTCTGGTCACTTGGATTGGCCTTCTTAACCGACTGAGAACGGCATGTGAAAATGTGTTTGAAGAGACCCCAGTGTGGTCGACAACCCAGGAAATTCTCACACATGGACACGAATGCAGCAAGATACACGATGGTATTGGGGGAAAAGTGATGAAGTTGTGCTCCAAAAAAGTTCAGAAAGCCCCGGAAGAAAGGATGGGGAGGCAAAGAAAAACCGCGGTCCACATGAGTGGCGAGGAGAACACACTCACCCTCCTGCGGCCGCGGCTCGGTTTCGCTCTTCGGGAGCCGCCCTGATCCATGGGGAATCAGTCCCCCCTCAACCAGATCGTCGATGTCGTCCTGCTGAATCGTCGACCGGATCCAATCACCCTGGATCCAGCCGTGAGGCAAACCGGACCGCGACGAGGTTCCGCCCCGGCTGGTCCTCTTCCCCATCGCCTTCGCCGTCGCCTTTTTCACGCGCACCAAGGCCACCGTCTTCTCCTTCCACATTGCAGCGGGCGGAGCACGAGCAAGACGGCGGCCCTGAGAGCAGAAGTGGATGCGGTGGAGAAAACAGAGGAGAAAGAGGAAGAATGGAGACCCATTGTGCAAAAAACCCCAATCCGGTGCCATATGGGGTCGTTTCCGAGTGACTGACCCGTGGGCCCAGGCGATCCTGTCAAATCGCGCAGCAGCCGTGCGCGCAGTACGTGGCGAAAAAGGTGGCACGGGGATCGAGGCGCCTCCGCCTAATCTTCTCCGATTACCACGGCCTCCTCCGCCCCGAGCGCTTCCCGAAATTCGAATCCCGCACTATCCGCGAGCAGCAGAGCAACCTGTCAGATAGAAGATTTTTTTCCATATCTGCACTCGGGGCTTAGCAATAAACGTTCACTCGACAAATCTAAGAATGGATCAAGGCGACTGAAGAAGAAGTTGAAGTCATCACGATTGTTCACTGATCCTAGCAAGACACTTCCAAAGTGCTAAAATTGAGTCGAAGGTATTTTCAACTCCTCTCGAACCCTGAACCATTCGGGGGCTAATGATGAAGCTATGTACCTAGGGTAGGGTCATAGGCCTGACCTAGATACCCTTCCCTAGGACATCAGCCCAAAGACAGAAGCATTCAAGGGATGTCATCATCCACTCGACCGGAAGCATTCCACTCGGAAGACTCAATGTCATTCGACCATAACAAGAAACCACTCGACAAATAGAAGATCTAAAGTCACTCTACGCAGCAACGGTCGGGCGTTTACTCCTAAACTTAATGATCATTTATATCACTTTATTACGGGCGTTACCTGTAACGCTCCCTCTTTATGTACATTGAACTCCTTATAACGTGGGCTGGCTGGGGTCCTGGCGCACTCTATATAAGCCACCCCTCCTTCGGGACAAGGGTTCGCACCCCTGTAAACACACACATACATAATCCAGTCGACCGCCTCCGGGCTCCGAGACGTAGGGCTATTACTTCTTCTGAGAAGGGACTGAACTCGTAAAACTCGTGTGTACAACTTCGCCATAGCTAGGATCTTGCCTTTCCATACTTACCCCCATATTCTACTGTCAGTTTTAGTACCACGATAGGTGTTCTCAAGTATTGCGGTCCAAACACTGCCACCACTGCCCGACAGAACTTGTAGAAACACTCTATGCTGGTGGACTCGGCCATGCGCCCATAGTCGTCCAGTGAATCATCGGGAGCTCCGTATGCAAGCATCCTCATCGCTGTCGTGCACTTCTGGATCGAGGTGAATCCAAGTTTGCAGGTGCAATCCATCTTGCACTTGAAGTAGTTGTCGAACTCCCGGATGGAATTCACAATCCTGAGGAAGAGCTTTCGGCTCATCCGATAACGGCGCCGAAATGTTTTGTCGCTGTGAAGTGGAGCATCGGCGAAGTAGTCGGAGTAGAGCATGCAGTAGCCTTCGAGACGATGTCGGTTCTTTGCTTTCACCCGCCCCGGCGCCGAGCCACCTCGCCGCGGCTTTTCATTGCTCGCCAGCAGCTGGGCGAGGGCGGCGAGCACCATGAGATGCTCTTCTTCCTGGATGTCGGCCTCGGCTTCCTCCTCTAGCAGCACGGCGAGCGCTTCCTCGTCATCTGAGTCCATCGCCGAGGCAGGCAAATCGCCGAACATCTTGCGCCCGATGGGCGTGTACCCGCCGCTAAACTGCCCCTCCGCGGCCGGAAACGCCCAGCTGCTGTTGGAGGGGCTGCCGCGGCGAACCTCTGCTATTTTTTCGGCGGGGAATGGCTATCTAGTGGTGAAGGGCGGCGGGCAGCGCCGGGATATAGCTAGTGGCGGCCGAGGGCGCGGAGGGTGGGAGGCGAGTCGGGGAAGAAAATCTTGACTTTTCACCTGACGGTGTGGGCCAGCCGCGCTTTTCCCTTGCGTCGGAGTCCCCAATCGCCCCCCAGTGCGCCGGGTTCGGCCTGTGACCGCCGGGCGGAAAAAAGGGCCGAACAGGCGCTTTTCGGCGTCCTGGGGACGCGACTGGGGCGTTTTTTTAGCGCCGGCGCCGAAAAGGTGAACTGGGGGCCTGTTGGGGACGCGGCTGGAGATGCTCTAAGCGCTACACATATACATCTGCGTACATGTACGACGGCGGAGCGTCGAGACGGCGGTCTGTGTACATATATATACGCCGGCGGAGCATCGACACGGCGATCTGCGTACATATATGTCGAGACTGCGGTCTGCGACTCCAGCGATCACATATACGTAGAAACTTGTCGTTCCTGGGCAGTGCCAGATAGGTAGCCGCACTTTTTTTTTCTTTTGCAACTTCTTCTGTATAAAAAGGCAAGGTAAGTAAGTGCCCCTTTCGGTGGCTTTTTTTGCGGTTGATAGGACAGGTGCATATACAACTGATAATCATACTCAACAAAAAAAAGCAATCTTAACATTATGTCTCTACAAGTTACTCCTCTCATCGTGCCGGCATCCGCCTTGCCATCCTCACCGCTCTCTGCTGCCCCCAACGAGCCGACGCTCACCATCGCCATCGCCTCCTTGAGCAGCTGCTCATTCACCGTCGTAGGCTAGCCATCATAGTAGTCCTCAATGCACCCATGTCGCGGGCAAAGAAGTAGCGGTCATTGTCGTAGACGCCAGGGGTTTGCAGGACAAAGGGCACGATGCAGGGCATAAACTGGAGCACACACATGGAGGGGGTGCGGAACCGGAATGCTAGCATCTCAACGATGGAAAATTCCCGCTCGTGGTGTAGCAAGTCGTTGTGCCTGCCGCCGAGGCCGATGCGACTGTGCCGTATGCAGTGTCTTAGAGCAGGCGGAGGTTGTGCGCCGCGCTCCCATTACGCGCCCACAAGCAAAGAAAATCATCTGCAAGAGAAAATGTTGTAGCTAACCTAGCAGCTAATTTAAGAACCATTTTAACATTTGAATAAAGGAAGAGTATTGAGCTTGTGTTTTTTGAGCCATCAACAACCATCCAAACTAAACATATGAACCTATAATGAACATGTCAGATGATCTAGCATAAATAGAACCCTGGCCAATGTTGAAAGCAAATGGCTCCTGCCCAGGGTCATTGCTTCTGAAAAAAAACATAATAAGATAATTTTCTAGTCAGATAAATTAACATTGGATTGCAACATGACAAGAAGCAAAAGTTAGCCAACCCTTAAACTAACACAAGATATGAAGTCTAGAATCTATCCGAAAGGTAGCTATATTGGACAATGGTACACTTGCAACTCTAGTTGAATCTAGAGCTCCATGCTGCAGCAACGGCTGCCCGTTGCAAAAGTGAAGAGAGACGGGTGAGGTTACCTGGGTGAAGAGGGGAAGGAGGCGCTACTGTCCCCTTGCTGTCCTTTTCGGCACATCGGACCCGGGCGACCTTGGGACAGAGAACCACGATCACATAAGGAATAAAAGACCAGTGTCGGCGGCTCGATACCCGGCCACAGTCCCGTTGAGCGGGTGTGGTGGCGCCATGTGGCCTTATCTGAGCACTAAAAGGAAGTGCAATGACTTGGCTGTTTAAGGGTATAGACATATGAGATCATAAGAAATGAGCTCCTAGATGTAAATAAACAGTATTATAAGTGAAACCAAAATAGGGAGCCTGGTAGCCGGGCAGGCGTGAAGAAGAAATCCTGAATAGCATTTTCAGTTAGAACAGCTGGGTGCAGGAGCATATGTCAGGATTGGTGTTGTGAACCACCAGTAAAGGTAGCATAGACAACAAGGTTATGCCTAAATGTAAACAAAGTAGTATGTTTTGCACATCCAAATTTCAGTTACCAAATTTGAGTGTTTAGAAAGGAAGTGAGCGAGGTAGGCTGACATACTGGAGCAAGCAAATACAATGCTTTTGTATTACCTGTGGAAAAGGAAAAGTAACAATGTCAAAATTTGATATCACAGAGAGGGAACAAGATAATGTGTATGAGCAAGACCCAAATTAACAAGCTACCATATCATACAAAAAAGGAAAGCAACAGAATAGTGCAACTATGATTTTATATGCTGAATCATATTTTTGAACAGACTATCGACTTGAAAGAAAGGAATTAACCATGGCGAGCTCTTTTTTATAGACAATAGGTGTCAGCGAAGTTCTATTTTGCTGAACACATGTTACGGCCGTGACTAACCTTCTTAACTTCTTTTTTCAAAAAGCATGTCTTGATGTTTTCTGAAGATTTTCATCAATTGTATCCTTGATCTACAATGGTTTGAAGAATAGCATGCAAATCAATGTATCCTTGGGCACAATCAAATTTCAGAAAACAGCAAGACTGGTTGGCCTTTTCTTGTTTAATTACACAGCTCTATGGCTGGAGAGTCTTTTCGTGGGTAAACGGGTGGATCAGAACATTTGGTGCCTATTTAACATTTTATTAAAAAAAACATCTACTATGAAAACCACACCCATCAGCCAGCTATTCCACCTTCGTAAACGTTTTTGCCAAATTATATAAAGGAACAACATATGTCTTGCTGTTTATTATATTTATATTTTTTCAACAAACAGACACCACATATGAACATCTAAAAAAATTTAGTTAGCTTCAAATGCACAGATATGAGCATCTTAAACTCTTTAGTTAGCCTACATTGATATGAGCAAAGCCAACTGAGTAGGGAGAATAGACAGTATACCATGTCAACATCACCATTAGTACACAAGCACATAATCCATGATATATGTACACAACTGAACCTTAAACACAAGTAGGCCTAGATCTAGAAAATAGATACATTATATTACTAAGCAAAAGAAAGTACAAATATCAAATGGCGAGGCAGCACTATATGAAAACCAAAATGTGGGCCAAGTAAAATAGATACATTAGTGATTTTCTCGCCGTCACACGAGACATGGCAGTCTAAAACATAAAACTGCCCCTGGGTAAACACGAGACTCTTTTAAGTATGTCCAACAGAAGATAAGTCTGAACCTGTCTTTTATTTATAGACACACCACAACACAAGCTTACTGGAAATTGTTGTCTCTTCGGTATGAAAATCCTAACAGTTTATGCAATAGTAAGGATGATAAATAGCATGCAGAAGTTGATCAGGAGTGATCAACTTGACAAAATGAACCCAAAAGCGGCCAGGTAGACTGAACTGAAATTACTATTGCATGTTACGGGTAAATCACAAACCTTCCTCGTCAGGATCCTTTGAAACCATATAATCCTTTACAATTTCACCAGAACTAACTGTTGCAGATTTAACTCCCACTAAATCCTGCGTCAAAGAAGGCGAACTGAATTTCCAAAAAACAAATACATATAGAGCACACAGAATTGATAGTAACAGAAAGAGCTAACACAGATGTACCGAAGAGGTAACACCGCAATGCAATAAATCAATAGTTCTGAGCAGAAGCAGTGCGTACTTATCGACGATCGTCTGGTCCTTCAGATTGTTGGCCGGGCGGCGTGATGGCGGAGGCTTCTTGCAGGATGATGACCAGGAGAATCAGCACGAGGCATATGGCTATGCGGCTGCTTCAGCAAGAAGCCATTGTTTCGTGAGCGTCAGTGAGGAGAGTGACTGTAATTATAATCTGAATTTTATGATGCATGATTACCCAAATCGGCATGAACAAAATACAATAAGAAATATAAAGTTACCGAAAGCAATGGTTTGTTAAAAATCATGTATCATCTAGAAGCATGATTTCCCCACAGAAGTTCTGCAACTATTTAGTTTCTGTAGCACCATTTTCATTAAGTGATTATAATATAGCAACTATTATCTAGCAGCAAGAACCGTATTTTTGGCTTAATAAACTAATTAAAGTGCACAAAAGGTAATCGTGGTTGCGGTTATCAGAGTTCAATTTATATTGTTTCACTCTTGCGAGTAAGAACTACGTTCCTCCGGCTACCATTGCTTGATGGGCAAACCTCTACACCTGAGAAAATGCAGCATCAAGCCGCTTGTTCTCTTTTACCAATTCCTCTGCATATGAACAATCATATTCCCATATACCTAAACAGCAGCCCTGCCAGACTCCTGATATGTACAATGGAGCCACAGTCAACGCCTCAGCAACAAATTACTATCAGCTTCAAGACTACCGCAGCAAACTAACCAAATTGATCCTTTTGATGGAGGTAATGGGTTCACATACCATCATCGTGTCAAACGGGCTAGTCTTCATCCAACTGTAATAGCATATAATCAGATGAGCATCGTCTCTCGAGCAGAATATAACAGGGAATTTTAGAAACGATCGAGCATTACCGCTATCTGTCTATGTTGGTAGCTTTCCATGTTATAAACCACAAATAGGATTATCATCAAGCACAGAACCAGCAGCCGCAGCCACAGCCGCAGTCTCATCTTAGAGCAGTGATAGCTGATGGCTCACGTGACCATTCTGCAGAAGCAAGCAGATAGTGTCATCACAGCTTACAGATATAGAGCTGAGCAGCCGTAGATTTGACAACAAATGAAGCATTAATCAAAGGAGCACAGGGGAACCCACCTTATCCCACTGGCACAACTTCTCGCTCTTCATGAAACCCTGCATTCACGACATAAAAAACTGCAGAAGTTGAGTATGTTTGAAATCTTCCCAAAATCAAAAGGCAGGTGTACAGAAAACAAGTACTACCAGAGCAGGAGATCTTCCAGTCCGGGATTGCGGGCGCCACCGCCGCTGGGTCACCACCTCCATTCCCATTCCCCAAGGCCTCCTCCAACCTCCATGCATGGGCCAAGTAGGCCTGCTCCACCACCTGCAGGTGCTGGATCCGCCGCGGCGACTATGCAAAATATCGACGCGAGCGCCGAGTAGGGGGGAGACCTCATCGAGGGCAGGGAAGATGGGTGAGGTTGCTTTGGTAGGGAGGAAAAGGTGTGGTTGCTACTGCAGGCTGCCGTCTGTGATATCGAGGAGGGCTCGGACGTCTGTGTCCCCGGAGGCGCTCTGGATCACGAACCGGTGCAACCCGCTCACCGTCTCCGTCACTGATCACGAGCTCGATGGCGGGACGAGGGGAGAGGGGTTCCTGTACATGAGCAGCATGAGCACAACCCCCATCATTGGGGGCACCGAGGCCGGCACGGCTGCAGCAGCCTCGGCCGCCTTGAGGGTGCGGGCCTGTACCTCCCCGACGGCGCCATGCTCCCGACGCCCCCACCCCAGCCCCCAGGGGGGCACGTCAACGGTGGCCGGTGACGAGGGTGAGATCCACGAATGGCGGCAGGATCCGGCCCTGCTGCTCGATCTGGGGCGAAGAAGAGGGGAGGAGCTCGTCGGTGGTGGGGAGATTGTGAGGGAAGGAGAGAAGGGGTGGGGGCGGCGGCTGCAGACGAGGGAGAGGGAGAGGGACGGGTGCTGTGGCTGAGCGAACCCTTCCACTCTTTTTATCCCAATCGACTGTTCTTTTTGTTGCTAGCTAGTCGGACGTGGATGCAGCGAGGGAGCGCCCATGCCGCAACTGTTAATGGGTTTTATATTGAGCGACCAGTACCGCAGGTAGTGATTCCTTGCATGCGCTGATGCACGCTACAAGATGAACACCAAGTTTCTAGTGGTTGAGTAGGCTTCATCTCCTTCCCCTAAAAAACGAGAGTAGACTTCATCCTAATAGACTACAAAATACTATGAATTTATGAGTTTTAATGCACTGATGTCATATTGTTTGCATAAAAGAAATAAAATCATGTTTCTTTGCATGTATCATCCGATATTTTTTGCCCGTTTTCGGTTCGAGTCCGCTTCGAAACCACTCCGAATCCGTAGTCCGCATTCGAATCCTCATCCGGCCATTATCCGCTCCGCTCCGAATCCGACAAAAATATATGGTAAAGGATATGGTAAAAGCATTATCCGATCAGATCCGATCCGATCCGATCCGTTTACATCCCTAGTGAAGATCCCACACCAAACCAATATGATTTGATGATCTCTGAATTTTATCTAGTTGAGTGAGTGTTCTTTTCTAGCCCCGACGATGCCTCGTGGGCGGGGCTTTCGCTTTCAGGGGTCGGATCAGCGCGTCTAGTCGCCCAGCATGGGCAGGGCAGCATGGCGACGGTCGTGCCCAGCCAAACTAGGTGCCCTGAGACCTAGTAGTGTTGTAGTGTATATACAAAAGACTGTAGGCTAGGAGGCCCATCATCCAACAGAAGCCCGAGAGCTATATCTCGCATTATGCGAGATGGGATGATCACTCGTTGAAGGGTCCACGGTACTTGGGCCGGCCCATTCGCGCACAGTAAAAGGAAAAAGACAAGAGAAACAGGAGCGCAGGGTGATTCGAACCACGGCCTCCGGTTCGTGAGAGAGTAGTAAGGCGAGACTACTTAAGTCCAAACAAGTCGGGGTTTCCACTGCTTCTCCGTATTTTTTCAGGTTTCTTTTTATTTTTCTTTTTCTTTTTTTTCTCCTTTGGTTTTTAATTCTTTTATTTGTTTCTATGTTTTGGTTTTTCTATTTCTTTGGTTTATTTATTTTGTGCAATTTCAGTACTACTAGGCGCGAGGAGGAGGAGGAGGTTAGTCTTGATGGGCATGTGGTGCCTCAGAAGGACACCTTTCGATATTTGCGGTCGATGCTGCAGAAGGATGGGGTATTGATGAAGATGTGAACCATTGAATCAAAGTCGGATGGATGAAGTGGCGTCAAACTTCTGGCATTCTCTGTGATAAGAGAGTGCCATAAAAGCTAAACGGCAAGTTCTACAGGATGGCGGTTTGACCCGCAATGTTGTATGGCGCTGAGTGTTGGCCGACTAAAAGATGACATGTTCAACAGTTAGGTGTGGCGGATATGCGTATGTTGAGATGAATGTGTGGCCACACGAGGAAGGATCTAGTCCGGAATGATGATATACGAGATAGAGTTGGGGTAGCACCCATTGAAGAGAAGCTTGTTCAACATCGTCTGAGATGGTTTGGGCATATTCAGCGCAGGCCTCCGGAAGCTCCAGTGCATAGCGGATGGCTAAAGCGTGCGGAGAATGTCAAGAGAGGTCGTGGTAGTCTGAATTTTACGTGAGAGGAGTCCGTAAAGAGAGATTTGAAGGATTGGAGTATCACCAAAGAACTAGCTATGGACAGGGGTGCGTGAAAACTTGCTATCCATGTGCCTGAACCATGAGCTGGTCGCGAGATCTTACGGGTTTCACCTCTAGCCTACCCAACTTGTGGGACTAAAGGCTTTGTTGTTGTTGTTGTTGTTGTTGTTGTTGTTGTTGTTGTTGTTGTCGTCGTCGTCGTCGTCGTCGTCGTCGTCGTCGTTGTTGTTCTTGTTGTATTTTTTTGTTTCTTTTTGGTTTTCATTTTTTTTGGGTTTCTTTGTTTCTTTTGGTTTTCATCTATATTTTTTGTATATGTCAATAATATTTTTCTAACACATATTAAAAAAATTCCAGTACAAATTTAATTTTTTGAATATATGATCAACATTTTCCTAACACACATTAACAATTTTTCTTTTGGTTTTCATCTAATTTTTTTGAATATATGATCAACATTTTTTATACACACTTTAAACAATTTTCAAATGTTTGATTAACATTTTTTAAATACAAGATTAGCAATTTATGAATACATGGTCAACATTTGTTTTATACATTTTAAACATTTTTTATATGCTTGATTAACAGTTTTCAAATAAAAAGATTAAAGAGATTGAATACATGGTCAACAATTTTTTATACATATTTAACATTTTCTAAAACTTGATTAATATTTACAAACATTGGTTCAATTTTTTAGTCAAATGCCTGATTAACATTTGTATATACATGACCAATTTTTTCATCATTTTTTGTTACATGGTCAACATTTTTCTATACACATTTAACATTTCTCAAATGCTTGATTAACATTTTTTAAATACTTGTTCAACATCATTTCCAAAATGCTTGATTACAATTTTTATATACATGATAATAAATCATCATTTTTAATACATGGTTAATATTTTTTCTATACACGTTCAACATTTGCCGAATGCTTGTTCAGCATTTTCAAATATTTGTTGTAGAGTGTTTTTGTAATATATATATTTGGAATATTTTAAATTATAAAACATACAAAAAAAGAAAAAATAGAAAAACGTAAAAAAAACAAAAAAAAGGGGGGTTGTGGTCTGCCACACGCGTGGGCCGGCCCATGTCGCTCGCCACTTGAGCGAGTCATAAGCTACACTCGCTGAAGGCGTGATATAGGGGTGCCGCTCTATTCTTTCTCGGTCTGCACGCCAGTTCTTTTTCTGCCGCAAGATGTTACCGCATAGGGAGTCAAAGGTAAATCTGTAGACGAATTTCTCTTATCCCTCAATCTTAATCTAATGATTAATCTGTAGTCTTCTTTTTACAACAGTAGTGTCCTTGGAGTATGGTGTTGCCGACTTGAACCGGTGGCGGATGAAATCCATGCGCCGCCTCCCCCCCCCCCCCCCCCCCCCCCCCCAAAACACACACACACTTTAGCTTCTCTTTCCACCTGTACTCGTCGGAGGGACAAAGAAAAGTCAAGCAACCATACTGTTTCAGAAAATTTGAAACAGAATTAAGTCCACAAAACTTAGGCATCTATTAGGCTCCTTGGAGCCCGGTATTTTGAAAGAATTTGAAACGATATTTTTAAATTTTTAAACAGTTAATTATGGATGGTAGGCTCCCGACATGGATTAATTCCTTGTTTCTTCCCCTACCTAGCCTTGAGTCGAATGGCTCTGCATGATTTAAGGGAGCAGGATATGGTGAACCTTAGGAGTTTGCCAAAGCTTACTTGCCTTTGGAGATATGTTGAGGGGCCGCACGATGTACTCCCTCCGTTTCTAAATATAAGTCTTTTTAGTCATTTTAAATGGACTACAACATTCAGATGTATTTAGACATATTTTAGAATGTAGATTCACTCATTTTGCTTTGTATGTAGTCATTTATTGGAATATCTAGAAAGACTTATATTTGGGAACGGAGGGAGTATCAATTATGGGGGGCATGCTTCTTTGTTTATCAGGAGTGTATTTTTAATTCGCTAACATCATTCATCGGGGAAACTACCATATTATGGTTTCTACAAAACTCAAGACGGTGGTTGGATCATATCCATATTATGAGCCCTTCTAGAAGGGGGTTTGGACAAAAATATCAAGACCTTCCATCCCTCTTAATCTGTACCATCCTTGAAGATCCAACAGTACAAATGCCTGGATTGCATAATCACACGTGACCTGTCGATCCTATACTAGTCTTCCTCGGGAAAAGTCAGAGAGCATCTTGTTAGGATGATCTCCATCGTGTGGGCCCAACGGCCCACCGGACCCTTAGATCCGCGTCCTGATTGGAGGCGCTCAATCCATTATGGTTGACGGGCCCCTGTCACCTGCACTATATAAAGAGGTGAAGGTCGCGGCTCGCAACACGAGGTTTGTCACGACGCTATACACCCCACCTACATTCCCTACCGATTTAGGGTTAGTGCAGTGCTGACAGGAAGCATCGCCACCACTACTCTCAGTCATCACCGGCACCGGCACCATGGCCGGCACCGGGAGCTCCTCGAGTCATAAGGAGAAGGTAGAACTACTGCTAATCCCTAAGCCTATACGATCCACAACTCTATCACATCTTTGTCTCGCTCTTTCTTAAGGGAGCAACTAGTTGAGGAGCGCTCCTTCGGAAGCCTCCCCAATGATCACATGGGGTGGGCTGAGAGCGCGCGACGGCACGCTCTAAGCCGCCGCAACGTGTCGCGCTCTGAGCGCTCGCTCCGGATTTTGTTATTTTCCGCAAGCGTTTTCGTCTTTTTAGATGATTTTTCTCGGGTTTTTTCGACTTTTTTGGATTTCTACATGTCTTTCTTAGCTTTTCAACAACAATAACAAAAAAATTGCGCGAAAAACATGTTTTCTCTCTTTTTTTTCGTTCACGAGAGGCATGGTTTTGCTTCCGCGAGAGGCATGGATTTACTTCCGCCAGAGCCACAACCGCGTCTCTCGGAAACGAAAAAAAGAACGTGATTTCTCTTTTTTTTTTTTCTTCCACGAGAGGCACAATTTTGCTTTTGCGAGAGGCATGGCCGTGCCTTTGCCTCTTGGAAACAAAAAAACCATGTTTTTTCCGTGAAAGGCACGATTTTGCTTTCCCGAGAAGCACGTTTTTTGCTTCCACGAGAGGCATGGGCGTGCCTCTCAGAAACGTAAAAGAAAACACGTTTTCTCTTTTTTTGTGGGAGGCACGGTTTTACTTCCGCGAGAGGCACGGTCGTGCCTCCCGGGAAAAAAAATGTGTTTTCTCTCTTTTGTTTCCGTGAGAGGCACGGTTTTGTTTCCGCGAGAGGCATGGATTTGCTTCCGCCAGAGCCACAACCGTGCCTCTCGGAAACGAAAAAAAACATGTTTTTCCTTTTTTTTCGCGAGAGGCATGGCCATGCCTGTGCCTCTCGGAAATAAAAAAAACGTGTTTTTTTTTGCGTGAGAGGCACGTTTTTGCTTCCACGAGAGGCACAACCGTACCTCTCGGAAACGTAAAAAAACACTTTTTCTCTTTTTTTATGAGAGGCACGGTTTTACTTCCGCGAGAGGCACGGTCGTGCCTCTCGGAAAAAAAATGTGTTTTCTCTTTTTTGTTTCTGTGAGAGGCATGGTTTTGCTTCCGCGAGAGGCATGGCCGTGCCTCTCGAAAACAAACAAAATTGCATTTTCTTTTTTTTCTGCAAGAGGCACAGCCGCGCCTCTTGGAAACGGCTTCCGGAAAGGAAAAAAACGTGCTCCCAGTTCTGTTCTTTTGTCTAATTTTTTGTGAAAAAAAGTTCGTAAAAACCTATTAACATGGGATCTAATTTTTAGACCTCAACGCGAGGTATCCAACGATGAAAACGGTTCGAGATTTGGACGCACGGTTTATGAGATAAAACATTTTGAATAAACAGATCTACAAAAAAAGTGAACTCACGGGTTACGACAAGTGGCGCACATGCAGGGTCACTTGTCACAACATGGGAAGATGAGAATGATCTTTAGAAGGAGTACTCCTCAATTAGTGATTTCGCTTTTTAGACAAGTTTGTCTTCCCTCAGCAAGTCTTAAGAAGTGCTTGCCTCTGGCGCTTCCTTTGTGGGCTGGCCCAAAGCAAGAGGACTCTTGGTTTCTTTTTTCTCCTTTTTTTCCATTTTATTAGTTTTATTTATATTTATGAAAATGGTAATTTTAAATTTAATTAAGTAAAAAGTTCTTTACACATTTAGAAAATGTTCATGCCTTCTAAACCAAATGTGCATTCATGTCAAAAATATGTTCATAAATTTTAAATAAATATTCCACAAAATGAATTATTTTTTGCGTACTTTTAAAACATTAAAGGAAAATGTTCAACATGTGTTTGGAAAATGCTTAACACGCATTCGATTTTTTTCAAAACATGTATTTCAAAATGTTCAACGTGTATGCAAAAAATGTTACAGATGTATATGGAAAATATACGAAATGTACTTAAAAAATTTCATGTATACGAAAAATATACAATGTGCATTAAAAACATATTAGGAAAAATAAAAATAACTAATAAATGCAAATAAATACAGAAAAAACAAAACCCATAAGAAAAACGGATGAAAACTAACATAGAAAACACACAGAGAAAAACAATCGCATGAAAATTCTAAAACTAGTCCAAACCGGTCAGAAAAGCTACCTAAAACTGCTCCCCTTGGAAACCATATTGGGCTGGCTCATCTAACAACCTGCTAATGCGAGACGTTGCTCATGGGAGGTATGCCATGGCTATTTCTCGCCCACTGCACTTGAGCTATGGTAGTTTTGTTGAATTATATTTTTGTGTGAGTTCTTTTAATGTGTTCATTAAATCGGTTTTCATTGTTTTCTTTGGTTTTCATATTTTTTGGTTTTTAACACATGACTAATTTTTCCAATAAACATTGTACATATTTCTCATACATTTGTTGCTAGAAGTTGAACATTTTTCCAAATATATGATGTACTTTTTTAGATACTTGTTTCCGGGTACTATTGAATACATGTTAAACATATTTCGAATATACATTAACATTTTTAATGGCACGAAATATTTTCTATAAACTTTGCAAACATTTATTAAACATATTTCAAACATGTGAACATTTAAAAATAAGTTCAGATTTTTTTGAATGGTACGAAACTATTTTTTTTGAATTAATATGCATGTACGTACCATTTATGCCATCACTTCTTCAATACGTCAGTTGAAGCCTGATTCAGAAATTACTTGAGCCAATTACATAAGAAAATAGAAACAGATGATGGTCTGTTTGTTGTACTCATTCAAAAGAATTATGGTTATGCTCTGTCCACATAAATTAAATTGGGTGCCCTGAATCGTTAGAAGCCTCATTGTATGATTAAGGGTTCATGTAAAGATAAAACTCATGTGCATGTCCATGACATGTGGCATTGCATGGCCCTGCTGCAAATTTAAAATAACCTTTCGTTCAGTTTTTCAAGTCAGTCTATACGAACTTAACTTTAATGCATCTTGACTTCATATAGTTAGAGAAAATTCTACCATTTTATCAAAAAAAAAAATAGACGGACGCAGCAACACGCGCCAACATGGTATAGTTACTCTTATTGCATAACTATATTTCCGCACATAGGCATTATTTTCAGGGGACAATCTTGTACATATAACCACTGTCTAGGCCGGAAAATTAAGGAGCAGGTAAAGGAGGAGGAGGGGAGGTCGTCATGGCAACTAGCATGTCTTGTAAAGACGAGGATGTGTTACACTTGCTCTTGCAGTCGTCCATAGTGGGGTAGAAGACGTCATTTACCAAACAATGGAAGCAACCAGCGCGGTTCCAACAATCCTCAGGAGCTACTTCAACACATAGCCCGTTTGGTAGATCCATCTTCTTGCTGTCCATGTCAGCCATGATCCGGCCTGTATATTATGGAATAATAAGAAACGAACAACCATCGTTATGCAATTATTTTAGAGTAGTATATATATATAAATAAACAACGCAACCGGTTACACAAGAAGCAAAATAGAAAGGCCTTCGATAGATATACTACGTACATACTTCCAGCCAGGAGAAGTGAAGAAAAATTAAGCGTTGTGAAGATACAGAAGTATTGGTGTGCTAGCTGCCTTACATTGAGCAACAGTAGCAGAGCAAACGAGATGTAGACACACTAGGGCTGCTAGTACAAGGATGCGAATCGTGTACTTGTCCATGCCCAACCAGATACAACACTAGCTACGCAGACACTTGATTACTTTGGTTGTCGATGAGAAATGTTTGGTTACCAATCAACACATGATATGAGTCGATCGTATATATAGAGAGATTGAGAGAAGAAGGAACCGGTCATCCTTATCCCTTGTAAACATCAAGCAATAAAATTGGATTTATTTAATATCATCCCATAATATGAACCCTCATTAAAAGCATAAATTAAGTCAGACTAATTTTCTCCCTTTTTATACAAGTTCCCAAATTTGGTTGCCAAATACGTTTGTGGGTTAGGATTGTCGGACTTATCTCCTCTGTCTATATTTGTATATTTCAGAATTGTAATTAATTCTCCAATAGTCCTGGTTAGTGGAAAGGGTTGGTTCCTCCACCTCGGCCGTTGAAGAGGGCTCATGGAAAAGTTTATGGAAAGTTCAGGTGCCGGCAAAGGTGAGGATGTTCCTCTGGCATCTATCCAAACATTCTATACCAGCAAATGATGTTAGGGCACACATGCATATGGCGGACTGTAGCTCATGCGGTTTTTGTGGATCACCTGACTCATGGAGGCACCCCCTGTTGAATGTACGATGGCTAGATGCACGTGGGCGCTAGTCGACGACGAGCTGGCTAAATCCATAATTTGTACGACCGAACCAAATGCTAGTCATTGGCTATTCTCACTGATGGACTCATAGTCACATGTGTATTTCGTAAAGCTTTCAGTCACACTATGGGCCATATGGGCAGCTTGACGGAAGGCGATTCACGAGGGTATCTTTCAAAGTCCAGAAGCTACTCATTGTTTCATTAACATATTTATTGACGAGCTTGAGATGATCAAGGAAGTGCCAACATCAACGACGGAGGGGCGGCCCTCCATTCCAGTCGCTACAGCCCAACGTCCAAAGGCCCCGCCAATGGGCTATGCAAAGATACACGTTGATGCTGGTGCTCGAAAGGGAGTAGGAGGAACGGGCAGCACCAGTGTGTAGAGATACAGATGTAACGGTCCTGGGAAGTAGCTAGCGCACTTGTCACTGGAGGAGTGGATGATCCAGCAATGTTCGAGTCCATCGCATGCAGGGAGGCATTAGCACTGGCTGCAGATCTTCACTTCCACCGATTGGTCATCACTTCTGATGCTAAACAGGTGACTGGGGACATCCAGAAAGGTGGGAGAGGAAACAACGTCACAATTATTAGCGAGATCAAGTTACACGCGTCATCTTTTGACTGTATTTTTAAGATTATTAGTGAGATCAAGTTACAAACATAAGCGACACATGTACTGGCCAACGACTGAAAATTCAGATTGGAACTTTTTGGAGGCGATTCACCTTTGGCTTGGAGTTGGAGATTGTGACTGTTGGCAGCTGGAGGAGATTGAGACCCGTCTGTTGTGCTAGATGAATTTTGTCAGGTTCCCTTGAAGTTCATTTCGTGTCAGCTCAAATATTCTCAGGCTACAAAGGCTAGTCAATGTATCTGGTATCCTTCCCTTTAGATAGTTACCCCTCAGCTTAAGGACTTCAAGTGAGCTCAAGTTTCCCAACTGTGCAGGAAACATGCCAATTTCATGTTAGCTCAAATATTCTCAGGCTACAAAGGATCTCTACTCATGGTTGAGATAGTTGAGGCTCATTGTTTACATATACATGGTATAGTAAGACTTTATTTTGTAATTAAAATTACATTTGTCATGTGTTACGTCTGTATTATGTTTTTGTGATATGTAATATGTACTGATGAAAGTATTTATGTTACTTTGTTACACTCCCTCCGTTCCTAAATATAAGTGTTTTTAGAGATTTCACTATGAACTACATACGGACCAAAATGAGTGAATCTACACTCTAAAATATGTCTATATACATCCGAGTGTAGTTTGTAGTACAATCTCTAAAAAGACTTATATTTAGGAACGAGGGGAGTAGTTCATTGTACTTCACTCGCACTGGGGCCTCCATAATGCTAGGATCGACCCTGGGTTCACATAACTCATGTCAAGATACTTACAAAGAGTCGCGACAACCATGAGAGGTCGTGTAAGTGCAGATAACTAGTTACATATTGTGAGTGGAGATCAGTGTATAATAACCTCGAGATGTTTCTAAGCTGATTGGGCACCACACCAGAACAAAGCATGCTAGACAGGTTGAGATATTGCAGGTCCTATGAAGTCCGGGAGGGTTAGGTCGTAGTTCCCGCTAAGATCCAGGTGTTGCAGATGCTTCAAAGTTTTTAGAGAAGAGCTTATCTCACCTTCCGAGGATAGCCAGATGTGCCACACATGGATGTCGAACTCGATGACATGGCTGGTCATGTTTCTGCACCTGGTTTCCTCCCACAGGCAATAGTCCTGCCCACGCCATGATAAGACACATCTTTTTGCCATAGAGAGTACAACTTGAACATGGATGATGACACATGTGGTTTTTGCAAAACTCAAGATGGTGGGTGGATCATATCCATTCCTTGAAGATCCAACGTTACAAATGGTGCTATTTTTAGAGTTGCGGTTTTAGTGTTAATTAATAAACAATAATCATCTAGTTTAGTAGGAGGAGGACCAGGATGCCCGACATGCGCGCCAGGCATCCTCCTCAAAGTTTCGTCCGTTGCCTCCGCCTGAACTAAATTCCGAACATATTTCAGCTTTGAAATCTCATCGACCCTCTCAATTGATTCAACATTTTGTCAATGTCCTATGGACTAACTCTAATGGATGCCTGGTGCAGCTCCCGAAGGATGTTATTTATGTGAAACATTTTAATTTATTTCGACTAATTTGTGGACATAAGGTTGTTTTTAGTATAATTTATAATATATGCTTGTGCGTCGCAACGGGATAAGAAAAATTACCCCCTTATACAGACTGGATGATATCATCAAATCCCTTCAAATCTCCACACAACAAACAACATGATAAGTGGTCTTGCGTAAAAAATGTAATGACAGGATGATTTTTGAAGTGTACTCAAGGTATTTTTAAAAACTCTATGGGCACAATTTTGAAAAAAGTATGAAGATCAACATTAAGCCCAATACAGAGAAGGTATTAATTAAGGTTGCACCATAAACTTTATTCTAGAAATGAGTAACATGGATAATATCATATTTGAAATCTACATATTTTCCTAAGCAATTTCATATGTAACATGTGAGATTTGGAGTCAGGCTCTGAAAGATATGAATATTTTAAAAAGCATTTGAATTTGCAAAAAAAGAAAAGTGAAAAAAGGGCGGCATTGGGGTCAAACTCAGCTCTCCTCGATGGGGAGTAAAGCTTTGACCAGTCGGCTGGATGTGCTCTTGTGTTTCATTAGGGGCCAAACAGTATGTACACCAAAGAAACGACCCATGTAGCGAATTTAATTGTTTTTTCACTTATGGGTGGCATAGTGGGTAATTTTAATGACGGACGGGCAGAAGTAGTAGCCCCTTTATTATTAAAAGTAGAGATCTTAACACAATTAGCCACATTTTCTTGATACTAAATTTAAATTCACATGCAAGAATTCTGACATTTATTTTCAAAAACACACTTTCCCAAATTAACTTATACTCCTTTTGGAGGAAATTAAACTTTACTCGGAGGAAAGTTGAGGCGGTAAGGATGTCGATTTTCGTGTACCACCATGATTACCCACAAGCGAGGAGATCTGGTGTAAAGCGCATAACCCTCTCTAGTTGAAGGTTGTGCAACAATGACACTCAGACCCGTGATGGTATCGAGTTCACCCTGACCCGCAAATATACAATTTAATAATATTTAAGCAAATTTCAATGTTATAACACATTGTAATGGGGGAATGAGTCTCAGTGAGAATCAATGACTTGGTTTTGGGTTATTTATATTGAACTTTTTTAATTACTTTGATTAATTTATCGACATAAAATCTTCATTAATATCATTTATATTATATTTAGCGCAATTAACACATGATGGTGTTGCTAAATTTTACATTACAATGGTTTAGGTTACAATTCAGACATCTATTTTCACTACTCTATTAGACGGGCATGCTCAGCAATATTTGAACTATTAAAGAAGGTACACTTGTCCTAGTAAAATTAAATTTTGGCAGCAAAAAAATGTTTTTATTTTTATAAAATTTGGGATGCCTTGAATCTTTCTTAGATGTAAAACAATATAAGTGACACAGTTTCATTGTATATTATTAATACATGCCATTATAATTGTTATATTTATTCGTATGCATTTGCGACTGTTTTGACATCTTTTAATATATTGATGGAGAGCTCTAGAGCGTATGTGTCAAACAACAATATTGATATTTGTGGTTGTATAGCATGTGGTTTTTATCTAGCTGAAATCAATACAATGTATAGAGTGTTATGAATGGGCTTTGCCCCATATAAGGCAATAGTTTCTGGTTAATCTCAAAGGCCCATCTAGGTGTATGGCAAGTGGTGGGAAATTTAGTACCATGTTGCTAGTTGACGAGAGTTGAGACTCCTTTATAAGGTCTGCTCTACCACTTGGCATTAGGAGTTTGGGAAGAAAAGTGGTACACACACGCTCCTCCCCCGCCGGCCTTGCCGCGACGCGCGCACACACCATGTGTTGCAGGAATGAGCCGACCTCACAGCTATGCACTTATTTTTGCCAGTCAAGAATGGTTAATTAACCTTGGATTAATTAAGAGTCGCTAACGAAAGTGATAATGTCCGAGATGTTGGATCGTGGGCTATTCGCGGACTAGGTCGTGGGCCTAAGCCTAGGCCCAAATACCCGACGACCTATATACTAGAGGAGTTGGCTAGTGCAGTCGATGTAAACTCACTCACTCTTGGCGCAATCCTAACCATCATCTATTGTTCCTCTCAGTGTGTTTCTTCCGGCGATCCCATCCTGACGACCGCGTGCACGGTTGATCGGGAGAACAAGTGCCTCCGGAACCTTGTCCTTCGAGATCCTGCCCGGGAGAAGGGCGGTATGGTTTTTCGGGAGCGTCTCGGCGCGACTGCTCCAGATACGTCCCTGTACCCGTCCTCTCTCGTTCGACTACTTCCCCTGCATTGACTGCATGGCCGCCGATAAAGCCGCCAAGAAGAAGGCTACGAACGATGCCGAGACTGTTGTTGCCGTCGCTGCCTTGGCCTGGCCAACCGAAGGGTATGAATCGTTCATCCCCTATTTGTTCATAGATGTGTTGGTTCTATGTATTGTATGGAGAGAATATCCCATGGAAACCAAGTTTCAAAGAAAACTTCGTGGAAACCACATTTAAAAGTTTCGGAAAAATCTGAGAAAAATAAAGGATGTTAAGAGGGTGATATTCTATTGGCATGTAAAATTTCAAGTTCAAACACATTACCATTTACGAG
Organism: Aegilops tauschii subsp. strangulata; assembly: GCF_002575655.3. NCBI lineage: Eukaryota > Viridiplantae > Streptophyta > Magnoliopsida > Poales > Poaceae > Aegilops > Aegilops tauschii. Next base: position 2,696,519 of record NC_053040.3, on the reverse strand, counting down.
CTATGAAAAGAACAAATTCAGCAATGAATAGTGGCGTGTACTGTTCGGCACTATTCAATGCTGATTTTATTTTTTCGTAGCTCGTAGATGCTAATGTGTTTGAACTTGGGAATTTCACATGGTAATAGATCATCACACTCTTAACATCACATGTTTTTTGAGATTTTTTTTAAACTTTAAAACATCATTTCCATGTGGTTTTCATCGGTTTCCACTGAAACTTGGTTTTCATGTGATATTTTCTCGTATTGTACGTGCTCACATGCTTAGGTATTAGTATGAGTTGCATACTGTGATGGCCATGTTTATTATGTACTCATGGACTAGATTAATTGAAAAAGTGCTAATATTTATATTTCCAGTATTCGGAAAACCTTATTTTAGGCACTTTTCGATTCAAGACTTTGCCGCTACACGGAAACCAGAAAAGTTTACTGGAATGCGTTGGCAAACAAGGACCACCTTGTGACTCAACTATGAACGTGTTCTGGGTCAGTGGTGCGTTTCCCAGTGGATTAGAGGGCCTGAATCAGCTATCCCCTTGTTTAAGAGCACATGTAGCATCTGATGATTTTGCAGAGGGGAAACCGCTACGCCGGGAGAGTGGTTTTTCTACACCCCAGCTCGGTGCACCCACACAAGAAAACATAGTAAAAAAATTCAAAAAAATCTGAAACTTTGTGAGAATGATCATTAACAAGTGTTATGGGAGCTTGTAAAGTTTGGTGGTCAAATAACATTCGAGGAGCTCTGTACAAAAAATACAAAATCACTGAAAATTAGTCAAAATGTAAGTGCACTGTTTGAGCAGATATTTTAACTTTTTCTTTTTTCTTCGAGCTCCTCGAGCCTTATTTGACTACCAAACTTTGCAAGCACTCCTAACATTTGTTGATAATCATTCCCACAAAGTTTCAGAATTTTTTAAAATGTTTTACTATATTTTTTTGCGTGGGTGCACCGAAGGTGGGTGCAACTACTACTTTCCCCTACGCTGGATGAGTTACATGAAACTGGAACCAAGGTGCTTTCAGAAGAGTTTGTCAACAGCAAGTTGACACCAAAGCTTACTCGGCAAATGCAGGATGTTCTTGCACTCTATAGTGGCAGTTTACCTTCTTGGTGTAATCAAATCACTAAGGCCTGCCCTTTCTGTTTCCCTTTGAAACAAGGAGGCGGTACTTCCACTCCACAACCTTTGGGTTGTCCCAAGCGTTGAATCAACTTCAGCAGCAACAGGGTCATAATCCCAACACTGGTAGCGAAAGAGAGGTCCGGTTTGGCAGGTTATAACGCCAGAAATTTCGTGTTTCCCGTAACCGTATTCTAGATTCTGCCACTAAAGTTATGGAGATGTTCTCTAGTCAAAGAGCTGTTCTTGAGGTGGAATACTTTGGTGAGGTTGGGACAGGGCTGGGTCTTACTTTGGAGTTCTATACTCTCCTGGGCCATGAACTTCAGAGTGCTCTGTTGGGATTATGGAGATCTAGTTCACCTTACGATTATTCAGAAATGTAAGTCGACTAGAATGGTGTGATCCATCACTAGTTGAAAACAGGGCTTTGGTCTAGGCAGGGCCGGCCCATTAATCCCGGTCCACTCACGAACCGGAACCCATGGGGGCAACGGTCCCGGTTCGTGAGTCCAGGGGGCCGGTCGAGCCTCATGAGGCATTGGTCTCGGTTCGTCTGGACTCTTTGGTCCCGGTTCCAGACACGAACCGGGACCAATGGGCATCGCTCCTGGCCCACAACCATTGGTCCCGGTTTGGGGCTGGAACCGAGACCAAAGGGGGTCCTTTAGTCCCGGTTCCAGCCACGAACCGGGACCAATGAGATGCTAGTGGGTGAAATGATGATACCATGCCAACTTTCAACCTTTTCAGAGTTCATTTGTAGTGCTTTTCAATTTCAGGGTCATTTATATTACAAAAATCAGTAAATGCATGAAAAATACCAGATGAAGTCAGAAAGGGTTGAAAATTGATGATGTGGCTATGAATGGTTCAATTTGAATACACAAAAGTCTGGAGTTCAAATAAGTTCAAAAAAAAAAATGAAATCCCTTTGTAACAGATGAGTATTCGCCCAAAACCCTGATACTTCAAAAGAGATTGTCCATTTTATACACGAAGTGCATCCAGTTTTTGCCGTAACCCTCTCAACTTTTTAGCACATGCTATGTGGGTGAAATGATGATACCATGCCAACTTTCAACCTTTTCAGAGTTCATTTGTAGTGCTTTTCAATTTCAGGGTCATTTAGCTTACAAAAATCAGTAAATGTATGAAAAATACTAGATGAAGTCAGAAAGGGTTAAAAATTGATGATGTGGCTATGAATGGTTCAATTTGAACACACAAAAAGTCTGGAGTTCAAATAAGTTCAAAAAAAGAAATCCCTTTGTAATAGATGAGTTTTCGTCCGAAACCTTGATACTTCGAAATAGATTGTCCATTTTGTACACGAAATGCATCCAGTTTTGACGTAACCCTCTTAACTTTTTTAGCACATGCTATGTGGGTGAAATTATCATACCATGCCAACTTTCAACCTCTTCAGAGTTCATTTGAAGTGCTTTTCAATTTCAGGGTCATTTAGCTCAAAGAATGAACTAATAGTAAAAAGAATGAACTAGAAAACTTTTATGAAACTCTAATAGCAAAAATAGTGAACTAAAAGAATGAACTAGAAAACTTTAATGAAACTCTAATAGCAAAAAGAATGAACTAGAAAACTTTAATGAAACTCTAATAGCAAAAGGAATCAACTAAAAAGCTTTTATAAACCTCTAGTATTTTTGAAACTAAAATTATATACAATTTATGCAACTAAAATTATCAAAGTATTTTTTGTTCAAAACATTAATAGCAAAAAGAATTTTCATAAATAAATTTTTTGTTAGAAACTTTAGTAGCAAACTAAAATAACAAAATCTGTTTTTGATTAAAACAGACATTTCAAATAACCTAAAAATTACCAAATTGAAGATAATGATAAAACACAGTAATATTAAATAGCAGGAAAAAGAATCACTCAAAAATCTATTTTTATAGTAAAGTTATTCACAAACTAGTGATTCACACAAATTTAAAAAAATTCAAATTTAAACTATTCAAATTGGAAAACTAATGGCACTAACAGAAAGTTTATAATTTTTATTACCTAAACGCAAAAAAAATCACTGAAAAACAGTAAGTATTTAGTTTTAAGTAGAAACAAAATAAAATAAAGAAAACAAAAAACTGGATTTTTTTTTTAAATGCCATCTACTGGGCCACCACGGCCTGAATACGACTAGAAACCCAACCAGCTTGTTGGGCCAGGATTCATGCCCGCAGCAGGCCCAATAGGCCCACATGCAAGGAGTGAAAGATTAGGCCCGAAAGCCTGCAGTTGAGAGGAGCTCGAGAGGGTGGGCACAACAGCGCTTATAAACCACTCTCGACCTCTCGCAGCTAGCGAGGTGGGACTAAACAGCCCACCGCACCGCGCCAGCACAAGTCCTTTGGTCCCGGTTGGTAGCACCAACCGGGACGAAAGGGGTGCATTGGTACCGGTTCGGGACGAAAGGGGTGCATTGGTACCGGTTCGTGGCACCAACCGGGACCAATGCCCCCCTTTCGTCCCGGCTGGTGCCACCAACCGTGACCAAAGGTCCCTGTTTCCCGCCCTTTGGGCTGCTGAAAACTGACCTTTGGTCCCGGTTGGTGGCACCAACCGGGACTAAAGGGGGGCATTGGTCCCGGTTGCTGCCACGAACCGGGACCAATGCTCTGGGTATATAAGGTAGCACTTAGGAATTTTCAGTTCTCATCTCGCATTAGCCCCCGACGACGCCGACGACATCGACACCGCCCGGCTGCCCCGGCGCCGTCCGCCGCCCCCGCCGTCGTCGCCCCCGCCCGTCGTCGCCGAGGCTCGCCCCCGTCGTCGCCGCGGGGAAGCACCACGCCGGCGGCCGCGGCCCTTCATCCCCGACGCCGTTCGTCTGCCGCCGCACCGATCCCGACCGGCGACCTCGAGCCCTCCCCGAGCCTGCCGTTCCCTACGACTGTGCTGTGAGCCCCTGCCTCCTCCCCTTTCCTTCTCATTGCCGTCCCCGCACGCCACCCGTAAGCGGCGCCGCCAACCATCGTCGCCGTCCCCGACCTCGCCATCGCCGACCACCGGCCTGTTTTTCATTTTTTTTGTTACAATGTATGTATGTATGTATGTTCTCTGTATATGGTGTATAATGCTCTTTTTTGCATCTTTTTGGTTAAGATTGTAGAATATGAACATTTTGAATATGGATGTATGTTCATATGCAAAGAAAAAGGTCTATTTTTTGGTGATATGTATGTTCATATGCTCATTTAAGAAAATGTTCATATGCTCATTTAAGAAGAAAAGTAAATGTATGTATGTTCATATGCAAAGATTTTTTTTGGATGAAATGAGATGTATGAGATGTTTTGTGGAGACGAGATGAGATGTTTGTGGATTTTTTTCATAGAAATTAGTGTGATATTTGTGTTCATGATGATCTTGCTCGATGAATGTTCTGTGTTAAAACTCATATTAAGTTTGTTCGATGATGTTTTTTTGTTCATAGAAATTTACTAAGCTAAAATGTTCTCGTGTTGGGGGGGGGGGGGGGGGGAGGAGTCCTCAAAACATATCAAGTGCACTTTATAAATTCATATGTTGAGTTAGTTGATTTAGGTTAGATTTTAGGTTAGTGGAGAGGAAAAAGGAAAATAAGGAAAAAGAAGAAAGAGGAAGAAGAAGAAAAAGAAGGAGAGGAAAAAGGAAAATAAGAAGAGGAAGAAGGAGATGAAGAAGGAGAAGAAGAGGAGAAATAAAGAAGAAGATGAAGAATAAGAAAAAAAGAGGGTCGCCGAGGGGTCGACTGTCGAGGGTCGTCGAGGGTCGAGGATCACCGAGGGGTCGAGAGGGGACGTCGATCAACCCCCTCTCGCTCGACCAACTCCCGAGGACACCCAGACCCTAAAAAAAAGGTTGTCGATCTCCTACCCCCTCCCGCCCCTACCCGACAAACTCTCTCGAGATTTATAAGAGATTTATCAAGAATGCCCCCATTATGGATGTGCATAATTAATTTGATCCATATTTTTCCCGATCTCATCTACGCTTCTATATTTGCATGTTCTCTTGTGTCAAAGTATTGAAGAAATACATGGTTTCATAATTATCCGGAAGTAACAGGCGCATGATGTTATGAAGCTCTCCAAAGTTATTTTTGGAAAGGAGTCCTGATAGGATAATTCGCTTTTTGTATGAAGTTCAGCAAAGGTCTTCCAAATAGCGATATTCGAAAGGCTCTTGCTGAACTTTGTACCAAAAAGCGAATTATCCTATCAGGACTCCGTTCCAAAATAACTTTGGAGAGCTTCATACCATCATGCGCCTGTTACTTCCGGCTAATGATAAAGCCATGGTTTTCTTGAATCCTTTGACACTAGACAACATGGCATATAGAAGGGTAGATGAGATCAGGAAAAATAGGGACCATTTTCTGCACATCCAGAATGGCGCCATTTTTTTAAATCCCTTGTTTGACATTCATGAGAGAGGCGGTCTGGACGTCGGACATTCATGAGAGAGGCGGTCCGGGCCATACCCTAGAAGCGTTGCTGAGGCCATCCCAAACCCTAGAAGCGTCGAGGCCACCCAAATTTACCAAGTTAAAAGAGCATTGTCGAGGCCACCCCAAACCTCGAAGCGTTGTCGAGGCCACCCCAAACCCTAGAAGCATTGTCGAGGCCACCCAAAACCCTAGAAGCGTTGTCGAGGCCACCCCAAACCATAGAATCGTCGAGGCCACTAATTTATTCCTTGTTGTGATTAGCTAGCTAGGTCTATGTTTGCCACTAATATATCCATCTCTCATGTTTGTATATTAATGCCATGTTGTAATATTTGCAGAAACTATGGAGCAAAGAGACTTGGAACAGGAACAGTTGTTGGGGGACATAATCCTCGGCGGAGGTGATGTCCTGTCGTTTCTCAATGACACCGATGGTCTGGAAGGCTCCGGTGATTGAACAATGGAGGAGGAAGGACATGATCATGATGGTTCCGGTGACCGAATGCCGGTGGAAGAAGGAGACTGTGATGACGGCTCCGGTGACCGAACGGAGGAGGGAGCTATTGCAAAGTCCGGCGAGGTATATATATTAATTAATCCTGTGCTCACTAGCCAATTGATGCATTAATTGTTTTGGTATGTACATATACTAACTCTTCTTTCTTCTTTTATAGCCCTCCGGATCGAGCCAAACTTCGGTAACGAGACGAGGCCCGAAGAAAAGGTTGCGCCACGATGAAAGGTTCACAATCACAGCAATCTCGGACCATGGCCAACCGATTGAACCCAGGCGGACCAAGGGAGCATTTTCTACTCAGTGCGGAGCTATTGTTAGGGACATGATCCCGATCAGCATCCAGCTATGGAATAAGCCTAAGAACTAAGACCCTCAAGTTCCTTATGTTACCGATAGACAGAAAGATGATTTTTGGACCTCGCTGAAGGCAAATTTCACCCTACCGCCAGAGGAGGATCCGAATAAGCCAGTTATAGAGCCATTGGTCAAGGCGTGTGCTCTTAAGAAGATGGAAGATCTATTTAGGAGGTGGAAGAATGAGTTGAAATCAACGTTTGTCGACAAAGGGAAGACTCCAGAATTCACCGGCCGATTTGAGAAGATAAGAGATCACTGGCCCGCATTTGTGGCCTACAAGACATCGGACAAGAGTAAGAAGATGTCAGAGACAAACAAGAACAATGCTGCAAAGAAGAAGTTTCACCATCGCACGGGGTCAGGTGGCTACCTCAAAGCCCGACCGTTATGGGACAAAGCTGAGAATGACGTGCTTGCTAAAGGGGTCGAACCAGAGACATTGAACTAGCCAGACCGTTCAAGGACTTGGTTCTTCGGGGTTGGGGGAACTTTGGACCCTGAAACAGAAAAGTGCGTTTGGACGGACGAGCAACTTGCAATACCCATCATGAAGCTTCAGAAGTGTATCGCCGCAGCGCAGCAAGGGACGTTCATTCCCGACAGAGAGAATGATGAGTGATGTCTACTACACAACCTTCTTCTTGTAGACGTTGTTGGGCCTCCAAGTGCAGAGGTTTGTAGGACATTAGCAAGTTTCCCTCAAGTGGATGACCTAAGGTTTATCAATCCGTGGGAGGCGTAGGATGAAGATGGTCTCTCTCAAGCAACCCTGCAACCAAATAACAAAGAGTATCTTGTGTCCCCAACACACCCAATACAATGGTAAATTGTATAGGTGCACTAGTTCGGCGAAGAGATGGTGAAACAAGTGCAATATGGATGGTAGATATAGGTTTTTGTAATCTGAAAATATAAAAACAGCAAGGTAACTAATGATAAAAGTGAGCGTAAACGGTATTGCAATGATAGGAAACAAGGCCTAGGGTTCATACTTTCACTAGTGCAAGTTCTCTCAACAATAATAACATAATTGGATCATATAACTATCCCTCAACATGCAACAAAGAGTCACTCCAAAGTCACTAATAGCGAAGAACAAACGAAGAGATTATGGTAGGGTACGAAACCACTTCAAAGTTATCCTTTCTGATCAATCTATTCAAGAGTCCGTAGTAAAATAACATGAAGCTATTCTTTCCGTTCGATCTATCCTAGAGTTCGTACTAGAATAACACCTAAAGACACAAATCAACCAAAACCCTAATGTCACCTAGATACTCCAATGTCACCTCAAGTATCCGTGGGTATGATTATACGATATGCATCACACAATCTCAGATTCATCTATTCAATCCAACACAAAGTACTTCAAAGAGTGCCCCAAAGTTTCTACCAAAGAGTCAAGACGAAAACATGTGCCAACCCCTATGCATAGGTTCATGGGCGGAACCCGCAAGTTGATCACCAAAACGTACATCAAGTGGATCATGTGATATCCCATTGTCACCACAGATACGCACGGCAAGACATACATCAAGTGTTCTCAAGTCATTAAAGACTCAATCCGATAAGATAACTTCAAAGGGAAAACTCAATCCATTACAAGAGGGTAGAGGGGGAGAAACATCATAAGATCCAACTATAGTAGCAAAGCTCGCGATACATCAAGATCGTATCATCTCAAGAACATGAGAGAGAGAGATCAAACACATAGCTACTGGTACATACCCTCAGCCCCGAGGGTGAACTACTCCCTCCTCGTCATGGAGAGCGCCGGGATGATGAAGATGGCCACCGGTGATGGATCCCCCTCCGGCAGGGTGCCGGAACAGGGTCCCGATTGGTTTTTGGTGGCTACAGAGGCTTGCGGCAGCGGAACTCCCGATCTATTCTGTTCCCCGATGGTTTTAGGGTATATGGATATATATAGGCGAAAGAAGTCGGTCAGGGGAGCCACGAGTGGCCCACGAGGGTGGGGGCGCGCCCAGGAGGGGCAGGCGCGCCTCCTTGCCTCGTGGCCTCCTCGTTGATCCCCTGACGTGCACTCCAAGTCTCCTGGATTGCTTTCTTTCCAAAAATAACTCTCCCGAAGGTTTCATTCCGTTTGGAATCCGTTTGATATTCCTTTTCTGCGAAACACTGAAACAAGGGAAAAAACAGGAACTGGCACTGGGCTCTGGGTTAATAGGTTAGTCCCAAAAATAATATAAAAGTGTCTAATAAAGCCCCAAAACATACAAAACAGATAATATAATAGCATGAATACTTCATAAATTATAGATACGTTGGAGACGTATCAATGAGCTGACCGAGGCCCTTGGGAATTATGAGCACCCTGGACGAACACGAGGCACGCCAGGCTCCGTTGCGTGGAAGGTTGGGTTTCCCGGCGCAGGCGGTTACAAAACCTGGGAGAGGAAGAGGAAACAGGAGCTGAGCGAAATGCAGAAGCTGAATGCAAGAGTACAAAAGCTAGAGGAACAAGTTGAGAGCCAGCGAGCTGCCGAAGGTACCCCAGAAGCTACCCCACCATCTCAGCGGAGAAGCAGCGTGGCTTCCACGGATCTCGTTCAGCAGCCTGACTTCAAGGCTCCTACTACCCCGTGGATGCTATCACGGAGGCTCAACATTGCCAGCTTATGACGAAATGCAAGAACCTCACCTTGAAGGTGGCTGTCGGCTCTGTTCCACCTCCTCAACCCGACGGAACGTTTCACTGCCGTCCGATTCCACATGGCTATGTTGTTGTGATGGTGGATGAAGTAATGGAGGGATTTGAGGAGCTCGAGCTAGACCACCCTACAGGTGAAGGGGAGATTTAGCTGGGTCTTGCTCTGAAGACTCCATGTCTATTGCGGAAGGAGTACATCAAGCTTCCAAACTGGACGCCTCCTCCTCCTCCGGCGAGTCAGGGCACTCCTCCTCCTCCGGCGAGTGATCAGGGCACTCCGCCTCCTTCTCCAGCTGCTCCGGTGCGTGAGGCCACTCCGCCTCCTCCTTCGCCTCCTCCGGCGCATCCCAGCAGTCCACCTCCTCCTTCGCCTTGTCAGCAACGACGGAAGACAGACGCCGCCGCTCCGGCTCCTCCGGCGCGTCGGAGCACTCTGCCTCCTTCTCCACCTCGTAAGCAATGACGGAAGAGAGACGCCGCCGCTCCGGTGGCTAGCAGTACAGCCAGAGGCGGGAGGCAATACAAATATGGTCCATCTCTCAAGACACCGGAAAGTTACCATACGAGAGGACCGAGGAGGAAAACACAGAGATCCGTGAAGCCCAAGTGAGGGAATTTTTTTGCAAAGAAACCTCCACCTCCGAAGGAGATGATATATCCGGTGAAAGCAAAGCGCACTATCGATGCCCTGAAGCGACCACCACCGTCTCCGCCGGATTCCAACTATGTTCGCACTCTCAAAAAGAGATATGAAGATGCGTGGCGGTCGGGAACTACTTCCAGTGATAAAAAGTTAGTAGAACGAAGAAGTGGGAAAAAAATCCCCAGCTCGGCGAACAGGCGAACCAATCGTGCCCCCCGCTCAAGGTGTCTAGCGATATCGTTGCTAATCTGCCGGGGATGGTGCCCGGTACCAATCCCGCTGATTACCTCAGCGATGATGTACACTTTGATACAATGGAGGTGGATGAATTCAGATACCAGTATGGGCAGCCTCTCGTTAAACCTGATCATCCTCCTCTAACAACGATGATGCGAAGATTCCATGAATGGTACCTGAAAACCTGCAGCGAGTCCGGGAAGGATGTTTTGGCGATGAGAATTAAAGAGGAGCACGACCTCGTTGGAACTGGTCTATTTTCTGTTGCATTTGAGGAGTTATTCCAGTTATACAATCAAAAGGCCCTCGACAAAACACTCGTGACTTGCTACTGTCTGTAAGTACTACTTCTGTAATTAAGTCTCTCTCTCTATATATAGCTCAGCTCTTTCATTGCATGTGTATATAATTATCCTCACTATATTATGCAGATTGAAGATCGTCGAATGCAGAAAGGCACAAATCTATGACATTGGGTTCATTAACCCAGATATCATATATGAATGGACGGTTGCCAAGAATGTCACAGAAACCGAGGACAACTTGCTATAATCGTTGCTTAAAAATCAAAACAAAGATAAAGTACTCTTTCCTTAGAACTTCAAGTGAGTGTTAATGTCTTATGCATATTCGGGTTCCCTTATTATTACTCGAGGTTATAGTAATGTAATCGATGAGTTATGCATGCGTCGCAGCTTCCACTTTATTCTGCTAGAGATCCAGCTTGAGAAGGGAGTAGTAACGTCTTAGACTCGAGATGAAAAGATCCCTAGGACTATGCAAACATGACTGCAATGCTCCAGAAGTAAGTTCAATCGATCATTATCGCACCATATCGGAAACTTTGTTCATTTGATCATGATATCAAATGATTATTTTCTTTGTCTGGCAGGGTTTGGAAAGAGTTCACTGTAATTGTTCCGGCACTGCCGAAGGAGCTGCGATTTACACACCCGAAAGTAAGTACTACTACCTAGTTCCGTGCATCTCCCATTGATTCTAGTTTCATCAATACCATTTATAATGCTTGATTATTAGTTTGATTGAACTCTATTTCTCGTAAAGTTGTTGTGGTAGGAAGCCGGGAATGATTTTTGTGGATACTACGTTTGTGAGTACATCTACAACGTGACGGTCTCTAAGCGGGGCTACTCTCAAAAACAATATGAAGTGCGTAAGCAAAAATATTCACAATTTTATTTTATTACCATCATTTGTGTTGAGTTTTATTCATATACATGTATTGACCCCCTTCTTCAAATTAGGTATGGCAGATGCAGGATGAACTCCTACCACATGATCGCATAAAATCAATTCAAGAGGAATTGGGGGGATTCTTTCTGGACCACGTCATCAATAAAGCCGGAGAATACCATGTGGAAATTGATATAGACATGAGATGTTAGGGATTGTAAGAGATCTTATATTGTATATATGTACCTAGTAGCGTCAGATAGATATATGAAAACTTGTTGTTCGACCAATCTCTCGGAGAAAGAGAGGTCACTCCTCTCTGTATATGTTCATGACGATCTTGTAATTAATGGTTCCTTCTATATGTATAGTAGTTAGCGTCGACCAAGCACGGAGATAAAAGAGGACACTTCTCTCTGTTAGCTAGCTAACACCCTAAATTAAGCCCCCAAAACCCACCCCCTTAAAAAAAACCCTCAGCTCCTGCCAGCTGCTGACGCGTGGATGCCTTTTGATCCCGGTTGGTGTTACCAACCGGGACTAAAGGTCCTCTTGCCTGGGCGCCCCGCATCGGCCACTTGGAGCCCCTTCTGTCCCAGTTCGTAAGCGAACCGGGACTAAAGGGTTTGGGCTTTAGTCCCAACCCTTTAGTCCCGGTTCCAGAACCGGAACCGGGACTAAAGGCCCTCTAGAACCGGGACAAATGGACCGTTTTCTACTAGTGCATGTGGATTCTGACGATGATTTGCCAGCTCCTCGTCAACTCAACTCATCCGAAGATGCCTACAAGCTCCTCTTGTATTATTTCCGCGCCCTTGGCCTTCTAATGTTGATACCTCAGAGGGTAGCAGAGTCTTCAAAGTTGTCGAATATTTTCGCTTGGTCGGTCGAGTTGTGGCGAAAATCTTGCAGGATGGAAGGCTTTTAGATTTGCCTTTATCAACAGCATTTTATAAGCTCATACTCGGACAAGTAAGTACATACAGACCCTCTTATTCAGGGAAACAACATTCTTTTTTCCATCTTGTTATGTTCGTTGTACTTGAGTTTGTTATCACTGTATTTCCTTCCATTTTCAGCAGTTACTAATGTAAAATGCTTTCTATTTGCTAGGAGCTTGATTTATTCGACATTATCTCGTTCGATGCTGAGCTTGGAAAGACACTGCAAGAACTGCAAGTTCTTGTTGAGCGTAGGAGGTTCCTTGAGTCCACTTGTGGCAAGGATCAGCTAGAAGTTGCAGACTTGCGTTTCCGTGGAGCTCCTATCGAGGACTTGTGTTTAGATTTTACTCTTCCAGGTTTTCCTTATTATATTCTCAAAGAAGGCGAGCAAAACACAATTGTAAGTGATGTGTTTATATTAGGGATTTCGTGTTTGCATTTGCTCTTTTTCTTTATCGGGGAGTAATAAATAGATTTTATTCTTTCCCTCAGGTTAATATCCACAATCTAGAGGAGTATGTTTCTTTGGTAGTCGATGCGACAGTGAAGTCAGGGATTATGAAGCAGGTTGAAGCTTTCAGATCTGGGTTTAGTCAGGTGCGATCTCATTCTGTTCGCTTGTCAACTCCTTTTAATCATTTTGTAGATGTCTCAAGACTTATTTATTTTCTCTGTTTTAGGTCTTTGATATCTCATCCCTCCAAATATTTTCACCTCAAGAACTTGACTATCTAATATGTGGTCGTCAAGAAATATGGGAGGTAATGCTTCATCTCCCTCTTTTGATTTCAGTTGTGTTCTGTTACATTTCTACTGAACTGGCCTTGATTGCTGCAGGCTGAATCACTGGTGCATAACATAAAATTTGATCATGGGTTTACTGCTAAAAGTCCTGCCATTATAAATGTAAGTGCGCCCGCATTTTCCTATATCTTAATCTGGCACTGTATATGTTTAAAGATTTCTTGATCCTCTGCTTGTCTGCAGCTACTCGAGATCATGTCGGAATTTACCCCTGATCAGCAGCATGCATTCTGCCAGTTTGTGACTGGTGCTTCTTGGCTTCCAACTGGTGGTTTGGCTGCCCTTAGTCCCAAGCTTACCATAGTTCAAAAGGTGCTTTCTTTATGTCGACATCTGCTGCATATACATCTTGGTTATTATTGTCTCCCATGTTTCTTTCTTAACTTGCTATCTCTTTTGATTGTCTGCACCCCTCGAGTGCGGTGAGTACTTTGAATACAAGTGGGGTAACAGACGCTGCGGATGACGATTTGCCCAGTGTCATGACATGTGCCAACTATCTCAAACTACCCCCATATTCCACAAAAGTAAGTATGGCTCTATTCTCTGGTGTTTGGTGGTACGTTTAACGGGCTGTTGTATCCCCACTAACTCGCTTGTTTGGGCGTGTTCTTGCAGGAAGTCATGCTTAAGAAGCTGCTCTACGCCATCCTAGAAGGCCGTGGATCTTTTGATCTATCCTGAGCTGATAACTAATGATACAGGGCTCACCATTCGATGCCCGTCAATTTTATCCCGAATTAGTTTTCCTCATCACATCACAAACAAAGATAGTACAAGCATGTCTCTTGATTGCTTTGCTTCCCCTGAAAACATACAGATTTCATAAAGATGCACATATAAAGATGTTAATACAATAGTGCATCTCATGAGCAATGAACGACTAATAGAGCAACCATCGGCATCATGTAAATCATACTCCCTCCAAGTCCTTTCAGAGATTTCAATATAGACTACATACGGATGTATATAGACATTTTAGAGTGTAGATTCACTCATTTTACTCAGTAAGTAGTCCATATTGAAATATCTAAAAGGACTTATATTTAGGAAGGGAGGGAGTATTTCAGAGTCATGGCTAACTCAGACCAGGGATGTCTTGAAATCACACATTCAAATAGCAAGCGTTGAACACTTTCATACCTGTTGCGTCAACTTGTTGTCTAATACTCAGACCAGGGAGTACTAAGTAAAGTAACTTGTCTCTAATGAGAAGGTTATCATGAAACACGAGCCAGATGAAGGAAGACATTGTTTTTGTGAAGGAACGATTGGCTGGCCATCTCCCAAAGCTTTGGAGACACTTGAGCAAAAGATATTTATTATGTAAGAGGAAACCTAAAGCCCCAGTCTGTGCACTCAAAGCTGTTTTTCATCGCCGAAATTGACAACAATAAATCACCTCTACGACACTGGACTTTGAAGGATCTTCGAGCTCTCCCGTGAGGGACGCCACCAGGGAGAACAGCAAGCACCCAGGGGAAACTTACTAGGCGCTGGACCAAGATTTCACGCTATCGCTGTCACGGTAACCGGAAATCTTGGTGACCTCTGTCCTGTCTTCTAAATTCTTTCCCCTAAATCCAGGTTCATAAAATGCCTTTCCAAAATCATCTACTCCTGAATCAGGAGTAGATTTTATGAACTGAACCACTGGAAGTTTTTGGAAAAGCATTTGTGAATTTTGGTGATCTGGAAGGAAAGAGTACATTTGTTCTTCTTGACAACCACTGGAAGCCACAATGTACCTGTACGCTCAGATAAATATACGAGGATAACAAGACTAGCATGAAAACTTGCACGTTGCTGCGATGCACTGTTGATGCACACACCTGAATTTGTAAACTATCCATTCCATGAAGAGACTGCTGGAGTTGTGTCAAATATTGTGTACAAGGTAGGTTACAGTTGGACTCTGAGTAGTATTGTGTTTACATAGGATGTGGAGTCGTGTCCTAGTAGGACACTTGTATCCTAGGCCTCTAGTAGACACACGATGTAACCTATGCCAACGTAATAACACAGGCGCGCAAGGGGAAGCCGGCGGCGTGCGCCGGCGCCCGGGTGGCCGGGTGCGGTATTGTGACGGTGTCACGGGAAGGAGCGCCCGTAGTCAAGCCCCGGAAATGTAGCCATACCGGTGAATCTCGTTAACAAATCTCGGTGTCTTGTTCGTGTGATTGCTTGGTCCTCGGAAGATCGATGGAGTGCCTTGGATTTATTCTAACAAGTGGTATCAGAGCTATGGTTAAAGACCGAAGATTTGCGGAGGCGTTGATTTGATTCATAGGAAGATTTGATGTTTCGAGGGATATCGTGATGAGCACGGTTGTGATTCGATCGGAAGACGTCAAGGCGATAGGCAATCACGGCAACTTGCGGAGATTGGATTGGACTTGCAAGCAGGCTAGAGGTGCGGCGAAAGATCTCGTGTAGGTCGATCGGGCGAGCGTACAGGAAGCAGCGGCGACGCGTTGCGCATGGGCAGGCAGGGCAGCAGGTGGATCGGGCGCTGGCTGCGGAGCCCCAACGGTGCGTGCGTGGGCAGCAGCCCAGCTGGCGGAAGCCGCGAGATTGCATAGCGGCAGTCACGGACCAAAGCGGCGAGTCGGCCGGTCGCGTACAGCAGGAAAAAGCACAAACCGGAGATTTGTTTTGGACAAAAAAAAAGGCCGAGTCCCAGCGGTAGTCGTGCAACATCAAGGCAACCCACGGAAGCAAGGAAAATCCATCAGGAGGACAAAGCAAGCTAGGATATACTACTAGCTTGGCTTCTGAACAACAAGAACAAGTTTTTTTTTTTTTTGCGGTTGAAGAACAAGTTTTTCTTACAGGGAAACCGAAAGAAGAAGAACTCTTTAACAAAGTAGGAAAACAGAAAAAAAAAGGATAATGAAACCAACAAGTCTTAACAAAGTAGGAAAAGAGGATTGTAGCAAGCCAGGAAAACCCGCTGTCCATGTCTAGTCCTGATTTTCCATTGTTCTATGTATCCCAACAAGAAGTCAAAAACTATTGGTGTTAATCGATCGGACTCTGGGAATGCTTGATGCGGCTTGGTTCAATTTTCAGTATTTCACAAGCATATTAGCCCTCCTTTGGTTCATAGGGTAGGAAAACAATAGGAAATGAGATGTCATGTATCTCAAATCCTATGAATATGAATAGGAAATCACATCATAGGATTTTTTCAATTGAGTCTAGCCTAATGTTTATTTTCCTATGAAATGTGAATGATAGGAAGAATTCCTCCATAGGAATAGGATCATATTCCTACAAACCAAAGGGGTCTAAAGGAATTTTTCATATAGAAATCCTGTCCTATGAAATTCCTACAAGATTCCTCCAAACCAAAGAAGGCCTTAATGATATTTCCGAAACATGTTTCAATATCAATGCATTTTCACTTTTCAATATCAAGATTCCTCCAAGCATTCGCACGCGGATGTTGCCAGCAATGAAGAAAGTGCCAACCTCCCAGGTCAGCACCTCGAACGTGGCGCTGCAAAAACCGAGCAGCATGCCACCCGAATGGCCATTTGCCGGGCTATGGTGCCAAACAAAGCGCTCGAGGGGGTCTATAGCTAAGATATCTTGGTGCCGAAACTCTGATTTTATCGTTTCCTGGAGCCCTACGATATCTATAGCTTCTTTCCTAATGTATTCTCTTAATTGGATGCGCCGACCCGAGTGGCCGAAGCCATGAATGTTCCATAAAAGCGCACGCATCTAAATGACGCGGTTTCACAGGCGCACCCCGCTTGAGGTGATCGCCTTGGCCACGCGCCTCACCTTGCCGCAGCGAGGCGAGGGAGGAGCAGCAACCCCTGTTGCTGTCTCCCCATCGGGCCGGATCGCTAGCGACGTCGAGGGCTCAGCCCCAACTGCCAAACGATCCGCGTGTTGAGCAGCCGCCGCTGCCAGCGCCGCCTGCGCCATCTCCTTCGCACGAATCAACGAGATGAGCTCGCTCACCCCACCCTCACCCATCGGTTCCACCCCACTCTCCCCCAATGCCTCACTCAAATGATCGTCCGAAAAGGAGTCCAGAATCGTAAAACGGGGCAAGGGATTACCTGAGGTTTCCAGGTTCTTCTGCGCTTGTAGGAGTTGGGCGCGTTAGAGCGATGGAAGGTTTCCTTTGGCGCCCTTGGCGCGCGCACTGACCCGTACTGGAGCCACTTGCCCCTCCACCACGGCCTTGGAGCGCTTGGCCTTCGGGCAGGTCGCCGTCTTGGACGTCTCCTGAGCGAGCAGGGCGGGGGCGGGCACTGCCAGAGCCATCACCGCCTGGCGCGGCGTCGCCGGGGCCCCAAAGAGCTCCGCTGCACGCCCGGCCTCCGCGCTGACCTTGCGCACCGCCACCTTCTTGAGCTGCTTCACCGCGCCGAGCTTGTTGCTGCTGCGGCCGCCCTGGGTCGGAGAGTGCGAGGAGAGAGGCAGCTGCAGCGAGTCCACGGACACTGCGATAGGGGTGCTCGCCTCGTCTAGCGGCTCCTCCATCTGGTCTGAGACCACCACCGCCACCATCCGCACCGGAGGGGACGTGACCGACCCCAGGTTGGAGCCATACTGGTTCGGGATTGAGAGCTCCATCTCCGTTGACCTCCCCGCAAGTGACTGCTCCATCATAGGCTGCTGCACACGATTCGCCGCCCCGCCTTTGTCGGTGATGCCCAGCTTCTCCCACGCCGCCGTATCGATGGAGTCGTCCTCCATGCTAGCATCAAGCTCCTTGTCGCCATCCTTGTCACCGTCACACCCCGTCCCGTCCGGGCCCTTGCCATGGTTGGTAGGAGGAGGGGGTGGGGAAGGGAGGGCGAGCGCCGCGAGTTGCTCCGGGGGAAGCTCGGGCTCGACTGAGATGTTGAAGCCTTCACCATTAAACCAAATCTGAACCAGTCTGCGGAGCTTGCGTGGGTTGCGGTAGGCGAAGCGCATGCGGACCGGCCCCGGACGGATCAGCGACTCCTCATCGACCAGCAGGGGTCTGCCGAGCATAGTGCTGGCCGCATGAGCCGGTCTGAGCGCCGCTGCTTGGGTGGGACGCCGCCCAACTTGACCCACACCTTCGGCATCTCCAATCCCTTGGGCGCGTCGAGGACCGCATCACGGATATCCACCATGAGATTGTTGAGGGAGAGGAAAAGCTTGCCGCTCCGCGTAGGCATCCTGAGCATCGCTGGATCTGGGAACACCACCGTGAACGCTCCGCCTTCAAGAGGAGAGATCTGCCAGTCCCAAGCTCCCTCAAAAAGGTGCGGCAGCTCCACTTCCAAGATCTCCCGCATGAGCGCACCGGAAGGCATGGAAAGCACCGCCGTGTTGGCCCCCAGCAGGATCTGCGGCTCCTCCCGCTCATCTTCCGGGTACTGGAGGCAGAAGAAGCCCTCGCCGGAGATGGCGTGCCCCATGGTTTGGAGGAGCAGGGGCTTGCCGCGGGTCGGGCACTGCGCCAACGTGTGCCCCTCCTTGGAGCACACCACGCAACGGCTTGAAGGTGCACAGGTTCTGGAAGTGACCTGTGCGGCCGCATTTGAAACACTCCGGGCCGTCGGCTTCTGCAATGTGGATCGGCTCCTCCTCCGTGCCCTTGGACGAGCCTGGCGCCTCAGATCTGGGCGAGAGGGGCGGTTTGGAAGCCGCCGCCCCCGCAGACTTGGACTTCTGCTTCTTCGCATGTGGGTCGCCGACGCGATCGCCGCCCTGAGATGACTGCTGCCCCTTGCACTTGAGCTCGAGACCTCGCTTCTTGTACTCTTCCTACTTCTTCTTCTTTCTTTCCTGCTCCTTGAGCCACCAAGCAGGCGGCGGCCCCCATCCGCCCTCATCTTCGGCCTGCCCGCGGTTGCGATCCCGCGGCGGCTCCATAGGCGGCTTCTCCCCTCGGCGGTCTTGCTTGGATCCCATCGCCACAACTTCCGCGAAAGAGCGCAGCAAAGGAGGAGGGGAAGGATTGGGTGAGAGAAAGCGAGCGGAGTGGCCGAAGCGCCGCACCTCCGATTTGGAGGCCGGAAACCCTAGCGAGATGCTTAGGGTTCCACGGGGTAGCCAGAGCCATTTATATGGCTGCGCGGAACGGGCAGGCGTGGGCTGGGCTTTCACCAGTAGGCCGGGTTGGGCCCCGAGAGCGGGCGAGTCCCCCTGCGCCCCTGGCTCTGCACGAGACTGGGCCACCGCACGCGTTGGCCCCGAAGTTGGGCCGCCTGTCACCCTAGCGGCCTGGCCCAGCACAGCCCCACGCGGGTTGTCCCCAACCCTAGGCCGAACAGCGTCAGGTTCCGCCTGCGCCACCGCCGCCGCCGCAGGGGCCGCCCGCACCGTGCAGAGCTGGCCCTGTGCAGGCAGCAGGAGCAGAGCCGCGTCGGAGGCTTCAGGGCTGCCACGGCCCACACGCCCAGGGGATGCGCACGGCACCCTGCCCGGTCTGCCTTGGACCATGGCCTCCGGGCGCAAATGCACGCCGGAGCTGACATTGTGCAGGGATAATCTCCTGGCAAACATGGATCGGAAGGAGACTATGATTTGCAACTCTTTTTCGTTGAGGTAAAGAGGGAGAACAGAGAGAAGGGTCCCATGCCACTACGATCCTAATCGGAGAGAAGGGCGACTCCATGGGGCTGTCATGGAATTGGAACCCTAAAGGCCGAGCAGCTTCTTTTCAATATAATTATGTGTACGTATAATCACAAAAGGAATAGGACACGAATTTGTCAGAAATCTTTTTAACACGACTGCCTTTTCTTTTGCATCCATTTTTTTCTGTGCCAGATTAACGGCTCCTATTGTCTAATTAAATCTGGCCGTTATAACTCGGTCCCATCAGATTAACGGCTCCTATTTTCTAATTAACGTGATAATTTCTTGGGAGTTTGTAATTAGTATAGGTAGGTATAGAGGTATAGATAGATAGATAGATAGATAGATAGATAGATATATTTGCTTTTGCAGTTTTTTCATTTTAAAAAAAAGTCACAAAAGCTCCTAAATAGGGGATTTTGCTTTGACTTATGGCTTATTAATCAATATTGTTATATGATGATATAAGAGAAAAGCCGAAGCAAAAAAAAACATCTATTTAGGAGCTTTTCCGGTTTTTTGTTAAAATAATTTTTTTGCAAAAACAGAAGTAAAAGTCCAAACAAACAAGGCCTAAAAAAACCTTGTTAAAAAATAACTTTGTTGGTCTATGGACTTAGATGTATTTTTTTATTTCTGGTGTTCTTTGTATTATCTTGAAATTTTTCCTCGTAAAAGGATAAAAAAATAACTGCCTGGCATCTGCCGCCACCTGTCTGACGAGATCGCTCCTCCCCTCGTCCGACTCGTGTCGAGGCCCACATGGCGAGCGGTGGCCGTTCCCGCCGGTGGGACCTGCATTTCCAGCCGCCTCCCACTACGCATCGCTGCTTATCGTACGTCACCAAGCCGTCCCAAGCTGATCCCGCGCGGCCCGCCCTCGTCGCAGGCAGCGACGCTATCCGGCATGGGACCATGTGCTAGTTCACCAACAAGACAGAGACCTTGCAACTTGAAAAATATCAAGTAAGATCATACCCGTGTTTACTTATTATATGTATTTTGAGAAAGTTATGGGATTTACAAGCTGAAAATATTTATTGTTTTTAAACCAAAATAGTTTGAATAATGCTGCCCTGCTTTTGTTTTGGTTACTTGTAAAGTTGTTTGAGTGAAAAAAAATCATGAGTTTCTAAACATATATTTATATTATGTACCTGTTGCAACATACTGGCTCTTTTGTTTTTAACTTCTGGATATCGTGAGAATGTTGTGAATAATAAATTACTAATATTACAATCAGTTATTACTTCTGGTTATCATGAGAATATTGTCGATAATAGGATTTTAAGTATTATACGTGCTTTAGATCTTAGGACTTGGATTTTCCATAGATTGCTATGTTAAAATAGAGGACGTGGACCTGCGTGAAGTCTTGAGTCATTCTTAGAGATGTGATGTTTTCTTCATCTGGTTGCAACGCATGGGCATTTTTCCTTAGTAATAACAAAAAGCAACAGTTCCAACTAAAGAAAATGACATATACTACCTCTGTGTCTAAATATAAGTCTTTTTTAGAGATTCCGATAAAAAAGTACATACTAAGCAAAATGAGTGAATCTGCATTCTGAAATGTGTTTATATACATATGTATGTAGTTTGTATTGAAATCTATAAAAAAGACTTATATCTAGGAACGAAGGGAGTAGACAACACTAAACAAATTTGAGTTTGTGAAACATGAACCGACCTTCATATTCGGCTGTTGCGGTATTTTATGGTTGGTTATTTTCTTATTAAATGTATAATGTTTTTCGTTTTTTCTTTCCACCATCTGTTGTGTAGCTCATAGGGTGGGCCTTTCCAGTAGTCATCTAACTCGGATGTTGGTCGCCTGTGGGAAAAAAGTAGTCTTAGGACTTGGATTTTCCGCAAATGCATAACGACTCCACAAAAAAAAATCATCCAGCACTCATCCACAGCTGCAGTTAATATACAGAAGAGCACCCTCGGCTCTGTCAACTTTCTGAGCTCTTTCACGAAGATACAAGACATGTCAGCAGCATTCAAACGTAGCTCTTCCAAGGATGTCAGGTTCCCTATCCAATTCAGCACTGTTATACCAAAACCATTCACGTCAGCATGCAGACACTTGAGTTTCCTTAGCAAACCAATACTCTCTGGTAACTCTCTTATATAAGTGCCCCTCAAGTCCAGAGTCTGCAGAAATTTTAGATCTCCTATTTTAGAACCGCTGGATAACATGATTTGATGGTCGAGATGATTTGGATCTGCCTCTTTGGGTCTTTTTATATTGGTATAGATAAGCTAGATCATAATAACTAAATAATAATATCTTCCTCGTGTTCTCTACATCCGTGTCGCTATCTCCAGATCCAAAACCAATAGAGTCGAATACTTTAGGCCAATCCTCCATAGGTTTACCAGTCAACAAACTAGCTATTGTTATTATAGCTAATGGCACACCTCCGCACTTCTGTAAATTTTTGTCTGATACTTCAGCTGGTTGATCAAAAGGGCATTTATCTTTACCACCAAACAATCTTGTATAAAATAATTCTTCAGACAAATGTTGAGAAAGGGGTTTTAGCTTGTAAATATCACCAGTCTTTGTGGCAACATCGAGAATACGAGTAGTTGTGATTACTCGGCTCTCATGATTGTTATCAATGAAAGCACATTTGATAATTTCCCATGCTTTTAAATCCCATGTGTCATCAATGACAATGAAGTACCTATCCACATGACAACAGAAGACCCACACATTACTAAACAGTATAACTCAGCTAGCTAGGAGCCTCCACGGCGTTTTGAGTCTCTCAACCGTCGGATTGCTTGTACATTCGATGAAGATCAGCTCAGTCGTCCCACGGTCGCGCACACGCTCGATACATCATTTGGTGGGCTGCTGCTCCGCTGAACGACATGTGCCTCTCTCCGTAATTGGGCCATCGAAGGCCCACGTATTTCCATTCGTACGCTAACAGACCAGGTTGTCGAGGTTCCAGTGCTATTCCCACCCCGAACG